>NC_143395.1:105643922-106893922 GCF_052110815.1 Crocodylus siamensis | reverse complement strand
GGGGAAGCGTGAAAAAATCTGAAACCCCTGCATTAGAGTGAGACACACCTATCCAGTGACTGCAGAAGGCAGCAAAATGGATGGATTATAAACCTGTATGACCATGTCTCTCATTGTTCACTGCTGATAAAATCAAAATAGCCCCTAAGTACTGGCACTGTCAAGCATGCATGCACGCACACACACACACACACAGAGTTATATAGATAGATCCCCAGAATCAATAAATCTGTCTATCTAGAATGCAGATGTGTATGTGATACAAATATAAATGTTATATGTGTGATATATAATGTGCACATAAATAGCATGGATTTATGTGGATATATACTTTTACTGTTGTTTCCCATATTTTAATATCTTTATTTTTTTAATCTGCAGTATTTGCCGGTAAGATTTTTTCTGACTATATCCCCATGCACTGGTGTGGTCAATGTGCCATGCGAACTGCCCACATAACACTAAAATTCAGCTGTGCAGTACTTCTGCTACTTGTGAATGCCCTGAGGGAAGAAGGAAGTACAGACTGTTCACTTGCTGATTTTAATCTGCAAATCTACAGGTCCTTTCTCTAGCTCATGCAGCCTAGAAATATTTCAGCAGATAGCCATGCTGCAGCTTCAGTTTGTCATGTTTGAAGCAGACATTGGTATGGGCACCATGTCCACTCATTTGCACAGCATCTTTGTAATGCACATCAAAATGCCCACTGAAAATCTAGTCTAAAATCACAGACTCAAAAACTGTGGCTCAGCTAGGAGCTTTCAACCTGAAAGTCTGATTGCCCTTGGTACCTATTTCACATGTTAACATACTTGCAGAAAGCAGTCTTACCTGGTACAGACCGGCGAGGTGGTGTTTGGTTTTGATCAAAAATGGCTGGTTGACCCCTGGATGGTCTACATCATGAGCAGCAGCAGCCAGCAGTCCAAGCATAATGTCCAGAGGAGTGAGGAAGTTGGCAAGCTGTACCACATACATTCACCACAATGTTAACAAAACCAGGCAAACAATTCTTGGAGCAAATACACAAACAAAATGCTACAGCACACCATTGTTTGGGTTTGCAGGTCAGCCTACAAATGATAACATTCAAGATGATTAATTGTACAGAGCCACGTGTACGCTTTTGATGTCATTGTTCAGTATACATCTACAACAACAGTCAGGCTCTCTGCTGACACATTGTCACAATTTTCTCTGTTAGCATGAACAATGAACAGATTTTAAAAATTGGATTGGTTACTATAAAAATGCTGCTTAAGGATTTGTATCAGAAGCAACTGCTAACTCCTACTTTCCAATATCATATGAAATGAGATCAGCTCTGACATAAAAGATGAAAATGGTACTGATCTATCATACTTCTGTGCATCAGTAAACAAAGTTTACAGGAGTCAGTGTTTTCCAGCCTGGCTTCTTACTCCGGTTAGTCATCTCAGAGTAGATTTGCTTTACTAACAGATCTAACTGATCTTAAAGCTGCCTAATTTTAGGTACCTAATGTTGAAAATATAGGCCATTGGTCAGTTATCCATAAAATACATAATTTTCCATAAAATACATCATATTTAATCACATTACATAAAATACATCCTGTCCTTTGGAAACCCTGTAGAAATTCATTCTTTTCAAAATTTGGAAGACCCTCCCTTGCTCCCCTTCCACCCGCTCTCCCCCAGAAAAACCTTTCTATTTGTTACAGCTGTTTATTATCAATATGGCCCAATTCTGTACAAGATGCTTTGTTTTGTTGTGTGAAGAAAGGACCCTGTGATGAGAAACAAATAGACGTACCTCGCAGAATCCAGATGGTGCTTATCCCTACATTTTGGTCTTGTGCTGCAAGGGACAGGGACCCAAGAAACCTGTAGTCTGATCCTGCTCTCACTACTTCCTCCCTCACATGGGGCAATCTGTTGACTCCAGCAGACCTGACCTTCATTTATGTCAGTTCAAATGATATCAGCATTTTTTCTCAGTTCTATGTTATCAAAAATGTCTTTCAGTGAGGCATTAAGCAATATGAATAATGTGTCACATGTTTGTTCTCTCATCCCCTCCACAAGTGTGTATAATGTTTTGTTTCAAGTACCTGATTCTACTTCAGATTCTACAAATGACTGCCAGGTTAAGCTTGAGTTTCAGTAACTTTACTATTTTTCCTACTGACAAACAAGATACATGAGCCATAATATGAGATTCTTATTTGGAAGCCACATTAGTGTGAAGTAGCATTTAGTTTTATTTTACCTTGGGCTCCTTTAGATAGCAGTGCATAGCTTGGGTGACATCAGCTGCATGGACAGCATTGTGGTATGGGTTCTGGCTATGGTAATCTTCTTGAACCATAACTAGGAACAAAAACAAGGAAAATATTATCCTCTCACTTCTGGATACCAAGATCTTCATTGGGAATTGGACTTAAAGTAAGGTTTTGGGGGATGTTTTAAAATGATGTTAAAGCTCAGCAGCTCGGTGATTCTTGACAAATGTCTATAGTTTGCATAGCTTGGCACTCTTACTAAGATGCCTTTGGAGAAAAAAAAATATTTGGAAGAATTTGTGATGCCCAAGGGGATTCTGGAGCTAGTTCATAAATCACCCCTTTCTTGCCTTCATGAAGGCTCTCATTCAGAAGTAAAATAAATAAGAAAAAAAAAGGCAAATGTATACATACTCTAGTGTAATTATTTAGGCTGCTGTCAGTGAGTAATATGCCATTAAGGCAGTACCACCTATTTTATAGCAGCAGGGGGTGGGATCCTGACATCCTGATGTAGTTTGTTACTTGAGTGACTGACTGTGATCAAAAGTGCTCTCACATCCTTCAGGCATAGATTCAGGGATACAGCACTGGGGTAAAGCAAGTGGAGATTCGTGGTATATTTTTAGTCATCTCTGTCTTTGCACTTACAAATTCCACCCCCTCATTGTTCTGACTCCAGTGCTAAAACAGCTCACGTCAATGTAGAAGACAGTGAGCCAACTTCAAGATTTTCCATCAACTCCTATGGGCAAGAGGAATCAGGTTTGTCCTCAAAACTTGGCTGTAGTGTATTGGACCACCCATGCAGTCCTCTACGTTATCCTAGGTTACATCTCATTGACATTGTAAACTCAGTAGCTGCATTATAATATTGCCCAAATCATCCTTCTCCTTGAAGATAACATCCAATTCAATGGGAGTGGTGTAACAGGTAAGAGTCCAATGACCCTGATTTATTAGTAGAGCATGGCCTTCCTGTTAACCAGAAGGGATCTTGGGAATGTAGTGGAAAATACAAAGAAATCTCTAGCAGGAGATTCCTCTGTCTATTAATTGTCAGAAGAGAAGAATGCCTATTGTTCCAATTGTGCTGGAGGCATCTCATATCATGCAAACAATGAATACCTGTATATAGCACGGAAAAGAAATGTACTTACTGGTAATTCCTTTTTGCCATAGGGTTGTAGTCACAATTACTGTTTCATCTTTTATATGGGTCTCTTCTTGGAAGAGAGTTATTGGTGTGTATATGGGTATATTCTATTTTAGTAAGCTTTTTCTCTTATATCAAGTATTACAAGTATATTTCAAAGCAATCTCAAAGAACACAATTATCTGGAAGTGCTTAGGAAGCTTGAGTGAGATCCAACCATAAAACTCCCACTGTCATCTTTAAGGTCAGGATTCCACATATTGTGTTGAACTACAACCCAAAACATTATTGTGTTTTATTACTTCATTTCTTTTCTATTTTTTCAGAGTAAAAGCTAAACCATTCCATTTCTGGTGCTTTCAGGCAAGGGAAAAATTAGCGTAATCAAATAGCAATCATCATTCATTTACTGGACAAGATAAATATTATATATACATATGCAGGGTTCTATCTTTTTACTCTCCCAGTTCACAGTAGGTGCACAAAGTAACTAGATGAGATAGGTGTTTTAAGCTGCAGCACGCTAAGGTACAAAATGAGTTATAAAGAAAAAGGGACATAAAAGATAAGACGACAATGAAAGACAAAAAAAATAGAGGTGCATTACTTAACTGTGAAGTAGGGCAAATAACAGGTGGCCCAAGGAAAGCTGAAAAGTTTAATATATTTTTGCTTTAGTCTTATGTTATTTGTGCCCAGATGCTAACACAATTGACATTACAGAACAGTAGAAACAGAGGTCAGAATAGGAGGGAACAGATTAAAGAATACTGAGATAAAATAGATGTTTGCAAGTAAACAGGAACTGATGACATTTATGCTAGAATATATATCGAAGCAAATATTTGAATCTTTAGCAGTAGTCTACCAAAACTGAAGGATGGAATGGAGATGGGCAAATATACTATTTTTCAAAAGGGGGAAAAGAGGATCCCAGGAAGACACACCTAGTCAGCCTAACCTGATATCTTGAAAAAATACTTGAACAAATTCGGACACCATCACTGTGTAAGTATCCAAAGGATGAGAAACAATCAGCATGGTCTTGTCAAGAAATAATTATGTTAAACAATCTCACTTTTTTTTGACAGAACAACTGACCTAGTGAATAGAGGGAAAGCAAAGATGTGAAATACATGAAACATCTTGACTTTATCAAAGACTTTATTCCAGATGGTATTCATGTAAGCAAACTAAATATACTCTGGATAAAAAGTACTTAAAAGGTGAATGCAAAGAGAGCAGTGTATTAACAGTGTGCGGTTAAATGGAGAGTTATATTAGGGGTCGGCAAAATATGGCCCATGGGCTGAATTTGGCCCACCAGGCAATTTCATCCAGCCTGCAGGTGCCCACCACATAACTGTGCCCTACGAAGCCCACATACCCCACTCCCACCCTCGTGCGTGGAAGGTCCTGACCCAGCCAGCAGCAGCTTCCAGGTGGGGCTGCTGCCACCACTGCTGCAACCACTGGAGGACCCACTCAGCTTCCCCAGTGTCCTGCTCACTCCGGGTACCAGGCAGGGAAGTGGCGGGGCAAGGGGAGGTGGAGCTGCAGCTGGGTGGAAGCATGGGCTGGCGCTGATGGCAACATGCAGCCTGGAGCCTACACCCAGGAGTGGGGGTGGGAGCAGAGCTCAGGTGGTCAGGGTGTGGGTGTGAGGGAAGGTGGAGGGGTTTGGGGACTCCCCACACACTCCCCCACATTGTGCACAGCCCCTGCCGCTGGTGGCAGCAGCAGCAAGTGGCGGAAGCTCAGAGCACCCATGGCCTGTGCAGGCAGTGCTGCCCAGCCTGCACTGCACTGCATGTGGTGGTGAGGAGTGCAGCCAGGCCAGCCCTCCTCTATTGTGTGGGGCTCCATGTGGCACACATGGAGCTCCTGGCACTCACATGCCACCGAGGGAAGCCCCATGCGATGGAGTTGACTGCCTTACCTGCCCCTTGCTGTCCAAGCCCTAGGACTCTGCCAGGAAGCAGGAGGCAGTGGCAGGGTTCCTCTCCACTTCCAGTGGAGTCTTTGGACCTGCATGTCAGGGAGTGGTGAAGCCAGCCAGCTCCATTGTATCAGCTTCCCCTGGTGATGCACAAGTGCCAGGAGCTGCATATGTGCCATGCAGAGCCCTGCGCAATAGAGATGGGCTGGCCAGGCTGTACTCCTTGCCAACATTATATTAAGGAAGTCTTAGAAAGTAGCACTGTATGTATATCCCTGACTTCTGCTTGTCTTCAGACTAACATTGCTAATTATATCTCCCTGATCCTAGAAAGGTCAGTCTTGGATATGGTAGAGGTCAAAATTTTCAGTAATGGCTCTGATGATGACAAAGGAAGCACATTTATAAAATTTGTGGATGACATCAAGCTGGGAGATACTGCAAGGACTTTGATAGACAAGACCTGAATTAAAACTGACCTTGGAAACAGGAGAACTGACCTGAAATCAGCAGGATAAAATTCAGTAAGGAGAAGTGCAAAGTACAATATTTAAGAAAGACGAATACAAAATGGGGAATAAGGAGGTAGCAGTAGTGCAAATGAGGATCTGGGGATTATAGGAGACCATAAACTGCATATGAACCTACATGTGATGCTGTTCCAAAAATGACAAATGCCATTCTGGGTTGTTATGATACGGGACGTGACTATTTTAATTTATTCAGCATGAGTCAGGTCTTAGCCAGAGTACATGTGGTCAGTTCTGGGCACTAAGAAAGATGTAGATTGTGGCAGGACACCTTCAGTGCTTGCCACTTTAAGAAGCTTAAGCAGGCTGCAGAGCAGCCTGTAGATGCAGCCTGGCCTAACAGGGTTGTCACATGACTGCAAGAGGGCTCCTGGATTACAGAATGGGGCTGGGCAGCCTCAGTATAAATACAGGCCCTCAGAGTTGAGCTGGCAGTCGCTGTAGGGATGCCACTGGAGTAACACTGCCCAGCTGGAGATCTGCTGCTCCAAGAACATCTGGAGGTTCAGGGTAGGAACTGTGGGGATGGAGGAGGCTCCTTGTCCTGGGGAATCACATAAAACTATACCCTGCTGGGGAGGATGGTGTGGGTTGCCTGTGGCAGGGTGGTCCCCAGGAAATGCCACCCCAGTGAAAGGTGAGTATGGGGTGCCATATAGCCTCTGCCTGCACAACCTGGTGGGTTACTCCATAGAGGAGACAGGTGAGGAGTCCAGGCATGTCACCAGAGGCCTGAGGCCCACGGAGCATAAGGCCTAGTAGTGCTGGTGAGGGTACAGTGTAGTGGCCCCAGTGAGGCGGCATGTCAGAGTGAGTAGGCTGCACAGAGTAGGGTCTGCAGGGGTGGGCCTGAAGGACTGTGGATAAACTGGCCATAGTGACTGAGCGAGCTGTTTGGAGAGGCCTGAAAAAGTGGACCTGTATGGAAGAGTGAGGGTGAGTAGCTCAAAAACCCACCGGGAGTAACCATGCTGGGGCCAGGACCAGACCAACTGGCCTACAGGCAAAGCCAGAACCTGTGTGGCCAAAGGTCCCAGAGGGAGCCACTGCTGACAGGGAAAATAGCTTAGGGAGTTTTGGAGTCCAGAATGAGGGCAGAGATTAGACTGCCTGAGTAGGAAGGATCCAGGTGGGGTCCAAATGTCAGGAGTGCAGAGAGTGGGACCAGAGCCATTTAGTGATGCCATCTGTGTAGCATGGGACATGGTGTAGGGGCAGTACAGAATCATGTATTATGCCCTTGGCATCAGGCAGGAAATGGGCAGCCTCCCACCTTATAAAAAACTACTTATTAAATTACAATAAAGGTATGGTAGCTCAGTTAGGTAGATGGACTGCCCTAGACGGGTGGGCTGGCAAACGATTGGACCACCCCCAAGGCAACCCCTGTCACATATATAATTTGGAGATAGTCTAGAAGAGGGCAACATAAGTGATAAAGAGGCTTAAAACACATGACCTATGATGAGAAAATGAAAGAACTGTTGCATGTGGCACATGGGCTGAACCTGGTGCCACAGCTGTTCCACAGGGGGTCAGTCCTGGTCCAGCCTGCAGACCAGCTCAAGGATGCTTATTTATCCTATGGGGCCTGATGAGACTGACATCCCTACTCTAGGGGCCTGATCCTATTCCACCTGTAAGTACCTAAGTGGACTGATCCTATTCCCTGAAGAACAATCAACACAAAAGGTGGATAGACCCTCCTCCTGCTCACTGCTTTTTCTATGTTAATTCTTAAGACTGAGATGATGGTGTTATACAAAAGTAGGCACATTAATGGTTTTTCAAGGACTTCAGCAAGGTAGAATAGGATCACAATGTGATCACAGTGCACTTAGGTTTATAACAGAATTGGATCGGGACCTTGGCATCTGGTGCTGGGTTTTCATTTTCCAGCAGTGGCAGCTGTGGTTTCTCACTGGAGGGACACCACCGTTGGAACTGTCTCTCAACAGTCTGACAAACTGGAATTCAGCTGCATTTAGGCCACTCTGCAAGAACTCATTGGATTTTGGCTGATTTCTTCTGTTTGATTTTCTGACAACACCGAGGCTTATATTTCTGTTGGCTGTAGTGGCAGCAGCAATGGCTTTCATCAGTGCTATCCCATGTGAACAGCTTGATATAATTTGTTAAATCTTGTACATAAGGTCTTAGTTGCCATTGGCCAAGTGCTCTTTAAATCATTAAAATAATGACACGGTTCCACAATTGCATTTGCTCTTGGGTAGATACTACATCGTGTATCCAGCTGTGTCTGTATGCATTGCAACATGACTGGTTTTCTTTAAAGAAGCACTGCAGCTTTATCTGAGCTGATGAAACTTTTATCAGCTGTGAAGCCAATCCAAAGTCTTTCTGTTGCCTTCCATGGGCATTGGACTGAGTCCTTATTGCTTGTAAACTCTGTGCACGTATTTCAAGAAAATGTTCATTTGCCCACGTGTGTAAGAACATTATGAAGACCAAGTCAGTTATGTCGTTGTTACCCTATCTATGCTGTTAAGTGCTTTTGAAGAGAATGATGAAGAAGGCACTTACCTAAAAACCTGTGTAATGTCACCATGTCTAACTGGAAATGATGAATAAGCCCATGCACATTGAAGAGATGGCAGAGCAATCTTACAAGACTGTTTCCTGAAAAATATATAGGAAGGATACTTTTATGAAGACATTAACTTCTCTAACATCTGGCAAATAAGACATACCATCAACTGACCACAACTTAGATTTTGGCTGTTTTCTAACTGTGTGAACAGATTCACAATGGGGAACTTATCCTCGTTAACTGAGGCACATACATAACTTTATTCCAGAGAGTTACGTTACTCACACACAGCTCCAGGATCCTATCTTAACTTGAGCTGGAGCTTTAGCTTGACGAGCTTTAGTTAAAGCACCCCGCCACCATTTTTAAGTGCAGGAATGCTGATACAAAAGATGCTGGAGTCTGTTGGAGCACAGTAATTACCACGTTCCAGCAGACTCGATTAATCAAGCCTGCTCTGCCACACTGTAATTACAGCCCATTGGAGCAATCTTGCTATTCATGTATAGGCGCCCACCAATCTCACTAAGAGGCCAGCACAGGGAGCCGTGGCAAAACTGAGTTCTAACCGATATTGTACTGATGAACAATGTGGTTATTTAGAATGTGTAGGAAAACTAATGGCAGCTGTAAGGCTACAATAATCATATGACATATTTATAGAAAGGAAAGAAAATGTAAATAATGAAAAAGAATTAGATATAAGGAAAATGTTAATGGATTTTTTTTCTTAGTGCCTGTGATTCATGAGTGAAGGAGCTTATGCAGAGGAAACAGACATGTCTTTAACTCTTTGATACAGCAATGATATAGAGAGACAATGCCTTCTTCTGTATTGCCTAAATTCACATGTGGAGGCATATATAACCAAATGCAGACATTCAGATACAGATATATTTTACTTGGCTTTCATAGTTATGGCTCTCATTGAATAAAAAAAGAATCAACATCCTTTTCAGATGATTAATATAAGTAAGGGACAGTGAGACAAAAAACATCTCACATTAATGCAGCATCACTGCACATGAAGCCTGTCCCTAAAGCTAATGTATCTGGTGGCCAGATATAAGGCCAGTGTATACTAAAATGAGAAGAAATGGACAATAACTTGTTAAAGCCCTTGTGGATTTTTTGTGGTAAAAGGTGCCATTTGAAAGCAAGTCATTATGGCTGCTTGCAGATGTAACCCCTCCCCCCCCACCAACAAAAAACCAAAACAAAACCAAACAAAACCCAACAGTGCTTTATTTTAAACTCCACACGTTCCCGTGCCAAGCCCCGCACATACCCAGAAGAGGCAGCAACTTACTTCAGTCTGGCTCACCTGAAGTCTGTAAAGATCAGGAGCTCTAGTGGAGCTTCTATCTAATATCTGATTGACTCTGCTTTAGATAAAAGTGCCAAAAAGCCCTGCTGAAGCACCCAATCTTTAAAGGCATGTAGAGCCAGATTGAAGTAACACACTGCTTCTTTTGGTAAAGCACAGGTTTTGGTGTTGGGTTTTTTTTTGTTTTGTTTTGTTTTTTAATGTCTGCAAGCAGCCTATCATTTTAGAATACATAAACAAAAAGCTGACCATTATTATATTTGTTTATAAGGGGCACATTTAAACATTGTTGCTATATAGGGCCAAATTTTAATCCACTTACTACTCTGTCTGAATGGACTCAGGCACCCAAGGGTGATTTTATTACCAATTCCTTAGACAAAGAAAAATACACTGAGGCAAGATCTACTTCACTAACTTGGCATACAAGTGTACTTAGGTGCCCATGTGTAATCTATTCCGCCCTGGGTCCTTTCCATCCTTGTTACTTTTCTGTGACACAAGTCTTAAAGTGCAAATATTGGTGTGTTACACAAGCAGATGCATTAAGGGATTTTCAGGGACTTGAACTGGGTGGGTAGCATCACACTTAAGTGCCTAAATCCACTCAGACACCCAGTAGGTAGAATAGAATCTGCTTTAAGTGACTACAGGTGCATCTACATGTGATGCTACGGTGACACAGCAACATGCTACATCAACGCAGCATCCGTGGGCATCTACAAGTGACCAGTAGCTACTTCGCCATAGCAATGTGCTCCCCTGGTATAGTGCGCCACTATGGCAAAGTAGCTGCTAAAAATAACCATGCACCATGTGTACGGTGCAGTATGAGCTGTTACTGCGCCATGATTTAGTACTTTCTTTTGGAAGTACTAAATCATGGTGCAGTAACAGCATCACTCAAAATCTCAAGCAGCTCAAAAAGGAGAGAGGAGGAGGAGGCCCCATCTACCTTCTGCCTGCCATCCTAAGGGTAAGGTCAGTTGCTCAGAAAGTCTGGAGATCTTGGTTCTAAGCCTCTTTCAGATTGAAGGGGTTTGAACCCACATCTTTCACATTCCAGAAAAGGCTTAACCACCAAGATATGGGCTAGACAGGACTGAGGATATCTTCCACCCTTTTTCTGGAAGCTGACCCATTGGGCAGAAAGGAATGCCCAAGAATCACAGCATCAGAAGGGCAGCAAGTAAGAAGGAGTGTGACTCTGTGGTCTACAAAGGTGGGCATAACCCTGGAAGCCTAGGTTCTGCTCCCAATACTGTTTATGTATTTTGTATTAAATAATTATTAGATAAAATGGATAAGCAGTACTGGGAGCCAGAGTGCCCACCCTAGCTAGGATAGTCTTCTGCTGCCATCTTTGCTTACTCTTCCGGCTCTATTAATCTTTCACTTCTGGCGTTGCATCAATAGAAGAAGTGGAGGATGTTTCCTGCCTAATCTATACACTAGTGGTCAGGGAAATTTTCTGGGAAATGGGAGCGGTGGGGTCAAACTACCTCACTCTGACTAGGGTCTGGTGCAGTGGGGTCTGGTAAATAATATGACTGGACAAAAGAGGGGTAGGTGTCTCCTTCCCTCTTTGCTTTACTTTACAAGGAACTCAGTGTTGCTGTCAGGTGTATTGACTTAGTAGACACCTGAGTGAACTGGCTCTTGATGTGATGGAAGCACATTTGTCTGCCCACTGAGAGAGTGAAAGAACTATGCCCCTCCCCAGGCAGAACAGCATAATCTCCTGATCTGAGATGCCTATTTTGGGACAAGTTGGGTGTGTCCAGATGTGCATGTATGTTTTGTTCTCCTGGGACAAGAAGCAGAGGCACACCTTGTGCCACTGCTTCTTGTCCCTGGGGAACACCTGTGCTAGGGGTATCCAGGGATCAAAAAGAAAAATGGGGGAAAACCCTCCCAAAAAGGAGCATTGCATGCTTGGGCAGTGTGCCCTTGCAGTGCAGAGAGCTCTGGACTGTGCAGTATGTGGCACTGCAAACGTGTTTGCAGCACCATATACCACACGACTGTGCTTGTCTGAATGCGCCCGTTGCCGCTAAGTCTTAGACATCCAGTAGGCAGAATAGCATATGGTCCAAGGAATCCAGCAAAATTAGTTAAGAATACTTAGAATAAACAGATGAGAGGGATCTTATGATGAGAAACATGTTTGGGGTTTTCTGTTTTTCCTTTTCGTAAAGACTTACCATTTGTCAAGCGGTCAAACAAGAAAATGTCAAAATCCCACATTCCCACTTTGGATAGCATATGCTGGAAATCAAATATGAAAATCAAAATGACTAATATATCAGATTGTAAAGCAGACATTAAAATATTTACTACTGCACATCAATCAATCCTAAGAAGCACTTGCTGCCACTATAAAATTATCCTCAACAGAGTTACACAGATAGATTTGAAATTAGATTCATATATCAATGATTTAGACTTCAAAAGCCAAGTTTTACTTTGCTGCATGAAGTATATTCTGGATCTTTTAACTGATAGTAGTCTAGCACTTGGGATAAAAGGAACAACTTAGAATATGTTTTCTAAATAAAGCTGGAAAACATTGTAAAACCAAGGAAAACATTTTCTTAATGACCCATCTTGCAACACAAATTCTGCAATATTCCTACAGCTTCACAGTTTAATATAGCCTGAGTCCTCCAGGGGATTTTTTTCTTACCTACTGTTGTGATATGAGCCAGAATTGCTGCACTGTATTTAAAAATCCACACAAATAGGCATGATTCTGGGAAAGCTCCGGCTTATACGAAGCATGTATGATTACAGAGAGGATTCAAACACTGCCCCTACCAGGTATACAGTTTTACACAATTAGCTTATTGCATTCAGGCTACTGGATCTGGAACAAGTGCATTAAACAGGGTTTGTCTATATGAGATGCTAACTGTACAGTAGCCTAATACTACTGCGCAGTAGCATGTCACAGCAAAAACCATGCTAATATACTACTGTGCAATAGTATTAGGCTACTGCGGAGTTAGCATCACTAAAAAGCCCATGCTACTGTGCAGTAGTGCTAATTACTGCGCATTGATTTAGTACTTGATTATACAAGTACTAAACTTAAAGCTCAGTTACCACAGTGGATTAATGACTGTGTAGATGTGCCCAGAATGTCTTTATTTTGTTCTCCCACCAGCCATCCATATAGTCAATTGGAAGCAGTCAAATGTGCATCTACAAAAGACATTTATGGTGGCGTAGACTAATTAGCTCCGCAGTAAACATATCAGTGTCTACACGTGTACCCCTATTAGGCTGAAATAAGATAATTAACTCCTCAGCAGCCTAGTATTTGTAAATACAAGTACTATCCTGCTGCAGAGTTTTTGACTCTGAAGCAGCACACATGTAGCTGGCTGGGGTATGAAGGTGCTTCAGTATGGAGGCTGCCTGATGGCTAGCCCTGTACTAGAGCATCTTGTGCCCCAGTCAGCCCCTCCACAGCCTATTGAACTGATGCTGGCAGGCTGACCCTGGAGCCTCCTGCTAGCTTGGGCTGCTCTGACCCAGCTAGATGTGCCCAGGAGCTATAAACTCTGGAACCATAGGCAATAAGCTCTGGAGTTTATTTCTTCATATTAATTGCATGTGTAGACGTGCCCTGTGAGCAATCTTACTGATACCAATTGGACTACTTATCTCATTAAGTATTACTCATCTTGAGGAAGAGCTGCAGAATCAGGTGATTATATTTTGCCTATCAGGAGATCCCTTGCAGTTGCCGGCCTAATGTGGTAGATCATTGCTATGGCCCGTTATATATAGCTGCTACATTTCAACTCACAGGTAGCTGCATTCCACTAGCAGATTAAATAATCCCATGTATAGTTATAGATCAGTTTACATTTGTTATTCACTTGGGGATCATTCAGGGTGAAAGGCATACAAATTATAACTCTGTTAATCAACAAATCCAAGCTGTCATTTGAATTGGACTCATCTGAAATGTTGGGATTAGGTTTAGACATTTTTTTGTTGCTCTGAGACTAGCTCCTTAAATTTATAAAGATAAAACCCACAGAAAAGTAGATCACCATTTAGGGGGAGGGTGGGAATGGAAGTGGGCCATTTCAGCCTGTTCACCCACCAGTTGATTTTTTGAAGGGCGAGTTATAAAATTACATTCAGTGGCAGGCTGTGTTTCCAAGGGGTGGGAGGAGGTAGGACTTACCCTTGCTTGTCCCAGGTAGTCTTCATCCAGTAAGTACAGAGAGGCTTGTGGTACAATTCCACACAACAGCCTGGATGCATGGAAATACCTCTGAAAGCTTAACAGTCTTTTCACCTTTTTCTTGGTGCCAAGTTCCCCTGAGTGTGTTGTACCTGTGAAAAGCAATTAGTACAGAACCCATCACGCAAAAGGTCAAGAACAACTGTCTCAATTGTTGAAAAAGTAGAACAATTCCATAACTGCGAATCTCTTCTTTGGACCTTGCAAGAATTCACAGTGCCATATTCTCTGCTGTTGAGACACGGTGGTACAACATATCCTGTAACAATGCATACAAGAGTTTCCCCTTTCGTTTTAGAAATAACAGTGTAGCGATGTATCACAGACAGAAAATAGAGCCCAAATGGTTATGGGTAGGGGTCTGCTCAATTCCTGATTTCATGGATTTCACGGAAATTGTGATATCCAGGACTGTCTGTGAAATCAACTTGGAAAAAAAAAGTAATAAAAATAAGTGGGAGCCAGTAGTCCTTGTTGCTGTGGCCCAGCCTTGAAGCCCACTCATGGGGTGAAAGCACTGGCTGGTGGGGCAGCATGAGGGGCAGAGTACAGGATGGTAGCTGCCCCCCCATCCTTCTTGTCCTGTTAGGGCCTCTCCACTAAGTAGTGCTGATGGGAGCACATCCAGGAAATATCCACAAAATTTGCTCTTTACGCTGCAACCAACCTGTAAAAATTGTTTCATTGGACCACGATTTAAGTTGATCCCTGGTTATGGTAGCAGGTTAGGAATTGAAACACCTAGGTTCAAGTCCCTGTTCTACCATGGATGTCTTCTTGAATAAGTCCCTTTTCCCCAGTGTGCCTCAATTTCTCATCTGGAAAATGGGGATGATATTCCTTCCCTTTGTAGCAGGGGTGTTACGAGGCTAAACTACAAAAGTAAGGCATTTAGATACTACAGTAATAGAGAGGTATAGGTATAGAGCAGTGTATCTTATTGGCCAATCTGCAATAAAGATGACAAGAAACACTTAAAATAATTTTCACTGGTGTTTTGAAAAGTGAGTAAGGTAAAACCAAGGTACAACAGAGAGAGATTTGATGCGATGATGTATAAATAACCCTACAGAACAGTAACATAACTAAGGGAGGCAAGTAGGGCACCTGGGTGCCAACATACAGTGGGGGCGCCAGAATGGTAGCTGCTCAGGGAGCCAATGCTGTGGCCGAAGCAGCAATAGCAGCTGATGGATGCAGGTAATTTATGGTCTGTAATGAGCAGTTAATGGGGCATCTTGTTTCACCCCTTTAGATCAGAGAGGACATGCTAGTTTATATAATTCCTTTTTCCCACCTGCCCACTGCCTTCACTGAGGTACAACAGTAGGGATCTACCAAATTCATGCTGGAAGTAAGGTGTGTGGCAATTCCTTTAATCTTGCATATTCCCCTGTGTACACCTTGTCCCTTGCTCCCCACCCCCTCTTGCTGCTGCTTAGTGGATGACCTCACCACTCCCTCCTGATCAGCAGGGAAGCTAAAACCACGGTTTTAAACATGGTGCTGTTTTTGCCTTCCCACCAATCAGCAGCAAACAGCAGGGTTGTCTGTAGCCCCTCAGCCAATCAGTTGTGGGAGGCAAAAACGGCAATATATTTAAAACTGCAGTTTTCACTTCCCCAATTATCAGGAGGGAGCCACAAGCAGGGTCCCTCCACCAATCAGCATGCATGAGGAAACTTGCAAAATTAAAGAAGCCACAGTATACCCTACTTCCACCATGAATTTGGTAGGTCCCTATACAAGAGTTATGAGTGCAGGAGTCCCTTTGGGATTCCCATTTGCTTGGGTGAAATTACACATTAGAGTCAGTGGGTGCTAATTCTAAGGAACGTTGGTTTGTGCTGAGGCTAATTAGTGCTCGTGATCAGTCACACATCCAGGGTTAATATCTTCTCCAATGGGCACTGTTCAGACTTGCTGCTAGAGGGCTGGTGAGCAGGGGTGTGGCTAGGGGCTGCAAGTCTGCTCCATGTTTGCTCTGCTCTCTGGCCCCCTAGTCACAGTATAGACTGGGGAGCAAGGGGGGAAGAGCCCCCCCCCCCACTGCTTGGATATTCTGCTTTGCCCCCCAAATTGCCCTGTGGCCCGCATCAGCCTTCAGATCCCCCCTCTGCCCCCGATACACCCCCCTCCTAGCTGTCAGTGAAGGTCGGGATGATAGCTAGTCTATCTGGAACCAGCACCTCCTGGGATACTGGGGGACTTGCAATTAGTGATTTTTATCTCAGGTGAACACCCAGACACAACCTAGGTAGCACAGCTCAAACATAAACCTTGCCTGAAGTGCTGTAAATTTAAGATGCCTAAAGGGCACTTAGCACTTGTTAATGAGCCTTAATGTGTAGTCATTCAAGTTTTAAGTGCTCTTAACATGATCTAATTGTAACGTGTAATCTAATCTTATACTTAGGTTGGTAAAATGCAGTGCATCCAGGAGAGAGAATAGACAGAGAGAATGATACTGTGAGGAAAGGCCTCCTCCAGTCCTGAATATTCTTTGTACACACTATTTAGGAAGTTGATATTATACACTGATAAGTCCACAAGAATTTTTTTGAGGCTCATTGTTATGTAGAGAATGTGTTAATGGTGCATGTCTGGCATGGCAGGACATGCAGTTTTTGGAACTGGGCATAAAATTCTTCTGATCCCAACCATGCAATTATATTAGCATCTGCCAGGGGCCTGCATTCCATATCAGGAAGGGATGTTACAGCATAAAAAGCCTGAATAACTTTTTGATGTTGTAGGACAAATCTAAGGAAACTGGATATGACAAAACTCCCAGCTTTTGGTAACAAATCATGCTTTTAATTACTGTTGGATTCTAATGAAAGTATATGTCTTCAGCAATCTCAAAATGGAAATGGGACATAGGGAAATTCTGATCTACTCAATCTCTTGTGGAATAGAGCTGAAGCCAGACTGTGTCAGGCTTGGAAGTTGAAAGAGCTAGATATGTTTCTGAATGAATTTTTCCATCTGTAGCATCTGTTTGTAGTTTTCTTTGCATTTTCCCCCCATTTGTCTCTACTGTTAGATTTGCCAGGAAACCTTGTATACCTAATTTTGATTCAGTTTAATACCGTCTTCTTTCATGACAGTTTGCTTTGATTCTGTGTGAGGTCATGTGTGGTTAAAAAAACAGGTGTCTCTTTCCCATGAATGTGTGAGTAGTGTGGTCTTGGATGGTAAATAATAAGTGAACTGGAGTTCATGAACTTCCATGCCATCACCATGGTAGCATGAGTGGCCCTGTAGTGTTCATTGTGAATCAGCAATAGAATTCAGTTCTCATGGTCAGAAAGAAAATTGCCTGCTCTTCAGTGTATGCACCCAGAAACCTTCTCTGCATGGCTGGAGTTTATAAGAGGTTTACAGCGCCTCTTAATAAGGAGTTTCCTGGCAGAGATGTTGATTTTCACAGTGTGCAGCCTTTGCAATATAGTCTGCTTGAGCCTGCTGTAATGATAAATTAACAGAAGCAAAACTCCATTAGCTACCTAAATCCCACCTAAGGATGCATTTTCAAAGCGTAAAAAACATGGCCCATTTTGCCAAAAACTAATGTCTGTGATATTGTTCAGTGTTTTCCCTGTGCACTGAACCTAGTAAGGTTAATTACAACTCAAGTAAACTTTTAGTTTCCCAGTTTGGCAAAGAAGTGTATCAAAGGGAAATATTTTACTTGAGTTATACAACAGAAATGTGCTCTACTGACAAAAATGTCAGTTTGCTTCCCTAAAAGAATGCTCCATTGGAACCTGCAGTTTTCATAAGCCAGGTACAGACATTACACTTTTTCTGGTTTAGGTGGTCAGAAACTGGTCTATACCCGTAACAGAATACAAGTTCAAAGCGCACAGGTTTAAAAATGGCAGAACCTGGTCTAAGGTAAACCTGGAAGCATGTAGTATCAGACTTAAATGATTTAAGTTAAACTGGTCCATCAAACTTCAGTACCCAATCCCCTCTGGACTCAAGTTAGGCCCCTGGCATCCCAGGACCCTTTAATGGCTTCCCTGCTAACCACCCATCATGGGGTGGCTTACTAGCTTCAGCCATGTTCAGCTGCTCTGAGCTGTCAGCCACAGGCGTGGCGGGGAAAGGGAATAGCTGTAGCTCAGGAATTTTCTGTGTTTATGCAATGTCCTTAGATGGGGAGGTGGGATTGGGCCCCTTGGGGCTCCAGCAGGTTGCAGGCACCCAACATGATTCCTACAGCTGTGATTCCTGCAGTTCCACTAGGGGCCTCCTGCTGCCACCTGTAGTTTGCTGGGGCTCTGGAGGGCCTGGTTCTTCCTTCTGCGGGACCCCTTTTCCCCTGCTGCACAGGGAAGGAGGGAGGGCCCCTGCTCCCTGGGGCTGTGCCAGCTTGCATAGGAATGTAGCTAGGCTGGTACGAGGCATGGTATTTGGGTGGCAGAGGACAGGACTGGTTCCCCTTGCCACTTCTCCCACAGACTTACCTGCTGGGGGGGGAGGGGGGCGGCGTGTGCACATGCAACCCTCCCAAATAATTTTTTCTCCCTCTGCCTATGCGAACCCATGTAGATTGGATCAATTCTGCCTTGGGCTTTTTGAATGTCTGTACATAGCCATACATAATATGAGATTGGCATTTATTTCCCTTCTTACTGTTAGAAGTAACATGTATGAGTACTATCAAAGGATAATATTGAAGACACACATGTTGTTTCATTTTTGCATTTTTCAGCATTTCATTTATAGTCAGTTTTGATGTTTCCATTCCATAGGCAATGTAAATTGAAGGCCAAATGTAAAAGGGAAATTGGTCAGCTATTACCAGCAAATGGGATTGTTTTTTTTAAAGATGCAGTTTACAAGGAATTATCTGAAAATGAAACACTTCTTTTGAGGCAAGATTATGGTTGTTTGAGATAAGAAGTTATATTGTACCTCACTAAATCTTCTGTGTAGAGTAGATTTGTAGGAAAATAAATGTGTGCTAAGGACATCTCTTGCTACTCTTTTGCTTATTTCACTTTGTATTTGTGCTGAGTGTTAGTTCAGCTGTGAAATTCAAATTTGACTTTCTTTATCACTTCTATGGGAGTTGAAAATAGGCATTTAAATACTTTTGTGGCACCCTTTAGAGAAGTCTTTAAATACTAATTTAGCATCTTATAAAATCTGTACCAGTTTTGGAAAGAAATACACACATTTCATAGGTATACAGTGGTCTAGCCAAGGGCTATCCAATTCTCGGTGGCTGGGGGCTGCACACCCTACAGGCAGCAGACTCTCCAGATGCACAGGTGCCCCTTGCTGCCCTTAATCAGGTGCACAGTGCTGGTTCCCTGCTGCATGCATCCTCCTCTGCTGCCACATGCGGCCCAGTTCTTGTCCACTGCACATACAGCGCAAGTACCTCAGTCCCCTCCCCCACTGCCATGCAGTGTGGATGCGCTGGCCCCCTTCTGCTGTGCTGCCCTTAGTGGGGAGAAGAAATGGGAGCCAAGAAGGGAGGGGGAACTCAAAGTCTTCAGCCACCACTGCATCAGAAGCACTGATAGGAACTATGTCCAGCCAGGAGCCCACGAGTAGTATGTGAATCCCTTGTGGACAACATGTGACCCATGGGCTGCCAGTTGGAGATCCCTGACCTAAATGATTAGTAATGTTGTTAAAAATGTGCACTTTGAGTACTTTCTGAGTGGAATTTCTACCTCATGTGATGCAACAGTTATCAAAACATTCAGGGTGCACACAGAAGTGCAGCTTCCCACTGTAACTGAGAACACTTTGCAGGAAGCGTTCTGAGCTGCAGTGATCCCCGGACCACACAGAAGTTCCCTGTTGGTTCTGGGAGGCGGGGGGAATCTAGCTGCTCAATGCGAGCCTGCTGCTGGTTTCCCCTGGCAATGGCTTCTCTTCCCTGTTGGCCTGTGCTGTTTTCAGAATGGGAAGGGGGAAAGGCAGCAGAGGGAGCTCATTCTAGGGGTTCCCTAGCTGGCACTGGAGGGTGGAGTGGGTGAATTGGAGCCCCAATACATGTACTCCACCCTCCAGGGAGGGCTGAAAACCCCCCAGACTAGAGTCCCTCTGCTCCCATCCCCCCCTCCCATTCTGAAAATAAGAGCAGGCTGGGAGGCAGTGCAGATAGAAGGTACAGAAGATGCTCTGTTTTGAAACATCGCCATCTGAACCATCATGCAATAAGGGTTCAGATTTTCATCTCATCAGCCATTTTTTAAGCAGTCTGCAGCCATGCACTTGTGTTTGATCATGGCTGTAGACTGCTTTCTGTGGCCAGATCAGGCAAAAATGGTTATTTGTGTCTGTACCATACTAACAGGTACAAGGTTAGAGATAAGATTAGAGTACAAAGATAACATATACTTTGCTGAGGGCATTGAGTATGAATAGTAAATGCCTAAGCCTTACCATTCTATTGAACAGGAAATTGCTCCAAATATTCCCAGAAGTCTTCACAATTTAGAAGTGCAAAGAAACGTAGCTGCAGCAGAAAGTGTTTCTAAACACCAGGGGCCAGCCTGTATTCCACCCATTAGGCATGAAAGTAGACTTAGGAGTCTATATGCAATTCTATCCCACCCTGTTCAAGTTCCTGGGAAAGTCAGTTATTGCAAAAGCAGGGTGGGTCCTTCTCCTACTCACTGCTTTGGGTCAGAAGATGGTGTCTTATATAAGTAGATGCATTAGTAGATTTTTCAGGACTGGAATGAAGTGGAATAAGAATACTCAGATGTGTATAGGTGGAATAGAATCTGGCCATAGGTATTCTCAAAAGAGCAAAAACTAATAGCATAACTGTGGCAGAATTCTTCAAACATGATGCAGCAGCAATTGGCTTAAATTCTCTCACCATTTAAAGTTAGAATCATTTCACTACCTGTTGGAGGAATGCCTGTTATTGTTGTCAAGGAACAACTTTACCCTGGATTTAAATGATTTGCTATGTAGAGTGTTGCATGTCATGTGTCTGCTCAATGTAGTAGTCAATTTATTAAGTAGTAAACACATCGTGTTTCTGCAGTCTCTGGCTCAATTCAATTACAACATATTACAAGAAAATTTTATTCACTATAATCTACTATACTTGAGCGCACGCCATGGTTTCTTTCTAATAAGAGGAAATTCATAATATTCTTAGAGCATATTGTCAGATGAATTTTGAAGAGCAAGCTCTTTAACAGGAAGTCCTATGTAAGCTATGCGTATGCTCTTTAAAAGTACACTTGTTTTAAAACTAGTGCTGATCAGTAAATTTTAAGAATAATATATCAAGAATGGGCACATCTACATGCGATTCTCACCCCCCCACCCCCGTGCAGTTGTTACAGTACCATCACTTAGTATTTTCTTTAGGAAGTACTAAATGATGGCGCAGTAATGCCTACCCTGGCTAAAAATGGTTATTTTTAGCAGCTACAGTGCTGTAGTGATGCATTATAATGAGGTAGCTCATTGCTATGGTGATGTAGCCTCAGCATCATGGTTTGTGCTTACCGACTCTATCTTGTTCTAGCGATGAGCTATGATGCCATAGTGCATTGCTATGGTGACAGAGCTTCACACGTAGACACTCCCAGTAATAACAAATCTAATCAACTGCATTATCAGGTTGTTAAATGGTCTTAAATCCAATGTCAGTTATGTCACATTTATAAACTATTTACTGATACACCCTTGTCTAAAAAGCACTTGAAAACAAAACTGAGGAACAAAAATAATGTTTAAACAATACAAAGGAGATGATTTTAAAGTAGCAAAAAGGGGGAATTTTAATTTCAAGTTAGAATTCCATTGTCCGCTCATTAGCTGTGCAGAGATTACAAAATTTTGGTAAAGGCCTAAAAGCAAATAGAAGTTAAAGATTAAGATTTTACACAAGGCATTTAAGATTATACCGTTAGTTTACCATTTTCTTTATATTTCTGACATTTACCATATGGCTAAAGGATCTGGATTAAGCCATATAACAAGCTAAAGTACAATGTATGAATGACAACTAGTTGTAATTAAGAGTAAAATGAGGTACAAGACACAAAGGACTCAGCTCATAAGGGGCACATATATAGGTGCCCAAGGTGTCTATGTAGATTTCTTTACACGTAAACCACAGCTATGGGTGAAAATCTATATGGAGAGAAAAATATTGACATTATAAAGCTGCAAAGGGGAATGTGGGACAGGATCTGGCAAGTGTATGCAGTTCTGAAATGAACCTAAAATACAAATAAGCAGGGCTTTTGTTTTATACCCTTAAAACATCAGATGGGATTTGTGATGATCCTTATTTAATTGCTCTTGTGCCTTCTGGATGTTTTTCTGTTTATCCACAAGAGCAGCATCTGCATTACCCTTAGGGGTACACATCAACATATCCCACTGAAGTTTTACCTAGACCAATTGGTGAAAAAATCTCTGCTACAGATAGGACATATTTATGTACAAGGCTACATACAGATGTTTCATAGTTGGTAGGGTCAGAAGGGACCTAAGCAGATCATCAAGTCCAACCCTCCTGCCATGGGCAAGAAAGAATGCTGGGGTCAAACAACCCAGCAAGGTGTCTACCTAGCCTCCTTTTGAAGACCCCCAGGGTAGAAGCGAGCACCACTTCCCTTGGAAGTTGGTTCTAGCTCCTAGCCGCCCTGACTGTGAAATAGTGCCTCCTGATATCTAGCCTGAACCTACTCTCCGTAAACTTATAGTCGCTGTTCCTTGTTACCCCTGGTAGTGCTCGGGGGAACAGGGACTCTCCCATTGCCTGCTGGTCCCCCTTGGAAAGTTTATAGGTGGCCACCAGATCCCCTCTCAGCCTTCTCTTGTGGAGGCTGAACAGGTTCAGGTTCTGTAGCCTCTCCCCATAGGGCCTGCCCTGCTGCCCCTGATCACGTGAGTGGCCCTCCTCTGGACCCTCTTGATGCAGTCCACGTCTCTCCTGAAGTGCGGTGCCCAGAACTGGACACAGTACTCCAACTGCGGCCTGACCAGTGCCGCATAGAGGGGGAGAATCACCTCCTTGGATCTGCTTGTGATGTATCTGTGGATGCATGACAAGGTATGGTTGGCCTTCCTGACCGCGTCCTCACATTGGCGGCCCATGTTCATCTTGGAATCAATAATGACTCCAAGATCCTTTTCTGCCTCTGTAATGATGAGAAGGGAGTTCCCCAACCTGTAGGTATGCTGCTGGTTCTTCCTCCCCCCACATCTTAGTGTCATCTGCGAACTTGAACAAGGTGCTTTTCACCCCCTTGTCCAAATCGCCGATGAAGATATTGAACAGTATGGGCCTGAGAACTGAGCCCTGGAGACCCCCTGCCCCCATTTCTCCAGGCTGAAAATGACCCATCCACTACCACTCTCTGGGTGCAGTCCTCTAGCCAATTTACTACCCATCTGACTGTGTAGGCATTGACACCACAGACGCCTAATTTTTTAATGAGGATGGGGTGAGAGACAGTGTCAAAGGCCTTCCTAAAGTCCAGGAAGACTATGTCCGCCATGACACCTGCACCCAAGACTTTTGTGACCTGGTCATAGAAGGCCACCAGGTTGGTGTGACAGGACCTGCCTCTAATGAACCCATGTTGATTGTCCCTAAGCATAAACTCTCCTGCTGGCCCCTCACAGATGTGCTCCTGGATAATTTTCTCAAAGAGCTTCTCTGGGACCGAGGTAAGACTAACAGGCCTATAGTTTCCTGGGTCTTCTTTCCTCCCTTTTTGTTCATTTCTACTGGAAGAAATTTGTGGTAGAAACAGTCTGGGAGCTGGACTGTATGGCCATTCCTCCTGCCTTATGGCTGGAGAACTTCACAGGCAATCTCTCCAGTCAAGGGGCAATAGAGGACTGCTTCCCAGGGCACCTCTACCCTTAGGGTAGCCTATTACTTAATACCCTACCTTCTCCCTTGCCTCGGGAAGTGTTAGGTTGTCAGGTGGCAGGTGCTGAAAAGCATCAGCTGCCTCAGACAGCCAGGGAGGGTTCCTGCCCAGGGAAAATGCCCCATCCTGCCAATTGACCATCTCCCATGGTGGGAGTCCTTATGGTTTTCCCTACAGGAGAATAGCTTAGCACCTTCAGCTCCTCAAAGCTGACCATGAGGAGTACAGGGAGAAAGGGCCCACTAACCTGCTCTGCAGCAGGGATATGGAAACCTGCCTTGTCCTGTGCTCCTTTGGGATGACCCAGAACATTGTGGAATGAGACAGGGACATTTTGCTGTGGTTGCAAGGCTCTCCAGCCTGCTTTGCTCTACTCTGCTCTAGGTCAGCTGTTCAGTGTGGGTGGCAAAAGGAAGCCGGAGAGGCTGGGAGCCAGGAGACAGGCTTCTAGGGAAAGCTTCTGCATGCCAAGTATCCAGCCCCTCTAGCTTTCCCTTGCAAGTCTGTCACTAATCTGAGTGTGAGGGCGGTGACTTAAAAGCTGGTGGCAGGGAGCAGGACTCTAGGAAGTTCTCCTCAATCCGACCTTTTTCAGCTTTAAGGGTCTCCGAGCCTTGCTTCCAGCTTCTGGCTTTTACATCACCAACACACAACTCAGCTTGGGAGCATGGGTAGCAAGGGGAAGTTGGAGGGAGTTGGCAAAGCCCCCTGGCCTCTTTCTAAACCAGGGGACTGCCTGGTTTGGGGAAGAGTCAGGGAGAGGTGGCCGCTGCTCCGCTCACCTCCTGGGCTATGGGTTGAGGGGAGCAGCTGTCCCCTGCACCAGACTTTCTTCTGGTCCCCAGGGGACCAGAGTTAAGCCAGGGGAAAGTGTATAGACATCCAGTCTCCTGGGAGCTATTTAACTTTGGTTGTTGTTGAGTTATTTTTCTCCCCAAGTGGCCATTTTTGCCCCAGGAAGAAAAGCCTAAGCATCTGTACACATGTGTTTTCTATTTGGTAAATGACAATTCTCCTGGTAGAAACTGAATGTCTGTGCGTGGCCTAAATCACACACAGTCTTCTGGTGGAGCAGCAACCTGAACCCAAATCCTCCAGCTCCAAAAATACATACTCTTTGAGTAAAGAAGATGCTAGCAGGTCCCTTGTCCATTTTGTGGGGCCATTATTAAAGATCACCATCAACTAGATATACAAAAATGTATATTCATGTTGGATGCTAGGGAGTAGTTGGATGATGGAGAGTAGCTGAATACTGCAAGTGGCCTGTAAGAGGTTAATATGTCATGAAGAACCACTGGTTTCCTCTGTCAAAGCAAAGTTTTACTGGCAGCACAGAAGAGAAAGGAGTCACACAAATCGTCTCTCCTTTACATGATTTGCCACTCTGTATACCCCACCCTCTGTTATTTCAGTGAAATAAGGTTTCCTGTACTGCGAACTCCTGAAAACTTTCTACAAGATTTCTCTATTTTCTATTGCTCTGTGTGTGCTCATTTTCCTAAAGATACTAAAAAGATATCTATATCATTAAATACAATCTGTAAAACACAACTTCGACACCTACAACTTATACTGCTATTCTCCTACAAACCTCCCTCCCATTGTTCATTATATAGACATGTTTGGTTCATTCCCCACTATTCAAATGAGTGCCTGAAGAATCAGAAATGTAAGGGTTGTGGTGCAGAGAGGAAAGGAGATATTTCTAGCAGCCTGGCAGGAGGCAGATAGGTGACAGTGAATAGCAAACTGAGAGGACACAATTGGACTCCACCCCCTATAAATTTTGGAGATAACTTCCTGCAGTGGTTGCCAGCCTGACACCTGACACAAGCCTTTGGTAGGTAGATTCAAAATAAATTTTATTAGCCGAATAGGGCAAATTGGTGCTTACTCTTGTAAATTCCTCCAGCATGGACAGGGCCTCTGCCAAACTGTAGCATGTATTGGAGCTTAGATTTACAGCTGTCCCACTCAAGTCTTGTCTGGAGCACTGCACCACATTATTCAGTTGTCCAAATTCTCCTCTCACATGGGACTTCCCTGGTTCCTGAATTTCATTCAGAATCCACATCTATCAGTTATAAAACCTTTGCTTTTATCTGTACATCTCACAATATTTTTTTCATTAAAAATTGCAAAAATCTGAGAAAGCATGTGCTCAGATTCTCTTTGAAATGTCTAGATGTTAACTGAATACAAGTCTCACAGAGATTATTAGAAGCCTTTGTACAATATAACAGTAAGCACTTTGGGCAAAAAAATCTAATTTGTTACGTATTTTGTAGGCTGCCTGGGATAAGGGGGCCTTAATTTGCTGTGACTATTATAATACAAATTAAACAATCATAACAGTACACAAAATTTTAAGACAATGGAGTTACAGCTGAGTCATTAATTAGCAGCAAATAATTTATTCAGTGTATTTGGCCTTGTCTTGCTGAATATTAATGAACAGATCACAATGGACTTGAAGTTACTTGTAAACATGAACAAATATTTTTGTTTGGCTTTTTTTTCTTCTCTATGGACTGACATCTATGCATGACGTTTGGATTTTGAGCTAGCTCCAGCTGCTATTGGCCAGAGAAGTCTCACATGTATTTCAAATTTTTTAGATTTGATTGGATGAGCATAATTCTTAAAATCAGTCAGAGAGTGTGAAGAGGTAAGTAGGACACTGAGTAGAAGAGTGAAAGATCTGAAGAACTGGTACATCTTAGAAAATTACATATTTTCCTTTTTGGTACTGATTAGGCTAAGATATCCCAGATATTAGTCTTAGAAAATTGAGTCCTGCACACCATCTGGATACAGTTTAACTTGTTTTATTTATCAAAGTAATATGAAGCAAGTGCTTGTACAGGAGCTTAGCTACAGTGCATGTGATCATATCCTTGTCTGGCTAATTTAATTGCTCTGTGAAAACATTTTGGTAATTTGTCACCTTACTGTGCCAAGTAGTGTCCTCGCTCACATAAAACAAGCTGTTGGTGACAGTGAGTGTTGGTAACAGTTCAGCCTACAAGCCATAAAATTCCCATAAAACTCTTGACTTTATTGACAAAAATTAAGTATATTTAAAGAATTACTGTATCTCCTGGGGGTATCTGAATGGACCTACCGAACTAAATGCTAGCGATGGAGATGTGAGAATAACCTATCTGTCAGATGAACCTGGAAGAAAGGGTTGCCAGGTTATGTTGAATCAAAGTCAACCAAAGACTGTGGCACTGGTGTCATCAGGAAGGCTTTGGCTTCCATGATCACAGCCCACTCTTTGGCGAGAGAGGCAGCGAGCTGCTGGGAAGAGATGTGCTCTACCTCTCTCCCCTGGGGAGGAGGCGCTTCTCAATGAGACTGGCTGACCTGCTCCACTGGGCTTTAAACTAAGCCCGTTGGGGGACAGGGGAACTACTGCCACTGCTGGCCTGCTGAGCAACCCTTCCAAAGCCAGCAGGCCAAGGCACTTAAGGGAGCCCATCCCTACCCCAGCCCTGGTGCAACCTGTGGGCAAGGCAAGAGCCCCCAAGGGGACACTTGCCTGCCTGTACACAAATGTCAGGAGCTTGGGGAACAAGCAGGAGGAGCTTGTCCTCCTGCTCAGTGCAAATATCATGATGTCATAGGGATAACGGAGACCTGGTGGGACTCCACCCATGACTGGACCATGGGTATTGATGGCTATACCCTGTACAGGAGAGATCATGTAGATAAAAGGGGCGGGGGTGTAGCTCTCTATGTTAAGGAAAGCTATGCGTCCCTGCAAGCTGATATTGGTGACCAGGGTGGATGACTGGAGACCCTCTGGGTTAAAATCCATGGGGAACACGGCACAGGGGACACAACGGTGGGAGTCTACTATAGACCTCCCACCCAAAGTCCTGAACTTGACCAGGAGTTTGCCCAGGAACTGGCTGAGGCTGCACGCTCCAGGACCATGGTTGTCATGGGTGACTTCAATTACCCGGACATCTCATGGGAGGATCACTCAGAAAAATCCGAGTGGTCGCAAAGCTTCCTCTCATGCGTGGATGACCTCTACCTGACTCAAGAAGTCTATGGGCCAACTAGAGGTAAAGCGCTGCTCGACCTGGTACTGGCTACTGGGGATGACCTAATTGGTGACCTAGTGATTGATGGGAAGCTGGGTGACAGCGACCACGAGCTGATCACCTTCACCATCCGCCGTAAAGCTGGCATGTCAGTCAGCAACACAGAAGTCCTTGACTTCAAGAAAGCTGACTTTAACAAGCTCAGGAGGCTTGTCACTGAGTCCCTAAGGGACCATGACCCCAGGGAGAGGGGAGTTCAAGAAGAGTGGTTGCTCCTTAAGGGAGCGATCCTCAATGCACAAGCTAAGTCTATTCCATCTCGTAGGAAAGGCAGCAAGAGGGCACAGCAGCCCCCCTGGCTCTCCAGGGACCTAGAAGACCTCCTGAGGCTAAAAAGAAAGGCCTATGAAGGATGGAGGATAGGATTCACCCCCAAGGAGGATTATTCTGCACTGGCCTGGTCCTGCAGGGAGCAAACCAGGAAAGCCAAGGCTGCAACTGAACTCCAACTAGCTTCGAGTATCAAGGACAATAAAAAGTCTTTTTTCAGATATGTGAGGAGCTGGAGGAAAAGCAAGGGCAACATTGGACCCCTGCTAAACCAGATGGGGCAACTGACAACTGATGCCCAGGAAAAAGCCACCCTATTAAATGGGTACTTTGCGTCGGTCTTTCATCAGTCCCGTGGGATGCCCATGCCCGCTATGGGACAGGGAGGTCTGGGTGAGGGAGATCCCCTGCCCTCCATTAATGCTGACCTCGTGAAGGAACACCTTGAGAAGCTGGATACCTTCAAGTCAGCCGGCCCTCACAATCTACACCCCAGAGTACTCAAGGAGATGGCGAACATCATAGCACTGATCTTTGAAAACTCCTGGTGCTCTGGTGTAGTGCCCAAAGACTGGAAGAAGGCCAATGTGATGCCTATCTTCAAGAAAGGAAGGAAAGTGAATCCGGCTAACTGTAGGCCTAGCAGCCTGACTTCTATCCCGGGGAAGATCTTAGAAAAGTTTATTAAAGAGGCCATCCTTAATGGACTGGCCGACGCCAACATCCTAAGGGATAGCCAGCATGGGTTTGTTGCGGGTAGGTCTTGCTTGACCAATCTCATTTCCTTCTATGACCAGGTGACCTATCACCTGGACAAGGGAGAAGGGATTGATGTCATATATCTTGACTTCAAAAAAGCCTTTGATCTGGTATCCCATGATCACCTCTTGGTGAAACTGGCCAATTGTGGCCTTGGATCCACCACAATCCACTGGCTGGAAAATTGGCTCTGTGGTCGGACCCAGAGGGTAGTAATAGATGGAAATCAATCATCATGGTGTCCTGTGACTGGTGGGGTCCCCCAAGGCTCTGTCCTTGGACCCATATTGTTCAACATCTTCATTAATGATGTGGACATTGGAATCAGAAGCGGACTGGCCAAGTTCACTGATGACACCAAACTTTGGGGCAAAGCATCCACGCTAGAAGACAGGCTGACCTGGACAGGCTCAGCAAATGGGTGGATGAGAACCCGATGGTGTTTAACACTGAAAAATGCAAGGTTCTCCACCTTGGGAAGAAAAACCTGCAGCATCCTTATAGGCTTGCAGTGCTACACTGGCTAGCACTACGGAAGAAAGAGACTTGGGGGTCATCATTGACCACAAGATGAACATGAGCCTGCAATGCGATGCTGCGGCTTGTAAAGTGACCAAAATGCTGGCTTCCATCCATAGATGCTTCTCAAGCAAATCCCGGGACGTCATTCTCTCCTTGTACTCAGCTTTGGTAAGGCTGCAGCTGGAGTACTGTGTCCGGTTTTGAGCTCCACAATTCAAAAAGGATGTGGAGAAGGTTGAGAGAGTCCAGAGAAGAGCCACACGCATGATCAGAGGTCAGGAAAACAGGCCTCATGATGACAGGCTGAGAGCCATGGGGCTCTTTAGCCTGGAAAAGCGCAGGCTCAGGGGTGATCTGATGGCCCCTGTAAGTTTATCAGGGGTGACCACCAGTAACTGGGGGAATGTTTGTTCACCAGAGCGCCCCAAGGGATGACGAGGTCAAATGGTCATAAACTACTACAAGACCGTTTTAGGCTGGACATAAGGAAGAATTTCTTTACTGTCCGAGCCCCCAAGGTCTGGAACAGCCTGCCATTGGAGGTGGTTCGAGCACCTACATTGAACACCTTCAAGAGCAAATTGGATGCTTGTCTTGCTGGGATCCTATGACCCCAGCTGACTTCCTGCCTTTTGGGCAGGGGGCTGGACTCGATGATCTCCCGAGGTCCCTTCCAGCCCTAATGTCTATGGAATCTATGAAAGTAGTTTACGCAGTGATTCTCAACCCTGCAAGACGAATCCATGGTTACTCCCTGGCTCCTGGCAGCCCCTGCGTACCTAGCATGTACATGGGGAGGCAGATGCAGGGCCACACATTTCAGCCTGGCTCACTTCTCTCACTGCCTCTCATATTTCTAAGGCTAATGGGAAGGGCTGTTAGTCCATGTGACTGCAGATGCTTCCATACAACTTATCAGAGAAGCAGTCTTTGTGGCAGGGGCTATACTTTACCCCTCAGACCAGGTGGAAAAAGCGGGGCACGATGGGATGAGGTCCTGTGCCCGTCATCCTCACCTAGATTCTCACTCCATGGTTCTCAACCAGGGTGCTGCTAAATCCCAGTATGTTGTGGAAGGGTGCCTGGAGGCTAAAAAAGTTGAGAACCACTGGGTTAATGGAATCACAGAACATCCAAAGAAGAAGAGTAGATTTAAAGGCAGACTTAGACATTTTCTCCTGATTTTTTTTTTCCAGCCCTCATTAGGAACCAGACTTGACTGGTCAGCAAAATCATCTTAATGCTAATAGGTCTAATTTAGCTTCCCATATGCTATTATGAAAGGGTGTTGTACATACCAGGACATTCGTTTTGCCAACAGCGTTTTATCTTTTTAATACAAAATCTTGACATTGCCCTTTCAGTCTTGTCTGTATAGCCACATACTCAGGATCTTTCACTTAAATCTGCATATGTTCTATACTTGATTACAGCTTTGTGACAGGAAATGTACCCCCCTCCCTATTGCCTTTGAGGAAAATCAACATAACCTGTAATAACAGCAAACCCAACTTTCATTCATCATCTTAATGATTCTCTCTCCCTACTCGTTCTTTTCCTTAAGTCATTCGGAAAGTGTCCTCACTGTTATCGTCAGTACACCCTTTCCCTTTTCTAAGCACAGAACACAAGGTCAGGTGACAAAAGGAACAACTCACCATTCCTGTATTAAAGAGACACTGTCAGGTGAATTTAAGTTTATTACCTATATTAAAAAAAGATTACAAAGCCTATAGACTTATATGATGGTATAAGTATTAACATTGTTTTTAAACATTATCACTAACCTTATAAACAAGGAATTAATACATTCCAAGTTCACAAGCCAGACTACAGTATTTTGCTAATGCATAAAAAACACACATGCAAGTAAATTTAACATACCAGTTTCCGTTTTTCCAAGATGAATGAAGTGCTAAAGCTAAACAAATGGCGGAAATGATCGTAAGTAGAGTTTCTTTTCCAGCTACTTCATTTCACACTGTAGGTAAGAATGTTTTCAATAGGTTTTTAAATTTTGAATTTTTCTTTAAGACAGAAGAGATGCAAACTGACATTCAATGTTAGGGAGAATTTTGTAGCAAAAATGAATTTCATAGGAAAAATGAGTTTTGTTACTGGAAAATGGAACTGTTTTTGCACTAAGACAATATTATGGAATCCCATTTCATCTTGCATGAATAGAAGGCTCAGAGCAAGACAACAGACTGACTGGTTTGGGAAAAGTCCTTTAGCAGCCCTAATAAAGCCAGTATGCCTTTCAAGAACCTGTTGGAGATACCTCTCTGTAGGGATTTCTCTGTAGTGAAATCTCAGAGAGATGGAGAGAACCTCAGTAAGTTATTAAACCCTTTTGGTTTAATAAGAATTCAGAAGTTTTCATGTGTATTTGAGCCCATTTAGTCTGGGTAGTCCATTACATCCTTGAACACAAGGCTTTCTAGCACTCCCCATTTAATCTAGGTTCTCTTATGGTCTTGAAGCACTTCTTCTCCCAGCCAAAGAAAACAAAAACAAAGTTAACTAAATGTTATTAAACCTCAAAAAATATTTGGGTTCAGGTTACTGGAGCTTCAGATGAAGGTTGAGGTTGGCTTGTATTTTATCTGGAGGTGGGCCCTAACCAAGTCACAGAGTTGTTTAAAAGCCAAACCTGGAGCTCTATCAGAATTTTACAAATGTGCTTTCTCTTTATGATGGGATAATTGAAAACCACAGATCTAATCATCCCCAAATTTTGGATGTCTTGAGAGCCAGACTGCATAACTAGGAATCTACATCGTATTTTAGCAAACCTGATAATACTTTGCATTCTTCAGCACCTTTCACCTGTAAATCTAGAAGTGTTTTTTAAATACTCATTAAGCTTCCAGAATGCCTGTGAGGCAGGCAAAGATAAACCTTATTAAATGACTATAAAGGCATCTTTTTTTATGTACTGGCAAACTGAGGCACAGGTAAGTGAACTACATGCCCGAAGTCACACAACACATGGATAGTAAAGGCAGAAGGAGAAGCCAAGGGCCCTGAATCTCATTGCCTATTACTGATGGTGGTTCATCAAAGCTAGCTTTGTTCACTAGTAATGATAAATTGTTGGACTAATCTTCTGTGGGTGCATCTACATGTGCAACTAATGCAATGCAATACACTCCAGAGTTTATTGCTGTTTGAATATGTGCCCTGGAATGCAGCTTGTTGAACCAGGTTGGAGCAGCCTCAGTTGACAGGGGATCTGGGGGGTTAGCCTGCCAGCCCAGAGCTGCTCCCTCCAGCTTAACATGCTGCAGTGAGGCTGTCCCTACAATGAAGCACCCTCGTGCCGCAGCCAGTTGGGGCAGCATCTACATGTGTGCTGCTGAGGAGTTTTTTACTCTGCAGCAGGATGTATTTACAAGTACTATCCTTCTGCAGAGTGAATTAGTTTACTGTAGCTTAATAGGGGCACGTGTGTTTACTCCAGCCTAACAGGGGTGCATGTGTAGACACCAAGATGTTTTCTGCGCAGCTAATTAGTTTACCGCACAGTAAACATCCTGTGTAGCTGCACCCTGTTTGTACAAAAATGTCAGGTTCTTTCCTGATAAATACCCATGTCTGTCTCAAACCTGGAGTTCCTCAAAATAAGTGATATTCAGACCTTGCAGATGCTTTCCAATCCCACTGTTTCAGTGGTTCAAGGAATTTCCTCATTTTTAATTAATGCAGCCAAGAAATGTACCATATCAGTCACAGACACAGCACATCATAGGATAATAAAGCCTATTTTAATCACCATATGTGAGTCACTGGAAGAATCTGGTTCGGTGACTCATTGAGCAATTTAGGCAATCAGTAAATTAAATTACTGCTGCCTTACTACTAAAGTTTTCTGTTTCTGAAACCTAAACTGTGCTTTGCTAAAAGGAAAATTGGAGGAAGATGATTCCTGCTGCAGAAGTACTTAAAACTCCAAATGATTACATTGCACAATATTCACATTATCTCTGCTTCTGTCTGTGGATAGTATGGAAGTTCAGTGAGCTTGTGCAAAGCAAAATGCCTGCAAACTGCCATCATGAAATTAGCCTGAGTTAGTTTCAGATATAAGATTACACTTCAAATTTCAGTCAAGTTTTCCAAAGATTGTGAGGTTTAGATTTAGATTCAGTGCTCTCTCATATACACATTTTAGTCTTCTGTGCCACAGCATTAGAACCCCCCATCCTTCCCTCCCCCTTATTCCATTATTTTGCTTGTATAGGATTTTGAGGGAATTTATGTTTCTAAATTTTAACTGTCAACTTCCACCTCCTTTTAAGTCACTTACTTCTGCAGGACAAAAAAAAGAAAAAAGAAAAAAAAAGAAAATGGCTTTGACTTTAGTTCTTACTCTCTCCATTTCCCTTGAAGTTATGGTTTGATCATAGTTTGTGCCAAGGGGAAACTCCTTCTGTTTCTCATATTTACCTCCCTGCAACAAAACACTCTACTCTCTATTTTCAGCCTTTGTGCCATTTGTAAACTGAACTCGGTCTTTCACTATAGGTACCTGAGTTAGTTAGGAACTCGATTCAAATGTTCACATCACTGGATTACTCATGGAACGGGGCATATTGCAAGCCAAGTAGACAGCAGGAGTACTTGACAAGAAAGTTAAGCAGACAATTGCTTGGGTCCCAAGAACTAGCAATGAGTATGGGATTGCAAGCCCACCAACCCTTGCCATAGCCCCCACAGTGATGATGATACAAGGAAGAGTTGCTACTCATTGCCTTATGAAGTTCTGGATTGGATTTATTGCTTTGCTGACTACAATTATGTACATTTCCATGGTATCAGAGACCTTTAGAAGTTGTGGCGGTCCAGTAGTTTGAGAAAAGAACCTCAACATAGCCCTGGCACAATATAGGAATATAGCCAGACTGGTGGTATGAAGTAATCTGATTAAATACTGTGTTGTCATTTATGATCCATTTTGGCTTCCACAAATCAGCTTACAAAACCAAAAATCATTAGTGTAGCTACAGCTCAAGAGTGGTCGGTACAGATATTAAAAAAGTCTCAGGTGGAATTGATCTAAGCTAGATAGTTTTCTGAAAGCAGCATAGTTTAGATCAGTAGTGAACAGAACACAGAAGGCACAGACAGAAACGAAATTTGTCACTTGATTGATCCCCCGAAAGCACTCTACAGCTGGCCCTAATAGAAGAGCATGGCTGCAGAGCAATCCAATTGCATGAAGAATTAACCCTCATTGTATAAGACTTCAGATGAAGGCAAAGTGGATCACTTTCCATACTTCATGCCAGCTCCAGTGGCTGGGCTGCTGCAGCCTAGCTCTGTCCCTGGTGCTGTCTCAGGATTTGGGGGGAAGGGCAGGGAGGCAGCTCAAGCTGGTGTTTTCCCAGCCTACACTGGAGTGGAGGTGGGTGGATTGGAGCTGGGCAAACACCCCCCTAGCTCGCTCCCCTCCTACCTCCCAAACTGAGACAGCACCAGAGCTGGGAGAGGCAGGGGTGGGGTTAGCAGAAGAGGCTGCCAACACACAGCCTCTCTCTCTCTGGATCAACTCCAAATTGGAACTACATCTCCCACCCTCCTGACCCAGCAGCTAACATCTGTTGGGTCAGTAGCATCAGTCTAACTCATGGTGCCTTCTGTGAGGTGCCATGAGTTAAATTAGACAACTGCCCTGCTGTCTCTGCCTACATTTGTTCTTTGGTGGGGGAGCAAATTTTAGACTGGGTTCTGCTATTTTTAAACCAGGCTGTGTGTGTCAATCTTCTGTTCTATTAAGGGTATAGACCAGCTTTGTGTGCTGAACTTCTGTTCTGTTACAGGTATGGACCAGTTTCTTATCACTTATACTGGTACCGGTGTAATGTCTGTACCTGGCTGAGAAGCTTAAGTATCTATATCAGTTTCTGGGCACAAAAATAACAAAATGAACACTGAAATCTTACCTCTCCCCCAGGTAGGAGAGCAAGAGAATGCATACAGAATCCTGATGATCTTTAGCAGTTTGGGACTGTCAAAGTCAAGCTGCACACACCAACACACATGGACTGGGGGAATGTTTAGGTGCCATCACAGATTTCTGCTCAAACAGTAGGCAGATAATTTTACTCTAGGTGGTTCTTACTAAGCTTTTAGAAGTTCTGTCATCAGAATACAGGCAGTTTCCCTTTCTAGATAGACTAGGGGTGGGCAAAGTGTGGCCCAGGGGCCAGATGAGGCCCACCAGGCCATTTTATCCAGCCTGCAGGGCCTCTAAAACATTTAGAAAATTAATATTAATTTGTCCTGAGCTGCCTGTCATGCAGCCCTCGGTGGCTTGCTGAAACTCAGTAAGCAGCCCTCTGCCCAAAATAAATGCCCACCCCTGAGATAGACTTTACAACTGTATTAATCATACATTAACTTTGTGCCAGAATCCAGAAAAAATCAAGTTATGGATAACCTGTGTATTAAACCATACTGGCCATATAAGGTGAAAAAAATCCATTGGAATAACGGAATCTATAAACATCTCATAAACATAATATTTAAATTAAAAACATCTGAAATTAAGTAGCAATGCCCTGAAATATTTGTTTTAAGAAAATTTCAAGTGTTTGTTTAAAAGTAACCCTTAACTTTTTCACTTTCCTATGAGATGGGAATGTATTGGGTTTGCCAGAGAGAGATGTAAGTCCCATTTCTCTGAACCGGTGGGAGTTACATCTTGAACAAATGTTTCTCATGTTCTTCTTTATAGATGTTGAATATATTTTCCAGGAAAGTCTGCTCTCTATAGTTTTCTCTGCTAATCCCTCTCCTGTGCTCTTCAATCATGTTTTAGATCTAAACCTTCTCGTTGTTGGTAATAGTTACAAAAACAAGCACTACATGATGCCAATACATTATGGTAATATTACTCCTGAGACTTCACATAGGAATTTTGCAATATTGATGTTCATACTTTCTGTGGTTTTTTAAGGAGAAGTTCAGTAACCAGGGCTTTGCTTGTATACATAGCATGTATTAGAGAGACAGGCCCTAAGTGGGTATAGATGGGGATAATATAAAATTCTGTTTATATCTTGGCAGTATGTCTTTGTACCCAGTTCTGGTACTGTCTGCTCATCAAGGTTCCCTCTAAGGTGTGCATGTGTGCAGACACGCACAAGTAAAAGGCTGGCCATGCACAAACTTTTTTAGTTCGTGTACCTGCTGGGCTGCGGCGTGGGACGCTTACATGATGGTAAGTTCCTCTGAGAGGCAAGGAGGAGGTGGAGGCAGAGGCGGGAGCCTGGCACTGGCTTCACAGGCTCCAGGGAAATGCTCCGTTCCCCCACTTAGCCTCAGGGAGCGAGGAGGCATGTGGCATCAGGGCTGGGGCATGGAGCACTTCCCCGGAGCCCACGGACCAGTTCCCAGGAGCCAGCAGAGCCTCACTTGGGGCAGGCTCCTCCCTGAGGTGAGGCACGGCAGGGATAGAGGCTGGGGCTGGGAGCTAGCACAGGCTCCACCAGCTCTGGGAAACTGCTCCACTCCCCAGCCCTGATGCCATGTGCCTCCTCGCTCCCTGAGGTGAAGCAGGGGACCGGAGCAGTGTCCTGGAGTCTGCAGAGCACCCCCTAGCCCTGAAGCCCCCTAGTCCCCCAGCCTCCAGGCCCAAGCCCCCACTGCCTGCCCCAAGTGAGGAGCTTACCTTTGGTAAGTGTCCCACGCCGCACTGATGCAGCGTGCTCACGGACTAAAGTGGCGTGCTCACGGACCACACTACTCCTTAGGGGGAACATTGCTGCTCATATGCATGCAGGACAGCAAATATGTCACTGTAATCCCTATTTGCAATATTAGTGATTTAGTGCTAGGAGACTTGACGTTACTTGGGACTTTAAAATAACCAGAGTTGCATCACTCCCTAAGAAAAAGACAGTAAATATACACATATTTGAAAATACGGAGGGTCTGCTACTTTTCGCCATGTAGAGAGGGGAAATTCGTCTTTTTCCAGCCTAAATGACTCATTTCAGGCTCGAGAGGGGAAAAGAGAAGTCCCTGGGAGGGAGAACACAGTGACTCAGCATCTGAACTGAAATGTGAAAATGACAGCTGGCTCACAGCCACCCCATAAATGAGCAGGGTGACTCCTCTGTAGCTGAAGGTGCAGTATACAAAAAAGTGGATGAGTTTTCCTTAAGATCCTGGGGGATAACTGTTCTTCTGGCACGGTTTTAGTATCTGCTGAGGTGTTGGGGCTTACAACCCACTTTATGGAAATGGAAGGCTCCCCCTAGCTTGCTCCTGTGGCCATATGGCTGAAGGCAGGTGAAACTTGGGGGCATTTGACCCCCACGCCTCTGGGCTTGGGCCTGCATGTAGGATGCCTGCCAAAAGACGTTGGAGCTATCTGAAGCCTCTGGTGGGGGTGGAGGATGTTTGCCGGTTGTAGGGTCACCTATGGTTCTGGACTGATTCATGGATTTGGATTTGATTTGGCTTGGAACACAAAAAATGTCTTTAAAAAAACAGTATTTAAAAAGGTAGCTCTTAAGTCATAGATGGCAGCTACATACATGACAAGTGTCTTGTTCCAACACTGATCAAATGCCCAGTGGTTTATAGTACCTCTCTCTCCAATGATCTCCCCCAGCCAAACCAAAAACAGCATGTACACCTGACAAATCTTCCTGAATTGGAAGAATGGATCAGTAAGATTCAATTAGAGGGAAAAAAAGAAAGCCTGATCTCCAACAGAAAAGCTCAAGAGGTTAAGGCAGGGGTGTCAAAGGTATGGCCTGGCCCGTGGAGCCCTATCATGTGACCCCCAGTGCTGCTCCTGGGTCTCAGAGTTGACCCACATGCAGCCCATACTGGATTGGCCCTGTGTGCAGGGCCTGGGACCTGTGCTACATCTGGCACCTGCCCTGGCTGGTCTGGGACTTGTACCTTGTGCAGCCTGGGTCCCAGACCAGTCCTTCATAGACACTTCAATCCCAGACTGTCTGGAACCTGTGCTGAGTGCATTGGATCTGACATGAAGAGGGGAGAGGGGGCTGTGAGCTCAACTCAGCCCCTTGGACTAGCCCTGGGCCACTCATTTGGTCTGCAGGACCAGATGTGTTTGAAGCTCTGCTTTAAGGAGTATGAGTGTTTGACAGAAATACAAACTAAACAAATACATTTGACAACAAAAGTCAAATAACTGAGACCATGTTCAACCTGAATACTTAGTCACTTCTGCCACTCTGAATGAAAGCTGGAATTTCTTAGCAGCTGAGTCCATCTGGTGTTCTTGCAAGTTGATTTATAAGTAAGGACAAGTGAACTGGTTCTGATTTAAGCATGATTCCAATTTCAATGTTGAGAAAGATGTTTTGGTCTCTTACATATTTTTTGACATGGACTGGTGTCTTCTTGTACCCCTAAATTTGGCTCTTCCTTACTTTTCTGCAAGGAAATTAGCCCATTCTGAGCTACATGCTCTGCAAATAAACTGCTTCTGGTAGCCCAGCTGGCTCCTTTAAGGCTAGCATGGATATACCAATACCACTGAAGTTAAGAGTATAACTCATTCCTCCAGGTTGGATTTCAAATTCTTCCTATTCCTTCCCAATACCTTGCTGCTAGTGATACTTGATTCAAGTTCTGTTCTCCACAAACCATATCTTATGATACTGCATGAGTCTCAGAAGCAGATCTGGACAACATTTTTCAATTGCATATTTTATTCACTGACAAAAAAGACTCAGGTTAAGTGATGCTGTTTATCAATTTGTCTTGATTAGTCATATCATTTCAGTCAATAAAAAATTAATAGTGTAGCTGCTGCTGTTGCCTTTGTGGGGGGTTACAAAATGGCTGCTGCCACAGTTGGCAACTGGCCACACCATCACTGTCAGCAGCAGCAGCAGCAGCCGGAGCTGCTGCCGCCCCATGCACTACCGATGAAGCTGCCCTCGCTCTGCCGCTGGTGAAATGTTTCATTTTTACCATGTTCTAAATAACACATTTTACACTTTTATTTTAAAATGATGTTTTGTTTTGAAATGTACCTGCACATTATGTTTTAAAAAAAATAGTTAACCCCCCCCCGAAATACTGTGTCAGATGAATTGTTTTTTTCTAGTTTATTGGAACAACAACCCCCCCCCCATTATTTCAGGTTGACCTCGCATGCAAGTTTTTTCAGTTTTTTTGGTTGGCTAGCAAACTGGAAAATCAATTTTTCATGGAGCTCTATGCAATTGATCTCATGCTCTGGCTGGCCTAGGCAACTTGCTTGATTCATCTCATCCCCTATAACTCCTTAGTTTAGAGTTTGATGGAGCTCTGACCTGGGAAATATCCCTGGTGTGTAAGATTTGACAGATTTGACAGTAGCTGGTGTGGGCTAACAGAAGAGGAGGTGGAAGATTGATGTAGATGATAGCTCCAATATTAAAAGCCAGACTGTAGTACTCTGCCAGCTTCCAGGACCATCAGTACACCAGTGCTCTAAGTCTTCTCCCTGACACACCTTTCTATTTCCTCCCCTTCTTCATGACCCCACCCCAGGACTTCCCTTTCTAAGCCTTCCCTTCCTCCAGTTCTTAGTAGTTATGTAAAGAGTTATACAAACAAGATTTAAAATGCTGGTTTGATAATTGCTTTTTAATGAAAAATGTAATCACCAGAAGATTAAAACTGTAATCATGAAGCAGCTGTTTGGAGTCCTGGTCTATTCTGATGAAGACTGTTAATAACTTTTTGATTCAATGGTAACGCTGAATGTAGGAGGATATGCCAATGCCTACCTAAACCTGAATGCTGGAGTTAATATTTTATTCTAGTTGAATGTCAGCGCCAGTCAAATCATTGAGTAATTGCTTATTTTTAATTATCTTCATATACTAGCTAAGCAGAGTGCAATAACTTTAAATTCTGGACACCAGCACAGATAGCAATAACGGGAAGGGAAAGACCTCTATGCAGACCTTGTATAAACTAGGGTAATTTATTAGGGGAAAAAGAACTACGAACATTTATTTTTTTCCTTGTCATTCATTATTTTCAGCAGAGACAAAATAACTTTAAGTTAATACTGTCCTTTAACAGATGTTCACCATAGACTATATCCCAAATCCACTGTCAACAGGAAGATGCCACCGGCCTTTGGGCTGGGTTGTAACCTTGTGCAAAATAATGTCACTGTAAGCCACTAGCCTGTGTGTGTTGTGTGTCCTTTCTGTGCCAAATCCAAAACAGTGCATTTCTGTTACAGCTACAGAGATCAACTCGGGGTGCATCTACACATGCATTAATGTGCTTTTCCTAATGTGCATTAAATTTAGTACCTCCAACGTAAGGTACTAAATAAATGTGCATTAGGCTGCCCTAATGCACAGTACCAAAAGCACAACTTTTTAAAATGATTCTTAATATGCAGTAGCCTATTTTGCTGCACATTAGTGTAATTGCTTGTTTTTTTTACATGACGCTTTAATGCACAGTAAAATAGGCTACTGCACATTGAAGTGCATGTGTAGACATGCCCTCCTTAGCTCAAACCATAGAGTTTCATGCCTTTAACTTTGGAGGTTCCTCATTCTAATCCTGAATATTGGACAAGATGGCACCCATCACACCACACTGTATTTACTTGACAAACTAAGCAGTGGAGACAATGAACCTGTAATCAAAACACTGGCAAGTGCTGGTTGTGAACAACAGGTGGCTGTAAGAGGGAAAGCTGGGCTGTAAGCAGGTGTATCAAATGAGATGTGATGATTCTTGAGTCACACACTTTCAATACCCGTTTTGTTTTTGACAAGTTTCTCTTTAGGGAATTAGGTTCAGTGAGGTGATGTACTTACTGTTGAGAAGACGGAAGTCTATAAATGGGTAGGAGCCACGGCGCTCAGAGAGAACCCCTGTCTGACCTCTCACCCGTGCATCTCCTGCAAAAAACAAAAAGGCCCAGAGATGTTAGAGATGTTGCTGCCCTTTCATCTTGTCCACTCCATTCAATATCAGTGGCATCTGCCCTGAAAACCAAGCTTCAAATGCCATCTTCCATGGCTTCCCTGTTGAACTTGGTAGAACAGAAGGGATCAAATGCTGACATGATTAAACACCAGAAAAAATGTATCCACCCTGAAAAGATTTATTTATCCTATTAAGCAGCTGCTCAATCAATGAGCAAACACTTATAACCTCAGGACTACAGCAGAAGTCTAAATTTCTTATCCCAACTATGCAATTAAGTTTATGGGTATTACTTCACTGCTAAGCATATGCTCAGTATTGTGTAAGACTCACTGTTCAGCATTCTGCTCCAAAGAGAATAGTGTCAACCTCATATGTTCAGAAATCACAAGGCAAACTTCCCAAAATCATGAAACTGGTTTAAAAATCATGGGATGTTTTAAAAAATAACAAACACTGGTTTCTTTTTGAGCCTTCCTCAGATGAAGTTATCAAGCCTTTTTCTTAAACCATTAAACCTACAAATTATAAACCATTAATCAAGAGGCAAGGTCTTTTTTATGATACCATTTACTGGACCAACTGTATAGTTGGGAGGGCTGTTGAACAAAGTTTTAGGAATCAGGTGCCCTTCCTCAGGAGGGTCCCTGAAGGCCTTACCTGGACCAGATAAAGCCTTCTTGGACATTTCCTGGACCATCATGGCTACATCAACACTCCAATCCACTCCACTACTTTATTATAAATGAAAATTTTGATCTTCAGAAATTAGCATTGCCTTCAGAATCCCAGGGATGAGGTCTTTAATATGTTGGAATAAGACTGATTTTGGTTCTGACCGATTTCAGGTTATATTCCTTAGTTTTGCTGCTAGTCCTACCTTTAACCTTCTTCTACAGAAAAGTAGCTGTATTGCAGGAGAGTTATCAATAATACCTCCCAGGAGTGCTCACAGTGTAGGAGTCACAGAGCTTGAAAAAAAATATATTTTTAAAGAGTTATTTTTAAGGGATATCTCTGGTTGGCATGAGTTTAAAACCCAAAGAGCTTCACTGTTAAGCTCTATCACTCATACCTAAAACCAAGACTTCTTAGAGCACAAAAAGGTGTTCCTGGTGAGACAGTTATTTTTTCCATGTAATATTCTCTGAAAATGTTAGAGAAGTCCTTGACAGAACTGTCAAGTGGAAAGTTTTAGTAGGAGTAAAATTGAGGAAGGCAGTCCCTAGAGGTATGAGAGCAGCAGAAGATAGCGTTCTGAGCAAATGAGAACATTTCAAGTTCAGCGTCTTCAGGCTACAAATTGGAACCTACCTTATTTGTTTGTGCTTTCATTTATTTATGGTTGCTTATTATTTCATTTTATTTTACTGGTCTCAATAGCAGAGGAAGATTACATGTGTACTTTCTGGTACAGCTTAATTAGGACCACAGCTTGCTACTCCGAGGACAAGGACACACAAAGAAATTACCATGAGGTAAAAGAAGGCATGGATTTACCATATATCAGCCATTGTAGGGTAAGTATACTGTGTGCATGCTCTTACTCCGCAAGAGATGAAAATTAAATTTGTGGCAGACTATCCCTCCTTGACTGAGGAGTAGGCAACTGTGGTTTAATTTTCCTCTAATACAGGGTAAAAATAGGGACATGAGCAGCTACTTCAGAGCAATAGATGCACATAAAATCCTGCCCCCTCCCTTCTCTCCTTTTTACCATGAAGTAACTACCATATTTACCAAAACCCCAAATGCCCCTGAATTTAAGACAATTCCCCAATAATTAATTCTAAACATCAAATTTTTAAAACATTAAAAAACCCCCACTTCCCATGTCTAGAATTTAATTTTTGGAGGGTCCCCCCACCACTTAAATTTGTTCCCGCCTCCCACTGTGGCAGGGGAACAGGTGGTGGTGAGGTAGGTGGCAGGGAGTGAAGGCCCACCTCTTGCCTCCTGCCCCGCTCCCATTTGCCCCCCTAATTGCCTGCCCCCAGCACTGTCTGCATATCCTGTGCCTGACCCCACAGTTCTTGTACCCCCTGTGGCCTGCCCTCCTTATCTGCACCCCTTCAACCTGCCCTCACTCTCTTGCATTGAGTAAATATGGGAGTTTTATTTTTATGTACCTTTACTAGCGCTACTTTATTCTACAAGTATTCCCATTGGAATCTATGGGATGATTCACAGAGTTAAAGGATGGCAGAATGTGGCCCATATCATATAAGCCAAATAAATGTGTACTTCTCACTAACGTAAGGAACAATAACACTGAGGAACAGTTCCTGCCCTGGGCTTTTATTTTTCTTGGTAGTCCAATGATATAAAAAAAACCATAAAGAGACTGATACACCTGTCATTGTGAGCAACGCAACAAATAGAGTATAACAGAGCAGTATAAAACAGAATTCTAAAGATAAAAAATAATTGGAAACCAAATAAGTTTCATCTTAGCATTCTGAAAGAAAAAGCAAATGATGTTGCATATCTAGTAGTGAGGATTTTCTATAAATCTGTCAAACAAGATATTAGTGGAAAACAATAAATACCTGTATATAAAGGGGAAAGTGGATCTATACAGCTACCGGCCCATTCATTTGATCTTAATAGTATGGAAAGCTTTTGAACAAATTTTAAAGGCAAGAATGATTAAAGACATTGTGCTAAATGGCAAATAGAATATAATACAAATGGATTTATCAAAGGTAGTTCATACCAAATGAACCTGCTATTGTGATAGCTTTGATAAGATAACCGATTTTCTTAACAAGAAAAATGTGTTAGATTAATATATATGGGATTATTTAGGAACTTTTTCCTTCAGGTCAGAACAGAGGGGTATTGCCATCTTCTGCAGTGTGGGATGTACATTTTTTCCTAGGATTCTCTGAATAAATTAACTCATTATTTTCCGTTCTTTGCAGTAGCAAGGTATTAGCAGTTCACTTTTCTCCCCTGTTTTTACCTAGGGTAGGTTGTAGGGCGTTCTTGGTGTTTCTGATTTTCTACCTTGTAGGTGTGGGCAGGGGTTTGAAATGGTGATTTTGGTTTGAAGTGGCAATGCTTAGGTAAATAGCTAGCTACCTGTGAACACAGGGCATTGGACATCATGGCCCAATCGTTTGTTCCTATGACTTCAGTACAGCATTTACCATAACAGAGTGCCACATAGTTGAGCATGCAGACATAACAGTTACATTAGTGATTCTCAATCAGGTGCCATGGCACCATGGGGTGCCTTGGGATCCTTTCAAGGGTGCCATGGGGTGTCACACAATATTAGCACTGCTAGGTGTGCAAACATAATTCACAAGATAAACTCAGAGATGTCAAACCAGTTGTGGTCTTTCTGAGTTCTTTACAACAGAAGAATTGCATTCATACTTTTCTGTAGTCAATTAGCGAAGGCTAAAAGGTAACATTTTTGGGGTACTTTTTTAAAAAGGTAACCACTGAGTTACATGTCAAGAGCTGAAGTGTGGCCCTGAGTGGTAGTTCCCACTTCTCTTTCAAAGCTCTTAAATGTAACTTTGACCATTCAGCCCCAGCCAGTTACAGGCTGAGCCACCAACAGTATGTGAAAAAGTCAAAGACAATCCTTAGATGTATCAAGATATTTCTAGCTGATACAGGAAAATATTAATGCAGTTGCACAGACACTGATGAAACTTCATCTGTGTTCAGTTTTGGTCATCCATATTCAAGAAAGATTAATTCATAGTGAAACAAGCGTAGAGCGTGGACAACTCTATTAGAATGACCAGGGCAATAAATGTATGCTCACCAGCGTGTATGAGAATACCGCGTTTCTGAAACACTCTTCCAATGGGAGTAGAAAGGGCAACCGCCCCCCCACCCCCAACAAGTCTTAAAATGGGGCTTGATAACTTTGAGTCTATTATGAAATGCAATTGCCTACAATATTGGAAGACCAAATTTGATCACCCACCAGGTCTTTTCTAGGCCTATGCCCTTTCCCCTGCATAATAGGCCTGGAGTTTAAGTACAAAACATGATGATCTGGATCCAAATCATCAGTGAATTGTTGCTGATTCCTGTTGATTGCCATGAGTCTTTTGTGGTGTTATTTCCTGGCTGTGAGTGAACCCAAGAGGTTGATGAATTCTTCCTCCTGAGTAACTGTTCAAGATCCACGTGCAGAATCGATCTGTGTCCATTCTTGCTTTGAGAACGCCATGGAGTGTATCTGAACCCAATATTTCCAGGGACTATTAGAAAAGGCTAGAGTTACTCAAACCTGTCACCTGGCTCCAACTCATGAATAAGTCGCTTAACTGACAGCTTCTACCTCACTGCTCACCACTTGTCTTGAGGGAAGGTTGCTGGGAACATTGTGGTGGTCTAACTCCAACAGGATCCGACATCCTTTATTGTTCCTTAGATCAGTTTTCCCCCCCAAAAAAGACTGCCAAGGAAGGGGGCAGAATTCTGTCAGCACAGTAAGTTAGTTGTAGGTGTACACCAGAGCATATGCCTTTTAGTTTTCTGGGGGGAAACACTGTTTAAAGCAAACTACTGGACTGTACATTTTCCCTTTGGTTGTTGTCAAATCTTTCATCAGTACACTAGATCTTTAAATCTCTCAGCACCTGCTGTGTTAGTTATCAAGTTGTGCACAGTGATGTGTTTACCTGCTGGGGTTTCTGAGAATGCAGCAGGTGGAAGGGAATAGATTGTCTGTACATGTATACATTTCAAATTGCCATCTACACCCCTGTTGTCCCCAGATCAGGAGTCCTATCACACTTCATTTTTGTGAAGAGAAGGGATGCTCCAAAATGTTTTCCTTTGTTCTCTTGCATAAGCTTTTATCTATTTGCTTTTAACCTTAAAACAATAGTTCTTTACAATCAACACAATTAGCCTGTTCCATTTAAAACCCCTTTATGTAGTGAATGGAAGAATTCTATGGCAACAGGACAGGAAATTTTGACAGCTGAGAGTCATATCATTGCTCCATCCTCATTGTGTGCTGAAGTGAAACAAACAAGGTGAGGGGAAATAGAAAGGGTTGTTTCTCTTTTGCTTCTTCAGGCTGAAGACATAACATAACACACTGGAATGTTTAATTTTACAAACACATACAGAGCAGCATTTTTGTCAGAGCCAAGTACTGGAGGCAGCCACTAGGCCTCCCAAGGGAGACATTTCCTGAGTGTATCTGTTGCCCACTTGGCATCCTGCTTTTTCTCTGTTTAATAAAAGCCTGTGCTAGGTAATAGGAGTTTATGTGGCTTATTATGTAACTGTCAGCAAGGGAGGAGATTCTAATGTTTATGACAATTTACTGTTGCTGGAACAACAACTAGAGACAAGAACCAGCATCTGGATGCAATCATGATGTCAAGGTCTTTTCAAGGTGGGGGAAAGGGCAAGAAAAATATTAAGCAGCAGTTACTGAGCTGCTAGAGCATCTGGAGTAAAGCGGCAGGAGAAATATTTCTTCTCCAAAAGCTGCTGTTTGAAATGGTGTGGGATTAAATTTCCCAGTGTAGGCAACACAAATTAGCAAAGAGAACATGATTGTAGCTGTGACACAATGACAAGGCTACAGCAATCGTTGGGATGTGCCACTGAAATATTTATTCTCTTTAATACGCAGCTCTGTATGATAGTTCATGGGCACTACAACTCACAGGATGTTAAAAGTGTTTACCCTACTCAGCTTTTCTATGACTGCCGCCCAAGCATTTTCTGTCTTTTTAAAACTGCCTGGCTTAGGTTCTTACACTGCTGCCCATCACTGTAACCTCTGGGGGCCATCCATAAAAAACTCATTCATAATCAGAAAGTCCCTAGTGGACTCTTTGAAGTTTGTGGCTCTTCTGCTTTTTTGAAGTGCACAAAGGGTTGGGTTTTCTGAGGAAAGATAGGTTGGTCTGAATGTTGGTGGAAAAGTTTTCTAAAAGCTTTTTTGATGAGAAACACAATCTTCAAAACCAGGACTTAAAACAGAGAAACATTATTTTTTTTGATCTCAAGAAATTTTTTCCACTGCAGTTGCCATGGTGATGGCCACTATATTTCCCTTATCATTTATTTGGAAAATGATCACGACATCAGAACTCAAACAAAGCTCCTATTATATTAGGTCGTGGCAATCCCAACTCTCTTCTCCACCTGTGAAGCTTGGGTGACCTACAGGGTTCACCTGAAAAGCCTGGAATGCCATCGCCAGCACTATCCCTGGAAGATCTTTGGCATAAAGTTTCATAGATTTCATTTCATAGATTTCATAGACATTAGGGCTGGAAGGGACCTCGGGAGATCATCGAGTCCAGCCCCCTGCCCAAAGGGCAGGAAGTCAGCTGGGGTCATAGGATCCCAGCAAGATAAGCATCCAATTTACTCTTGAAGGTGTTCAATGTAGGTGCTTGAACCACCTCCGCTGGCAGACTGTTCCAGACCTTGGGGGCTCGGACAGTAAAGAAATTCTTCCTTATGGCCAGCCTGGAGGATCATTGCACAAATGCCAGTGTCCTCACCGCTGCTAGCACTCATTGTATGGAAGCATTGATTCTTCAACACCAGCTGTGGTGGACAGGGCTCTGTGTGCGGATGCCTGATGTACGTTTACCAAAACAACTGCTATACTTCCAACTCCACCAAGGATGAAGGACATGCAGGGGCTAGAGAGAATGTTTCAAGAACATCTGCAAGGTGAACATTAAGAAGTGTGGATACCACAAACGGGGGAGGACTAGCCTGGGACAGAGCTACACGGAGATGCCTTATGAGAAAAAGTACATCTTACTTTGGGGAAAACGATCTCACCCTGGAGGCAGAAAAATGACAGAAACAGAAGGAAAGGAAATAGGATGAGAAATCCATGGTCTGACCCTCCCTTTAACCACCACCTGGGGCACTTGCCAGAGAATCTGCAGCTCTAGGACAGGCTTTCTTAGCCATCAACGGACTCATTTATAACCCTTTAATAGACCCGTGGGAGTGATCATACCCAACCACAAGGTGCTGCCACCACCGCCACTGACAATTGGCTGTAATGGTGCCCTTAGGTTTATAAAGATGGAGATGTCTATACTGCCTCCTATAGCAGTAACAGCACTAGGGAGTATTTCACTGAAAGGCAGCAGTGCTTCACTGCAAAAAAACAAAATGCAGTTGCTCTTAGAAAAGCACTGGGTTTCTGCCAGTAAACACACCCAAAACACAGAGCTAACACTGCACAGCCAGAGCTACACTGCATTGTATTTTTTTCATGCCTAGCAGCCTGCAGGCATAAAACAGGTACGCTGTGCTTCCCTGCAGCACTCTTAAGCATGGTCAGGAGATGGTGCCCACATGCCTAGTAGAGCTGGCTGCTGGTATGAAAGGCTGAAGATATGAGATTGGCTCTAGTCCCCAGTAGGGGAGACGGGAGATCCATCCGACTCAAACCATTTTTGTAAATTGAATTCTTAAGGTACATAAACATTTCAGTGCTTGGAGTTTTCTACTACTACTACTTAGCTCTCAAGTAGCCCTTGTTATCCAAATTCTTGTACATTTTCCCTTAAAACTGTTATAGTAAGGAGGGTGAGTACTTACAGGCCCACTTTAAAGATAGGATAACGAAGGTAACAGAAATAATGTAGTTTGGGGACACTGAAAAGCACATTGTATTAGGAACCAGATCTTTAGCTGTACTTCACTCTGTTCACTGAACCATGTTCCCTCTGAACAGTAAAGGAAGCAACCTCATTATCACTCAGCAATAGTAATTACAATATTAAATGTTGATGTTTGGTTTCCTTAAAGGTAACCAGCTGGTTAAGGTTTTCAGCTTTTGTCTGCCTGTTTTTGCAGAAAAAAAAATGTTCAATTTAAATTGGGGATATCCAGTGGGAATTTAAATTTTGAGTGAAAAATTTCTACAAGCTCAGTAGAAATCAGTGCTTTGAAACTTAATTATCCATACTTTACATTATACTGAAAATCCTTCAGAAGTTCGAAACCTTAACTGGGGGCTCGGGATTGTTGGTGTAATGTCCACAATGGTGTTCAGATCGCTGAGGCTGCAGTGTATCAATGTTTTGGGAACAATTTCTGTGCTACTGGCTCTGGGACAATTATCATTTGTTTTACGTAGGTACAGACAAACATGCTTACACATTTTCTGCATCTCTGTATTTATACACATAAAATGTGTATTGTATAGGTTCATACAATATGCATCATATCCTCACAATTCACAGCCAAATCAACATTTTCCTTTATACTTATAATTGTAAATAATAGCTGTGGTGTCTCAGGTACTACTAGATAGTAAATGTTGACATTTTAATTACCTGTACCCTCCTTCAGAGAATATATATTTAAATAGTCATGTATATAAACACAGAATCACATAGCACAGTGCCAGCAAATGCCAGTATAGTAACATGGATAAGTGAGCTAGATAGCTTGTCTCTACAGATTTGAAATTTTGAGAAATGAAGTGACTGCCAGCAAGAGCTATCAACTTTTTCAGCCAATAGCTTTCATGTATAAAATGAAAGAATATAAGTCTCAATAATTAGCAGCACAGGAGACTAATGGAAAGTTATTGAACAAAAAAGCAGGAGGTAAGTCTTGGAAAAACAGTTCCAAGAACAGCACAGGGACTTTTATATGTGTGCTATTATAAATACAGAAAAAATCATCCCAGAGCACTTTTATGTCTAAAGGGACTAGCTTAAGCAGCAAGCTTCAATCTGCCAAATACCAAGCTTCAGCTGTATTACAACCAAGGCTGGAAAAAATTACCAGACACTGGTTAGCTGGAGGGCTAAAACTGATAGCTAGAGATGGATATAGGATTTGGGGCAGGAAGAAGGAAGAGCAGCAATGTGGTATGGGGACAGTGTCCTGTTGGGATACTGAGAACCAGCTGCTAACAAGAGGCATTGTCTGAGGATTTGTTCTAGGCTCTGGGTCCTACATACTGCTGGGGACCTCCATGTTTGGAGACATTTTCTGGCTGGGAAAGCCTCTTCTACCTGCTGCAAGAAACTTTTCTGTCTCCTACTCCCCTGAATCAGTAGTATAACTGAGATGTTGACAACCAAGGGGTTGACTGGGGTAGCGGCCCCAGACACCATCTTTATTAGGGGTAGGGGCACAAAAGCAGTCATTGTGATTGTCATGGCAGGATCCTGTGCTGTCCTGCACAGATGGCCCAGGCATGGAGCTGTGCTGCTATGCCTCTGCTCAGGATCTCCTGGTGGTTGTAAAAGTCAAGGAGTGAGGTGGGGGAGAAATGCCTCTGTTACTCTACTTCAGTGGTTCTTGGCATTTTTTAGACTCCAGGCACCCTTGGATAGTTCTGAGGTGCCCATTGGAAACAGCTAACTCTTAGTTTTCACTCTTTGTTTGACTACAGAAAAATAATACAGCAGTTTTTCTGTTGCAAAGAACTCAGAAAGACCATAACAGGGCAGAATGTTTTTTTACCACTTCCAATTCCTGTTTGAAATCTCTGTTTTTTTTCACGGGACTCCTGTTTGCAAACCTAGCAGTGCTAACATGGTGTGACATCCCATGGCTATGGGACGTCACACCATACTGTGGCACCCTGGTTGAGAATCACTGCTTTATTTCTACTCCTCCTTTCCTTGTTTGCTGGTGATTTTGGAAAAGAAAATAGAGGCACAGTGCTTGCATTTGCCACTGTCCATATCTTTACCAGGGGGAGCAGCAGCAGCACGTGACTGACTATACAGAGCTTTGAATAGCAGCATTGTGACTGCCCCTAAATCTGTTGCCACTCAGCAAAACCTGGATCAGTAAAAAGGGGCGTCTTAACTCTGCAGGCTCAGGAAAACCATTTTTGCAATGAATTATATTTAGTTTAATATGCTGATCATTATTGTGCAACTTCAAGAGCTTAAAATCTTTCACCTGCTGGAGTTGGCGGGGTGGGGTCAATCAAGCAGGGAGGAGGTGGGGATATGCCTGCTTCCAAAGCACCTAGCATGGACAACTGTTGGATGCATTGCTTCTTAAACTAAACTGCCCTAATATATGGCAAGTCTTGCATTCCTAAAAAGTTATCTAGCTCTAGAATGGGTTGGCAACCTTCTGGGATTGACAGGCCAAAATAACAGAGTTTAGTTTGAGGAGGGTTGGAGTTTCCAACCTGGCCACCACTGCCACTACCTCCCACCAGCACTAGACTGGCACCAATGCACGGATGACTCAAAAGCTGCAGAATCCTCTTGCCACTAAAATGCTGCCAAACTGCCCCACTGCCAAAAATCTGCTGATATCCAGGATTGCAGGCTGGATGGAATTGCTCAGCAGGCTGATGCAGCCCACAGATGATTCTTGCTTTATAACAGTGCCTTCTGGCCCCATGGGCTGGATGAGTAGTGTGAGACTGGTCCGGGGGCTGGTCTGTGGGAATGGTTCCATAAGTAGCATTGGTCAGCGGGTGCACAGGATTGGTCCACGTGTGGCATGTGAGCCTAGATCCTGTTGTTTGCCAGCTAGGGTGACCATTTTTTCAAAATGGAAGTGCAGGGCACACACCCACTCACCCCACAGCCTGGCAGCATGGCCGGAGCAGAGCCAAGCAGGGGGTGCCATGTGCATCTGTGTGTGTGAAAAGCATGCATGTGGCTGGGAATACAACCAGGCAATGGTGGAGAGCAGCTCCCTGCAGGTATCTCTATCTGGAGGTGGGGAAGAAGGGAACGATGCCAGCCTGCAAGGGGAAATCCGCCATTTCCTGTATTTTTCTACAGTGAACAGAAAACCTAGATCCCTGTGTGATACTGGGAAACTGGGACAAATGCTGTCCCAGAGTCATTCAGCTCAGGACTGGGACTTGATGTTCACATTTCAGGACTGTCCTGTCCAATTAGGGATGGGTGGTCACCCTAATGCTAGCCTTACCCAGTGTGCCTGGAACTGCCTGCACAGAAACCCCTACGCATCATGGGGGTGAGATCTAGCACACAGGACCATGTCATTCAACCCATGAGGATCCCCACAGGTCTGGAAATTTAGCAGCAAGGGAATGGCAATTAACGTTGCCATGGCTCCCCCGCCACCATCTCCAAATTTCCAGATCTGTGAGGAGGCCAGTGGGCTGGATGACATGGCTCTGTGGGTCAGGTCTGGCCCATGGGCTAGGCTGAGCACCAACTAGTTTAGAAGACAGGAGGTATGCCAGTGGAGTTAAATGGTGCCATTGCTAACCTCACTGTTTTGCACTGGGCCCAAAGAGGAAGATGTGAAACAGACTCCCTCACATGTGAATTTAAATCTAGAAAATTAAAATATTAAGGCCTCAAAATGTCTAAATGTCAAAAGCTGCAATAATAGTAATAATAATAGCTACACTCTGCTCTTAGCAACATGTAAGTGGGTTGTGTTACTATGGTAACATTGCAGATAATGTCTTACTGCCATTGCAAAATAATCTGAATTGTACCACTAAGAAAAGCACATTATTAATTACTTAAGTACTTCTTCGTGTTTACTTATCTACCTTTATAAGTAGTGCTGCTCAGAAAACAATATACATATTTAGAAATAAAAATGATAGGATGTACATTTTCATAGCTGTCGGTACAGATTTCTCAAAGCATTCCCATTGAGTGGTGTAATTACCTTCATTTAAAGATGGAGAAACAAAAGGTACAACAAATATATGATTTGTCCAAAGCTACATGGTAAAACAGTGGCAGAACCAGGACTAGAATTTCAGAGTTTCTGTGGCTCCTTGTTTGCTCAGACCATATAATCCTTGACACATATTTAACTAAGACTCAAAAATATCAGGCCTGCAATTAATTATCTTCAGTGTCAATTATTGTTAATACTCGTGATTCATGAGCCACTAAAGCAGAGGCGGGCAATTATTTTGGGCAGAGGGCTGCTTACTGAGTTTTGACAAGCCATTGAGGGCTGCATGACAGGCAGCCCAGGGCAGATTAATATTAATTTTCTAATTTTTTAGGGGCCCCACAGGCCTGGCAGGCCGCATCCAGCTCCCGGGCCGCATTTTGCCCACCCTGCAGTAAAGGGTCAGTTCAACTAAGTACCCAAGTCTCTGAACTTCTATCTACTTAGATTGCTCTCATGTCTTGCAGTAAATTCTGATCTCACCTGTATAATGGCAATGACTGTAACAGGGTTCGACTGTAACAGGGTTCAACTGTAAACAGGAACAGATCTGGCCAGTCAGAGTTGGCATTTCTCAGAGAATGTTTTTCTTTATGAGCAGAGCTGAGAAATAATTGTGATAATTTGTTCAATAAAGTTCTCTCTCCCTCTCCTTCTCATCTACCTGTGATATTCATTATTTGAAATCATTAGGTAACACATATTTATAATGAGATTAGAACAGTGAATCTCAACCAGGGTGTTGTGGCATCCTGGGGTGCCTTGAGATCCTTTCAGGGGTTGCTCACACAATTTTAGCACTGTTATGTCTGCAAACATGAACACAATGATTTCAAATAAGAATCTACAGTGTTAAAAATGTTCTGGCCTGCTGTAGTCTTTCTGAGTTCTTTGCAACTGCAAAAATATTGTATTATTTTTCCATAGTCAAAAAATGAGTGAAAACAAAGAACTGGCATTTTTGGGTGTCTGGAGCCTAGCAAGGTGTGATGAGTCTAAAAATGTTGAGAAACATGCTTTTAGAGTATAGGCAGGCCGTAATGGTTTGATGACCCTTCTTATAGGTTCCAGTGTTGGACGATAAGTAACAACCAGGGGTATGCAGTCAGCAAGGATTTTCTTTTTGTATCATAGTACGTTATTGTGAGGTAGTGACACAGCTTGTTAATCAATAATTCTTGTTCTGCAGGTTCATCATGAAGAACAATTTATTCTATGTTGATGGTTTAGCCACATCACGTGGCAGTTCCCACACTCTTTCTTTACATATAACCAACTAGTGAAATATTGACTGTAGACTTTTATAGCAGATTATACCACATCATATTTGCTTTTGGAAAATGGTACATCATTCAAGACTTTCATTTTTTCAGAGGCAGGACAGGCTTCCTGGGGGACCTTAGGCAAGTCACTTAATCTCTGTGCCTCCGTTAGCCACTTACAGAAACATAATATTTTTCTTTCTTTTTTTCCACCCTTTCTTTTATCTATTTAGATGGCAAACACCTGGCTGCATGAACTCTATGTTGCAAACAACTCAAAGCCCAGGGCTGTAATCTTAGTACAGGTGTCTAATACTACCAGAATTCAAACTCTAATGGTGTTTGCTTTTCATACTACTAAAACTTCAGCATTATTATTATTTGTAGGTATTGAACACAGAGTTTGTACACATCATCAAGCCAAGATGCTTTTTAATATGAAGGAACAGTCACAGAATTTTCCTCGCTTCTTCCAGAGCTGTGTGAGAGATTTCCAATACCTCTCTCATCAGCTGGAACTAGGAAGTTTCAAGGTGCACAAAAGTATAACCATAAACATAACAGTTAATCATACTTTTAATACACCTCCCTACCATTATAACAGTTTAATTGGAACCAAACCCTGACATTGCTCAGGAGATTTGACACAATGAGAGTTTTGTCTGAGGAAGGCGTAGGTAAAAAGATGAGTAAGACTTTCAGGATTTGGCCTTCTAAATTTTGTTCCAAGGTTGCAGCACAGCCAGGTTTCCCCTGGGCCATTTCTGTGAATGTGAATCTGTTCCTGAAGAACCTTGCCTCCCTGTACCTAATACTATTTCCAGGGATCTTAAGGTGCTTTCACGTGCCTATGATGTGAATCAGTATCCACTAACCCCATTTTACAGGTGGGTGACTGGGGTATCCTTAGAGAATGTGAGTCTTCAAAAGTTGCACAGCGAGTCAGGGAAAGAGATGGGAATGAAATGCAAGGGTCAAATCTCCCAACCCTGTGGCTAAGCCACAGAATCACACTTCCTTTCTTTGTCTCCTTTCTCTCCCCATGTTTCTTGCTCTTTAACATTATTTTCTGTTTATATCATACAATCCTTCCTCTCTCTACTTTCCCTTGGCTCTTCATTCCACTGGCACTTTTGATGGTCTTTTATAACTTTTATTCCTTTGGGCCTTTCCTTCAATTTCTTTGAGCCCTCTAGTCCTATCTCTGTTGTGCTTTCTGGGGGTTGAATAAGATGCTGCCTAGGACTGAGGAGCAGAGTTACCGGCTATCTATAGTCCCAGGAATTCCTGCATTGAGAAGGAGAAGGAAGCGTTGGGTGCTGGCTCATAAACACTATGAGTTGCCCCTTAATACCTGGGAGGAGAAACTCAAGAGGAAACCTTACTCACTGCTTACAGTTCTGCTTATGAGTCACATTTAAGCTTACATGAGTTAGAGCTGAACAGATGCTCCACTCATTCCAGATGAGTAACATGCAGCGGGGCTCGAGATTGGGGTAAAACAATCTTATTTGCTTATCATATACAGCAATACATACGTTCTTTCAAAATGGGAATATGGTACAAATATGCAGTGGTGGCTAAAGAAAAGGAAGATGCTTGAAAGCCTGGCCTGCAAACCTACATTTTCCACCATAGTATCATATACTGTAAGTGATCTGAAATACAGTAATCCATTTTAGTTATTTTTGGTTCCACATAAAACAAAACTCAGTCGTTCATTCTCAGGGTGCAGACCCATGACATGATTACTACAGTATTATTTATTTCCTTTTTACTTAGTATTAACGTTACTAAGTATGTTTCCTGCTTGTCACTAACTCAGAGTTTTGGTCTTTCTGCCCAGTCAAACCAAACTAAGTGTGTAGTATTTAGACATCCATTAATATAACTGTCAGACTTGATTTTTAAAAAATAGTGAAAATTATCATCTGAAAGCTAAATTTCTGGTAAATTAAAAATATCAACCATTGTCAATAAACTCTTTAATGAAGGAAGGATCTCTCAAAATTTGAAAATGCATTTTTCAGATTTTTTTTACCCTTCCCCCATTTCTCACCCCCCAAATTGTTAAAAATACTTTAACCATCCTCAATATCAGCCACTATTTAGCAAATGGAGTAAACTTTCCATATGGAAAGGTATTCTACAAAAGACTTTCTAGAGTATTTTTCCTCTGAAGCACTTGATACTGGTTCAAGTTGGAAAAAAGATACTATCCTGGACAGGTCATTCAACTTGGCCCACTATGGAAAATCCATGTACCATGTCTACTTAAAATTTCAGAAAAAATTCTGCTCGGGACATGAAGGAAAATTAGTATTGGATATCTTTATTGAAAAAAATATGAAGCTATCTACTAGGCCAGGTACAGACATTACACTTTTACTGGTATAAGTGACTGGAAGCCAGTCTATTGTGTAACAGAAGTTTGGCACTCAAACCAGTCTATACCCGTAACAGAACAGAAGTTCAGCATATGTATACTGGTTTCAATACGGTGGAATCCGGTTTAAGATTCGTCTCCCTCCACCAAAGGGTGAACGTGTATTCTGTTCGCTTCTGATCTCAACTATGCCACTTACAAAAAACTGCATAACTTAGTGCAAATCTGCCTCAGGCTTTTTGAATGTCTGTACTTAGCCTTAGTGCTTTAGTAGTCATTGTTAGATATGCTGACAGATATACTCATGATTCAGTGATACGAAAATATTTGCTGCCTTAAAGTACAATGAAACTGCAGGTTTTCTTCTTTTTTCATTACTTCTACATCCTTAGAAGAAATGAATATAAGCTGATTAGGTATATGTTTCAGTAATTAGAATACTGTTGATAAACAGCTATAATGAGGTACTCGCAGTTGACAAAGACCCCCATTTCCCTAGAGAACTGTCCCATGTTTCCTTTTGGTTGAGGTGTCATTCAGATGCCAAGCAGCAGCAGCAGCAACAACTGACTCCTGGACAGGCTGTCTAAGCAGATGTGTTGGCAACACATTGATAACTGAGCCCATCAAATGCTTAAGTTGCTGCCAGACAGTCTCTGATTGGTTTGCTCACTTGAATATCAATTTCTATCCTGCCTTCTTAGTCCAGCAACAGCCCAGAAATTATATTTAAAAGAGAAAAAGAACTAACAAGTTGTGTATGAAAGATTAAGCACATTGCATTAAGTGCAACCAACATACTTTTACAAGATTCCTCTCACCACAGTTTCTTGGCCATTATGCCTTGCTGTGCTATGTCTAATTTAGCTTTCAGCTGTACTACCTCAGCAGTTATACATAAGGGAAAGCATAGAGCCACATCACTCCAAGGGAAGTGAGTCTTTACGGACCAACCCCTGGCATACCTGAATGGAGTGATCCCCAAAAGAAAGACGTTGTTAAGATCCCCAAAATAAATGACTGCCTTTAACCTTTATATAAGGTGCAAAAAGGGATGATCTGGGGAGAGTAAGAGCTTGTTGCAGTCTCCACACCCATGCCAGATCCCTGCACAAGAACCAGGTATCATTTTCATAGATTCATAGACTGTAAGGCCAGAAGGGACCTCGGAAGATCATTGGGTCCAGCCACCTGCACCAAGCAGGAAAGACAACTAGTGACCCCAACAAGGTGACCGTCCAGTCTCCTCTTGAAGATTTCCAGGGTAGGCAAAAATTTGGCCTTCAAGTTGCAAATTCCTTAGGACATAAACTTTTTCTGGACATGTGTTTATCACATGCTGTACAGACCTGTGGTATCACTTCAACTATAGACACACCTGGATGGCTAAAGACAATAGCATATCTAGGGCATGGGAAGAGGGGCACCAGCCAGAGAGGGCTACTGTATTGCCCTATGGTCTGAGGAGTTGTTCCACAGCACATAAGCCCTGCACAGCCCAGTCATAGGGAGCTGGCAAGGGCAGTGCCATGCCCAGCAGTGTATCTGGGGGTGTGGGATGAAATGATGCCCCTTGCCTCTGGGGGGTGGGAGTTTCCACGGGAGGGTCAGCCTTGTCTCTGGGGGTAGTGGGTAAATAGGACACCAGGAGGGGCCCCTGGTGCCCACTTCTTTCAAATGTGCTGAGCACCTATGACTTTGGCTTCAAGGGTACTTCTACATGTGCTCCGGGGGTGGAGTTTGGGGCCTTAATAAAGGCACTGCTGAGTCTTGTGCATCAGCATCTCTGCTTTTTAAAATGGTGGTAGGGGCATTTGAACTCAAGCTCATTCGACAAGCTTTAGTTCAAGCTACCCTGCTGCCATTTTTAAGCATGGGGATGCCGATACAAAAGATGCAGGAGGCTCCACGGCAATTGCCACAGAATTTCAGCATGTCAGAGCAGCCTCTGTGCTCGTGTATAGGCTCCCCAAGAGCTCAGCTGTGCTAATGCAAATCACTGCAGTATCATCATGAATTTGCTGAAAAGTCCTTCCCATCTCCCTTTCTTGGATGCACACTGGCTACCTATGGGGAATATGTGAACTAGGGGTAACATCAGAGACACTGTGCACTATAACAAATAAAAGCAGCAGCTTGGCATTGACAGAAAAGGTGCCTAAAGGAGACAAAAGAAAGAGTAGGGTGAGAAATGTCTGAAGGGGAGAGAGTCAGAGAAATCTTGAACAGAGAAAGAGGCGTAGTGACCTTTGAACCAAGGAGATATGAGACAAAGGGACAGAGCAGAAGCAGGTGCTATTCTGCCATACAGTAGAATAAACAAATGTATAAAAAGCCACATTGCTACTGTGAAGTTTGACCTATGAACTGCAGGTAGGCCTGATCCAAATATCTTTCAAATGCCGCTGCTAGAAATTGAACTCCAGATGAGAATACTGCAATTTGGGCCTGTCTCTGGTACTAACTTTACCAACACTTATATAATGTGTCAGTGCCAAGAATAGCACTAAAGAGACACCCACGTATGAACACATATACACATTCCCTTCACCCCCAAAGCACATTAAGACAGCTTTAGAAGGAAAGCAGACTCTGGAGAATAACACTACAAAGACCTCTAGTACTGAGAAAACACTTAGGGCTTTGTTGTATGTTAATTTTAGGTGGCTCAGGGAGCTCTTAGCCCTGGGATTGTCTACGCGTTAACTTGTAAAACTGGTTTGAAGCACCCTTCAGACATCTTAAAGTTACACCACTCCAGGCTAGGTTTATCTGTGATCTGTGTTACCCAACTCATACTACACTGTGTGGCCACTCTAGGATACACATTAGTGTAACACCCCACCCGCCATCGCCTCCCCTGTTGGCCCAGGTTGGACCTGTTGTCCCAATCCCTCCTGCCACCCCCACCAACCAGATCAGCCTGTTGCCTCCCTGGGCTCTGTACCCCACCAGCCTACTTTGGCTTGCTGACCTCCCACCCCCCCTGGATCTGAGCTCAGCCTGGAGAAGAGCGGCAGCCTGGTAGCAGACAGGCTTTCCTGGCTGCTACCCAGGCCAGTGCTGGCAGCCACAAGTAAGCCAGAGGAGTCAGGGGGGATGGGTGGGGGATAGGGAGGGAGCCCCAGGGGTACAGAGAGGGCAGGGGCAAAGCCCCAAAGGACACAGGAGCCCCGAGAGCAGGGGAGAGGCGGATAGCCCAGAATGGGAGTGGAGGGGGATTCTTACTTTTCAGTCCTCAAGGCCCCTTGTCACCTGAACATGCAACTGCTCTAAACTGGAGCTAGCACTAACACTAATTACCACTTTGAGAAGCCTAAGTGTAATGTGTAATAAGGCCCTTACTCTTTTTAACTGAGAAACTCCACATGACTTTCCTTCAGTATCTTCTAAATATTATTGCAACTTAATGTAGACTACCAACACCACATATAATCGTACCATATGCCTTATTTGTCCTTTTCACCATCAACTAAAATATTTGTTTTCCCCCCCATTTTTTATACATAGAAACAACCTGAATATATATTTTTAAACATTAGAAACACCAGGCCCCCCTCACTGGCAGTTTAAGCCTCAGCATCATCTTCCTCAACACCTGGGGGCTGGAAGCTCAGCAGCTTAGGGTTGATTTTCATGTGATATTGCATTCTTAGCCCTCTGAAGACTGCTGATGTCTTTCAGCATCTGCTCTTTTTAATATAAAAAACAAGCAGGATATGTTCTTGGGGTGGCTGTAAAAGTGTGGAGGCGTTTTCATGAGTCCTGAATGGACACTAAAACAATTTTTTTTAAATTGTGTTTTGCCTTTACAGTTTACTTATTTACAGATCTTCCATAACAGCCAAAGAATTCTGGCTTAAATATTCACTAAACCCTTAGCTGTGTGATCCAGCTCCTTGACATCCACCACAAATAACTTTTTAAGAGTAGGACTGGGCTCCAATCTTTGCTTTTCACAAATCTCTGTCAATTCCAAAAGAGAATAGCCCTGGGCCAGGGTTTTTTGGCATGTCTGTGTGAAGGCAACCCAAAGAAAGCATTTCCTGACTCATCATATCCATGTGCAATTCATATAAAGCAGAAGTTCTGTCTCTGAAAATTGCAATACAGAACAGGGACAAGCAGTGAGATTATTCTTTTCCTTTCAAAAGAGGTTAGATAGACTACATCTTCAATGAACCTGAAATAAGGACTAAAAAATCTTGTGTTGTTTTGTTAGAGCCTTCCTTAACTATACAGCCCATATCCTCCAGTATAATTAACAACTATCTGATAGATTTCTATCACCACACTATACCAGACAGTGGCTCATAGGATTTGGAAGTTGATATCTAATGCCATACAACAGACAGAGAGCACACTAAAAATGAACTATGATACTAAGACTCTAAATGCTTGGGAGAAGGAGGGTATTATTCCTGCATGAAGTTTGGCCAGGCAACCCTGATTTCATTTTCCTTTTTTAACAAAAGATGAGTAAAATTCAATAGATTTCAAGATAAGAACCTTCAGTTTAAAGAAAATTCAGATGTCTGTAATGTAGGATGTTTTTCTGAAACGTTTCCAAAACCTTCAGAAAAACTAGGCTGGAAATCCTGTGAGTTCAGCTTTTGTTTGTTAGCATTTTACAAGATCTAAATGAGTCTGGGAAGTGTTTATCCAAACAATTCAGGATCTCAAAAGATGTAATTTGTATTTGTTTCTAAAATTGGGTGAAAATCCCAGGAGGTTTCTCAGAACCAGCTCATCCATGTTCATGGCACTAAAAAAACCCTTGAAAAAAGATCCTCAGCAATGAGAGATTTTTGGAATGAATTCCAGAGGAATATTCACACTATCACATAATTGAGAAAATCTTGCAAACTGTGTGTGTCTGCTTCCACATCAGTTTTTGACAGTGAGCATAGCAAAGTTTCCAAGCGTTGTGTGCCATATTGACTGTAGTTTAAATGTAGATATTACCTTAACCACAGAAAAATATATCCACTAAAGCTCTACTTAATAAATAGGTGTGGGCGTAAGATCTTTGTTGAGCCTTTCCATTCCTTTTTCCTTAACAAAAACATTATCTCCTGTCTTCTCCTTAGGCTTGATAGTAATGTTCCTTAGCTGGACATGGCCCAATGAAAGGAGTTGCTGCTGGGTGGCACAAAGAATGCTTTCCAGCACCAGAAATGAAGCCAGATAATTTGGTAGTAGTTCACAGTAATCAACAACACTCTTATTTCAGCGTGAGGTTTTCTATTCTCTCTTTACAAAATACAGGTAGGCAAATACATTGAAAAATAAGTTTCATGAACCTCGGAGATCACCCTCTGGTGCAACAACTTAAAGAAAACATCTGTTAGCAGAAGTCAGAGGGCCAATTCTGCAGTCCATTCTTCTTCAGCTGGTGCTAAGTTAGAACTCTCCAAACTCTGAAGGAAAAAGGACAATCAGATGCATTCATCACCAGCACAGAGAGGCAGAAATCTGCTGAAGTAATTTGCTGTACTTTGCCAAGCTCTGTTTCAGAATGATTTATGCGCCTTCACTTATTAGAAAAGTGTACACTACCCACTACACATTCAGGGATGTTGATTTGAACAAAATTCTAGTTAATTCCCCAAACTATTCCCATTTATATGGTGGGTTCAGGGAACAGAGAATGCTTTTCTGAGCAAACCTCCTGCTTTCAAATAAGAAACAGAAGGAAGTTGTCAGCATTGAAGTAAAACCAAGCAAATCAAGGTAGCTATCTTATTCCTTGAATATGACACCCTCTGGTTAATAAGTCCTGCTTGTTTACATTGCGTGGTCTGAGTTATTTGAAATGTTTTGTTCAAATATTTAGGTTTGTAGCCATAGAGCACACCATTTAAATCTAGATAATATACATCTGCCACACAGTGGTTGGATATGCTGTACCATCTGTTGGCTTGGTTAATATGGAAATGCGGAAAGATATAGGTTTCCAAATTCAGTAAACCTAGCAAGGCTTCTAGTTTCTCTCTTATTTTCTATCAAACAAGTCGAAATATGCTGAGCTAGATCTGCCCTCGCTCAGTATCCTTTTGTGTCCTTTCAACTAGTACAGGGCTGTCCAACTTGGGGCCCGCAGGTAGACTGCAGACCCCTGGATTGCCTCCCGCACTGCTGTCTCGGGGGGAAGGGTTTAGGGGTGGGGTTATGTGCCAGCAACACTGCCTCCGCAGCTGTGGGGAGGAGATCCCAGGGTCACATTGTCACAGTGTATGGACAGTGAGGTGTGCAGCCCCTGGCCTCAATGAAGCTGGACAGTCCTGAACTAGTGTGTTAGAAATGGCAACTTTACTCTGCATTCACAACACATAGGGCCATTCATCTGAAGACCCTGACACTTTTTGCAAAAGTCAGCATAACTGCTTCAGTGAAGTTTTTATTCCATTGTTATTTCTGTGCTACGTTCTCTCACAGACTTGTGTGTGATGCTGACTCATAGGCCGGGTACAGACATTACACTTTTTCCAGTACAAGTGATTGGAAATTGGTCTATACCCATAACAGAACAAAAGTTTGGCACATGCAGACTGGTTTAAAAATGGTAGAATCCAGTCTACGATTTGCTTCCCACACCAAAGTGCGAGCATGTGTTCTGTACCATAAAAACCATAAAATGTTTCATAAATAAGAGTACAGAGAGAAGCCCTAACCAGGAGGCATAAATACAATGATATTAGTTCCCAATTGGCAAATGAAATGGGAAAGCAAATTAGTGTAGAGACACTGATTAAATATCCAAGTACTCCAAGGATGAAATTAGCTGGAAGGAACCTAAACCGGAGGAGCCCAAGTGGCATTTATCAGCCTTGTTTTGGCTGTTTTAATTGAAAGAAACATATAACAAAAGATCACCCCTGAGCCAAAAATACTGTCCAACAAGAAGTGACAAATCCAGTCACCTTCTCCCTTCTTTACAGAAAAGACTAATTACTTTTCAGAAGACTACGTCTTCTGAAAACTGTATCCTTCTTACATCATCATATGATGCTTCCAGTTCCACTTGAAATTGCTGCTGCAATGCCTTGTTTCTTACCCTTTTACTGAAAATTTTCTTAAGGCTATTTGAAGATTTTCTTTTTCTTGAGTTTGACCTTGAATCAAGCCAAACCTCAACCATGGTCACTTCTAAATGTCAGCTCCTCTGTACACTGTACTGCACAGACATAGAGTACAGAGGTAAAGTCTGTTGTTATAAATAGGTACCACTCTTTTGGAGTCAATGGAGCTGAACTCATTTATATCAGCAGAGTTGCATTTGGTGTCACTAGTTCATTCTAGGCTTTAATGCTAAGAGCAGGTATTCGCAACAAAATACAATGCACAGTATGGAGAATAAAACCTAGAGTTGACAGCTTAATACTATTATAAGATTTTAAGTATTTAAATAATTTGTCACATACAGCCAAACCAAAGAAATGAGTTTTCTATTCAATTGTATTGAAAAACATTGCTCAACCAGTATCAAAATCCATATTTGAACGCTCGTGGCGCATGGGTCAAGTCCCGGAGGACTGGAAAAGGGCCAATGTGGCTCCCATTTTCAAGAAGGGGAGGAAGGAGGACCCGGGTAACTATAGGCCAGTCAGTCTCACCTCCATCCTTGGCAAAATCTTTGAGAAAATCATCAAGGCTCACATTTGTGAGAGCCCGGCAGGACAAATTATGCTGAGGGGAAACCAGCACGGGTTCGTGGCAGGCAGATCGTGCCTGACCAATCTAGTCTCTTTTTATGACCAGGTCACAAAACGCCTCGACACAGGAGGGGGGGTGGATGTCGTATACTTGGACTTCAGGAAGGCCTTTGATACGGTATCCCACCCCATACTGGTGAACAAGTTAAGGGGCTGTGACTTGGATTACTGCACAGTCCGGTGGGTGGAGAATTGGCTGGAGGGTCGCACCCAGAGAGTTGTGGTGGATGGGTCGGTTTCGACCTGGAAGAGTGTGGGCAGTGGGGTCCCGCAGGGCTCGGTGCTTGGACCGATACTCTTTAATGTCTTCATCAGCGACTTGGACGAGGGGGTGAAATGTACTCTGTCCAAGTTTGCAGATGACACTAAGCTATGGGGCGAAGTGGACACGCCGGAGGGCAGGGAACAGCTGCAAGCAGACCTGGACAGGTTAGACAAGTGGGCAGAAAACAACAGAATGCAGTTCAACAAGGAGAAATGCAAAGTGCTGCATCTAGGGAGGAAAAATGTCCAGCACACCTACAGCCTAGGAAATGACCTGCTGGGTGGCACGGAAGTGGAAAGGGATCTTGGAGTCCTAGTGGACTCCAAGATGAACATGAGTCGGCAGTGTGACGAAACCATCAGAAAAGCCAATGGCACTTTATCGTGCATCAGCAGATGCATGACAAATAGGTCCAAGGAGGTGATACTTCCCCTCTATCGGGCGCTGGTCAGACCGCAGCTGGAGTACTGCGTGCAATTCTGGGCGCCGCACTTCAAGAAGGATGCGGATAACCTGGAGAGGGTCCAGAGAAGGGCCACTCGTATGGTTAAGGGCCTGCAGGCCAAGCCCTACGAGGAGAGATTAGAGAAACTGGACCTTTTCAGCCTCCGCAAGAGAAGGTTGAGAGGCGACCTGGTGGCTGCCTATAAGTTCGTCAGGGGGGCACAGAAGGGAATTGGTGAGTATTTATTCACCAAGGCGCCCCCGGGGGTTACAAGAAATAATGGCCACAAGCTAGAGGAGAGCAGATTTAGATTGGATATTAGGAGGAACTTCTTCACAGTTCGAGTGGCCAAGGTCTGGAACGGGCTCCCAAGGGAGGTGGTGCTCTCCCCTACCCTGGGGGTATTCAAGAGAAGGTTGGATGTGTATCTAGCTGGGGTAATGTAGGCCCAGCACTCTTTCCTGCTTATGCAGGGGGTCGGACTCGATGATCTATTGAGGTCCCTTCCGACCCTAGCATCTATGAATCTATGAATCTATTACATTGTGATTAAGGACAGGTTTCTTTGTATGTGGTAGATATCATCTTATAAGGAACAATATATCGATTTAAAACCTTAAAACTGATTTAAACAATATATTGATTTAACAACTTAAAATTCTCGAGGTATCTCAGAAAGATGCCTTCAGATAAAACAAGCAAAATAAGGTAGATAGTGACGTTACAAGTGGCCCAAAGTGTGAGATCACAAATATCAGATTTTTTCTTTTTCTCTTTTTACTTCATTTTTTCTTTTCCTGCTACTGTATTCACCAGTCTGGTCTTCTTCTTGGAGCCAGTTGCTTTTATTAAAGGACTGAATAAATAATAGATTTAGACACAGACACTATTATAAATGTGTTTATATCTCATAAGGAACATTATAGAGTTAGTTCCTGATCAGGTATAAGCTCTATCAAATCATCAGATGGTAGTCAATAGTGTCAGCTAACTTATTGTGTAATATTCATTTTTCAATTTTTGGCTAATTCACATTTTTCCATAGAAAACCTCAATGGAAACAAAGATTTGGGGGTTTTCCTTTGGAACTTTGCTGCAGCAAGAAACCCCACATTTTCTAAGCAGCACTTCTCTTACTTAGAGAGGAAAAATTTAAAATCTCAGATATGCTCTGTGGATTATACCCTTAAAATCAAGTATTGTGAATTATTTGACTGTGAATGCTTTAATTAAGATTTGCTTTCAAAGGGCAGAAACTAGAATGACTGAGCTCCCCGTTCAAGACTTTTATGTCAAGTAACACAAAACTACTTGTGTTAAACCCAGGCACACACAGACCAGTACAGATTGGGGGCTGACTGGGTGGGCAGCAGCTCTGCAGAAAAGGACTTGCTGGTTACAGTGGACAAGCTGAAAAGGAGCCAGCAGTGTGCCCTTGTTGCCAAGAAGGCTAACAGCATATTGGACTGCATTGGTAGGGATGTTGCCAGAAGGTCAAGGGAAGTATTCTTCCCCTCTATTCAGCACTTATGAGGCCACATCTGTATTGTGTTCAATTTTGGGCCCCTGACTACAGAAAGGATGTGGACAAAGTGGAGAGAGTCCAGTGGAGGACAACGAATATGGTTAGGGGGTTGGAGGGCATGCCTTGTGAGGGCCCCCAGATCTGCGTGCCTCAGGGAACTGGGCTTATTGTTTAGTCTAGAGAAGAGGAGACTGAGAGGGAATTTAATAGCAGCCTTCAACTACCTGAAGGGGGATTACAAAGAGGATGGAGCTAGACTGTTCTCAGTGGTGGTAGATGACAGAACAAGAAAAAATGGTCTCAAGTTGCAGCAAGGGAGGTTTAAGTTAGATATTAGGAAGAATTTTCGCACTAGAAGGGGAGTAAAACACTGGAACAGGTTACCCAGAGGTTGTGGGATCTCCATCCTTGGTGGTTTTTAAGACCCAACTAGACAAAGCCTTGACTGAGATGATTTAGTTAGGGATGATCCTGCTTTGAGCAGGAGGTTGGACTAGATGACTGCCTGAGGTCTCTTCCAACCCTTATTTTCTATGATTCTAAGCAGCTCTTTTACTACCACTTTTCCATTAGAAAATATCGTTCAAAGTAACAAAAATCTTTGATTGCGTGGAAGGGAGATCAGACAGCTGCTTTGTTAATTACTATCCTGTGGTCATGTACAACCGTTAATTTCTAGTGATAGAAAATTTCCACTGCTAGAAACAATTCTGGGGGAGGGAGCAATACAAAGAGGAATGGAGTCTGCAACCACCAACACTCCCCTGCTCTTTGTGTCTTCCCTAGACTGTGCCACTGACAATATCTATGTAAAAATATTTAGGAGAGTAAGAAAGAAACGTGAAAGATAATACCTAGCTCTTATATAACACTTTTCATCTATGGCTCTTAGAAACTTTACAAAAAAAGTATTATCAGCCCCATTTTACAAAATAGGAACACTGAGGCACAGTATGTGAATGCAACTTGCCCAAGTTCATTCAGTACATCAGTTTCAAAGCTAGAAACAGACCATGTTAAGACCACTGGGATTCAAACCCAAAGCAGCAACTCCAGCAGTCAGAGGAAAAGTACACAGCACCACTAGACTCCAGCCCCAACCCAGCCTGGTCCCTCCCATGTGGACACGAAGGAGGAGGCAGGTGACCAGGAGAAGCCTATGGAAACTGCGAACACCTGACAGGAGGACTATAAAACCCCTTCTACTTCCTGTGGGACTTGTCCCAGAAATAACTCTGTGTGCTTCTGGACTTTTGCCTTGCTCCTGCCTTAACCCTCAGCCTGACAACTCAGACTCCCACAGATACCTGGTGTGACCCCAGCCTGCCTATGGTAACTTAAGTCACTGCCCACAACTCAGTCAGTCCTGACACCTCAGATCTCCCGAGTTCAGTCTCACAAGGCTTGCTAAAACATGCTCTGTGTTTCATCAGCTTCAATATTTCTTAAGTATTCACTGTATAAGAGAAGGACTACAGCAACATACACCCTCACAGGCGAACCTGACACCTACCATCTCCAGCTGATACCTAAACCCTAACCCCAGAAACATCATCATGTAGAAGAAACACAACCTGGCCTGAGGTGAGCCACAGCTTTATTCACTTGGATTCTTTCTGGTAGTTTTCATTCATATTCTCCGATAATAGCTTTGAAATGAAATGAGGACACTCAAAACGTTTCAAAAGTTTTGAAATTTTTTGAGTTTCGAAGCAGCCCAGTGGCGGGAGGTGGGGGAGAGCCAGGGCTGTGCTCCAAGTGGCTCTGCCATACTCATGGAGCTTGGTCCGGCAGCAGGAGAGCCACTGGTAGAGCCGCTCCAAGCACAGCTCTGGCTCCAAGTGCAGCACTGGCCAGTGGTTCTCCCTTGCTTCCTGCCATCAGGCTCAGGTATATGGGACTGCAGAGCCTCCTGCCACCAGGCTACACTCCAAGTGGCTCTGCCTCTGGCTCTCCTGTCACCTCCCACTGCCAGGTTGAGCTCCATGGGGCTGGCAGAGCTGCTCAGAGCACAGAGTCCTGGCTCTGAGCGCAGCCTGACAGCTGGAGCCTCCGCAGCCCCAAGGAGCTGAGCCTGGCGGTGGGAGGCGGGGGAGAGCCACTCGCCAGGTCTGGGCTCTGAGTGGCTCCGCCAGCTCCATGGAGCTCAGCTCAGTGGCAGAAAGTGGAGGGACAGCCAGTTGCGGAGCTTCTTGGAGCGCAGCCCTGGCCAGTGGCTCTTCTCTGCCTCCTGCCTCACCTCCTTGTGGCTGGCAGAGTCACTCGGAGTGCAGCCTGGTAGCAGTACTGGGGAAGGATCATACATTGCAGGTGGCTTGGCCAATGGCTACAGGAGAGGGCTGCCTCCAAATATAGTAGAGTTCCACTTGTCTGAACAGTTTGTGTGATACCACCTCCGTTCAGATAAGCAGGACACTGCATCATCACAAATTAATGGAAGAACTGAGAAAAGATGCAGATTTTGTTAAAAAGGTTCAAACAGTCAGGATCTGACTGCAGTTACAAAGAAATAATATGTTATTGGCACATTACTTGGCAGGTTAAATAGTAGAAATTATTTCTATTCAAGACCCTTGTTTCAATAAAGTCTTTGAACGTTCTCACTCACAAATGAGAGCAGCAACATGGTGCAATGTCATGCAGAGTACACAAAGTTGTTGGTAAGTTCAAGGAAAATTAAGAATGGGCCTAACATGTCTTTTTGAGTCCATAAAAAATGCAGACCCGTTTTTTCTGTCCTGTTGTTGCTTATTCTTGACACACCTGGGTATTCCCCAGTGTTGGCTAGACCCAGAACAGGAAGTACTGAAATATCCTGAGAAAAACTACACCATCTTATCAGACAGACTAGGCAAGGAATCTCCTGAGAGAACTCGCTTATGTGAGATTTCCAGTTCAATATTGTTGAACCAATAGATTGAGAAAGTTCATCTCAAGAAGTTTTACAGGAGCTGCCAAATTATCTGCTTGTCTGCACAAACCATTTTTAAGGTTCGGCTTTCACTAGTTATTGAGACATACTTTGCAATGAAATTTGGCTGCATGTTCTCCGAGTCAGTGAATGTTTTTTCTTCACTCCATGATGTACTAGGCCTTAAACAAACTGCAGGTGGGCCACTGGTTGGGTTCCAGCTCCCAGTCCTTGTTGCCCTCTAATTGTCTTCATCTTATTTGTATTTTGATTTTATAGTTGCTCTTGCACAGTCCTGTTTCAAGTACCTCCTTATACCGCCAAAGAACAAACAATCCCTAACCTACTCTCCAGGACATCTCTCTCTCCCCCACAGTTTTTCCCTGTAAAAAATTAATTGAAATGTTACAAGAGACAAAGTCTTGAGAAATAGGTTATTTAAATAATCAGGACAGCAGATCCACAGTACAATCCATACAGAACTAAGTCAAATTTTGTAGGAAAGGCTCCTCCTTCTCTTCCTGCATCCAAATTCTGTGATGCAATCACATTTGTTACTGGAGCTATTTAATTTGGCAGACTTATGACAGTAATTTATAGAAATGATTGAAAAACAAAACACAGCTCTTTTTAGCACCTTCTTGGTATGTGGCCCTGTTCTGATAAGATGCCACCATATGGCCTTGGGACATGGCTCTGACTCTAGGAACAGTTTTTCATAGGTTTTTTAAATGATTAACATGCAACGGCTGCTAACCACATATGTCACGTCTTTACTGCTAAATACGTACAGGGTTTTTAATTTTATTTGAGAGTTACTAATGGACACAAGACACCCCAAGATACAAATCACAGTCAAAATAACATGCATTAGTTTTACCATAAGTTAAAGATCAGGCTAGTGTTAGACAGAGGCAGAGAACTGATTTGGCTTATTTTATTCTACAGTAAAACCAAAATGCCTTGTTCTCACTGTATTTTACCTTACTGCAGTGTAGCTCACACTAGCTAGTTACCTCAATTTAAGAAACAGCATTTTTAGCAGCTTATACATCCAGTTCTCAAAAGGTGGTATAACAATTTGAAACATTTAGATATGATTACGTACAACAACAACAACATTCGCTCCATAGTTTTTATTTTGGCCCAGACGAAGCTTATGGGACAGATCTTCAGGCAATGTTAATATTTTTAGCTGACAAACTGATGTTCTAATGTTATATACTGCATTTATTTACCCGAAGACACCAATTCATTTTTTTTCACTTAATTTAAACTAAATCTTGGCATTGAAACATGATAAACCTTGTTCTTATATGGTTTCCAGCTTAGTTTTTCTTGCCCAAGAGATTTGACCAATTGGGACAGTCTGAGATATATTCCCAAAGGTGCAGGTGATCAAGTCTGTATCAGCAACTGATTTGTGCCTCATTCGTCACTAAAGATCACCTCTGCTATTCAGTATTTAGTAAAATAAAGGAGTCCTGAAGCATGTACTGCAGCTGACATACAGGTTGGTCTGTAAAGGTGGATATAAAAATGGCTGGATCATCTGGCTCAGAGGGTACTAGTCAATGGATCAATGTCTATTTAGTAGTTGGTATCAGGGGTCAGTCCTGGGGCTGGTTTTGTTCAATATTTTCATTAATGATCTGGAAGATGGGATGGAATGCACCCTCAGCAAGTTTGCAGATTACACCAAGCTGGGGGATGTAGTAGATATGCTGGAGCGTAGGGCTGGGATTCAGAGAGACCTTGACATATTGGAGAACTGGGCTAAAAGAAATATCATAAGGTTCAGCAAGGACAAGTGCAAAGTCCTGCACTTAGGACGGAACAAATCCCACGCACTGGTAAAGGCTGGAGACCGACTGGCTAAGCAGCGGCTCTGCAGAAAAGGACCTGGGGGTTTCAGTGGACAATAAGTTAAATATGAGCCAACAGTGTGCCCTTCCTGCAAAGAAGGCTAATGGCATACTGGGCTGCATTAGTAGGAGCATTGCCAGGAGATGAAGTGAAGTAATTATTATAGAGGGAAGTCCTCTATTCAGCACTGGTGAGGCCACATCTGGAGTACCGTGTCCCACTACAGAAAGGATGTGGGCAAAATGGAGAGAGTCCAGTGGAGGGCAACAAAAATGCTGAGGGATGTGACTTCTGAGGAGAGGCTGAGGGAACTGGGCTTATTTTGTCTGGAGAAGAGAAGACTGAGGGGGGATTTAATCGCAGCCTTCAGTTACCCAAGGAGGATGGAGCTGGACTGTTCTCAGTGGTAGCAGATGACAGAACAAGGAGAAAGGGTCTCAAGTTGCAGCAAGGGAGGTTAAGATTAGATATTAAGAAGAATTTTCTCACGAGGAGGTTCTGGAGCAAGTTACCCAGACAGGTTGTGTAATCTCCATTCTTAGAGGTTTTTAAGACCTGGCAAGACAGAGCCTTGGCTGGGATGATCTAGCTTGGGACAGTCCTGCTTTGAGCAGGAGGTTAGACTAGATGACCTTCTGAGGTCCCTTCCAGCCCTAATTTTCTATGTTTTTATGCTAAAAGGATAAGGAAGATTTTCCCTTTGTGAGACAAGTTACTATTACTAAATAGTAATAACTGGCCCATGGTTTATATTTCAAATGGGATTTTGATTATGCTGATTTTCTTTTTGTGGAAAATTTCCTCTTTGTCAAACTGTTATTTTTGGTCAATATTATGAAATGGAAACTTTAACAAAAGAATTAAAGTTTACATAACAAAAGAAAAACACTTTTCTTTTCTCACTCTGTTGACACCTTAGTTGCAAAAAGATAAATTCTCTCTTGGAGAAAGTAAAAGGAAACAGTCCCTGTTCCTGTTAAGACTTCTGCATTGTGCTAATTTACAAAATACAATATATGTACACAATGCTTTCCAATATTCAACTAGTGTATTAAACAATGCTCTTTATCATCACAAAACCCTCTAAAATAGTAAAGGCTAGATTATGGCTGATTCCTGTATTTCTGGTTAGACAGCAATAAGTGGAAGATAACTCTCCAGTTACATAAGCTTGAAAATAATCTGGTCTTAACTAATTTGCAGAAGGCCACATGACTGTTATGCAGTTATACTCATTTCAGAGATGAAAGGTGATGTAAAGAAATTCAAATTTGAATTTTAAATTTAAAGGGCCAACAGCATGCCCTTATTGCAAAGAAGGCTAACGGCATTAGTAGGAGCGTTGCCAGCAAATCAAGGCAAGTGATTCTTTCCCTCTATTTGTCACTGCTGAGGCCACATCTGGAGTACTGTGTCTAGTTTTGGCTCTCCCCACTGGATGTGGACAAATTGAAGGGCTAGTGAGTCTAGTGAAGGGCAACAAAAATGGTTAAAGGGCTGGGGAACATGACTTCTGTGGAGTGATTGAGGGAAATGGGCTTATTTAGTTTGAGAAGACCAAGGTGGGATTTAACAGCAGCCTTCAGTGACCTGAAGGGTGCTTACAAAGAAGATGGATCTAGACAGTTCTCAGTGATGACAGATGGCAGAACAAGGAGCAATGGTCTGAAGTTGCAGCAAAGAAAGTTTCAGTTAGATATTAGGAAAAACTCTCTCAGCAGGAAGGTAATAAGATACTGGAACAGGTTACCCAGGGAGGCGGCAGCATCTCCATCCTTAGAAGTTTTTAAGAGCCAGGTAGACAAAGTGTTGACTGGGATGATATAGTTGTGGATGCTCCTGCTTTAAGCAGGGGACTGGACTAGATGACCTCCTGATGTCCCTTCCCTAATTTTCATGCATTCTATAATTTATAGTATTTAAGACTCATTACGATCATTAGTTCATCTACTCTGACCTCTTGTTTATCACATGCCATTGATTTTCATCCAAATCTTGTACATCAAGCCCAAAAATTTCAGTCAGGCTAAACAAAACACTCTAGTTCTTAGGGAACTGAAGAGAGAGTGTCACAGATTAAGAACAGGAGAGATGAAAAGACACTAGAATGCACTACAGTATAGCTGAAGGAGACTTTAGTATGGAAGATGGTATGAAGAACTGTCAAGTGGTTAACGCACAGGCTTGAGACTCAGATGAAAGCCCCATAACTGGCTATGGAACTGCCCGACTAGGGAACTTTGAATACAAGACTATTTTAAAGTGGCTTGCTCATTTTCTTTTATAAACTATAGATAATAATACCTTGCTCGAGTGTTACAACGCTCAATTTATTCATTTTTGTCAAATGCTTTGAGAGCTACAGAGAAGTGTTTTCTTTAGAACTGGAAAGTATCCGGTTGTATATTTTCTATAGTGTGTGCTCTTCCACAGACCTGTATATTGCTTTGTATAATAGGAGGAGCAGCAAAATGTGATCACCATGAGAAAAATTTCATTTGAGCCGTACCTAAAACTAGAAGAGAAGTGGAATGCAATATGCAGAGTATAGACAATAAATGGCTCGTTAAAAAAATTAATTGACACACAGCAAGTAACAGGTGTCCAAATTAGAAGGATATGCAATTGAAAATTGCCACATACAGACATACAAATGTGGAGGTGGTTTATAAATGCTACAGTGCAGACTGCTGTTAGAAAAAGGGGAAAAAAATGCCTGGAACATAATGTTCTTGAATGTTCATGGCTATTGTGACATCTATAAAACATCTCATTTGTTATGTACAAAAGATGAGATGTAATCACTACTCCACAGCTATATAGTAGATCCAACATCCTTCCTCTTTTGTGTGAAAATCTATTAAGGGGGGCTTTGCAGAACACTTCATAATCGTTCTCCATTAGTAATAATTTACATGACACTGCAGCTGCTGCTGAACATGAGGATAATTTCCCTGTTTTTTTTTCCATTTTCCTTTCAGTAAGTGCAGTTTAAATAAGCACCTACTGTAAATGAATTCTTGATAAAAAGACTGCTGAGGAGAGGGGGAAAAAAGGTAATTTGAAAGCACCGTGCTATTGTAGAACTGATACTAATCAGATCTAGCTATGAAGACCCCAGTTTTTTAGTTTGTCTCGCCCATTGCACAGAACGAGTGAACAATTCCATTTTCTTCTTTAACAATGGCACAGAGTGGTGTAGGGCAAGCTGTCATTTTACATAGAAAATCAATAAGGCAATGCTTTATTCACGCAATTTCTGTGCCTTTTTTAAATATTCACCTTTATTATGGTAAAGAAGATACTGCTATAGACCATATGCCAAGGTTGATTGTAAGGTTTACAGGGTGCAAACTGCCCAGAGAGGACCATGATTTACCTCTAGTTTCCAGCCACAAGCCTAAGGGAGCAAGTAGGCTGGAACTGTAAAATTTCTTTCATAAGCAGTCTTTCAGTCAGAAAAGTGAAATGCACAGGCCCACATGGCCAAGCAGCATGGGACTGCTATATATAGTCGTGTGTAATACTGCCCTTCAGTGACTATTGCAAAGAAATAATATGGTACTAAATAACCTGCTACTTAAAACCCCCTCTTTTTTGGCCTATGTAATAAAAACTTAACCTTCCCAAAGTAGTTCTAAAGGTTCTAGTTGCAGCTTTCTGAGATGTAAAAGATGTATAAAGTATCTGCACTGGCTCCAAGCACAATGTTCCCAAAACCATAGGGTCTCAAGCAGTTGCCTGCATTTTTTTCTTCATGAAAGATTAAAATACTATTGTACATTGACTTTAATTTACACTTTGGGAAAGTTATTCATGGTCTAATCAGTGAAAGGATAAATGAATCGGCAAAGGACTAAGATCTGTAGGGAATCTGCTCAAGTCAAATTTGCTGATGACACTAAGATGTGGGGGGACGTGGGCACGCTAGAAGGGAGGAATAGGCTGCAATCAGACCTAGACAGGTTACAGGGGTGGGTGGATGAGAATAGGATGAGATTTAACACTGACAAGTGCAAAGTGATGCACCTGGGGAGGAAGAACCGGCACCATACCTACAGGCTGGGGAACTCCCTTCTGGTCAGTACAGAAGCAGAAAAGGATCTTGGAGTCATCATTGATGCCAAGATGAACATGGGCCGGCAGTGTGGGGATGCAGTCAGGAAGGCCAACCGCACGTTGTCATGCATCCACAGATGCATCTCCAGCAGGTCCAAAGAGGTGATCCTCCCCCTCTATGCGGCATTGGTCAGGCCGCAGCTGGAGTACTGCGTCCAGTTCTGGGCACCGCACTTCAAGAGGGATGTTGACAGCATGGAGAGGGTCCAGAGGAGGGCCACCTGCATGATCGGGGGCAGCAGGGCAGGCCCTACGAGGAGAGGCTACAGGACCTGAACCTGCTCAGCCTCCAAAAGAGAAGGCTGCGGGGGGTTATCTAGTGGCCTGTTACAAACTAGTCAGAGGGAATCAGCAGGAATTGTGGGAGTCCCTGTTCCCCCGAGCACTGCCAGGAGTGACCAGGAATAAGAGTCACAAGCTGACAGAGGGTAGATTTAGGCTAGATATCAGGAGGCACTACTTCGTGGTCAGGGCGGCTAGGATCTGGAACCAACTTCCAAGAGAAGTGGTGCTGGCTTCTACCCTGGGGGTCTTTAAGAGGAGGCTAGATGAACACTTCGCCAGGGTCGTTTGACCCCAGTACTCTTTCCTGCCAAGGCAGGGGGTCAGACTCAATGATCTGCTCAGGTCCCTTCCGACCCTACAAACTATGAAACTATATTGGCAAGCAATATGAATTATTCAAAGTTAAGCAAATAGTCCCACTGCTTATCACTACAGTCCCATTGCTTATCTTTGCATAAAAGATAGTTAAGAATGAATTTGTTGATTTGAATCTGGTTCACAGTAGCCAAATGTTCACATCATAAAACACCACCACCATGGATATTATGTGGCCATCCTGTTGCCAATAACAGCAGGGAATCACAAAGACAGAATAAGTCTGGAGAAGGCACTAAGCACTATGTTGGTGGTGAGAGCAGCATGAAGATGGATGTCACTGAATATACCATGAGGAGCCAGCCTTAGGGGTGGGTGAGGTGGGCAACTGCCCAGGGTGCTGTGGTCAGGACAGCACTGCGCACACATACATAGCAGCAACCAGCCCGCCTAGTCAGCAGCACTGCTGCAGGCAAAGCCAGGTAGGCAGGGGCATGGGGCACAGTCCGACAGAGTCAGAGCTGCCTGCACTGCCCAGCGACAACCCTGCTGCTCAGGAAGGCCTAGGCTGGGCAATGTAGGCAGCTCCTCTTCCTCTCCGGACTGCACTCTACGCCCTGTGCCTGCCTACCTCTGCCTGCAGCAGCACCATTGACTTGGGTGAGGAGCTGGGGGGGCAGTGCGCCAAAATACAAGTTTGCCCAGGGTGCCATTTTCCCTAAGGCCAACTCTGATATGAATCTCCTATAGCTAAGCAACGGATATTGCTCCAAAGGCTGCATGCTCTCAAGTATCATCTGAAAGCGCTAAGTTACCCATCATTTTCAAATTATTATTCTTTAAAATAGTAAGGTTTCAAGAAAAAATGAAGTGACAGTTGGTACGGAGGCATCAGTTTGCGTCAGTCGCACTACATTTAGTAAGTCCCCTAACAACGAACACGAGTGGGAAAGTGTTGCGACACTGTTTTTTGTAGAGGAGGTAACAGGGGAGGAAAAGAGGGATGGAAATGTTTCATGCTGTAATTCTTTATTTTTGTTACAAGTTTAAAAAAAAAAATATTAGAGCTATTTATTCAATTCTTTAGTATATAGAAACAAGGCCTGCTCCATCCAGACAGAAGGAATAGTACCAAATCATAGTCAACATTTTCTATTCATTAGTTACATAGAGAAGACATTGAAGCTATACTTTGCCACTGGCTGTTGCATAAAGGATAAAGCAATAGACAAGGATAAAATAAAAATATCAGTGGGGAGTAGTGTCCTTTTATGTTTATGTTTTCTGTTCTGCTTTTCCCTATGCTATTTTTAACATCAGACAGCCAGAGGCATTAAAAAAAAAATCCATAATCAATTAAATTAATTTAAGTTCTCCAACAGGTGTCACAGTGAATCTACAATCATCTGCAAACCATACCATAGGAATCCAGCATTTTACATCCCTGTATGTTTACATCACTGTAATCTATGGAAAATTTGCAATCTTATTTCCATAGAACTTTTTTTTAAAGGAGGGATCATGAAGATGCGAGACCCCTATGCTCCAAAACTGAAGCACATGCTTTAAGGAGGTAAGCTGAGTTCTTTTTGCTGGAGTAGAAACAGGGAAGACCAAGCATTGAGATACTGTGGGAAGATGGCTGCATAGGTTCCCTTTCAGGGTCAGAGCTACAGTGTTAACTTTCTCAGAGCCACAGCTACTGCAACAAGGATCCCCTCCAGTCAGCATTCAGCTGTGATTAGAAAAAATCTTCTCTTCATTCTGCCTTCCCAAAACAAGGTGCAACTTATTTATGGGCATGGGGTATGCAAGAAAATATGGTAACGCTACTTGGAATTCAATTTATCCAGGGCTGTGGACTGATTCATTTCAGATTAAAGGATTAATTTGGAATACTTTTTTTCCCCCATGGGTTTAGTGTGTCTAGTGGAACATGATAGGAATTGATGCTCTTCCTACAGAATTGTTAAAACAACCTATATTCCATTAAATTTTATAGTAGAATAATTATTCTCTACTACATTTTCTGAACTAATTTACAATCTATAGAAGAGAGATGAACTTTATGTCAAATTATGTGCCAATTGCTGAAGTCACCAGTTAACTCAGTTCAATGGGACTTTTCAATTTGGGAACATAATCCTTCCTTAACTCCTGTGGACTTTAAGAAAGTGGCTAAATGTAAAAGGCTGTCTTATATAAAAATCACTTAATCAAAAAGGCTCTTATTTATTCAATAGTACAAGGTAAAAGATGAACAGATTATTTTTCACTGGTTTTTAATAGGACTTTATTTTCTCTGTGGTGCCCAGGAGCTAGAGGTCTCTCTGCTTGTTCCTCCCCATCTTGATGTGAAGATCCTATTTTCCCATTCTTAAATCAGGAAAACCATAACATAATAAAGTTGTTTTTTCATCACAAACTATGTTTGAACTTCAGTAATTAAATTAAAACCCTAGCAACCAAACAAATATTAAAACTACACAACTATATTTTGTGAAGTCAAAACTAGGAAATTGGTCACAACCACAGTAACCGTGTAATACTGTGGTTTAATTTATTGAGTTGCGTAGCATGATGCCAGTATCTGCATATTTACTAACCTGTAGTGTTACTGTACTTCAGTAACTATAGATCAGATCAAGTTGTTAGAGATTACAATATGCTAAAAAATTACAAAAGAAGCAAAGAAGAATGTCAGACCAGGAGATTATTACAAATTCTTACTTAGCTTTGAAAATCTATAAACTATTAATGTCAACTGGTGACCAGCGAATTTTACAAGGCCTACATGTTTCTCCAAGCTCAGCCAAACCAGATTCATGTAAAATTAGTTTCTCTTGCAAGACATCTAGTACTTCCAGGTTCTGGGTAAGTGTAGTGAGATATTGGCCAGATGGGGCAATGGTAAGCAAGAGGTAAACTTCAGTAGAAAGGGTAAGGAAGGATCCTGAATCCTGGTTGATTTTTAAAAATACATTTCCTTTTTTGTTTTGACTTGAGACTGCATGGCTTTTTATGGCCAATTGGTGAATACTTGATAATCAGTTAACAATGTTCAAAACAATTCTGTATGTGCAATGCATGTGTATGTTACACATATGCCATATATGTATGTGTGTGCGCATGTGGATGCAATGTATGTGCATGTACTGTGTAATGTGTGTAGGTCTACAACGTGTGAGTGCATGCAATGTGTTTGTGCGTGCACATGCACAATGTGTGTATTTAAGCTCTTGCTTGATGAACGTAGTACCAAAACCTTGTGGTGCAGATATGGTTTTGTTTTTGTTTTTAATTTCTTGCCATGAGGTGGAGCAAGCTAGTGGAAAGGCAACAATTATAATGTTAGTGAAAGGTAACAAGAGAATTCATCAATTGCTGGCTGGATCAGGAATGCCGTGAGAATGGACTCTTGATACTTTAATTCTCCTTCTGTTGACTTTGAAATATGGAACTTAAATAGATTCCCACATAACTAAACTCACCAGCTTCTGGGCAGCAACAAAACTACTCTTTTTATCCATCTACCTCTCTACAGAGTACTGAGGCTTAAGATGGCTGCTGTCATTCCATAATATTGAAAACAGACAGTTAAAGCAGGCAGTTCATTTTGGTTCAAAGTCATTCTTGTAGATAGAGATCACCTAACTTGACACCTCAAGATAGTTTTGAATTAGGACCTGTGTGCTGGTCTTTGTGCAGGCTATTTGCTCAGGGGTAAGTTTCAACCAAATTATGTAGCACCTCCAGCCAAAACCACAGTTGTAGGGAAATGAAGGTGGGGGGGGAGGTGGCAGAAACACCTCTCTCTCAAGTCTTAGGAAAGGCCTGAGTTCAGTCTGGTTTGAGTACTGAACTAAGCCTTGGTTTGGTATTTAATTTTATTTAAATCAGCTCACTTGTTCATAAATCTTAATTTTTTAGTAAAAAATTCAAGCTTGCTTTTAAGATACTTAGTTCCAGCAGGTACCAGACGTCTCTGGAACCTCCAGCTTGTTCAGAGAACCCTGTTCCTGTAAGTGATTCTGTATGCCGTTCCTTTAATGATTAAATTAACTTCCTAGAGATGGGTCTGAACTCAAATACCATGTCTGAATGCCTCCGATTTTACAGAAGCCTAAAATCTAAGTGTCTTTTGATCCGAATTTAACACAACTTCCCAACATTATAATGGGCTGAATCAAATTCCTGTACTTATGAAAAATTGAAGACGCTCGTTTGCCAAAACAGCACAGTTCTAAAGTTTCATCTCTTTCAGTGGAAGCAGAAGAGTGCTGGAAATCTACAGGCTCCTCTGACAATTTTTCTTAAGCATTGAGTCCAGGCATCTCAGTTATTCACAGGGCAGCAGCCCTTCCCCCACACCCGTTTCCTGCACCAAAGGTGGTACCCAGGGGTGCTGTCCTGATCTCCTATCAATTACACTATAGGCTCTGAGACTAAATGTCCATTTAATATGGCCATGCAAATCTCTCCACCTGTTTTGGTGTACAAATCCTAGATCATAGCATTTTGCTTGCAGTGGAATCTGCGGGATGCTGTGAGGGAGAAGCCAGTCAGAAGAGCTGAGCTAATACTGTGCGATATTAAATCAGCATCCTCTATGTTTGGAGCAAATCAAAGGCAGGTTCATACTGTAGACAGAAAAGTTCTTTCCCAAAATAATGTATGAATACAACTTCTTGGTGCCTACACTGCATCTTTCATTTAAGCAGAAGGGAAATGCTAGATAAACAGACCAGATTCAACATTACATTTAGCAGTAGATTTTCTCTACTTTGAAGCTTTTAATTTTTGCTATCTTTGTGTCAAAAGTCTCTTCATTTCATATACATATTTGGCTGAACTAAATCTTTCTAATCTGCCCCACCAACTTATGTTCTTCAGGTAAGAGACATAACACAACTTTCTTTCCCTATTTTGTATAACTGTTTTGTACAATGAGTGAAAAATTCACTCTAGGGTTCCTTATTTGTGTTCAGAATAGCTGGTTATTAGATGCAACAAAAATACTACAAACCATGGCATACATATAAAGAAACCTACTGATTATCTTAATAAAAGTAACTTTCATAACACTGAGCTTCTATTTGAGAGAGGCTGTTTTTGCTGGTGAATACAGTTTAAACTTCTAACCAAAGGTATCCATCACATCTGTTCTTCTACAAGCTTTTCATCCAACATATTTCATTATACAAAAAATTACAGAATGACATAAAAATGCCTATTTTTCCAAAGATCTGTACACTTTTAGGCTGTATACACTTTACACGTTATAGATCAGGGCTATAAATATCTATTTTACCAAATAAAGTAGATGAAAAATGTTGTGGACAGCAGACTGAAGAGCAGCAGGTGAAAAAAAAAAAAAAGGGTGGGGTGGGGAGGGTTAAGTAAACGATGCTTAAAAATGTTTGAAACATTTAGCTATCTAGCCTGTTTGGCAAACGCCTGAATAAGAGCTTAGAGGCAGTATGTGTTTTTTGCACAATGCAATTGCAGGTTTTATTTTAGTTTAGCTTGATCCTGTTCTGCAACATTACTGCTAATCCAGAGCAGAAGATGGTTTCAGCCTCTACAGGAATCAGCAACTGTGCAAAATCATGCTGAACTGTGTGGTATTTCATGAGATAACTCACAAATATACACTCATGATCATATGCAGAGCATCCAAGCCATTAAAAAAGTTCAGGAACCAAATTCCATGTTTGGTTAGATGGAAGAGCCAAGGGAAAAATACCAGAAAAGAAAACCCTTCTCTGTAGGAAGAATGTCCTCAGATTCTCTCTCAAAAACATGTACTGGATTACACCAGTCATTTCTTTTCCTTTTCACATTACAACAGTTTAAATTTGTTGTCCAGTAAGAGCATAAAAAGCACCAGCAGAAATACTAGACTGGCTCAAAATGTTGGGATTGTGGCAGTCTGTGTAAAGAGATTCAGAGTAAGGGAGACTCCTTTCTACCTTTTCTTTTTCACCTTCCAAACCCAAGCAGGCAGAGCCACAATCTAGTTTATAAGTGCAGAAGTGAAACTGAGGCCTACATTAACTCATTGTACAATCTGGTTTACGAAGCCGAGTATTGACCAAGGATTTCTTTGTCCTTTAAACAGATATTTATTTAGGACCAGATGCCCTTTCTTGCCCTTTTTCTTGCACCACTACATATCCAAATCCAGTGACTATATAGCAATTCACAATATAGAGTACAGTAACTGGGAAAAGAAATTGGTCCTCAGGCTCTACGTAAGTTCTTCAGCTAGAACATTAGTTTCACATTTGCACTGGAAGTCCTTTTTACCCCTCTGTAACCAATTTAGTTTTGTGTTTAGTGACAAAATGCATAACCATGAGAAACTCACCAAGTCTTCATTTCAAAGGCATTTTTAAGTGTTTACCTCCTGGCATGAACGGGAGTACTGTATGTACCAGGCCCTTAGCATGGTTGCTCATCTTCAAGTATTTAGGAAGCTTCCTCAACAGATACTTTTTTTTTTTTTTGGCTGAAGAAATAAGTGCTTTTTCCTCTTCTCTTACTTATTTTTAATTAAAAGTTGAGTTAACAATTTTTATTAAGAAAAAAAAAATCCCCCACTTTTTTTTTTTCCCTTTCCTGAAGGCCAGTGTGCATTCGTGCTTGTTTCAAAGGAATGCTGGCAATTTTGCGGTATTATGCAAACCCCAATTAGTGATCCACAAGGTGTTTTTCAAAACACTGCCTAATGTGTTACAGACATTTGGTGGCTGACTTCCAGGAGTCTGAAAAATGGCCTTCTTGAAAGGCAAGTTTGGGAATTAAGTCACTTCAATTTCACTGAGAGATACTGATAGAAATAATTCCTCCAACAGTTAATAAAACTTTTTAGTTTTATTAGATGTTCGGTTATGTTCTCTTATAGACATAAAACAGGATGCATGCGGCAGCTGAGCTGTTGCGTTTTCTTTAATCTTAAGGCCCAGGCCTATAGATACTTACACTGCTGGGCCAAGTGCTTACTGCAGTAAAAAACATCATTGTCTAAAAAACCAGTTCAAAAATATTTAATTGATTATAGCTATTTGTTTGGATATCTACAGAAATGCCACTTTGCTTATACCGGGGTGGGCAAAATGTGGCTTGCCAGGCCATTCTGTCCAGCCTGCGAGGCCCCTAAAAAAAAATTTAGAAAATTAATATTAATCTGCCCTGGGCTGCCTGTCACGTGGCCTTCGACGGCTTGGCGAAACTCAGTAAGTGGGTCTCTGCCCCAAATAATTGTCCACTCCTGGCTTATACTCTAGGTCAGCAGCTCCCAAACTCTTGACAGATTGCACACCACCAATTTAAAATGATACAACCTTAAGTAGCACCAGCAAATTCTTGTCATATAAAGTTATTATAATAAATCTGTTAATGCGTACCACTGACAGGTTGTCTGCACAGCACTGGCAGTACCTGTACCACAGACTGGAAACCACTGCTCTAGATGCTTTTTGGGCCATGTACAAACAAAGAACAAAAAAGATGGTTCAGGGGTTAGCAAATCAGCTCCTGGTTCATTTTCTGAGGTGCTACTGTAGCACAAACAATCACAATAATAATAATGACAACAACAACAACATCTTCGCTAGGGCTCCCCTATCTCAATTTGCTATTAAATAGCATCTGATTAGCTGGCATATAGATGAGAGCTGTGATGTCAGAGCTAGCGAGAGCACAGTGGTTTTTAACTAACAAATGCAGGCGTAAAATGGAATGGAAATTTCTTCACCATAATAACAGAGTGTTCTTTTCTAACCTGGTAATTATTATATTCTGGGTCAAGACTCTCCAAAGCCTTATAAACACATTAGCTTCAGAGCTTATTTAGATAAAGGTACTGAACTTACCTCAAAGAGGGAACAACCCTCAAATTATTATTATTAAATAGTGCTTCAACAGCACGAGGAGGCTTTTTGTTGGCATTTTAGGGAAGTAATGTTAACATTTTCTGGGTAGTTGTTATTTCACTCCTGGTTCTGCTGCAATATTTGCACAAGGGAATTCAAAATAACCAGCAAATAAAACCATCTTTTTGTTTTGCTGCTAGGAATTAGTAGTAAAGTCATTATTGAGCCGGAATCATTGCTAAAGCCGAGTGCCTCTGAACCACAAGGTTAGCTTTACTTTATGATTCAGAGGGCCCTAGGCTGCCAAATTGGGGTCAGATGGTGAAATGTTTCTCTTCTGGTTCAGTTGCTAGAGTGGGAGATCAGGCAGGTCTGTGTGGGTTGCTGAGTCAGTAAAAGACTAGGGGGCCCTACACAATTTCTTGTACAGACTGTACCATAGGCTGGCCTAACACATCATCATTTTCAGTATCCGGTATATTCTTTCAAGCTTCCACTAAACTTCTGTTACCAGACGTTACCAAGTAGTCCTTACAGACTAGAGGAAGACATATCTTTGAGCAGCCAGAGGCATTCTTCTGTGCTAGCATTTCAGCTGGGTGTTAGGGATTACAAGAGATGACAGGATAAATTCTGCTCCTAGTTACACCAGTGGAAATTCGGACACTTTCCTCCACTTAGTTCAGTGCTGTAGTGTCTCATGATCGTAAGTGAGAGCTGAATTTGGCCTTCTAATTGCACTTTAGCCAATGAGAATGGTCTCTATGTTCACTCAGTTTTAAACTAGAAGTTTGCCTATCAGCTTTTACCCTCTTTGTTGCTGAATTATAGCAGCGAGAAAAGCTGCTACTTGGAGCCTAAATAAAGTGTATTTAGGCATGGGCTCTATTTCAAGTTCCTGTTAGCTCCTGGAGAAGTGCCACTGCAGCTCAAGTCTCAGCTGCCTAAAGTTGGCTGCACAGAGAGAAGGTCTACATCTGCATAGAAAATAAGAATGTGCCTTTTGATTCCGTCTTCATGGATCTGATTAATTCTGTATAATTATACTATAGATTTGCTGAGCAGCTCGAGCCAGAAGCGAAGGTCTGCTTTCAATCAGTGCATCTTCCCCCAGCCCAGGAAACTAAACACTGTACCACACAAGGAGATGGCAGCATCAGACCACCACGGATCCAAAGCACAGATCACCTGTGACAGATCAACATTGTTAGCTTCAAACAACTTCTCAATAGTGGCTCATGCATAATGCATGCTTCCTTAAAGTGACTCGGTGTATATTTTGATAGCTCACTCTCCAAGCTTCTTTCTAATCTACTGCACGTCAGCAAAGAGCTTGTGTAAATTAGCAATTTAAATGTGTAAATTAGCAAATGAAGGAAAGAATCTATGAACCCTCCCCTCTCCCCCCACCTTGCTTTTCCTGTAGAAACTCAATTGTAGACCTGCACCAGTTAAAAGCAAATGGATAAGAAATAGATCTCCTCCCCAGCCTTCCACAAGCCAGAAATGAAAACATATTGCCTCCCTCTTGGCTTTCCTGGACATGTTTTCCAGCAACAGAGGTTGCTCGTTGAAAGTTAGGTCTCTTGGCAAGAGCTAGCTAGTTACATTTTGACTCTGTCCTTGATGATTTAAGAAAAATCACAGTGCATGGCTCAGCTGGCATTCCTTGCCTGTCTTAGCTGGCCACACTTTCAGGTAAGGCACTCTAATCTGAACAGAGGAGGACAAGCCATCATTGTTCTAGATATAAATTAGTGGGAAGTCCCTTTGTTCTTAATTTCTCCTTTATTTCTTAATTTATAGAAACATTTTATAACCAAAGAAAGGGAAATTAAATATTTGTTCAGTTTCACCCTTGCTCCAGTGTAACCTCTGTGGTTGCTGCTTCCTTCTCTAAGCTAGCACATAAGACAAGACATCTTCAAAAGAAAACAGCCATACCCCACTTTTGAGGGGAGAGTTCCCTTATCTTGAGGGGTCAGGACCTCCTCCTTTTGTATGCTGTTGTCTTCTACCCATCGGTCACTTTCTAGGACCTTTGATGTAGCTTTCATGATGAATTCCTTTAGACAGGGACTTTGGTGCTAGTGCTCCTCTTACATTGGTTTTATGTAGATTTAACTCTCCAAAAGCTTGCCCCAAAGTCAGATAAAACATTTTGAACCCTCCCCCCCTCCTATCTTGCCAAATATAAGCAGCCTGTTGTAATGAGGGGTTTGAAAACATCCAGCATCACTTTCCCTTTTCTCTGGCAGAGGCTCGTGGGGCAAAACTGCAGTTGCTTTCTTAAAATGGGCACCCCAATTTCTAGTAGCTGACTTTTGGGAAGAGGTGTGTGTAATATGTGAGAAAATATGGTATTAATTGGATTTACCTGTAATGTCCTGTGTACACATGTAGCATTACTTAAATAATGAGTCCTTTCCTCTGTCATTTTAGTTCAGTTTATTGTCTGTCACCTTTCTCTGTTCTGTCGGGTTAACATGTTGTTGGCTCTGTTAATATGGATTTGTCCTTCAGTTATCTTTACAATTTCTCATGGCTTCATTTTGGTTTCTTCTCTATACACTGTACTCCATATACCCTTCCTCTTGTAGTCTCTGGCATTCATATTTTATTTTTCTTTTAACTTTCATGCTGCTTGATCACTGTTCCTTCCATTTCTGTCTCTGTGGATCAAACACTCCTATGTTATTTTTTCAATCCTTAGACTGCACTGGACACACATTAAGTAAAACACCATGGGGCATATAGAGGCTTTCCCCCCCCCCTTCTCTCTGCTTGCTCACAAGAAGCTAAGTTGTTTTGAAAAAAGTATTTCCATGGGAAGTCTGACTCAGCTTTTCAACAGGCAAATTGGGAGTAGTGTTGGGAAACTGCTTCTACTGGCTGTGCCAATGGGAAACTCCTTTTTTGGCTCACCTGGAAGCAAGTGCCTACCCATGAGCTACAAAGATACTTGTTTAGACCTTAGCTGTGCCCAACAGACAATATGCGCTTGTATATTAATGTGCCTCACACATTAAAATTCACTCCATCTTAGCATCACATAGAAGCTCCAAAGAGAAGATAGCTTGGATGTAAAGGCAAACAGCTTAAGTTTGATGCAGCAGAGAAGAAGCAGCTAGTGGAAGACTACAAAAAAGGAGCGACATGGACCAAAGGAATAGGCTAAGAAAATAATGGTTAAGAACAAAACAAATCAACATACAAGACATTTAGAACCTGCATAAAGATTTTGGGGGAGGCTCTGTTCCCCCGGGCACCACCTGGAGTTACTAGGAATAATGGCCACAAATTGTTAGAGAGAAGGTTCAGACTGGCCATCAGGAGACATTACTTTACGGTTAGGGCTGCCAGGCGCTGGAATGGGCTCCCAAGAGAGGTGGTGCTCTCGCCTACCTTGGGGGTCTTCAAGAGAAGGCTGGACAGATATTTGGCTGGGTGGGTTGACTGCAGCACCCATTCCTGCCCAGGGCAGGAGGTCGGACCTGATGATCTGTTTAGGTCCCTTCCGACCCCAAGTACTATGAAATTATGTGTGGATGGGATTTTAGTGATGATAGATAGAAAATAAGTAGGCAAGATTTAGTCCCTGCCCAGATATGAAATCTAGGAAGTTACAGGAGTTGATGATCATGCCTGGGTTACAAGCATGAATGACAGGGGACAGTGATGTCATTCACAATATTAAAAAGGAGGTAATGGGAGGAAATGCAGGAAAACATTAAGAGCTCTGTTTTATTCAAGTTAAGCTTGAACTGATGATTAGACAGTCACAAGATGACATAGGAGATACTGAGAGGCTGAAATTTCAGTTTGGATTCTAGACAGATCTGGAAGAGGGAAGTCTTCAAGTCATATGTATAGATATAGCAATAAAAATTCTTGTTTGTGGATGAGACTACTCAGAGGCCTGGTGGAGCCGAACATAAGAAGGGAACCAAGAATTGAGCCTTGTACAACTTCCATAAGAAGCTGGTAGGAATGAGGAGGATCTCCTGAAGGATATACTGGGAGGAGTAATTAGAGAGGCAGGAGTAGAACCCAGACTAGGCAGAATCAAGGGAAGACAAAACTTCAATCTGAACATAATGGACATGTCAAAGACTGACAAGCGAACAAAAGTGAGGTGTTGTGAACTTTAGCTAGGAAGAGGCTATTTCTGAGTGATTTCAGCAAGCATGGTTTCAATGTGATGAAAGAGATAGAAGCCAAACAGAAGTGGAATGGAACAGTGTGTTCAAATAGTATGTTCAGTAAGTGCAGATATGAAAGAGAAGTAACATGGAGTGGCAGCTGGAGAAGTTGATTGGAAAAAGATGGCAGAGAGTAAAGCATACTTCTATCATAAGGAAGAAGCCAAAGGAGAGTGAGAGGTTAAGAAGAGCAAAAGAGGACATCGGTAGGTATGAGGGAGACCAGGAAATGGGATGGGATGGTCACTGACAAGTGGAGGGGTGAAAAGGAAGAAGAAACAAGAAGTTTCTATGTCTGGCAGGGAAGAAAGGTAAGTTGGGATGATGAGGGAAGGAAAAAAAGATGAGGAAAGGAGGAAGGCCATGTTTTATTTTGTCAGTTTTCTTTTGGAAGAAGTCAGGCAGATCCTGGCCAGAGATAAAATGAGAAGGCTTAAGGAGTGAGTCAAAGTTGGAAAATATGTCTGGATATTAGGCATGGGATTCAATTAAGTAGCATTTAGCTAGGATGACAGCAGAACTGGAGGAGGAGAGAAGGACTTTCAATAGAGGTAGTCAGCTAGGTCATGACATTTCAGGAGAGAGGTTCAACAACACAAGAACAGGGTGTTGGGAAACAGATATGTCCAGTGAGTTGGGTTGGGGGTTGCCAGAGCACATCCTGAGGTGGGGAAGAGGGGCAAAAGAAAATTCAATAGAAAACAGAAGAGTGGGCTGGAAGGAAATGGGAGCAGAAAGAAGATCACAGGTCTTCAATTATGAGGAACAAAAGAAGTCAAGGAACGGTCAAGAATGTGAAGAGGAGCAATGCTGAAAGAGAACCAGTGATTACTGGAGAGGAGGCACTCAGTGACAGAGGCAAAGGACAGATGAACAATTTACCAAAAGGTAAGAGAGGGCAGGGTTTAACTGTATGTCAGCTGCTCTGTGGTAACATGCATGTGTACACACTTACCCCATGGTAAGTAGAAGGTATGCTGCAGCAACTTATCCCTCAGTGAAAGAGGAATAAGTTGCTGCAATTTAGTTCCTTATTTCCACCTGGGAAGAACTAACATGGAGAATTACTATAGAGCAGCTGATACATGGTAAAGTCCTGCCAAATTCAGTAGTGTAACTAGGGGTGGATGAGAGGGGTACCTACCCCAGGCACCAAGTTAGAAGGGGAACCAGAATCACCCCCATCCAACACCCTCTGTAGAGTCTATGTCTTGCCAGCATACCCATAGCGGGAACTCCCAAACAGTTCCCAGCTGCTGCTGTTGTTTTAAGAGCAATAGCCAGGGCAGACAGAACATGCTGTAACAGGAGCAGCAGCTCAGCCATGGCCTATTTAGGAGATTCTCATATGGGTAAGATTGCTTCCCCTCCTCCCCGAACCCATGTATGTCCCCTCCCCTACCCCACAGGGTTTGCCTCAGGCACCAGTTCCCCTTATTCCACAGTTAAAAGAGAACAGGGCAGTAGTGTAACAAGATGTCTGTAGGTCCATACACAGAGACATCAGAGAAAGAACTACTTGGTGAATGCGTAGTCAAGTCAATAGTCCTTTGGTAAACCAAAGAGCTGAAAAAGGCTTGCAGATTGAAGGAAGAAGTAAAGAGGAGTATACCACTGAGTGGCCAGACTGGTGGCTTCAGCCTCCAGGCTGATGACCTAAGATGAGCGAGATAATAAATGGGAAACTGAGAAGAAAGGAAGAGAAGATGCAGAGAATGCCCAAAGGGCACCTGATCAGCAGAATCTTATTTCAATAATTCTGGTTCTGGATTCAGATCCAAACTTTTATAGCTTAGGTTCATCTCCACTTGCAGCGTTCTTAACTCCTGCCATTAATGAGGTCATGTGCAAAGAATTTTTTTTCTGTATGTATGACAAGCCAGCTAAGTATAGTGTGCTCCCCTCCTCCCAATTCTACAGTAATATGATTCTATTCAAAACATATAATTTTGCAGCCTTCCACTCCGAGCAAAGCCAGACATCAGCACATTTTTGGCTACAGAGCACCTACAGAAATATTAGTTATGGTTTTGTGAGGTCTGGGTTGCAGATCAGTCAAGAGGCTGGAGTATTTAAATAGTAAAGGATGCTTTGCATTTTCATTAATAAAATTGAAGTGCATAATTAACAAAACCTGTTTAGTGTTTATTCTGGCTCTTTTGCCAGTCACTGGGCACGTGCATAAGATTAATGTAGTCTGTCAGAGAACAAAATAAAGGTAGAATAAGTCTCTTATTTTGGAGAGAGAGTTTCAGTGAAAGTAAAAAGCCTTTTTCATTACTAATACTTTTGTTACTATTAATTTTATTCTCTTTTCTACCACTTGTTTTAGATAGTTTCAAACTGATTCCCCACCTTTTGGGACTACTTTTTATCCTCAAATTTCTTCAGGTTCCTTTCATCATGAAAACAAATCTTTTAACTGAGAAAAGAGGAAGGGCCAGTGTATTCCACAGACAAGCTACAGAGTACTTGAAAAATCAGTTTGGGAACTACCAAGTTACAACCCCCCCAAACCTTGAAAAACAAAAACATAATTTCCATATCTGGCACCTTTATTAGAAAAAGATCTCAAAGTAATTTGAAAGGGTGGATGATATTTTAAATTCTATTTTAAAGATTAGGAAACCAATACAGAAAAATTAAGGCTTACCCAATTCAATGAAGTAGATGCTTTGGCACCAGAAGTTAAGTACTTACGTACCTTTGAGGATCTGAGCCTTCTGCCCCAATTCAGCAAGATACATGCTTGATTGGAAGCAGATGAGCCTCTAATTGATTTCAGTGTGCCTTCTTATGCACTTAAAGGCCAAGTATGTATTTGAATGAGGCCCAGATCCTTAAAAGATATTAAGGCACCTAAATACCTTTGAAGATCTTGGCCTCAGTGACTTGCCAAAGAAGGTAGGTTTATTCTGTGATACAGCTGAGTAGTTTTCAGGACTTTAAATCAGAGATTTAAAAATGATAAATAAAGATTAGGAAAAAAAATGCACAAGAAAAATGCAACAATCCCAGGGAGTGGTAGGGTTCAAATATTCTGGCTGGCCAGATAAGCTGTGCGTTCCAAACTTCAAATCCCTTCTCACATCTATCATAACAAATAGAGTAAATTGCCACATGCCAATGGATAGGCCAGAACCACTTATATCATAGATATAAAATATATATATCTTCTTGAAACCTACTAATTATACATACAGCTGGTCTAGGTGGGCACATGCTAGTACCTATTTCCCTTAGCTTTCCTCCCCAGTTTACCCACCTGTTTTCTTTTTCTCCTCCCATTGGCTACATCTTGTTTTAAATTTGTTTGGAAGTCCTTCAGGGCAACAGATCTCCTCTATTCCGTGACTGAAAAAAAATGGGGCTTTGATTTTAGTTGGCACTGGTAGGTGCAAAGACGACCGTAGCAGGGTGCAGGCCTGGGGCAAAAAAAAAAATCAGCCTGTGCCTGGATGCGATGGCAGTGGCAGCAGGGTTGGGAAGAAGGGTGGTGAGCAGCCAGACACAAAGCCTGCCCAGCTCTGTGGGGCCCTTCAAAGTGCGGGGCCTGGGGCTGTTACCCCTATTTGCGGGATGGCAATTCTGTCTCAAACAATTCTGTTATTCTGAATTCTTAGCAAAAAGGCTACTTTAATAAGGGGGATCCACACAGACACCTGGGGTCACACACTCTCTTTTCCTCCCTACTGTGACTCTAAGGCACAAAGGTGGAAAGAACAGAATACAAAATGAAATCTTTTCCAGGACAACCCTTAGAAATAAGTTATGATCTCCAACAGTGAGAGCCAGCCAGTTCACAACTGCACTGTGCCCAGCTTGTCTGTGTCACCATGCCCTTGATTCAAGGCTGTAATTTTGGTTTCTAATAACAGGGCAAGGCTACTTGACAAGAGTGGGGTGGGAAAGGCTGCAATAATATAAATGTACAGCACAAGGACTGCTGCCTTGTTCTAACCCTGGCAGAAGGGTGCGTGTGCGGAAATGAAAAGAACAAAATTATGAGAAACTGAAATATATGCAATGCCAAAGATACTCCTCTCTTTCTTTTCTTTCCCTTTGCTATTCTTCTACCACTGCCTTCTTCACTACTCTGTTTTCTGTTTCATTCCACTCTTGCATTTCTCTTTCCTTCAGGGCTCCACCTTGATTTAGGAGTCTGTGACAGCACACAGCAATGGATGTCCATACTCCTGAGGCTGACATGCTTAAAGGCTGGCCAGTGAGGGCTCATGAGCATAAGTGATCACAAAAAACCCTGTATTCCCATGGGCTTTTTATAACTAATCTATCTACTGGCTAGTGCAAGTCTGAACTCTTAGGGGGTTGAAACAGATGCATTATGCCTTCTCTAAAGTGGAAGCTGGAGGCTGTTCCTGTTTACTAGGCCAAATACCCCTATTGGCTAGGGACAGACATTCAAAAAGCCCGAGCTTGAATTGATTCAGTCTTTGCAGGTTAGTCTAACCCAAGTAGATTGAACTAATGTGCAAGTCAATAGACAATTACTTTTGATTCTGGAAATGCAGGCACATGCCTGCAGTGGCTCAGGCTAGAAGATGGGGGGGCGCTAGAGTGAGCCCTCCCTTCCCTTCAAGCTGGAGGGAAGCTGAACTGAGGGGTGCGTGGGGAGGAAGGGCGTGTATGACCAGGCCCTGGCAGGCCAAGTATGATTGGGGAGGGGTTTAAACCCCCACCCTGGCCTGTAGGGACCCCAGCCAGGGTCTGCCCAGCTTTTCCCCACTGCTTGTGGCTCAGCACACCCTGGGACCCCCAGAGTTCCCCTCCCAGCCAGGGGGTAATTCTACTGCACCTTCCCAGTCAACAGGGCCAGGGTTTCACTTGGGGCAGCCTAGGAGCAAAGGCCAGATTAAGGCAAGGTAGGGGAATGAAACAGCTTCAAGCTCAGGTGGGGACATACTCAGAGGGACTGCGGCAGCAGGGGCTCCATCCTTGATTTGAAACCCACTGAGCAGAGGGACCCAAGCTGGGGGAGAGGGGAGAGGAAGTGGGGAAGGGGCTCCAGTGTGTTGGTGCTAGCCCAGGGCAGAGCTGAGCTGAGCTGAGCTGAGCATGCATTTGGAGGAGCAGCTTCTGCCTGGTAGCCCCTTCTACATGCTGGAGATTGGCACCCTGGCCAGCCCCCACAGTGGTGTGCGCACCAAGCTGGGTGTGTCTTGCTCGCTCTTCCCCTACTCTGCAGTGCCAGCAGTGTAGCATGGCTCTGTGTACCAGGCATCAGGTGTAGGGTACCACCCCTACAGCTTCCCCGCCATCACTGCCATCTGCCTATGCAGCAGCTGAATGCAGTTCGGTGGTGTGGGCGGTATGGCTTGGGTGGGCTCCTCTGATGGCGGTAGCAGGGAAGCCATAGGTTTAGTGCCTCATACACAGGGCTGTACTGCACCACTGCTAGGTAGGGAAAGAGTGAGCAGGGCACATCCAGCTTGCCACAAGGCAGCTGGGGGATGCAGGTCGTAGCACTTGGGGCTGAGGCGGCAAGCATGTGGCATGTACGCCGTACTGCCAGGGCTGGTCTGGGTGACACTTTCCAGTAGATAGAAGGGGCTGCCAGGCAGGACGTGCTCCCCCAGCTGCATGCTCAGCTCAGCTCTGCCTCGGGCTAGCACCGACACACTGGAGCTACCCCCTTCTCTACCCCCTCCAGCTTGGGACCCTCTGCTTGATGGGGCTTATGTCCAGAATGGAGCCACCACCACTGTGATTCCTCTGTGCATGTCCCCACCTGGCCTTGGGGCTGTTTTGCTCCCCTCCTTCCCCCTGATCTGGCTTTTGCTCCTTGGCTGTCTCAAGTGAAACCCTGACCCTGGCAGCTGGGAAGGTGCAATGGGATTGTCCCCAAGGCTGGGAGGGGGGACTCTGGGGGTCCCAGGCTATGCTGCACCACAAGCTGGGGGAAAAGCTGGGCAGATCTGGCTGGGGTCTGTGCCAGTGCGACATGGCAGAGAGGGGGGAAATTAAACACCCCTGTCCCCTGTTTGCTTGAGACTGCTGCTAGGCCTGGCCACGCTCTCTGCTACTCCAGTGGTAAGCGTGAGGGGAAATTCCTGAGGGGGGCTGTTCCACCCTGGCCAGCAGACCCCAGCTGGGGTCCCTGGGAGGGGGGAATAAACCCCCTCCCAGCCCCCTAAAGGGGCCATATGGGCTCTGTCCCTGCTCTCACTGTAGAGCAGAGGGGTGAGACAGCTCTCTGAAGCAGACAGCACAGCCTAGGGCTGAAAAGCATGCTGGGAAACTCTGATTTAACTTAAACCAGGAAGGGGTCTGGGACAGAAGTTCCATAAACTGGTTTGATTTAAATCAGTTAAGTCTAATACTATATTCAGCCAGGTTTATCTTAAACCAGTTTCAGCCATTTTGAAACTTACAAGTTTAAACCAGTTTCTGATCGCTTAAACTGGTTTATGTATAACTTCTGTCCCTAGCTAATAGGTCTGATGTAACAGTCCTGTAAGTCCATAGTTGCAGGATTTTTTTCTCTTAGTCTCAAAGTATTTTATTCCAGCTTAAAAGCACATGAATAAAAAAAATACAGTGCATCCCTGCCACATGGCACAAACTGAACTGGGAACATAGGAAGGCTTTCTAGCTAATGCCAGTATTTCATCATACCATCCTTATTTATATGGCTTTATTCAGGGGTAGCTTTATCCCCACCATGATAGTAGCTGTGAGAGTACTACCTTCAGGAAGAAGAAAAAGAATGGAATAAAATACTTGTGCAGCACAGCATATACAAAACCCAAGAATCCCTCTTTGCTTGCAATGGTTCCGTTGACCCACTGATAATGTGAACAATTAAAATAAGGCTGAATGAAGAGGTTTGGATTTTTTAAAAAGACCCCATGCTTCATGAAAAACTCAAACTGGTTCCAACCAGAGAGAGAGAGATTAGTTAAGTCTGGTCCATACATTTAGTTACTAAAATACTGTGAAAGCAGCTGTTCCTGCAATATTTCCAGTCTGCCTGGAAGCAGGAAATACAAGAAAACTTATATGAAAGCCTATAATTATAAGATTTCCAGCTTAAGTTTTGAACACACAATCTATTTGGAAAAGGTGTGGGTAAGGAAAGTTTTGAACATATGAGCTGTTTGGATAAGCACCTGGGTACTTCCCTGAATTGAATCTCTTAAATATGAGGATACAGACATCTGACCCAGGGGTCCAAATTTTGCAGTCCCCAACTAAGCAAACACAGCTGAAGTCAATAGGAGTTTTTCATTAAGGACTTCAGAATTTGGGTCATAAATATTACGAATATCTTTATTTAAACAGCTGATTTAAGGCCAGCTGTCAAAAAATTTTTAGTACTTCAAGTGATTTCTCCTTGAATTTTTCAAGCATTCATTCTATGACAGAGCAGAGCCAGAGGGGCTATGTCATCAGTTGAATGTATGAGTCAAAAAGAACAATTGGCCACCCACAAAACAGTAAAGTGTCTCAACACAGAGAGCTGTTGCATTCAGAAAATTAATAAACAAGATAAAGGGAGTTTTCCTCTGTATTTACTCTTTCATCTACAGTCATCTTAGGAGACGTTTCTAACCACAGGAAGGGCAGATAAAATGTGCCTTGCAAAAGATGGTAGGAATACAGTGATGAGGAAATCTTTATAAAAACTTTTTGGTTCTACAAATTGAGACCCTGATTCAGCCAGGTATGTAAAAAAAGTGCTTTAACTTAACACATGATTTAAGCAGGTATAAGTTCCCTTTTGGAACAGGGATGGCCTTACTCATTTTTGTTCAATTTACACACATGCTTAAGTTGCTTTGCTGAATCAGTCTGAGGATGGAGGTCTTATAAGAAGCTTTCTCGTCAGGTTTTTGGTATTTGTGGCACTTATTCCAGAACAAAAATACAAGGAGAACAGTGTCTCATTGTATTATGATGCTTTCATTTTTGATTCGGGCTAGAACTGGGTATGATGAACTGGCACTGGCATATGATAAATAATGAAATAATCTAAGTTGAAGTCAACTGAAGCTTTGCAAATATCTTGAAACAAATGAGTTAGGGATGAGAGTTCTTATTTGTACCAATTTGTCTATCCATAAAAATCTTATTTTCCTTAATTTTTATTCTCCAGATGGTGGTGTCTTCTTATGGAAAGTGACTATTTTGTGTGTGTTTGTAGCATTATCGTGGATGGCCTGGTTTTAAAATGTTGAGGAGATAAAAGGGGTGAAGGACTGGACTACAGCTGGACCACAATAAAAAGGAAGAATAAATAGTCAGTGACATCACTTCCAGATGCTACAAGGAAATGTAAGGACACGAATGACATCTTAGAAAATTGTCCAGGTTATAGATCCTTAAGCAAGTGTCTTCAAACATACATTTTACTGACTCATAAAAACATAAGCTTGGTTAGACAATTGCACTGGGTACATCAAGTACTTGTAACAAGGCACACTATGCCCCATTTTAAACAACACTTGGGAAGCCACACGTCACATCAGCCAGTCCATCCCAAGCAATACACTTAACTTCTGCAGGTCTCCCATCACCTGCAAATGGCAGTTCTGAAGAAAATTAACACATCTGGCAGAGTATGGTCTCTAGCAGTAATCTAGTTCCAGTGATTTTCAAACAGATATTTTGGGAGTAAGAAGTTCTTCCTAGCAGAGATTTTATAAAAAGGAAATAAATCCTAATGAACAGAGGCTGGCAAAGTTTCTCAGCTAACACACAGAAATTTGGGTTAATTGAAACTTTTTACAAATTCATGTAGAATTTGTAATATTGTTTCAGTAAAGAAGCTCTAAAAAGTTTAAATGCTGTTTTGACATTTTCAGAATGAAAACCTTCATTTTTCCAACTCAAAATGAGATTAAAGTAAATTTTTCAGCTGATTAAAAAAGTATTTTTAAAATGTTAACACTCAAAATATTTCATTTTGGGTTAAATTAAACATTTTGTTGACTCCAAATGAATTTATAATCCATTTTTCAACTCAACAAAACATATCCGTTTTAGTGTGTTGGAGCAACCCTGAATGAATTTTTAAAATTATTTTTCAGTTCAGCCAGTGAACTGAAATATTACTTGCTTGCCTAGCTCTAATTACATTTTTGACCTGAAACTCAAACTACTATTATATGATAACTACTATAGACAGTAATCATGTTATTGCATCTACATTATTAAAAATGATATGTTATACAAAATACTGTAACTTTACATGGGTCTTTACAAACATTCAGTAGAAGTAATCGCTTCCAACACAGTAGGCGATCATATTAACTTAATGCAATGTAATAGCCAGAACACAAGTTAAGGCTGTTTATAAGTAGTCTTGATTCATGAAAACTAGCACATTTAATATGTTCCAAAAGAAACCAGTTTATTTAGATTCAGAAAGATGCAGCGAGCTGGCTTTCTGCCTGCTGCATTTAAGTCAGTGGTGCACAAATGTTTTCAGTCTAGAATATTAATATTTATTCTGTTTCTATATGAATTTTTGCCTCTCACTATAAGTCATTCTAAGCCCTTTTTAGGGGAGGGGTAGCATATAAAAATCTAACAAATGGGGCCGTGTGTAGATGAAATGAGGGGCATGTGTCCACGGCACTTTAAAACAGGTTAAATGCTTATGCACCACTTCAGTGGCATCAGTGGCAGATTGTACAGTAATTCCAACCGCTGTAGCAAGTCTGGTGGCGTACTGTGTCTTAAGTTACTTGGGGCAAAGCAAACGAGAACTTGTCCGAGGAGTTTTAGTTTGTTGCCCTACAGCTGTGGAGCAAAGCACTGGGCTCCATGCAGCTCAGGGGCTCTGCAGGAAGTTCGCGCAGGCAGCCTAACAGCAGCCCAGGAAGGCAGACTCTGTCCAAGAAAAAGCGGTGAATGGGATGGGGAGGGTGGTGGCAATGGCTGGATGCAGAGCAGGGGAGGAAGTGGTGCATGGTGGTGGCTAGTGGCGGCTGCTGCTGTGTGCGAGTTCTCTGCCCACCTGTGCATACCCCCTGGGGCCTTTCCAAGTACCCCTGGGGGTATGCACACCCCTGGTTGACAACTCCCATCTTAGAATTTTACAAAAAGGGTGGCAAGAAGCTTGCAGAGGGTGCAGTAGCCTTTCCTGGAAGGAGAGTATGCCGTGCTCCATCCATACTTTTTTTGGGACCATTTGAACTGAGACCAGAGCCCCTCTACAAATCTTATCAGCTGTTAGCGTGCCATAAAAGAGGCAGAGAGCAGGAAGAGAGGAGAGGAGAATCCGACTCCAGCCTGGAGAGAGGGAGCAGAGATGCAGCCCCTGCCAGGGGAGAAGGGAGTTGAAACTTGCCCATGGAGCAGACACCAGGACAGGGGAAAGCCTGTGTTGCCCCATGAGGAGCAGATTCCCCACTGGCTATGGAGCTGTGCAACTTTGGGATAGGAATGCCTGGGAGAAGTGGGGACAGGGTTGGTCAGAAAAAGAGGGTAGGCTGGCTGGGAGCTGGGGGAAACTGCTGGGTCAGAGACCTGTGGCAGGAAGCCCCTGTTTGAGCTAGGTAGGCTTGGTGCTGCAGGAACAGGGTTTTCCTATGCAGGTCCCTGTCTGCAGGTGGAAGTGCTGGGAGGGGGAGACAGCCCTGGGGGGGGAGGGGGGTGAAAGGGCACAAACCACAAGGGGGTAGGAAGGGATCCCTAATCCCATAATGTTTGCAGAAGGTATATTTCAGAAGAAATAAAAGAGAGCCTATTGTCTGCAACAGATGACTAGAGGCTCATCCTGCAGCCGCCAGGAAAGACCAAGGGAGTTCAGAGTCCCTGGAGTAACAGGAGCCTCACCGCCACCATCTAGTGGAGGATCGTAGTTATAGTTGAGTTGCCACTTACTGTATGGGGAGTGGATTTGGACCAGAAGGAAAACTGTCTTGAAGGGTTATAACCAGGTGAATGTAATTACTGAAGTTGTTTTTTTCTTTATATCCAGGCCCGCCCAAAAAAACAAATGTCAAGAAGTCTAGAAGAGATTCAGTGGACAAGGAGTCAATGTTAAAAAGCGGGGTGGCCTGGGCAAATCATTAAGCAGGGAAAATTATTTTGGTGGTAGTATTGCGTATAGACTGGAAGAAGGTGATATGTGTGTGTGGCCTATTGTTCCTAAGGTAGACCAACTCACCCGTTATTGATGAGCATTATGTATGTAAAACAGTTGCAGAGAAGGAAGTAGTGTACTAATGGAGTTTGCTGAAGATACAAAGTTGGGAGGCATCATAAATACAGAGGAGGATTGAGATTTCACACAGGAAGAACTAGGGACCATGAGGACAGAAGGAATAGAAATGGATGGAACTCAGTACTTCAAGTTCATGTGTTTTGAAACTAATAGCAGGGAGCTAATCAATTGAAAATAAAGGAGAAAAGATCGGTGTATAAGTTTATCACTATGAGCTACTAATATTATGGGAGCTTTCAAAAGTAATTTAAGAAACCCAGAGCAATTGGTTCTCTTGGATAAGGCCCCAAGAATCTAAGTTCAGTAGTACACTCCCTACTTAGAGAATGTCTTGTGTGCGCGCTAAAGTGAACAAAAAGAAGAAAGGCTTTGGAAATTTGTATGTTAATTAAAAAAAAATCTGTAAAGTTACAGAAACTGTTATAGGCAAGAATCAGTAGAGATTACCAGCATTAACCCATGAGTAATTAACAGTGTACTGTCAGTGAGAAGTGTTGGAGGCAAATGTGTACCCATTTCCTGATCAAATGCCTGTGCCTTTTGTTATGATTTTGAAGAACTTTAAGAGAGGGTAACATAATATCAAGGCATAAAACTGGCTAATATATCCTCCTTTTACACTCCATTCTTTGTAAGAGCTGGTTGAATTACTGAATATTTTTCTTCATCCTTTTTTATGCAAATAAATTATTTACTAACATTTTTTTGAAAAGTGGCAAGTACCTTGAATATCAATTAATTCTACCATATACCTTCAAATTCATTACATCCCATTATTGTGCAATTTAAATTAAATACCTCCTATTGCCAATACTTTCACCTGGCTGCGGAAATAGATCAAAGGACAGGAGGAACATGGGCCATCTTCTTTTGTGCTAGTATTTCAATTGGATTTGGCCAGGCAGACTTTTTCTGGCCTCTCCATACACAGTTCTCAATGGAAAAACCAACCTTGTTGGACAAAATGAGTGTTGGAAACTGGCTCACAAGAGAGGGAGGCAGCCATGAAAAAATCAAATGTGGAGAGAGAATAAAATAGCAATCCAAGACTACCTCACCAAATGCTAATGACTTGACTCCATAACTTTTGACCACTTTAGATTACATCTCCTGCTCTCAGTCATTCTAGTCGAGATGAAGGAGTTGCTCTGCATTTATACCGAGTAACAGAATCTAATTTGGAACCACAAGGCCAGATTTTCCCTCTACAGGATACGAGTAACAGCCATTTGAGTCAATAGAAGTTACTCATATCCTGCTGGGAGGAGAATCTATTCATTATTTTCTTTTAAGCTGGTTACATTTCTTTTTCACCCCTCCATCACGTGCAATCCCCTACCTCTCCATCACCTCACACACATCTCCAGAAGTCTGAAGGTGAACCTTGTTTATTAAATCAACTGTGACTGCAATGAATGTAACTGCATTCTCTGTGTAGGTGGCTTTTTCAATATTTCCAGCACCACTTGAATGAAAACCATGGTTGAGAGAGCATTACCTCATTTCTCTTTGACCAAGATCCATCTGAGCATTCTGTTCCCAATTGCTACACAAACCTCAAAATCCCATTGGTTTGCTCCCTCTCTCCCTGTCATTTGTCTCACACTTCATACAGTGGTTGCTTTCCCCTTCCTTTATCCAGAATAGCCTTTTAAAAAAACAAAATCTAATTTATCTGTCATTTTACTGCAAAACATTCCCAGTCAGCTGAAGTAAAGTGAAAGATTTTACATTTTCTTTGGAGCTTGACCAAACTTTTCATTCCCTTTCAAACTACAAATAAAACCAAACATCTAATTCCACCCCACCATTTTTTCCTTTTTTACTGAAATATTAAAAGATGCGATACAGATGACTGGCTACATCTGCCTAGCCCAGGGGTGTCATACAAATGGCCTGCGGGTCAGACCTTGCCCATGGGGCTTGCTTGATACAGTCTATGGGTCTTGGTCCACATGACACATGCAGAGGTGGTCTGGTGTGCAGGCTGGACCTGGTGTTGAAGGTGCTGCTTGGTCTGGGTTGTAAGCTCCACCTGGCATGTGCCCTGGACCAACCCTGCGCCCTGGCTCTGGGGTTAGCCTGGATCAGGCTGCATTCAAGCCAGCACACAAGACAGGGTGCTGCATGCAGTGTGCACCCTGTGTTGTGAGCAGCACTCGCAGCACGGGGTCCAGCCCCCGCACCATGAGCACTGTTCACAGGCCCCACTTGCACTGCTTGCAGTACACAGGCTGGACCCAGAGCCACTGGTGCATCTAACAGTACTGGGAGCCAGCACAGGGTGCCCTGTGTGCTGGCTTTGGCATGTATTGACAGCCTGGGGACCAATCCTGATCAGCCCTGGAGCCAGTTCTTGGGCCTGGTCCTGTGGGACACAGCATGAAGTGTGTTCCCATGGTGGCTCCCTGGGCCAATTGGCAGCAGGCGCAGAACTGGGTCCAGTCCATGTGCCACCTGCAGCGCAGCACTAGATCCATTCTACGTGCCCTACTGGCCCAACCCTGCGCACTTGCTTTGGCCTAATTGGTTCCAGCCCACAGAGCAGCCCAGAGATGCTCATCCAGCCTGTAAGGCCAGATGCTTGCCAACCCTGACCTAGTTCAATTTTATTCCCAGTCAGTTGAATGCCAATAAGCGTAGCTTTGACTCCTACATACACACAAGCACCAAACCTCTTTCACATATACCTGTACTGCTAAAATGATCTGTCATACAATATACTCCACAAAGGATTCCATAATACTTGTAGCATAATTACTCCTGTGTATATGAAAAACCAAATGAGTTACTCCAGAGTGCAAGTGTTTATGACTATTAGAATCTTCCTAGTTATTGAAAGTATACAAGTACAGGGGCAAAGGCAGGATAGCTAGTAGAGTGGGGTGGATCCAGAGGGGGTTTGGTAGCACAGTTGCACCCCTCCCCACTACCTGCTTTTGGGCCACACTACAGAAGCAGCACCCTGAAACAAATAACAATGCCCCCGTACCCCTTGGGCACCTCCTCCTTTCTTCAATGATACCTCCTCTTCCCTCTCATTTTCCTCCTCCCTTGCTTGCCGGTGTGACTGCCCCTGTCTGACCAAGGAGTGCGGTAGCTCCAGAGCTGTTGCTGACCCATGTCAGTCAAGCTGTGTGTAGAATCAGGGTCAGCTGAAGACAGTGGTAGTGGCAACAGTGGGTAGGCTCCATGCAAATCCAGGAGCAGATGCAGGGAAATACAGCAGCCACTGCTGTATCCAGCTAAGCTCAGTCGTTCCCTGCAGCTTTGGCTGGAGAAGCACAGGAGAGGCAAGGACAGTAGTGGTGGCAGGCAGGTTTCCCGTTCCTGTGCCCAGATGCATAAGTAGAGAGGACAAGGGGGAAAATGGGGTGGGTTGGAAGGGGAAACACCATTGAGCACAGAAGTGAAGGGAAGAAGAAGTATCAAGGGGGATGGGAAAGATTTTTATGCGATTTCAGGGACTAAAAAGTCCCTGGCTACTGCTCCCATGGGGTGGTCTGTCCACTCTGGTAGAGGTGGTATAAAGATAGGGCTGGGAACAGGAAAGCATATAGCCAGCCCTGCAGCACTGGTCACTGCTCTTGCAACACCTTTTCTAAAATCCTGGATCTGCCTATTCTAGTAGATATGGACATTGCTACAATCAAGTTACCTGCAAAACTCTAAGAACTTAATATACCTACATCAGGAAGACTAGGTAAATCTCCAATCCAAAATTCTGAAAGAAGTGGCACGTGAAAATTTAAGTAGGATTAACCATATTTTCAACAAATCAAATCAGGAGCAGTACTCTCAAGTGAAAGGAGAACAACAAACGTATGGCATAAGTTTGAGGAAGAGGAAAAATAACCTGGATAACACCTGCCTATAAGTCTGAATTCAAAAATTGTCCTAAAGCCTGGCATTTAATTGAAAGAAGAAATAGTTAAAAGGTATACGAGTAAATGAAAAATGGTCTAAAATGCAACATGGTTTTACCAAAAGACTCTGCCAGACTAAACCAACATTTTTCTTTAAAAGATAAAATCTAGAGATATTAATCTGTCATATGTTAGGAAAGCATTTGTTATGATAAAGTATATTGATAAATGATTTTGAGAAGAAGAGAATTAGTACAGGAATTATAGTTAGGTAAGGAATAGGTTTACAGGGATATGGCAACAGGTGATGTTGAAAGGGGGCGTTTTGGGCTGGGGGGTATTAGTGAGGTTTTCAAGGTTCATATCAGGACTGATATTAATATATTCATTCATAAATCTCAGCACAAGAGTAGAAGTGTACTAATGGAGTTTGCTGAAGATACAAAGTTGGGAGGCATCATAAATACAGAGGAGGACTGAAATTTCACACAGGAAGAACTAGGGACCATGAGGACAGAAGTAATAGAAATGGATGGAATTCAGTACTTCAAGGTCATGCATTTTGAAACTAATAAAAGTTTCTCCTATAAGCAGGGAGCTAATCAATTGAAAATAAATAAAAGGAGAAAAGATGGGTGTATAAGTTTATCACTATGAGCTACTAATATGATATGGTCATGAAGCAGGCAAATGACCTTAAGATGTAATCAAGATCCCTATTTCCAGTAAAGAAAGACAACTATTTATGCAATTGTATAAGGGACTGGTGAGACTTCATAGGATATAGAGTACAGTGACCAAGAAGATAAATCTGAAGGGCAGAGAAGGGCTACCAAGATGACGGGGGACTGGAGACCCTATCTTAGAAGACTAGAAGAGCTTGGCTTGTTTAGCCTAGCAGTTTGAAGGCTAAGCAGGGAATATGACAGCACTCAGTAACTATATTGTTGAGGGAGGAGTAAACAGTAGGAAGAGAAAAGAACTATTTGAGCCAAGGGAAATGTGGGCACAAGAACAAATGTATGAGCTGGCCATGAATCAGTTTGGTTTGGAAATTAGGTGGTCTCCAATCATCACAGCAGTAAGATTTTTGGAACAGGCTTCCAATAAAAGCATTGGGAACAAAACTATGACTGTTCTTAAGATGGAACTTGATCAAATTTTTAAAGGGATTAGAACATGTGGTTACCCATGGCAGCTGGGAGTTAGACTTGATGAACCAGGAAATCTCTTCCAGTCTTGTTTCTCTATGTACATCATAGATGACTCATAAAATGTTGACAGTGGAGGGCACAACATTATGCTGCCACCCCTGCCCCTACCCCCGTTGGTGCTGGCTGTTGGCTTTGGCCAGGCTGCAGCCCCATGCCCTGACATCATCAGCACAGACATCTGGGGGGGCCGACATGCCCCCTGGACCCCCTTCCCCACATGCGCTGCCTATGATGTATATTACACATAGCACATGTATATGAAACCTTGAATATAATCAGCATGTCTTCCTGCTCAGTGCCAAGTTCACATATCTTAATCATGAAATGCTTACAGTCTAAACAGACTAGACTAATAAATGTATGAAAGAAAGGCCATTTTACAGATAGGAAAGTGATACAGAAGAGTTCACCTGAAGCCTATTAAAATCTTTTCACTGGATTTCATTGCATTTAATCAATCAGTCTAACTGTGTTCTTGAAAGTTATGCAGCTGTTTAAAAACTTTGTTGAATTGACCTGAACTGAAATTAGCCACTGAGGGTTTTTTTGAGAATCCTGGTAGGCACTTATCTGTCTGCTTAGGTGCCTAAACGCTTTTAAAAGTCTGGCCCAAAACTGATTTTCTCAAGATCACCCAGGAAGTCAGTGGCAGAGCTGGACACTACAGCCAACTCTCCTGAAACACAGTTTAATGCCACATCCACAAGACCCTATAGGTTTTATCTGAGTTTGTGACTCCACTTATAAAGAAATGCTTCAGTAATTTGAAAGAGTAGAACTGCATGAACATTATTTTAAGATAATCTGTCTGAGTTACTGCTGGTTGTAATACTTCCCCCCTCCCCGCCATAAGGGCACCAGTTTTTAAAAAGATACCACAAACATATTTTTATAGTAGCTTCACAAAATTGTCATGTTGATTTGTTAACTAGGCATAAAACCTCCTTGCTTGTTGTTTACTGTGAAGAATGCTTACGAAAATAGCCCTGTTGTTATATTTGTCTATCATAAAACAAGGAGTCTCCCCCCAGTGAGTGGTCAGGTAGAGTCTGGCCAGGCTACTATACAGGCTTTCAATATATTAATACATCAGTCATTGCCTCACATCCCAAATCTTCATACTTCTCTCTCAATCCCTGTCTCCCTCCCTACACATCTACATGCAGTTTAGCTGATTGAAACCAGCTGGTTGCAAGATTAGCTAAAACAACACCTTTCACAGATTATATTAAATGTACCTGATAAGCTTCCCAGGGCATCTTCATTCTCCAAAATACCGTTTTGCTTTGTTCCTCGCAGCTCGCTCTTAGATTTCCAAACAAGCTTTACCATCCTAATCATCTCAGGCAATTCCCAGGCTAGGGTATCCTGCTGATAGCTGGGCAAACTGCCCATGAGAAAGGGCATCAATTCTTCCCTGGTCCTCCACTGCCTGCCCAGCTCTGTTGCGTTAAAAAATCTATCTAGCACAGGCATCCTGTCCTGTGCCTTCGTGAAAAAACTGTTGCTGTTATGGGACTGGGAACTGTCTTCAATCAAGGAAGATTAAAACAAGAATTAGCACCCACAGCTAAGAAAACGGCTTCTTCAACCCCATAGTAGCTTCACTGCCCCGACTACTTGTGGACAAATACTATGGAGAGACGTGATTGCCAAGGTTTCCCACTGGCGAGTGATCTGAAACAGTTACTGGAGCTCTTGGTCCTCAGAGACGTGTGTAACTGTGCATCCCCCTTCTCTCAGACTTGGAGTTCACAACACTTAATTAATCCCAGGCTACTGCCGGAACAGCAGGAAAGAAAAAGAAGCAGTGAGGAGAAGCCCATGAAGTATTTTCTTTTCCTCTCTCTTTCTCTTTGCAGTCTCTTCCCCTTTTTTCAGTTGTCAGGGAGCATCAACCAACTGCCAGGTGCTGGAAGTTGCCGTGAAGGAACATTTTCATTTGCAGGTTTGTTATTAGGTGCTATCAGGTGAACAGCTGCTGGCTTATTAAAGAGGAACACTTTACCAAATCATGCCCTTCAGTCTTGAGCAGCCCTCCGTAAACAGAGAGAAGCCTGGGCAGAACCAGCTCACAGCTGCCTTTCTCTGACTAGGCTGGCAGAAGGCCATCTCTCCCTTCCACTAATGACTGCATTATGATGAAGATATTAAGAAAGCTGTTTGAATTGATCTACACAGTAATGTAATTAAATAGGCTTCCCCCCGCCCACCCTGATTTGTCTTCCTCTCTGTCATTTGGTTCTCAGAAAACCTAAAGGGTTTTTTGGCCTATTAGTCAAATCCTTTTGTAACCTCAGCTGCCCTTCAGCTGGAAGGGAAATAACATTGATTCACATTCCAAAGCTAACTGTGAAAGAAGTGAATCAGGAAAAGCAGTCAGATCTGCATTCACAAGTCTGGTGCTGTTGTGTAATCTTGACAAACAGCTCTCGTACTAAGTTCCATTTTTTGAAGAAAAATAATCATAAAAAGTATAAAGGGAAAAAAAAAAGATAGGATGCCAGGGCTTAATTGGCAAGGGAAAAGTAAGTTGTTGAAATTCCAGTTTTCCAGGGGCGGGGAGATCCCCTACTGTGGTCTTATTATTTTGGCTGCTAGCTGCAGGGCTCCACCTGAATGAAGGAATAAGTTCATGTGAGGACATTAGTTGTTAATAGGGATCACTCACAGATCGTGCAGAGAAGACTAACCTTTAACATCAACTTCTTAAATCAAGATAAGCACTTCTGGTGATGGTTTTGAACAATTCTTACATAGGCAGAAGTAAGGTGGCATACTGTATCTGTTCTGGAGTACTTTTGATGCAAACGGGCACGGGAAGACTTTGGGACATTAATGGGTTTAGCTGGATGTTACAGCAATCCCTTTTCTTTTTTCTTCGTAGCCTCAAGTAGCAGGATATTTTATTTCATTTGGAATTGTGATTTGCTTTTATACAATCTGACACTGTTAATCTCTATTCTTTTCAGCTTTGTCATTCAGTCATTGTTTTGTTCAGGATGCAGGAGAGAACTGATGGAAGGTTGCTGATTGTGCCACCTATCTTTTTGTCTTCAAATCACAGAAAGTTCTTTTAATAGGAATTTTAATACATATGCAACTTTTTTTGTAATAGTCACAGTTAATGCATCTGTTTTCCTCCACGTTAAATTCAGTGTTTTGTCTCTCCTCCAGATGGAAACTGGCAAACAAACAGGATCTTCCTTCATAGAGAGAAGCTCCAAGGGAATGGACTGAAAGTTAACATCCTTAAGTATAAAAAAAGAGAATGAACAAGTTTTTCCTCCTTATGCCAATGTCAGCAGGAGCAGCATGATATTTCCACTCTTCTAGCATCTTCTGCCATGATTATGTTACTGTTCCTACCTCAAACCGGGGACAGTAATGTTCTTCAAAAAATATTGTTATTTTAAATGTAGATTGCCATGCCATAATGTTGACATACTTGTTGAATATAATCTCTTGAATATAATTTGTTGAATAATTTCAGGTGGCTCTGGCTTGAAAAAAAGTGAACTGCTTCCTAAGTATTCTACCATTGTTGTTGTAATGTTATTTTGCACAAATGCTTAGCATCAGGATATCCTGACCCTTGGAACAAAGGGGTTAAGAACAAAGAAAACAAATAGATGATATACAGTAATACACCACATTCATATAACACATGGTTGCAGTTCCATGAAAAGGATGAGCGTTATTGTTTTATCCTAAGTTGGTATAATTTTAGTTGGCTTATTATGACTGTTTTATGCTGTTGTTGCTTTTTCTATTACTGGAGTAAGCTGTGCAGTTGCATTTAAAGTAACAGCACGTTGTTAGGCTTGGTGAACTGTTTTAGCTGCAGGAATAAAGACCCAGAATTCTGCCTGATGTCCAAAAAACCCTAAGCTTCTTTTTTATTTTAAAGTTGAATGAACTTTTTAAGTTATAAAAGTTGAATTAACTTTGTTTCCCCCCCCCCCCGTTATTGTGTGGGTTTTTTTTTTCATTTGGTTCACCTCTGCACTTCCTGATCTCAGCTGGGACAAGAAGCAGAAGTGCCAAAGTACTGTGAAAGAAAGGCCGTCCTTGTGGTATTTTCAGCTTGATCGGAAACAGAAAGTATCAGAGCTCTCACAAGACCGCTTACTCTCCAGTGTCCAGCCCAAGTTTGAGATAAGCATCTGAACACTGAGGTGCCTAACTAAATCAGACATGCAACCTGAACAATCTAATCTTCCAAGGTCTGTCCACCACTACTTTCTTCATTTATAACAGATACCGACAGGACCAAGAGAAAAGTGCATTAAACTAAAGCTGTTTGCTCTAATAATGTTAAGTCAGTTTGCTGTATTATAATAACAAAGCAAAACTGTTGTTGGCATTGTTAAAAGAATGAATTATACTCAGATTGTACTGTACTTCCTAGATGTTGAAAAAATGTCTTTCCTTTTTTGCACCTGTAAAGCTGGAGGTGCAATTTTTGGCCTGTAGTCACCTGGACAGCCCTGCACCTCATTTCTGGATAGAAGCAAACATTTAGAATCTAAGTGTCCTTAGTTATCCTTGAAGTTGTTTATATCTAAAATCTACAGCTGCAAAAAAGGAGCCCAAGTGAGGGACAAACTCAAGTCTGGCCTATAGCAGATATAAAAAGTATGTAGAACAGCCGTAACAAACACAAGGCGTATTTTTCTTAGGGAAATTAGGGGCATGTTAAACACCTGTTCTTCACAAAATTAATTTTTTTTTTCTGGGTGTGACTGATCATTTTGGGGATCACAGTCGTAAACAAAGAGAAAAAATGCTTTGAAGATGTTTCACTGTATAAATGGAAGAGACTAGGAATTCTTGCTGTCAAGTCAGGCCAACAATCGGTGACTCAGTAGCTAATACTGACATAGCTAATAGCCAATATACATCAATACTGCACCCTTCATAGTGCCTCAGGTGGAGTGGACATAAAGTCTATTTACACTGCTGCTTAAGCCCACTTCCAGTCAGCCAACTATATTAATATCCCTCTGAGGTGCTGTTTTGTTAGCCTAGTTTCCTCTGTAGAAGCTGTACAGATCATCAGGTCTCAAGGCTGAGCTTCCCGCTGCTCAGCTCCCTGCCACACCTCATTGTAATGCGTTGTGCAAGTGTAATGTGCACACACCAAAGCTAAGCAAGATGGCTGTCTGTCACAGGCCTTTCTGCATCCCACTAACCGTGTTGTTGTCTGTGATGAGAAACACAGAATGAGAGGCAAATAGTGCACAAACTGATTTCTAGAGGGCTGTTTCCGTGTCCTGTTGCTCTCCAGGAAAGTTTTTTTAGAAATCTGTCAGCCCCCCTTTCTGCTTCCTTTGTATGCTTGAAGTGTGTGGAGCAGAAGGGTAACGTGGAAAGAAATGGGGGATTGTGCTGCTTCTGGTAGTTGAGGGTGTGGCAGGCTAGTAGGGGGAGCTCCTACATTGAGCCCACCCACCTCACTGCGCCTGACCAACTTCCAGGCTCCAAGTGCCTCACTGGGGGCACCTCACATCTGGCCGACCCCCTTCCTGGAGCATACCCACTAGCTTGGGGTGTCCACTGTCACCACCCAGGGCTGGGCTTGATTCTGGCTCTGTGCACCCTGGGAAACACAGGCCTAGTAGCCCTCAAGGGTACTTGATTCACTTCAAGAACTTGGGATGCTTCCCTCAGTCAGAAGCACAAGTAGCAGTCTCCTTTAGTCAGCTGAACCAAGGGCACCCCAAGGCATAATCTAGACCCACTCCCAGACTAGGTACAAAGGAGAACTTTATTGGTTACAGAGGGTAGGGTTAGAATAGGGTACAGGGTAGAGCAATATCACAGAAATCCTGTAGAGCAAACTCCCCTGGCTGAGTAGCCTTTGATCATGCATCTGAGTTACTGGAAGCTATATATCTCATTAGATCTCAGGTAGCTTAATCACAAGCAGGAGAGCACACAAGCCTCCATGGCTCACCAAAAGCATCCGGGAATGTCTCCTTGCTAAAAGGAGGCGTATACCCAATGGAAGGAAGGGGTCATCACCAGGGATAACTATTCTGCAGTCGCTCAGGGTTGTAGGGGGGCAGTTAGGAAGGCCAAGGCAAAAATGGAATTAGGACTAGCTTCTCAGATTAAGGACAATAAGAAGTCCTTTTTTAAATACATAGGGGGCAAAAAGAAGGTCCTGGGTAACGCAGGGCCCTTGCAGGATGCGTTGGGAAATTTGGTCGTCACACCAGACGACAAACCTAACATGTTTAACGATTTCTTTGCCTCTGTCTTCCTAAGTAGGGACCAGAGCAGCCACCTCCCTGCTGAGCCCCCCTCGGGCCCCAGGGGAGGCACACCTGGGCCAAAGGTTAGCGTGGAACTAGTTAGGGGGCTTCTGGAGGGGCTGGACGTGTTTAAGTCAGCCAGCCCGGATGATCTCCACCCTAGAGTCCTTAAGGAATTGGCCGAGGTCATTGCAGGACCCCTGGCATGGCTCTATGAGCACTCGTGGTGCTCTGGTGTGGTCCCAGAGGACTGGAAGAGGGCCAACGTGGTTCCAATCTTCAAAAAGGGGAGGAAGGAGGACCCGGGAAACTATAGGCCAGTCAGTCTTACCTCGATCCTAGGCAAGCTGTTTGAGAAAATTATGCTGGCACACATCCATGAGGGGCCAGCTGGGGACCGCATGCTTAGGGGCAACCAACATGGGTTCATCAGTGGCACGTCCTGTCAGACTAACCTGGTGGCCGTCTATGATCAGGTTACCCGATCATTAGATGCGGCGGGTAGCAGTGGACATAGTCTTCCTGGACTTCTGGAAGGCATTCGACACTGTCTCTCACCCAGTTCTCATTAAGAAACTGGGGGGCTGTGGTGTTCATGCCCACACAGTCAAATGGGTTGCCAACTGGCTGGAGGGCCGCACCCAGAGGGTGGTGATGGATGGGTCCTTCTTAACCTGGAAGGATGTGGGCAGTGGGGTCCACAGGTCTCGGTCCTCGGGCCCGCACTGTTCAACATCTTTATCAGCGATTTGGATGAGGGGGTAAAAAGCACCCTGTTCAAATTTGCTGATGACACTGAGATGTGGGGAGATGTGGGCACACTAGAAGGTAGCATCAGGCTTCAATCAGACCTAGACAGGCTACAAGGGTGGGTGGATGTGAATAGGATGGGATTCAACACAGACAAGTGCAAGGTGATGCACCTGGGGAGGAAGAACCGGCACCATACCTACAGGTTGGGGAACTCCCCTCTTGTCAGCACGGAGGCGGAAAAGGATCTTGGAGTCATAATTGACTCCAAGATGAACATGGGCCGGCAGTGTGGGGATGCAGTCAGGAAGGCCAACCGTACCTTGTCATGCATCCACAGATGCATCTCAAGCAGGTCCAAAGAAGTGATCCTCCCCCTCTATGCGGCACTGGTCAGGCCACAGCTGGAGTACTGTGTCCAGTTCTGGGTGCCACACTTCAAGACGGATGTCGACAGCATGGAGAGGGTCCGGAGGAGGGCCACTCATATGATCAGGGGACAACAGGGCAGGCCCTATGAGGAGAGGCTACGGGACCTGGACCTGTTCAGCCTCCAAAAGAGAAGGCTGAGGGGGGATCTAGTGGCCTGTTATAAACTAGTCAGGGGGGATCAGCAGGCATTGGGGGAGTCACTGTTCCCCTGTGCACTGCCAGGAGTGACCAGGGATAACGGTCACAAGCTGGCAGAGGGAAGGTTTAGGTTAGATATCAGGAAGCGCTACTTCACGGTCAGGGCGGCTAGGGTCTGGAACCAACTTCCAAGAGAAGTGGTGCAGGCTCCTACCCTGGGGGTTTTTAAGAGGAGGTTGGATGAACATCTTGCTGGGGTTGTTTGACCCCAGTATTGTTTCCTGCCATGGCAGGGGGTCGGACTAGATGATCTACTCAGGTCCCTTCCGACCCTAGAAACTATGAAACTATAAGCATCATCCAGAGGCAGGTGGCGATTCTGAGAGAGAAAGCAAGTTTCAGATGGGACAGCTCTTCTCTCTCTCTGAGCCTTTCTCATGACTGCTGCCTGCTCCTCCTGAGCTGTTCTTAACTTATATAGCCCTTGTGACCTCATTTACCTGGTCCAATGGAGGCCAGCACCTGTTGGCTGTTAGCCAACCAATTTGAAATGCATCACTGGTTGCTCGGCAGACTGGCAGTTCCTAGCTCCCCAGGGAGCAAGCCCCTCACCCAGGTATGTGATGCCAGTCATGTAGGCAGAGGGAGCAGGTTTCCCCCTACCTCAGGAATGTATCCAGTTCAGGTTACCTAAAGAGATAGGGTAAGGTATGTCTCCTCTGCTGGGCCCATCCTAACCAAACTGTCACAGAGCAGAGTTTTTTGGGAGAAACAGAGGTGGCCTTCTGCCACAGAAGGCAATTTTTGGAGTCACCTAAAATAGAGGTATAGCCATGCCCATGGAAGACTAAAACATGGACACAGTATTAGATTGCATGTGTTTTTGTTAGAAAGCTTTTGTACCTTGTTTTCCGACAAAATATTAAATGTATTTATTATACAGAATTATAAGTGCCAATTTCCACTGAACAGGTGCCTCACAGCTAACTAACTAGAATCCAGACTTTGTTCAGCCTTTATTCATCAAAGATGTTGGTTGGAGTTGACTGATTTTTCTTTTGGCTTCCTTTGCCAAGACATGGGTCAGATTGATTTGAATGGCTGATGAGGATGTCTTACAATCAGATAAAGTTCTTCCAAAGCCCTGAACCACAAAAACTTCCTCCAGCCCTAACTTTAGAGATTTTACACAAAAGGAAAAATCCTCCGATGTTGTTAGTTGTCACTGCTCCATTGTTTTCAACTGAGCTATGATTATTTACATGAGTGGAGGCTATAAGCCTAACATAGTGGGTTTCATTGCATTTACGAGAAACAACCAGAACTCAACACACACACAGGGCTGGGCCCAATCATTTTCAGCTGCATCTTAAACAACAATTGAACAAGCATATCTCACCTAAATTGCAATTATACAATGTCAACTTCACAGAGCTCTGAAACAAGCTATTAAATAGAGATGGATCATTTTTGTTGCCATTCAACGTATTCCTCTATGACTGAGTAAAAGGAGTCTAAGCAATTACCACATAAAAATAAACGTAGTAGCTTTGGCCCCAACACATCCTAAGTAACAGCGCCAGGAAAGACGAAGTGAGCCAGTTCTGAAAACCTAACAAGGTAGTACATATTTTCACAGATAGATGAGAACTGAAAATGTCTTAAAGAAAAGAAGAGTAAGATGGAAGAAAAAGGAAGGGAACAAGCTGACAAATTCATAGCTCACATTTCCCAATTGGTATCTCTTAAAAAGTTTTCCTTCCTTGCTTATTTGCTGTCAAGTTATGTACTAAGAGTAGTAGTAGCAGCAGCAGCAGCCCCGTGCCAGACAGTAGAGGAAGTGCCTTGTGTGCAGCTTTCCAGTTTACTGTAGCCTGCATGGCCTTCATTAACCCAGTGCTCTGGTTTTCATTGTAACTTTCTCTCCCCTTCCCCCTTTTCCCTCTCCTTTCCTTCAAAGAAAGAAGAAGAGGGGGTGGGGGGCAGAAAAAAAAAGCCAGGGTTTTAGCTGGCATAGAACCACTCTTTTGGCTTGGAGCCTTCATGGCCTGTGCCAAATTTACTGTCTCCAGCAACTCTCCCACAGCAAATCAGTCTGGGCATACAAAAGCTATAAAAGAATGGTGAAGAAAGATCCTTGATTTGCCCCCTCGTTCTTTCTGGTTCTTCTCCCCAAGTGTCATTCCCCAGCAATGACCTCCTTGTGCTCTCCAGTATAGTAACCAATACTAGAACCTCCATTCTGCAGCTTTGCTGAAGGCTTCCTTAGTGGTCAGCCATTTTTGGCTGCTTATGTAAACAGAACAATGTAAAGGAAAAGTGTAATTCCTGCTTTATTCTTTCCAGCAACTGCTGTTTGAAAAATGGGATTCCTTAGGCATATAAAAAGGAGCTAATTAAGACCAGATCCTTGCCCAGCTAAGCCTCTGACTGCAACCCTTAAAGAAACAATGGCATGGGTTTACTCTAAATGAACGTTGATCTCCCTGGTCCACATTCTTTCTTTCATTATCTGTCCCTTTCATTCCCTACCTTCAGGTATCCTCAAAGGCATTGGGGGTTGAGGGGATCAGGGGAGCAAGCAGGGTCTGTGGGGGTGGGATTGGAGGGGTCCAGGAGGGTCTGGTAGGGTCAGGGGGGTCTCTCCCCTCCAAGGACTGGGGGGCTGTTTTTAACCCTCCAGATCCTCCCCACCCCCAGAGGAACACCAGCCCTCGCCGCAAACAAACCCCTCCCTGATCTCGTCTGTGACTCCCCTCATCCCAACTTACTGTCTTGGCTCCCGGCACCGGCAAATGCTGGTAAAGTCAGCACTGGGAGCAATTTGCGGGATGGGGCATTTGGCAGGCTTTGGTGGGGGTGCTGGGTGATTTACAGTGTCCATCTGGGTGTGAGGGTGGGACCAGGGGCTAAAAATAGCTCAGTGCTGGGGGGGGGGGGTGGTGAGGAAAAAAACAGCCCCAGGGCTGGGGCTACTGGCTAGGCTCTCTCAGCCCTGGGGTTGTGCTGGGAACTGTAAAAAAGGTCAGTTAGATCAGGCTCATTGGACCCAATCTAAATTAGACTACCTCTGAGATACAATTAACTTAGATTGGGTCTGTCATTTTTAGACCAATATAACTTTCCTGAACTTCTGTACAGTTCACACTTAGCTCAACTGAACTAGGGATCTAAGTGTAAGGTCCACACTCAGCAAACTAAGATCAGGTGGCCATTTTTATTGCAATATAACCTCCCTCTAACCTCTCTGATCATCTGTATGTAATCCATGTCACCCTCCAACACTATCTTGTGTTTTGACCTTGTCAGATTTTAGTTTCAGTTGGCTTAGTCATTACTTATATAGACAGTCTCCAAGAAATGGCCAGATGCTACTGAAAATATTCATATTTGGTGAGAGGAGCTTTAGGTTACTCAACATTTGACTATGTGTTTAGCATATCTAAGTTTTTTCTAGCTGCCACAGGCTTATTGTCAATATTAGCAAGATGAATCTCTTCTTAGAATAGAAGGGTGCACTAGCAGTTATTTTCTTTCCCTGGATATAGCATCCTCTCATGGGGGACTCATCTCATGTAAACACTGTTTCATGCAGACCCTGTGCAATACTAAAAGGACTCCATTTGGTCTACAACAACTTGGAGCTTTATTTTAAGTGCACTGTTTTTACAGTGCTGCTGCTTACAGGCATGAGGTATACTGCATGCTCAGAGCTATTGCAAAATTCCCCAAGCCCATAGAGCATCCTGGTGTCACCCTCCAAATCACTTCCTCTCCTGCCCCCTAACTCTTGTCCCAAACTGCGAGGAACCTGCAGGTTCTTGCAAACCCACTTGGGAAATGCTCATAATCCAGCCAGAGGAAACACACAGCATTTATGGGTGTATCCCCATAAGCAGGAAAGTGCATTTCCCCAGGAACAAACAGCAGTGGCACAATACATGCTGCTGCTCCTTGTCCCCAAGCAATGCCCATGCATGCATGCTCTGGCACCTGGCATGTTGTCCTGGATGGGGTAGGGGAAGCTGGGGCCAGCACTAGGCTGGCCCTAGCAGCATTACCCGGTATCCTGGAAGTCTCCAGGGGCTGCAGCAGCAGTGATCTGGCAGCAGGGAGCCTGGCCAGCAGCCAGAGTGTGGCTCCAGCCAGGCAGGCTCTTGTTTGGGCAGCTCACACTGTCACCACTTGCACTGCCCCACTTTTTTTAGGTGCATTTTTGTTTTGGACGCTGGGATCTCCTGGTGTCAAGCCTCCTTCCACCCACCCCTGTGTTACATACCTATGTGTACATTTTGGTACCTTGCTAAGGGCCCAAGTAATCCCATGTGCATGCGCTAACTTCAATGGGTATTAGGTAAGGTTCGGAGGGGAGAAGTGTCTTAAAATGGAGGAGAGGGCTGTATGAGTTTAAGAGGGCAAAGAGCAGGCTCTCCTGATCTACTACCCATGGAGATGCACATTTTTATGATTAACAATTTCTACTACTAACTAAACAAAAATGCCTGTGGTGAAGGAATAAACAGAAGTTCACAGCTAATTGGAAACAGTAAGGTTGTATAATTTTTCCATTGCCTGCTTTGGAAAATTAAAGTTCAACATTGGGAGACTGATGCTTAAGATCTCCCACAGGAGATGGTAAAACTATATGCCCTGAAAGGAAATGACATGAAGAACAGGTAGTAAAGAGTCATCTTAGATAAAAAATAAAATAAAAAATCCCACTCAAAATGAATTACTACTACATATGTTTAAGAGAGTTCTATCTATGCTGATTTTTTGCTGAAGAAGAGATAAGAAGGGAACTGCCATCATTATGTTTAACTCCTTGGTACATTGTGTACTCATTACCCTGTATGGTAATGAGTACTACAATAATTATCTTCTTTAGATTCCCTTAATATCTACATGTAACACTACAAGCATCTAATAACTTAATACTCAGTCAAAATATCAGAGATTTATCTTGTACCATTTATACTTTTCATCTCAAGGGAATGTGTTCACAGTCATTATCGGTAGATTTGCAGCAGATGTTTAATAATGAACTGAGGTTTAGAGTACAAAGTTAAGAAACTGTATTCAAGTGAAAAAGTAGGGAGAACTTAATAAAGCAGATAGATAAAAGAGATAGATAAAAGAGGGTCAAAACACTGGGACAATAACCCATGGAACAGAAACATCCTGCAGGATGCATTTCCTTTAGTGGGTGTGCACCTGGATAGCACGAGTCGATTGGCAAAAATATTGGACCAAAGATATTTTTTAGGGTACAGGCATTAAAGAAACTGGTTGCAAACTCAGAAAAAAGGTTGTATTTATTTCCTTCAGGATGGTAATGCTTCTAGTCTGTTGGCAAATTAGGTAATCTCTGGTTTATCATTCTTTCCTGGAAGGCACAGTGCAATAAGAGTAAATGGGGCATAAATATTGTGATTATTGTAGGAAAGTAATAAGGTACTTGTGTACTCATTTGCTTGGAAATTAGATAAGATGTTACAAATATTTGATGACGTAATCTTTCTTTTCACCTTTGAAGCAATACCTGACTATAAAAAGATGCAGAGTTTAAAATGAAATGACAACACTGGACTCCACCATTCCAAAGGTGACCTGGCCTCCCCATGCCTTGTGGATGAGCAACGGCTTTGCCTCAGCTGGGTGAGTGGCAGCAGGGCATGGGGGAGGGAGGGAAGATGGACATGTGCCACCCAAAAACTCGCTGCAGCCCCCCATACTCCCTGCTCCACTGCCAGTCCCACCCTGATATGGAGGCACCCTGTCCCCCCTGCTCACCCAGCCGGAGCAAAACCGCTGCTCATCCAAGAGGTGCAGGGAGGCCGGGCCAGCTCCATCAGCTGCATGCCACTTGTCTGGAGGCAGTACAGGGGCTCAGTCTCATGCCAGCCGTGGACTGGTTGTCCAAGCAGTGTGGGGGCATAGCCGTCCTCCAAGTGCCTTCCGCCTTCTATCCGGCACAGCTCCAGGCTGTCTGCCCTGCACAAATCCTGAGCCATATGCTCCTACCCCATGCCCTCTTGGACCGGTAGCAGAAGCAGCGGCAAGAGCCGCTGGACAAGCCACCACATGAGCGGCTCCCAGACTGGCGGCACACAACGGCGCAAGCCATCCTACCCCTACCCAAGCAGGTTGTACTTGAAGAGAAATTTATATGTCTATGAAGTAAGCACTAATTCACAAGTAGACTAAACTGGATTCTATTCTGCCTCATGGAGAAACTTGTCAGATAAATCCTAGTTGCAAAATTTTTATTATTGGTGATGAAACAAGCAGTGAAAACTAGTTTGACTTTCAGATCTGAGGCTGAATTCCTAGCACAGCAACCAGTCTAATCAATTGAGCCCAATGAAGATGGACAATGTACTTTGGAGAACTTATCTACGACACCCCATGGTAGTTTTTTATAGCCATTTTCAGACTGGAATCACATCTTCATTTTATCTGTACCTTTCTTTGCTGATGATGCAAGTAGCCCCAAAATAAGGCTGTTTTCTTTCTCACAGTGGGGACGTGCGACTGCCTACTGCCAGTTTCCGTCCTGCATGACAGCAGCGTTCAGTTTGCTGCTGGGATGGACCAGAGCTGCAGCTGGGAAACCGTGGGAAAGTTCTAGCAATGATGCACAAACATTGCTAGATTAAGCACAAACATTTGTGATTAAGCTTCCCTGACCTACATTCTCCAGAGTGCAAAACTGTGCTGTGTCCACAAGAACTTGCTTAACATTTCTCACCATTACTTTAGTGCCAGTGCAGTGCAATGCACTAAAGTAGCGGTGAGAAATGTTAAGCTATGTTGGTAGCACTAATGAAGGCAAGGGGCTGGCACTTTTCGTACTGTCGCACCCAACTCTGCTGAAGGTAACGGTAAGCCATATGGTAGCAAACATGCAAACAGGTGCTAGCACCTTGTTTCTATCAGAGCTCTCACCGTTGTTGTCACTCGGAGAGTAGCACTTATAAGGACGGGTTAAGAAAATACTCAGTGTAGGCAAGGGCTTTTGAGAAAACCTGTAACTGGTTAATGGACTCCACTAAATCTGTAAATGGAAAAGAGGCTTTCTGGAAAAATGTTCCTCTTGGAGCTCTTTGGACAGGCTGCTCTCAGTAATATAGTTCCAGCTTTACTGTGTTTTCCAAGTCACTCTGACCATATGCAAAACCATAAATGTTTTCCAGTGTTTCCCAAGATCTCCTCTGAACGTTTCTCTCCACACAATTGCACATCATTCAGCAGAGGTTTTATGGTAGGAACATATATTCATGTTCTAACATACATAACATTTTAAATTTCTCCCAAGTGATCAAATGCGTTCATAAAAGGTGTATCACTTAAAATATACTTATTATCAGGGCCTGCAAATAATGTACTGCATGTACATAAACATATTTTTCTTACACTGTTCAAACAGTAAAACATGCATGCTGGTTACATAACAGGCATCCAAAATGGGCCTCTCTCCATCAGTATCAAAGTGGTCTTAGGGTTTCATAAGTTTTTAGAAGGCAAAGCCAGGAAAGCTTATCTATCCCCTTAAACCATCTGTTCAATAACTTCCCAGTCCCAAGGAAATTATATATCCATCTTTTTATATATTGTTTCTGAGCTTTGCATTATCATTTTCCAGAATGATTACCAGACATCACTGTTTATAACATCTTACAGTTTTAAGACCTCCAGTCTTTTCTGACCTCCACACTTAGAGCCTGTTTAGTAACTTCAGAAAAAACTTCTCAGCCTCAAAATTCTTTAAGCTTTAATTTGGCTTGGGACACATGGGAATGAATATTTCATATGGGAAGATGATTTCAAAATACAGGATTTGGGATTCTTTTTCTTTTGATTTGTTTAAATCTTAATATACAGTTTATGTGCATGTGTACACAAGCGTGTGTGTGTGTGTGTGTGTGTGTGTGAGTATTAGCAGCCATGAACTCTGCATAACACAATGAAGAAAGGGGTGATATTAAAAGTGTGTGAGAGAACATTTTCTTGTCACACTGGGGCATCTGATGTTGCAATTATCTTTTTGGGGCTGTCCTCTATGAGCCCACTTTTAGGGTTGCCAACCCTCCAGGATTGCCCTGGAGTCTTCAGGAATTAGATATAAATCTCCAGGAGACTGCTGAAAGTCACCCAAGTGATAAATGACAGGGCATTCATTAAAATAAACATTAAATGTTGAATCTGAATTATACAGTAGTCCACTGGACTTTTAAAATGTAATGGTAATATGCATTTACTTTCCTGATGTAAAGTCATTAATGTCATTATGTCATGTAATGAAATCTCCCAGAACCGACTGAAACAGAGCTGGCAACCTTAAGAACATGTGATCCATCTCCTATTCATGCTTAACTGTAATATGAGGTAAACCCTCCCTAAATGTGCACAGGCTCAGTATCCCAGGCCTATACTATCCACAGCCCAGGTATGAAAATAATTATGGTAATTTATGAACCAACAATTCTAATTTCCAAAGTAACAGCAGACTGTGCAGGCAGGGACTGGCCAAGATGTCAGTGTTCTGTAGCTAAAAAATTATGGATCATGGTCAGTGCACAAGAGAAATGACAATTATTGTGGCTCTCTGTGGGCCAAAGGAAAGGATACACAAAGGATGGAACTGCTGGTGACATAATTCACTATACTTTCTTATTCATTTTTGTTCCAGAATTCAGTATGACAGTGTTGTGATGACTGATTCATGAATTTTCTTAATGTGTTTTGAGACCAGAAGATAGAAGATGCTGTGGCAGCGGCTGTCACTGCTTCCTATCTGAGAAATCAGAAAAAGCAAAAAAATAATGAAGTGCTCTATCCCATCGTCTTGTCAGCACTGGCTTATTTCTTGCAGAATATTTCTGTGTATATTGTGTTGCATGGGTGCATCTACATCTGTGCTTAACTGTGCAGTAGACTAATTTGCTTTGGTATCACCATCTACATGTACAATGGCATTAGAGTACAGCAAACTAATTTTTGTTACCATATGTTAGTATTCTTAGGGACAGTACTATCTTATGCATGTGTAGATAGTGTTACTTTGCTCCACAGCTAATTAGGCAGCTCTGCAGTTAAGTGCACATGTAGACGCAGCCACTATGCTTAAATTAACTGGCTTAAGTTAAACCCACTGCCATGATGATAATTTAAGATGTTTTATGTTGTTTAAAAAGCACAATATCAGTTTTCAAGTAATACTAGGTAAGACTGGTTTCAACCACAATTAACTTTGATTTTTCAGGAAGAGAAAGAAATCTTCCAAATATTTCCAAATTCAATTGGAATGTTGGCACAGGAAACAATTTAGCAGGGATAGTCTGCAAGGGAATGATATAACTTTTACCATATTCTGTGTCGATGTGAAAAATGGCAATTATTATTAGGATTATCTCCCTATTATGCCTCCGGTTTCCTATGTGAGTTGGAAAATTACTGCAAAGCTGATTTATTTAGAAACTAAATCTCAGGTTTACTTAACATATGTCTCTTCAGACATTCATGTGTAACTCCTGTGTGAACTGCCCCCATGTATCTGAAGACAGAAGTGACCCTTCATGTGTACTTTTACTGGTCAGTCTCAGTCTCACATGCAGGTATGTTTCCCTTTTCTAGTTAGAGCAAAGACAGTAATATCTGCCAGTGTGGGACTGTCTGTTATTTCCACTTCTTCTATTGTGCACTATTTTCTTTTAACAAAATACTGTTGCTAACATATGAATAAAACCCTTCTAATTGGATCTGGTCAGAAAATGGAATTTCTGTTCTTTGGGAAATCCCAGCATTTCAAAAGTCGTTCCCATTCCAAATTGGAATCAAAAGCTGAAATTTCTTGCAGAAAGAAAATTAACAAACACATTTGGATTATCAAAGCTGTTTTGCAATTGTTTCAAATTGTTTCATTTCCTTAAAAGTAAAATGTTTTTTTCTCAATAATATTGAAACATAACATTTTAAATACCATAGTTCCTCACATATAACCCCAAAATATAATATGTTGCTTCTGAAAGGCAGAATAAAGACAACATATTTTTTCTAGAGTTATGGCTGCATAGGACAGGGACAAAGCCTAATCTTCAGCTGACTCACCCTTCTTTTCCTGCATAACTAAAGCCAAAGCTTTAGATGTTGCTGAGGACTCATCTCTATGAGGAGGATCTATGATTTTGAAAAGAATTAAAGAGTTTGTGCTAAATAGGTTGTGAAACTAAGACCTGAGGAACAGCTAGCAGACAGTAAAATTGGCCTAAGAAATAAATGTTGGCTTGATTAGTAGAATGTTGAGACCATTAAAAAAAGAAACAACTGTTAACACTGGTGGAGTAAAGAATAATAAGCCACTAAGTCTGCTGACCCTTCCACTGCCTGAACAATAATACCACAGCTGCTGGACTGTACAGCAGCAGTCGAACCAGGGTGCTTCTACCCTGGGCAACAAATCAGCTTCCCTGCTTAATACACACACCGCAACTTTGGGGGGATGCTGATATTAGGGAAAGAGGTGCACACTGTATGGAAGAAAATATTATATTAAAATATAATTGTCACAATAAGAATAATGAATAACTGAAATGATAAAATCTAAATAAATTAATCAAACAATAAAGGCAAGATCTTTTAACCTTATCAAACAATGCCATTTAGAGCTCTTCTAAATAAAATAAAAAACAGAAGTAGCTCTCTCTAACTTTTTTCCACAAAGAAATTGTTAAAATCAAGCTCTTTCCATGAAACGTTTTAGTCTTGATTAAACTGACTTTTCCACAGGAAACTGTTCTATTGACTTTTTTTACTCAGTTTTAATATGAATACCTTTAAAATATTTTCCATTGACATAACCAAGCAGCAAAAGCCACCGCTGGTAATCTGAGTGTGAGCATGTGTGGGCGCCTGGATCTTAAGTCTATGCTTGCACGAGTGTTATGCATGGCATAGACCAGACAGCAGAAGGACAATCCCCATAACTGTTTCAAATAACGTTGAACCAACCCTAGTAAAAAAATAGCTTTAAAAGTTCCGCAATTAATTCCTCTTTACTGAACCAGATGACTAATGAAATGTGATGCCCTGTGGTAAGACAAACTAGTAGAGGGTTCCTTGTTTAACCAATAATAAATTATGGAGACACCAAAAGAAGGAATGAAAGTGGAAAGGGAGCTAAATGTGCTCAATGATTGCTACTGTTTACCAGAGTTGCTTTATTAGTCTTTTATAAAACAAAAAGCTCAAGAGTCTGCCACTTGTGAAACAGATATTAATTGAAATTGTTTAGTAATGCTACACACACAGTTTACTTCACCACAACACAGCACAGGTGGTGAAAAGAAATATATTAATCCTACAAGCATTGGAGCACATTTCTTATGTAGAAACAACTAGCTTATTACCTGACATTTTTTATGTATTAATATTAAAGGCAAACAAACAAACATTTTATCTTCCATACACTTTACAAAAAGGTTTAAATTACTCTTTTGTATGCAGCACAAAATAAAATAGTCTGCCAAATACCAGTGCATTGCAACAAGGGAGGAACTAATTAATTTGGATACAATTATTATTTGTATTACACCACTGCTTAGAAATCTCAACTCAGTTAGTCACTCTTCGTATTAGGCATTACAAAGTCAGCCCCTGTGAGCAAGGGTTTGTCATTTTAATTAAGACTCAGGCGATTGGTGTAATAAACAAAAGTTGTGGGGAAAAAGGGTAGAAAGGTAGGTGGAATACAAGCATGGTCTGCTCAGAGTAACTCCACCACACTGAAACAACCTCTTTGCCAGTTACTTAGCAGAACCTCTCTTTGGCAGAAAATCAGATGAAACCAATTTTTATGTTAAAAAATATTCCATTAGTTTTGCTAGGAATATATATTGTAGCTACTGAGCACATCTATGTGTTCATTAATACACTGTAATTACAGTGTATTATGTTAGTACCTATATTTACTGTGAATTAGCACTGGCACACACCTTTTTTGTGACACTAATGCTCACTAGACTAATTCTACTGCACATTAGTGTATTAGCACAGGTTTTGCCTGCTGCGCTAATGCACACTAGAATTAGTCTACTGCATTCAAAGCGTCTTGTGTAGATGCGCCTATTGTGATCTTTGGATTCTATCGACACCACAAGTGGATGGACTAAAATGATGAGGAAGAGGTCATCTTTGTGTATTTGTAGGGCTATGGGGGCATATAGGCATTTCAGGTCTCTGGCTGGAGAGCTACCAAGTCACTTGAAATGAGTGCTCTGTAGCTAAGGGGTGAAAAGGAACTGCTTCTTTTATCTCCTCCACACACAGGAGATCCTGGTGAACACTCTCCCACGTTGGGGAAGGGGCGGGGGGAGGAAGCAAGGCTGCCCATGATCTGAAAAGCAGCGTTGCCAAAGACAGCCCCAACTGCCACCAGGTGGGTAGCAGGGGTGAGAAGAACTGGTCTCCTCATACTCAGTGCCACAGAAATGCTGCTGCCACTGCCAGAAGCTCAACTTTGCTGGGGCTTTTTCAGCAAAGCAGGTATTCCCTAATTCTAATCCCAAACCTTCATCCGCACCCTACCTGCCACCCTACCACTCCCAACTAGTTAGAATAATTATGAATACTGTAGAACAGGTAAAGTCTAATCCTCTACAAAATAGTTTGGGACAGAAACTGTGCAAAGTATATGATTTTAAAGATTTATCAATAAAGTATTTTATCACCCTTTCTAATACCTATGTGTATTCATGACAGTTCACTTTATTAATTACATTCACTTCCTTCTCCTTTCCTTTTAAATAGTATGATCCTCATAGAGAAAGTGCAAAGGACAAAGCACCATGAATTAAATAAACCTCTTAATTCTGTGAAGCCTTCAGCCTGAGAGGACCAATAATCTGCTTGCAAGTAATACACTGCTTTTACATAGCCTTCCTATTTTTAGAGGTGTTGGATTCTTTTGATTGGGAAGTTTTCTGAAGTTTAATAAAGCATGTTTCTCTCAAGACGTGAGATTATAATAGGAATTATTATTAGGGATTATTAGCAATGAACTAAACCATGTCCTATAGATAATGACCAACATTTTTTTATCATTAGGTGGCTGCTTAGCAGCCTGTGGGAAAGGAGCTGGTGATCTCAATCCAGCTCCACCTGGACATTTATCAAGACCATAAACACTATGGTAACAACTAGCATGTTGGCTGGCTGGCTGACTGACCAGGGATGCCAGAGTCTGCATAGGAAAACAGAGTAAGATCAAGTTAATAACTGGCATAGAGTGGGGAAAGGTGGTCCAGTGCTGGGTGCTTGTTTGGGATTTACCAAACCTGAGGTCGAGTTATTGTTTTGTTACAGCCTTCCTGTGTAACACTAGGTTAGTGGTTCTCAACCTTGTTAGATCCAAGGCACCCCTTGAAAAAATGCCAGCTTTTATTTTTTGCTTGTTTTTTCATTAGAGAAAGAGAGCAATTTTTCCGTTGCAAAGAACTCAGAAAGACCACGGCAGGTCAGAATGTTTTTGATGCCACGTATTCCTATTTGAAATCTCTGGGCTTATCTGGTGAACCATGTTTGCACACCAAACACTGTTAACATGGTATGGCACCTTGTGGCACCCTTGAAAGGATTTCAAGGCACTCCAGGATGCAACAACACTCTGGTTGAGAATCACTGCAGTAGGCAAATCATCTCATGTCTCTGTGCCACTGTCCCCCAACTATAAACTGGGGATAACTCAACTTTCCCATCCAAAGAGGTATTGTGAAGGTAAATTGTGAAGTGACCACTTACTACAGCCGTGTCCGCCAAATAACTATCTTAGTTATGATCATTATAGCTATTATGATTTATAGCTGTTCTCTCACTACTCACAATTTGAGTGGCATTGCCATCAATGCACAAATAACACATGACTGTAAAAGTGCTAGCCAGGTTCAGAATATATGAAGGTGTTTTTAGGGAGGTGAATGGGTATATATTTTAATCAGTTCACATTTTTTCCTGACTATGAGTCAGGTTAGGTATTGCTGGCAGCCCTGCATTAACTCCCTCAAAATATATGTGACCCCAGGTAACCTTAATGCTTATGAAAAGTGATTGACAGCTGTCAGCAGCTCTCAAACAGTCTTCTCAGGGTCAAATCCAGGTAGGAACAAAGCACTTGCAGGTGACATTGACATCAAAATGACCTATCACCTGGACAAGGGAGAAGAGGTTGATGTCATATATCTTGACTTCAAAAAAGCCTTTGATCTGGTATCCCATGATCACTTCTTGGCCAAACTGCCCAGTTGTGGCCTTGGCTCCACCATGATCCGCTGGCTGGGAAATTGACTCCGTGGTCGGATCCAGAGGGTTGTGATTGATGGCAGTCACTCATTGTGGTGCCCTGTGACCAGTGGAGTCCCTCAAGGCTCTGTCCTGGGACCCATACTGTTCAACATCTTCATTAACGATGTGGACATTGGAGTCAGGAGTGGACTGGCCAAGTTCACCGATGACACTAAACTTTGGGGCAAAGCATCCACGCCAGAGGACAGGCGGGTGATCCAGGCTGACCTGGACAAGCTCAGAAAATGGGCAGACGAGAACCTCATGGTGTTTAACACCGAAAAATGCAGGGTTCTCCACCTTGGGAGGAAAAACCTGCAGCACCCTTATAGGCTCGGCAGTGTTATGTTGGTTAGCACTACAGAAGAAAGAGACTTGGGGGTCATCATTGACCCAAGATGAACATGAGCCTGCAATGCGATGCTGCGGCTAGTAAAGCGACCAAAACGCTGGCTTGCATCCATAGATGCTTCTCGAGCAAATCCCGGAACGTCATTCTCCCCTTGTACTCGGCCTTGGTGAGGCCGCAGCTGGAGTACTGCGTCCAGTTTTGGGCTCCACAATTCAAAAAGGATGTGGAGAAGCTTGAGAGAGTCCAGAGGAGAGCCACACGCATGATCAGAGGTCAGGAAAACAGATCTTACGATGACAGGCTGAGAGCCATGGGACTGTTTAGCCTGGAAAAGCGTAGGCTCAGGGGTGATCTGATGGCCACCTATAAATTTATCAAGGGTGACCACCAGGATCTGGGGGAACGTTTGTTCACCAGAGCGCCCCAAGGGATGACGAGGTCGAACGGTCACAAACTCCTGCAAGACCGTTTCAGGCTGGACATAAGGAAGAATTTCTTTACTGTCCGAGCCCCCAAGGTCTGGAACAGTCTGCCAGCGGAGGTGGTTCAAGCACCTACATTGAACACCTTCAAGAGTAAATTGGATGCTTGTCTTGCTGGGATCCTATGACCCCAGCTGACTTCCTGCCCTTTGGGCAGGGGGCTGGACTCGATGATCTCCCGAGGTCCCTTCCAGCCCTAATGTCTATGAAATCTATGAAATCTATGAATTCCAGGTATTCAGTGGGTGCTGGGCATTTCCTTCAAGCTGACTTCTTCTGTTTAGCAGTGCTATCTTACATGCATACTATCATTCCTTTTGCTTTTCTGAAGAAGTATCTTAAGTAATTTTAAAGGACCAAGGAATTTCACCAATTATGGAAAAGACACCTGAACTGAGATGGAACACAGACATATAAAAGTTGGACTAGATGACCTCCTGAGGTCCCTTCCAACCCGAATTCTCCATGTTTCTAAGTGTATAGCATGACTATGTTATGATTTTAGCAGGATGTGCAGAGTAAGAGCAGATGCCACTGAATACCAAAATTTAGATTAGGCCAAATAGAGAGGGCCAACCTGAAATCTGGCCACCGCACAGCAGCTAAGAACCGAGTTCTTAACAAAAATATTGTGGTGTCTTTAATGATCACAAGCAGTCAAGGCCTCTTTTCTTTTTTTTTTAACTCACTTATTTGACTTAAGCAATACCCTTAAATTAACATAGGAATTGAATTACATTCCCAGTCCTTTAATCATAATCTTGCTATTAGTGATTTATCACAGGTAACAGAAGTACTAGATTTCCTTGCAGCTTAATACATGTTATTGAAGGCTCTAGAGTTGGTTGAAGACTGAAACATGGTATAAAGATGACACACATCTACCACCTGGGAGGAAAGACATGGATACACTACAAAGGACACTGCTTTATCCTTCTTCTCAGTATTTGCAACATATTCCATGACACTGCAGTGAACTAGAAACCCCCCCCCGCCTTGCTTACCGACTCAGTACAGAACACTTGCTGTTAACATTGCTGCTACCCAGATCATATTATCTATTGTGTGAAGGAAAGGGGAGCACTTCTGGGAACAAGTACTGCTGAGACATTTTTCACAATATTCCAAGCTAAGAAACTTCAAAACAACAAAACACCAAAGATATTATCCCCACCTAGATATATGTGTGTCCAGCATGGGGACAAGGAAAGGAAGTGTGTGGAGGTTTTCTGTGCAGGTACAGCTAACTTGCTTGGAGAAAGTAACCTTGAAATTATCATGACTTGTTAGCATCCTATTATATAGAAATACTATAACCACTCTCAGAGTGTTTTTCACATATATCTTTTCCTATCCTGCAGCAGTACTTGTTTCCCTTTTTAATTTAGCTAAGGTGTACATAAACACAAACATTCAAATAGACTGCATTAAAAACACTCCAAAACTGCAGACACACATTTTATATGAAGTTCTTTCCCTCCTTTGACTCAGTGGATTTTAAACCCAAGATCCAAGTTATCAAAATGAGTAGTGATTTTGTATGCCACAAGTTTTTGGTAAACAGCTCGAAACACCTTAACAGGGCTCAGTTTCAGGACCTATTGAGTAACAACTAACTCTGTGAAAGTGAAGGGTATCCCTTTAAGATGTCTCAAGCTGGTAAACTAAAGTGGCAAAGTGAGGTTTTAAGTTTTGCTAGAAAAGACTGAGCAACTAAATAAAAAATACCATACTTCCTTTTTAAAGTGTTCAGGATCATGCTATTCAGCTGGATCATTCTGTGGATTTTTTTTCACATTGTATTGAGCATATTCATTCCAGTGACATATTACAGCATCTCCCTTTAGATCTATATCTATATGGTTCCTTGCCTTGGTTGTACCAGACATAACTCCTACTATATTAAGAGAGGTAATTACATGTGTTTGTCTGAAGTTAGGCAGAAAGTAAGGCAGGGTGGAAGCAGGCTTTCACCTATGAAAGTTTTTGTCTCTCTGAACTATTAGTCTCTCTGGTGCCATCCTATTCTATTATGTAAATACAGCAGAGTTCTACCCATTCATCACTGCTTGATAAGCACTATATTTTCTTTAGAAAACTCAAAATCCTCTATTTAAGTAGACTTAATATTCATACACACTCTATATTACATAAATATGTGTCAGATATTCCCAAAATAGGCTGAAAAAATTGTGTCAGTGTTTTGGATAAACACTTTCCTTTTTCCCAAGGCTGAATTTCCTTTATCTGTTCTTGCAAATGTAATGTTCAGTGGTGGTAGCACTTAGGCAGTGTGTTAGAAATCCCCTTATTATTCAAAGGTCACTAGCTGCTGCTTTCTCATAGTTTTTACTGTCCATAGGCAGCATCAACCTAAGAGATTTTGAGAGAATGAGTGAAAACTGCTTTAGGATAGCAACGCTCCCATAGACATGGTCTTCTCTCATCACTATTGTTCTTGTTTGGAGAGAGGAGACAGCAGCTCCTGCCAGGAAGCTTCCTTTATCCTGTCATGTGTTGTACACAAAGACATAGAATTTACCAGTGTCATGCAGTGCTTCTCCAGCCTCAGACATTTCACTGTGGCTAGAGTTGGGTGCCCCCAATTGTCAGCTACTTCAGTGTCTTCCTACTTCCCTGCTCCCTGTTGCTGCCTTCTTCTGTTGCAAAAGGCTTCTCGTCCCTTTTCTTCATTTTCCTCCTTGCTCCTCTAGGTCTTTTACTACCTCCTCGGATAGTGGATCAAAAAGCCAAGGTCAGATTTATGTAATAAATATTGTTTAAAAAAAATACAAAATATAGTCATTAATAAACCTAGGGCCTCTACATATTTTGCACCAGCATGTTCTTTTGCTCAGTGTCTCACAGTCTTTAAAACCAAGGTCTCCTCCCATTCAGTGATTTCATGCACAAGTTACTGAAGAACTCCCTTCAGCCAAGAAACTTTGTTTAAATGCAGGCTATAAAGCATCTTTTAGTGAGGAAGGAAAGCAAAAAGCAACTAAAAGAACTGAGAGAAAAAGATAATGGAGCTGAGAATGTACTGTACTCATGGGAAATAAAAAAGCTTATCCTTAGTTCTTCTGGGTTATTTTCCAAAACCCAACAGATAGGATGGTATAGCTGATTTGACCTGAATGACAACCTCATTCTGCTAAAATGTTTTTACCTCTTAAAGGAAAATAGAGTCCAGTGACCTATCACTTTTCAAACTCCATTGACTGACCTGAGACTGTGGTTGCTAGGTAAGTCTAGACCTTTTTGTTTATTGCTGCAAAACCCCTGAAAGTTGAAAACTTTTATTAAAAATATCAATAGATAAAATCCTAGGAAATCATGCTGATGCTGCATGGAATAAAAGACACATTTTGCTTTTGCTTTTTTTTTTTTTTTACCATTTGGGAAGCAGATGGTTACAGCTTCCGTTGGTACATAAAGTGGCTTCTAGACTCTCTCTTCTTGTAACAATCAAATGAAACAGGGAAGTAAAGATTTTGAACAGAAATGGACTCACTGCCTCCTGCTAAGATAACTATTTTCCTAATGAGGGGAAAAAATCAAAATCTACATACGAGAACATTTCTTATTTGGGAAGACATATCATCATCAGGACTCACAGACATTTACAGTTACATGTAGAGCTTCTGTTCCATATATCTGGTAAGTGACTGATATCTAACTAATAATCAGGAAAAGAAAACCTGAGTCTATGACCCCACTCTCTACTCAAACACAGACATGTCTCTTCTTCAAGGTTATAGTTTCTGTTACAAAAACTGCCATTAAAAAAGAACAACTTCACTATATAACAGATGCATTCTGTCTGCTACATCTAATGCCATTATGTCAGGTCTTATCTACCATGCATTTAAGGAAAGGGCTAATTTGTATTTCCATACAACCAAAAGAGTAATGAGTTTAATAAAAAAAGAAGTCATTTTTATCTCCTTCAAATGTAGATGGCACAGCATTGATAAGCACTGTCCATGTGCAAAAGAGATCTACTTAACAAAAGCATACAGCATGGCAGTGCAGTTGTGTCATATTGGACTAAAGGCTCTTACCCAACTTATCTGTTACAGTCTGAAAAATCAATGTTTAGTCTCTCTTTTTGTTTACTTTTCCCAAAATCTCTTTTGTGACTGAGGTACACCCAGGAAATTATGTTGGCATCCAGAATAATCGAGGGGAAGAAAAGAGAAGAGCTTTGTTTGGCCACTAGCAGTTAAATGATATACAGTTGTGGCCTCTGTTTTTTTCAGTGCACTCACAGTTTGCAGCCAAGCCACACAGGTAGGCATAACCACAGATCTGAGTCTCATGTCCTGTACATAAACAAGATGCACAAGATGCAAAAAGATGAATCCAACATTGTGTGATTTTTTTAAAAAACAAAAAACTATAACATGTTCTACCAGCCCTGTTATTAACCATGCTATCACATCCGTCTCTTTACTTTCTAACATTCTTCCACTGTCAATTTCCATTTGCACAATCCAGACCAGTTTAACAGTTTTTCCTTATTTTTAAAAGTGTTGGACTCTTACGTGGAATGAATTGATAGTCTCAGTTCAGTTCCTAGTGAGCTGGTCTCTGCATCACAAAATAACCACACCACATGAAAGTAACCAACACCCTTCCTGGCATTCTCTGCAGGGATGAAAAATGGAATGGGCTATGGAAACAAAACTTTACGGTATCTCCTCATAGCTACAAAAGGGTGGGGGGCGTCCCTGGTGAGGAAGTATGAGGAAAGCTGTACTGTACTACTGATCCTGCCTCTGATCTGATTTTTGTGTGGATAAATGACGTCAGTCTCGGGAGCTGTTGATCTAGTGCTATAGCAGGAGTAAACTAATCTAGATTTAATTTTATAGAATGGGTGGATAATTTCATGATCAACAATGGCATTTTCTAATACTCAGGCTAAAGTAGAGATAAATGCATCTTATACCTTAGAGCAAATATAGGATGCAGAAATTGAGAAGAATTTATTCTCTCTCCTCTGAGATACTGCATACTTGATTATGTTGTAAGAAGGGAAATCACCTTCTCCAGATTAGGCAAAAGAAAGAATACTAGATTTGATGGAATATCGATCTCTTTCAGGAAAGAAAATCCTGCCTTCTAAGGTTTTTTTACTTACATTGCCATTTCTGATTTTTCCTCCTTGCTGTGATCTGTTTTTGTTTTTTAGGCTAAATACAGATAGTCAAAAAGCCCAAAGCTGAATCAGTTTAATCTTTGAGGCTAGTCTAAACTGAACAGATTGAACTGATAAACAGGTGAACAGACATTCACTTTTGATTCCGGAAATGCAGCCACTTGCCTGCAGTGGCTCATGCCAGAACCTGGGAGGTGCTAAAACATGCCTCCCTGCTTGGCTGCAGATTGCTTGGGCCAAAGCCAACCCACCCACCCTGTGAGGCAGGGGGGTTGTGGTCGATGTGCAAAGCATCCTGGGATGCTGGGGGACTGTGAGTTAACTTGAATATGGAGGGGATCTGGGACAGAAGTTTAATAAAATAATTTAACCTAAATCAGTTAAAGTGGTTTTGGCCATTTTGAAAGTGGCTTGTGTGCACTGAATTTCTGTTGTGTTACATATTTAAACCACTTTCTGATCACTTATATCAGTTTATGTATAACTTCTGACAATTATGCTATACTTAAGTTTATAAGATTGTGGGGCTATAACCTTCCTCATGCCTCATAAAGGATTAGAATTTACTGCAAAAACTATAGGAACTAGCACAATTTCTCTGCTATCCAACAACTAATTCTTTATTTTAAAAGCACAGATAAAATAAAATCAGGGGGTCAGACTCAATGATCTGCTGAGGCCCCTTCCGACCCTCATATCTATGAATCTATGAAAAGTGCAGCTTAGTCTTGCTCTGTGCAAAAAAGAGGGTGGGGAGGAATGGAGAGGAAAGGAAATAGACAAATAAAGAAAATAAAAGAAAGTAAAAAGGAGAGAATCAGCTCTAGTCCCCAGAATTTAAGTCCTAATATAAGTAGCTTTCAGCAGAAACAGGTTTGAGAAATATAAAAAAATGAAGTGTAGATTTAAGAGCTCATAAAATAGTCCCTGACTGTGAAAATCTGTAAAAATCTAACCACAATCTGTGATCTGTTTGCATAACAATGCTGAACTTGTCCAAAGAATTTCCATTCAAAGCTGAAGATTTCTTTATCTGCTTGCCCTCCTAGTTGAACCCTTGGGCATGGGTTGGCTGAAGTTTTCTAACCATTAGAGCAGTAAGGTTCTGGACCAGCATTCCAGTAGAAGCAGTAAGGGCAGAAACTCATTTCAGATAGACCTTAGTTTATGAAATGAAACATAAAATAGTATTATTTGTGACAGCATAGGACTAGACCCTTTATGACCCAGGTGGTTTCTTCAAATTCTATGTTTGAATGATGCCTAGTATAAAGAGAACCCATTTCTTGACCTGGGCTGCTGGGCATTTTGACAATACAAATTAGAAAGAATAAGTGTGTCAGAATAATATACTAATAGGGGACAAATTATAAAACAAAACAGAAAGGTGTAATGCAAATTATGTCATACCAGTGGTTTCCAATCCAGTGTAATCTCTGTAGTGAAAGAAAGGAATTCAGTGACATATCAGACTGCACATGTAATATACCAAATGTATAATATTTAATATAGAACTGGAGGAATCTATGATTAATCAGTCATTGTGAGTCAATATTTTTTCCAACTGCAAGTGACTAGGAAATCACTTTCCTCCATTTTTTTTTCAAAACTAACACATGACCTGTTGGACTACGAGGGAAAGCTCTACATTTGTCTTGGCATGACCATATAACTGCCAAAAATGTACTGAGTGTCAAAAATGAATTTCCTATTGGAGGTCCTACTGCTATGAATACTAAAAAGCTAGGGAAAATTTAAGAATAAATTACTCAATATTCTGAAAGAATACATTTCCAAGAATAAGTGGCTGCTGTGATTCTTCTGCTTTATCCATAGCAGACAAAGGATTTATATAGGATAGTTTGGACAGGGATGATCCTGCCTCAGATGACCTCAGGTGGTCCCTTCCAATCCTGGTTTTCTATGATTCTATCATAAATTAAATCCAGCCTGAAAGGGGAAGATTAGTAATACCAGGTTTATTAAAATATTTATTGCTCGACTCAGTTAAGATCACTGTCAGGTGGACTCAGTAAACACTAGGTGGAAAACAAATTACCAAATTTTTACAAATATATATTAAGTGAACCTTTTTCTTTATATATTTAGAACAGAAGAAAAGGGAATTCAGATGTTAAAATGATACTTTGAGCATGGAGTTTGATATAAACAAGAAGTATGCACTTCTCACCATTCACACCCACCAAAAAAATCCAGAATTTCAACAGGCATTTTCTCAACCAAGATGCAATGTACAAAAGAAAAAGGTATTAGCCAATGGACAGCTATCTATTTCCAGAATTAGAAAAAATTATACCATCCAGGAACTCAGATGGATTATGAATATACCAGTTTTATCTTATATGAAGGAAAAGTCCACACCACACAGGAAGCCCGAGTTTTAAGAGACCATTAATGACAGAAACAGTAATTACAGGAAAGGCTATCTCAAAGGGTTGTGCATGATCTAACAAATTACTACTGATGATGAAGCTACCTTTAAGGAAAAGTGGGAAAACAGTCTAAAACTCTTTGATATTATTTTGGAACAATGGGTGATTACCTGGAGAACAGCCAAAGCCTTATCTATTTGTGTCGCATTTAAGGAAGAAGTAGATTTTTATAATGTATGGTTACCATTTTTAGAGTCTGAAAGAAAAATGAAAGGTCACAGATAACAGTGAAAAACTGATCAAATACAAATGGGGTTTTTAATGCTAAGGGATAAGTTGATGAATATGATCACTTAATACGTGCATAATACTTACAAGTACTGTATCTATATCCTAATACTGACAAAATAAGAATATGTGTTTGTGAGAGGGTCAAATAGCCAAGAAGGATTGTCTGCCCATCATTCCCTAACAAAAGAGACTAACAGAAGTTTTTTTCTGGGGCTGAGAGAGACAAAAGGAAAAGTTGCTGGAAACCAAAGTTTCCTCTGTTCAGGAAGAATCACTTTACTTTCTGATATTCCGTGAATTTTTATAAATAATTCCGTGAATTTGAAAAATAAATTTTGCCCTGCGGCCAGGATCAAAAACAGCATCTATGTGGCACTGTTTTCTCCTGGGCTGGTGAGATAGCCCACCAGATGACTGAGCAACCATAGCAATCATACAGATGATCCACTTTGTGCAGTCTCCTGCATATGGCAGCACTAATACCCAATATAAAACATTTCTTTCTAGCTGAGTCAGCAGGAATAGACTGAGAGAAAATAAGGCCCAGCTGCACCAGCATTTCAGGGCTATTAACCTCATTTCTTCTCCCCGCCTCCATAAGACTCTTTCTCTGTCACCCCACATCTGACAAAGTCTTTCCTGCCTCTCCACTTGCTGTGATGGCTTCATGTGGGTGCACCATCTTTAGGCCATGCCAGAAAGTACAGTAGTGAAACATGACACACCTACTAAACACATGGAACAGCCTGATGAAGCAAAGTGTAGCCACTATTCGATTTGTGTTGGGCATAAGCCAATAAGCATGCCTAAGGCAGAGAGCGAGGGTAGGGCACTGGGTGCATACCAGAAAACTGCTGCATGATATCTGTTCAGGCTGTAGTGGATGGAGAGCAGGTGTGCTGTGCTCTCTGTCCACTCCCCACATCCCACATGCAAGCATGACATGTAAACAGGTCCTACTGTCAACAAAGAAAATAATTAGTGGCATTTGTTGTTTGTGGCATTTGTTGTTAGCAGACATTGTCTTTACTGGCCATTGCGTTGTGGGCCCTGTTCCAATTAGATGGTGATCGATGCCTCAGGTCATTTGTACACACCACAGAATTGGCTTTTAAAGCAGCTGAATGCACTTTTGCACCACTTTAATGGTGCAGCTGTTTGAACGTGTCGGTAGTGTAATGCGCTTTAATGCGGGGCGTTTGCATGTGTTGGTGGTGTAATGCGTGTTAAATGACTTTGGGACACAGCAAAATAAAACATCTCCAAGGTGGTTTAGTTTGCCATGGAAGGAAGCACCGGGCCCCATGCATCTCAGGGGCTGTGCAGGCAGCAGCCTGTGCAGGCAGGCTCCACTGAAAGAATAAAAAACCTAACAGTAGTGAGTCTGATCTTTTTTTCTCTCCCCAGAGCCTGCCTGCCTGTCTGGGGACCTGCATGGGGCCCAGTGCTTCCTTCTGCAGCTGCGGTGCCCTCTGGGATTACTTGGGCAGGGTGCCAGTGGGTGAGTGCCACCTAGGGGATGCCACCCCACCGCTGCTGTGAAGGAAAGCACCAGCCCCCACCCTGCAGCTCGGACTGCTCAGCCCACCAGCAGCTTGCCTTCCTCTCTCTGCCGCTGGAGAGGCAGGTAAGGATCAGGCCCGACATCTGTGTACATGCCACGGGGGTTTACTTTATCCTAAGTTGAAGCGGTGTTTTTAAAGACCCACCTCTTCAATTTAGGGAGAATTAAACCAAAGTAAACCCACGTGGCATGTACAAATGCCCTGAAGTCCCAGACACCCACCACAGGAGCACAATATCTATAGTTCTCAGAAATGGCTTCATGCCAAGAGCTTGAGATAAGGGGCCAGGGCTGGCTTCACACCGAGCTGTTAAATTATTTGCCCCCCATTCCCAGAAGTTTAACGTAGCTTCTTGACTGGACCCCCCCACCTGAGAAAGTGGCAGGTTTGATCTTGATGACCTTGGTAAACAACAAACTAGGGATAGATAAATGTGGCTTATCACAGGCATTGTGATTGAGTGAGTGATTGAGTGAGCGAGGAAGCAAGGAAATGAGAAATATGGCAGCTTTTACATCATCAGGTCTGCTGCTTAGACAAACTGGAGCAGACTACTGTGGCTGTTCAGGTCCTCTTACCAGGTAAGAGGCCATGGCATTGGATGTACCAACCTGGATCCATTAAAAAATGCTGGCTGGTTGTACTATTCTGGACTCTTCTAAATCTGATTGGTTGTACAGTGCCAGGCCCAAAAGACTGTCCATGCTCCTCTGGCACTCCATCAGTTTGTGCAGTCCAGTGTTATTTCACAGTGGGGAAAGGATGAGTCATGGAGTGGGCCTGGGGCTCTGCGCAGTAGGGGAATTTGTGGGTGGCAGCAGCCCTCCACCCATGAAAGGATCCTTCAGCAGACAACATAGAGCTGGTATGGTCATGGTCTTTTCATAGCGGTGGTCTGCCCATCCCTTCCAGACAGGAGCAGTCAGGGAAAAAGGATGTTGTGTGTTTTCAGCAGTTCAATGGCTGTTTGTCTGCAGCCTTTGTGATTTATTGCTAGAAAGTTAAGCTAGGGACAGATTGACCACTCGCTTCTGCCCCAACTTGTCCCAGTCTTCCCACACAAGGTGGTCCTCCTGGGTAGTGAGGTAAACCTTTAGGCAGTTCCTGAAATCACAGGGAAGAGCCAAATGCACCTGTGACCCACTGGAGCATGTCTGCCCTTTCCATGTGAAAAAGTCATTGGGACTAGCATCTCTTGTGAGACCAGTGCCAGTGCATTTGGCCACTCTTTAAACTGGCTTTAAAGATCAACCCTGGACATGCCAATCCTCTGACTTCTCCATTGTGGAGCAAGTTGTGTGACAGCCAATCTCACAACAAATGTGACATCTTTTCATAGCCATTAATTTTCCTTTGCTCCAGTGGTAGAATACAGTGCTTTTAGAATAGGAAGGTCTGAGTTTTACCCCCATCATTGCTATGGAGTTCCAAGTGTTCATGGTCAGGAGCATAGGAATAATCAAAAGGGTAAGTTTTTACAGATTTATTAAAATAAGAACTATGTTTCTCCTCTTAAAAGAATGCAATTAGAGATCCAGAGTGATTAAAAGAAGATGTTGCAGGAAAAGTTTAAATAGGATTCAGCACAACAAGCTTTCCGCTGGCCATGTGCTATCAACTAGATGATATTATGCCTGCAAATCTGGGATAATTATCATTTTTTTCCAACAACATCCAGTTGCATGATGAATATCCTTGGCGTCTATGGCAGGAACCGCTGATATGCGTCACTTCTTACCTCAAGACAAATGTTTATCAGAGTTATCAGTGCTGGCTGTTGAAAAATCAGCCTGCTATTGTTACATTCTCATTCAGAGCATGCTGTCTTCCAAAACATCCGATCAGACCTGACATACAGGGTGGAAGGACTGCTTCAATATAGTCTACTTAGAGGGAACTCCTGGGAAGAACAGGCTAACTCCACTCATTGCATTTCCTTCTCACTTTAGAATGTGTGATAAAGTGGCAGAGGAGGGGAGGGGAAAGGGATGGATGGGAAGGGAGTCTCTTCTGAAAGAGGTCATTAACAAAGCAGCAAGTAGAGAAAGGAAATCTTTAGTGTTGCGTATTGGAAACAGAACTGCAAATTAATAGCTTGTCTCCACTGGCAGTTACTCATTTCATTCTGGGCTTCTGTTCAGACCAATAATTGCAAAATGCTGAGATAAAAACCTGGCACATTGTAATGGATCCTGTATTATACATGCTGAGATAAATAACTCCTTGCCCATGATGAATCAATAAGTTCCTGGTTAGCTCTGAACCCATGTACAATAAAGAGAGAAAGCTTTATTGTAATAGTAAATACACTTTTCACAATAAAAATGCACCTTTGTGATAAATTAGAAAGTAACACTAATTCATTAAGCTTAGTTATATCATTTACTTCCTCACAGCAAAAATAGCTCTGGGTTTTTTTAATAAGGAAAAAAAATCTACAAAGATAAGGCATGATTTCACTGCAAAATATTGCTATTTTGGAATATTTCTCAAAGTGAAGTGAAGTAGTTACCCAATATATTTATTATTTATAAAATAAGAGTTATTTATAAACTTTAGGGATTCACATTAAAAATATCTAAATCTGATTTGTTTCAATTCATCACCTAAAATTTAACAGCTATAGTTAGAAAATAATTTTCCTATTCATTGGCCAAAGAAAAGAGAAAGTTTTGGATTCATGATTAAGACATTTTAATTAAAAATTTTAAGTGCTTCGTTGATTTTAAGCACTATAACTCCTACACACAGGCATAGAATAAAATCTATAAACCACTACTTTATTTCTTTAATGACACACATTGCCATCAGGACACTAACAGCTAGGTCCAAAAGAGGATGTATATACCTAAAGTGGACCTCAGTTATAATTTAGGCAAAACCCTAAGTTTCAATTTTTAATCCTTAAAACTCTAGTTCAGCTTCTACCTCCTATAAAAGTGCCCAAACCACTAAGTTATAAGCTAGTGGTTCTCAGATAGTGGTCCTTGAGGTCATGATAAGTGGTCCACAGATTGTAGCACCTCCCCTTTTAATTAATTGGTGATAAGGGTATGGGATGTTGTATAAAAAAATGTTGATGGTTCTCAGTAGTCTGTTGGCCTGAAATGTTTGGCAGCTACTATAACAGGCTGTTCTAGGTACAGGTACTCTTCAGTCCTTCTGTTTAAGCTGTTCTCCTGGGCAGAAAAGAATTCAAGAATCATTGCCTCAGAAAGAACATGCAAAGCTGAATATGATTGTGTGGCCTAGTGATGAAGACTCTCTCCTGTGTGCAGAAAGACCTGGATTCCAGTCCCTGCTCCCAGGACAGTTTTTACATGTTATACAATCTATATTTAAATACAGACATAGCCCTGGGAATAGGGAGTAGAACGTAGGACTCTCCCATCCTAACTGGCTGCCCTAACCACGAGGTTACATACCCCTGCTCAGTTTTGGGTAGGGTACTCTTCCAGGAGGTGAAGATTTGAATCCATTAGACAGAGGCTGAGTACTTTAAACCAGGAATTAGCAACCTGTGGCCTGCAGAGCCATTGGATCTGGCCCACAGAGCCAAGGGCTTTGTCAGCATTCAGCAGTGGAGGGCTTTGGTGGTAGGGAGCTCCACCTGCACTGCAGCTAGGCAGTAGAAAGAAGTGATGGCAGTGGCTGTGGCCAGGTCCTAATGCAAATGAAGTAACCACTATCATTTTGGGCCACTACCAGAAAATGTTGCCAATTGCTGTTATAAACTCTAGACCTTTTTATAAAATGGAAACAGTACCAAATTGTTCATCTTCTCCACTTTCTGTTTGAAAAGACTGAAACTTGCTCCATTCTTTGAAAAAGAGGGTGAAGGACTGGGCTGGGGCAGTTCCTGAGCTGGAAGCTGGGGGTACCTCTGCCAATACTGACGCTCAGGTGAGCATCAGAACTGAGCACAAGGCAGCCCCAAGGTGTGGGACACAGAGCTACCTCCTACTTGACCCACAGAACTGGGCTACGGGCAGCCCTAAAGTGGTGCGATTTGGATCTGAGGAATTTTATGCCCCATCCCAAACATTATATGTCCTGCCATGTATTCTGGAATGCTGGGATGCCAATGGCACCATTATTTTGATGTCTGCCAGGAGCCTGAAATTATCTTTAGCTCCATACCCTACCCATCTCAGTAAAGGAGAAGTACTGTGTAGAAGTGCTGTTTGGATAAAAGGGGTTTCAACTGAAAAAAATCAGACACACAGTGTTGTCATTTTTGTTTTCTTTAATTTTATTTGTTTTGGGCTTTTAAAAAATGTGTCTTAAAAAGACAACTGTTTTTGGTTTTAAAGAGGTTTAAAATCAACATTATTCTATAACTAACTATTTTGACTATGGCCAGTTACTTCTGAACTGCATGAAATGCAGGAGGCTCCCTAAATGAACAGGGACTGCTTGTTAGTAGTCTGTACATACTTTCTCTTACCAAGTGCCCCCAAAGCCCCTGTGGAACTAGACTGCCTGCATCAATACACAGTAACTAGAGAAAACAAAGAATAATAATTACATATTCCAATGCTACTTGTTCCTTTATGTACCTTTGAGTTGCTCCACGATATTGCCCTTTACATTTCTCTAGCATCCAGAGGCTCAGAAATGAATTAAACTTGAACATAACATCTCTTATATTGGAAATGTTAAATGTCTATTCACTCCCCCTTCCCCCCACCCCCACTGCTGGGGAGCCTTATAGAGACAGATTAAACTGCAGACCAATGGTTGTTTTAGCAAAATAGAGGTACCCATCTAGATAGTCTAACTGAGCAATGTGTATAGAAAGTTCAAAAGGGATGAACAACATCAAATCCTTGACTGTGAATAGTGTGTAGCTGACAGATGGGTGTGTTTTAGCAGTTGGCAACACAATGCATCAGCATGACAGGTGGATAGAAACTCAATGATTTTCCTTCTGGAACTGACAGAGGTCTTTGTTATACTATTGTAATAACTGCTCTTATGAAAGAGGCACCACAGAATCATCTATGAGTATAAAGAACCAGTAATTCAGCTTTATATTTTATCTGATTGATAGCTCCTCCAACAGTATGGTGGTTTGATGTTATGCAACAGTATTGGCTTTGAATTGAAATAGGGAGAAAGGAATTGGCTACATTAGTTCTTTTACATCCCCTGTGCAGAGGTCTCACAGCCATTAAATGAACAAGCTCATTTCACCCATAAGATCCAATAGGCTCGCATAACAGGGTAGTATTGTTGTGCTTTGGGCAATGTTTTTATTCAAGTAAGGCTAGCTGAAATATTTCCATCAAAATAGTATTATATTTCTTCACAAAAAACCTGTCTCCAGAGTGTAGGAAATGTCAATATTTTGTCAAATCAACCAAAATTTGAGTTTTCAACCAACTCTAGGGCTTCCTCAAAACCCTATGTTCCTTTATGGGCCAAGGTTTAAAGACAGAAAACAGAGTGGATATAAACAGTCAGTTTTCAGAATGGAAAAAGTAGATTGTGGGGTCCCTCTGTGTTTTGTGCTGGGTATGATCTGTGCTGTTTAATATACTCATGAATGATATGAAAAGGTGGGTATGTAGTGAAGTGGCCAAGTTGCTGATGGCATTAAATTATTCAGAGTGGTAAACAAATTAGACTATGGATAGCTACAGAAGAATCTTGCAAAATTGAGTAAATAGGCAGCAAAATGGCAGATGAGATTCAGTGTTGATAACCGCAGTGATACACATGGGACTAAATAACCCAAAGCATACATACACAATATATGATCTACATTAACTGTTACATAGAAGGTGCATATCTAACTAGTTCAGAGAGGCATGAGCTTTTGGATTAGGGACAGACATTTGAAAAGCCCAAGCCTGAACTGATTCAATCTTTGTAGGTTTGTCTAGCCTGCAGAGATTGAACCAATTTGCAGGTGGATAAATATTCACTTTTGATTCAGGAAATGCAGGCACATGCCTTCAGTGGCTCAGGCTAGAAGCTGGGGGGAGCTAGAGTAAGCTTTCTCTTCCCTTCCACAATGCTGAGCTGTGGGGGGTGGGTGGCCTGGCTCTGGCAGGCCATTACGATTATGGAGGGATTTAAACCCCCACCTGCTGATCAATTCCAAAAAGCCGTAAGCAGACACCATTCTATCTGCTTTTGTTCCAGTTAAATTGGAGACACACATACATAAACAGCTCTCAGCATCAGCTAGCATGGGGGTGGTGTGACCATGACCAGATGCTGGCTAGGGTCTGTGTCACTAGAGTCCATGCCGTGGGAGAGGGGAAGGAAGGGGGTTGGGGAGGGGGTCTCTGCTTCAGCGGTGAGCAGTGAGGGGAGGGTGGGGCAGGGGGAAGCCAGACAGATATTACTGTGCTTGCAGTAATCCAGCTGGCACTCCAGCTAGGGAGGATAGGGGCAGGTCCAGCACTGCTCTCTGGAGCAGACAGCCCAGCCCAGGGCTGCAAAGCATGGTGGGATGCTGGGGGAACTCTGACTTAACTTAAACCAGTAAAGGGTCTGGGACACAAGTTCCATAAATCAGGTTGACTCAAGTCAGTTAAGTCTGATTCTACATTCAACCAGGCTTATCTTAAACTACTTTCAGCCATTTTGAAACTGGTTTATGCGCACAGAACTTCTGTTCTGTTACAGGTTTAACCAGTTTCTGATCACTTAAACTGGTTTATGTGTAACTTCTGTCCCTAGCCTTGTAGGTTACAACCTACTTCTTCAGATGCTAACTACCTCTTGTTACCACACAGGAAAGATCTTCATCATTGAGGACAGTTTGCTAAAAACTTCAGCTCAGTGTTAAGCAGCAGCAAAAAAGGCAAATAACATGTTAGGAATTAAGAATGGAATTATAAACAAACAAAATGTATCATTAGGGCCCTTTATACATTCCTGGTGGAGTCACACCTGGAAAGATGTACAGAGAAGGGCCACAAAGATGATCATGGGCTTTATGTAAATAGACTAGGGCTTTTCAGCTTAGAAAAGAGGTGCCTGAGGTGGGACATGCTGAAGAAAGTAAGCAGGGATGTATTATTTACTATCTTTGAAAAAATACAAGAACGACACGAAACTAGTAGGTAGTTGGTTAAAAACTAACAAAAGGAAGTTCTTTTTCACACCTCATGTAATCAATTTGTGGAACTCATTGCCATAAGATGTGGAGGCTGATTTTTAACCCACGGTAAAAGGGAATTGGACACATTCATAGAGGAAAGAAAGTTCCATCAGTAGGTATTGAGCATGAGAGATAGGGATGGAGCCTCTGAATCATAACTTCCCAAACCTCTAAATGCTGGTAGCCTCAGTGGGAGAGAAGCAGGGGTGGGAAATTCTGGATATGCCTTGTGTACCTTCTACCTCAGCATCCACTCTTTGTGCCTGCCTGTGACAGAAAACTGGGTTGGGTAGACCTATGGTCTGAACCAGTAAATGGAAGTTCTTTTGTAGTTTTATTAGCTAGGCTATAATGGACATTGGCCACAGACTTCCATGATGCACTAGAATGGCTCAGGAATGGTGAACAAGGCATGTGTCACCTGAACTAGAGTTTCTGGGAAGTGCTGTGGAACATTTCCAAATCTACACTTCAGGCCCCTTTTACATATTACACTTAGGGCATGATCAACCAGATAATCACACCTTAAGTTGTGATCAACCAGATAATCACATCTTAAGTTGTGATCAAGCTACACGTTCCACCAATTAATGGCATGATAACACAAGCAATAAGCTACAAAGTTATTTCACAAAAAATGTGTAATAACTATGTAGCTTGTTCTAATCATGCCATTAACTGAGCATGTGTCCAAGTGCTCCCCTGTGGCTGGGGCTTGCACTGGTGAGTGGCAGCATTGTCAGTTGTGGGGCTTGCAGCAGGGAGAATGCAGCCCCCACTTTTCCCCAAGAGATTAGTTGGCTGCAGGGCACACAGTGGGGTTGCAGGAAGAATACTGCCCCTGCTGCAAGTCTTGTGAGCTGTGGGGCTTGCAGCAGCAGCCACCTCATGAGGTGCAGGGCTTGTAGTGGCAGCAGCATTCCCACTGCAAGGCATTCTCTCCGCTGTTTTCAAATCACAGCGTTGTCCCCACTGTCACTGCTGTGAGCCCTACAGCTGACAATGCTTGCACCAGGGGCAGCATTCCTGGTGCTGCCCTTGCTGCGAGCCCCACAGCCCACATGGACTGCAGGGCTCACGGTGGGGGCAGCAGGGGGAATGCTGCCTCTGCTGGGAGCCCTGATGAACCCCATCAGCAGGGGGCTTGCAGCCACAGGAGCTGGTGCAGGGCAGCCCAGGATCATGTTCCTAGGCTCCCACTGCACTGGTGATAAGGTGTAATGGGATCTAGTGCGTGATCCCACAATCACGCTTCCTGCCACATACGTGTGGCATGGCAGAAATGTGATCATGTTGAGATCACACATTAGATCCCATTGAGTCTTTACCTGCATGTGTAGAAGCTCCCTTAGTTTCCAGCCAAAAGCTTGCCACCAACCATTCCTGGCTTTCTGCCCAAATGTTTCAGCTTTTGGCTTTCCATGTAACACAGTAATTCTTCTCCCCTCCCCTCCCGTCCCCCCCCCGAAAAATCAGGAAAATATTTTTTGTTCACGTTGTCTGAAGATTTTTTTCCTTAACCAGCTTTGTTATTACCAAAAGCAGACATGCATTTACTCAACTATTTCTCCAAGTGAATCATAATTGATCCTATTCATCTCTAGCAGTGTGGGTGGTATGAATAGAAATATTCATATTCCTATAAGTATTCATGTTTTCCACGCTATAGAAAATTTCAGCATAAGAAGAATTAAGAGGGAACACTGTCTAATTATATTCAGCACAACATTTCAGTTCTGTAAAAGCAATTTTTTGCAAAACTGAAAGCCAACAGAAATGTTTCCATTAAAAAAAAATCTACCAGAAATGTTATTTTAACAAATAAAAATCCCCCTACAGTGTTTTAAAATCAGACTGTAACATTGTTGCATTTTGCTAGTTCGTGAGAACCTCATGGTAAAATTGAATATACCCTGCTTGTAAGAAAAAGAGATATTTGCTAATTTGTGTTCACTGTTCGAATTGAGAAATATGAAGATAGGAACCTAGTGGTACAAAGAATGACAAGTTCATTTTTTCAAAATTCTTTTAATTTTAATAATGTAAAGAATAATAAAGAGTCTGGGTAAAAATTAATATTAAATTAATGTTGAATTCTCTATGCCTGAAGAAGGGTACCTGTGCCTGAAAGCTTGCAAAGAACAATTTTTCCAACTATTCAGTTGGTCTAATAAAAGATATCACATTTACCCAAATAATTTTGTCTGCCTAATATTAAATAAAACAGCTTTTAATTTGCGAAAGCCTGTTTAGAAAGGATAAATAATTATAATGGCTATTTGTTTCAATAACAAAAATGTCATAGCTAAAAAGCAAGAGCTGAATAGGGTGGGACAAATATCCTTGCAGAACAAATCAGAAAATCATGCTAACTTATAGCTTCTTATAACAGTATACTTTGTTTCTGATTTACAGGCAGCTTTAAACTCTTCAGGCTTTGTGAGTTTGCAGTGCACACCTTGGAAATTCAATGTGTCAAGACACCTGCCTGAGTTATTTTGTGCTGGGCAAATGGGCTTAGTTTAATACAGCAAGTGAGCAAATTTGGATTAAACGCCTTATGACGGTAAGGCTTATTTTGATGTTTGCCATGTGTACATTTTATACCCACTTTTGCCTGAAGATCTCAAACAATCTTATACATATTAAGGATCAGCTTGTGGCTGGTGTTTGGGTATCTACTTGGTGGGGTAACGGACACAGGAGTGTTATCTCAATACAATGCATTTTTCTGCAGTGCTTCCTGATAGCTGGAACTGGAGTGCTGATGGGACCCCAACCAGCCCAGAGGTGTGCGTCTGTTCTAACTATTGTAAAAGGGTGCTGGATCAGAAGTGCTCCCTGGCAAACATCCTATGACCACATTGTACCTCAGTGTTTCCTGCTGGGGTGGTGCAGTTCTCCACTGCAGCAGGTTCTTACTCCTTTAGTCAGGCCCAGGAGCTAGCTTTCCCCCTTTCCTGCCTCAAAATAAATAGAAAAACAAAACACCAATAAGCCCCCCCACCCGCCCCTTGCCTCTCCTATCCAGGGCAAGGGCTTCCTTGTTGCCTTTCTTCCCAGCTTGCCCTCCTTCCCAGCATCATGCTATCTGGGAATTTTTAACTTCCCCCAGGGCCAGCTAATCACCCCCAGTGCATACAGTGTATACTATCTATCAAGTCCCTAAAAATAAAACAATTTGTTCCATCTAACCAAAGTCCATGAAAGGGACTGGTACCCCAAGGGACACTCAGCCTTTCCTCTTACATATCAGCTATTCATATCTGGCCTAAGAAGGCAAGAAAAAGTTGCTGAGAATTCAACAGTCTATGTGAAATAAATCCGTGGTCTCAGGGTGCCTGTACATGAGCCATGAGGCTGCTCCAACATGCTGTAAGTACAACGCATTGGAGCAAACTTGATTAATTGAATCTACTGGGGTGTGCTAATTAGCACGCTCCAGCCAGCCTCCGTGACTTATGTATCAGCATCCTCGTGCTTCAAAATAGTGGCAGAGGTGCTTTAACTAAAGCTTGTTCAATGAGTTCTAGATAAAGCACCCCCGCTGACATTTTGAAGGTGGGGACACTGATGCATGAGGTGCTCTGGGCGCTTTAATTACAGCAGCTCCAAGAGCCCCGGAGCACATGTAAAATCACCTTCAACACTTAGGCAGTTGACTGTCAAAATTACAAAACCCTTTTGCACAGATTTGTCACTGGTGCACATAGCTTCAAGCAGGAAGATCAAAAACCAGAAGGAAACCAAGACTGAGCTTAATTATTCCTCTTTCCACAAAAAGGACAATATAGGAAAAGCTTATGTTACTGTTTGTGTCTTGTGCTGTTCCTGTCTGTGGCTGGATGACTTGACTACAGAGCTGTCAGCCCGACACCTTTTTAGATTTACCACAGGAAAGTCACTTAAAAAAAATCCAAACCACAAGTGGGACATATTGAGAAGAAAAAAAGATTGTTGATGATGCTGTTTCAAAAACAGTTCCTCCCCCACTGCATCCCATCCTATCTTGGGAAGCCAAGAACCTTTCCAACTCACATCTGCCTTTGGTTTCCTCTCTGTTTATTCAATCATCAATTATCAGGAGACCTCTTGTTTTGCTTCAATGAGCTGCACAATTTGAAGCAACTGTGGTAGCTAAGATGATTCTTCTTAGACCACGCACAGATTCTTTTATGGCACAGAGAAACTGGATTGAATTATAACAAAAAATATCCAAAAACAACAACATTTTCTCTCCAAACTGTTCTGAGAATTATAATAATATGATTTTTCCTGCAAAACAAATAATATACAGACTTCAAAAGCTTGTATGTTTGTTTTTAGATAATTGACAATAAATGAGATTAGACATTGTGATTTGTGGTTTCAATTCCTTCTTTTACAAAGGAGAAAATATGTTAATAATTTAAATCACATGAGCTTGGATTCTTCTAGCTCCTAAAATAATAAGTTGTATGACTGTTGTGCTGCCTTGAGTCCTCTAGGGGAAATATGCCATGACAGTGAATGCACTGCATCTTATAGGTGGTAGCCCTCCAGTCATACATGCTGCTTTTGTTTATTATCCTTGACTAAGCCAATGGAGCCATGGCTACCTTACCAGTCACTGGTGATGGCAAGACCTGACAGCTGAGCATCTCATATTTGCTACCAGAGTACCATCAGTGCCTGCCGCTAATGCTACAGCATACCCAAACTCAACACAGGGTTAATTATATCACCATTTCATCTCCCCTCCAAGGGTGCCTAGAAATATTCAGGGTCCCGTTCTAACTTATGGTGCTTTACATAAAGCACCATGAGCTGAAAGCCCCTGCCCCCTGTCCCAAGCCAACAGATGTTTACCTGTTGGATTGGGGGGCAGGGGTGGCGGGGAACAGAGCTGGAGTCTGCCTGCACTGGCCCTGGCCAGTAGGCAGGGGCATGCCACCAGCCTCCAAGGATGCTGCTGAACCATCCCTCTCCCCAGCTGCACCCTCCCCAGCCCTGGGGCTGCCAATGGGCGAGGAGGAGGGAGGAGGGGCAGCAGCATGGAGCTGACAGATGCTTTGAATGGGCAAAGCTGAGGGAGGGTGGGAGCAGGGGGAAGAGAGCCCCCCCTCGCCTCACAGCTCCTACCCCAGCTAACCCAGCCAGGGTATTGGAGGGAGCTGGGTTGGGCCCGTGAGGCAAGAGGGCTCCAGTCCACCCCACTCCTCCCCCCCCTCATCTCTGCCCAGTCAAAGCAGCTGGCAGCTCCATGCCGGCTGTTCCCTCCTCTTACTCATCTCTCCCCCACTGACAGTCCCAGGGGTGGGGCTGGGCAAGTGCTCCCCAGCATGACCACCAGCCCAGCCCTGCCCCAGTATGAAAAATTAACCCTGGAGGGGTAACAAGTCCCCTAAAGGCACTCCGCTTGAGAGCACCTTCATCTATTACTTAATTTGACCGGGGTTAATTTTTTATGTGATCAGCCATTTTAAAAGTGCTCTGCAGTCATGCATGTGTGTTATGTCATGTCTGTAGAGCACTTTTAAGGGCCCATTTGCATGCAAAATGTTATCTGTGTAAGCACACCAAGTCTTCACACCTCTTTTGCCCTCTTTCTTTGGAACAGTGGTAAGTTCTTTTTAATTGTAAATTGAGAATGGCTTGGACTGTTAGAGCAAGCAACTCCATTGAACTTTCCAAAGCAATATGAAATAATGCATCATAATGGTTTTCTTGTAAGGCAGATACTGACTGGTGTCTCTGTACCTAAAATTCTGGAAGTCAAAGGGGAAAACACAACAAACTTAACTATTGGATCTTTGTGAAGGGGACTTAGCATAGACAGGAGTAACATTTCGGGCCTTGTTTACAAACACAGTGCCCTATCTCTTCATTCAAAAGACCTCTTTATCGTAAATGAGGCAGAGCAGATTCTGAAACCTGACAAGATGCCAGTGAACTTGGATTAGCTCTTTATTTCAGAGGCACTGCTTTTGAAAGAACCAATAGCTTAAAGTGCCCTGCATTCAAAAGCTTGTCAAAAACTATCCCAGCCATGCAGTTGGTTCAATAAAAGATATCATCCACAAAACCCTTGCTTCTTTTAAAATAAAAGTGTTTTTGTTTATTTGCTTTTTAAAATGTAGAATTGCTTTCTTTAACATGAATATAAATATGAACTTTTGCTTTGTGGCCTAGACAAGGAATTACATCAAAAGCAACAATATTTCTGCCAAATCTTTAAAAGTTAATACTTCTTGACAAGTCAGAGAGTGTACAGTTGCATCTTTCCCCATTATATATGCCTGATAACACTATTTTAACAGAAGAATTTAGAAAACTCCTGCCAAACATTGGCACATTTTTAATTCTCCATGCATGTGTCTGTGCATTTGTGTGTGCATCTGTGTATATTTATAATGCATACATTTAGAGTGAGATGCAAAACATTAGATACATGCCAAATTGGCTACATTTTGGCTGTGTTCAGGTATAAGTGGACACATTTTTCTATGACACACCTTGTGGAGATAATAATACTGTCATTATACATTGTATTATGTGTCAAGAGAAAGGAATGGAAAAAGCTATAGAAGTGCTAGCACAGTTGTGATTATCTGAGCATGAAGTACCAAATTTTAATCTGTGGTACCCTGCCTCTTGAATCTGTATGACTTTCTTTTTCAGACCTCATGATCATCAGTGAAGCATGGACAAAAGATGCCAGTGGTGTATGGGATGGCTTAGGACAAACTGGAGGTTGATCCATTATGCTTCTTACCTCCTGACACTTTGGAAACATGTTAGTTTACGTTTAAGCTGCAGGGAAACTAAATTACCTCTAGGCCAGAGGTGGCCAACCCATGGCATGAGTGTTACAAGTGATCCAGGCAGCCTCTGTGTGTGACATGAGAGAGGCTGCCTGTGCATAAAAGAATCCAGAAGCTACTTTTAAACTGTGTTGCTAATGGTTTCAACAAGGTGCTTAATAAAGGACAGCAATACTCAAATCTGTGTTTGGTTCTTATATAGCATAAGAGTTAACAATACCCAACACATTTTCAGCCCTACTACTGAGATTCATACCCACTGAAAAAAATTACAATCAGCCTGTTCAACTGGTGGCCCACAGCCCATATTCAGCCTGCAGAGAGTTAGGTTGCAGCTCCCAGGTTCCTGTGAGGCCACTGCTCTGTCCATTACTGGCTGCAACAGCAGCCAGAGTCTCCTGGCTTCTCCTCCCTCCTCCAGCTTCTGCTTCCTGTCCCCACCCCAGTGCAAGGGCAGTGTAGGGTAGGGGAGCCCAGGCTGCATGAGCACACAGTGCACTTCTGGAAGGGGTGTGGGTGTGCTGTGCAGCATTTAAAGGGGGGAGGGTGCTTCTGCATGGCATAGTGCCTGCAGTGCGGCTATGGCTTGCTTTGGTGCAGCCTGTGGGTGTGAGGGCCCTGGCCCCTTACAAGCTGGCTAGCCCTGACTTACAACTAAGTCTTCGTTTTGTTGAAATATGCTTTTGTTACCATACTGTTATACAGGTGTGACATAAGTCTCTTTTCTCCTCTGTTCTCAGAAGGAGGAATCAATTCCAAGCCACCAGACCTCTATCTTTTTTAAAAGATCTATTAATAAAGTGCCTTTGATGCCAACATTTCTCTGTGCGTTTCATCAGTGTGCTCTTCTTTAAGCTGAAGGGAAACTAAAATACCAGATTAACCAAGTCTTGTACATGCATAAATAAAGTGCAAGTAATCTTACTTTTTTATAGAAACACACATTTAGAATATTATTTATTCCTCTGGATAGAATACTAATCTGTATTTATTATATTTCAAATATGTACTTGGGATGACATCTGAGCCCTTTATTCAGTGGGAGTTTTGCCCTTCGATAAGGGCCAGGATTTTACTTTTGGTGAAGTCATATTTGTATTTTTTCCAGAACTTGCCTATATTTTTGGTACGAAGAAAAAGCTGGAGCCAATGTCTGGATTACCTCTAGGCCAGGGGTGGCATGAATGTCACAAGTGGCACAGGCAGCCTCTGTATGTGATGTGTGGATCAAGGAGGGGATAGGCAGCAAGGTGGCAGATAGGGCAGGAAGCAGAGCAAGAGATTGGGCAGGGAGTACAGCACTGAGTAGAGTAGAAAGCAAAGCGACAGATCGGGCACAGGAAGGGATCATATTGGCACTTGTGGGGTGGTGGTGTACAGCTCATCTGTGGCATGCCTTCCAAAAATGTTGCACTCGCTGCTTGTCATGCATATAGAAAGCACACAAAAAATATCCAGTGAAGCCTATAGGTAATAGTGGGTCTACATTCTTCTACCATCTGACTAATGGTACCAAGTGGGAGAAGAAATGAGAAAGCTGAGTAGTAGCATAGGTGGCAGGTTTGGGCCACTACCTTGCTTTGTTTCTTTCAGTCTGCCAGGAGAAATTATGGAGTCCGCCAGATGCTCCACAGTTAAGTTTTACACTTAAAACAGAATGAAAATCAAAATATTAAATGAATTTCTTATATGTATCTACACACCTCAGTTAGGTTTCCTCACATCAGCTCACATGCCATTCTGCACCATGAAAATACCCCAACCCTTTGCAGTGTCCTTGGTCCCCTACTCTGTTCCACTTGGAAATTCAGTTGATATGGGCAATCCAAGTTGTTTAGATGGCTGTAGTGGAAACTGGAGCTGTATGAGATGGTGCAAGGGAGACCAAGAGGTGAAGATGCCTCTGCTGTGGCTGTGCAGTCCCCATCCTGGGGCTGCATGCTGTTGCAAGTGGCAGCAGGTCACAGCCAGGCAGCAGCCCCCACGGCCAGACTGCTGCAATGGGTAGAGGGTGCAGGGAACTCTTGGTTAAGGCTGCTTCAGGAACTCTTGGTTAAGGCTGCTTCAACAGTCCAGCTGGCACAAGGAGTAGTGTGCCCAGGTACCAACTGTCTCACAGGTGCTGGCTCCAGGCTCTAGTTCCCCCTGGCTGTAGATCTGGGGGGAGCGGGACAGGGTTATTTTGCTGCAAGTGGCACAACTTGCCCACAACAAAGCACATGTCCGGGCATGTGCTCTGAGGTAAAAATCTCTGTCTAAAATTTGTGCCACTCCTATTTGAATTGCTGTAAGCGCACGTGCCTGCGTGTGTGGACACACCCTGTGAAACTATACAAAACTTTTTACTTCCATCTGTGGGTAGGTGAGACAAAAGGAACAGATTATATTGGATACATTTTTTCTCAGCTGAGCTACTGAATAGGATTTTATGGTTTATCTTATTTCATGCTATTTGCCATGAGTTGCTGCTGATATTCAGTTAAAAACATACACACACACAAAACTTCCAAGGGTGTCTATTCAAACATCTAACCTAGAGATTTCAATTTTCCCATGGAACCTCATGTACACTCCTAGTATGAATTCCTGGTTTTGCTCATCTTTTATGATTTGATAGGTATCTGTGTGACATTTTCAGACACTGTACAGAAAAGCTCTGATCTTTGAAAACTCCTGGCGCTCTGGTGTAGTGCCTGAAGACTGGAAGAAGGCCAATGTGGTGCCGATCTTCAAAAAAGGGAGGAGAGTGGATCCGGCTAACTACAGGCCCATTAGCCTGACTTCTATCCTGGGGAAGATCTTAGAAAAGTTTATTAAGGAGGCCATCCTTGACGGACTGGCCCAGGCTAACATTCTAAGGGATAGCCAGCATGGGTTTGTTGCGGGTAGGTCTTGTTTGACCAATCTCATTTCCTTCTATGACCAGGTGACCTATCACCTGGACAAGGGAGAAGAGGTTGATGTCATATATCTTGACTTCAAAAAAGCCTTTGATCTGGTATCCCATGATCACCTCTTGGCCAAACTGGCCAGTTGTGGCCTTGGCTCCACCACGATCCGCTGGCTGGGAAATTGGCTCCGTGGTCGGACCCAGAGGGTTGTGATTGATGGCAGTCACTCACTGTGGTGCCCTGTGACCAGTGGGGTCCCTCAAAGCTCTGTCCTGGGACCCATACTGTTCAACATCTTCATTAACGAAATGGACATTGGAGTCAGGAGTGGACTGGCCAAGTTTGCCAATGACACCAAACTTTGGGGCAAAGCATCCACGCCAGAGGACAGGCAGGTGATCCAGGCTGACCTGGACAAGCTCAGCAAATGGGCAAACGAGAACCTGATGGTGTTTAACACCGAAAAATGCAAGGTTCTCCACCTTGGGAGGAAAAACCTGCAGCACCCTTATAGGCTCGGCAGTGCTACGTTGGTTAGCACTACAGAAGAAAGAGACTTGGGGGTCATCATTGACCACAAGATAACCATGAGCCTGCAATGCGATGCTGCGGCTAGTAAAGCGACCAAAACACTGGCTTGCATCCATAGATGCTTCTCGAGCAAATCCCGGGACGTCATTCTCCCCTTGTACTCAGCCTTGGTGAGGCCGCAGCTGGAGTACTGCGTCTAGTTTTGGGCTCCACAATTCAAAAAGGATGTGGAGAAGCTTGAGAGAGTCCAGAGGAGAGCCACACGCATGATCAGAGGTCAGGAAAACAGATCTTATGATGACAGGCTGAGAGCCATGGGACTGTTTAGCCTGGAAAAGCGTAGGCTCAGGGGTGATCTGATGGCCACCTATAAATTTATCAAGGGTGACCACCAGGATCTGGGGGAACGTTTGTTCACCAGAGCGCCCCAAGGGATGACGAGGTCGAACGGTCACAAACTCCTGCAAGACCGTTTCAGGCTGGACATAAGGAAGAATTTCTTTACTGTCCGAGCCCCCAAGGTCTGGAACAGTCTGCCAGCGGAGGTGGTTCAAGCACCTACATTGAACACCTTCAAGAGTAAATTGGATGCTTATCTTGCTGGGATCCTATGACCCCAGCTGACTTCCTGCCCTTTGGGCAGGGGGCTGGACTCGATGATCTCCCGAGGTCCCTTCCAGCCCTAATGTCTACGAAATCTATGAAATTAATTACATTGCTATAAAAATGTTCTCTCATTGATAAAGGAGTAACCGAGAGTTCACCAAGATGGGAGCAAATCAAAATCTCAGACTCAGAAACTTCCATCTTTGGCAGGAAACACGGATGTACATTTTTGCAACTGGCCCTTCTCTTTATTGTGTAGTAGGCTAAACACAGCCTACATATACAGACACTTCTAAACTTTGTTGTGAAATAGGATCACAATTCATATTTTGTGCCTTGAGCCCATCTGTACCAATTTAGTTTTTGTTACTTCGTTTACCGCTTGGTGCTACCTTATATTTTCACAGACTGCAATTCAGTGCAATTTCCTTCAGCTTACTGAGTAGCTACCATTAGGAGGAGTGATTTATTTGTAAGGGAAAGGCATGGAATATCTCCTCTTATAAACTGTTGGCTCTAAACATCCGTAAGCCTCCCTGCTTGAAAATGCATTCCTCTAGCTGTATTTCTGTGGTCTGTAATATAATCTGCAAAATATAAGACATGCTGTTTATCCCTTCCTGCTTTTTGTGGCTTCTCAACACAACACACCTCTCCTGTCTAGAAATTTCACAAAAAAATTGCAAATAATAAATGATTACTAGGAATTGTTCCAGAGACTGAAAATAGACCTACAGCAGCAGGGAATGGCTCATGGAAATGAGGTCTAGGGAAAGACATTCAAAATGCCTGAGAGCCTGAATTGATTCAATCTTTGCAGGTTAGTCTAACCTGCAAACCTTGAACCAATTTGGAGATGGATAGACATTCCCTTTTCATTCCATAAATGCAGGTACATGCCTGCAGTAGCTCAGGCTAGAAGCCAGGGGGTGCTAGAGCAGTCCTCCATTCCATTCTATAGTGCTGAGCTGAATGAGAGTGTGGCGGGGCCCTGGAAGGATGCTCTAATTAGGGAGAGGTGCAAACTCCAATCCTGCCTGCAGTCCTAGGCTTCTCTCTGCTGGCTATCAAGGGGCAGGAGTGTTCCCAGACCCTGCATCTGTTGGTACTGAGTTTTTCAATCTCTATCTCCCTGATTCTTCAGACTGTCTGCAAACCAGGTCATTTCTAACAGCTTTCTCTGTCCCCTCTAGAAGACTGACAGATTGCAGCCAGCAGGTTGTTTATCAGCCCATCAACCCCTACAAAAGAAAACATCTCTCTCATTAGTTTCAAGCTCTTTTTATCTGCAGGGTGCATTTGCATTTGCAAGCCGCTAGCTGTCTGCCTTTTGTTCCAGTGAAATTAGAGGCCCACACAGACACCTCTCAGCATTAGCTAGCATGGGGGGCGAGGGGGAGCATAGCCAGATGCTGGGTCCCTGAGCTGGGGTCCCTACCATGGGAGAGAGGTGGGAGGGGGGTGGTCCCTGACTGAGCAGCCAGAGGGGAGAGGAGTGGGGTGAGGGGAAGCCTGGTAGCTGCTGCTGTCCCTCAGCCAGCTGGAGCAGTGATAGTACTCTGGCTAAGAAGGAGAGGAGCAGGGCCAACCCTACTCTGCTCTAGCAGACAACCCTGCCCAGAGCTGCAAAGCATCTGGGATGCCGGGGGACTCTGGTTTAACTTAAATCAGGAAGGGGTCTGGGACAGACATTGCATAAACAGGTTTGACTCAGATCAGTGAAGTCTGATACCAGGTTTATCTCAAACTGGTTTCAGCCATTTTCAAATTGGTTTTTGATCACTTAAACTGTTTTATGTGTAATGTCTGTCCCTAGTCTAAGTGGTAATTCCAGGGATAGAATCCACACCCCTATACTCAAAACAAGGTACAGGCTCAGGCAACTACCGTTTGACATGTGAGCAGCAGAATTGGCTTATTGCTTCCATTCTGTATGGTTATAGCCATGTAGATCTATACATGTTGTGGACCCAGATCCAGATCCACAAAAGTACTTTCATGCCTCAAGTGGGTCTTAAGTGCCTAAGTCCAGAAGTATGGATCACAAAACCCTTTGACACCCTTGCTCTAGAAAGTATACAGAAATTATTTGGGCAACAGGCTATAGGCAAATGTACCTCAGGTAAGAGCCATGCCTATTTAAAAGAGAAATTAATAGATAGTAATAGAGTAAATAGAATTATATGCAAGATAGGTCTTCCTAATACTTTAGCAGGATCAGGGTATTCACTTCATTTTGTCTTTAAGTAGGAAAAGGGGTAAGCCATGTATGTATTTAGCTATTTAGGACCTCATTTCATATCCCCTGTGCTCTTGTACTCTTTTTCAGTAGTTCTGAAAAAAATACAGAAGTAGTCCTCTTTGTCCAGGAATGATTAAATGATTGTTTTTGGAGAACCTATTTGATATTTATCTTCTTTACATGGTTTTGGGCACAAACTTCATGTTAATAAAGACAAAAGAGATCTTGTTTGATTGGCATAAAATGAAAACACAATGGCTAAGTAGCACAATAGCAGAGTGTGTACACTGTAAACGACTTGTCAAACAATCCTATTGAGTCTGCATGCCCACCCATTTGTCACTTTCAGTTTCCATGCCACATTCAAACTGTAGGAAGCTTGGAATCTCAGGGTCTTCCAAATACAGTGGTGGGCCGGTGCGCTGCATCATTAATCTCCTTTTTCTTTAACACTATGAGGAACAAGTGAAGAGAACACACAAAAACTTGTTCTTAAAGGAAAACTGCAATTCTTATTATTACATCTGATTATATCTAAAAAAAATAGTACATCATGATAAATGAAGGATTTTTTTAAAGTGCCTTACCTTTTATAAGAATAATAGAATAGTAACATTCCTTTAAATTAATGAAGTCAGAAGGAGCCTGAATGCATTAAAAAACAGACTTTCAGTTACAACCTTTGTTTCTCACACAATCTGGTGTTATCTTTCAAAAAACAGAGAAAAATTCTGAGAGGCAAGGATTTTTATAAGTGACAACCTTCATCCAACCAATTGCATGGTTGGGATAGACTAAATGAGCTTTTGAATGCAAGCTTTTGAATCCCAGCCACACAGTTGATCCAATAAAATGTTTTACCCACAGAAATCCCTGCCTCTTGTAGATTTCCTGGACCATCATGGCTAGAAGATCACTACCTATCAGAAATATTGTGAAATATTTATCTCCTTTTTGATACACAAGGGGCACATTTACATGTGCACTTTAATGTGCAGTAGCCTATTTTACTGTGCATTAGTGTCATAGCAAAAACTGTGATAATATGCTAATATGCTGTAAAATTAGGCTACTGCTCATTAAGTGTCACTAGAAAAGCATACACTTTTGCTATTGTGTATTAGGGCAGCCTAATGCACATTTAGTTAGTACCTTACATTAGAGGTACTAAATTTAAATACACTGTAGCAAAAGTGCATTAATGAATGTGTAGATGCACCCAAAGACTAACCTTCCCCTTTATCTAATCTATGTCATCACACTGTTCACAGTTATAGGATGCATTAGTAATGGTGCTTTGAGTGGAACCACCTTCATTTGCAGTAACAGTAAGAGGAGTAAAAGGCAGGGGGAAAAGCGTGGTGTATTATGTTTCTAAATTTAGTTTAGAACATCTTGTCATGAATTGGATAAAGATCATGGACTTTATATATCTAGACTTTAAACATAGTCATGCACACAGACACACTGTTTCATAGATGCATTCACAACTGCTTAGCAAATCCGCATTTGAGAGAAATATTCCTAGCCCTTCTGCACCTCACCTATTATCAGAAGCAAACTTCTAGCTGATCAACAAACACCAAGCGGAACCCAAACCTGCCTAAACAATACATGCAAAATGTGTCAATGCATCTCCCTTGCAACTACAATCAATGCTCCCCACAACAAAACAATCAGAATCTACAGATCCTACACGTGTCTAGCACAGATGGTGGCATCTCATCCGATCCACCAAATGCCTCCGTGAAACTATGTGGGAGAAACTGTGGTAAACAGCTGCTATGTGCCTGAAACAACTCTCAAGAAAAGTGATAAAGAATAGAAACACCTATGAGATAACAGTTTCCATAGAACAACCACACTATTCCTGACATCACAGTTATTTCTTAAGTGAAATCTATAAAACACCTTCAGAAGATGTGCTTGGGAACAAAAATTCATAGCTTTACTAGACACAAGACACCATAGACTTAAGATAGATAATGGCTTCATGGCTCATTATAATTTAACTGGTGTCTCTTCTAACCTCTCTGAACTCTACATGCAGTAATGACCATTTTCCCTTTTGAAGGGCCTTGTTTTCTTACATATATTCAACTGTACTTTTCTTGTTCTGAAACTACTTCGGATATCTACTTTTTGTCCCTAGTTTAGAGCCTTCCTCCATTCCTCTTAGTGACTGTTGATGAAACAAGCTTTGTTTAATCTGTTACTTGGGTTAGACTGTTCCTGCTCCTTTCCAAGACCTGAGGAAGGGTACTCTGTGTCCAGAAGCAAGTTTAACAGACGTCCAGCTACAGGCTTTGCTTTTCACAGAATACTTATATATTTGTTGTTATTTTAAAAAAATGTAGAAACATACAGAGGCAAGTATTTTTGTGGGTGATAACCTCTACTGGACCGTTTGCATGGTTGGGATAGACTATACAGTTGGTCCAACAGAATATAGCATCAAAAATCCCTTGTTTCCAGCTCTGTTGAGGCCCTACTTCAACAAGCAGGGCTCCAAGCTTTTTTGCTGTAAATGGATATGGATCCTAATGGGCATTTGACTGTGAGAAGTTTTGAATAATCACAGTGAGCACCATAAATATAACCATGAATTTTTAGGCAGCCACAGAAAGTCCCCATCCCTGTCACGAAAAACAAGACCTAATCTTGTGAAGATTAATGCATGTACTTTAATTAATGCACTGTGAGGAAATGGACTGCTCAGAGTGCACATGTATATATTTTTGCATAGTTGGGATATAAACCAAGTATGTATTTGGCTATTTCATATTTCTGGAGCATGCCCAGAAGCAACTTAAGGCTGGAACCAGAGGCATGTCCAGAAGCAACTAGGTCCTCCAAGGAGATGCTCTAGCATCCGGCCAGAATGTTTCTATGCCTGCCACATGCCGCTGCTTCTCCAGCCTGCTGTCTCAGTGTGCTGGAGGAAATAGAAGCAGGCATGGTTGGTAGCAGTGGCTTGGAGCTGGCTGAGACCCAGGGTCTGTCCTGGGTTGCTCCAGAGCCTGCCTGTCAGTCCTGGGGGCTACACACATGGCCAGCTCAGACCATTGGCATGTGCCTTCAGGCAGGACCCGGCTGGCTGTCTGGCTGGCTCACCTGGGGCACCCAGCACTGCAGGCAGGAGCCATGTGCCATCAGGCTGGGCTGGCTCCTACCTCCAAATGCCCACCATGTGGAAGCAGGAGCTGGCCTGGCTCAATGGCGCATGGCTCCTGTGTGCAGTGCTGGGAGCCCCACATGGAGGCAGAAGCAGGCCTGGTCCTGCCTGAAGGTGCAAGCCAGTGGGCTGGGCTATCTCTGTGTGCCATGTGTAGCCCCTGGGACTGACACAGGTGGCACTGTGTGCCACCAGGGGGCTCTGCCTGCAGCGGGCCATGAGCACTCCAGGGGCCCGCTGCTGGCTGCTGTTGCTGGCGGTGGGGGCTGTGCGCTATAATGGGGTGTGTGGTGCCCTCCCCCCACAAATCTCACACACCTAACAACAAAAACTCCCCTTTCTCAACCCCCCACAAAATCCACTGACAAACCTCACACAAACCCCATACACTTACCCACAAACCTCACACCTCCACATTCACCCCCATAACCCAACAATCCACCCCAAAACCCTACACGTACCCATAAACCCCATACCATCTATATCCACCCCACACACACAACCCCTCACACCCACCCACAAAACCCACATACACAACCCCCCACAAACCCCACAACCACAATCCCTCCCCCCCACAAACCCTCTCTACAATCCTCCCCCACCCTCCCCCCCACCATTTCTTCTTCCCTGCATCTCTCCCTTGGGCATCTTGGTAAAGTTGTCAAGATCCATCTGTGTTGCACCTCTCTGACTGGCAAGATATTTCTTACAGCCAGTCATGCTAGGTCAGCACGTTCCCCTTTTAGTTATTTACCCACCACCACTCCTCATACCTTCTTCACTCATCCTGTGAAGTTTTCCACTGGCACCATCCTGACTCTCTCCCTTACAACTTTCATCCTTTTTTTATGATCCTTCAGGACCTCTAGCCCTACCTTCCCTATTTCATATCTCTGCATGAATCCTCCCATGATGATGTAATGAATCAGGCACCAGGCTGCAGACACTCAGTTTTCAGGATGCTGGTGCATGGGGAACCCAAGATCACAATTTTTGGCTCTCCCTGCAATGGCAAATGGAAAGGGCATGGTTGGGATCTGATCTTTGATCCCAAAAATGACTTCCCCAATATCACAAAGAAAGCCTGTGGCAGATCTGAGACCTGAATTCAGGTCTGCTTATTCCTAGACTAGCATCCTAATTTGTGTATCAGCTGCCTTCTCTGTGTCATACATTAAACTTGATCCTGCTCTTCATTCCTATTCAGTCTTTGGCATCCTTGGTCAGTCTTCCAGTGAGCTTGCCAGTTTTTACCATGGTATTTAAGAAGTGAAAAATTTTCCAGGTGAAACTGGACTCTGACCACTAAGGCTTCTTTTAACCCAGTCTGCCAAACAACCACAATATGGTAATAGGTTTTCATTACTATCAACGTGGCTTGGTTTAGTTTATTGATAATAAATTGATAATAGATGTTGGAAAGACATTAGGTCCCTGAAAACCAGATGGGGTGTTGAAAACTGAGTAGCCTCTCCAGAAAACACACCAGGAAGAAAGAAAAGATCTTTTGCTAGAAGGAAGGACTGTGTGAATGAATAACTGCTGCTATAATGGACACATCTGTTGCCATGACTACCAAACCTACTCAACTTCTCTGCACCACAGATCACTCAGAATCAGGCTCAGGCTCAGGTCTATGCAAGATGGGGTGTGTGGGGTCAGTTACTTTACTTCATTCACAAACATATGCAATATATGCATTAATATGGCATGGACTATTAATAACAGTATCATTTTAACATAGCACTTTTAATTTGATAATCTATATACATTTTGGATTTTATTTTTCTTTTTAAAAATTGAGTCTAGAGATTTAGGATCCAATTCAAAGCTCACTGAAGTAAAATAAAATCTTTCCATTTACTTTAGATATTATTTTAGATTAGGCCTTTAATGCTCATAATGGCCAATGCCCTTCATCCGTATTAGGATGGTTCAAAACCTGCTTAATCTGCGGTCCCCATTTGCAGAGAAGGACAAGCTATACAGCCATTCATTACAGCTTTTACTTCAAAGGGCATTGCTTCTCCATTCAGCTGGAGCACAGTGTCATTCCTGTGTGGCTGAAGGGAAATCTGGTATCCTTTGAATAAAGGCTGCAGCAGTCAGCTGGATTACCTCAGTGGTCCTAGGCAGCCTTTTGCTGCACCTTTCCATACCCCTGGCTAATTCACAATCCCCTTTTTTCAGGGGGGGTGGGTAAAGAACCTCACCCTGCAGAGTGTCTGGGTTCTAGTGTCCATGTCTGCACGGGACGCTGACTGCACGGCAGTTATTGTACACAATCATTTAGTACTTGCATACACAAGTACTAAACTGCGCAGTAATGAGTTACTGAGCAGTCGGGTCCCTGAATGGCTTTTCTTTTCATGTCATACAATGCTGCTGGGCAGTAGTTATGAGGTACTGCGCAGTCAGCATCTTGTGTAGATGTCGCTACTGTGTAGCATAGACAGAAGATGCTCTGATGTTATGTCTTTATGCTGAATATGTTGCTGTATACAGTGTGGGCAGATCACATTGGAATCTGGAAGAATGCACAGGCTAAACTTTGATAAATATAAATTAATGCAAAGTAGGAACAATCAATGGAATTTTAAAAACCTAGAAGACCTAGGATGGAGTTTGTTACATGCTGTCAGTCAAGGAAGCTAAGTCAAGGGGTTTGCCTAAATAAAGGCTACAGGATCAAGCTATATGTACACACAAGATGTATAGGTCAAGCATTTCTTACAAGTTCAGCCTTGTTAAAAGTAAAAATGTACTGCTTTCTCTGAAGGTTAGACAGGTTCTGAAACTTTCAGCCAAGAAATCCCATTCTGATTTTTTAAATTAATACCTTATACATGGATTTGTAATTTGAATATATAAATTCTTTAAGCAAAATACTACAGTATACAGAATGCAACTCTATGTATTCTGACTGTCTGGTGGCTACTATTAACCAATCAGCACACAGGAATCGTCCTAACTTCAGTGACTATACAAATATATGCCCTCTGATTGCTGCAGTGAATGTCTATTAACAAATATGATCATCTTTGCTTCTGGCCCCTTTTCATTTTGTGCTTAATATCTTCAGTTAGATGGGATGACAAGGGAAAAATATGCTTCCTGTAACAGGCAAGGAGGGATCATGAGAGCATCGTGTTCAGGTAAGGTGTGAAGAAGGGATCAAAGGAAGTGATATTTCCTTTCTATTAAGACCACACCTGGATTACTGTGTCCATTTTTGGCCCCCATCCTAAAAAAGAAGAATGTGGACAGTTTGGAAAGAATCCAGAGCAGGGCAACAAAAATGATTAGGGGCCCCAGAGGCAAGACATATGAAGAAAGCTTGAAAGAACTAGGGTGATTTTGAAGAGAAGACTGAGCAAGGATTTCATAACAGTCTTTCGATACTTAAAGGGAGACTGTAGAGAGGATGGAGATGGGTTTTCCTTTGTGGCTGTAGAGGACAGGATTAGGTGCAATGGCCTCAAACTGCAGCAGGGGAGATTTAGGATGGAGATTAGGAGGAACTTTTTGACAAGGAGAGGAGTCAGGCATAGGCTAGAACAAGGGGTCCTCCTGCAGCCAAGCACACCGCCTGGGGGAACTAATCGCGCTGACCAGAGGGTGCTCTCAGGGTGGGGCACCAGTGGTCCCACCTGCCCACTGCTCATCACCTAATTGGGGAACGCTGGATTTCAGGGGGTGCACCAGCACTCTCACGTACCCCTTATGTATTGCCACTGCGTAGAGGGTTGGACTAGACCTTGTGAGGTTCCTTCTAGCCCTGGTTACCTATCATCCTATGAAATACTAAGACAATCATATTTGTTTTACCCATGAAAAGCAGGGGCCAGATACTCATCTACCAAAATTGTTAAAACATCCTGGATTTTTACCGGGTTGGGACAACACATACCAGCTGAGAATCTGACCTCAGGAGTTTTAAGGGCAGCAGTCAAGATAATAAATATCAGTCTCTTGATTTATAATATCCATAAAAAAAAATGTAATAGGATGGAGAACACATCTTTCTATAGCACTGAGTCTGAACATTGTACATTTGATAGAGTGCATCATATACCTATCATCTTACATGTAGGAAGTACCTTTAGGTCACCAATCAATTTAATGTATCTGCTCACGTTACTTTTATTTTCATTCTTAGGAAATCACTAACAAACACTCATGTCAGTTGTAAATGTTGTTATTGACTTTGTTAGGGACCAAGCTTAGCCCCTTAAACTGAAAAAAGTTATGTAGTTTCACTATACCTATTCATACATTCTTCTACCAAACTGCTGTCTTCCAGTTTCTAATATATTATTCCTCCTATAGGACCAGTGAAAAACCCTTTTTCCTATGTCTAATGCTAGAGGAAAACCATTGCTCTACAGCTTGTACTCCAGCAGGCAGATTTGCATTTTCATCAGTTATACTAGTAACTCTTGGAATACCCACAAGATTCTCAAATTTGAATAAAAACAGAACCAATAATGTCATCTAGGTAAAGAAAGAGACTGTTCTCAGGCAAAAACTGATCGATATTGTTCTACAATACTACTCAATATTATGTAATTTTGTGCGTGACGTTTGTGTCAATGAAGATCCATAGGAATAAACAGTTAATGCTCAAACACCTCTTGGTTACTTTACTAAACAATTACCCTCTTAAAACTCTTGAGGATTTCCCACAAGATTGCTGAAGCACAGAATTAGTGTTGGGGTGGCTGGTATAATGACTGTTCCACAACATTTCAAAGAATGAATAGTCAGTCGATCAAGTCATCACCCTCTGGGAGCATGCTGCCCTTTGTGCATGAGTTAGACCCACAAATACCATATCCATCAACACACCATCCTCTTTTCCTCTTCTGCTTCCTTAGCATTTCCTGTAGGGCTGAACTCTCCAAATAGGGTCCTCCCTGACAATAGGCATCATAAAGTTCTATATTAAGAGTTTACAGTTTACTGTATCCAGAGGCATTACTGGCAATTTTGGTGTCCTGGGAGGCACAGAGGAGAGCTGTTGCTGTGAGGTCTAGTGAGGCACTGACTGTATCTTACTCTTTCCACCAAAGGCCCTGTGGCCCAGGTAAAAAGGTGGAAGAAACAAACTAAACATTCTCCCATGACCTATAACACTAAAGCTAAAAATTGTGGACTTCTCTCTGTACTTTCAAATGGCACAAGGAAAGGTTAAGTTTCTGTTTCCCTGTTTTGAATTTGTATCGTCTCTGCTTTCTGTCACAGCCAGGACTATAGCTGTTTCCCTGTAGTTTGTATTATTTCTGACACAGGAATTCATTTGCTGTTCTTGCACTCAGGGTAGCAAGATACAGCCCAGTTGTAGTGCTTTCTCTGAATGGTGTCTGGAGATGAGCAGAAAGATACTGAAGCCCAGTCTGTCTACTTGGAGTAAACTTGGCTGTAGTAGTATGTGCTAGCACTGCTGCAGTTCAGGAGCAGGTTCAGCAGAGGGAACCAGAATGCCTCTGTCCTGTCCTTCCTTTCCTGCCCCCCATGGGTCTTTGCCCATAGAAGCAGGGCAGTCCTGTCTGCCTGCCTTCATGTATGGGTGGGTGTGGTTGAGTTGAATGATGCCCCTCCCTGGGATTTTTGCCATGGGAGGTGCAGGGAAATTCTCTACACTGACTTTGGCTCTTGATCCTGACTTTGACTTCATCTCTGTACTCTTGGCTGGTTATTCCTGGCTCTGAGCCCCTGCTTGCAGAGGCATAGCAGGGCAGCTCCATGCATGGGGCAGTGCTGGGCTGCTGTCATGCAGATTGTGGTAGCGTGTTCAGCTATTACTCTGATGATAGCTATTTTCATGCTCCTCCCTGCCCCTCAGTTATGCTACTTTGTTTGCTTCTATTCCTGTTTAACCTGCTGACCTAAGCAATGTCATGCCCTGATTTTGCTTTGACCCTTGGCTTAATATCCTGACCTCAGACTGACACTTGGCTTGACCACACCCCCTGTGTGACCCATTTGAACCAACTGCCTACACCCTAGTCCACCTAAACAGTTTATACAGACTAAAATAATGCAAGGCTTCATGATCTTCTGGCTCCATGGATTTCCTTGCAGGTGCCCCTCTCCGTAGAGGATTTGGTAACTGACCTGTGGAAAATGCACATCCAGATGGATGCCCTGCAGGCACACAACAAGTCCATGCAGACTCAAGTAGAAACCTTGCAACATTTGTATCCAAGCAAATCCTTGAACATAGTTCTTCTTTTCATTAACTATATTTTTACTCCTCGTTCTATTTACTAGCCCTTCATACTACCATCGTGTGTGAAGAATGATGTTCAAACTCTAAATGTGGAACACTGTGTATGCCTGGGATAGTCAGACCTTCAGCTTTATTTCAAGGCAGATGTTGGTGCTTAATCACTTTTGTGCTATTCATTTTAAAGGTTTTATGTATTTATATATTTTATTTATTTATTTATTTGAAGCTAGCGATGGATGACAATGGCATTTACATTAAAATAACTCCCTTAGAATTATGGTATTATGAGCTCAATAGTATTTAATCCATGGATTATTCTTGGTATGATAAAATCATTATATCTCTATCGTTCCTGTCAGCTTGTGATGATTAGGACCTCTAATACATGGATTATTGATGTGATCTATTGTGGCCCATTGTGTCAACTCATACTTAGGAATCTGTGCTTTGAAAGATTTTCTCTGGAGTTGTTACAGCCTATAGTGACACTTGAGATTTGTATTAATTTAAACCAGAAATCACATTATGTGTTAGTGCAGCATGCATGCAGATGAAAGCCTTGTACCTGTATGGCAGTCTAGTCTGAGGACATTTTCAGGAGCAAGTGTTTAGTAGTGAATATTTCATCCTTCCTCTTTTTCAGGGCTATGCATTATACTATATATTCACCTCAGCTCTGGCAGTAGAACAGTCCCAAAAAGTTAGGGCATAATCCTACAAATATCCCATGGATTTCATATTTTGCTTGAGGTCTTGTTCATGCCTAAGTTATGTTATTTGGTAGTTTTTCTTTATACTAATATTAATACTGTTAGGTTTTTTTCATAAAAAAGTCTTACAAATCAACAAAGCTAATGAAATTAACATGGCTACAGGAAGCAGTGGGAAAAAAACAGTATATTTCTGTGTTTCTGAGGAACGTGTATTTTTTTCAATTTTAACAATTTATAAGTAATGTGAATATTTGCAGAACTTCAGTGGATAAAAGTTTTACTGGCTGCCATCATCTGAAGACCTGGGGACAGGTATATTACAGTAAGTTTACTGCTGAATTTTTAAAGGCATTAAGAGTTTGTATATTTTTTACTAAGCACATAGAAGTACAACTTTGTATTACATATGCCAGGCTTGCAAAATTATGTATCTAAAAGCCATGTTGTTAAAAAAACCCTTAATTTTATGTTCAGATATTGTACAATAAGTTTTAGTTTTTCAGAAAGAGCTCTGGATTTGTTAATATCAGGCTTGAGAAACTATAAATACCGATATTAGCCTAGTTACAGCTATATGATGATCACACCCAGAATTATATTCTATTTTTGCTAATTAAAAGCTCACCTGAAAAAAATATACTATGAAGGACAGAGTTGAGTTAGAAATAATTTCTTTTTCCATAAACATTTTCAAGGTTTCAAAACTGTTCTCCTTCTGTATTGTGTTAAAAGTATGACCTTTCTCAATTCTTCACAGAAGGCAGACAAAGAGGTAGAACATTCTCCTCATCCAAAATATATAATGACTGGTGGTTAGGGACTTGTATGTGTTCTGGGATACCAGATTCCCCATTTTTGCATATGAATACCTGAATCACCAGGCTGTGATCTCCCAGCCAGCTCAAATGAAAGATGCAGCTGAAGACAATTCTGTTCTCCTTATAGTGTGCAGCAATCGCTACCAAGCTGTAGTGGTTGTGGGGATAATGAAAGTTCTGAAAAATTTTCATATCAACTCACCTATTTTATTTTAGTCAAAAAGCAGAAATCAAGAAAAAATTAAGGCAATAGTTGAAACAATATCTGCCTCCTATGGGAACATAAGCATATTTTATACATGAAATTCTGGTACTGTTAGGATAACAAAGTCAAATGAGAAAGTCAAATGAGACTACTTAAGAAGAGTAACTGTACTCAGTATGAGGAAGGTTATAAAATCCAACCCTAAAATAGTAATCATATTTGACTATCAATGCCATATATGAAAATTATAAAAAAACTCTGATTCTCATACATGTGCAATAGATTTAGGAAATCTGAGGGTGCTTTATAGTAAGGACAAGATATAAGAATATATAATGTTTATTAAAATGAGCTTGATTATCTCTTCTTTGATATGTGGCTTATTAAGTTAAAGGTAAACCAATATAAATCAAGAACAACTGAACTGACTTCAGTGGAGTTATTCTGGACTTGCATTAGTGTAACAGGGCAGAATATAAACTGACATATAAGACTTTTTCATATAAGTACTTTAGTGAGCCTTGATGCAAAGCTTTTAGACATGATGCTTCAGTAAAGCAACATTTTGGCAGGATCTGAAAATAACCATCATAACCAATGATAAGTACGTACAACAATATATTTAGATATTGCATATATGCACATCTTGAGTAACAGTTTAGTATTTACATCCACTTATAATTCATACCTGTTTTGCCACAGCTGGCTATATTTCTATATAGGCTTAATCCAGACTAACTTGGAAGGCATCCAATAAACAATACATACTTCCACCCATCAAATCTCTTATGTAAAGATGGAAGGACTCTTACCTAGCATGCGAACACATTTGGCATTCTGATCAGGACTATCAAATGAGATTTCTCCACACCGCTGTAAAAAAAGAAAAAAAGAAAAGACAGGTACAGTTAATCAAAGATTCTGTTGTCTTTATTTCCAGTCAGGAATGGTGATGGTATAAAGATCAATCATTCACTATCAGAGGTCCTAGTAAGAGGCCTTTCCAGTAGTCGTATATTTAGAATGAACATAGGACTGAAAGGATCCTTCCAAGTCATCAAGTTGAACCCCCTCTGTTCACAGGCAAAAATTTATTCCAAAATAATGAAAGTCATCCAGTCCAAACCCTCATGCACAACTAAAAAGCACAAAGGCAGAAACATCAGGGACAGCCTACAACATGCCGTAAGTAAAAGCAGCAGAGATAAAGGCACTGCTGACATCTTTCCAGTGCAATGGCAGAGAAATAATTGGTTAATACACGCCCAAAGGATCCTAAACAGAGGAGCGCTTCCCATGCTACACAGCATGGCAAAACCACAACTGTCCTTGCCAATCTGACCTATGGGAATTTCTTTCTTGCCCCTTTTGAATATAAATTCCTAAAGATACATCTCCAATAGTTTGTCCTTATGTTCATTTGAATAGGGGAGATAAGGACACTTATTTCCATAAGACTGTAACATTTTTGAGGAGAAATTGTATTTGTAAAGCACAATTAATTTATAGCACTCCATGTCTTTGATCATTAATAATCTATAGAAGCTTATGCAGTTTTCATGGGACATATTAGGCTGACCATATGGAAATCCTAGAAATCCAGGACATCACCTGGGAAATCCAGGACACTGTTCCCCTACCCCCTGCACACTCACAAGTCAGCAGGGTGGGGCTGTGTGTTGGGCAGGCAGCGGTGCCTACCTTCCCATCTACAAGACTGTCCATGCCACTCCAACTCCCGACCAGACTGCAACCCATGCCCCTACACACCCATTATAAGTCCCAACAGCCAGCTGGGACCAGCCTCTGAAATCCAGGATTGTCCCAGCTAAACCAGGACACAAGGTCATCCTATCTATCTATACCTCATGTAATACAGTATACTTTTTAAAAGATCCTATTCGTACTATAGAGTCCTTTATTCTCTTACTTAGGAAGCAACTGGCTTTCAAATTCTTGAGAACATAATTTATAGTAAATATGAAAAATATAAGCATGTTTTTTAAAATGATTTTGAAGAAAAGTACACTTCCTTCTACTTTTATCAAAATAAAGATAGGCTTTTACAGTAATACTAACATGTTAATGAACAGTTAAAAAGAAATCTAAAATGATTTTTCTCTGTTTTTCATAAAGGAAAGTGAGACACAGGATTTATGTAAATAACACAAGGTTAGAGAATAAGTCAGTGTCACAGTTAGGATTAGAGTACGGGAATGCATCGTCCAAGGCAGATACAATTGCTATATACTTGGGTCCTATGCAGAGAAATGCAGTCTTATCTTTGGATTGCTATTCATCTATAATACTGGGAATAATACAAAAGCAGGGGCAGCTTAGGGGTCTGATCCAACTATCCATCTATTAAAACCAATGGAAAGACTCCTGCTGACTTCAGGGGTGGTTAGGCTGGAGTCTTAGAAAGATCATTATTTCTACATCACTCTATCCAGGCTCATGGCAATAGGTTAACTAGGAGTAAATTTAAGAACTAAATCATAAACCAGCAATGCAAGAGGGGGCCTCCTGTTATTCTAAATAATTTATAGTCTGGAGTGCCAATATATCCAGGACACAGCAGAAGTGATCATTACTGAGCAGTTCTGACTAGGCAGTCAAACTCCCTCTTCTCCTTTCTGTTTTTTCTCTCATTTAATTTCCTTTGACGTTTTCAGTACTTTTTTATGTACAGTGAAATAAATGCCTTCACTTGTATTGTTTCATAGCCAGTGACTGTTATAGCAGGGACTTGAACTGTAAGTCATCAGATAAATAGAAAAGGCTTAAGAGAAGATGATACAGAGCAACAGCACCATAATTAGAAGAAACACTTGGAAACAGCCATTTTTAAACTACGCCTCGCCTCCCCCACACCAAACAAATACAAACAAACAAACAAACAGCCCTACTCCCACGTCCTGCCACTTCAGTACATTTAAAATGAGCAACCCGATGCCCTGTATTAACCCCCCAAGCTTGCAGCCTTCTCCTTCAGTTTGTCCTCCTGAAAGATTGAAAAGGAAAAACAACATTGGTATTTCAAAGAAAATTTAGGAAAGTTCCAGCCCCAGTTCCTTCACAACAGACTCAGAAATGTGCTTTTTACCCCTCGGTTTACAGAATTTAGGCATAGCTGCCCTATCTTAAAATTGTCCAGGTTTTCCTTTCTCCCAAAGATCAGTGCATTTCATAAAATACAGGGGATGTAACAAAATGCAGGACAGCTCAGTGGAACAAATTCTCCCTCTCCCTCAAATATATAAGGTGCTTCCTTCCCCCATACACAATTACCTATTCTAACAGTGAACCACAAGAACATTTTTCAACCACACCTGCACCTGTTTTACATCAGTATTGGCTTGTCTACAAGTGGAAATAGACTGGAATAGCTGCAGAAGAATACTGTATCCTGCATGCCTTTTTGCTTAGCATAAGAGTTTATCCCAGAATAAATTCCAGTAAACTCTGCAAGCACACTATTCTGAAATAAGGTAACGTCTGGCATAGAATAGGGTGCCTACCTGGCAAGATATTCTGGAATAACTGGTTACAGGACAGGCAAGCTATTCTAGTCAATATTCTGATTTTGTTCCAAGAGTACTTATTTCAAAAGTATTAATTTGCTGAAGGCAGTTGTTATTCATTTACCAGTATTTTACTTTTTTTAGTCTTCCTAATTTGAATGTTCCTACACAGTTAATTAGTCATCATAAATCAAATTCCCTTTTCTATATAAAAGACATTCAGATATGCTCTACTATATTTATGAATCATGAAGAACAGTATTCACATTAGAAGACTGAAGAGGCTGCAGCTCTGAGGCATGAGAGTAAGCCCTGGTAAAGGCAGCCCACAGCTGACCAAGCAATGTATGGGTACCTGGTCAATTAGGCCCCCTCTACATGTGCAGCTAAAGGCACATGGGATCTTCTAATGTGCGATTCACCCAGTCATGCCACACATGCATTAGATAACATTGTGCCTTATTGCTGGTATAGGGGGGCTGATCCCGGGCTAGGGTGGGAGAATCATCCCTGCAGTAATCCTTCCACCCTAGGGTTTCATGCACACCAGGGGCAGAGAGATCACTACAGGGGTGATCCTCCTGTCCTAGAGGCTTCATACACTTCCAGGATGGGAGAGATCTCTGTGAGGCATGCTGCAGGGACCCTGTATGAAAGGACCTCAGAAGGTGTGGATTTGTGGGTCCCAGCACATGGGGGGTGCTGCTGGGCCCACAACTGACAGGGCTCCCAAGACAGACCCTGCTACACATGCAAATTAAAACCAGCTATAAAGTTAGTATGCATTTTCAAGGTCTAACTTTATAGCTGGTTGGAACTTTTTATTGTGTGAGAAGTACTTTATACATGTAGCTGGCCTCCAGGTAATTGTTTAATTAACCAGTTAATTGCACGATACTTGTAACAAGTAGAAGGGGCCTTAGGGCTAGAGAGTCTAAAGTGGGTAGAAAGTGATGTTAGACATGTCACTTCATTGCGTGCTACTGGCTATTAGAAACTACTGTGCCTTAACCACACTAGTCTGATAGGCTGTGTGACTCAGGTAGGCCTTTAACCTTAAAAGCATAAGCAGAAATTAAAAACATACTGAAAGAGTATTAAATATAAACAACTCTTCAAAACTTTTCCAACCCTGGGGCAAACCTTGCCCTACTGCATACTGCACAAGTAATTTCAAGATAATAAGATGGAATTTGTTCTGGGTTTGGGAGATCTGGCTATTGTACATACCTGTGACAGGGTGGTCTGCAATAGGACTCCATATGTAGAGTTATTCTCCTGACTCACTTTGGAAGTCAGACCAGAGGAGTCTTAACTGAATTAATTTATCATTTTAAGTCTAAGTGCTTCTCCCGAGAAATGGAAGAAGAGGAAGTCCTGCAGGAGAAGCCCTAAAAATAAGCCAGTCTATGGTCTATTTTGCACTCTTTGCACGTAGATTGCTTCAGGGTAAAGCTGGTTACAAATAAATAAATAAGAATTTCCATCTCTGGCTTGGGCTTTCTAGACGGACTACATTTTCCCTGGAGCATGGTGGCAGTTCAGCCTGAGGGTAGAATATAATGAATCATAGGACATATAGTCTCACCAGGAAGGCTGGCTCTTGGAGATGGATATGGGCCAGGAGACACCCTGCCTCAATCCAAAAGAGGCATCATTGCCAATTTAATGTTAAGGTGACCCCAAATTAGATCTTCTTATTTGTTTGGAACCAAGATATTTTAAGTTGGGTTTCCTATTCCAAAATGAAATATTTTATTTTGATCAGTACAATGGACACCTGAGAAAAGTCAACAAAATCTCCCCCACAGAACATTTTATATACAAAATTATAATAAATTTTTTAAATTAAAATGAATTTCTTGAAATGAATTAACAGAGAATCTTGTTTTTTATGTAACATATCTGAAGTCAGAAAGTGAAATACTGACATCTTTATAGTCAGCGATAATTTTGCCACTCATTTCAACATAGCCCAGATTTTGCACAAAGATAATAGAGGAACTGCAGGAAAGAGAAGAATTGTGGACAGTACTTCAGATGGTAAAATTAATTTGCTTATACCCCTAGGATACTTCACCTATGCACCCATGGCTCACATACTGTAAAAGAACAGATCTTCATTGGTATAAATGGCATAGTTCCATTGAAGTCAGTGGTGTTACCCACTTTTACACCAGCTGAAGATCAGGCCAATACCCAGGGGAAAACATACTGTCTTAGAAAATTCTTGCGTTTTTTTTACTCAGTCCCTCAAGCATACCACTATATGTTCCAGGCATATCTGTATAAGATAAAATTTGAAGTTTATAAAAAATGGTTGCTTTGTAAGTCCGTTATGAAATTGGAAAAAAAGCTAATTTTCCACAGAGTCTTCTAAAGTCTTGCTAGAGCCATTGTGATAGCTTACACACTTTGAAAAGTTTGTAGTTGAAATTCTGATAACCATACAACAGCTCAGATGCTTATCCAAGCTACCAGAAAGCTTTGAAGCCTACCAATTTGGGCAGAAAAATCAGGCTGGAACAGTCATGAGATTTTCCATTACGTACTGCATTGTACTTGGAAATATCGTGAAAAAAATGTCTACAGCTTTTGGTGCCAATGCACAAAAATGGGAAGAGAAAACAAACTGTTATTCAAACAGTTCAAAACCTCAGGGGGGAAAAAATCAGTTAGTATTTGATTCTAAAAATTGGCAAAGTTTCATAATAAAGGGTCATTTTTGCTCCCTTCTCATCTGGATTTATTTGGGTATTTCCACTGATGTCAGCAGATATTTTCCATGAGTAAGAACTGAAGGCCTTCAGGATTTGATCTTTAGGGTTAGATTGGCACCTTCCCCCAAGAAAAAGGCACTGCACAATAAGCTCTGTTCTGGGAGTGGAATAGGATTTGAATTCTAAATTGGAGAGTCACAGTTTAATTCCTGCTTCACCTTTATTTCAGAGGAGAGGAAAACCACTCCAGTCTTATTTCTGGCTACTTTTCTTCCCTCCATATGCTCGATCAACCCCACAAGATGGTGCATAGGTGAGGTGAGGGGGAAGATGGAGCAACAGTTTTTCCTACTGCCTGCTTATGAAGGGAGGAAAGTAGTCTGGACTTAAAGCAGCTGTTCTCCTTGGTCTCCCTGCTTTGTGATCCATGTCATGATGTGTGTTCGTAGGATATGAGTGGGTTGCCCTATGCCTCATTTGGCATATACATTTTTGGAGGATCGCAGGACTCAATGACAAGAATACCCACCTCCAGTCATGAGTGGGGAAGCTAATTATCACATGGATCCTTTGGGAGGTGCGAGGTGGGGGGATGGGGGTCTGGAATACACCCACACACTGAGCAGTGCTGAGCTATAGGGTCACCATGGCTTGAAATTCTGTACACTCTGGTGGGGCTGAGCCCAATGAACTATGTGGTAAATTATAAGCTTTTGGGTTTTGGACTAATATAATGTATATTTGGCATGGGGTCCAGCAGGACTGCCCACTTTCCCTGATCCTGTTCATCTGCACCATTGAGACCCGAGCCCAGTGCCTGAGGCAGGACCCCAGGGATCTGTGGAGTCCACATCCCAGGAAGCAGCAACTGAGAGGCCAAGCTATTGGGCTACATGGATGATTTGAACATCCTGTGCCAGAACAGGGGGTTGGTTGAGAGAACCCTGGCACACATGCAAGTACATGAGGCAGCAGTGGAAGCCAAGCTCAATGTGAGCAAAAGCACCTGCTGAGCAGCAGGGCAGCATGGGAGAAGACAGAGGCCAAGGTAAAATAGAAACTGCAGCTGTGCCACATGCGTTCTCTCTCCATGGGCAGGGGGCACACATTGTGCTTGTGAAGGCATTGTTGTTACCGGTGCTTCTGTACACCTCATTGGTCTTCCCCCCTTCCAAGTGTGTTGCCCCTAGGACCGAGAGCGCCGTGTGAGTCTTCTTCTGCGGCTCTACATGGGAAAAGTTCCCCTGGAAGACCTTGTATAAGGACAAGAGGGCCGGGGCAGGGGCATGCCAGACATCCTCCTGTTCCTGTGGACCAAGTATATGAGCCTGATCTGCAAGTTGGGGACAGATGCAGAAGCCAAAACTGCTTGCCTCGTAAGGTACTTTGCAGGGCACATCCTGAGACACTGGGGGTTTTCACCGCAACTAATCACAGACCGTGGATCATGAGCGCACTGTGGTTCTACAAGAATTCGAACCAGTGCCGCAGCATGTCTGGCCTGCAGAACAGAGGCCCAGCAACCATGAGAAACCACAGGAAGATCCAGGAGACTGTGAGACTAAGGGACACCATGTCGCCTGTGGACCCGCTCCTGGGTGACGCGGGCCAGGCCATGTGGAAGTGCATCCACCACAAGGATCTGTGCAAAGATCACAAAGGCCTGAACTGGCTCATAGCCCACTAAGCCCTGCCAGTGAGGGCCCAGAGACATAAAGAGGAGCAGTTGGGGAGACCCAGCTGCCCATAGCCCAAGTGCTGTGGGGCCACTGAGACAATCAGTCACCTCCTCTGGCTCTGCACCTGTGCCAAGGAGGTATGAAAAAGGGTGAAACAGCTCTGTGAAGCGGTGACCGGCGTCAGCCGGTTAACTAGAGAAGCGGTGCTGTATGGGCACCTTGCAAAACATCAGGGGAGGCCATCACCCTGTTTCAACCAGTTTGCATGCTGCATCAGGAGCACTTTGTGGAAGGGCAGGAACCTCTTGTTGTACAGATTAATGGGCTTAGAGGTAGTGGGCTGTGTGAAAATGGTGCTGAGTGAACTCTGGACCTATTACCAGAGATTGGTAGCAGAAGATGGAGAGGATGCGGCCAAAGTCACCTGGCACAGAGACATGTGGCACAGGATCATCCAACTCCCTCCAACCCCTCCCCGCCACCCGAGTGGAAAGCAGGGCAAAGGCAGTGAAGAAGAGGAAGGGACAAATGGAACAGAGGACAGCAACAGCAGCAGTTAAGTCCTCCAGCAGACACTTGAACTGAGTATGTGACCCTGCAAGCAGGGCAGGGGTAGAAAGGAAGTGTGGCCTGGTCTGAGGGACCAGGATGGACTTAGTTGTTTTGTTTGTGTTGCGTACAATGTGGATATTGTAACGGGTTTGGGTAGCCAGCGGGCCTTTTGTATGGGTGCTGTTTTTGTAATGGGAGAAGGTTTTTCCTTTTGTGGTATGATATGAACAGTGTAGATATATATAACCTTATATAATATATATCTTCTACCTTATATATATATATACCACGGGTCTTGCAGCCTGCAAACTGCATTACCACATATAGCAGTAATGCATGTTTTGCATTTGAAAACCTATGTGTCATAATTCTAAGCTATGTTATAGATATCTACACTCTTTATATATATGTATATATATATAGAGAGAGAGAGGGAGACAGACAGACAGACAGAGACAGACAGAGACAGAGAGAGAGAGAATTACAACAAAAAAATTGGCACATATACATGAGATACTTAATGAGCAGAAGACTAGTTCTACTGCACATTAGCACAGCAGGCAAGGACTATACTAATGCACAGTAGGTTTAGTCTAATGCATAGTAGCATCACAAAAAATGCATTCATCTGTACTAATGTGCAGGAGTACCAGTTATGGTGCATTAAGTTAGTACTGGTTAGTACAAGTAATAAACTTAATGCACTGCAATTATGGTGCATTAATGAACGTGTAGACGCGCCCAGTTTGTGCTACATATAAGTAGCTACACAGGTGATGTTTAAAAAGTGCATTTGTGAAATATCTCTGCTAAAACTTGCAGCACTTTCCAAAAAAGATGAAGTGCATATCAATTCTGGACAAACTAAATTACTACAGGCATGTTTATTTCAAAGTCAGTGTTTTCAAATTTGCCCCTCACTTCCACATACTCAGGGGGAGAAGGGGTTTCAGGGGAAAGAAACTGTAGCAGGCAGATGACAAGGGGGGCCATCTGCCCCCATATCCAGATTATTTTCCCTTCTTTAGTAATAGGAAGGGGACAAATTCAAGGCAAACCTCCAATAATTCAATTCTACAATTCTATAAAAAAATTATAAATTTTCCTTATATAAAATCTGATTTTCCAGGGGGAGGTTGTCATAAAAGTCTTCTTATATTTGAGTAAATATGGTGGGCTCTTTAAATCATTTAGAGCTTATTAATCGCATACACTTCACATTTAATTATTTTACCTGTTTAAGTAGCTGTTAACAATAAGCAGCATTTCAAATAATGTAATAAGATTACCTTTTTTTGACTGAAAATTAAGCTCATAAACCAACAATTTTCAGTTGTGGATGGAAACTATTCTCCTAAACAAGTTATTTAGGTAAAAGCAAACTCTGAGAGTGGAAAAAGCATTCTTACTTTACTTTGAATAACTCTGGGTTTTCCAATAACTTGCATATAGTGCTTAAAAAGCAGGGTCCAGTCCAAGACCAACAGCAGTTAATGGGAGACTTTTCCTTAGTGAGAGTTGAATGGGGCCGTGCTCCTGAATTACCAAATAGGAAGAGATGTGTTATACTCAATATTTTCCAAGAATGCATTTGAATTTTCTTGATCCTTTACTGAGGTAATATATTTTGTTCCTACTAATAGCGGGAGGAAATGGGTTTTGCAGATCAACATTGTTTGGTTAAAATGTTTTAACTTTTTCCTCCCTTTTTCCATTTTACAATGCTGCAGATGCCCTCTCATTCTAAGGAGAAAAGGACAAATTCTAAAAACATTTTTGGTTAATGCATGTTGGTGCCAGAGCACACAGAAAGCTTCTGTGCTCCTATGGAAAACTGGGGGTGGGAGGGGGAGGGAATGAAGCAGTGTGAGGTAACAAATGCTCCTTTCATTTCTTTTCTCTCTTTTACATTGATTGCTAGCAAATTAAAAACCTTTCCTAGAATTTTGAAAGCAGCAACAACAACAAAAAAGAGAAGAGAACCAAGAACTTCCCCTTTTATAATGCACCAGTGGATTGAAGTTTATTACATAGTAAAGGCACCACTTTAATTATTATATATACACACATGTATAGAGGCACCAAAACCCCTATACAGCAACTTTTAAAGCTTTGTCAGTGTTGTAAAAGAACTACCTGCAAAAAAGAGAGCTGTAACCCTTCATAAAAAGGTGGCAAATGGCATCAACACATTAAAATAAAGGTTATAGGAATTTCAATAATGGTCAGAACAAGTGGATCTTTGGCTAGAGTTCTCCTCAGTTAAGCTTTTAAAAATCCCTGAAAATGAGACATTGAAGACATTCTAGGTCTAAATGATGAACAAAAGAGAACAAACAGCAAGCCAACATCACTGTTGAAAAAAAAATAAGAAGGCTTAAGTATTTCCACACTGACTCAGACCTGTGGCCCATTTAGCCTTGTATCCTATCTCCAGCACAGGTTAGAACTGATGCTTCAAAGGAGGGTAGAAGAAGCACCACTGTCCGGACATGTGGGGTAATTTGTCTCTCAAGGAAGTGACATCCTAATCCTCCTAGACTTCTACTGAACTGGCATAAAATTAAAGCATGAGTTTCTCTCATTTCCAGAACGCTGGATATCTTTGTTTTCTTTAAAAGTACCAAGTCCCTCTTTGAATTTTGAATTCTTAGCTTCAATCAGAACTTGTAGAATTGATTTCCAGTATCACAAAAGTATTTCCTTCTATTCGTTTTGAATTTGACATGTTTCAATACCTGTGAAAGTCCCCTTGCTCTTGCTATTTTAGACATAGAAAACAGAAACTCCTGATCTATCATCTGTTTATCACATCTTATTTGCTATTTTTTCATCCCATCCTCATTTATTCAACTCTTTTCTAAAATAAATTATCCCAATTTTTTCCATGTCAGTTTCCTGGGGACCTTAATTTTCATTTCCCATCTTTGAGCTCTTTCAAGTTCTGCAACAAGATTTTGCAGAACTATAATATATAAGAAAGGACAACTTGTTCTGACACTTGTTTTAGAAACTTTTATTTAAAAAAACTGTAGTTGTAATCAAGAATTTAGTATTTACATATATTATGCATTTAAATGAGTTCTAATACAATTTCTCACATTAAATTATTATTTCTACTAGATGAACAAAACCCCCTCATATTCCTATTGCTTAAATTACCATTATGAAGGATCATTAAATACTTCATTATACACAGTTATAGGTCAAATCTGAGACATTACTGGAAATGCAAACACAGATTAGGCAAACCATTTTCTATTAAGCACATACTTAAAGGCGTTTGCTAGCTAAGGACACACTTAAACATGATCTTAAGTGTCCTGTTGAACTGGAGCCTTCTAGCCCTCTACTTTTAGCTCGATATATGGTATAACTTCTTATACATTTCAAGGGGAGTTATGTCCAAATTACAAATTCAGTTGCCATTAAAAACTAACAGCTGCAACCAGCCAAAATAATACACATACGATTACTAAAATTATTTATATTACAGATTGAAGCATGTATCAGTTATGCCAGATTTTACTATGTGGGCTTTCTAACTTCCTTATTTTGAGTCATCAAACTTGCAAACTTGCAAGTGGTAGATTAGCATCTAATTCTTCAGTGACAGTTCCTTTGGTGCTCATTTACTGTAGAACAGAAAGGCTGGGCCAGGCTAACTTAATTTCAGATTATATTTTCCCTTTCAAGATTTCCTGGGGAAGGAGCAAGATTTGTTTTGAACTATACAGTTAAGACCTTTGGTCAAATAATATTTCAACTTTCTGTCAATGTCCATCTACAGCAACAACTTGGCAGTGTTGCTTATTCTGGTATTTACTGTGCTGTAGACCTTCAGGCAGTCAAAATAGGAGGCACTACCAAATGAGTAATTACCTTAAATTGAGCAAAACTTTCCCAACAAAACCCATGTTGCCAGAAATCAGCAACCAGTTTGTGGGCTAAATAGCCTGAGGTGAACCCTAAGGCAGTTTATACCCTCACAAACCTGTGATTTACTATGGTTAGGAGTGGTTTGAAATGGATTAATGTTGTTAGAAAATGAACATAACAGCTTAACAGCTTTGTTTTCTTCAGTCAAGGAAAAAACCCATTAATAGTGTGTGACTTCATTACAGGAATCCTAAGGATCTGTCAGTGTTTCAGAATACCCACTTCTTCCCTCCCCTTCTCTCCCACCATTTAAGGTGTTTATAACTCAGGAACTATGAGCTTAAACTTGGACCACACAGTCTCAGCTAGTTTTGTTTTTAATAAAGCATTAAGTCCCAGTTGAATGTGTACTGGCAGACTAGTCAGACAAACCTTTTAGGTATGTTGTGAGAGGCTACAGCTATCAAAGAAGCACATCAAAAGTGGACTAATGCATCTCCACAGTGGTATATTCACATCATAGCTCATCTTTATCTTTAATTTTTGGTAAGGCAAAGTAATTTTCGCACATCTTACATATGTCCTTCCGCTGCAAAAACTACTTCTTTGTAGAAGCAACAGAGGAAATAAGGAAAAGTTGGAAATACATACATTATTGATATAAACTTCAGGTTATTCTGAAGTAAGTTTTTATTGATGTAAACTTCAGGTTATTCTGTATTTAAATACTAGCCTCCTACATGTCAGGATTGTCTTTCTTTTGCATTTGCACCTCAGGAGTTTTGGTGTCCTCTTGGCTGCTTTTTAGGGATACAGGCAAGTTCAAATTTCACTTTCTAATAATGTTAAAACAAGTAGGACTATTTTGTGAAAATGCATCATTATTTCAATTTTATAAGACCAGAGTCCCTTAATATTAATGAACCTTTAAAACTGGGCTGCACAATTTGGTCAAATATAGAAATTGATGGCAATTCTGTGTTATGAAGAATGTGAAACCCAATGGCGATGCATAGGGGGTGCACAAAGGTGCACATGTACCCCCTGAGAGTGCTGGTGCACCCCCTGTCAGGCTGCGCTCCCTGTTTAGGCGATGGGTAGGGAAGCAGGCAGGAGTGCTGGTGCCCATGCTGCAAGCGCTGGTAAGGAAGCAGGGCTGCCTGCAAAAGCGGCTGTGCTGCTTCTGCAAGTGGCTGCAGGACTTCCGGAAGTGGCACAGACGCTTTCTGGTTAGTGAGATCAGTCACCAGGGAAGAACCACCCCCCCGGAGTCACTGACTGGTATCGGAGGGGCACGTGCCCCCCCTGACTCAAGAGGTGCCAGTCACCCATGGTGGAACCAGTCTGTCATATTTTACATTTAATATATGTTCCATCTGTTTGTCTGTGTTGTTTATTGCTGATATACAAGGAGTTAATTCAAGTAGGGGTTAGCTATCTATCTGCAAGAAGGGAAGGAAGGAATGAATCTGTATGCCCATCTTAACCAAAATTGAACAGGCAATGTTGGATCTATTTTCTGCGTTGTGATAATAAGACCTAGTTGCATTGCCTGGCTTGATAGAGTTTCTTCCAAGAATGTCTCCATTCTTTTGGATGGGGGTGGGGAGAGGAGGCAAAAGCTCTCTCAAATATGAGGAAGGGTCTTTTGTGCCCAAAAGCTTTTCTAACCTCTCTCCCAACTATACAGTTAGTTCAATAAGAGATCACCAAAAAACAAGAAAAAACCCCTTGTTTCTTGCATGTTTCCTGAACGATGCTGCTACAACACTCCAAATTGACCCTCTCTCAAGAAAGGCAGACAGAGGTGGGTGAAACTAAGAAAGAAGATTACTGGGAAGAATCTGGCCTTGAGACTTCAGATTATTTCTAGTATATATCAGGTTTACCTAGGACTAGAAGTAAAGAAAGATCTCCATGGAGACCTCTTTCACTATAATTGGAAATGGCTTTTTTTTATTGACTGTATTCACTACAGTCCTCAAGGGAAGATTAGGGCGGCCTGAACCAGATGGGCCAAGTGGGCAATCATGGGTGTTAAATAAGGCACTGTAGCTCAGGATCACAGTCTAAGAATTGGGAGAATTTGTGGATTTCATACTCGGGGGTGAATGCAAAAACATTTCACTGCTTAATAGGAGCAGGGGGTCGGACATGATGATCCACTGGGTCCCTTCCAACTCTATAATCTATGAAATCTATGAAATATGGTGCACTCCATGAGTACAGAAGGGACAGAGGTGCAGCTAGCTCTGAACCACAAGGTTTGTATTTTAGCAATACTTCTATTCTACTCACTAGTGACTTAGATAACCAAATCTAAATGGGAAATATGAACATAAGATACTTTTTAAAAGGGCTTTTATGAGATATACTGGCATTATTTTAGTTTACTTGTGCCAATTGCATAGTACAGGCCTGGTGTGGCATATGCATAATTATAATTTTACAAGTGACAAGCAAAAGATATAGGAAAGGGACAGCTAATGCATCATTAATATGAACAGTGGGGCATAGCAATCAGGGGCCTTCTACCTAGTAGTGGAGGAGGATTGAAACTGCCTACTAGGTAAGTGTATCACTAATAAGATTACCTTACCTTAAACCATGACTCTAGAGCAGTGATTTTCATCTAAGTCTAAGGGGTCCATGAAAAATGATTGTGATCAATCCAAAGTATATGAATACCCACACTAACAATTCAAAGGGGTCCACACTTCCATTCAGAATTTTGTAGGGGTTCACAAATGAAAAAAACACAGCTCAGGAGATTAGATTCAGAGATCTTTTGTATTTTAAATGGCTCATTTTTAATCTACTACGCTAGCCAGAGCTGACCTGAGCAGGGTACGGGGCCAGGGGGCAAATCAGCCTAGATGGGGCCCTGTTCCCAAGGGCCCCAGTTTTGAAGAAGCTGCCAGTGCCATTGGCAGCAGCAGCAGCGGGTGGGGGGGAAGGGAGCGAGTGGCTGGATGCGCTGCCACTGCTTGGCCCAGCTCCATGCCGCTGCTGCTCCGCCCAGCTCTGCAGGTCCCCCCAAAGTGAGGGGCCTAGGGTGGTCACCCCAATTCTCCCCCCACTAGAGGTAGCCCTGATGCTAGCATCCATAACTAAAAAAGTACAACATACCATCCACAATGGCTTCTACAAAACCTCCAAGTCTTCTATACAGGCATCTTGACCAAAGTTCTGTGAGCACTCATACAGCTAATGACCAAATGGATTGACTTTTATTAGTAAATGTTTAGGATTGGGAATCCAGAAAAAAGATGACAAAGCTGATATGAAAATACAGAACGTCCAAGTGAGGGACTAACAATAGAGGGATGGGTGTGAGGAGGGGAGCACAACTAGATTACAGGAGATACAATGTTAGCCAACTAAGCCCAGGGGTGGGGGGTGGGGGAAGGGGGAAGGGGAGGGAGGGGGTTCGCGACGCTGAGAGAGAAAGGAGATATATACATACAAACCCGTTACAATGGTCTGCAATGGTGGAGGAAGTGGTTCGGAGAGAGTGTCTCAGTCCATATAGTCTCATCGTGGGGAACCTCTTCGCGTGGAGCAGGGTCGTCCGTGGTCGAAGAATCCTCTCGGAGTGAAGTGAAGGTGGGGGCGGTTCAGGCAGTACCCTCTGGGTCCGGTCCGGCAGCAGCTCGTCTGGTGGGGTTGGAGTACTGGCGGTGGCCCGTGATGTGTTCCATGTAGAGGTCGCGGGACCAACGGATGGTGTTGGACACCATGAGGCAGTGCATCAGTTTGGCATAGCGACGGGAGACGTGGCAGGTGTGCAGGACGCTCTCGTTGCTGGGGTTCCAGGCTCTGAGCATTCCCACAATGAGCGCGTTGACTGTCACGTCGTAGTTGCGGCCCCTCAGGGTGTCGGCCAGCGGGGCGTACTTCTCCCGCTTGTGAACCTGGGCATCAGTGAAAGCTTGGCGCTGGTTCTCGAAGGGGATGGTGACATCCATGATCATGACCTTCTTGGCTTCTTTGTCAGTGATGACGATGTCAGGTCACAGCTGGCTCTTGCAGCCCGGGACAGTGTGGTTCACGGAGATCTCCCCCACTGCGGCCGGAATGGCCCTCACCAGGCGGTCCTGGACAGCGTTGTGGGCTGCCAGGCTCTGGTGTGTGGCTTGCAGCTGCACAGCATGGGGGAGGGTCTCTGCCACATAGCTGCACCATTGGCACCTCTTGTCCTGGTGGCCAAAGTGCACGGCCCTGTTCAGAGGCAGGCAGTTGAGGCGGGCTCAGTGGAGGAAGCATCAGTCTGCAAAGCACGTGAAGCTCCCACTGGGCATGAAGTGGTTGCTAGCATTCCACTCTAAACTGATGTTGAAGACCTTGCCCTGGTCGGGTTTGGCCCTCGGGTCGCCGGCGTAATTGTTTCGGACGGCGTCCTTCAGGAACCTCTCCAGGAAGGTCCTCGTGCAGGGCGTCACGGTGATGCAGTCGGCGTGTGGGGCTGGTTGCAGGGAGACTCCCAGCTCCCAGTGCTCCTCAGTCCAGGTCCAGGCACAGCCGATGTGGTTCCCGAGGCGGCGCGTGGCGTTGCGGGCTCGTCTCCACAGCGAGGCAAAGTCCCCGCCGTCTCGGCCAAACTTGCCCTCCAGCGAGCCGCCGAGGAAGGTGGCCAAGTCTTGTCTGGTTGGGTGCCTTGCGATCCTCTTGCAGGTGGTCTCCTCGAGGGCACTAGCGGCGATAGTACTTACCATCGTGTCCAGGCAGGTCAGGAGGCAGAAGGCATTGGTGACCACTGCGATGTCACAGAGGTCTCCTATGCAGGGCACGTTGGCGCCTCCCTGCCAGTAGGGGATGTGCAGGACCTCATTGCTGGCCTGCAGCAGCACATGCAGCCACTTCTTGAGCAGCCGCCGGATCTCGATGTCCGCCTTCTTGAGGGGGGTCTTGGGGACCGTCGAGCCTCTCAGGATGAAAGTGACACGGGGGATGAGGAAGGTGTTCACCACATCTATCTTCTGCCTGGGGGCCAGCAGGGACAAGTCTAGCTTGTGGGCATCCTGCACGATCCTGGTGATGGTCTCCTTCGACATCTGTCTGGCTCAGTGGTCGGTGGGCATCCCCAGGTGGCAGTAGGCCTCCAGGTGCCTCATCGCCTGGCCCTGGATTGTGAGGGTGGAGTCCAGGACGTGGCTCTTCTGCCTGCCGTTGATGTGTAGGGAGGCACACTTGGTGAGGTTGAAGCGCAGGCCCATCCACCTTACCACTCCAGCCCCAACAGCCAAGCATGTATAGTTGAATTTGCATAAGTTAAATACGTGTAAGATGCAACTCAGCTGCATAAAAGAGTATTTATAATGGAATTCTAGCATCTCAACACAGAAATGTTTCTGCACACAGAATAATCAACTAATGTCATTTTATGCTAGAACAGTATTTTGAATGTAAATCAAGCCATGGGACTAAGTAATCTCAGTGAAAATGAAAATGTCTTCTAGAAGTTTAAGTGCAATATGCACATATCCAGTTTCTACACGCAGAAACTCCAGAGTTGCAAAACAGCCAGCACAACTTTGAAGGGGAAGTAATTTACATTTAACCCATTATGATATCAGACAACTGAGTAGATTTTGACAGTCAAAAAAATCTGATGACTATAGCATACCCTCAATTCAGTTATTATAATTCTACCATACCCCTTTTGTTCATGAAGATATTAACATCAGCTGGAAACTTATATGTAGATCAGCAAGTCAATAAGTTCCTGTAAGTTCTTAGCATTAAAGAATAATGGTGTTCCTTGGCACATCTGCAACTTTTTGGGTATGTCTACACATGCTATTAATGCTATAAAGATCAAACAGTGCAAAATAAGCCTTCCCTGAGAGCACATCTACATATACTTCCTGTTGGGGGCAAATCTGCCTGCTCTGGCCAACCATGGCAGACTCCTGGCCAGCCCTAGGATGCTCAGGGAAATCCCAGCCCAGCTGGGGCCTGTCTGGGAGCTGCCCCAAAAGCAGGACAGTTCCTGGCGCAGCCCTGGGCTGTGCTAGGAAGCAGAGAGCTCCCCAGTCCTGGCACTCCTCTGCTCCTGGATCCTGTGAGGATCCTGTGAGGAGCTGGGAGCTGAGCAGTGCCAGGACAGGTACCCCATCCCGGTATTGCTTGGCTCCCGACTCCTAGGGTGTAGTTGGTTCTCGTGGTTAATTGCTTCCTTGTGAGCATTTTTCTTAATATCTAACCTAAAAACTTCCCTTTCTGCAACTTGAGACCATTGCTCCTTGTTCTGTCATTTGCCACCACTGAGAACAGTCTAGCTCCATTCTCTTTGAAATCACCCTTCAGGTCATTGAAGGCTGCTATTAAATCCTCCCTCAGTCTTCTCTTCTCCAGGCTAAAATATGCCCGGTTCCCTCAGCCTCTCTGCAAGTCATGTACCCCAGCCCTCTAACCATTTTTGTTGCCCTCTGCTGGACTCTCTCCAATTGTTTCTCTTGATGGCAGATGGCTTTCCCAAGTGATGATTTGCAATTTCATACAACACACAAAAAAAGCACTAACTTCTGAAGTGGCTTATTTTATCATTATGGAAAACAACAGGAATGAACAACAATAAAACAGGCTCCCTAGGAATAAAACGGGTCCTGCTCCTACAGATGGAGTTTTTGAAAAATGTAGAAAGTAGGGTACAGATTAATAGATATGAAATGTTAAATAACCCTGATAATGTTGTGTTATGGACAGAAATTCACACAGGCCTATAGTGAGATCAGAAAACTTAGGTCTATTTGGAACTCCAATAAGACACTGAACATGTTAAGGTGAAAAAATCTACTGCATTAGCCTAAGGACCTGCTTACTCATTATAGTGTGAGCTGCTCAAATGTTGATTGGTGTTAGTGCTAGCTCTGGTTTGGAGCAATTACACATTCAGGCCAACAGGGGCCTAGAGAACTGAAAGGTCCTCCCCCTCACCTCACATTCCAGGCTTCCTCCCACTGCACCTCCCTCCTGTCATCCCCTCCCCATCCTCCTCCCCCAACCTGCACTTATTGGTGGCTGCTCCTGCTGTCATTCCCAGGGGAGCAAGCAGTTAACCTACCTATCTGGACACCCCTCCCCCCCACCTCTGATGGGGTGCTCCTCTTTTCCTGTCTGAGCCTGGCCCAGAGTACAGCAGCAGCAGTGGCCAGGTTAACCCTTCCTTGCTTGCTCCCCTGGGACATAAAGCACAGGCAACTACAAGTAAGTGGGAAGGAGGGGAGGAGAAGGAGGGTAATGAGTGGGGATTTGGGATGCTAGGGAAGGCAATGCTTGGCTGTGGGTGGCAGGGTCTGGGAGTCAACTCAGGGTCAGGAAAAGCCAGGAAGTCATTAGTCAGTAGATCTGTCCAGGGAACCAAGTCATTGGTTGAGCCATTTTGCTCATCTGGTCCAGAGGGTTGGATTGTGAGGTCAGGGGGCTAGCCAGGTCAGGTATCCAGGGAACCCATCAGTCAGTAGCCATCAGTCAGTCCAAGGGTGGAACAGCTCAGCTAGAAGGCTGAATAAACCTTGTTGCTCAGAGGCTTTCTGTTTCAGGTCAGGGGTTTATATTGTAAAGCATGAAGGGTCAGGTGACCTAGGCTGGCCACTCCATTGGCAGGGAGTAGGTGTGTGGGTAGGACTAGGAAGAGGGCTCTGGCCACTTGCTTGTGCCAGCGTTCTGTTGGGAAAGTGGCAGGCTGGGAGAAGCATGCAGGCTAAAGCCCTGGGTTCAAGGCCACAGCCTGACATTATGCCTTTCCACACTTCCCCATGACCCATTTCAGAAAGCACCAGTCCAAACTTTTCCAGGGGATCCTCATGGAATTTTTGCATCAGATCAGGGATGTGGACATTTTCCATAGGTGCATATGTGAATTCCTCTGGTCTGTAACCCTCCTAGGTAGTACAAGCTACCTCACCTCCACTTTGAGCCCAGGATCTCCTTGACTGAGTACTCATATGGCCATGGACCATTATGAGTGGTGGAGGAGGTTGGGATCAGTGAGGGAGTGTTTTCTGTGTATGAATTTGAATAGGGAAATGTGAAAGATCGGGCAGACTTTAAATGTTGGAGGGAGCTGCAATTTGAAGATGGTTATATTGATTTGTGGGGTGACATGGAAGGGGCCAATGTACCTATGATCCAGTTTCTGTGAGGGCCAGTGAATGCAATGATGCTGTATTGATAGCCGTACTTTGTCCTACGGAGTAAGCAGGTCCCTTTTACCAATATTGGTCTGTATGTCATTTACGTTCTTCCTTTCCCTTTTTCAGATGGGTTTTTAGTATCTTTTGGACTTTGTGCACATGTTATACACAGTCCATAGCTACACTGTTATCTAACATGATGGGTAGGGCAGGGTGTAACCTGGGGTAGAACTCATAATTAGCAATGAAGAGGATTTGTTCAATTGCGGCATGCAGAGTTGTTATAGGCAAACTCAGCAAGTGTTAGTAGGGGACCTCAGTTGTGTTGTGTAAAAATTGAGGTAGCACCAGAGGTATTGCTCTAGGACCTGTTTTTTTCTCTCCACTTTAGCGTTTGTTTGTGGGTGGTATGAGGACAAGAGCTGGGCATAGACTCCCAACAAATGCAGGGCCTCGTGCCACAATTAGGAAACAAATGGGGGTTGGAAGTTATGTGGTCCAGAAGACCATGAAGGCAAACCACGTGGTCTGAACATAATTGAGCTGTGTCTTTAGCTAAGGGGAGACCTGTGCATGAGACAAAATAGGCCATTTTGGTCAGCTGGTCCATCAATGTCAGGATGTGGAACATCCTTTGGATTTGGGTCTCTCTACAATGAAGTCTAGGGAAATAGCAGACCAGGGTTGCAGGGGGAGGGAAGCAGGTGCAGAAAAACAGGAAGAGGCTGGAGGAGCCCACATAGTTCTGTGTGGATTTTTTAGTGCGGGCACAAATATTGTAGGAGGAGCGGACAAAGCCTCCAGCTGTCACATGTAGGCAAGACCACTAGAAGTACTGGGCAACCAGTTGATAAATCTTTTCTGTTCCCAGGCAGCCTGCTAACAGTGAGGCATGGCTTATGCAAAGTACAGTGAGCCTGGCCAGACCTGGAGTGTAGCGGGTTGCCAGCTAGCCTGGTTCAAATCAGTCCTTGAGCCCTTTAATCTGGTCCCAGCCAGTCTGTCTCTGGGCTTAGAAGCACAAACTATAAAGCCCTGGGTTCTTCTACTTCCCAGGGCTCAGTCAAAAGCAAGCAATCCAACTGAACACACCAGTAGCATGCCCAGCAACACAAGCTTCAAAATCCTGGGTTAATCTGCACCACGGGCTCAGTTGCTAATGCAAAACAATTCCAAAATAAACACTCCCAGCCAGGTTTAGTTCTCACCCCCTGGCCTTTGTCTGAACAGTCAGTCCTCTCTCTCCCTGCAAACATCCTCCCCGCTAGGACCTCCTCCACACTTCCTCTTCCTGTCTCCTTTTAAATCTGGGTAAGCTGGTCAACTTCCCCTCATTACTGATTTACAGTGCCAGCTGTGGGCCCTTAGATGGGTGGCCTGTTACCAGCTGGCTAATTACTCCAGCCTGCAGCCTGTCACATGAAGGCACAGAGGATCTATTTCAAGTGAAGATGGGCTCCTCCCATACCTAGTGGGGCTGTCAAGAGAGAGCTATCTGCTTCTTGGAGGTGAAAGTGGGGTGTGGAGAGTGGGGATTTCTTCATGGATGGCAACTTGAAGCAGGGTCAGCAGGTCTGTGGGTCACTTGCCGTTGACGATATTGTGTGGTTTTAAAATAAGGCTGAGTTCAACTGGCACCTGTGCAGGATCAGCATCATATTCTATCTTTCAGGACAGCACATCTGTTTTTCTGTTTCTGGACCCAGGTTGATATATTATTTAGAAATCAAAACAGGAAACGAAAAGTGCCTAGTGCAGCTGCCTCTGTTTGACAGCTTTCATCTTGTGGAAGTACTCTCGATTGCTGTGGTCTGGAGGATCTGTATTTTGTGTCACACTACTTGAAGGTACTGCCACTAGTCCCTAAAGGCAATACAGATGGCCAGGAGTTCCCAATCCAGGATCTTGTTATTCTGTTCTGCTGGGGTAAATTTTCAGGAAAAGAAAGCACAGCAGTGTAGGGTCTCTGAACATGATTGTGAAGTCCTTGAGGAATGCTCCCCAATCTTGGCGGATGAGGCTATTGTGCTCCACCAAAGGTGTGGCCCATTTCAGAGCAACTCCTGCTGGGAGACTAACCCCTTGGCTAATCCTTGCTGAGTCTTGGGAAAAGAGCTTTGGTTGGGCTATCAATAGGATATGGCATTACATGAGGAACCAGCAGAAATTCATCTGGTCATCATTGTACCTTTTAGGTAAAGGGATGGGTAAGTGGGATCCAGGGACAGGCTGACATGTAAAAATCTTGCTGTAGAGCTGGTAGATCTGGGAGTGAAGGAACTCATTCTCCACCAACAACTGCTGGATCTGGTGTTTTAATATGTGATAGGCAAAGGCCATTGGTGTCAGCTGGTTTGGCCTGAATGGGTCCAGGGAGCACCAGTACAAAGTCTACCTCCACTCTAAGCCCGCTTTGCCACATGTGGTAGTCCAGGCAATTTGTCACGCTGAGCTGTGCACCACCAGGTCTGAGCATCACCATAGAGTCAGGAGAAGCCAGGAAGTCAGACACCAGGAGATCTGTCCAAGGAACTGAGTAAGAGATACGGAAGGTCAGGCAAAGCACAGGAACAAGAGGCACTTTGGGCCAAAAATCCAGGAGGTCAGGCCAGAGCCAGGTCATGTATCCAGCAGGTCAGACAGAACATGAGGTCAGGAGGCTAGCTGGGTCAGGTATCCAGAGACACCATCAGTCAGTAGCAGTACAATCCAAGGGTACAGCAGCCTACATACGAGATTATACCATGTTGCCCAGATACTTCCTCTTCCAGGTCAGTGGCTCAGATGGAGGGTTCTGGCCACCTGTGTCCACCACAGGTGACAGACTGGGATGGGCGGCTGTGATAGGCAGGCCAGCCAGGGTTCTGGGTTCAAGGCCATAGCCTTACAGGCAAGGGGAGCAGTGAGGCTGATCTGGGTGAATGGGGGTGGGGGCAAGTGGGGTGTTTACACTTAGGTGTAACCTAGAGTTGCTACTATACCTTAGGGTAATAGAAACTGGGTAACAGAGATCAGAGGTAATCCCTCCCTGGAGCAATGTAACTGCCTAATGAGTGCTTAAAATTAGTTTCAGGTGTTAATGTTCAGACAATCCAGGCATGAAGAGCTCCAGGAGCCGCCTAACATCACTGTGTAACAGGGCCCTACGTACAATCTCTCTCCATGCCACCCACACTCTTTCAAATAAGTTTTCAACAAAAATCATTTTTCTTGCAGTAGAATACAAGAGGATCATGTAGCTCATACTTTCAAAAGTTAGAAACATTCAGTCCAGAGGAGAGCCACGCGCATGATCAGAGGTCAGGAAAACAGATCTTACGATGACAGGCTGAGAGCCATGGGACTGTTTAGCCTGGAAAAGTGTAGGCTCAGGGGTGATCTGATGGCCACCTGTAAATTTATCAAGGGTGACCACCAGGATCTGGGGGAACGTTTGTTCACCAGAGCGCCCCAAGGGATGACGAGGTCGAACGGTCACAAACTCCTGCAAGACCGTTTTAAGGACATAAGGAAGAATTTCTTTACTGTCCGAGCCCCCAAGGTCTGGAACAGTCTGCCAGCGGAGGTGGTTCAAGCACCTACATTGAACACCTTCAAGAGTAAATTGGATGCTTCTCTTGCTGGGATCCTATGACCCCAGCTGACTTCCTGCCCTTTGGGCAGGGGGCTGGACTCGATGATCTCCCGAGGTCCCTTCCAGCCCTGATGTCTATGAAATCTATGAAATCTACAGCATTCTAGAAAGGTAAAACTTTGCTAGAAACAGGAAATTCATTAATTTCATGAGAGTTTCTCCATTAAACCAGGATTGCTAAAGCAGGTGTTAAATACAAACACAACAGAAACAATCACACACTTTGCTTGCAACATTATGAAGCAGAAAAAACCACAAGGCTATTCATGAGGGGTCTCAAATTTAGTTTTCTTTTGGCCTGAGATGTCTTTAGGATCAAATACATATTCCCATGAACAGGCATGGTTCATGTGGAGAATTGTAAACTAAGTAAAATATTTTGCAAAGGGGGTGATGATATATACCCTCTACTACTTGTTCAACTTGTTACTGTTATTCCAAGAAAAAAATAGACAGGAAAACTGTACCTCATTTATAGAAAAAGAAATGTTAGACTGCTGTTGTCATGGGAATGATCTTAAATTGCCTTTTGGCTCTTTGCTGCTCATACCTTTCACTGTTGGTTGCCAAAGTGAACAAGTTGAACATTTTTATAGTGCAATTTTTTTCATGCACTCCCCACCCCCACCAGTCTGTATGAAAACAGGCTGTCTTTGAATATTATTTTAACCAGTTTGGTACTACCTACCACACATGATATTCTATTCTATTAGGTTATTATACCAGGTTTGTTGCCATACAAGCCAAATACTTTCCAGTGGTACAGTAAGCTTTCTAGTAATACAGTATCTGTTATGCGTAGTTTATTTTCAAAGACCATTCTCCAAAGGGAAAACTGGTTGTGAAATGTTGTGTTTTCTTTCAGTAGGGTGATTTTTTTTTAGTTTCCTTGCTTCTAAACCTATAGTCCATGTATTATGTTAGAAAAGTCAGAGTTGAAAAATGTTCCTGGCACTTGGAGAAAAAGGTGGTGACTTTGGTAGTTGCATTTAGTTCTTGAAGGACATCATTCCACAGATTCTGGCTAGCCCCTGAAAATCTGGAGACATGTTTTATGGGTACACAGACCCAAAAGATATCTCCGGGGTGATATTATAGAGCAATTTTGCCTACCATGTACAGCTGAATGGAAATTTGGCACTCTAAAATGTGGCCACTCACATTCGACTGCAGCACAGATGCTACTGCAGAGAGAAACAGCAAAGTGGTAGACTGTATGTGTGATGATATGGCAAGATGGAACTGGATTGCTCAGGAGAATAGTAATAGCATAATATGGCATGCTACCTCACAGACTGCCAGACCACAGCCAAAAACCTGAGGCCTCAGCCTGACCAGCACAGTCACTCAGCCTGTCCTGTCACCTTAGAGGTAGTCAATCACTGATGCTGGTCAAGGCTGTTCTGAAGCCTGCAACACTGCCTAGTCCTCTGCCCACTCACAGGCACCAGAGGGGCTGGCCAGGATCAAGTGAACCTCCAATGACCACATATCAACCCCTGATCCAGAATAGGAGTGCCTGGGCAACAGAGTTCAATCTGGGCTGTGTATGCATGTTCAAATGATCTGGGAGAATTTGCCTGGATTTTTTTCTCCTGGTAGAAAAACTTATTGGAGACACCTGAATGGACATTCAAGTGCTGAGCCCTTGAACAGCAGAGAATCTGCAGTGCTAATACTGTGCAGCCAGCACCCTAATGCACACATCTCAGCATGCTTTGTAGGTTCTTTCAGGCTACCTAATAACAAATGGCAGTAGTGCACAGGGCATCCTGATTGGCTGACCCAGGCTGTCTCCCAGGCTCTGTCTCCCTGCAGCACAATGTGGGAAGTGAAGGGGGCACATTCTGCAACCTGCTTGGCTGGAACATCAGTCCACCCTAAATAACATACTGTCCTCCAGGAAGCAGAGCACCCTGGGATGGTGAATGATTGTGCTGTGGTGTCTCTCAGACAAGTATATGTACAGATATTCACTCGTGCAAGAAAAGCTCTCCTGGAAGTGATTTAACCCTAGTTGTTCCAGATTACTTTTCTCCTGGAGCAACCATTTTTGCTCTGGGAGAAAAATCCTGAACATCTGTACACCGTAAACTCCCAGGAAAAAGCTGAATGTCTGTATGTAGCTCTGATCCCAGGCTGCCTTGTTGCTCTCTCTGGCATGTGCTCTGACTCCTTTCTCTGCTTGATCTCCTAGTTTCTTGACCTGGTGTCTCAGTGCATTCAGGTGCCCTGCGCCTGAGAGCAGAGACTGCTCTGGGGAGACCCATAGTGGCAGAAAGGGGGAGGCTCAGCTGCCAGTCACCAGGGCTGCACAGGTGCTGGTTGCCGGGGCAACTGGTAAAACCAGCTGACCAGGAAGGGGCAGGGCTTATCCCTTCTTAAGCCCAGGTAGGAGGCCAGGAGGGCAGTCCCTCTCCAGCAGCCGTGGGAGTAGGGACTCAGCTCAGACAGACAGAGGGGAGGACTCTGGTGTTGAGAGAATCCCCTGGTCACTGCTGAGGGCGGGGAGCCCTCCTTCCTCCCCCTGCTCCCTCACTCTCTAGTAGGGAGTAGGTTTTTGTTTGACCGGACGGTCTAGTTTTTATGTTGTAGCCCAGGGGCTTTATGTTTTATGTTTACTGTTTTGACCAGAGGACCGGGCGAGGCTATTAGGGGTGGAGGAGGCCTCATAGGAGCTCCACAGTAGCATGGGGTCTCCTGGTACCAGAGAGGGCACAGCCTTTTTTGGGGGCACATTGGCCCCAGCCTTGGAGCTAGGGGGTGGCGAGAAGCACCGGAGAGAGAGAAGGGGGCAGTGAGGAGCTCCAAGAGAGAAGGGGGGAGCGAGGAGTCCCAGAGAGGGAGAAGGGGGCAGTGAGGAGCCCCAAGAGAAAAAGGGGCAGTGAGGAGTCCCAGGAGAGATGGCGGTGAGGAGCTCCGGGAGTAAAGAGGAGGGCCAGAACATAGCAAGGCCCAGGTCAAACCGCACCAACTCTATCTGCGAGGCTTGGGCTGCAGTGTAGGGGAGGAAAAGGACCTGCAGGTAGCGCCCCCTGTCACCGGGGCACGGAAAAATGGGCAGCCTCCCACTGATTACAACCATCTTCTAATCAAGCAAGATCAAGGCGTGGCAGGAGAGGAAGCAGGCGGTTGACCCATTACAGGAGGGCGGGGCCACTCCAAGAAAGGCTCTGATATTGATACTCCTGTCACACCTGGCTTACTCTTGCCTGATTCCCAACTTCTTGACTTGATTGTTCTTAGACTGTGTACTTGGATTGACCTCCTGGCTTCCTGACCTGGCTTATTTCTAGAATCTGCTTGTTCCTCTTGACCCTAGTTGGCGACTTGATTCCCAAGTGGCCCCAGACCTGGTTGTCCATGATTAGGCATAACACAGACATACTTGGAACCTGGTCCAACATGGTAGTAATTCAAGCCTCAATCCTATTCTGTCTTGTTGAGATATCTAAGTGGCACTTACGTGGCACTCAAGAGTCCAAGCCACTAAGTACAATCATATTCCATTATATGCATCAGTCAACCTCTCCCCCTGACACCCTTAATTCCAAGATTTATTATATACCTCCTTTTAGGTCTGAAAAGATCTTGAGGAAGGCATATGAAAAATTTACAGCACCAGACAGTCAAAAAGCAAGAGGGAATATGACTCTGTGGCCTAATGAGGTGGACACCTGGAAGGTGGATGTGTCCCTGGGTTCTGGTTTCTGCTCTAAATTCTATTTATGCATTTTACACAATGACTTTTTAATGCAAAATGTATAAATAGCACTAGGACCAGGAACCAGACCTGGGAGGCTCAAGCCTCCCCAGTAAATGCCCCACTTATTGGGTTCCCTGTTGGAAGCTGTCCTTGTGGCCCTGTTACTATTGTCTCCTTTCCATCTACTGGCTCAATTTCAATGGGGGAGCTGGAGAATGCCTTCAGTCCTGATTAGTTCTTCTTTTGAAAGATAGGGCACTTTCCTGAGAAATGAGTTTAATGCCTTGAGGTTGGGTAGGGTTTAGAACCCAGGGGTGCCTGTGGACGCTGCTCTGATGTGTTGTAATTACAGCATGTCAGAGCAGACTCAGATTAACCAAGTCTGCTGGAGTGTGGTAATTATTGTACTTCAGCCAGCCTCCATGTCTCATGTATCAGCATCCCCGTGCTTCAAAATGGTGGCAGAAGTGCTTTAACTAAAGCTCATTCGATGAGTTTTAATTAATACCACCATTTTGAAATGCAGGGACACTGATACATGAGATGCTGCAGCACTTTAATTAGAGAGGCTCTCAGAGCTGCTCCCTCCCCACAGCACATGTAGAAATGCCCCAGGTTTCCTACCCCATGGGCAAACACCCTAACCTTTAAGAAAAAGATGGATACATGTTGGAACTGTGCTTTACTTTATCCTGAAGTCAAAGGTGTTGTCAGATGTCTCCCCTCTCTGTGAGCTGAATCCTAACAGGGCATAAGCATATAAGACAATGGGAACACAATACATCTCTCTGTGGAGAGTAGGATCATCCTTCTGAGGTGAGGTATATATTTTTTGGGCAAACAATTAAGTCTTATATAATTAATTGGTGAATAGGATCTAGGGCTAAGAGCATTAGCATCTATTACATGCTTGGTAGCCTATGTGAAATTAGTCTTAATCCCAATTCTTAGAGGATAGTTGTGTACAACACAAAAAAACTTGTTCAGGAGGGCACCAAAGGGCATCAAAATACAAGTTTGCTCACGGCGGCACACACTCACAGCACACACTCACAGCAGAGCTCTCCCTCTGTCCTGTGGCACCCCACCCGGGTCAATCCCTGTCCCAGGCAGGGAGAGTTGTGCCTGGCCAAGTCCGCCCCTTGCTGCCAGCCACTGCTCAGGAGGAGCTGGGCCAGGCAGTGCAGGTGGGGCGGCACCAATCCAGGGCTTTTGTTTCCATTTTCACCAACTGAATGGGATGCTGGGACAGCCTACAAAATCTGGGATTGTCTTGGTCAAACTCTATGGTCACCCTAGTACTACAGCTTTTCCTGATGTACTGTGTCAGCATGGCCTGTTTCAACAGTACTTCATTTATTACATTTTTATAAAGGGATTAAAACAAGAAGACTTGCCTTTTTTTGTTATAGTGTTTGGGCCACCCTAGTTCAGTACAATGTGCATTACTGAAATCAGCCCTGAGACTTGCCTATAGCTACAGTAGAAGGTGCCAGTTTTTGCCCAATGAACAGAGCACCTTCTCTAAAACTTTAACACTATAATTATTAGTAGTACATGATTAATCTTTCAAGTCCAAAAACCAAAAGGTTTCTGCTGCTTGAGGAGACTGGTAAAACAATGGGGAAGATAAAAACAATCAGGCACTTTTCTTCTTCAGAATTAATTTGGTTAAGTATGTCAGTCGTGGTAATGTCGATAGAGTTTCATAACTTGCAGCCAACTAAAACGTGCTTTCCTGTTCCCACTAGTGTCAGTACGAGTACTGCTTTGCTGGGAGAAAGACTGGGTCTAAAATTTTAGGATACAGATTTGTCATGCTGCAAAATCCAGGAAAGAAGAGCAGAACTACTGTAAATGACATGCCAGGAACTGAAAGCAGCTCTATCAGAAGTTCCCTTTTCTACATATTAAATAATGGGAAATGGTAACTGGAGATTTTTTTACAAAACAACAGTTGTTTTCCCAGATAAACAACTATGCTTTAAACTTGTGGCAGCTCAGAGTCCTAAACCTTATAATGTACATTGAGCCATGCAACTCTGGTACACTGCTGTGGTGTTTCTTTTTAGGTGGGCAGATGATGCCCAAGTACAAATTTTACAACATTAATTTAAGATATTGACTAAACACCATTCCTACCTATCCCCTAAGATTTCTTTCAGACAGAATTTATAGGATGTGCAGATGACCAGATTTCCATTTGATACAAGTTGAATTTTCATAATTTCTTTTAAAAACTGAAAGATTGGTATTAAGCATATGTAGTCTGGAAGGTCTGTCTAGTCAGCAAGTTTCCAATTCACAGTCCAACTGATGGATTTATTTTGTGCAAACAAGTTTTACTATGGAAATAATCTTCCAATTAGAGATGAATCTGAACCACAACCTATTATATGAATACTCCAGTAATGTGGATATGAAGGTAATCTTTTGTAGTTTAGACCTATTGTAGCAGGGTGAGAGGAAGAAGGGAGAGAACAAGCCCATTTGCACCTTCCCTCTTACTGGAGTCAGGTCTGGAGCCGGCCTCCATTGCCTCTGGCTTTGCCTGAATGCTGCTTGCACCACCATGGAGCTCAGCTTCTCCCTTTATGCAGCGAGTTCTGGAGCCTATCCCTCTCACCACTGGTTTTACTGGAGTGCCAGCCAGGCTAGCACAGAGCCAGCCATGCAGACTGCGCTGGCACAGAGTGCAAGGGAGGTGCTTGGAGGGTTTGATGGGGGAAGCCATGAGTGGGGCACAAGGGAAGCCCAGGGGCATGCCCCAAACTAGAGAGCCTGGGAATTCTGGCTCCACTGTGGGCTTTCCTTAAACAAAGAGGCTCTACTCACCTGCAGGAGACCAGAATACAGCAGCACTGGAAGCTCCTGACCCTGACTGGCTGGAGTACCTCAGAGGCTGCTATAAGAGAAGGACAGGAGTGAACGGGACGGCCCCTGGATGAGAGACTGAAGAGTGCACACTGGAAACTGGTGAGGGGGAGCAATTCTGCCCACATTTTTGTGTATTTATCCAAAATGGACTTTTAGGGAAGATGGGAGCCAATCCATAAGGAATGCACCCCGGCCAAAGCCTGAAGGTTAGGTATCTTTGAAATGCTCCCAGTCTGAACTGGGGAACGTTTGACTGATTTAAGACTCATGGGCTTGTGGAGGAGTATAGGGGTGGAGAAGCTCCCAATAGACCCAACTAACTTTACTTGGTATGGCATCCATCTACATGGGGTAGAAGCTGCCCTTCCCCAGAGGGAAGGTCATGACCAACAGATTAGATGTGAAAATGGTGACAGTGTACTGGGACTGCAGAGGCGAATGGCAGGGTGGATGAAGTTTGCCAGAGCTACCATCCTGGCAGGATGGGAAGGTCTCATCAAAAGAATTCTACCTTTTAAATACCAAGTCATGGTGGGCGAGTCTGGAGTTGGGGCCACACCCTTCTTCCCGAGGACATTAATAGGCAAATCAGTTGGTCTCAGCTGTGGCCTATTACACCTATCTTGACATTCAACACATTTTTATTCTTCATGCTGGCCATGGATCAGCTTTCATGTCTACCACTGCAAATTTCCCAGAAATCTTCTTGAGAGAGTGGGTGTACATGTGTTCCAAGCTGCTGGTGCACTTTCTCCTTCTTCCCCAGGCTGGGGGCTGCTTTGGGAGAGCAGTGGCAGCTAGACTCCTCCCTAGCATGGAAAATGCCCCTGAAGGGAAAACTGCAGCTGAAAACCTCCTATGCAGGACTCTTTCTGATCACAGAGGAGTTGAGTATACAGGCAAACCTCTCTCACAGGAATACTATTTTTCAGGTGTCAAGATGGAAAATGTTTCTTGTAGATGGGGTAGGCTTCCTCCACTGGCATTTTCTGCTGGAAGAGCAGCAGTTCTCCCAGTAGAAACATAATGCCTGTAGGGGGCCACTATGATTTCTTATATCCTAATGCATGCAGTGCAATGCTATTACACTGATTAAGATGGTTGGAACAGAACTTCCATGCTGAAAGAGGAGAAAAAATAAAAGATAATGATGCAGTGAGAGTCCCATATCTCTTAGCCTGTGTTGTTGAAAATGTTGATTATAGCTATAATCTTGAAACTTTAATTCTTATATCCTATTATAACACCCAGGCTACTTATTATAGCTCACTTTACAGAAAGATGTAGGCTGAACAGACAACTTTGTGAGCAGGGGAGGGATTCCTTTTTAAGTGGTCACACACTAAATTATTTATTTAACTAAACCAGTGGTTTTTAACCTTTGTGGACTCAAGGCACTCCTCAGCAAATATTAGCTCCTAGTTTTCAGTCATTTGTTTACTACAGAAATATAATACAGCAATTCTTCTGTTGGAAAAAACTCAGAAAATATTATAACAGGTGAGAATATTTTTAACACTCTGGATTCCTATTTGAAATATCTTGAATTCATCTTGTGAATCATGTTTGCCAACTTGACAGTGCCAACATTGTGTGGCACCCCACAGTACCTGTGAAAGGATCTCAAAGTGATTGAAAATCACTGAACTACACATAAAAAATTTGTAATTTAAAGTTAAGCAAAGGGCACCTAAGCCATTTAGGAGTAGGGTGGCCATATTCTTTTAAAGGAAATCCAGGATACTATCCCCCCCCCTTATCTCCCCCAAGTCAGTGGCATTGCTGCAGGCAGAAGAGACAGGTTGGTAGGGGCTCAGGATGCAGTCCAACTGGGAGATGAAGCAGCATGGTGTGCGGTAGGCGGGTGGTCAGGCACCACTGCTTCTGTGTCGGAGCAAGGAAGATGGACTGTAGCCTGCCCCCTACCTCCAGCCACTGCTCAGGAGAAGCTGGGCCAGGCATGTGTGGCTGCACACCATGCTGCTCTGCTTCTCTACTGGACTGTGTCCTGCATTCCTGCCTACTTGTTTCTGCCTGGAGCAGCCAATTCCAGGTTTTTTCTTTCATTTTTCACCAACTGGCCAGGACCCTGGGATGGCCTACAAAATCTGGGAGTGTCCCAGTCAAACCAGAATGTATGGTCACCCTACTTAGGAATGCTAGTCACATTGAAAAATGTGTGCTTCTCAGTTACTTAAATACATTTGAAAATCCTTTTCTAAGGTCTACAGGTGCCTATATGTTACTGACTGAGTTGTCCTAATGTGATGAGGCATTAAAAAGAGTGGATTCTATATTTAAAACCAACGACCAAACAAAACCACCCAAGTTAAGAAAACTGTAAATAAGACTAATCTTCTAATCTGAGTGTAATGCAATCCAGTGACACGATAAGATTGTGGTTTAGATTTATAACGTGTTTGTTGGTGTTTTATGTGGTATTTCATAACCAATTGGGGCCTCCTTTCTAAGTACAGAGCAAACATCCACAGCCATATTAAATCCATTTCACGGAAAAACAGCTTGAGGGCTCTAACTCCAGCATCATAGGAACTTCCCTTTTTGACCAGCTTGGGCACAATTTACAAAAGTAACCTTTAAATGACAGACAACCCATTCTCCCTTCACAAATGGATGAAAATAATATTTCCTATTGCTTGAGCTTATGTTAATTAACATTATATGTCAACCGTACCCCCACAATTACATATATTAAAAGGATCATTGAAATCATTGAAACCACATACCAGTAATTCACTTTGCATTGTCTGTCCTTTACTATACCCTGTACATATCCAGATGTGCAGGGGCATGTGCCTGCAAGAACACAAATAGTATAGTAGTGGCACAAATTTGTGCCGCTAATTTGTGCCACAGCACCTGCCCCTGCATGTGTGCTTTGTTGCAGGACACTGTGTCCTGCTTTGTGCAAACTGCCCTTGGTCAGCTCCTCCAAGCCCCCAGCAAGCTGGAGCAGGCAGGGCACAAATGCAGGGCCAGATTAACACATAGGCAAACTAGGGACATGCCTAGGGTCCTAAGTGAAGAAGTGGCCCAGTTGTGCTTATTTTACATATGGTAATTATAGACTTATAGACATTAGGGCTGGAAGGAACCTAGGAAGATCATCGAGTCCAGCCCCCTGCCCAAAGGGCAGGAAGTCAGCTGGGGTCATAGGATCCCACCAAGATAAGCATCCAATTTGCTCCTGAAGGTGTTCAATGTAGGTGCTTGAACCACCTCTGATGGCAGGCTGTTCCAGACCTTTGGGGGCTCGGACAATAAAGAAATTCTTCCTTATGTCCAGCCTAAAACAGTCTTGCAGGAATTTATAACCATTCAAACTTGTCATCCCTTGGGGCGCTCTGGTGAACAATCGTTCCCCCAGATCCTGGTGGTCACCCCTGATAAACTTCTAGGTGGCCATCAGATCACCCCTGAGCCTGCGCTTTTCCAGGCTAAAGAGCCCCATGGCTCTCAGCATCTTGTCATAAGGTCTGTTTTCCTGACCTCTGATCATGCGTGTGGCTCTCCTCTGGACTCTCTCAAGCTTCTCCACATCCTTTTTGAATTGTGGAGCCCAAAACTGGACACAGTACTCCAGCTGTGGCCTCACCAAGGCCGAGTACAAGGGAGAATGACATGCTGGGATTTGTCTGAGAAGTATCTATGGATGCAAGCCAGCGTTTTGGTCGCTTTACTAGTTGCAGCATCGCATTGCAGGCTCATGTTCATCTTGTGGTCAATGATGACCCCCAAGTCTCTTTCTTCCATAGTGCTAGCCAGCATAGCACTCCCGAGCCTATAAGGATGCTGCGGGTTTTTCCTCCCAAGGCGGAGAACCTTGCATTTTTCAGTGTTAGACACCATCGGGTTCTCGTCTGCCCATTTGCTGAGCCTGTCCAGGTCAGCCTGGATTGCCCTCCTTTTTTGAGTGAAAAAAAGTAATATAAACATACAGTATTAACTAGGGGTCCACGAGTTTGTCTGCCTTGGGCCCACGAAAGGGTTAATCTGGCCCTAGACAAATGGATGACTGGATATGCTTTGGCCAGCAGCCAGAGCATCTTCCTGGAGGACCAAGCCCCTGTTTGTTTTGGTGCACGTTATTGTAGTGTGCACCATATCACATTTTTCAGGGGTTCTTTTTTTGCTACCTGGAAATCTCAGTAGCAAATTTGCAGGGTGGGGGCACGTTTTAATGTTCCACACATGAGGTTTGTGGTGCCACACAGAAGTCTGCAGTGCCACAGACTTCATGTGCCTGCATGTGGGGACACAGCTAGTGGCCACCAAGCACAAGTGAACATTCAGCCTAAATGTTTTTACCTGTAAATATGGCACATGCCAACTTGTATTTCATCATGATTTACAGTATTTTTCTCATCATTTCACTGTGTGGTCTACTTTATAAGAGAAAGATCCTTTGAGAAATCTCTTCCTCTGCCAACTTGACAAGTCCAGGTTGCTTAACTCTCAAATTTGTCTGAAAGCTGTTAGGAAGGGACACATAAACTACTGAAATAATATACACATCTTAGATAAGAAAAGGGCCTATTTCCAGTGGAAAGAAGGCGAATCCAGACCAGTGTCAACAACCTGTTTAGCCATATATCATCTTGGGAAATCCATGGATGTCTCCACCACTGAACTATATCACAGAATCATAAAAAACCAGGGTTGTAAGGGACCACATCTGGGCATCATCTAGTTCAGATTCTCAACTTTTTTAGATTCAGGGCACCTTTCCATAACTTTTTTATTTGGATGGCATCTCAGTGGAAAGCCACTCTTCTCCCTCAGCTTACCACAGTGGTTCTCAACTGGGGTTCTGTTCCTACAGTTTCACCTGTCCCGTATGCCTCTGTTTTTAGAAGCAGCATTGGGATCTCTGACTGGGAAAGACTGTGGCAAGCCTGAGCACTGCTGCCTGCTGTAGGTTTATCCACTGGTGACACATAGGGGGTGCATGCGGGTGAACATGCACCCCCTGAGATTGGCCGTGCACCCCCTGCAAGAGCCAGCTGCGGACATGACCCCTGGGGCTGACAGCTGCTATCCAGTAACCACCAAGGGAGATGTCCCACGAGGTCAATGACCCCTGGATTGGGTAAGCCCAAAACTTGGGGAGTCACCAAAGTCTGCCAGAGAGGGATAAAAGGAGGCAAGGAATGACCCCCCATGGCAGCGTCTTTTACCTGACCAGCACCCTGCCTAGCCAGAAGGACCAGCCAGTGTCCCCCTTCTGAAGCAACATCGTACTGAAAGAAGCCTCGACTGGCCATTGACGGCAGACTCCAGCGCTTGGGGATAGGTATATCTTGAACCCAGTGCTTAGTGTTCATACCTAGCTACTGTGAGTGTGTGTGTGTGCATGAATGTGTGTGTGTTTGAGTGTGTCAGCCCCAAGATTTATGATCTGACTTTTTCATCCGTCTAATAAACTAGAATTTTATGATGATACTGTGAGTTGGTCCTTTGTAGCCAACAAAACAACCTCATGACTCAGCCAGTTGGGTCAGCGTCTACACATGCTTTAGTGTGCATCAAAAAAATGCTGAAGCAGGGTGTTACTTGTATTTACAAGTACAAGTATTTATGAGTACTACCTTGCTACAGTGTGTATTAGTTTCCTGTGCCCTAATAGGGGCCCAAATGTAGACCTGGAGATGTATACTGCAGAGCTAATTAGTCATCTCTGCAATAAACGTCTTATGGAGATGTGCCCAGTGAGAACCACTGATCTAATCAAACCCACTTCTCAAGGCTTGATCACCCACATCTAAACCATCCTATACAAATGTTTGCCTTTAACAAACAAGAAGGGTCTGATTTCAGCCAATTAAAGCCAGTCTGCTTATCCTTCACACACTGGATCTTGCTAAAGCAGGGAATTCCAAAGCAGTAAACTGCTATAATCCCAATGGGAAATTAAGGATGGAGAATTCCCTGCCTTTTGATATTTAAAATCAGACAACGTAATGTTTTATTTTTACTTACTTTTTATTCATTTTGCATAATAGTTGAGACAATACATAAATGTTTGAAAACTTCTTCCTGAGTAGTTCCAGAAAGCTACAAAACAAATACAAAATTCCATAGCTTTATCAGTCCTATTGACCTTCTCTTTAAATGTCCAAAACAAGGGGTCCCCACCTAACTTACTATATAAAGGATAGCTACAGGATCTTGAATGGGATAGCCAATGTTGTGCAAAGTTTTCTTTAGAAAAAACTCGTATAAGAGATAGCTTGGATAACATATTGTACATCATTTGGAATCTGAGCCTAACATCAATCTGAGCCAAAGGCACAGAACACAGGGTAAATTCAAGGCTCCTTTCAAAATAAAGATTAATTATTTAAAAGTTCTCAGCCATCCACAGCAGGGCCAGATACAGTATTGTACTTGTCAGGGTCTATGTCCAAGGCTCTTCAGAACTGTCTTTGAAACTTTGTCAAACAAGTGTTTCAGACCCTAGCAACATGTGTCTTGAGACTGAAACCTTAGGGACCTGCCTTTCAAAGAAACCCAGAAGAGAACAATAAGCTGTCACTCAGGGAGACGAAGCTAACTATCTTACCTCATCTACCACAGAGAAAACAAATAAAGAGCATTAATAACCTTCATAACTGAGCACTGGAACATTTAGAGAGTATCTGAAAAACTCTTTATTTCCTAAAACGTAACAACAAAGTGGCTTCCCACCCAAACAGAGAAAGAGTAAGTAAAACCAAAAAGAAATTCAAGACATGGCTCATTCCATGTCAATGAGCTGTGTTTCCAGGATACTGACATTTTTTTTTTTCTTTAACTGTCTTTTGTACTAGAAAAATGCTTACCATATTATCATATATTATTCTACTGCTTTTTATTCTAAAGAATATTGAGGTACCTTGCACACTTTAAGGGACTGAAATGAATAAGTGTGCATGTGTATGCACAGACATGCATAGGACAGAGCTCATTTCACCAGCTGTTAAAATGCAGTTATATCTGGGTGAGAACAGAACAAATTATTAAAACTGCCAGCTTCACAATACAGCAACATAAGTCAGGAATTTAAGAATCCTCAGGGGAAGACGCAAACTGAGATTTAATTCTAGAGCCCTGGCCAAATTCACACTCTTGTAAAAGTGCCACAAAATCTTTAATGATCAAAGGGATAAGACCCTTTTCAGTATCTGGTAAAGCTGCTGCTTACAAAAGCTTATGCATCTCTGATTGAGTTAGTCTATAAGGTGCAAGTCTACCCTGCCTTCTGCCTGACTTCAGACTCACATGGTTAGCTACCTCCCTCTGCAGAAATGGATGTTGTGATGTCCAACTACACAATACTTATGAAGCAAATTATAGTGCAAAATAGACTAGCTAATGGCAGAGTTGGAAATAGAATAAATTAGTTCTGTTTCCAGCCTTGTACACATTCTTCATGAAGGTTTTTGGTTTTTTACTTTGCTCTTCAATAATCATCCTCAAATTGACACTGCATCCAAAACTACTTGAAATACACTTACCCCATCTATTTGAAATAGCCAGTTATTAGTTAATGTTACTTTTTACTGCATGTACATCTTTGTATTTCACTACTGTGTTTATACGCAGGAACAGCTATTTGAATGCTCAGGCAAAAACCATGGATTATTTCAACCCCAAAAGAGATGTGATATCAGGGGTGTGGACAGAAAAAAAATGTTTATACTGGTATAACAAAAGGAACAGGCAGAAGAAGCAAACCCCTACATGGGATAATTCTGCTCAATCCAGTAGGGAATTATTCCTTCAGAGTCAGAGGGTAGAAAATAAGCTATAACAGTATTTACTACTCTAGGGCAGTTGCACATCTGTCTGTTTCTAATCACAGTGTAATTTACATATGTATAAAAACACAATATAAATTCCACAAGGGTGTGGGAATGTCTGCCCATACCCAAAGTGTGTAAAAAGAGTGCTGCCATGGAAAATAATGTATACCCATTAGCTAAATCAGCTTTTACTGGTAACCATTAGAATGTTACTTCCACATGTGCTCAGGAATTCACCTTACTTACCAATGAAATGCCAGAACATCTAAAATACTTATTAACAAATTAATAGTGAACAAAAGTATTGCTGCTATGACAGGCTGCTGCAGGAATTTTTAAAGGGGCATAATGGTCCACTGACCACACACTTGTGTCTGACAGCTTTGAAAGAAGCAAACGAAAGAAATCAATGCCTATCAGAAGCAACAGAACACCATGTTCCTTCCTTGGGAATAATGGGGGTGGAAAGGACAGTCTATTCAATAACCTTTACTGTGTCCTCCAAATATTAACTTAAAAATAACTTGCAGCTAAGAAGCCCATCTTAGCTTCTCTGTCCTACAGCCCAAACATAATAGAAGCACTGGGCCAGAATCTTCTTTGGGAAAAGGAATATAGGAAGCTGATTTGTAATTCTGAAAGCACAGCAGACACGATTTCAAGCCACACACTCTTTCCCTCTGCACACACATGGCGCAACCAACTACAGAATCAGGTAGCCTAGTGGGAGGCTGAATTCCCAGGCAGTTAAATACACTTTGCTGTACCAAAAACAGGAGATGGACCAAATCTGATTTAAATACATGCGGTCCAAAAAGGGAATAAAAACACTGTTTAATTAATATCCAAGGCATGCTGTTTGCCTATGTGATTTCTTGTTACCCAGGCTAATAAAGCAGGCTTTATAAGCTTTGAAACTGGTAGGCATGGAAAGGCAACTCTGTAGGAGGTGGCTGAATCCTATTGTTTGAAATCTTTGTACCGCATTCACTGGCAGAGACCCAAGCAGCCTGGAGTGGTTTAAACTGGTACGTCATAGAAAGGCAGTTTACAGCCAAATTCTGAGGCAGAATACATGTTATATTTTGGCCAACAGGGGGAAACCTCACTGCATTGTCAAATGCTGCAAAAGAGGAGGATTTTAGGATTCCCTGGAGAGTTTAGGATAGTTGCATCTATAAATAAGGAAAGCACTACAAACAAGAAAAGCCAGATTCATGCTGGATGAGACTCTTAAATCAATGGGAACACATCAATTCTATGCTTAATTTTGCATAGAAATTCTGTAAAGTTATATTAAAAAGAACTTTGTTAACTTAAGAGTGAAGGCTGCATCTCACAAATGCAAATGCCTAAAAGCAAGGAAATAAACATTTAAATTATTCAACATCCTACTGTACTCTAGGTACCAGTTCCTCTTTTGCAGTGTTTACTACTTACCTTCCATCATCCATATCAGGAATGATGAACAAGCATCAGGGACCCTTGAACTGTAAATGTGTACACTAGTTATAGAGGTCAGGTTTTAACACCAGTTTAGTGTGTTATTCATAAACTAGATTTATATAGTTCTGTACAGTATTCTATACAGTGCACATACATGAAAGAGGGGTCAAAGTACAAATAAGGATAGGGTGATGTGTTTTTTGTATTGCTATGTATGGCTGCTTGGACACACTACAGGGTTTAATTTGGTTTAATTCTCCCTAAATTGGAACAGGGAGTTTTTAAAAACACCGTTTCAATTTAGGGAGAATTAAAATGAACTAAACTGCCGTGGCATGTACACAAGGGTGGGGGCCTGATCTGTACCTGCCTCTTTGGTGGCAGGGGGGACGGGGGTAGGTGAGCTGCCGGTGGGCCGAGCAGTCCCTGAACTGCGCAGGGGCCCCCCAGGCAGCACCTACTTGCTGGTACCTGGCCCAGGCAGTCCTGGGGGACCACTGTAGCTGTGGAGGGAAGAGCTGGCCCCCTGCAGCCACAGAGGGAAGCACTGGGGCCCCTGCACAGCTCAGGCAGGCAGGCAGTCTCCAGGGAGGGAAAAAAAAAGATCAGGCTTGCCACTTTTTCTTTTCCTTCAGTGAAGCCTGCCTACACAGGCTGCCACTGGGCCCCACAGCCCCAGAGCTGCACAAGGCCCACCAGGCCCCGAGCGCATTGGTTTCCAGTGCCCCTTGTACTGTTGCACTTTTTTAGGTAGCAAACTAAAGGCGTGTGTAGCCAAAATGGGGGCCCTAAATTGAAGCAGTGTGTTTTAAAAAACACCACTTCAATTTAGGGCTGATTAAACCCCTGTGTCATGCACACACCCCGCTGACTTACTTGCCTCCCCAGTGGGGAGAGGAAGGCAAGCTGCTGGCAGGCAAAGCAGTCCCTGGGCTGCAAGGGGGACTGGTGCTTCCCTCTGCGGCAGCCCCCCCAGGCAGCACCTGCCTGCAGGCACCTGGCTTGGGCGGTCCCGGGGGGCACCACAGTTGCGGAGGGAAGCTCAGGGCCCCCACACAGCTCAGGCAGTCAGGCAGGCTCCAGGGGAAAAAAAAAAAGATCAGGCGTGCTGCTTTTCTTGGGAGAAGCTTGCCTTTCTGGGCTGCTGCCAGGCTGCCTGCATGGGCTTCCTGGAGAGCTGTGGTGCTGCATGGTGCCTGGTGCTTTGCTTCACAGCTGAAGGGGCAGCAAACTAAAACTCCTCAGAGGAGTTTTAATTTGCTGTACCCCAAGACATTTAAGTGGCATTACACCACCAAATTTCCTACAGCAGCTAGAATTAATATGCAATATGCTGCGGAGGCTTGCAAACACTGACACCATTAAAGTGGTGCAAAGCATTTAGCCCGCTTTAAAGTTTTGTGCACACACGCCCTTTGTTTTGTCTACACATAGCCTAAATTACCTCAGAAGTGTTTTATCTTGCTACATACCAAAGTCATTTAAAGCGGAATACACTGATGAGTGTGCCATAAGAACGGAATACACCACTGAGCGGTGCAAAAGGGCATTTCAGTTGCTTTAAAGGCCAATTCTGTGGCATGTACAAAGGCCCTTTATGGCTAGTTACTGTACTAAACCTGGCAGTGGATTTGCTTTTATGTGGTGCAATCTGAATATATACTATATATACGTTCATTATTAAAGGGAACTTATTGATAATAAGGTTCCTATAATTGTATGGTGGTAGGCTATTAACACTGAGGAACATTACTGATAAATGGGGTGTCAATGAGTTGGTGAATGAATTTATGCTGGCTACTATTTGTTTTGGATCACTTTTATGACTACAATCGAACTGTATTCTAGTAAAACTGATTTACATAAGAATAAAATGCTCTTAAGCTTTTTAGGGGCATCAGTTCCTCAGGTTTTTAAATAAATAACAATATAATTATTACTCTGGAAAACTACAAAATTAGATACCCATTATCATCAATGTCCACCCTCTGGAACCCAAGATCTTTCACACCCCATGGAAATGCAATCTTCCAGACTCACCCAGACAGCTTTCTAGTTATTCTCCTCTGTTCACTGTTACCCTCTTTTCTGTAGTGCACTCCCAACAGTCCAGTTCCTCCACGTTACTTTTACATCTCCACTCTTTACTTTGACCTCTGACTTTACTACATTCAGCTTTTAAATGATATCACATGCCAACTCAGAAATCCAGTGTAGATGGTTGTCAAGCATGAGCTCATAGGCTGCTTTAAGGTGGACCCTACCCAACAGTGTAGACTTATGTAAACTTTTCATCTGTAGATTTCTAGATGACTAAAGTTATACTTCTGTACATGCCTGGAACTGCCTCAGTCCTCTTAGTTTGGAGCAGTTCAGTACCTAGGTTACACCTTATCCCTGTCTCTGTTCCCAGGGGACTGACCCAATAGTCATGCTTTACTGCACACCTATTGCACACTTATGAGATCACATTTCTCATTAAAAACAGCGGTGGCTGTTGTTTTCATTTAAAAAGAGGAATGGGGAAATGGTGGTACAGGTTCCCAGAGGTTAGACCACTGATATGAGAGATTTGGATTCAAATGCTGAAACAGTTTTCCTGTGCAGAACAAAATTAAAGATTCAATGGGACAGAACATGAAAAAGATGAGCTTGACTCTAAAGCCTAGTGGCTCAGACATTGACTTCACCAAGACATGACTGGGAAGAGGTTCCTGCTCCTTAGTTTCTGCATTTTTAATTAAATAAAACACAAAATGTTTTAGGGACAAAGACCAAAACCAAAGTCTTTCCTTTTCTAGGTGAGTGCTTTTATCGCTAGGCTCTAGGACAGAAGCTTAGGGCCATGAAACTCTAGGAAGGAAGATGCAAGCACCTAAAGCCACAGTCTGTCTATAGCATTTTCTATTGGCTGGCTTAGGATATTAAAAAAATGGTTGTAATTATTATAATGGTTTGATTCAAATTAGTGTAGACATCTGAGAAAAATTAAACCTTCTTTTCTAGCCTATTGGCACGTTTTAGAAATATTTTCCTATAATAACAATATATTCTTGGGAGTTTCAGGTAGAGAAATAGGATCTAGTGTTCTCATGAAAAGCTGACCACTCCAAATGGATTTTTATATGCACCTTGGAAAGTCAAAAATCAACTTGATCCAAGTCATGTCAGAATGGTTTATTTTTGTATTTTCACTACATGATAGTGGGAGGTACCGAGGAAGTTTGAACAGCTTCTTTCAGAGTTCTCAAAGCATCGAACTTGCCAGCCAGACCTTTATTGCCAGCTTTTACCTGTTTTGATTGCACCTGTGAGTGACAGAAATAATATGTTTTATATGAAATTCTGTCCACTTAATATACAAACACTGAGCCTTAAATTGCAGACTCCAGCCTTGATCCTACCTGAACCTTTTTATTGGCAAAAGAGGCTGCATTACTTTCCTTATTTTTATTTTTTTAAAAGCTTTCTAAAAAATACAGTTGTTGTAAGAACAGTTTCCAGAAAGCAATCAAACCATTCCCAGGTGCTGGGGATTGCTATGGTTCATGCAGCACAATGCATAACAATGTAAACAGTACATTACTCAGGGAATGTAAAATATATGTGTGTTTTGGAGAAAATAATAAAATAAATACTTACAAGTAAAAAAAGGCACTTAAAATATTTATCTTAAGAAAAAAGATTCTTACTAAATACAGCAAAGGTTTGGGTTGGCTGCAGACTATCTAATTTGAGCAGAGTTTTCATTATCCCTGAGCCAGGTCCTACAGTTCACACAGTACTCTATCAGGTATCATCCATGAGTAGAGAGGTAGTTAGCCATGTTAGTTTGAAGTCAGGCAGAAGGCAGGGTGGGGTGGCACCTTAAAAGCTAACTCTTTCAGAAGACTTTCATAGACGACAGACTATTCCATCAGATCTGACTGTTATGCCTTTCTGAATTAGCTTTTGAGGTGCCATCCTGCCCCACCTTCTCTGAAGTATAGCTTCTATTGCAGAATTTGGCCCTAGGCTTTTGCTTCCTCAAGTAAATAATAGCGGTTCTGCTTAGTCCAATGAAGATTTGGGAATAATGGTGTATGTAGCACCTCACATACTTTACCAAGAACACTGAAATGTCTGTGGGCATACTGCTTTCCATGAAGAGTATGTGCATCATAACAGCCAAATAGCAACTCTGATGCTGAACCAATTAGGAGATATGGTTTAGAAGCTGGTTCACCATGGCAGACTATAGGTAATTTAGGGAGAGCTAGGCATCAACTTGAACTTATTAATCATATATTATCACACTTGGGCACCAAGTTGCTGTAAGAAGCAGAATCTCTGTGGAAGCACATTTTATAAACATAATGTGCACAGGAGTAACCACAGACATTTCTATTGACCTATTTGTTTTACTTACATGTTTGTATAATATATTTGATATAAATAGTGTGTATAATTTCTCCAGAAATTATGGAGGAAGACACTTTGTCACTTGGTTGCAGTGATAGCTACTGGGTACTTGATGGCAACAATACTGATTGAACTGGAATCTTTCTTCTCTGAAAGACCAAGCCAATATCTTGATCCAAAGGAAAATCTTTGCCAGCAGTTTTTTCAGAGAGTTATCTGAACCCACATTTCTGCAGCATCCTGTCACTTTCTTAATATGTTTATGCTCATAACTCCTGTGGGGTAATGAGTACTCTTCCCTCCATTTCCCAGGTGGGGAACTGAGGCAGAGAAATCCTCTCTCCCCCCTGGAGTCTCATCTGTGGCTGAGCAGGGAATTGAACACAGGGCTCCCAATTTCCAGGCTGTCAGGCAAACCGGTGAAACAACCTTCTTTGCCTTTGAGCCAATGACAAAGCTCAGCAATTTCAGTTGTATCAAGACATGCTAGCCAGTTCATTGTGGTGTTATTCCTGTGATATGCTGCATTTCTTTATCCTTCTGCTTCACTGACTCCTCAACTGAACACATTAGCTCCCTTAGTGCCTCTTAATTTCTTTCTTATTGCTGTTAATTCTGTGCATCCAATGTAAATAAAGTATAAACCATTTGGAGGTACATTTGCGTGGCAGATGCCTTATAGAATAAAGCTGTGTTGTACTTACGTTTGCACTGAATGTTTGAAAGGTGGGAAATATTCCAATACCAATGAGATAGACATGTTTTGAGATAAGCCACGAAGTTGGCAGTTTGCTATGCCAGCAACTAGACTTACACGCTTTCATTTCCATGTGTTTTGACCATTGGTACCCCCACCAAGCAACAGAACTGGTACTTTGGTCTAACAAAAATAAAACAAGTTAATCTTAATCATGTGTGCTTCAGAATATGGCATTATTCTTCAATGCTTAGGCACAGAATAGAGACTGAAGCCACAGGCACGTGTTTAGCTCAAAAGTAGCTTAGTTTCTGATGAACCATGGAGGGAGGGGGAGCTCTGGGTTTTTTTATACTCAAAGTCCAACAAAAAGCAAAGCCTAGCTTGAATCAATGTGTACTGCTCTAAACCCATTATTTCTTTAAAACGATCTCTTTGAGCTTTTCTTTATGATTCCTAAAATACTCCCATGCTCTTCCTGAGATCAGTTCACCGACTCTTACAGAGCTTAACAATGGAAAAATAGTCATATTGGCCAGTTAAGATAATGTTTTCTTTAAAAAAAAATCCTGTCCTGTGGTAACTGGCACCATAGTATTGTTTATCAGAACATAAAGTTCAGTAGAAATCCCACAGTGACGTCATCTCATCTGACTCTTGCTGATGAAAGTCTTTTCTTGTGGCTTTCTGGGATGGTTTCAAATACTTGTGGATGATTTCCTTAACAGGAAACAATGAGAGGGACTTTCGCTTCAAGGACACGCTGTATTCTTGAGCAGGTGAGCATTATCTATTCATTAAATGGGAAGGAGATTGTTCCAGAGGAACTTCAACTGCCTGAAGGGATGATCCACAAGGGGGAGAAGGAGAAGACAGGCAGGCTAAGACAGCATTTCCCGACCTTTTTCACCCCACGGCACACTTACCTAAATAAAAAAGCACTGTGGCACACTGGACAGAGAGCAGGGGGAGGGGGCGGTGTGCCATCTGGACACCGACCGGGCGGGGGGGTGGCAGGCAGCCAGCCAGATGGCATTTTGGGCTGGAGCCACGCCCCCATCTGTCTGTTTCCACAGCAGGTGGGGGGCGTGGCTCCAGCCAAGCAGGGGGTGTGGCTCCAGCCCCAAATGCTGCAGCATACCTGGACGTGCCTAACAGCACACTAGTGTGCCACGGCACACCGGCTGGGAAATGCTGGAGCAAGACAATCAGAATCGGACTTTAGGCAGGCAACTTGGAGGCAGTATGGGCACAGTGAGAAAGAGACAGAAGGGTAAGGTTGGTGCTTGTTGGGCAGGTGGGTATGTGACCACTGCAGCACTTTTTTCCAAAATGTGGAATAGAATCCAGGATTCTTAAGTCTCAGCATTCCTCTGCTGAAAAAAATAACTGAAAAAAACCACTTGCAAAAAGCACTTTTCATGCCCGGCTGGTTCACACATCAGATAGCAAGCTATTACTGCTACCCCATTCACACAAGTGGCAGAGATCTGTGATTTGAATCTAAAGATTCAAACCTTGTTCCTGACCCATCTGGGTGTCAGTATGGCTTGGATAGGATGGAATCTTTGTTTTTTCATTTTCCTTTTTTCAAAAACTGAGGAAAAACTACACTAAGTGCCCATAAAAGAATGTTAAAACAAAACAACAACAAAAACACACCATGATACAATCTAAAGACTATATTGCAATGCAGGTAATACAGACCCACAACAGGGCTGAATTAAGGTTGCAAAGAAAAACTCAATGCATGTACTGACATTTTCCAGCTTCTAAATCCCTGTTTTTATCTTAATGCTCTTTTAACAAAAGTTTGGGTTGTTTAATGCAATGTTCTATATAGAATATAAAATTTGGCTACTGGGAAGAATATTAAAATTGACATGAACTTTATTACTTTATTACTTTATTCAGCAAGGTAGTCACAATGTAAAGAAGAGTTATGATGAGGCTATCTCTACAGGAAATTAACTAAACAGAAGTCAAAGGCAGTGCTCTATATGTAACTGAGGCAGGACATGGAATAATGGGGTTAGGATTTTCTTCTGGTTTTATCAAGCATTTTTGGATCCTGGGAAAATTATTAAACTTCTCTGGGCCCATGGCCCATCTCTAAAATGGAGATATTAAACCTAAGGATGCTGGAAGGCTTAATTAGTGACATATGAACATGGAAATACTTAGGTGAAGATAATTGTAAGTGTAGCATCATGTTATATTACTATATTAGATATAATCTGTGTTTTTATTTTCTTTAGGAATATTGGCTTCTAATTACTACAGTTCAGTGCATTATTTCAGAGGAACTGCATGCTGTTTAAGGCCAACCAAGACAATATTTATCATACAAAATAAATTAGGTCTTTCTATCTTTTTAGGGAAAGTAACTGCTGCCAAGGTCCCAGCCACCAAATGCTGCTGCAGTTCCAAATCCATGGGCCACAGATCCAGCCTGCAGGCTACAGGTTGCCAACCCTGGCAGTAAACTATTTCCTTATACATTTGAGTTTGTGGTTGGATTCACATGCTCATCTTTTACTTCTAGAGCCAAGTCCAAAACCTCAGATCAGAACATTGAATCCAAATCCAGGACCAAGTACAGACATTACACATAAACCAGTATAAGTGACCAAAAACTGGTCTATACCTGTAACAGAACAGAAGTTCAGCGCACATAGACTGGTCCCAGTCTAAGATAGACCTGAATCGATGTGAATTTCCACTTAATTGATTTAGGTTAGAACAGTACATCAAATGTCTATACCAGATTCCCTATTGATTCATGTTAGGTCACTGTCCATCAGCATCCCAGGACACTTTGCAGCTTCCTGCTAGCCCCTCCTCAGAGGGAGCTGGCCTAGCATTTGCCCAGCGACTATTCCAGCTGAGCACCCAGTGGGCTCCGGCCCTGGACTGTCACTGGGCTGAGCCAGCAGACTCTCCCCAGCCCTGTCTCCTGGCTTCTGCCAGCTGCAAGTGGAAAATACAGATAACTGATTTAAAATTAATTTATTTCAATATGTACATTCATTTCTGTGTTGTGTGACATGTTCATATGTTAGAAAGTAGGAAGTGAAACGTATTTGACAATTTGTGGACAAACTGCATTTATATTTCATTGGTGGAATGTATTAAAACATGCTCAGTTACTATGGGGGTCAAGGATGGTTTGCAGTGGTTGAAGTGTGACCCTGGCTTTGCCGGTTGGGGAGGGGGGAAGAGGGCAACTTCCTTAAGGAAACTTCAGCACCAATGGCAGCTGGCAGCAGGTAGCAGGGACAGGGGCGCTTCTGGATTCAAACTCTCCTGAACTTCAGGGTTTGAAACCCAGATTCAGATTCGACTGTTCTACATGATGCAGATATTGTATGCGGTCTGTTCCACAGAAAGGCTGACGCTCTCAAACAGAATGGGATCTCAGTCCATATTGGGATTTTTAATTTGGACTCAGGCTTTTACTTGATTTTCCATGTATTATTTCCATTCAGTGTGTAAAAGAAGATGGAATGACTAAGAAATAATTTACATTTCCTTGATAGCTTCTTTCCAGATGAAGGAACAAACAGAGCATTTATTTTCATTCCCCCTAAGAAATAATTGTCCGTTTTGAGCCAGCCTGACAATTTTCCATAGCTAAAATGTAATACAGGCATAGACCCTGTCTAAAGGAGATTTTGTTTTCAGAATATCATCAGAATTTTGCCAGGAATTTTTATCTGACACCCTTACACAAGTATATTTCCTAAGCTTGCCACGTAAGACCTATTCCTATAACAATCTGACTTTCATGTTTTCTAATTGAAATGTCATCTAACTGTAATCTGTCAAGAGAACCATTTTTTGGTTATGAAAAATGGACAGATATTGCTCTTTCAGCTTAAAAATGCCTAAATATTTATAAAAGAAAGTGTAAAAGATGCTAATAAATAATCCATATTTAAACATACCCATCCAGCAATTAGAAGTATCACAGCTTGGGCATACTCCATTTAGTTTCAAATGGAACTTGTTTTAATATAAGACTTCAAAACCGATAAATTCATTTTTTTTGGCAATAAACTTTGAAATACAATACCAGACTATTTTTTCCTTGTTATACCAGAAACAGCACACTCTAATATTCAGGAAATCTCATGTTTCTACCTTAAACAAACAACATAGTGAGGGCTTGGTAAGTGTAAATGTACAGTACTCATGTTTCATACATGGGAACTGATTGTTTATAGTAAAGTGTGACCTTATTAAAAGGAAAAAAAAATGCATATCCTGATTAACTCATCCACATACAGGCTATATCAGAACTTGGAATACTTCCTGTAAAGAGTGTACTATTTGTGGAGGTCACCTTCAGCATGTATGAAACTCACACAAAAATTAGTTGTCTTAGATCTCCAGTGTGCACATAGAGAAAAGATTAGAAATGAGGCATACAATAAAATTCATGCAGAAAGAAATGTCTGTAGCCCATTTCTTTAGAGTTCTATAAACTGAGAAATGCTAAAAGACTAAGTAACATAACATTGTTAGGACTGAATTGTTCATGGCAGGATGTATTTAAGTGAATTGTTCAGTGATGGATTTTCTACAACTCACTGTAGTAAATATTCAAAAGAAGAAAAGAATTGGCAAGATTAATCTGTCAAACCTCAGCATTTCAGAGGTCAGTATTTTTCAGTAACACTCTCCCCTTTTTCTCACATTTTTGTAGCAGAAGTGTTGAGTGAAAGTTTGAGTGGAACATTTTTCATAGATGCAGTGTTCAAAGAAATGAACTGTCTCACTGTAAACTGTAGGGCAGCTTATTTGCGGATAGTTACCAAATATCATTAAGTTTTACTGCTTGTTTAAGGCATAAAATGGTGCTTACTCTATTAATCTACGAACAAACATTTATTTATGTAACCACTGCAAATGAAACATGGTGTTACTTGCATCTGTGCATAATCCCTGATGCCAGGGGAAACAGGTTCAGAGCAAGAAACCATTGTTTATAAATACCAAGTTAAGAAAAGTAGACTAGACAGTAGGAAAAAGTACTTTGCAATCCAAAGAGCTTTGAAGAGAAACAGATTCCAAAGTAGGTGGTTCTAGGCACCATCAATAAATACTCAATAAATACAAATTACATAAGACACTAGTTGTCCTATAATAGGCTAGATAACTCAAGCATTCTTATCAATCTTACTACTTAGTATATACGGATCTATATAAAAGCAATTCTGATGTTGTACTGCATATCTCTAAACTGAGACTTTATTTATGCAAAATCTAAGGCATCTGAAAGTTTGTTTAAGTCTATTCCAACTATGTAATTTGTCCAATAAAAGATATCAGCCACAAAAATAGTTGCCTCTCACATAATCCCTGGACCATCACTGCTACAATTTCATGGCAACACTACCATTCAATACCAGTCCTAATCCATTCTTCACAGAAATAGTGGTGGGCTCAATGCAAAGCATATTTTTTCCTATTACAAAACATGATAGAAAAAAAGAAAAATAAAACCACTGGAGCCCTTGTAGAAGAGAGCAGGGGCTGTGCCATTGCTGTATGGTTAATATGAAGAACAGCAAAATGTCCCTACTTAAAATGACACTATAAAAAGATAGATACACATATCATCTGATGGCCACACAATCAGGTCATTTTATAAACAGTGAGGGTTAAATTCTCATGACCACATTTACATACAACATTCAGTTACTGGTTCCCATCCCTATACTTGGAGCACATGCGCAGTCACATTTCCACATACAGCTGCAGTCACAGCTTGGGTCATAATCGTGAGTTTTGGTATGCTGATATTTTGCACATCTGCAATGTACTGGAAGCCAAAAATAATACGTACATAAAATAAATAAACTAAAAAGTCTCTTCAGGGACTGCAATCAAGATAAAAAATATACAATAAAGTATTAATCTTTAGTTTTATTGCTTCAATGACTGTGATTATTATAACCAAACACATTTAAAAAAATCAAATAACCTAACATTCAAATATTATGCCTTAAAACCCCCAAATTTTGTGTCTTGTACAGAGCCTAGAAAATGACACATCTGTCAACTGCTTGGTTTCAGTTTCCATTTTAGATCATTCTCATTTTCTGGTTCTCCTAAAAAAGGGTGTTTCTGTGCTTGGATTTCAAACAGCATGCTAAAGTGTTTATTTTGTTAAAAAAAAGTAAAAAAAATTATAAAATGCAATATTTCAAATTACTTTCTGAATAGCAAACCAAAGACTTTAGGTACAACCTAATTTTTAACCTGACTTAGTAAAATCTAGAGTTTGTCAAACAAACTATTGAATCATAAAATCATAAATAAGTAGGGCCACAAGGAACCTCAGGAGGTTATCTAGTCTAACCCACTGTCCAGGGCTAGAGCAATCCTATCTAAACCATCCTATAAAAGTGTTTGTCTAACCCATTGGTTAGCAACCTTTTCTTGCGATGGGGTGGAATGGCTCAGCTTGGGTCTGAGGACTCCTGGGACCTGGCAGCAGCTGCCACTGCCACTCCCACTCCCCACCACCACTTTCCCATGTCACTACCCAGCTGCAGCACACCACAGGACTGCTCCTGACTATCCAGCTGCGTTGTGTGAGCAAAGCCCCTGCTGCCAAATCTGGCCAAAGCCTCGGCTCCATGGGCCATATTTAATGCCTGGCTCTGTGGACCAGATCTAGGTTTCCATCCTCTGCTCTTACCTAACTGAAAGAACAACCTTCTTGCACAATGCCACAAACACCAAGAACCTCCCAACTTGCCACAGGACCAATTAAAGTCCTGCCACTGCAAGGACATGAAGTAGTTTATTAACTAGGGAAAAAAAAGTCTTAGGAAAAAGACAAGTAATGTTTTTCACTTCTTTTCCAACAGCAAGTTCTAAATTCTGTTTCATTTTGAAAAATTCTATGTAAGTTTAAAATATTTTGTGGAGGCCACGTGACATTACTGCACCACACAGCTACCTGAAACTAGACGGCTATGGGAGAAATGGTATGATCTACAGACATTGCCGATCCCCGACCACTTTGATTCCCAAAAAGCACTTCCCCTGTTGTAGAATGAGTGCCATGTGTCGCAGACCAGCTGGAAAAGCTACTTCCCTAGAAAAATCTCTCCAGAAGATTTTCATTCAGAACAGCTCACAGAGCCTGCAAAATCAAAGATGGATGCTGCAGGCAGAAACGGAATAGCTAGAGCAAAGAAGGAGAAAGACAAAATAGCCCCTTTGAGCAGAGGGGACTTCAGTGAGTTAATCTCAGTCATCAGAGCTTTAAAATCCTTTGTGGAGGCACAGTTTGACACAAACCAAGAGAGGCAGGGTCACATACCTGGAGATAAAGGTGGACGGAAACCTACAATGTGCAAAATAAAATCAAAATGACTGGGGAAAAAAAGAAAAGAAGCTTGCAGAGAAAAATGAGATTTATTTTGAGAGAAGAAATAGTATTAGAATAAGAGGACTCCCAGAAGGTGTAGAAAGTGACATTCAGAGGAATATTTCAAACAGATATTCCTTCCTTCCTACAGCTGAAAAAGGCAGTGGTCCTTGTAGACAAAACACACAAAGACAGTGGTGTACCATGGGTCTCCGGTGCCCAGGAGCCAGTGATTGCATTTGCACCCTCCCTCCATTCCACAGCCAATCACTGAGTGAGGGGGGGCAGGTCCCCTGACAGCTGATTGCCAAGCCTGGAAATGCTGGTGGTGAAACTGGAAGTGCCACTGGGGGACCAAGTACCCCCTGGAGGGCCCGGCTGGTACCCACCCCCCAGGTCTGCACCTGGGGCATGGCCCCCTCTGCTCCCTCCGCTGGTACGCCACTTGCCTCCCCCAGCTGGTTCCCGGGGGGCCTGGCCCCCTCCTCTGCCCTCCCTGTCGGTACGCCACTGCACAGAGCTCTTTACGCTCCCCCTAATTCTAACAAACCAAAAGGCATGATAAAGACTTGTCACAGGCTACATTAAGGAAAAGGAAGCAGCTAAGTGAAATTAGTGTCTCTCAGGGCATGTATTTCTGCTGGCTAAATTTACTGTGCGGTAAGTTACTGTGCAGTAAGTGGAAACATGCTGGCCTCTATACATGCAGGAATTTTAGTGCATTAATACTGTGTGTGGACTGACTTGGGACTAACTTTATTCCTTAATTTTAGTCCCAGATCAGACCACACACATAATGTTACTGCGCAGTAAGGCATCTACACGTGCATTACTAAGCAGTAACTAATTGGGCATAAATTTGATACCAGCATGATCTAGGTAAGAAGTATATGCTCAGGACAGCATAAGTTGCCAAATTTACTGCACGGTCTGGGTGTGCACCTGTAGACACATGCCTGTACTGTGCAGTAATTTCGGTTATTACACAGTAAATGTGCACATGTAGATGTGCACTCGGAGAAGCAAATATCATATGAAGATAGGGCTTTTCTTTTAAATTTCTCTTCACACACCAAGAAGAGTAGTACATTATAAAGGAGAAATAAGGCAGTCTTAAAATCCTTGAAAAACTAAACTTAATGGAAAGTGCCTTGGAATCTCAGCCTGAGTTTGACACAGACAGCAAGAAGCAACATCGTAATACTGAATGGCAAACGTTTATGCCCAGAAAAAGATACCAAATACAAGGACAAAGAGACTGGGAGAAGTCACAAACTAGGGATCTTCAAGAGGATTTAAGTGGAACTGAATAATAGTAGGAGGGAGATTCAGACAAAAAAAATAGAAGGGGGAATATAACAAGTGGGGAAAAAGATAAAAACAGAAATGTTGGGAACCAAAATGAGTAGGAAGAAGACATATTCTAAAGTTAAAAGCAAAGACTAAGGGAATGGGGAAGGGGTATAAATATAGTAACATGGGAAGAGGCTTGAAATACTCTCCCACCAGAAAACAGTATCTCGTGAACTACAATATTGTGCCATGACTCCCCTAGTGTGGGAGTTAGGAACTTCCCAGGCAGGAGTTTGCTACTCAGGTGTGTGCAGGGATTAAATATTCCCTTCCATTTGAGGATCAGAGTGAATTTCCACATTTTAGGAAAGGGGTAAAGGGTACAAAAATACAAAGTATTTGGGGATCCAAAATGAAGAGAATTTGAACTGTGTAAATGATGAGAGAGCAGAGAAGAGCAGAGCAGGGGCATTAGTAAGTAAAGTTAATTTTAGGGCAAGAAAGACTAAAAGAATACACAGGGTCCAAAACAGTACTACAGACCTCACATAATCTAGATCTGCTTTATTTCATATGTTTTATATAGAGGTAAAGACAGATTTAGCTCCAACTAGTTTGTGTGTGTGTGAGAGAGAGAGACAGCAAGCTACTGTCTCTATACTGATTGATTATACTTTTTTACATATATATATAAACATTATATTGACAGGACATATGATAAATTATAAGAACTGTCATATATTATTTCTTTTGTAAACATGTAATAACTTGAACCTCATGCAATTCCTGTGTATTCTCCAGTGTAGGAGTTTTGTTTCTCTATTTGCTTGAATAAGAGAAAGTTAAAAAAAGAAGAGTGTTTTGCATTTTTTAATCCCTCACCTTTATTTAATTGTTTATATTTTTATCCTTTTCCAAGGAAGATTTTAAATGCCACGAAGTGCTATTTCCACACTTTAAAAACATTTTTCAACTTTTCCCAGTGGAACTAAACAAGTGATAGAAAGTTGTTTTTGTTACTTTTTCTCAGTTTTTATACATTCTTTTATCTTATCTTCCAGTGAAGGAAAACAATGGGAGAAGTAAAAATGAACAACCCCCCCCCTGAAAGTCAGAGAATTTTTGCAGTACTTCAAACTGAAAAGTTTTGAAAATTGTTCGTTAATTTTACAAGACTAATTCCCTTTGATTTTTTTTTTAAAAATTAAACCATTTTGTCAAAAGTAAATTTTGTGTGGAAAATTCTATTTGCTGAAATGCAGTTCTTTAAGACCCTAGTAATAATGTGTCTTTTTAGCCCTTTCTTTAAAAAATAATAGCGGTGTAGCGTATCTGGTATGTTTCTTTGTGTTTTCCCCAATGAATTTTTAATCCAAGAACTGATGAGTTAAGTATTTTTTGGAGAATATGAATATGGGCTATTCTGGAATCTACTAGCCATGTTCAGAACTGCTGTAGGCAGCTTTAATCCCATAGAGTTGCAAGGCACTGGAAACACTTGAACCAGGTCTAAATTGATCACTAGCCAAGTGTTTATTGGCTAGAATGATTTAGTTTCAGAAGAAGGCAGCAGTTGCAACAAGGGCTCTATTTGAACAACTTGAGCAGAGTTTGAGAAGAGCTGGCAGATGATCAGAAAATGTATTTTCAGCAGAAAACTCCAACTTTTTGTCAAAAAATAAAAAGTCCAATTTTGTCTGAATTTTTTGTTTTTCAGGTTCTTGAGCAAATAATACATTTTTAAAAGAAGGGCAGATATTGAATTTGTTTATTGAAAACCCAGTTTTCCAACCAAAAAATATTTTGCCCTACCTTAAGTGCAAGCTGTGAGAGAGCACACAAATATTTCTGCTATATTTCAATTAAAAATGGGGTCAGGGGGCAGCCTGGCCCTGATCCAACCACACAGGGTGAGACGGCCTGGCCTGGCCTGGATCCAGCCATGCAGGGGGAAGGGGGATGTGATCCATTGTGTTTAATTAATGGCAGAATGCAGCCAACAGTGATGATGGTCTGAAGAGGAGATCAGTGGAAACTACAACATGCAGTAGGTATCTGGGTTTTTCCAAAGTTTACAATCATTCTATTCTATAGTATTGGTTTAAATTTGTCTTTACGGCTGAGGTTATGGTATTTCTGTATCATATTCTCTGTCCAGTTACAGTTATGCATCTCCACAGAGACCAACAGAGCTTAAAATAGCAAAATGTCTCTCTGACTTTGTCACATAAAATGAGAACCATCCACACATTACTTAATAATCTTTCCATTAGAACCCACAAAGGATAGGGCCAAATTCAGTTACACTTTGGCAATCCATTTACTATCTATAGAACTGCAAAGATCCAAAGGATGGCATATTAACTTGTCCTCCAGAGGCAGCCATTTTAGAAAAAAATAGGGAACTGGATTTGTCTGATACTAATCTGCATGGTCTGCCATACACCGGTGTAATTTCTAAAAACATGGACCCTTGTGGATATTTGCATATATAGTAACAAATTGGCTTTTCCCTAGCTTCTGCTCTCAGACTGGGGGATGAAATAAACACCCATTGCAAATCTTGCATGCCTCTCGGGTGCAGAGCAGCTGAACTGGATAACAACCAGCCTTTTTCTGGCTTTTATCTTCTAAGCCACAGCTGCACTAAAAATACTTGCAGATGTTGTAGACCTTCTGATATAAAAGTTTACCTAGCCAAGACTGCTGTATTCTCCATTTTTACTAGGATCTAGGTAAATTTTTATATCAGAAGGTCTACAACATCTGCAAGTATTTTTAGGATGATTAATTTATATATTCCGAAACATCACATAGTATCCTGAGGTCCTGCATGCAGTCACCAAAACAAATAATTCAGCTGGATGTTGCTGAGCTATACCAATGGCAACAAAGATGATAACTGTGACAGAGTGAGACAGTTAAGCTAGAAGAATTCACTCTTGAACTGCAGGCAGTGAAGAAAGGATGTGGGGTGACAGACCGGATGATGATGGAGAGACCCCTAAGAGGAGCAGAGCTGGCCTTAGGGGTGTGCAATATGGATGACCACCCAGGGCACCATGATCAGGGAGACACCACATACACACATGCATACACACACCTATGCATATGCCCACACTTATAGGCAACTGGTAGGGAGTGCACGTGCCCCCCCTCATGGGGCCGATGCCCCCCCAACGGCCAACACCGATGCTGTTGGTAGGGCTGATGCCCCCCCTGACAGGGTCGGCGGCTTCTGCAGGTGCTCCACCAGATTCAGGAGGCACCAGTCATTCATGCCCACACTCAAAGCAACTCTCTCCCCTTGCTCAACCCCAGCTGGGCCCAGCTGATCCCCACACCAGGCAGGAGGATCAGTGCCCAGCCCAGCCTGCCCCATGCCTTAAGCCAATGCTCGCCCACCTGCCTGGCACACCATGCTGCTCTGCCTCCCCGCTGGACTGTGCCCCATGCCCCTGTCCACTGTGCCCCTGCCTGCCCCCACCCACCTTTGCCTGACTTGGACGGGGGAGGCACCAAAATGCAAGTTTACCCAGAGTGCCATTTTCTCTAAGGGCAGCTCTGAACAGGAGTGCACTGCTTCAATCCCAGATCCTCATCTTATTCACTCAACAAGACAGTGGAGACAGTTCTGACAGCTGCAAGCTGAGCTGCATTAGGCAGAGCAGTGCAAGAATCCAGGTAAATAAAAGATAAAGGAAAAAGTACTTAAGAAGCAAAAGCTGAAAACCTTTAAGCAAAGTACATGTGGTAAACATATGGAAGACATGTGAAAAAGAACTGGCAAGAAAAAAATCCTAGTAAAGTGTTGCCAAACAAATGGAAGTGGCTGTGACAAAGGCATAGAAACAATAGTTGCAAAAATAGAGCATAAAACCGAGTCAAAATAAAACAGAATAGTAGCAAGACCCTGTGCTGACCACAGTAAAACAGAGAACACTGTTTTTTGACAAAAAAAGTAGGAAAGGGAGAAAAAGGCACTTGGATGAATTAGAGAATGCTGCCAAAGCTTCAATATTTGCTCAATGAAAGTTGCTCAGAGAGAAGGTACTTCTCACAAGGGAAATGGGAGTAAATGAAAGAGGAGCTTCCTGTACTTCTCAAAAACTCAACTGGCAGTAGCCTTTACTCAGTGGAGCATATGAAAACATGATGAAGCAGTTGAGAAATACAATAAAGCAAAGCAAAGTGCAATCCAGCCATAGAAATGCTGGCCTTGAAAAATGAACAGAACAGAGATTGAGAACGAGAAAGATAAAATACAATTGCCAAATAAAGAAAAAACAAGTTTATTAAGGAAACATACCAAGCCAGTGGTGTAGGCAAACAATGCAGTATTCATTAAGAAATGGTGCCATGGATATGAATCTTGTATTGTATTGTTCTACGCTCTGTTTAAGAACTTCTCTGTCCCAACAGCACACCTCCCAATTCCTTCAGAGGAGAAACAATAAAAATCACTCCCCCTCTCTTCTGCAAACTTTCCAAGCAGCCTATGAAGAAAACAAGTTGGTTTGTCTTTAGGAGTTTTGCTAGGCTTGGGCACAAACTGTAATGACAGTTTTATGACAATCTAAAACCATTCAAGCAACTTTTGTTCAAAAATGGAAAAAAATGCTATGATTTTTGACATTTTCCACAAGAGAAACAGTTCATAGTAGTTAAGACCAGAAGGGACCATTAAATCATCTTGTTTTACTTCCTGTCAATGAGGCACCTAAACACCTTTTATCAAGCTCAAACAATTTTGTTAAACCAAATATTTTAGTCCAAGAAAACTAACATGTACATGGATAAAGAGCAGGAGAGTAGAAAGTCCCACCAGTGCCCAAGGCCGCTGCAATGATAAAGACTTCAAGTAATTGTGAGTCTGTTTCCCTTTAAAAGTAATTCTAAGGTTCACTGCTAAGTATTTGTGTCCTATTTCAAGGTTGAATTTGTCTACATTCAACTGCCAGCCTTTTGACACTGCTAAGTATTTGTGTACTATTTCAAGGTTGAATTTGTCTACATTCAGCTTCCAGCCTTTTGATCTTATTGTGCTCATCACCAAGGTTGAAAAACCCACCTTAATTCCTTATCAAACATATTCTCTGTATGTACGAATTTATGCCTCTCAATATTCTCTGTTAGATAAGCTGAGGTCCTGAAGCTTCATTTTATAAGGCTTGCTTTTCTACCCATGGATCATTTTTGTGGTGCTCCTTGGAACTCTATTTTTTCCTGCACGTTGCTTGAAGTGTGGACATCAAACTCAATGCACTATTGTACTAGTCTTACCCATGCAGCGTACACAGCCAAGAATACTTTTCTACATTGTTTAATACACCCCTTCTCATATATCTAAGGATGACGTTAGCTCTTTTTGGCATATAGCATGGTGCTGAGATCTTATATTGATGAGCTTATTTATGATGACCTCAAATCCTTCACTAAGTCACTGCGTGGTAGGGCACAGAACCATTCATCTTGTACTGGCTTCCAGATGTATTACTCTTAATTTGGCTGTATGGAAATCCTCCCTGATGGATTATGATCACTCCAATATTTGTAACTGAAAGATGTCAGATGAAAAATTATCATTTTTATATAAGCTGATTTTAGTACATATTTCATTATTTTGAGCTGGAAAAGGAAGTCAGTCCACTAATGGACATTTTAAGTGTGTTTCTTGGCATATCGGTGAGCAGGAGAAGGGAAGGAAAGAGAGAATGTGTGTTTTTCTTTGCTAAGTACACTTAAAAAACAGAAACCCAAAGCACATCAAACAGAGCAAGGGAATGAGCAGAAGGTGAGGGGAGAAAGGTAGGAGAAGGATATGAAAAGGTGGCGATATGTAGAAGCGGCTGTACAATTTCAGCAGTCCAGGGCAAGAGAGGTTGAGAAAGGTACTACATCATCTGGGAACAGCTGTCTAAATTTGGTTTCCTACAATCACTTCAGCTGTTACTGTTGTTGTTATGACCCTTGCACTTAAATGAGAGAAAATGGCAACAGATGGAGGGACTGGCAAGTTTTAATAAAGGAAGACATATTAGCCAAGGAGAGGGCTCAATGAACACAGCTATCTAGGGGGACTGTCAGGCTTTAATAAGGAAGAGATGTTATGTGTTCAGACTAACTTTAGTTGATAAGCATTAGACTGCTGTGTTTTGTATTAATTCTTAAAGATAATGCCTTCATTCCTAGATTTGAATTGTAATAATCTTTCCTGGAAGTCAGGAAAACTTGGATCACTACGCATAGTCAGGTCTGTGCTTTGGTGGCATAGGGTACAAAGGCAGAGGCTAAACTCCTTGCAATAAAACCAGATTCTCACTGCCTTGTATGTAAATTCTGTTTGGCTTGCAAAGAAAAATCGCTCAACTCCTAAAGCATTTACATTGCTTAGAACAGATTTATCTAACTGCTTCAGGTGCCTTGTGGTGGGCACAGGCCCCATACAAGCCCTCAGGTTGTAGCCCTCAGGCTCCCATCTGATTGTGGTTCCCCCTATAGCTCTGGCTGTGACAGCATCCAGAGTCTTCTGGTTCCCCCTTCTTCCTCCATCTTCTGAATTCTGCACCTGCTTCATGAGGAGGTGTAGCATGTCAGGGCCTAAGAGTGATGCCAGTGCAGCAGTAAAAGGGCAAACAATGAGGTGCAATGGAAGTAGGGTGTCCATGTGGTGTGTCAGCCCACACTAGGAGTTGGATAGACCTGACTTAAAAGATTTTTGGCCTAAGTGTACTAGGGAGTCTCAGGCTCCTGTTACTTTAACGAGAGAAATGGCAACAGATAAGAGCCCAGACAGCTCAACAGGGGCTAGCCACAAGAAGGAAGGCAGCAAAGAAACACTGCTGCCTAGGCAGGGAACTGCCCATTTGAGGGAAAGGGTGCATCTGCAGCTACTTAGGAGCACTCTGCCTGGGGGGAGTTGGCTGCAAGGGACTAGGCAGCTAAGGAAATAGGCCAGTAGGGCACAGCTGGGGCAGGGCTTAGGCAGTATAAGCTCAGGGCCTGAGCCAGGTCAGGTAGGCTGGCTCAGTAAGCTGCAGAGTGAGGAGCTCTGGGCTATGGATTGCAGGAAAGGGCTCTGCTGACTCCTAAAACCTGCAAGTAAGGCACTGAAGGGGGATATAACTTGGGCAATATATATATTGGGATATAGCTTCTCTGACAGTAAACTACTGGTTATGTTTGGACTCAGCATGGGTTTTGCTACAGCCAGAGTGCTTATTCTTTTGTTACAGCTTAATCTGGTGGTTTGGGTTCAAGGGCACGCGGGTGACCCAAGGTGTCCAACAGTGCCTGAGGATATATGGATATCCCAAGCCCACAGGGGCTAAGGGATCAGAATATGGAGTGGGCTTTGGCCCAAAAGCAGGTGGCAGCCAAGAGGGAGAGGGTAGCCTAGGTCGGGTGGAAGCCAAACTGGACCAGGATGCCCAGGTAGAAAGAGCCAAAGGGGGCTCTCAGAGCATGACAGAGATAGGTCCAGGGTCCCAGACATACAGAGCCAAAGTAGGCTTAGCATCCCAAGCTAGGCAGAGATCAGGTCAGGGAGCCTAGACAAGTAGAGCCAGAGCAGGCTCGCTGCCCAGAGCAGAGCAAGGATGGGGCCAGGAGTGTCCGAGAAACTGACACCAGGGCCAGCGGACCCAGGATCCAAGTAAGAGAGCCAGAGGCTGCAACCCAGAAGCTCAGTTCAGCATAGTGGACTGGAGCTAGAGGGCCAAGCAAAAGAAAAGGGGCAGGGGCTGAGAATGCAGAAGCCCCAACAAGGGAGAAAATGCACAGTAACATCTGTGAAGCATGTGCATGGTGTAAGGGGCAGTTTGGACCACATAATAGCTCTTAAGGCTAGGGACAGACATTATACATAAATTGGTTAAGTGATCAGAAACTGATTTAAACTTGTAACAGAACATAAGTTCAGGGGACACAAACCAGTTTCAAAATGGCTGAAACTGGTTTAAGATAAACCTGGTTGAATGTAATGCAATTTCTGTTCCAAACCCCTTCCTGGATTAAGTATAAATTGGAGTGCCCCAGCATCCCCGATACTTTGCAGCCCTGGGCTGAGCTGGACTGGGTTGGGCTGTCTGCTCCAGAGAACAGGGCTGGCCCCACCCCTCTCCTCCATAGCTGCAAGGAGTTGGGAGATTGCAGCATCTGCCTGGCTTTCCCCTGCCCTCCTGCCCCCCACTTACTGCTCATGCAGGGATTCCTCCTTCTTTCTCTCCCCTTTCCCACAGCACCAACTCCAGGAGCAGGGAACCTAGCCAGCATGTGGTATCCTAGCTAATGCTGAGAGGTGTCTGTATCTCCAATTTCACTGGGATAGCACAAAGGCATACAGGACAGTGTCTGCTTAGGGCTTTTTGGAGCTAATCAACAGGTCAGCTGATAATGTCCCTCCCTTCCTTCCTTGGAAACAGCTGTTTAAGAACAGCTTGAACTAATGAGACAGGCTTTTATTTTGTTGATGAGCTGATGAACTCTGTGTTATCAGCTCCCTGCTGGCTTCCTCATCTGTCAGGTTTGCAGACAGTATGAAGAAACAGGGAGAGGGAGATTGAAAAGCTGGGTATCATCAATAGTTGCATGCAGTACACCTTCCCCCCCGCCCCTTTGCCTCAGAGTGCTAGGTGGTGGCTGGGGGCTGGCAACACTTGTTGTAGGCACCATCAGGTCAGGAGGACTCATATAGAGTGAGAGAAACAGAACTGAAATATGCAGGGTCCGGGAGGGACCTGTTGGCTGCTAGAAGAATGGGGGTTTGCTCTAGGACCCTTAAGCAGTCTCCCTTTTGATCAAACAAATGCATCAAGGTGTGGCAGGTGAGTGAAAAGGAGAGGGCACCCTGGAGCTGGAGCTGGAGCTGGAGCAGAGCAAGGCTTGCATGATCACAAGGGGGCATCATGGCTGCCTCTGGAACACAAACCTTGCTACACTAAGAAAAAGAGTTGTGAGACTCAAAATTTGAAGATGTGATCTAGGAAAAATGCCTTATTTCTAAAGTGCTACCTTTGCTGGAATCAGAATGAATGTAATCATTGCATTCTTTATGAGTGAACATACCCATTCACTTCAGTAACAATTTTTGTGGTAGGTTCTGTAACTCTGTAGTGAGAGAGAGCTCTTTTCCTGACTCGCCCAACATCAGGTTCTAGACCTACCACAGAAATGTAGAATTATTTTGACCCTTATGCTAGGCTCCTATGAATTCCAATCCAGGGTGTAAGAGATGTTGCAGCCTCAAAACTGTAAAGGAAAAAAAAATCTCAGAACAATAAAGACAGAGTCCAGGAAGGAAGTTATGTTTGAACCAAACCTTGAATGTGGACTTCGGGAAAGATGGGAAATCCACCTGTCTACCATCTTCATATACATTTTTTTCTTTAAAATCATATTTTTCTTCTCTACTTGGATATAACATGACCAATTAAATGTAGAGATACTGAGATGAGATGATTTTAACATCTAACACTATGATGCATGGCTGTGATTATGGTTTGTTCTTTCTTGAGAGAACTTTTTGAACATCACTCAGTGGGAGAGATCTAAAGAGTTAAAGTAATAGGAAATTTTCATGCAAACGTAAGAGTTTATTCTAATCTTGGGAATTTATGTATTTTCCAAGAATTATATCTGATCTGCAAGAGCTTTTGCTGCTTCTCTAATGTTTGGATATTAATAAAACAGACCAGATTGATTCAGCAACATTGTTTTAAAAGCTTGAAGCCTTTATCATGTAGATCTAAATGCTAATCTATTGTCTTTTGCTATCTGCTTCACTTAAAGTAAAATCCATTTATGAGAACCTTGACCTGTGCCAATACTTTTTTCCCCCTCAAATTGCAATAGTACCTGAAATACAGTTTGCAGGTTGCAACTGGTCAGACAAATTGTAAAAGGCTTTCTTGGATGTCCAGCAGCTGGAAATCTAACCAAATCGCTAGATTGTGAACACAAGAAAAAAGGCAGGAACACACTGTCAATCAGAGGAAAAAAATTCTGCATCACTATTTAATATGATTTTTTTTCCCCTTTTAACTCCTCCAAGTGACTACCAGCATCACTTCATTCTTACCCAGACTGGGCTTCAGCCAGCTCAGGATTCAGCCAGGATTCATCCACCCTTTGAAACACAGGGTCAGACAATCAACAGCATGGGTTGGATTAGGGGATTGAGTGATATGGAGTTGAATGTCATGAGCATACTAGCAACACTGCAGGTCCAGTCTTCTCAGTAAATTTCCCTAAGGTCACGTATAGGTATTGAACAGAAAGCTCACTTCCTGAAACAGCATGACCAGTTGACACTGGTAACAACAACCTCTTACCAGCAACATTTCCCTTGGAAACATTTTCTATACCACATAGTCAGATGACAGTTTATAACAGCAGCAGCCACTTGAGAGCAACATAGCATGAGAGCACTTACATGTTGCTACTAACAAATGTCTCATGTAGCTACACCCTGCTGTGGAGTAGATAAACTTATAAATACAAATACATCTTGCTAGGGAGTTTTTTTACTCTGCAGCACCACACGTGTAGACACTGACACAGCTGGGTGGGGCAAGCCTGCTGGACTCCCACTGGAGCACCTTCATGCCCCAGCCAGCCCCTGGCACATTGAGCTAGGTCAGAGAAGCCCTGGGCTGGCAGGCTGACCCCTGGGGCTTTCTGCCAGTTGGGGCTGCTTTGACCCAGCTCAGTATGCTCTGATCCCAGGTTCAGGTGTAAAACACATTGCCCAGAAGCAATAAACTCCAATGTGATAAGTGTCGGAATTTATTGCTTTGCCTTAATAGCACATGGAGATGTTCCCACAGGCTCCAATTATATTTGGCTCACAAGTGGGGATGAAGAGGGGAATAGAGTAGTGGCGCTGCTAACAATTCATTTCCTTGTGGAAAAGCACAGCATCTGATTCTGAATGATAAGCAGGGATCTCAGTTTTCTGTTTGCCATGGAAAAACCTGGTAAAACTCAGATTTTCTCTTTTAAAGGAGAAGAATGTGGGAAATGGTGGGTTTCCCCTTGCAGGATGGCACAGTTGCAGCCTGCAAGGGGCTGTGGGGAGCAGGAGAAGGGCTGTCAGGTAGAAGGCGCCACATTCATGTGCACACGTACACGTGCACATGGCTGCTAGGCAGCCTGGAGGGCAGCTCCCTGTAGGTAAGTCTAGTAGCGGGGAGATTGAGGCCCCCATAGTGAAGGAGGAAGGGAGTTGGTATGCCTGGGGCTGGGGCTGGGGCTGGGGCTGCTGGCTAGCTGGAGTGGTGTGTCCAGCAGCAGCAGAGGTGGCAGCATGCAGTTGTGCCTCTCACTGCCTCTGGGTGAACAGGGGGCACCTCTCCATAGCAGCACATGGCTTGTATTGGTGGCATCATGCTTCCTCACCTAGTCTCTCTCTGCCCTGCTGTGCCAGATCCCACCTGCTGGGCTGCAGAGGTGGAAGTGCAGCAGGGTGGGAGGCCTGAGCCCAGATGGGGCAGCCCTCATCCCTCTCCAGTGGGCTCCGTTCTGGCCTGTGCTCCCGTGGGGGGGTGGGGGTTTGGCCTCCATGCCCTGCTCTGCCACAGCAGCCACCACTTCTTGTGGGTGCCAGCCAGGGTTTGGGTGCTGTTGTGGGGGGCAGGGGTCTGCAGACCTGTAGCCCTGGCAGCTGGGGGACCCCTCCAGAAGGGCTGAGGAGTAAGGGGAACCAGCAGGGCACAGGAGGCTATGGGTGGGAAGTGAGGAGTACTGGCAAGGACAGGGGGCTGTGGGTGGGGAGCGAGGGGCACCAGCGGTGCCAGGATGCTATAGTTAGGAAGTGAGGGGCACCAGCAGGGCCCTGGAGGGTCTGTGGGTCAGGAGTGAAGGGCAATGGCATGAGCAGGTCAGCAGCATATCGGAGCTGCTCAGTGCCACGAAGTGGTCAGGGGACACAGCTGCAGCTGGACCCGCATCCTGGGGGCAGGGGGAGCTCTGATTTTTCCATGATAAAAACCCGCAAATTAAATGCCAAAATGCATAGATATTAAGAATTTTAGTTTATTATTATGACTGAAGCACTGGTAGGCTTCCAAATTGCTTTAGAATTAGAAATAGAGCAATAAAACATGGTGTTCAACTGATACCTATATATATATAAATCCGTGGTTTTTTCCGTGATTAAAAAAAAATATGAGAGAGAGAATTTGCAATTTTTAAACAGAGAAAACCAGGATCCTTGCTGATAAGTCCACAAAGTAAGTGCTTAGTAAGTTTATAAAAACTGCTACTGCTTACAGCCAAACAAGAAGAGTAGCTAATGTGAGGGAGAGTGGGTCTTGGCTTGATGGAGACTAGGTTATAACGAGGTGCAACATTAATGCCTGTCTGAAGAATATGCTCCCAAAAATGTGGCTGATTTTAAAAAACAAAAGGTAACTGTTCTTTGTGATAGAATTGATTTTTATGGCTTTTCATCCCTTTCTGCATACCTAGCCTCTCCTTCAATGTTTCTCTCCCCAGGCAGACAAGATTGCCTTTTACTTCTACCCACCAGGCTGTACCTTATTAGCAAGTCTCCTTCAGTCTCTTTGCTAGGTAGTTAAGCTAAATATCTAACTTTGCATTCCTGTCTTCAGGAGCCCTATCTCTTCACTCAATCACAAGTATTGAATGTGGCACTGTTTCCTTCAGCAGACAAGAGCAAAGGACCTGTAATGTATATTTAAAAGTGCCAGTCACATTGATTGACATGGTGGGCTGCCAGCTAAGCTGGGGTACACCTTTGAAGAAGCACACATTTCATTTTGTGTTTTACCTATAGCAGGGCAAATACCACTGGGCATTAATCATTTACACTCACCAGAGTACTGCAAATAAATAGCAACATTCTCAGATCTGCTGCTTTGAATTGGTTGAGTTCATAAAGCCATGCACAGTCTGAATCCACAATGAACATTGTTTGGAGCCCAATTAATATACCATACAGCATTAACAATTGAAATGGGCCAAAAAAAAAGTTTTCCCAGGTGCCTCTAGGACCGCTCCTGCTACTTGCACAGTCTGTGGAGCTTTGTTATTTCTTCAGAAATTTCACACTGTAAGTTTTCTCTTTGAAGAATATGCCTCTGTCACCACAACCATTTTTATAAAATAGTATGAGGAGAGTCCCTTAACAAATAGTACAGACTACATTTACTTCCTTGCATTGCTATGAGATATAGTCAAAAAGCCTTTGAGATATTGGGAAGAAAACAATTCCTTTTCTCTAGGAAAAACAAAAGCACAGTATCCCATGAGAAAATGATCCTGCACTGGATTGTGTAAGTACAGTACTAGTAATGTGAAACACAGCAGGAGAGGGCAAACAGACCACTCATTCTTTAGAGTTATGTACTTAGACACTAAAAATGGGTGAACTTTTGAGAACTTTCCAGCCAGGAATTTGGGAGGAAAAAGGGAACAGTGGGTTGGAAAAGTGAGATGGGGACATTGGGATAAATTAAGTTAAAGGAATCAAGTAAGGGGGAAATGGGCAGAAAAAACCCTCTTTTTCCATTGATCCACTTCCCTCCAGAGTCTGGAATGGTATGCTTAGTCTAACCCATTCTTCTGATACCAGCAACCATGTAAGAGGCCTTATGACAAAGCGTGCATCTCATTCTTGTCTACTGCTGGTCCACAGAAAGGATGAGAAACTACAGCTGCTATTAGTCTGTCATTAAGTCATGCAGAAGAGGCCTGTGTGGCTCCAACTATTGGTAGACTACCAGGACCGAAACCCGCTGTGTCAGTATGAAACCACATGACATAATTTCCTTCCCCTTCTATTCCCATTTTGCTTTATTTGAATAGTTAACATTTTATTTTCCACGAGGCCTCTGCCTCCATCAGTAGAGGATGGTGTTGCTCTGTGGACAAATCAGTGTTAGGGACTGAAGGAGATGTGTTTGTAGGAAAAACCCTCATTTGTTACAGAAGTTAGAAGGCATGTAGTAAACAAAGCAGGATATTGCAGTAAGAAAATGGATGACTTTATAGTTAAGGAAGTTGAATTATGTTCTGGGAAACTGATTTCTACCCCTGCCTTGGCCACTGAGTTCTAGGTGAAATAAAGATACTTGGGTCCAGTTCTTTATGCAGATACCTAAAGACAAAGATTGGCCCACAGTAGGATTTTCAAGAATTACTCTAGGCCCTTTTGAAAATCACACTAGGGACCGCTTACTTTTTAAGGTATCTCTATTACCTTTGCCAATGAAGTCAACCAGGATTTCAGAGGTAACTATTAAATATGTGCTTCTAATTTTCTGGGTGTCTGCCTGAAGACATTTGAATACTTGCATTGGAAGCTGTACTTTGAGAATTTTGGAAAAATCAGGCCCCTGGTGTATCAAATTGGACACACAAACTTTCAGGGCATACTTCTGACTACCCTGCCTGTGCTTGAGCTCCCCATATGTAAAATGAAGATAGTGCCACTCATTAATTATGCAGGGACTTTTGTGAAGATTAATTAATGTTTGTTAATTAAAGAGGTGTAGTGATGAGCACCAACCCCTGCCCCCCCATAATAGTTCTGTCTTCAGAGCAGGGTTTAATAAGTGTGCAGTTAATATGGCACTGGGTGGGGGAGGGCATTGGGGAGATTCCGGGGTCAAAAAACCAACCCCCCCCAAAAGTGGGGTGTTGTATAAAGTGGTAGTGCATACCACCCAAAACTGGATCCTTGCTGGCCGGAGTCATGCTGCAGCTGCCAGCAGGCTCCAAGCTGCAGGAGTGCTAGGGCTGCAGCTTCCCCAGCCCTCAGGACCCCAGTAAGGGTGCTGGGTGTGCCATTGCTTCTTGTCCTCAGGGAAACGAATGTCTATGCTTGTGTGGCCACGGGCAGTGTCCAGATAAGCAATGGTGTGCATTTGCAGCAGCACAAATAGTAGCAACACAAATTTGGGCCACAGTGCATCCCCTGCCCATGTGCTTCGCAGTGGGACACATTGTCCAGCTACTTCCTGTGCTGTGGGGGAGGCTGCCTGGGGCACAGAGTGACTCAATGTGGGGCTGGCTGGCATTAAAATGTTCTTTTAATGCAGCTTTTAGGCAACCCAGGGCTGTCTGCTCCACAATCTCTGTGTGCTGCGGAGCCCCCAGCTGGCTGGGGCACAGTGTGCTTCGAGATGGGAGCAGGCAGCCCTGGGCTGACTGCTCCCCTATTTCCATGTGCCTCAGTGCAGGGGTTCTACTGTGGAGCCCCCACGTTGAGGCACATGGAGATAGGGAAGCAGCCAGCAGTGGTAGCCTTAGAATTGTTGGGGCCCTGGACAAGAGAGTCATTTGGGACCCCTTCAAGGCTTAATTTTGATGGCCTATAAGCAAGTTGGACATTTTCAATTTCAATTTCACTTTGCCCTATCCATGAAACTGCAGTGAAAGTATCTTAATACAATACTGATACTATAAATATTCAGTGTAATTAAAATTTATTTTTATGAAGTGTGGGGCTCTAGGCAGTTGCCTAGTTTGCCCTCCCCTAAGGCTACTACTGCCTAGAGGCATGCCAGCCAGCCAGGAGTGGCTGGTTGGGGCACTTTGTCTGGACTCTAAAAACTCAAATAACCACAAGCACTGTCTCTGCATTTGTCCTGGCACACGCAAAGCACTTTGGTGTGCTTTGCACCGCTCTTATCTTCAGGGTTTATTTTTTTTGCTACTGGGAAAGGTTGATATCAAATTTTGGCCCACCACTGCAAATTAGCAGTGCCATGCATTGTTTAACATGCAACGTGTGCAGTTTGTGGTGCTGCGAAGAGGTTTCCAATTCCACAAACTGCAAGTGCCAGCACATCTAGATCCAGCCAAGGTGACCAAATTCAAGTTGCATGAGTAGTCTTAATTCTACCATTTCCTAACTTTACAGTGTTTGACTTTGCAACTCTAACATGTTCTTTTAGTGCAGCTTTGTGTGTGTATTTTTAACACGGAATTTTTATGAACTCTCTTCAGTCCACTGGTAAATAAATAATTGGATTAAGGAAGAGTAAAGTGGCTTGCCTAAAGTTAGAACAAGCCTTTACTCAAACTAAAATGCTTTGAGAAAGTTTGTTTACTAGAGTGTTTTGCCTTCTTCTAAATTCTCCAAGGCAGGAAGTGGAAACAATGAAATACAATGAAAAATGGTGCTGTTAGGAAATTTCAAGTATTTTATTGTTTCATAGACATTCAGGCTGGAAGAGACCTCGGAAGATAATCGGGTCCAGGCCTCTGCTTAAGGGGCAGGAAGTCAGCTGGGGTCAAAGGATCCCAGTAAGATAGGTATCAAAATGTTTCTTGAAAGTTTCCAGAGTAGGTGCATGCACCACCTCTGAAGGGCATCTATTGCAGGCTCTGGGAACATGGATGGTAGAGAAGTTTTTCCTCGTGTCCCGCCTAAAAAGGTCTTTCAGGAATTTGTGACCATTAGCTGTTGTCTTCCCTTGGGGTGCTCTGGTGAACAGGTGTTCCCCCAGATCCTGATGCACACCCCTTATTTCAGATGGGCCTGAAGAACTGAAGAAGACTCAATTCATTCTCCAAAAGTACTCTTAGTGCTCATCACTGAGTGGATTCATATTTGTGAGTAACCAGTTAGATGGGTAGGTGGGTTAGATGGGTAGATGCTTTCTTGGCCCTTAGAAGGATTTGATCTAAGGGACCTTCAGTTCTGTGGTTCACGGGTTACAAATGGCAGGCATTCTCAGTTATTCTTTTTACTCTGTTAGAGCTTAATTTACCCTGAAGGAATTAAAAGATAGATTGGGCTAATAAAAAGTGAACAATCTTATACATAAGAAATATAAGAGGAAATACAAGAGCTGGAATTTTAACATGAACCCCACAATGACAAGGGAACTTGCCTCCACTGGCAAACCAAAAATTATGGAGTGGCAATGTTGAGCACAGAACTACAGACAACAAAAATATTACTCGTAAAAGGGGAGACAAATTTGGGAAAAATTGTTATAAGAGGCAAAGAGGAATAAAGTGACAAATATGTATCTATTAAAAAGATAAAGGAGGAGGTTGTCAAAAACAACTTTGCCCTTGCAACTGAGTTTTGTCTGAGCATCTCTTAGGACAGATAAGGAGCCCAGTTGCTAAAAGTAAGCAACTATTAAAATAATATGCACAATTTCAAATAACTTTAAAACTCAAATAACCAGAGGCCGGTTGAAATGATTAATCCTATCAAGACACTAGCACATGAATCTCTGGCAAACAAATTTTTTAGAAGCACACACTGAAGCTAGTACCATACATGCATTGCATACTCCATCAAAAACCACCAAATGCCTTTGGTGTATCATGTTTCCACCCATCCCTCAAAGATCCTCTTACATCCTTCCCGCACTTCTAAACAGCAATGACAGAATTTGAACTTAGTACAATAGAGTCAGTGATACCTCAGGACTGGACTAAATAAGGAGTCACACCAATAGTTAAAGGACTCCTATTCCTTCTTCCAAAGTCACTCTAGAAATCTCATATAGAAAAGAAAGATGGTGCATGCCAGTGTTTCATAATTAAAACAGCCCAATCAGGAAAAGTAGGTTGGGTGCGCCCATGAGGAAACTATTATTTGTGCTGTGCAAATATAGCAAATGACAATGTAGTTTAACTGGTCATAAGAATCAACATAATATTACTGAAGTTACTTTTTTGTATAGTTGGACCCCCAGTATGTGATATACGGAGATAAAGAGGTCCAAAGGACACCAATATCAATGGAAGCCACTTCCTTTTGTTTTAATGGAGTTTGAATCTGGCTCAGAAGGACTAACCTTAACCTTAAAGCCATGATATTATGGTATACTATCCTAAAACTTCTTAGTTTGAAAAACTATAGGCTGTAACCTACTACTATTGTATATTGATGATATTTTTTATTACAAGATTTTTGCAAAAAAACAAGACTTTTGCAAAAAAAATCTTTAATTGCAAGCTTTCAGGCACAAATGCCCTTCATCAGGCATTGGAGAAAAGATTGTAAAAGTACTCCTGGGTAGAAATGAAAGTTCATATTTCATAGAATTTCACAGAGGAGTCAATAGGTAGAAAACTCCTCTGGGCAGGCAGTTTATAGCTGATATGGAGTCTCTCACCTCTATGTGAGGTTCTGTGATGATGCAAATTACCTTGAAACAAAAGCAAGGGTAGTATCCTATGTTTCAGGTGGTCACAGTTGCTACCTGCTTCGGAAAATCTGAAGATTTAATTTTAAAAAATCAGCTAAAATTAGATATCTTCCATGTGTCAGGTATCCAGGTTGTAGCTATATTAGTATAGAGGAAAAAGCAAACAGGATTCAGGAGAACTTTTAAAACCTTTTTTCCGGCACCTGATGAAGGGTGTTTGTGCCCAAAAGCTTGCAATTAAAGAATTTTTTTTACAATAATCCTGTTGGTCTAATAAGATATCATCTCTATTACCAGTCCTGATTGCTTGTGAAGTGGTAAGCACTTTTACTTTACAAATTTCTTATAATTTAAGACTCCTCAAGAGGACGTGTATAGGATGATGGAACAGAATTCAATAATATGAGGCAATCCCAGCCTCAAAATATAGTTTTCAAGACTCAAAAGTTTTTAATAAGTATAAGCCTAATAGTGAAATATTACTAGATGAGAACTAAGAATAAATTATCTAAAAAGCCAAAATGAAACAGGCAATTACAAGGATAATTCAGACAATTTTCCTGTAAATGTACGACATACATATTTTTTTTAAATTATAAAAATATTGAATGCATGCAAAGCCAATGAATCAATTTAAATGAATCCCAGTACCATCCTACATATCAAATGCATATGTGCATTGATATATATTTTGTGGGTGTCTCCATGCTAAATTGTAAAAATTAAACTAGCGTCTGCTCCATATGTCCTATCAAGAATCACGGATAATGTTAAATCTGAAAACAAATATTCCCTGAACTCTCCTTTCCACACCAGTCATTGTATTACCATAAAATAGATAAGAAAGGATAGCACTCTGTTAAAGTTATATTATAATAAGAAAGAAATAGAAAAAAGTACCATCATACATATAAGACGTGATCAAGAACTTTAGATTTCTTAAAAACTGGCACATTCATAATTCCTTACAAACTAGACTACTTTTTTTTTGTGATTTACTGATATTTATTTTTGATAGAATATGTGAGAATACAATTATGCCTCAGTTGGGAAGTGCAGAGATACCACAGTGATGGGTTCAAATAACCTGAAAGAACAACATGAACCATGTGTCTGTAATTTATCTTTGGCTACAGTGAATATCAGTGTTGTTTGATCCTCAGACATATCTGGATATATTAAACATTCAATAGGTTATATTCAGGCTTGCATATACATATACATGCTTTCAATTAGTCTTTCTTTTAATTGCTAAACCAATATTACAGAGAAGAAAACTGCTTAGTTTCTACTGCCTCTACTGCTTGTGTCCCAACATTTACTTTTCTTCTTTAAGCAGTCTGACAGTTGCCAGTAAGTGACCAATGCAAACTGAAAGCCCAAAGGCCATATCCTACCATAAGATCTGTGCAAGTTAAGCAGACAATTATTCCCTGTTTATAGGATCGCTATCTATCTCAGATGCTTTCATGCAGGTTTTTTTTTTGCTTCCTATACTACCAGTAGAGTTTCTGCCATGGCTGTACATGCCAAATTAAGGCATTGAACATTTAGGGCATCGTTGTTTGGACTACTGTAATCAGTATAGGCCTTGATTAGAATCTCCTTCCTTAGATCTAGTGACAAGTTTCTTACCTGAGTAGTAGTATTAATATAAATGCAGTCATTCAGATGAGTAAATGCTCACCAATGTGACTGAGGATGTACAATACAATTATTAGTCTGAAAAGGACAAGAGCCAGAGAGAACTTATTGTAGGCCTGTCAAACAGAAACTTTCTTTTAATTGTAAAAGGAACAAACCTTGAATGGAGACAAAAATACGTAGACCCATAATTCACTTTTTACAGAGTAGAACTGCACTGTAGCAAGGCTGAAGGGAGGTTCACAAAAAACTCCTTGAAAAAGTCCTTGATCTTTCCTGATCAACCCTTGCACATGTCAGGCGACGTAAGTCAGATCAAGATGGTTTAGGAGTTTTAACCAGGGAAACTGTCTTGGTTAGCTAATTCTGCTAGTTCTTGAATTGTGAGAGAAAATTTTGGTACTAAGAAAGTCAATGGGAGTTTTGCCACTGTCTGCAGGCAGTGAGGTTAGATTTCAGAGTCACTATTCCAGCAGGTGACATGCCTTAATTTCATTTCTTTGAGCTGTGGCACATCTTTAAAATGGAGATTTTGTTCAATTTAAAGCACTATAGCAAAGAAATGAGCTTCTTTTTTTTTGTTTATTGAGAGACATGGGAGGTTGGAGTCTTCCAGGCTTTGCTCCTAAATCAAGATTTATCTGTACATTTTGCTTAACTTAGAGGAAATCTCTTCCCTTTTTTGGTTTAAAGCTCCCGGAAGCCTTATGGGAGGGAAACCTATGAATTGTCAGTCATTATTAGTTGCTAGTTATAAAAAGAAATTGCTGCATGAGGGTATTAGAGCACAGCCCACACAGATAATGTCCCTCCATCTGCCTTATGTAACATCTTATCTGTAATACAGGCTATTAATCAGAGGGCTCAAAGATATTCTCTAATGTGACTCAATCTAGCAAATAAGAGGCAGCATACATGTTCCCAAAATTAAAAGAAATAAAAATAAGTGATGTGGAACTTACTGTGCTGTACATTTCAACAATGTTGGAAAATGGACAAACTAATAATCTTGGTGTCCATACAGATATACAGGCACAACAATGTACCTAAAATAAAAATCATCTTAAATAGAAATGGCCCAGAATATTACAGGGAAGGAGGCCACCTTAGCTTTGCAACATTTTAGGCTTGCAACATTTCATACAGAATTTATCATGCTGCCCTTATGCATGGAAAGCAAAAATATTCCCCATTGCACTAGAAATATTCCCCACTGCACTTAGATTTCATAAACATTAGGGCTGGAAGGGAACTTAGAAGATCACCGAGTCCAGCCCCCTGCCCCAGGGGCAGGAAGTCATCAGGGCTCATAGGATCCCAGCAAAATAAACATCCAGATGTCTTTTGAAGGCGTTCAGAGTAGGTGCTTGAACCACCTCCGGCGGGAGTCTATTCCAGACCTTGGGGGCCCGGATAGTAAAGAAGTTCTTCCTTATGTCCAGCCTGAAACAGTCATGGAGGAGTTTGTGACAGTTTGACCTTGTCATCCCTTGGGGCACTCTGGTGAACAGATGTTCCCCCAGATCCTGGTAAGCACCCCTGATAAACTTATAGGTGGCCACCAGCTCACCCCTGAGCCTCCACTTTTCCAGGCTGAAGAGTCCCATTGGCTCTCAGCCTCTCTTCATAAAGTCTGCTTTCCTGACCTCTGATCACGCACGTGGCTCTCCTATGCACCCTCTCAAGCTTCTCCACATCCTTTTTGAATTGTGGAGCCCAAAACTGGACTCAGTACTCCAGCCGTGGCCTCACCAAGGCTAAGTATGAGAGAATGATGTCCCGGGATTTGCTTGAGAAGCATCTATGGATGTAAGCAAGCGTTTTGCTTGCTTTACTGGCAGCAGTATCACATTGAAAGCTCATGTTCATCTTGTGGTTAATCATGACCCCCAAGTCCCTTTCGTCCGTAGTGCTAGCCAGCGTAGCACTGTTGAGCCTATAAGGATGCTATAGGTTTTCTTTCCAAGGTGGAGATCCTTGCATTTTTTGGTGTTAAACACCATCAGGTTCTCGTATTTCCTGAGCCTGTCCAGGTCAGCCTGGATCACCCTCCTGTCCTCAGGTGTGGACGCTTTACCACAGAGTTTGGTGTCGTCGCCAAACTTGGCCAGTCTGCTTCTGATACAAATATCCACATCATTAATGAAGATGTTAAATAGTAGAGGCCCAAGGAAAGAGCCTTGGAGCATCCAAATAGTCATAGGGCACCATGATGATTGACTTCCATCAACCACCACCCTTGACAGAAGAATCCCATGCACCACTACAGGCTTGGGACCAACTAGCTAAGCAGCAGCACAGAAAAGGACCCAGGTGTTACAGTGGATTATAAGCTGTATACGAGTCAGTGTGCCCTTGTTGCCAAGGAGCTAACAGCATAATGGTCTGTATTAGTAAGAGCATTGCCAGCAGATCAAGGGAAGTGATTCTTCCCCTCTATTCTGCACTGGTGAGACATCTGGAGTACTGTGTCTAATTTTGTATCCCCCCACTACACAAAGGATGTGAACAAGTCAGAGAGAGTCCAGCAGAGGGCAACAAAAATGGTTAGAGGTTGGGACACATAACTTGTGAAGAGAGGCTGAGGGAACTGGGTTCATTTAGTCTGCAGAAGAGAAGACTGAGGGGGGATTTAATAACAGCTTGCAAATAACTGAAGCAGGGTCCAAAGAAGATGAAGCTAGACTGTTCCCAGTGGTGGCAAATAACAGCAATGGCCTCAAGTTGCAGCAAGGGAGGCTTAGACTGGATATTAAGAGTAACTATCTCACTAAGAGGGTGATAAAGCACTGGACAGGGTTAGTTAAAGAGGTGGTGGACTCTCCACCCTTGGAGGTTTTTAAGGCCTGGCTCGACAAAGTCCTGGCTGGAATGGTCTAGTTAGGGATGACTCTGCTTTGGGCAGGGGGTTGGATTAGATGATTTCCTGAGGTCCCTTCCAACCCTCATTTTCTATGATTCTGTATCAAGGAATGGTTGATCTGGAAACCCTCCAGGCATAGAATGCACCTTACTGAATTTGAATCAGTGAATAAAACACACAAAAAGTCTGGTAAAAAATATGATGCAACTAATCAAGGCAATACTACTGCAACATACCCTTAAAACTTAATGTAAGCAACCCTTGAATTATTTGTATCGCTTTCCTAAAGACCTGGGCTACAAAACTGGCTGCTTGGCACTTTCTCTCAGTAATCAGTTTAACCATCCCTCCTATATATGAGTTAATGAGGAAAAGTTCCTTCTGTCCCCTCTCTGCACGATGCTAGAGTCACTTACTGTTAAAACTGATATTTGTTGGCAACAATATTGCTTTTACAGGGTTTTATATTCTATCAAAACTATGCACACAGCAGTTACCTCCAAGAGTGTGGATTCTTAATTAGCTATCAATCTTTAATCTTTTCAGTGAAGCTAATCAACAGGTCAGCTGGTAATGTCCCTCCCTCTCTCCCTTCCTTCCTTGGAAACAGCTGTTTAAGAGCATCTTGAACTAATGAGACAGGCTTTTATTTTGTTGATGGGCTGATAAACTCTGTGTTATCAGCTCCCTGCTGGCTTCCTCATCTGTCAGGTTTGTAGATAGTATGAAGAAATAGGGAGTATCATCAATAGTTGCATGCACTAAACCTCCCCCCCACCCTTTGCCTCAGAGTGCTAGGTGGTGGCTGGGGGCTGGCAACACTTGTTGTGGGCACCATCAGGTCAGGAGGACTCATATAGAGTGAGAGAAACAGAACTGAAATATGCAGGGTCCGGGAGGGACCTGTTGGCTGCTAGAAGAATGGGGGTTTGCTCTAGGACCTTTAAGCAGTCTCCCTTTTGATCAAACAAATGCATCAAGGTGTGGCAGGTGAGTGAAAAGGAGAGGGCACCCTGGAGCTGGAGCTGGAGCTGGAGCAGAGCAAGGCTTGCATGATCACAAGGGGGCATCATGGCTGCCTCTGGAACACAAACCTTGCTACACTAAGAAAAAGAGTTGTGAGACTCTCAAAATTTGAAGATGTGATCTAGGAAAAATGCCTTATTTCTAAAGTGCTACCTTTGCTGGAATCAGAATGAATGTAATCATTGCATTTTTTATGATCCAGTACAACTTTCCCATTCACTTCAGTAACAATTTTTGTGGTAGGTTCTGTAACTCTGTAGTGAGAGAGAGCTCTTTTCCTGACTCGCCCAACATCAGGTTCTAGACCTACCACAGAAATGTAGAATTATTTTGACCCTTATGCTAGGCTCCTATGAATTCCAATCCAGGGTGTAAGAGATGTTGCAGCCTCAAAACTGTAAAGGAAAAAAAAAATCTCAGAACAATAAAGACAGAGTCCAGGAAGGAAGTTATGTTTGAACCAAACCTTGAATGTGGACTTCGGGAAAGATGGGAAATCCACCTGTTACCTCCAAGAGTGTGGATTCTTAATTAGCTATTCATCTTCAATCTTTTCAGTGAAGCAGTTGTCCTTAAGAATAAGCCTTAAGAGATTCCATATTAAGGAGGTCTGGAAGTTGTATGAACTTAAACCAAAGAATCAAAGATGGGCTCACAGCATAATTTAGCACTAAATGTGTGTACAACAAATAGTATCTTGTATTTGTGGGCTAAGTACAGATAGTCAAAAAGCCTGTCCACTCATCAATTGGCCAAGACAAACACATGCCAGCACTGGCCAAGGGGGCTGCTTCTGCACATTGCAGAGTTCCACCAGGTTGTAAATGCCCCAACTCCACCTCCTGGCCAGCCCTATGCCTGTCAGCCGTGGGAGAGATGGGGTAGGCGAGGGAGGTATGTCCTCCTCTACTCCAGTCCTGATGCCCCGGCCAGGGTCTGCACAGTTGTGGGGTGGGGGGAAAGTCCCTGAAGCTAACAAGTGCGGTCTGGGGTATTTGCAGCCCTGTGGAAGAGAACCCCTGTCTCAGGGCTTCCTCCACCCCCCATGTGCTATGCTGACCCTGGCTGGGGGGTCAGGGCCAGCGCAGGGATCCATCCTCCCTCACCTGCCCCCCGCCCCCACAGCAAACAGGAGGGGGACTGGTGAAGGAGCATGGCTGGGGCACTTGCAGACCAGTAGAGCTGTGGTGCAAGGAAGAAAGCCCCCTCCTTGGGGGCTTTCCCCTTGCACCCCTGTGCAGATCCCGGCTGTGGAGAGCCAGGGCTGGGGTGGGGGGGGGTCCATTCCTCCCCTCACCAACTGCTGTGCCATGACAAGGGGCTAAGGAGCCTGCCTCAGCTCTGTGATGGCCCGAGCAGGGTTGCTCGGCTTCACTACAGCAGACAAGCTGGGGCAGAGGCTAGCCTGCCTGACATCTGAGGGAAGGATTAGTGTGGAGCTGCAATACATCCTGGGATGCTGGGGGACTGAGCCCTAACTTACTTTGGGAGGACATCTGGGGCAGAAGTTTGATAGACCAGTTTAATCTAAATCAGTTGTTTGATACTACATCCATCCAGGTCTATCTTAAACTGATTTCAGCCATTTTTAACCAGTCTATGTGTACTGAACATCTGATCTGTTGCAGGTTTCAACTGGTTTCCAATCAGTTATATCAGTTTATGTGTAACGTCAGTTCCTATCCACTCTTCAAGAAAAAACAGAGTTTTACGTACAAGGAATATTTTTTAAACTAGGTTGTTTGAGATCAGGGAACAACTGATTTTATTAGTCAATTAAGTAATTAATTTTAATTTAAAATAATTTGAAGACATCAACTTTTGTAAGAACTAGTCCACAGCATATGGTCTTATTTTCATCAGCCTGGTGTACCCTTCCTCTTGATTGTTTGATAATTTCTTACTGTTTTAAAATTAAATGACCAGGAAGAATGCCTTCTGCTACATTTGTGCAGCACCTACCACCATAAGGTTAGGAGCTGCTTTGGTGCTAATGTATGACTAAAACATGCAGAGATAAAGGGTAGCCTTTATTATGAAAGCATGAATCAATTTAGAGATGGTCATGGACTAATTTTAATGAAGAAAAATAGGATTTGACACAATGTATAAGCCTGCTGGTCTACAACATAACTGTCTTGATGACTTACCATGATTATTGCCAAAATGGGAGTAGAACCTGTTCATCTGATTTATCATAAAAAAGTCAGGCTGGGACTTCAGGAAGGTCATGTAGTCCAATCCACTGTCATGGCAGGATCATTACTATCTAAACCGTACTAGAAAACTGTCTAATCTACTCTTAAAACTTCTGAGGATGGAGATTCCATAACCTTTCTAATTAGCCAGCTCCAATGCTCCTTAGCAGTAAGAAAGTTCTTCATAAGATCCAACCTAGATTTCCCTTGCTTCTATTTCAGACTACATGTACTGCCCCTGCAGCCACAGAGAATAGTCTACCAGCATCCTTTCGTATAACCACTCTTTTGAAATTTGAAATTTATTATCATTTGCCCCCTCAGACTTTTTTTCCACAAACTAAATAATCCCAGTTTTTTCAGACGTTCCTCATAAATCATGTTTCCCAGACCTTACACTAGATTTAAACAGTGTTGGAGATGAGGAGTGTTAGTTAAAATAAAAGCTATAACAGAGTAAAGATCCATTAAGTATCCTTTTCCCAACCAGGGATAATACTAAATTATATACATGAAGGTTGAATGCCACTTCTTTACATATGTCCTTATACGTTTGTGCCAAATATAGTACTACAGTTGGGGAATTTGTTCTTGACCTTGCAGAAAATCAGTTTAGACTCTTGAATTTGAATTTATTAGAATAACAAATACATGCCAAAAAGGTATATTAATGCTCAGGAAGCAGCATTCAGAATTTATATTTTTCAATGTTGGCTGTTAGGGCTCTGCTTCAACTACAGGACTACCAAACTGAATTTTAGTTCATTTGTAGGAAGATGAACTTAACTTTCCTGACAATAAAAGATAATGAAGTACTGGTGGAACAACCAAAGCACTCTCAATAGAAATCAAACACTACAAAAGTAGTATCAAGGGGCTGAAAAAGACAGCTTTGCTTCTAAGCAAGCTGTTTATAAAAGTGACATTTGCCAACTTGACATTTGTATTGAATTAGCAGGAACAAAATTCACTAGTACACTATGGGAGAGGTTAATATGATATGGTTATAATGTATAAATAAAACCCAAATGCATCAAGACAGTGGGAATGCAGCTGATTCGATAAGCATTTAATATTCTGTTCATGAAATCAAAACTTGAAAGTGATTACTTTGAGCTAAGTGTTATTTTGGAAAGTCCTGTAGTAGATCAGTGATTTTGTAGTGTGTTAATGAACGGCTGTCTAGTGATACTAGTTATTACAAGTTATTTACATGAAAAATTCCCATTTGCATTCTAAATTACCTTTCTACTTTAGGTAATAAATCCTTTTAGATATTTAATAAGAAGATTTTTTTAATGTTATGAGTGGCTAGGACATTTAATCAATGAGCCTTATGTGAGTGTGATTTTCCAGTTACAGTATTTTTACCATGTGTTATAAATCTTCTTGTTTCTTTTAGATTCTATTCAGTTCCTTAAAAGAAAACAAAACAGCTGTAACAGCTGTAAAGGCTTGCTTGGCTACAACTGAGTGGGTGAGCTGTGCCTAAGAAATTTGCAGGAAAGGTGGCAAAAAGTTTGCAGAGGGTGCAATAGATTTTCCAAATGGAGGGTATGCTGTGCACAATGCATGCCTTTTGCTGGAGGATTTGAACCGTAACCACAGGCCCCCCACCAATTGCAAACCCCGGGCTCTGATTGGCTACTATGGAGCCATAAAAGCTGAGGAAGGGAAAAGCAGCTAGGGAGAGAAGGACAAAGATTCAGCTTTTCTTCCCTTAGGCAGAGGGAATGGAGCTGAGGCTTGCTTGGGAGCAGACTTCAGAACAGAGGAGAGACTGAGTCATCCCAGGAGAAGCCGATTCCCCACCCTGGGTCAGAGCTGTGCAATCAGGGACACAGGTACCCAGGAAAAGAGTGGGGAGGGGTTGGTAAGCTGGGAGAAGCTGCCTGGTCAGGGACTTGCAGAGGGAAGTCCTCTGTTTGGGCTGGAAAGGCTTGTGCTGCAGGGACAGAGGGCTACAGAGGGAAACCCCTGTCTGCATGTGGAGGTGCTGGGGACAGAGACAGCCCAGAGAGAGCAGGCTGTGAGAATCCCAAATCTGCATGGGTGTGTGAGGGGACACTTAACTATTAGTGTTTACAGAAAGTGTATTTTTCAGACGGGAACTAAAGAAAAGAAGCCTGCTACCTGCAGTGGCTGATGGGAGACTTGTTTTTTTTTTGCTGAGTTACCAAGAAAGAGCAAAGAGTCCACCTTCCCCAAAGCAGGAGAAGCCTCGCCTCTGCCACCCAGTGGTGAATCATAGTTAAAGCTACATTGCCATTTATTGTTATGGCAAAGGAAGGGGAATATGACCAGAGCAAAAATCGACCTGGGTTATGGGGGGCTGGGGGGAACGGGACTGTTTTGAAGTGTTATAACCAGGTGAATGTAATCACTGAGGTTGTCTGATGCAAGTGGGACCACCCAGTGTGGTGGACTTACTCATTTATTTTTGCAATTGTAAATTCTAGTCAAATTGTTGGTTTTATTATTAACCTTTGAGATATATGTGTGTGTGTATATATATATATTCTCTCAGTGAATCATTTCTTCTCTGTATATAGTTGTGTATAATAAAGAAACCCATTTGTTTATTAGACTTAAAGTAAATTCTTGAGCAGAGAGGTTGAGGGACACACCTCTCCAAGGGACACCTCAGTAAGCAGACCAGCCTGAGGGGTTCCCAGGGCTACTGGCACCCTGAGGATCCAGAATCCAGCATATCACCTGGCCTAGTGTGCCAGCGAGGGTTACATAACTAAAAAGAAAAGAAAAAAAAATGTGACACAGACCCTACGCACACCCCCCCCCCCTCAGCCTACTTAAATAAAACTAACTTTTTTGGAATTGTCAATATTAATTTGGTGTCTGTTTGAAATTTTCAGAATCCAGCATGGTATTTTGTACATTAAAATAGACAAGAATACTTTTCTTTTAATTCTTAAAACAAGGAAGAGGAATAATTTTCTGAACCAAAACTAGGCTGACGCATGGTGTTGCACCTGCTGTGATTCACCAGGGAGAGACTGAGAGTAACTGGCCAAATTCTACTATGTCTGTGGAAAGATAAATGGCTTGACAACTCCATTTTACCATTACTTGTATCCACTGCTGGCACCTGATTTATTCCTCATCTGTTGTGAACATTAATCTTCCAAATAAGCAGCAACTAAGGTCCTGCAACTATCCCCTCTAACTCCAAAGTTTGTGGTCAGGTAACTCTCTCACAAAGTTATGAAACACTTTAAAAAAACAAAACAAAGAGCACATATTATTACACCCTAACATATCAAAAGTTATCAGTGACCTAGCCTGTAAATAGGAGGGTTACCAAGGAACATAAGGAATACCCAACATTAGTCTTTTGGAAATATTTAATGGCAAGAATCATTTTTTATTCTGCAAGTCTATTAGCTAGATTGGAGGGGTACAGCACGTATGTAAAATCAGTCAGTCATCTTTCTATTCTGTCTAGTATAAGCTCCATGTGAAACTAATAGTAACTCAAATGGTCACCTCAACTCCATAGTCATTTGCAGTCAGATCCACCATCAGGTAGAAGCTTAGATGTCAAAAGAGAAGGCAAATGAGCTAGCCTAGTGCCAACCTTTTATTTATTTCTTTATTTAGCAGTTCACATAGAAATAAATACATGGTTTGTATTTATGTCTACTCTTACAATACAGAAAAGATACTAAGGCAGAGAGAATAGCTTCTAGGGTGGCAACACTTGTTTGCCTAGAGATTCAGAATGGGTCAGCCATGGAAGAAATAGGCTAGTACTGATACAAAAAAAATCCACTTTGAGGATCTGGATCTTCCAAATCTTAACATTTGGGATAGCCAAGTGGGGGTGACACTATATATCAGTATAAAGCAGAGGTAATATTTCACCTTGCCCATGAAGTTGCAGGATAAATTGAAGTATATGGAAAATAACGGATGTAATAGATACTGCATGGGTTTGAGGACCAAAGAGGACATTCTGAGCCGGTAAGTTATATTATGCTAAACCCACATTGATGGCTGGGTGTTTCCAGGATAGCTTTGTGCTGCTGGAGCTGCTGTAAGACCTACTAGCATCATCCCTTTTTCTTATTTATTCTGGCACTCCCATGGACAGAAAACATCACCAAAGACCAACTTCCTTGGGATGCCTGCCAGCATCATGAATAGAATTTGTGGAAAAAAACTCAGAGCAGAGATGGTGCAAATACTTAGAAAGAAAGCCATTAGAAGAAGCTTAACATAAACACAGAAGGACTGCAGTTTAGTTTAGCCAGGGATATACATATTCCTGAGTAGGACCCAGCCTGAATTAGGCTGACAACTATAATGAACTACAAGAAAAGTCTCTAGTAGCAAAGAGCAAAGTTCTAAATTATAATAATTTCAGTTGCCCTTGAATAAACATATGCTTAAAGTCCTCCTTATTTCTTATAGGACACTAACGCTTATAAGAGAGGTCTGAACTAGCTCAGATCTGTGTCAGTCCTAAGTATAATATCCTTCTGTAAAGATTTAGTCTTGCAAAAGCAGCAGAATATGATTTGAAGGCTGCGAGACTGCTATGTTAGAGTGACTGATCTGTGTGGGTATATCAACATACAACAAAATGGAAGATGCCACAAAAAGTCAAATGATAAGATAGCTTGGAAATTGATTAGTGAAACAGACTGATTCCCCCAAGGTTAACATCCACATAAGTTGCAGAGAATGGACAATTAGCTAAATGACGTTACCAGCACAGCAGGGTAGGATTTTCCTTATTACCAAGATAAGGAATTATTTGTAAATGATAAGTATATATAGACACACAAACTTATCATGTTATATATGGTAGCCTCTAAAGCCACCTAGATTTCTGTTGACATATGTAAGTAGGTTTATAGAATGCAGTGCCTATGATGGATCAGGGAATATGCAAGAAACAAGGTTTGTTTGATAATACCATTTGGGAATAGCCACTTTATTTCCATAATGGAGAAAAGTCAACTTTACTTGGTATATCACTTGACTCAAGGAAGAGAATTTTTTTGCCCAAAATTTGTCTAATATCTCTCCCAATGACAGAGTTGGCTCACTAAAAGACATATTTAAGGACAACATTTGTCAAAGAAACAATATGAGAAATTAAGGCAAGCATGATAACATATTCAGCTATGGCTCAGAATTTGTTTTTTTTAATAAGTTAAAATCACAGTGTCACAAGCCATACTAGTGGACTCCAGAAGCTCCAGACCCTCTCCTGCAAACTGCACCTGCCTCTCCTTGAGTGCAGACTGTATCTTATTCAACAGACTCCTATGGTGAACAAAATCCCAGGCTAAACCAGCATCCTGATTGGATCTTATATCTTAATTTAAGCAAGGCCTCACCAGCTCTTTATAATGGTTTGCCCTAGAACTTATGTTAGAGAAATGAAATATAGGGTCTGCCATTTCTGTGGAGATGGTATGCCTATAATTACCAATTGCTCTGAAAAGCCAGTGTCCCACAGACAATCATTAAGATATATAAGACAGAAAAACGATGTATTACACAAGAAATTAGAGCATGCAAGAAAAGTAATTTAGATTTGGAGGCAAAATACACAATTAAATATATAGATATATTACCCTGTTTCTCTAACTAAAAAACAAAACAGATTATTTCATTGCCCCAGACAGAAATCTGATAAGTTATGTATTTATCTTCAACTTAACTACAGCCAAGGAAGACAGCAACATACAAATTTTCTTATCAATATTGTCCATCAGGTAATTTTGACTTAAGAGGGGATTGGTGCCCTCTCAGCATGAGATTTCCTTTGGAAATGCACTTCAGTCATTGTCTGAGTAAATATATATTTACTGATATATATATATATATATATATATATAGATATATATTTACATTGTCTGAGTATATATTCCTTCCTGTAAGCTAGGGTCTCTCTCTGTCTGTCTCAGATACATGGGCTGGTCTGTGTTCTAATTAGAACACTCTAGCATGGCCACACTGACACGTATATAAGCCACTGCATGTTTAAAAATGGTCACTGAGGTTCTTTATCTAAAACTCATCAAAAGAGGTTTAGATAAAGCATCCTGTGGCCGTTTTTAAAGTTGTGGGGGTTTAATACACATGACAATAAGGCATTTTAATTAGAGCGGTTCTCTGGGAATCAGTTCAATGCCTGTCTTAAATAAAACTATACAAATTTTAAAAAATTATATGTAAAGTCATGGTTAATGAAAACATAAAAGTGATAAAACTGAATAGAGCTTAACTTTAGCTGTAAATAGAGACCAAACGTGTCTCTTGGCCAGACACTGGACAGCAGAAATCCAATTTAGAGAAATATCTGTATATTCTAAGTAGTGTCCCCCAAAAATCAATCAGTTATACAGTGGCATCCATGATGCACATCCTGAAAATTATTGTTTATTTTCATGAATGTATTAAACAATTTTGTTTTCTTTGTACTACTATATAACAAAAAAGCTAATTAACATATTTTCTTGCAATACACCACACCTCCATATATAATTCACACTTTGTTTTTGAGAGGCAGGATAAAGAAGAAAATATTACTTGCAGAAACCAAGTATTAGTAGCTGGGGAGCCATGCCTGCTGCCAGCTTCACCCACAGGATCATGGTCTGGGGCTGATCCCATGTGCTAAGTCTGACCCTGTGCCAGCTCCAGGGTCATATGGTAGCTCTGACATAGCATATCAAGTCTGCTCCAGACACTTGCACCAGGTCTGGAGCTGTGTGCAAGTCCCAGCTGTGCTTGACCACAGGTACTGATCCAATCTGGCATTCAGGGCCAGATCATTCAACCAAGAGGCTCCCCACAGCACATTTTCAGGGAAAGAACATTACTTGCTATGGTTTTTAGAGCCGCCAAATTTCCAGAACCATGGGGCTCTGGTTTTTTTCACTTATAATGCGTACCCCAAGTTTTATCAGGTTGTTTTGGTGAAAAGATGTAGGTTATGTGTGAGAAAATATGGTAATAACTCGCTGTGGACTTTCAAAATTTGTATCTACCCCTACTCAAAAATAACTATTGAATAAATAAACTATAGGATTTCTTAAAAAAAAAAAAAAAAAATCATTGCACAGTCAATTGCTGTAATAGGCTTCTTGTAAATTCAGTTATTATTATGAATGTCTGTTCATTGTTAAACAATCCCTATAAAGAAGGCCTATTGCATTAATATGCACATACTAGATTTCTAGAATGTATAGGGTAAAGTAGTCATATAATCTGTTATCCCAACAAGTGTGTTCTGTTCTATATAGGTTCTTCTACCACCTTATCACAAGTAGGGCACTAAGTGACAAGACAGCCATTGATTATGTGCAGCCTTTTTTCCTCCCTCTTATTCTCTGAGGGCAAGTCTACATGTTCATTACTGTGCAGTAGTTATGGTACATTAAGTTTAGTACTTATATAAGTGGCCCCGAAGTACTAAATCAATAAACAGTAACTGGCATTCCTGTTCAGTAGTGCCAGCACACAGCGTTTTAGTGACACTCACTGCACAGTAGCTTACTACTACTGCGCACTAATGTATTAACATGGTTTTTGTCCTGCATGCTAATGCACGGAATTAGGCTACTGCTCAGTTAGTGTCTCATGTAGACATGCCCTGGGATAACTATTTGTAAAATGTAGTAGTTTGGCGATGGAGAGAGGATTTATTATTATTTTATTTTTCTACATAAAGAAGTTATCACAAGTAGGGGTGTAAGCTTTCGACACATTAGCTACTGGTTGGTAATGTCAATGTACACAAACACATAGTCAACAGCAAGGCTAAGTATAGACAGTCAAAAAGCCTGAGGCTGAATCAATTCTTGCAGGTTAGTCCAAGCTACATAGATTGAACCAATAAACAAGTGAACAGACATTCACTTTTGATTCTGGAAATGTAGCCACATGCCTGCAATGGCCCAGGGCAGAAGCCGGGGGGTACTATAGCATGCCTCTCTGCTCTGCTGGAGCAGACAGCTTGAGCCAAGGCTAGCCCACCCACCCTGTAAAAGGGAAGAGAGAGTTGTGGCAGAAGTGCAAAGCATCTTGGGATGCTGGGGAACTGTGGGTGAATTTGCATATGGAGGGGATCTGGGACAGAAGTTCAATAAATCGATTTAATCAAAATCTGTTAAGTCTGATCCAACCTCCATCCAGTTGCATTTTAATCTGGTTTTAGCCATTTTAAAAGTGGTTTATGTGCACTGAATGTCTGTTGTGTTACAGATTTGAACTGGTTTTCGATCACTTATACTGGTTTATGGGTAATTTCTGTCCCTATCCCAAAGGTCCACCTGAGTCTAAAGGACCATCAGGTTAGTAAGGTTATGGCAAGTCAGTTTCTGCATTCAACAACACACATACAAAGGTGCAAGCTGACTAGACTCGCATAGAGCTACTTTAACTTCATAGCAAAAGTGAGCGGGTTCCTATTGATAGTAAGCACAGTCTTCAGCCTGAGTCAAAAGTAATATCATGCTTCCAGAGCCAGAGCAAGATGCTCTAAACCATTTTGCTACAATACATGCAAAGTTACTCATGCCTTTATATAAGAGTAGAAAGCTACCCTGTATTTACCGGGAGGGGAAACAGTAGAAACAGTGCCAAGATGTACCTGATGCACTGTAAACTCACATCCTAATTCACCTCTCAGTAACATGTCCATGTGCCCATACCACAAACATACATTCTCCCAAAGTCTTTGTTAAAGGCAAGACTGAAACAGCGCATCTTGCACTTGGAGTAGAAGTGATGAGGTATGTGATGATCCTTAGTTCCTTGGGAGTTTATTCCACAGTCTCAAACTAACTTCTGAGAAAATGATCTTCTGTACAAACAAGCTTCACCTTTATAGTAGAAAGTTCCACTCTGCCAAAGGATTGCAGCAGCTGCCTATCATTTGAATGCTTAGGACAGGGATCAACAATAATTTGCAGGTGAGAACTGCTTTAATAGAGCTCAGCTTTGAGTATGCAGTGCTTCCAACCCAGCTGGCACCACCGCTGCTGCTGGAAGCAAAGCCTCAGTTACAACTCCCCGCCTCAGTGCCACTGCCACCTCTACCCCCAGCTGCCACATGGGCAAAAACTCTGCCTCTGCAACCCTGCAGTAGCCCCACGGCTTCATAAGCCAGATAAAATGGCTCTCTGGGCCAGAGCGGGCTATCATGCAGAGTGATAGGCATCTGATTGTCTGATTGGCCTGGGAAATTTGAACTCGGGTTAATCAGGCCGGCCAGAGTAGTCGGCTGAGGATGCCGGAGGAAGCACACGATGCCCCCAGTATCCCCCAACCCTTGAGGCAGTGGTGGCAGAGGAAGCAGCAGTGCTTGGCAGCTAAGAGGCAGCTGAGGCAATGAGAAGGTAAGCCGGGGAAGGGAGTGAGCAGAGCCAGGTGTTGGCAATCGGGCAGGGTCCTAGGGCTGGTGCTGTTCAACATCTTCATTAGTGACCTGGAGGAGGGTGTGGAGTGCACCCTGTTCAAGTTCTCTGATGACACCAAGCTGTGGGGTAAAGTGAATACACCGGCAGGCAGGGACCGCATCCAGGCAGACCTGGATAGGTTGGAGAAGTGGGCGGATCTGAACAGGATGCAGTTCAACAAGGACAAGTGCAGGGTGCTGCACCTGGGGAGAGGGAACCAGCATTATGGTTATAGGTTAGGGGCTGACTCTCTCCGCAGCACAGAGGCAGAGAGGGATCTTGGAGTCAGGATTGACTCCAGGATGTATATGAGTCGCCAATGTGACAAAGCAATAGGCAGAGCCAGCCACACCCTGTCATGCATCAACAAGGGCACCACTAACAGGTACAGAGAGGTCTTGCTCCCCCTCTATGCGGCGCTGGTCAGGCCGCAGCTGGAGTACTGTGTCCAGTTCTGGGCGCCGCACTTCAAGAGGGACGTGGGGAACCTGGAGAGGGTCCAGAGGAGGCCACTCGTATGGTTGGGGGCCTCCGTGGCCAGCCCTATGAGGAGAGGCTGAGGGACCTGAACCTCTTCAGTCTCCAGAAGCAGATACTGAGGGGGGATCTTGTGGCTGCCTACAACCTTATCAGGGGCCAGCAGCAGGGACTCGGGGAAAGTCTGTTCACCAGGGCCCCCCTTGGAGTCACCAGGAACAATGGCCACAAGCTGAGGGAGGATAGGTTTAGGTTGGATATTAGGAAGAACTACTTCATGATAAGGGTGGCCAGAGCCTGGAATAGGCTTCCCAGAGAGGTGGTGCTCTCACCTTCCCTGGAGATCTTCAAGAGGAGACTGGATAGGCACCTGGCTGGGGTCTTATGACCTCTGCCACCCCCAGTGCTCCTTCCTGCCCATGGCAGGGGGTCGGACTCGATGATCTGTCCAGGTCCCTTCCCACTCATTGATTCTATGATTCTATTATAGATTCAAGATTGGTAAATATGTCACAAATTATTCTGTAAGTCTGCATGTATGAACATACAAACAAATTTTAGAATGATGGTACATTATTATAGACACTTAATCTACCTGCATATAGAGGAAGTCATTTTCTCAGTCTCCACACACGGGCACACATTTATACAGGGAAGATTCAGGCTGTGTTTCTGACAACACAAACCAGAAAACAGGGATTTGGGGTGGAAAAACACTTTTCCGGGGGAAGATTGTGGTGTTTTGCATTCTATTCTGAAGCCATTGCAGCCTTGGAAATGGAAAGTGCTTGCTAGGAAAGGGGTGAAAACCAGTATAGCTGCAGGATTGACTGAATTAGCACATTCTCCATCAGTCTCTGCTATGGGATGGCTATAAAATCCTGATGCCAAGTTAAAATGGCATTGCTTAATGGTACTACCAGAATAAAATCTTTTCCTTCATTACAGAATCCCCATCAGGACTGGGTTACACTACAGTTTACGTTCCTTATGTGCCTCTGGCAGATGGCCTGATTGCCTAGCTTTATTCCACATTTAGACCATAAAAGGATACTTGAAATGATTCTACTTGTCTTCCATTTGAGAGTAGTTTTTACAAATCACCAAAAACCAAGTTTTTCAAGAGAAAATATTTATTTCACAGACTGGCCAAATTTCCGTAGTGACTGTGTCACCCAAAAACATCTGTCACCTGACAACATCATGCCCAAAGTTTCAAGAATATCGGGGGTTTGCTTGGTTTTTTTTGTAAATCAGGTGGTTTGCTGCTGTGGTGTGCAGTAGAAATCAGAGTGAGCACATGTTTGTTTCATATTTGCCTGTGATTACAAGGAACTGAACTTGATGACCTGGTCCCTCCCTACGCATATGTTCCTGTCTTCCATTCTGGGGCCCAAATAGTCAGATTGCAATACATAAAGTAACTAAATATTATACTTAATTTTTTCTCTTAATTTAGAAATCCTGGGCTGCAAAACATATGACTTCTCAAAATAGAATTCCCCAGTCCTCAGCAACTGGCTGTGAGCAAAAAATCATTCACATGGGCAGGACAATTTCTGAAATTCAGACACCAGCCTAAGCATAAGCTGTAATCATCACATGCAAGTTTAATTCTCCATATTTTCCTTTGGTCTAAGTCTCTGGGGAATAGATAATGTAAATTACTCAGAATATATAGATAAATGCAACATACTGAAGACATTTTCAAATGTCAAAAATGTCCCAACACAACTACATAATATAGAGTAATAGTCTTAGATAATCTTTCAGCTCTATACAGCAATTTTTCCTTGGCTTCACATTTCATTTGATATTATTGTGAGTCTAATACCAATTTCTTATTTAGTCCCAGTGCCTGAGACCACTTCTGTGTCTTTTCCTTTTCCACTGAAATATCAAGCACATGCATAAATATTCTTGCTGATTCACAATAGCAGCAAAAAAATGTTTTCCTCCTACCTGACCTATCTGGGGATGATAAAGTTAACTCCTGTAATGCTTTGTTCAAAATTAGGAAAGGTAGCCTCTTATTGGAGCCTCCCAAGCTTGGAAAATTACAGATTGTACTTTCTTTTGAATTATACCCTTTTTTGGCTAGTTATCAGTACAAGAAAGAAACTCTAACGATGTTAATTTTAACCAGTACTGTAACTTAGAGGGATTATCCTGGTAACATATTCTTGGACACCGGCTTAGAACAAAACCACTGCTGCTGCAGCCACACAATTTCACTGGCAGCAACAGCAACTGAAAGTCACCACTGCCTCTATGTGGCAGTTGCCCCAGGCACCTGGCCACATTGCTACACCACCAATTCTAACAATACAGTCCTCTTCAAAGTATTTATTGCAACTTTTACCTTCCATTATTATTTCCTCACATGCTGTGTAAATCTTTCCTATTTAGCATCAGAAGCATCAGGACAGCTTGTCAAAAAAGCATCAGTCAGGTATGTCTTCTTTATGTCCAAAAGCATGAAACAGAAGATGCTGGAGCCTTTATTCATTTTTAACCTATACTCAGAAGGCAACATGATCCAGTGGTCTGAGAGTTAGGGGACATAATTCTGAATTCCGCTATCCTGAATCTGGCATTGATATACTTTACTTCAGCTTTCCTACTCGGATTATTTGGGGATTATCTAAAAGGGGATTATCTAATCATTCTCTCTAAAGTATTATTAATGCTTCAGGTGAAAATCTTATGGAGTCATTTATTATTTCCCGTGTATGGTGACTATTAAAATAATGTCTTAATGTTTGTTGCTGTTTGTAGCAGGTTGTCACTCAGCTTCTGTTTTCCCTGGGGCACACTTCTCTCCACAGGAAATAACATTAATAACAAAATAAACAAATATACAACCACAAAACATTAACTCAGAAGGTTAACTCAAAACCTGTGGTCTTTTCTTGCACCTTAAGAGGGCAACCCCAGCTCTGTGCTCCTGCCTCAGCACTGTAGCCTTCCCTCTCTCCATCAGCTCCCCTCCTTGGGAGTTTTTAACTTTTTCTGAGTCAGACAGTCATCCCCATCAGTGGGTCCTGTGCCCCTGAGCAGGCAGGCTATCACACATTAACCCTGCAGCCACGTACCTGATTATACTGTTCATTTGCCTTAAATGTACCTTCTCCCCACAGCTTTCACCATGGGGAAAAGTTTCTAGAGTAAATGCTTGCCACTTTTTAGGGTAAATACCTTTATTATTACATTTTTGATGAACAGCAGCATTTTCCCCTCATATCTTACAATACAAATAGTTGTGTTAGGTTGGCGAAGAGCACATGACTTTTACAGTGACTTATGTATGCCTATACTGTTTAGGACTGCAGTTTTGGAAAAACTGAGGTTTACCCCAAACATGAAAAAGAACCCCTAATTTTATTTAAACTTTCTGATTTGGAGCGAGAGAAAACTAAAAAAGAAAAGCCAAGAAATGAAACTGAAAGCTGTTAAAAAACTCCAGGAGGTACCATCAATGTAGCATGAAGAAGAAAAGAGGAAAAACGGCTTTGAGGAGAGCCCAATAGCTTAAAAATAAAAGCACATATGCTTTTGAAGAGTGTGTTATCCTTTAGAAGATGGCTGCATACTATATACCAATGATGCTCACAGAATGGCTACTACATGATGCTGCTGCCAGACCTTCTCAATAAGGATAGAAGACAAGCAGAAGATGAGTTTGCCTCTCCACTGCAGGAAAAATAGCTGCTAAGCTTTTGTTTGCTTGCCTGTTTTTTTGAATATTGAAGGTATAACAAATTGTCTTTCATATTAAAGAGCAAGAAAACTTAGTCCAAAATTTTCAAATAAGGTCTAATCATTTTGCGTGTTTCAGATTTTTGATAGCTGTTTTGATACATTTTTGGTTCAATTTTCAAAAATACTGAGGACCCCACAAATCCAGTGGAAGTCAGCAAAAGCTGCTTAAGTTCGACACTTCTGAGAAGTCAGAATTCAGTTGTTTCAAACTGAGTTCCCCCAAAACTGAAACACCTAAAATGAATGAGCCCTTGGAAACAACGACATTAGTCCTTAAGACAACAACTGTTAAACATCAAAGGAATAAAAGACCTTAAGAAGTACAATTCAGCAGGGAAACCCAAGCATTTCTATTTCTACAGTTCAGTCACCTAAAATCATTTATTGTCAGGCATCATTAAAGAACAATTCCCTGTTGGTTGAGAACTTAAGTGAGTTTCTAATCAACTAGATATTTCACAACTTGTTAAAGCAATATTCTGAACACAATGGGAGCATCTACACGAGATGCTATGTCACCATACAATGAGCCATAGTGACGCAGCATTGGTGGGCACTAACCATGATGCTGCCATTACTGTGTAGTAGATTAGGGTTGAAAACAACCTGTGTGCCACTGGGACTGTGCAGTACCAACTGCGCAGTCAGGGGCACATGTAGATGCACCCAGTATTAACTTTGCTATCTAAACCATATGATTTTGCTATACAATATTAAATAGTTGCTATGTTGCACAACATAGATGGCTGCAGTTCTGTACAAACAGACTGTACAAACATAACTACTGATAGCTTATTGTACATACAAAGGCAAACATGCACACTCCATTGCTGCTAGAAAACTTACAATGATCTGGATTAAAAAAAACACGAACAGGTTACCCAAAGAGGTGGTGGAGTCTCCATTGTCGGAAGTTTTAAAGACATGATTTATATTCAATGTTTTTAAGCCTTGCTTGGGTGGGATGATATAGCTAAGGATGGTCCTGCTTTGAGCAGGGGGGTAGGGGAAGGAAGTGGGGTTTGAACTAGATGATCTCCTAAAGTCCCTTCCAACCCTAACTTTCTATGATTCTGTGCTTCACTATGGCTGTTTTGTGTAGGTCACCTGAACAAGTACCAATAAAACCATATTGTACTACCATTTAATATCTAGATACTCCATTTAATTTATAGAAAGATTCGTTTAAAAATATTGAAAGAAATGTGAGCACACCCTCATGTCTCCACCTTTCAAAATACACCCCTCCCTTTTAAAATGAGGACCTCCACTGCACAAGTAATGAAAATAGTTCCTACATTTTAGAAAGATCTAAAGCCATTTTATAGTTCTTTTAGCATGGATGCTGTCATGATTTATTTAGTCATATTTTATAAAGTAGAAGGTTTTTCTAATGACTTCCACTCTACTCCAGGTAGACTAACTGAACATTGTGAAGAAATTAGTGAGGAAGGAGGAACTTTCTTCTAAAAAGCCATATGTGTTATCCACAGTTATTGACTCTGAAACATAGTAAAGATAGCTTAATTAACAATATTGTTAACTACAGCACTGCTGACAATTTTGGCATAAATATCTAGTAAATAGATTAAACCTAAAAATGCAAGTGTCCACTACCTCAAATACCAAAAACTCCAGCTTCCCTCATGCCATTGTCCACATGCCATTACTTACTGGCAGCATGTACCTCTCTGGCATAGTGAACTTGAGGGGAACATAAAATCTACTTATTTAAAGTGAAAATAATGGCCACAGCTAATACAGTGCTGGCATTCTAATGTTCTGTATTAAAAACATCCAGGTTTAAAACTTAAATGAAGGCGACATAGAATCTACCTGTCTGCTGCACCTGAGTAATACAGAATTAAACACTCTTTCACAGAATTTGGGTCCAGTTTACTACAGTTAGTGTTTTTATGGTGTTTTTCTATATTAATTACTGAGCTGTATATTTGCAATGCATACAAGGCTGTATGCTTTGTTCAAAGGCATTAGGTCAGCTTGTGTTGCACTTAATAAAGTGTAAAACATTTAGGTAACAAAGAAAGTTGTTAACATCACATCGTGACTAATTTTCTGTTCGCTGCTTTGAGAAACAGCAGTAACTCCCATGCCAAAACCTATAAATCAGTGGAGCAAAAACAATTTTTAGAGAAGCATTCAAACCAGAGTAAAAGAGGGGAAGGGGAAAAAGAGAAAGGAGAAATTCTCTTTTAAAGCTAGCCCTGGTTCTTTCCTTCATGGTAAGTGCAAGCCCATATTGAAGTATTTTGGTTTTATTTGGGTTATTTTTGTAAATTATTGTCACAAAATAGGCACATATCCAAAACAGATTGATACTAAACTGCTTTTTGCTGTACCGTGTTGTGAAATTTGATAGCTTTTGCTAACAGTTACTTAGAAAACAACAGAAACTACTGAAAGCAGAAGAGATTATTTTAAAATGTTACCTAAAAAGTTAAATCTAGCAAGTTTTAAAACATTTAAGCTTTCTTGTTTTAAAATCCTAGTACAGAAAGGCTACATTTGAGCTTTTTAATATGAGGTAGCTAGTCCAGATAAATCCTACTTCCCCTCATATTAAAACTGCAGTCTGGCCTATCTATTCTAGGATTGTAAAACATTAAAAAGAGGAACTTTTTCTTGGTCTGGATAGGCACTTAAAATATAGATTTTGGGGTACACAATGACAGAAAAATAAAAGCATGTTTGATGAGTTCAAAACTTCTTTCTTAAAACCATGGTTTTACTTACAGATGAAAACACTGCAACCACTGAAAAGATGTCTGAACTTAAAGCAACTGAGCAGCAAACTGAGAAAGCAAGTAGAGTCAAGATTTCTCAAAGAACATATCCATACTGGAAAAAAAAACCCCACACTTTAAAATTGAAAGTTGTTAAAAATAACAAGATAACTTTATTTTTATTTTCATTTATCCTCAAGAGAAAAAACAAGTTGCTGCTACTAACAGAAGTGTTGGGAATTCTGGAGTTCATGAAATCAGATTCTCTATCCTGCAGTATATAATGGTGGAAGGGATCAATGAAACCTATATAATCCTTCTATTCATGCTCGGGAGAAGAGTTCTGTCCTAATTTTTTTGGATCAGTACTGAATCTTCAGGGTCTCAGAGGAAACTTCTAAGGACAAACTTTGCAAAATGCTCAACACCCACAACTAGAACCAGATTTTCAACAGAGTTCAGCTCCCCCCTTAGGCACTTAAATGAAGTGGCTAGATTTTCAAACACTGGCCAGCACCCAGGAGAGCCCAAGAGAACAATTGGAGTCATTTAGTGCTTTGTAGGGCTGGCCAAGAATTTGTCAAAACAGTTTTTGTCTGAGAATGCCAATTCATCAAAACCAAACTTTTAGTGAAAAATGCTCTTTTTTGACAAAAGTTTCACTGGGAAATTTCTCATATCCCAGATGGAATTCCTGAAGGCGCACAGGAAAAAGACCCAAGGCAGCCAATAGTCTTGTCATTCAACTGCTTGGTTGTAAGAGATCCAGATCCCACTGCCCACTGTCTGAATTGGAGCATCCTATGTGAGTATCCTAATACCGGGATTGTATTAGGCCCAGAACTGCTGGGCACGGGGCCACTGGATCCAGGTTGCAGAATTCAGTGGCAAGGGGTTTTGCCTGTGCTGCACTGTGGCTAGGCAGGGAGAAGTGCTGGAGAGAAGCAACAACCAGGTTGGACCCAAACTGGATTAGTCTGGCCTGCCACCGGAAAACGTTGCTGATTGCTCTCCTAGCCAATGTGCTACGTATAGGTGCTGCTGAAGGTTGTAGGGCTTAAAATTTGACCTACCTAGGAAAAGAGGAGGAAAAATGTTATATTTTTATTGTTAGTATGTGATGTGAACTAGCAGAATTCTATAATCTCAGTAGGCCCAGATCAGTTTCCATCATCTGAAAATTTGGCCAATGTATTTATTAATTTTTATTTATTTTGTTAAAAATAGTTTACTTCTTGGTTTTAAGATGGAACCAGAAGTCCTACGGTAAGAAAGCATGTGGGCACTTAAGCATAGTAATTAAGACATACATTTAGTTTCATATTTCCAAGAGGTGATTTTGGAAGGTGAGAAAAAATATTCTAAGATTTTTAAAAAACTTTTTTGAATAATAGCATTCAGCAATGGAAAGGCAATACAACACACCCCTCCCTCGGTATATAAGCTTTCTCCCTGAATTATATTTTGTTGTATTTTGCCTACTTCAGTATTAAAAGCCCATTTACAAACACTGCAATTAGTTAGCTGAAGAGGTGTAGGATGGGGAGATGGGATTTTCATTACAAGTGTAATTCCTTAGCTAAGAGTAGAAGTGTGCTCCCTCATTTTTCCATGACTGGGTACATAGAAACTCCCACACCACAGCTATCTCTTCTCCTTTTCTGATGCACCGTGAGCTCCTCAGTCTTACACAATCAGTTTTTGCAGCTGTTTTCTTGACTTACATATAGCCCCCCAGTGACCACATAGCTAAACTAGAGACTAGGATTATTTAAATTTATGATGGAGGTTTTATTGCTACTTGAACATTATTAATAGATGCTTAGAAATTATGGCAATGAGTAAAAGAGAAATGCCTATGAATAAATAATAATGAGCTAAGCCCTGGCCCATAGTATAAAGCAGAAAGAGGCATGATAGTCTCTTTACAAGACATATTTATTAGTAATCACAAGGCCCAAAGTATGCTAGATGACTCATGGAACATAGAGAAGCCAGGATCCCATCTCCAAGGGGAGTTTATTCATCCTATTTCTTGTCTTCCTGTCAATCTGGGTACTCAGTCTCCCTACGTACTTGCATTCTACTCTGCCTGTCTCACAGATATAGAGACAAGTGTAAAAGGCAAGTCCAAAGAAAAACAGTCAGAAAGAAAGTTTCTATATACAATGACAGTGACAGGGCTCTGTGCCAAGAGCTCAAAAAACTTGTGCTGCCCCCTGAATCTCTAACAGATCCTAAAAATCTGCTGTGGAAATATCTAGGAGATACTGTTCTTGGGATCCTCTGAGGATCCTTTAGCTCTGAGACATGGAGCTGCCCACTCTGCATAGTGATCTCATGGAAATGTGCTTCCATCCTTAATACACAACCTTTAGAAATCTCCACCCTTCTTTCCTTGGGTTGGATACTCAGAAATTAATAGAATCCTTGCCACTTGTATTTGGAGATTCAAACCCCACATGCTAGTGCTTCAATGTCATTTGTATAGATGATGCTGATCTAGGAAGGTTGCCACTTCTATTGATCTGCCCAAACAACTTTGGTTGTTTAATCTGTCTATCTAGATAACTGATGCTCAACCTCCTAGCCTCGTGGGCTGGATGAGTGGCTTGAGGCAGGTTTGAAGGTTGGACCCCACGTGCAGGGTTGGCACATGAATGCATGTGCAGATTTGTTCATGCACTGTCCTGACCCTGTGTCAACCAGATTCCTTGAGCTGGCTCAATCTCTTGCCACTGCAATCTCCTATGCTGGATCCAGCAGCATGCTGGCCCTATCCAGCACAGAGATCTGGCCATGCACTGGCCCAAACCTGCATATCAATCTGGCCATGGATTGACCCCATGCACCAGCCCCAGTAACCTAGGCTAGGGACAGACATTCAAAAGCCTGAGCCTGAGCCTGAATTGATTCAGACTTTGCAGGTTAGTCTAATTTGGCTAGGCTAAATCAGTTTTGTAACCAGACAGACATCCCAGAAATGCAGGCAGATGACTGCAGTGACTCAGGCTAGAAGCCAGGGGGTGCTAGAGCAGCCCTCCCTTCTCTTCCACAGAATGGAGCTGAGGGGGACCAGCAGGAACTCTGATTAGCCCAGCAGGGAATTGATAACAGTGTTTATCACCCAATTAAGAAAACAACAGAGGGACATTACCAGCTACTTGTTCATAGATTGTTAGGGGCTGGAAGGGACCTTGTAGATCATCGAGTCCAGTCCTCCTGCACTAGACAGGAAAAGACAACTGTGGTCAAGTGACCCAAGTGAGGTGACTTTCCGGTCTCCTTTTGAAGATTTCCAGGGTGACTCCACCACCACTGGAGGAAGCTTATTCCACAGCCTGAACACCCTGACTGTGAAGGAGTTTTTCCTGGAATTGAACCTGAAGCAATCTTCCAGGAGTTTGTATTCATTGCTCCTGGTCTTCTCTGGGGGTTGATTCTGCCTGTTGATTCTATCTGTTGATTCAGCACAGACTGTAGCCAGCATGTGGTCTGCTAGCTAACACACAGACACATCCCCAGCAAGGCAGAGGGCTTAGCAGGGAGTAGTGAAGGGAGAGGGAGAAGCAGCCTGCAGTCTGTGGAGCTCCATCTAGGAAGCAGAGGGAAAGAACCAGCCTTGCTGTGGAGCAGAGAGCCCCAGACAGCCCAGAGAGCATGCTGGGATGCTAGGGTTGTCTGGTTTACCTTAAACCAGAAAGGGTTTAGGACAGACATTGCATAAACCAGTCTGAGCCAAATCAGTTAAGTCTGATACATTCAACCAGGTTTATCCCAAACCAGTTTCATCCATTCTCAAACTGGTTTATGTGCACTGAACATCTGTTCTGTTACAGGTTTAAATCAGTTTCTGATCACTTAAACGAGTTTATGTGTAATGTCTGTCCCTAGCCCTAGTGTGCAGAGCCACATCATCTGATCCATGGGACTCTGCATGTGTCTGGAAATTTGGCAGCCAGGAAGCAAATATTAATGCTGCCTGTTCAGAATGCCATCCTCTACTGGACCTATATGGGCTACTCTTTGGTAGGTAAGTAAAAAAGCTTAACCCTAAGCCTTCTCCATTCTTACACTAACAGAAAAGATGGAATAAGGATGTAAGATTTGGCCCATACTATTCATTCCTTTTGCAAGTTTATTTTAATCAGTTCAATTCCTATGTAATAACACATCATTTTAATAGATTACTCATGTCCTAAGAAAAAAATGTTACTGAGATTTTGAAACTCCAGAGTTAGGGACAGGAGTTCACCTATTAAAAATGTGTGTGTGTGGCATGGAAAGAAAATCATACAGATAATCAAGTCAAAAGTCTTCAAGGATTGTCATAGATTTTTGTGGAATTTTTCACTCTACAATTTTGTTACATAAGTCTGACTTTAGCTGAATTGGGTATCCTCATACCAGATCTGGATTTGGCTCTGTTTTGAGGATGTCAGTACAATAGCTGAGTCATTTAGGATATAGACCAATGCTCACTTGTGAGCTCTGAGCTCCCTGAATGCCCACCATGAACCTGCTGAATTATATAGCCACTTTCATGTCGGGAATAGATAATCTGTTGGATTTGGTGTATTAATATTTTTATATCATAAGCTGGAAATGGAAAAAACAAAAGAATTCAAATAAAATTGCATAATACACAAAATAATTTACATTGTGGCACAGGAAAATACAATTTAATATAAAAACTCTTAGGAAGGAGGCTTTGTCAAAATGAACTGGATACATTCATGGATGGCAGAGCTATTAATGGCTGTTGAACAGATGGACAGATGGTTGGAGATGTTTCCTCTGCAATCTCTAACCCAATAAATGGTGGATGCCAGGAATATGGGGTAGATCACTCTAGAGATATCCAGTTCGATGCTCTGCCTCTTTATCATCTACTTCTGCCAGTCAGAGATAGCTAGATGGACAATTGGTTTAACCCAGTATGGTACTTCCCACGCCTCACCCCTTTACATCTCCCACCTCTCCCTGCCTGCAACGCGGGTGGCTACAACGTGCTTGGAAGGTGCCAGAGCGCACAGGGCATTCAGGAGCAGTGCGGAGTGCATGTGGCAGGGGGGAAGGGGGGAAAGTGGAGGCTGCATAGAGCTGCCCACACCTGCAGCACCCCCTACTTAGCTCATATTAGAAATCCATTGAGATAGTAGTCTGAATTAATTATACTGGGACCAAACACCAAGAGCAACTGAGTTTAGTTAGAGTTATTAGTGCTGTACGTACAGTGAGAGAGGAGCATCTGGCGGGGATGCTGGGTGTGGTGCTGTGATGGTGGGGCATGGTGGTGGTGCTAGAGCCACTGTCAGTGGCCCAGTTTGGGGGGGAATAAGCCATGTTAGCCCTGGCCTTTCACCACCTATGCCTGCCATGCCATACATGCATGGCAGGAAGCGTGATTGTGGGATTACCCAGTGGCGATGCATAGGGGGTGCATGGGGGTGCACACTCACTCTGTGAGAATGCTGGAGCACCATCTCCCAGCCAGTGCCCCCTGCTTAGGTGATGGGCAGGGTGGGGGCAGGCAGGAGTACTGGTGCCCCCTCTGTGAGTGCTGGCTGGGGACTGGGGGTGCTAGGAAAAGCACCACTGGAACTTCTGACACTTTCAGGAGCCCCGCTGGCACTTCTGGCTGCCCCACTCGTGCTTCCTGGTCAGTGTGATCAGCCATGGGGGGGATCCTCCCAGTTGCTGACTGGCCGTTGTGGGGCATGTGTCCCCTGATGCAGGAGGCACCAGTCACCCATGCTGGTACAGGGGGAGCCTTATTGCTGGTACAGGCGGAGCCTTCTTGGCATGTAGTGCCCCCAACTAGGAGCCTGGATCAGTTGATGGAGCTCCCAGCTCTAGGAGTGCATGGGGGTCACCCAAAGCTGGGAGGCTTATCAGTTGATCTGGGCTCCCAGCCACAGGGCGCAACTGGCCATACATGTAATTAGTGGTGTGATAGGAACAACTCACAAAGTTATTACACATATTTTTGTGAAATTACTTTATGGCTTATTCCCTTGTCTTATGACACTTTATTGGTTTAACATATGGCCAGGTTACAATTTAACACAGGATTAACCAGGTAATCACATCTTAAGTGTAAAGTGTGGCAAGGGCCTGGGTTCAGTTTCTGACTGTAGAACCAGGGGCAAGATATTCAGCATCTAATTCATACCAGTGCCTCAGTCTGTGGCTGTCTCTTTGCAATTGCCTAGATATAAATTACCTTAAGGTGGACACACAAAAAGAAAAGCACCAAACATTAGAAGATACTTCTGAAAATTTGGGATTAGGTCTTTCTGTGTCCCAGTTCCTGCATATGTAAAATGGAGTCATAAGGCTTAATCACTTTGAACTTGATGAGTGAAAAAGACTCTATTCAGCACATCCTATGTAAATGATCAATTTTGATTTCCGTAATCAACTCAGCCACCTCAACAATATTACCAAAGTGTGGAACAATTATGTTGAATCCCTCAGCTTTAAGCTTCTTTTGGATTGATAGATCTCTATCATGCCACTGTTATGATTCTAGGTTATTAATGATGATCAGATCAGGACATTAGAGATGAACACTGTTATTGCACTAACAAGTATATATTCAACAGATTGGGCCAAATCTAATCCTTGAACCAAAATCAAGTAATTCCCTGGGTGTAATATTTACCCCTACACATGATGCTAACTGTGGTGATGGCCTGAAAGTATAGTTTGCACAGTAAATCACACTTTTTACATCATTTAGAAGAAAAGTGCTACACCTTCAACTGCTGAAAATACTTCTTTCCGAATCCCTTAGAGGCTGCGTAATCAACAGCAAAAAAAAAAAAAAATTGCAATACAGCTGCTGTAGTGCTTTAGCACTGGAATGATGAACCTTGGTTTTATATAGTGTTGCTGTATGCACCTAAAGATTTCTTCCCTGTCTCCTGGTTCTTTGGCTAAGGTACATAAGGTTAGGCCCAATTAGGTTTTGTTCCTGAGTAGTGGCTAGAGCTAGCTAATATATATTGTATTGCTGTAGACTCCTCTTGGCCTGCAGGTGCAGGTTACCTGCCCTCAGAATGGCGAAATTGTGCCTAGCTATTCCCACACACTATTCCAAGTTGAAGTAATGACTTCCTTCAAGTTTTGCCCTTTTCAAAGTGTCACAGGCTATGTACAGGCATTACATTTAGATCAGCTTAACCAGGGTTAGGTTAATCTGAATGCCTAATGATCAGGGATCCAGGTTTTCTGTTTGCCATGGAAAAATGCAGTAAAACCTAGATTTTCTCATTTTAAGGAGAAAAACCCAGATTTTCTCCTTTAAAGGATAAAAATGAGGGAAACAATGGATTTCCTCTTGCATGCTGGAAAAGTTGCATCCTATAAGGAGCTGGGGGGAGTGGGAGGAGACTGGTCAGGCAGGGAGCGCCATGTGCATGTGTGCTAGGCACATGGCTGCTAGGCAGCTTGGAGGGTGACTCCCTGCAGATAGGTCTGATGTGTGGGGAATTGAGGCTCCCATAGTGAGGGAGGGAGGGAGCTGGCCAGAGCTGGGGCTGCTGGCCAGCTGGGGCAGTGCGTGGGGCCTGGGGCTGGAATGTACGGCTGCAGGGCCCTGGTGGGGAGCATGATGGAGGCGCAGGCAGCTTGTCCAGGCAGAGGAAGTGGGGATGGCTCCTCACCAGTGCATGCCCTCCTGGGGGGTGGGGAATGGGGGCCACGTGCCCTCCAGATTTGTGCGTGGGGTGGGGGTGGATGTAGGCTGCTCACTGAAGGCTCAGGCTTCCTGCCCTGCTGCCCTCCCTCCAGGGTCTCCCCATCCCAGTGGGTGGGACCCAGTGTGGCAGTGCAGAGTGGGGTGTGGAAGCTCAGTGTCAGTGCCACAAGCCTTGTGCCACCCTGGTGAAGCACCCACTACCCGCATGGCAGCAGCAGGGGTGGTGGCACAGAGCTGTGCCCCTCACTACTGCTGGGCAGTCAGAGGCACCTGCCTTTGCAATGCAGAGCTTGTGGAGGTGGCATCAAACTTCCCCACCTAGTCCTTCTCTGCAGTGCTGTGCCAGATCTTGCCCACTGGACTGTGGAGGCCCTGGGGGAAGGGCAGCAGTGCAGGGAGCCCTGAGCACACAGTAGGCAGCTGTCATCCTCCACCATGTACTTTGCTACAGATGTACCCCCATGGGGGAGGGGGAGCTGGGCTCCACACCCTACTCCACTGCAGGAGCTGCCACTCCCTGTGGGTGGCACCTGGGGCTTGGAAGCTGCTGGGGGGACAGGGGCTCTGGACCTGGGTCCCTGGTTCCTACAGCTGGCAGCTTGGGGCCCCCTCTGGCAGGCCTGGGAAGGCAGGGGGCTGTGGTTGGGGAGTGACAGGCACCATCAGGGCCACAGGGCTGTAGGTGGTAAGTGAAGGGCTCCAGCAGGGCCAAAAGGGGCTGTGGGTGGGGAGTGAGGGTCACTGGCAGGACCCAGGGAGCTGTGGGTTGGGAGTGAGGGGCACCAGCAGGACCGGGGGGGGGGGGTTGAAGGGTGAGGGGCACCAGCAAGGCTGGGGGGCTGTGTCAGGAGTGAGGGGCTATGGCATGAGCAGGAAACTGGCATATCAGGGCTGCTCAGTGCTACAGAATGGTGGGGTTTGGGGACAGCTGCTGCTGGATCCACATCCTGGTGATTGAAGGGGATGGGAAGAGCTCTGATTTTCCATGATTAAAACCCTCAAATCAAATGCCAAAATGTATAAGTATTTAGAAATTTTTTTATTATAGTGATTGAGGTACTGGTAGGCTTCCAAATTGCTTTAAAATTGTAAATATATCAATAAAACATTGTGTTCAACTGATAGCTATATATGCAGTGGTGTTTCATTTTAATCATTGAAAAACCCAGATTTGGGGGGGTTTTACTTAGAGAATTTGTAATTTTTTTAAAAAATCAGGATTTTTTATTTTTAAACAGAGAAAACCAGGATCTCTGCTAATGATGTAGGTATTCAGAGATCTTAAATAATCCAAAAAATGGCATGCCTGATTTAAATAAGTTCACTTGACGAGGTGTGCTAAGTCAGTTTGAGATTGGGTGAATACCTGCACGTGTTGATAGTGCAGCCCAGGGGCTGGAAAAGCTCAGCTGCTTTCTCCAGCTCTGGGGCTGCATTATTCCCCCCCACCCCAAACCTGACTGGGCTATTTTTAGTTCCCTGACACTCCTAAGTGGGCAACGTCCCACCCCACAGAACTACCAGCCCATCTGATCCCAAAAATGCCCCTCTCATAGACCCGCTAGCCCCCACTCAAATGATCCCACCCACTCCTGCCCCATCCTCAGTTACTATGGGAAGGTGTACAGCCATGACCAGACAGAAGTGCATGGCTGCAGAGCACTTTAAAAGGGCCTGAACCTGTGAAAATCTGAACTCATTGCATGAGGGTTTAGATGAAGATGTGCTAAAACAGAGCAGCTTCAGTAACTTCTGTCTGCACCGCCTCTCCATCCTGGCACTGTTTTCAGAATGAGAATAGGGAAAGGGAGTGAAGGGAGTTCAGTCTGGGGGTTTTTGAGTCGGTGCTGGAGAGTGAGGTGGGTGGATTGTAACCTCCCCAGTACCAACTGGGGAATGGCTAGAAGGAGCTTCCTTTGCCACCTTTCCCCCCTCCCATTGTGAAAACAGTGCCAGGGCTGGGTGGGAGGAGAGGTGTTGCTAGAGGAAACCAGCTGCATGCTCAAAGCCTGCAGCTGGATTCTCAAACCCCCAGGACCCAGCAGTGAACTTCTGTTGGGTCCAGGGGATCATTGTAACTCATGGGGCTTCCTGCAAAGTGCCCTGAATTACAGCAGGGAGCTTCACTTCTGTCTGCACCTTTAGGCAGCTTAAAGAAAGCCACATGAACCTAGTCCAGGTGCAGTGAATAGCTATATGCATCTATGTATAGTAAGCGGTGCTCTGATGCTAGTGTCAGAGAAGACAGTGTCTCTGTCAATATCCCAGGAAAGAGAATTTTGTTCTTCTCTGGCTGAGAAAGAAGAAAAATTGAATGAAATGCATAGCTCACAAAGCAAGATTCTATTAATTCTTGTCTGACAACTCTGAAATAAAAATTCCCTGCGACTGCACAGGAAAAAACTATCATGCCTTTGTGAAAAGAATCCATTTGCTTCTCAAATATGTGAGCATCCCAGCACCCTCTTCCTCTCTCATTCTATGGTGAACATGGAAGGTTTTCCATGGAAACCCAAAGGAAAGAAAGAAGAGCTGAGATACAGAGTGAGCTGCTACCTGTTTCCCCAAATGACTTGGCATCTAGTCCTCATTTTTCCCTGAGTCTTACCCAAGTCCTACAGGATCTACTGGCCATTTATATAGAGCCAGGTTACATGACAGCATGGATCATACACATCCTTTATTGCCAAGTAAAAAAGCTCAAGGTTTTGGGTTCTTGACGGTAATGGGTTGGTTAATTTCAGATAGGTCTACTTTATACATCTAGTTGTATAGGAAATTACCAGTAGAAAAAGGCTTTTCCCATAAGACTAAAAATGACAAGATAATTACATACAAATGTCACGGAAGATCAGGTTTTTTATTGTTTATTGTTAAAGTATGTTTTAAACATTAGTATGAGAGTAGAGGGGGAAGGGAAAAGGAACCATAAACTGCTGTATGTCTCCACTGTATTTCATAATATCACTGAAGACACTGGAAAAGCCAGTCTGCATCAGTGACCTAGTCTGAGCGATGATAAGGGCAAATGGATAGCTGTGCCTCACCAGGGAAAGCACATAGGTATAGGCAGGAAGTATCTGCTACTGCTTGGTGTATTTTATATGCCAGAGTACAGAATTCAAAATTTCACATTTACAATTTTTTTGACACAGTGGATCAAATTAAATCCTCGTACAACCAGCTATAACTCAATTGAACGCATCAGAGCTAAAACTCGCCCTACTGTATTCAGTCAAACTCATAATTAGCAACAAATCCTAAGATCTGAAACTCTTTCAAAGCTTTACTCCCTTTTTGGCAATCTTTTATTGGGGCAATAAGCTGGCACATGACTGCGATATGTCACAGGAAAGTTTAGCATTAAATTTTCATTTTGCATTCACTGGTGTATTGTGAATGCTCAAAGAAAGCATGTCAACTAAACTAGCCTTTGATTTGTATGGGTGAAAAAGAGTTTGTCCTCTCTTTAGTTTGAACACATGTTACATGTTCTGTCATGAGTTCTGCTGTGTACACAGTGCCACAACATGTGGTGATAGTTACACATTTTTTTTTTAAAAAAGGAAGACCTACAAGAAAAATCTGATTTGAAAAACCAAATCATTTACATTTATAAAATGAATGCAGACTGTTGTCTTACACACTGCTTTCTGGAAACACAGTGTTCTTCATACAGTTGAGAAAGTTGAGACTTTTTGTTCCTTATGTAATTCTCAGACTACCACAATCAAAGTGATGATCTTAGCTCTATAATATACATTTTGCTAGCTTCCCCACTCCCTTTTTCTTCCTCGCTGCTACATTTTTAGCATAGCGAAACAATGGATTTAGTTTTTGAAGCTGACAGTTTCATGTACAGCTTTCGGGGTGCAGGAAGGAAGGAACAGGGTGGTGGTTTGAAGGGATACAGTTCATCCAATAATGCTTAACTTTGGGCTGCTGGTTGATATGGAACGGAGGATGCTTCAGCATCTTAAAAGAGATGTGGCATTTAGAAATTTGTAAATGACAGCCCTCTTTGTTCCTGCAGCCATCAGTGAAGATACAGCAAAGGAAATGGAGGAGCTGCAGTTAAGCATTTGCAATACACAAAGTCCTTGTTTTCCCACTAGGCACTGCAGAATAGCAATTGTCCATTCACAGCACATATCACATCCTCTGCATTTCAGAGCTAATATTTTTGCAGTCCTCAAGTTGCTGTATCTGAGCCTCAGACATTTAATTTGTTCTTAACCCTTTGAAGTGTATGAGTACATTCATGTTATATCTCTCATCACATAACCTTAATATAATTTTAAAGGTGCATTTTCTGTAAAATTAACAAAAAGGTGGTCAAACTGTGGAGGTTTTATATGCACAGTAACATTTTCAAACGGCTATGTATCATCTGTCATTTGATAACTTAGGAAAACCTGAAGATAGCAAGCAATGAACTGACAAAGGAATGCATAGGTAGTCTGTATTTTAGATTTAATTAGCAAAGGAATGTTTTTAAACACACATACACAGGCTCTTGGCAAGTAGCTCCTCCTCTTGCATGCTAGAATCACACTCTTGAAAATAATGTTAGTTTTATGTTAGCAGTTACTCGTGTTTCCTGCAGCACACAGTGCTCACTGTAATGCTACAACAGTCATTCAAGTTAAGTCACAGCTTGAAGATGAATTGAAGCTATATGTCATTAAAGTGCCATTAGTTTAGTTCTTGATTAAAATCCACTTTAATTAGTTAGCAAGAGCTGCAAGAAAACGGATGATGATAAAATGCAAGCAGTTTTGTTCTAGCATTCTCCTTCTAAATTTTTGCACAGGCTTCATCTTAATTTCACATTTCTAAATCCAAACCATTTAAGACACACTTAGCATGTAGCAATAAAACGATGTGGAACATATCGTCGCAAAGAGTTATGCTGCTATTCTTTCCTATTCAGTATATTTGCTCCCAGTCATCTTTTTCCGCTCGAAACTCAAGCCAACTCAAAAAAAAGAAAAAGAAAAAACCCAGAGATTGGATTGAGTTCCTCCTTTCCTTTGCCTCATCCAACTAAGCTAACCAAGTCCAAGGTCTTTGCTCGTGCCATTGAAATGTAGGACTTGGGACAGCAATCTCACTTTCCTCAGTAGGATCATACAGTGATACAAAAACAGAACCCTCAGTTTTCTTTTGCCTGCAACTGATTACAATGACACGAGTTAAAATGTTCCGCTAGTTTCAATAAAAAGAAAAAAAAGGGAGGAGATAAGAAGCTTGTTGCTGTAGTAACAAGTAACAATAAAAAATGTTTTCTCTAAATTCTCTAAAGTAACACCTCCCTTCTTCCCCTTTTTGCAATTTTAGTTCCCCCTTAAAAATAATCACACGACCTCTTTTAGAGTTGCTGTACATACCTCAACCATTAAACAAGACATTTAACCATAGTGGCAGTTCTGTGACCTTTGAATGCCGTGAAATCTCTAAGCGGTGCAGCTTGTTCATGAAGACTTGTACTGCAGAATCCAGTAACTGCATCCAGGATTAGGAATAGAATTAAGTAACAGCAACTGGAGAAAAAAAAAATCACCGACTGAAAGAAATAAAAAAAAAACCCAAGAAGCAAAAATGATCAGAGACTCTTTTGAAGAGAGTACACTTTTCTGCCAGTGAAGGGCTGGGATACAGCTGAGCTTGCTGCAGTCTGACTGACTGTGTTAGCAAGCAGAAGGCCCTGCACGGTTGGGAGGTGCTGTCAACTGCCACAGGCAAGGAAAAGCAGACCAATCGGCTTCGGCACTGTCAGCTCACTGGAGTGGAGCCTTTTCTGTTTATGTTTCCTCGTTTCAAGAGTGACGTCAAAGGGTTTAGTTTTTCCTCTGCATGTGCTATTAATTTTAAAGGACTACTATGGGAAGAATGCAGCAGTGATTTTAGGCAGCCTGTCCCCCTTAAAAAGAAAGCACGATGATATTTTATCAGCTCTGGATCTAACTTGGAATTATTTTACAGTCAGACGTACCAGAAAGATTTAAAATATCCAGACCAAACAGGGAAAGAGCTGTGTGTCTGTGTGTGTCCCTGTGTTGGATCTCTGTGTGTGTTCTTAAATATATCTGAATAATATCACAGTGAAAGAGAGTCTCTGATGGAAATTTCAGTTCTATTCTCTCCTCAAGCTGGTGTAAATCAGGTGTTACTTTACTCAGGTCAGAGGCATGGTATCAGCGTAAAACCAGAGTGATGGGATTCAGCTTGGTAAATATGCCTTTTTCTCATAGCTAGGATTGGCTGTGCTGAATACTGGCCATTTTCTACCACTGCTGTCCCAGAGACACTAGCTGTGTTTCTTCTGCTCTGGGCAACCACCTGTTCTACCCCCAAATTAGAGCTCTCCGTTATGGGGGCTGTGGTGTCCTGGGACACTGGTTCACAGAGACATTAAGTCCTGTTACATCGCTGTTTCAGAACATTCATTATATTGCACCTTATTTTTCCCCCGCCAAAAGCCTGTGTCATAAAACAGAGGGCTGTTTTCAAGCCCTGCTCCCTGTTGTTGCAGCCTCTGTGACCAGATAATTGATCAAACTGGGAGTTTTGCAGTGCAAGAAGAAAATAAGGGCAGATAACGGCTGTCAAAGTTAATTTTTGCGGGCAAGAAAGCCTACAACAACAGGAGATTATTGGTTTAAGATCAGTTAAACAACAACAAAAGTTCAGCCATTTCCATCATTGTATTTTTGCTCACATGCAAATAGAGGTAGACTCATAGAATCAATGGACCGGAAGGGACCTGGAAGGTCATCAAGTCCCGTCCCCTGCCATAGGCAGGAGGTTAATGTGCTCAAACTAGCTCAACAAGGTGCTTGTCCAGCCTGCTCTTGAACACTTCCAAGGGTGGCAACCACACCACCTCTGCTGGGAGTGTGTTCCAGGTTCTAGTTACCCTTATGGAGAAGAAGTTCTTCCTTACGTCCAGTCTAAATCTTCCCCCTGTTAGTTTGTGTCCGTTGGTCCTCGTCCTTCCAAGCAGTGCCTTCCTGAAGAGGTGCTCCCCCCTGACATTCTTGTAGGCAGCTATCAAGTCACCTCTCAGCCTCCTTTTACTCAGACTGAACAAGCCTAGTTGCCAGAGTCACTCCTCATAGGGCCTGCCCTTCAGGCCCCTGATCATGCGGGTGGCCCTTCTTTGCACCCTCTTGAGATTAGCCGCATCCTTCTTTAAGTCCAGTGCCCCAAACTTGGCAGAGCACTTCAGCTGTGGCCTCACCAATGCTGAGTAGAGAGGAAGAAGCACCCCTCTGGATCCACTGGCAATGCATTGGCTGATATTGCACTGTTGGCTCATATTCATCTTCTGGTTGATTGTGACCCCACGTCCCATTCAGATGCTGTGTCAGCCAGTGTGCTGCCGCCCATCCTATAATTATGGCGAAGGTTCTTCCTACTCAGATGAAGGACCTGACACTTTTCCCTGTTGAGCCTCGTTTGATTCAGATCAGCCCATAGAACCAGTCTGTCTAGGTTATCTTGGATCTTTACCCTATCCTCTGGTGTGCCCACATTTCCCCACAGCTTGGTATCAAAGGCAAACTTAATCACAGAGCATTCCACCCCTTCATCCAAGTCATTATCTCTTAAAAAGCACGGGTCCAAGCACTAATCCCTGTGGGATACCACTGGAGACAGCCCTCCAGAATGAGGCCATCCCATTGACTATAACTCTCTGGGACCGGCCTCTAAGTCAGTTACCCACCCACCTCACCACAGGTTGGTCCAGGCCAGTACCCTCCAGTTTAATTTCATGGGAGACAGAGTCAAAAGCCTTACTGAAGTCCAAATGAATGATGTCTACCTCATGTCCCTTGTCTAGCTGGTTAGTTACCTGGTCATAAAAGGACACCAGGTTTGTCAGGCATGATTTATGCTCCACGAAGTCATGCTAGTTGTTCCTTAATACTCTGTCAGTTACAAGTTTGTGATTGATGGCCTCCTTAACAATTTTTTCAAAAGTTTTTCCTAGGACCGAAGTCAGTCTAGTTTGCAGGGTCATCCTCCTCCCTTTCTTAAAGATGGGTACTCTGTTGGCCTTCTTCCAGTCATCCGGGACCACTCCTGAGTTCCACGACTTTTCAAATATTTTTGCCAAAGGCTCTGCTGTGAGTTCAGCTCGTTCTTTTAGGACCCTTGTTCAGGCCCAGTGGACTCATATTAAGAAATCTTAGCTTGCTTTAATGTGTGTGACGCATCCTATTAATAACATCCTTTAATATTCTAGCACAGTGTTTCTCAACCCATGAGCTGCGACCCAAAAGTGGGTCACAAGGATATATGAAAGGGCCATGAACAAACTTTAAAAATGGATTCTCCTTTAAAGAAGAAAAATGTGGGAAACTGTGGTTTTCTCTTGCAGGCTGGCAGAGCTCCAGCCTATAAGGGGCTACTTGGGGCCCCCCATGCCCAACACTCACCCCACCCTGTCCCACACACTGAGGGGTTGAGGCCTGGGGGTGGAGGGCAACAGGCTGGAGTCAGGGGCACTGGGTTGGGACTGGCCACTAATGTTAGACATATAGTCTTTCCAGTGTCAAAAAAGAGGACACCTGTGGGGGGAAGGAGCGGAAGAAGTGGGGAGAACAGGGAGACGGGGTATATAATTATGGCAAGGGAGTGATATTCCCATGCCCTGCCTCTCCTAAGCCCCTCACTTCTAAGCCCCTCACTCCTGACACAGAGCCCCCTGCCCCCCTGGTCCTGGCATTGCTTCTCACTCCTGACCCACAGCCCACCCCCCCAACCCCCGTCCTGGTGGTGCCCCTCACTCCTGACCCACAGCACCCTGCCCCTCCATCCCTATTGTCCACGCATGCACACACTGTCTCTTACCTGGGAGCAGCTTGATAGGGCCCGTGCGCAGCGCACATGATTCCTGACAGACAATCACATTAGCTGCTGTTTCCAGTCCCAAGTACCCAAGCTGCTAGGCCCTGGAAAATCAGAGGCAGAGCAAAAACCCAGGTACTTGCTCGCATTTTAAAAATCTGTCCAGACATGAGAAGGAGGGGCCAAAAAAGGAGACATGTCCAGGAAAACCCAGATGCATAGTAACCCTAATCAATGTTTACAAAGGGGTCCTGGTACAAAAAAGGTTGAGAACCACTGTTCTAGCAGGCTTGTTTTTACATATTTAAAAGAAATGTACATTCATATGAATGGGGCTAAATTAATACTTCTGGAAAAGAAATCTCCAATGATCAACAGCAGTGGTGCTCAACTGTGGGGCTAGATTCGTGGGGCTGGATCTGTGGAATCACTGCCTTGATTGGGCCCTGCATCCTGGATCTGGTCTCATGCCACCATATCAGCTCCTGTGCCACCCAGATCCAGCTTCACACTTCCTGGATCTGGCCTTGACACTTGGATCTGCCTCATACTGCCGGTTCCCACCTCACTTCACCCCATGCGCCCAATCTAGTTCACAGGGTCTCCACAGGTATAGAAATTTGGCAGCAGGGAAGTAGCAATTAACACTGCCACTGCTTTCCCACTGCCAAATTTATGGACTCATGGGGAGTTCAATGGGCCAGGTGACATGGCTCCATATGGCCCATGTGGCAGGGGTTGAGCATCCCTGATCTACAGAACAGAACAGCAAGAGGTAGCAGTAGCGTGAGCGTCTTCTCTTCACAGCATCTCATTCATTGCCTTTAGAGTTGTTATGAATAAGAGAACAGAGCTCAAAGGACTCTAGTCAAAATCAGGCTTCCACTATACTAAGGCACTGTACATAATCAGGGAGACACACAGTCCCCATTCTGTAGAAGAGAGAGGGTAATTCAACCTCAAAAAAATCTTTGGCTCTTTCCTTAAAAATTATCTTTTGTGGTTGTAAGTTGTGCAAAGCCTGGCTCATAAGATTTCTTAGCCTTAAACAATTAATTTCTTTCAGTCTATTTGACTATTAAATAATAATTGAAAAAAAATAACCCCATATCCTCCATCTCACCAACAATATTGCTCCATTAGAGGGGAGGATGGTCTGGAGTTAACCCCTTCTGTCCTAAGCAGAAAGCTGCAGGTACTAATTGTGATAGTGCCTGCAGTCCTTTTGGCTGCATTTTTAGTTAGGGTCTTTGGTAAAATTACTCTTTCCTACAATTACTCCTAAAATTACTCTTTCCTAAAATTACTCTTTTCTTGCCTGTTTGTGTAAAGTTTTGAATTCTCTACCACACTTGTTCCTACAATGAGTCTAAGGCTATGCTACAATGACTTTCTTTAGAGAAGTATGTAATAACTTTGAGACCTCCTGGGTCTAAAGCAGACTTATTTTACTTAACTAATAAGACATTTCACCTTGCTTATTTTATGGGAATCAGTCCTACCATTCCATCCTCCCTACCTGGGCTTTGCTGTTTGCATCTATTAGTAGGGCCTGTTCTATCCTTTCAGTAATTTTGTAAATCCAGGTCCCTGTAAGTAGAGTGACCATATGTCCCATTTTGGGTGGGATACTGCAGGATTCTGTAGTTCTGTCCTGGCCAGTTGATCAAAAGTCACAGGCCAGCGTTCAGCAAGGAGGTGGAGTGGCATGGTGCACCAGGCTCAGGGCCAAGCAGACACTGCTGCTGCTGTGCAGGAGCAACAACATGCCATGTGCAAGCAGGGTGGCACCTGATCCATACTGCTTGCCTTGCTCCCGCACAGAGGCAGCAGTGCTTATCTGGTGTACCATGCTGCTCTGCCTCCCCACCAGACTCCAGCCTGGGACTTTTGACCAACCAGCTGGGACCAGGAGTGTCCCGGCCAAACCAGGCAGCAGATTTTACATTTTTTTCTGTCATAGATTTGTGTTTTGAGGAACAATAAAAGCTCCAACTCATGTTAAATGCTGCAGCAATAGTTAATACAATCTCATCTATAACAAAAAATAGCTGGGAGTAAATATATTCTTGTACATAATATACAGCTTTCAGGACAATGCCTACTAGCTGTGTTCCTTAATCTGCTAGCTACTACCTTTTACTTATGCTGACAGGAGTGTCATAGACATACTAGCTCCACTCAGTGACAGAGCCCACAACAATTCTTCAATGCCAGTACTGGCTTGCGGGTTCCTTGTCTTAGTGAGCACACAATTTAATTTTCACATGCAGCATTTTTTTTTCAATTTGAATTCCACATCTAGAGGAGTAATATGGAGGAATGGATGTGGAACAATCTCTGACTTCAATATGGCTAGCTTAGAACAGAGATGCTCAACCTTTCAGCCATGAGCAACTGGTGCCTTCTGAGTCTTGGGGGGTGCCAGCAGGGCACGGCTGGGGCGGGGGGGGGGGCTGCCCAGTGGCCACCAACGACTGGCAGGGCGGGGTCCCTATTTCAGCTAAGCCAGTTTCAGGGGGGGCACTAGCATTTTCTGTGCTCCTTACCATCCAGAGTGCTTGCTGTCAGGGTGGGGCATCAGTGCTCTCAGGGGGGGACACGTGCCCCCTGTCCTCCCCCTATGTGTCACCCATGCTTTCAGCCTTGTGGGCCAGGTGAGTGGCATGAGGCTAATCAATGGGCCAGATCCTTTGCATTATCAGCATGCAAGGTTGGGCACTTCACACCCACATCACATCCCATGCTTCCTCAGCCCAGCCCCCGTGCCACCCCAAAAGTGTGCCCATGTCTATCCTAACCATGCAGATGGTCCAATAAAAGATACCACTCACTAGAATTCTTGCCTCTCATATATTACGTGGATCATCACAGCAACAGCATCACCTCAACACTACCAATTCCATATAAAAACTATTTAGTAAGCACACAAATATTCAAATCCCCAGCTTCTACCCATCCCAGTCACTTAGATCAGAAAAGGCCAAAGCATTTTAGTTTTTAGCAATCTGCAAAGGGTGGAAAAAGCCTGATTTCTTTAAGTGAAATAGTGAAAAACAAATGAAAAGGGAAGAAAGGATTACAGATTTATGGTTATGAAAAGGGAAATAGAAGCAAGAACTGAAAAAGGAAAAGCTGCTGCCCCTGCCTTTCTTCCTTATCTTTTGCTTTCTATCAGTCACAAGCTCTCTGTGTCAGAACACACACACATGCCTCAAAAACAGCAGCATCTTAAAACTTAAGACTGATTTTTAAAAATGAAAAGAAAAATTCTGCTTAGATTCCCATCTTGCAAGAATCTCAGAAAGGATAGTATGCCACAGAACTGGGCAATAATCCTTAAACTGTTCTTTTCACATGAGATATGTGCACTGCATAGCTCAATGGGACCTTGATCCCCCATTCAGGATTTGAGGTGCACTGAGAATATAACCAGGAAATTATAGTTAAAGTACATAAATGTTTTTAAATATAAACGCCTAACATTTTAAAACTATGCAAATAACTTTCCCCAAGTCTGGTGCATTCCTTAGACCTTAACAAAATCTGCAAACGGGTCCAATTTGAATTTCATTCAAATTCTAGATACAGTAATCTGAGTCATCTTTATACAACTTTTATACAACAAAAAGCTTCAGATCAAACCACAGATTAAAAGTTGAGGTACCCCCTGCTCAGAAATGGGTGATCTGATTTTTCTCAACAAGTCAGACAAAATAAGTGCATCCAGAATCTTGTAAAGTGGGGTGTGAGAGCAGCAACCGGCACCGCGGTGGTAGATGCACCCCTGCTTCCAGCATCCCTGCCCCACTGAAAGGCAGACCATGCGATGGGAGCATCAGCTGGAGATTTTTAAGTCCCTGAAGGAGTGGGAATCCCTTCTCCCTTTTCCTCTGTGGTCAGTGGCATATCCCATTTCCTCCACTCCCGCTCCCCCTCTTCCCTGCACACCACCAGGACTGCCTCAGGTTTCTCCAGGTGTTGGGGGGAGCTCCAGAGCCACTCTGAGTGGGTAGTAAGGGGAGCTGGGCTCAGGTGGGGAAAGCAGTGGAGACGGTGGCTGGTTACCCCCTCTCTGAGCCTGCTCCCAGGCTGGTAGGAAATACCTGGGGGGACCAGACAGGGAGGAGGAACCCACCTACTGCTGGCACTGGAGCTGAGCTTGGCTCCTTGAACAGCCCAGCTGGAGCAGAGCAGGAGTGGCTGGGAGCTCCCCCTGCTCCCTGGAGCAGCCGAACACATTGGGGTCTGAACACAGTGGGGTCAGCAGCAGTGGCACGTGACAGGTAGAGCATGGGAGGGGACGTGCATGGAGGGTAAGGTAGGGAAGATTCTTATCTGATTTGGGAACTTTAAAAGGTACCTAGCTGTTGCTCCCACAGTGTAGTCTGAGAGGGGGAGGTATGACTAAACCACTGCACCCTCTCTGCCCTTGAGCTGATGCCAGCACTGGAATATTTAAACTGAAAGAGATTAAGTTCAGAAAATGAGTATCTGAAAAAGACTAGAAATGGGGACAAGAAGAGGGGAGATTCTGCTCCTTTGCTTACCTGCAAAATGACAATTTTTCTTTTTGTGAAGCTAGCAGCGAGAATTTTCCACTTTGTTCTCATCTGTGTATTTCTTTCCAGTCACTGGGAGAACAGCTTTCCTGTAAAAAATCAGTCAGTTTTCAAAGAAAATTCTCAAACTTAAAAATAAAAGTTTCTTGGAACATTCAGATGTCTGTTTTTTAATACGTCTCAAGGTTTCATAATTCTTGATGTGTCTCCAAATTCATCCAGTCCCTCATCATGTAATGCTCATTTTTCAATAAGTGGAATTTTTTAAATGGCTCCTGAGTTTAGGTTAACTAGGTAAAACATATATACTCCTCTGAGCTAAAAGAAAGTTGTAACAACAGAAGACAAAACTGACATGATCCTGTATTACAAGCTGAAATGCAGCTTCAGAAAGGTCAATATAGCACAGGTCAAAATAGCATATGTGGAATCATATGCAAAGTCAGATGTTATTGCAAGAGAATATTAAATTGAGTGTTCAATGAGGTGTCCCATATCCAAAAATTTAAGATACAGAAATACAACTGCATTGCAGTTTCTTTTCTAATATGTAAGGATACAACACTGTATCCTGAGCAAACAAACATGCATATAAATATTTTTTGGGAAAAACCAGGTAAAATGTATGGTACCCAATATTATTTTAAGGAAGATATGCCATAACTGTTTTCCATTTCAAAATAATAAACCTAAAATAGTTTGAACCCTTTCCCCCTCTTTGTCTGCCTTCTCGTTTTCTTCCAGATTTACAGTGTTTTCGGTTCCAGAACAGGTGATTGAAGATTATTATCTAATAAAGTCTTAGGAGCAAAAACTTAAAAAAATTAGAAGTGACATTTGCACAATCTAGTCTGTTTTCATAATATTAACACTGAGAAATGTCAGTAATTTTTTTAAAAATTAAATTGAATGTTGCAGAATTTTGTGCTGTTTCCATTTTATTTTTTTAGCAAACTGGTATTTGAGAGGAAAAGAGACCAGTTTTTCATCAAGAATTCTTTAATTATGATGAAATTTCTCTATATCCTTCTTCACCAATAAGGACCAATATCTGCTTTCAGTTATGTGGCACAAAATAATGAACATCAAGGATGTTACTATTGTAGCAAAGTACAATTTAGCTCTTTCAATGCAACAGGAGGAATAGGCATGTTTTGATTAAAGCTACAGTAGGGTTGCTTGGCTGGGCATGGTTCTCTAAAGCAAAAAGCTCAGTGACACATGCAAATGAACAATGGGTTTTGTTTTGCTTTTTCCTTGTTACTGTTTTGCATATAAAAATCTGTCCAGTAGACTGAGTGGTCACTGATCTACTGGCCTTCTCCTCATTCTTGTTTCGTAGCTATGTACTACCCCTTTGTTCTGGGCTGAGAAGGGAGTCCCTGCAGAACGTCCCCGTGCAGAACGAGACAGGTCTTCATGCAATGTAGGTTTCCAAGACTCTGCTAGCAGAACTGCACTGCTCTTACGGCTTAATGTATAAACAGCTCTCCTGATCACTTTAAGCATCTAAATTCATTCAGCAATTCACAGGTGAATAACAGCCCTGATCCACCAGTTTCTCCAATCAGTTCAGGTTTTGGCCTTATATGGCTAAGCAGGTAGTACCACAAGAAGTACTGCCACTGTCACAGGAAACAGAAAAACTTCCTTCCACAAAATACTGCATTAACTCCTTCCCTCACAGAAAAACTTGAAAACACAAATCATCTCTAAGGCCGCTTGTACATGTGATGGCGGTTTACTCTCCTAAATTGAAATGGTAGGTTTTTAATTGCAACAATTAAAAACCCACCGTTTCAATTTAGGGGCTTCTGTCACTGAGAGGCCCAATCCCTTTTTTCTTTTTTCTTTTTTTGCGGAGCCTGCCCATGTCTCCTGAGGCTGGGAGGTGAGCTGCCGGCGGGTGGAGTGGCCCCTGAGCTGTGGTGGCAGTGCCCCCTGGGGCCACCTGGATGGATGGATGGATGGATGCCTCCCAGGGGGCACCACTGCTGTGAAGGGAAGATCTGGACCTGCCAGCAGCTAGCCCCCCAAGCCACGGAAGAGGCAGACTCCGCGGAAGGAAAAAAAGGATCAGTACTTCACCATTTATTTCTCACCAGTGGAGCCTGCCTGCACAAACTGCCACTGAGCCATGCAACCCCTGAGCTGCAGGGGGGCCCAGTCCTTCCCTATGCTGTGGCAGCAAACCCCGGGCCACCCAAGAAGGGTGCTAGCTGTGCGGGTGCTGCCCCAGTTTGCAGGCAGCACCTGCCAGATCTAACTCTTCCCTGAGCCTGCATGCTGGAAGCCCACCAGGCACTGCTTCCCATGTGGGCCCAGGGAAGAGTTGGATCAGACAGATGCTGCCTGTGAGCTGGGCAGCACCCACTCAGCTAGTACCCCACCCAGGCTAACCTGGGATGAGGGACCCAGACGCCTGAGCCAAGGGTCAGGGACCCAGAGGGCTGAGTGTTGTGAGTGAGCCAAAAGAGCTCAGCCTGGGGTGAGGGACTCCAGAAGCCTAGGGTGGGGTGAGAGGGAGGAACCTCCACCTCCCACCCCACCCTAGGAGGAATAAGGTCATGGCAGTGAGGCATAAACCATACCATGAGGGCTAAAGCCTGATGGAAGAGATGGAAGCTAAACTAGGGCCAGGGGGTCTGGGAAAAGGAGAGAGCCCTTCTAGGACCAGGGGTGTGGCAGTCTGGCAGGAACTAAGGCCAGGGGCCCAAGGAAAGGAGAGAGAGTCTTGCCAGGGCCAGAGGCATGGCAGGCTGACAGGAGTACTAGCGTCAGAGCCCCAGGGAAAAGAGAGCTTTGCCAGGGCTAGGAACTTGGCAGGCAAACTGGAGTGTGATGGAGGGGCCAGACTGCCCAGTGGATAACTTAGAGTAACATCTGTGACTGCATGGGTGTGGCTACAGGGGAAGAAGGAAGCCACAAATAGCCCTTAGGGCAACTGGTGTCCTGAGGCACTGATGGGGCCAGGAGTGCACCCAACTAAGTGCTTGAAGAGCAAGACTGGGGCCAGTTGAGCATAGGAAGGACCCATTCTGGGACCCTGGGACAGCCTCCCTTTTACAATAAAATAATTCCATCAAGGTATGGCAGAAAAGAGGAAAAAGGGTACCTTGAGAAGCTGGAGTGGGGCAGGAGTCACATGGCCACCAAGGGGCATCAAGGCTGCTCATAGGGCTTGGTTCTGTTATACTCATCTACCAGGTTGTTGTCATCCCTACTATGCTGTACACACATGCAACTTGGATGACATATAAGAAACACCTGAAAGCTCTGGAACTTTACCATCAACAATGTCAGAAAATCATCCATATCGATCGGAAAGACAAAAGAAACAAAGCCAGTGTTCTGGTTCAAGCAAACACTACCAATATTGAAGCCATGTTTATATGGCACCTGCTTTGTTGGACAGGACATGTCATAAGGATGCCTAACAACCAAAACAGGTCCTTTACTCCCAGCTCACCAATGATCATCACTTTAGAGGTGGGCAAAAAAAGAGATTCAAGGACATCTTGAAGGTTAATTCAAGGACACCTTGAAGAGATTCAAAGACACCCTCTTCTTTACCTCCCCCCACCACCGCCCTCACCTTTGCCTGCAGCAGTACCACTGACTTGAGAAGGGTGGGGGGCAGCATCCCAGATGTCCCAGATTTCCTTCTAGTCAGCATAATTTTATACAACTTTTTGTATCTTCATGGAGACATATAAAACCAAACTATCACTATTTATTCAGCCTCCTCCAAGTTTGTTGGGATGTGAGTTAGGGATTGTAGAAAAAGCACCTGGATTGAAGACACACCTGGTTTTGGTTTAAACATCTGACCAATTCATTTTTCTAAAACCAAAGCTACCCAATTTATCCAATTTATAACTTTAACATAATTCAAAGATGACATAAGTGCAACTCACTGGAACCCTTATTTGTTATTTTTAAAAGACAGGGACCAGAAACTGGCATTTTCTCATTTACTTCAATAGGACCCTGATTTCATCTGATAGTTCATTATGATATCTGTTCAACGCATGAAAAGCTAATAGTGCCTAGAGCTATTCTGCTCATTTGCAGCCTTTCACCAAAAATATTAAGTTTAATATTAAGTTAAAAATCCATTTTTTTTCTTGCAAACAAAGCAGATATATAATAAGTTCTTTGTAAATAGTAGGAGTCAGTAAGAACAACACAGACCTTTGCAATTTTGACTAAGTGGAAGCAACTTTGTAATTCCACAACATTTTAGGACAGCCTGTTTGGCAGCAATGAAAATGCTGTTAACGTTAGCACAGGCATAATGCTTTTCAACCCTCAAATCTCAAGGACTGTGGTTCCAGGGCTTTTAAACACCCATACCCACCCACAACACCCCCTCTCCCCACAAACCCCACCACACCCATCCACAAACTCCATACCCTCCCCACAAACTCCACCCCTACCCCCCTTCCCTCTGCCACAAAACTCACCCCCCCCACAAATCTTACACCCTGTGCACTCAGCCACCAGACAGGACGGGATCTCCTGGTGAGAGCTGCAACTGCCCCACTGCAGCCCTCCACCATGCCCACAATGGTGCTGGGACATGTGACCTTGGCCTGGGGGGAGGGGGGTCCTGGGAACTTCTTGGGAGGTGTGATGGGCTGAGGGGAGGGGTGGAGGTTGCAGGGATCAGTGATGGGCAGGGAGGGATTAAGGCGTGAGCAGGGTCTATGTGTGTATGTGATGGGCCAGGGGTGGCAGCAGGGGTGTGTATGAGAGGGAGAGCGAGATAGAGGGCTAGGGGAGCACTCTGGGTAGGCGAAGCCACCAGAGGCAGGCTTGAACCTCCCCCTGCCCCCTAGTGCAGCCTGTGCAGGGGGAGGCCAGCTTGGAAGGAGAGGGGCTTGCCCAGCCCAGTCCCTGAGCCCCAGTCAAGGGCTTCCCAGGAACAGCATGGGGATTGCTAGGGCCTGAGCACAGGTGCAGGATGCAGAACAACAAGGGCTAGCACTGCTTAGAGCCAGGGCTGTACCACAATTTTTTTGGCCCCCCTTCAAGATAGAGTTTTGGGGCCCCCTGATCCATCAAAAAATCAAAATTGCAGTTAATTGTGGTATACACTCACTGAAATAAAGTAGTCAGGGCTGGGCTGTGCACACGTGGGCTGTGCTGCAGGGGGCGCAGGGTTGGGGCAGCATGTGCTGCGGACACCTGGGTTCCCTCCGTGGTGCCAGTGCTGGCCCCAGCTTCTAGCTCCCCCTGTCTGAAGGTCTGAAAGGAGCTGGGTAGTTTCTCTCTGGCCCAAGTGGCACAATTTGCCCCACACCCAAGTGTATGTTCAGGCATGTGTGCTGAGACACAAATCTCTGGTACAAATTTGTGCTGCTGCTACTTGAGGTGCTGCAAGTGCACATGCCTGCATGTATGGACACACCCATAAGCTGCATCCACATGAGTGTGGACTTTTCTTTCCACAAGGACAGGAAGCAGCAGCACACCTGGTGCCACTGCTAACTGTCTCTGGGGAATGCCTGTGCCACGCACCCTCTGGCTCATAGCCAGTTACTCCGGGTGGGGTACGGGAGGCTGAGGTCCACACTGGGCTAGCCCCAACAGCCTTATCCAGGGTCCTGGTAGCCTCCTGGGGCTGCAGCAGCAGTGATCCTGCCGCTCAGAGCTTGGCTGGTAGCCGGAGTGTGGCTCTGGCTGGCCAGGCTCTGGTTTTGGGTGGTATGCACTACTCCCAGGGGAACCACTCCATTTTTTTTGTGCATGGAGAACAGCTGAATGTGCAGTATGTGGCGCTGCAGATGTGTCTGCAGCACCACAAAGCGCATGGCCATGCTCATCTGGATGAGGCCATAGAAGGCAATTAGGTTGGTCAGACATGTCTTGCCCTTGGTGAATCCATGCTGAATGTTCCTAATCACCTTCTCCTCCTCCAAGTGCTTTGAAATGGATTCTTTGAGGACCTGCTCCATGATTTTTCCAGGGACTGAGGTGAGGCCGACTGGTCTGTAGTTCCCTGGCTCCTCCTTCTTCCATTTCTTAAAGATGGGCACTATACTTGCCCTTTTCCAAACATTCGGGACCTCCCCCTATCACCACAAGTTAAAAAAAAAATGGCCAGTGGCTCTGCAGTCACATCAGCTGATTCCCTCAGCTATATATTTATACACTCTCTTAAGTCTTTCTGGTGTTTTTGGCTTTTAACCCTAAAGGCAAACTGTTTAATCAGTGAGATACATAATCAGGCTAAACATGATCCAGATAAAAGGCAAAAGCAAGCATGTGGTCTCTGCTGACAGACAGAAGAGGATGAATACAATGATGCTGAAAGATTACTCAACTACATAATAAGGATAAACAGAGTTCACAGCCAATCCCTTGTGAAAGTAGCAGTCTGCATTACTCTCTCATTGCCAGAAATAACACGATCAGAGTTTGCAATACACATTGGTTGACTGGGTACAGAAATCCTGAACTTCTTGCAATTTAACTATTAGATGGTCCAATTACGCATAGAACAATATGATAACCAAAATTTACACCCATGGCTTTGCCAAAGGGGGTCAAAGGACATTGTTTGACACTTCAAAAGTGGATGTAAATGATGAGCAAGTCACTTTCCTTTTACCCTTGAACACTCTGTTGTACTAGAAATTAGAATACAAGTCCCTGGCCTTAGTGTCCTTTCTCCATATTCCACAAAAACTGTTTCAGCGTGAGGGAGAAGGAGATGTGCAGCCATAATGTGGGTTCACCCCCCTGCAGGGCTCTCCAATCTCTATTACTGTTTCCCAAGTACAGCCTTCTGGGCCCCTCTAGTGGGTGTGGAGTACCAGGACTATGATCTCTCCACATCTCCCTTTCTTTACAAAGAATAAGATTAGAATACAGCTCACTGTAAATGATTAACAATAAACTCTCTCTCAAATCTATTTACATTGCTAAACCAACTTAATATATACGTATGTAACTATAAATGAATGTCTAAAGGTCAAGCCTCTGAGGAAGTCAGTTTGGTCTTCCTGATCATGTTCTAATTTCTGTAGAGCTTCCCCCCCTAACTGGGCTGTTATGCAGACTTCCTTAAGGAGAGGATTCGTTTTCATTTCCTGACTCGCTCCATGTCGTTGTCTGATTCTCTTTTTGTGGAAGGGAAAATATTGAAAATGAACTATATTTTACCAGACAAAATATTTTGGAGTCTCTGTTAAGTAGGGTCTAGAAGTGTCTGCTATATTTTGAACAGTTAAAAATGTTTGGGATCTTTTTAACCAAACTCTGTCCCCTGGCAGCAGTGCTGGTAGTAGTTTTTGTCTATGTCCAGTACTGAATTTTATGTTATTGTTGACATTTCAGTTAAGCATTTCATTCTTTAATTTTTTTTCAGGTTAGGTCATTTAGGTTTAAGTTATATCCGTACCATAGCTAATGGTGTCACAAGTCATCTTCCCATGAGCAGTTCAGCCGGAGAAAGTCCTGATGCAAGTACCGTAGACTGGGATGTCAGGAGTGCAAGATATGGATATCTGGATTTATATAGAGTCTGTATAGCTTTTTAAGCTTCTTTGTTATAGATTCATAGATTCACAGAGTCAGAAGGGACCTCAGTGGGCCATCTAGTCCAACCCCCTGCTTCTGGCAGGCAAGAAAAGAGTCACCAATCCAGGGGTCATGTGATCCCAGCCAGGTGCCTGTCCAGTCTCCTCTTGAAACCCCCCAAGGATGGGGCAAGCACCACCTCCCTTGGGAGCCCATTCCAGATTCTGGGAACCCTGACCGTGAAGAACTTTTTCCTAATGTCCAGTCTAAACCTACTCTCCAATAGTTTATGGCCACTGTTCCTTGTTGTTCCGGGGGTGCCCTGTTGAACAGATCATTGCCTACTTCATGTTGCTCTCCCCTTATGAATTTGTATGCTGCCACAAGGTCCACTCTCAGCCTTCTCTTGGAGAGGCTGAAGAGGTTTAGGTCCCTTATCCTTTCCTTGTAGGGCCTTCCCTGCAGGCTTCTAATCAGACAAGTGGCTCTTCTTTGGACCTTCTCCAGGGTGTCCGCATCCCACTTGAACTGCGGTGTCCAGAACTGGACACAGTAGTCCAGCTGTGGCCTGACCAGTGCCACATAGAGAGAGAGAATCACTTCCCTGGACCTATTTGTGAAGCACCTATGGATTCATGACAAGGTGTGACTGACTGACTCTGCCAACTGATTCATCACAGTGGCGACTCATGTTCATCCTGGAGTCAACAGTGACTCCAAAATCTTTTTATGCCTCAGTGGTGCTGAGAAGGTCACCCCCCAACCTATAGGTATGATGGCAGTTTTTTTCTCCCTAGATGTAGCACCTTGCACTTGTCCTTATTGAATTGCATCCTGTTGCTCTCTACCCATTTCCCCAACCTGTCTAGGTCAGCCTGGATCTGACTCCTTGTCTCCAGGGTGTTAGCTGCACCCCATAATTTTGTGTCGTCCGTGAATTTGGACAGGGTGCTTCCCACCCCCTCGTCCAGATCACTGATGAAGAAGTTGAACAGCACCGGCCCCAGAACTGAGCCCTGAGGGACTCCACTGCTCACATCTTTCCAGGTTGACACCGACCCGTCCACAACCCCTGAGCCAATTTGCTACCTAGTCTACCATGTAATCATCCAAGGCAAATCTGCTCAGTTTATTAATAAGGATGATATGGGATATCTTGTCAAAGGCCTCCTTGAAGTCCAGATAGGTTACATCCACCTTGACTCCTGCATCTAAGCAATTGGTGGCCTTGTCATAAAAAGAAACTAGGCTAGTCAGGCAGGACCTGCCTGCTAAAAACCCATGTTGGTTACCCCTCTGCATCACATTAGCCAGTGGGCTCCCACCGATGTGCTCCTTGATAATTTTTTCTAGGATTTTCCCAGGGACAGAGGTAAGGCTGACTGGTCTATAGTTACCCGGGTCCTACTTCCTCCCCTTCTTAAAGATTGGGACCCTCTTCCAGTCCTCCGGAACCTGACCCGAGCACCATGAGAGCTCATATATCCTTGCCAGTGGATCAGCTATGACCCCAGCTAATTCCTTCATTACCCATGGGTGGAGTCCCTCCGTTCCCAGTGATCTGAATGCATTGAGTCCCTCCAAGTGTCTTTTTACCGTGTCAGCACTGACTGTTGGTCGGCTGATGTTCCCCTTGTTGGTGTCTGTGATGTATGTTGAGGGTTTGTCTAGATTCCCATTTAAGAAGACAGAGGCAAAAAAACTCACTGAAGAGCTCTGCCTGTCCCTGTTATCTATCACTTGGCCCCCCTGCCTGTCCTGAATGGGTCCTATGCTACCCTGCACCCTCTTTTTGCTTCCAACGTACCTAAAGAAGGACTTTTTATCGTCCTTAATCCCTGATGTTACCCTGAACCTTGGCCTTCCTGACCGACTCCCTGCAGGTGCGGGCCAAAGAAGTGTACACCTTCTTGCTAGCTACCCCCTTCTTCCACTTCCTGTATGACTCTTTTTGCTCTGGGGATAGTGAGAACTGCTAGTACATAGCACATAAGAATCAAAGTTGTCTGCAAACCGTAAGAATAAATATGCTCCATTGTCTGATATCAGGCTGTAGGTTGTAGCAGTGTTGGTCTAAGGACATAGGCATACAAGGTTCTCTGGGTAAATATGATATCTTTTATTAGACCAACTCAAATAGCTGGAAAAATTCTTCTTGGCAAGCTTTCAGTTTAAATAGCTTTTGTCAGGCTGAGGAAACATCAGCGAATTGAATCACTGTCCCCCGAATCTGGCCAAATCCGAATCGAATAGTGCCCTCTTCGCACACCCTAATTGACAGCTACTATCCATTTTTGGCCACTGCCTAAAAGTAAATGTAAACACTCAAAATAGGTTTAAATGGCAAAATGTGCACCAGAGGCTGAGGAAACTTCAATGACCATTGCACTACTAACAAACATAGACTGGAACGTGGATTGTCTTTTTGTTCCACGTTCGTAGATTGCCTTGAACAATTAAGTGTTGGTCCATGACTAGGGCATAGCTCAGATGTTGCCACACTGCAACTAGCAAGCCTTGCTGGCACAGTATCTGCAGCTCTCTCTCTTCTTCTTGAAGCCCTGTCCGCTTCTCCTGGGACTGCCAGCTCAGGCACCGGGCTGTCGGGGGCGGGGGGCTGCAGCTGCGTCACTTAACCCGGGGCACATTTCCTGTGGAAAAAGCTGAAGCGGCTCCACACCCCCTCCCCTGCTCTCTCACCAGATTGTTAACTCCACCTGGATCGCTTTTGAACTTCAGCAGATGATTGGATGTGATTCCCAGGGTGAGTAATCCTGGCCACCCCTGGCATAGGTGATCACAATATAAATAATCACAAAAACAGCAAGCGCATTTCTTGCTGCACTTCTCTAATAGCAACAGGCTCAATCCAAAGATAAGCTTCATTTCCATAGTTTTCTAGTTATTATACCACATTAAAGTGAATCAAATGTGCATGTATCATACTTTAATAAATGATTTTGCTACTGAATACTTTACTGCAAACGCCTATCATATTCAGAAGCCTTCAGATAATTAAATGACAGTGTCCACATCTACACAAGATGCTGACTATGCAGTTGTTACTGTGCAGTTATTTAGTACTTGCATACACAAGTATTGTGTACTATATGCATAAAGGACTGTGTACATAAATGACTGTGCGATAACTGACATTATTGTGCAGTAGAGTCCCTGAACATCTTCTTGGTGAAGCTGACTGCGCAGTAGCTCATTACTACTGCGCAGTAGTGTCACATCACACTTTGTGCCACATGACACTACTGTGCAGTAGTAACAAGCTACTGCACAGGCAGCATCTCATGTACATGCAGCCAGTAAGTTAAAAATCCATCCTTTATACACCAGGTCTGCTAACAATCTATGTACCACATTGACACTGAGGGGCACCTTATTTCTTGACTGACAAATTTGCTGCAGCTAAATTGCTTCTACCAGGTCAAGTTTATAACTTTATTCAAACTACTGTAAAGATTCATTTACTAGGAGACATACAGAAAGTAGTGCCCTGGGGAAGAGGAAGTTGTTAGGCTTTTGCTAATCTAACACATGTTTTATGAGCCTGGAACTCACTAAATGACTATTGCTTTGGGAAGAAAAAAACCAACAGGCTGATGATAATTACTAGTGGCACTCACTCATTGCGGTAATCAAGAGTGTTAGAGGTTAGGTAAATGAATGTCACCCAGATGAGAAGATACAAGGCAGTCATTCTCTACTCAAGTGAAGAGGAAGAAACAGAAATAAACAGAAGAGAAAAGTTAAAAAGAATACAGGGAAAAAGCAAAGACAACTCAAAAGTGAGCACAGAATGAAAAGACAGGGGAAAGAAATAGTGGGCCACATCGTGATATAGCTCAGGTTGCTACAAACACCCACTGAGTTGAACAGGAGTAGTATCTACATGGATATTACAATACTCAATAATATTCAGGAAGACTAATTTATCCAAAGAATTAGAAATTTAGAAAATACATCAGACATATAAAACAATATCATATCAAGGGCAGAACTTAAAGAATCTAGGAAAGGAGAAAGAAACAATGTGAAAGAAGCTAGTAGGGAAAATCACACAAACAATCAAATAATCCATCCACCATGATGTTGCAAAAGCAGAGAGAATACCAGTACCCTGATATTCATAAATTGCTCCAAAAGGGGGTCCTATTTATGGCTGTAGCTGACCATCTTTAATATTATGAAAAAACAAGTTCTCTTGCATTTTTGTTTAATGGAAGATGTTTGAATTTGTTTGATGACAGGATTAATTCAGTTCAACAACCCCAAAAGCTAAGGGAAACAAATGAAGAGAGTAGTTTTTAAATTGCTAGAAGTCGAACCGAAAATTAAATCTCCTTCACTTCTTTCCCTTGTTCCCAGTTCTTTTCAGCTTACAGCTTGCTTAGAAGTTGGCTGGCATGAATAGCAGGCAGGAACTTCCCAAATGTTTTTTATAAAACATATATCTTCTCATACAAGACATAGCACTTAAAAATAAACAGTGAAACCAATATAGAAATATTTGGCTAAATTCCCTCCGAAATAGGAAGTAGCATGGTCAAATGGTCAGAGCAGAGAAATGAAGCTGAGAAATTCTGAGTTCCATTCCTGGCTCAGTCTGTGACTTGATGTGAGACATTGGCCTCCTCTGGGTGACATTTAACCTCTTCATGGTTGAATTTCCCTAAATAAAATGGAATTAAACTTTTTTTTGCTTCCACCTATATAATACTTATATCATTAAATATTACAAACTGCCTTGATAACTTGCATTATGAAGGGCTGAAGAGTTGCAGTCTTTTCTATTATAGTAGGCATTTTTAGTGTTACTTATTTCATTTCAGCTGCTTTGCTTACATTTTCCACAGCGCTATTTGATCTTTAGTAACTCCAAAATGATTGGTTTATATATGTGAAAGAGCAGAATTTAGCCTCCTGATTTTAGAAAGTGTTTGGTTCATTATGCATGGCTCTGCAAAGAAGTTTAGAACATATGGCTCACTATACAGCATTCAGAATAGTAGTAACCACTTGACAAGCTGAAGCTTAAAGAAATAGAATTTCAGTTCAGCTCCGTTCAAACACGGAGCTTTCACCTAGAGCTCACTGGAAAATTTCTGTCAAAAATTATTTTTAATAGAAAATAGCTTCCCACTTGACTATGAGCTTCTGTGAAATAATTGCATTTGTTTAATGCAAAGCAATAATTGATCAGTTAAAACAAGAATTACCAGCATTTTTAAAAAAATAAAAAGCTTTGTAATAAAAAAAAAAGTGTGTGTGAATGTGGGTTTCTAAAGCAGCTGCTACTTTTTATTCTTCACTTTTCACCCCACCTAGTTTTCTCCTGTTGTATCTTTCCACAACCCCTGATCCACGCTGATGTAATGCTCATGAAGGGCACAGACAAAAGTTACCTTTGTTGCATGATCGGCCCCCTGAAAGTGCTCTACAGCTGTGCCGTGACACGTGTGCACTTTAAAAGTGTCTGGTCGTGTGATACATTAACCATTGTCAAATGAGGGATCAGATGAAGGCACTCCACTTTAGAGCAGCTTAGGGAACTTCTGTTCCCTAGTTCAATCTGTCATGTGATTGAGGCTGGGCTGCATCAGTTCAGCCTCCGTCCCCTTCCCCTTCTCTCCCCCCAGATGTTTGTAGGAAGAGAGAGGGGAGAGGCAATGGGGGAATGAGCTTCAGGGTGAGGTTTGCCCAGCCTGATCTGGAGCGGGGCCAGATGGATTGGAGCCCATCCCATCTCACAGTCCCCCCAGCACCCCTCCTCTAGCTCAGGCTGGGAAAACCCAAGCCCACAACTTGCTTTCCCTCCCCCATTCCTCCTTCCTTCCTGCAGACAACACCAGATCTGGGAGGGAGGAACGGAGGGGCAGACCCTCCACTGAAGGCGCTGTTTAAGCCAGGCTCAACCCCTCACTACCCCTGACCCAACAGGTGAATGTCAGTTGGGTCGGGCGGAGGGGGGAAGGGCACACTCTAACTCGTGGCGCTTTTTGTAAAACACCATGAATTAGAGTGGGGACCTGTAAGTCTGTCAGTACCCTAAGAGTCCTTCTAGGCAGCTCCCAGTAGAAAAATAGATCATGGCTTTGATGAAAGGCAGAGGTAGAGCCAAGGAGTCTGAGTGCTGAAGTGAGGCACAGAAACAGTCCACAAATAATCTGGCATCCTGCAGCTCCCTTGGCTTATGCACAAATCTTGGGGGAATTCCTAGTTCTGGGACCACAAAAGAAACTTTGTGGAGTCAAATTCTGTCCCTACTGAAATAAATGGCTAAACTCCTGACTTCATTTGGATGAGGACTGTATGGATTTCCTCCTACCAGGGTGAATTCCTGTGGGTTTTTTTGTAGCAAAGTCAAATTCTTCTCCCTCCCCTCTCAGGCAAATTACTTGTACATTGTTGAATTCTTTCTGCTGCATTTCATCTGAATGCTTACTATACCACTTACTTCATATTCTTACCTCTTTGTAACTCATTGTCAAACTTTTGGAAAAAAGCCTTACCAGAGAAGCCATGTAAATTCTCAATCTGTTTTACGTTTGTATCAACTGAAAAATATTTAGGGTTGTGTGGTAGACTAGTGCTATACGTTCGATAAACTGAACTTTCTAGTTTTACATACTCTTTTAAATATTTTATGTTCCAAACTTTTGTTCTTCTTAGCTTGTCTTTGCAGGGAACAGTTTGATCCTAAAACACCCAAGCATAAATTCCCCCTTACACTGTAATATCACTGATGCTCTCATTCAACTGGTCCTCTGTACATACCATTTCCTTTATAACACAAAAAGCCAGTAATCTGCTAATATTGTTTTGCATAACAGGAAACATGTGCTCATCTGTAATCAGGGAAGACTGCAGTACATGCCATCATGTTGTGATCTGAACAGCAATTGAGTTTCATAATAATTTGCCAATCACTGGGCTTTAAAAGGAAGCCAACATCATTCCTTTTGACATAATTGCTGTACAGTAAATAAGACACTTGTGTAAATTTGATGTGCCTTGTTAAAGCCTCCAGAGCCAGAGAAAAGAAAAAGCTGGTGCAGTGCTGGAGTGTAGCCTTGAGACATTCTATTCAATGATATTAGGAAGTTGCTATGGGAAACGGCAAGATATGGATTCCTAGCATGTTTTGTAAGAAAAAATTATGTTGAAATGGCACTCTTTTTTCACGTAACAATGCAGTTTGTTTACAGAACTCCTATAGCAGTAGCTGTTTTGCCCTATTTATTGTTATCTATTGAGGGACCAGTTTTAAATCAGATGCATAAACAGTTAGCTGGAAGAAGTCTGTATACAGCTACCACAAACCTACTCCCAGCTGACCGGGGAGTAGCTTCATTTTTAAATGGCAGTGTAGCTACCTTTGTGGGTACAGTGACTCACACTTTGCAGTCTCCAGAAAGACAAGGATGGGGAATACAGACAATCAACCTTCCATCCTCTTGGTTTCTATTCTCACTGGCTTTGATTAGATCCAACTGTTTTTCATAAAAAACCCCACAATCATACCTCTGAGACATACATGTTAATGTATACCCTTGACCTCAAATTCCAGTTATTATTGTATGCCTCATTAAGGAAGATATTTTTCAAACTAACTAAAAACAGACCCATTTTAAATTTCTAACTGTACCCAAACCCAGATTGAGGCTCCCTTTTTTAAGACAAGAACAATGACACACATCAGGAATGGAAGCTCAGTCAGACTGAGTATGGTGTTACTAAAATATTTTATTTTTTTTCTCATCCCAGCTTCTCGGTATTTGACCATTATAATCATATATGGCCAAACTGTGTCCTTCTCTGTACATAAAAACACTCCAAAGAAACCACAAGAAGGCTCTCCTGTGCCTCCAGAAAAGCTTACGTTAGTGTCAGCTGTAACAGCAAGTTGGTGTTATCACTTGAGCATAAGGAGTGCTCTCCCTGTGTGCATCATGGGTGCATAGTGGGTGTTTCCCACTATGAGGAAAATGCATGACAGAGGTATAAATATACTTGCTCAATGACTGCAGCGATAGGCTTGCTCCCCATGTTCTGTAAATACAATTCCTCGCACAGAACTCAGAGTGGAGCAGGTCTGTGTCACCCAAGCGCTGACTGAGATGCAACAGGCAGGACTGAGCCAGAAGTTCAGTAAAACTCAACTCAAACCAAGCAAACAAACCCTTCCATTTATAGTTAATAATGTGTTGACTGCCCCAGCACACAACAACTGCTTCTGGATCTCCACCACCCAGTGTGGAGCTTTTTCTACAAATGTCTTTAATTTAGAGCTGCATTTATGAATATCCTCACAGCACCAAAGGAAACCTTCCTTGTAATTAGTGGCTCTAAGCTGAGCTCCTACAACACAGCTGCAGCCCCTGTCCTTCCTCCCTGCCTCAGTTCCCATCAGGAAGGAAATCCCTCCTCTTTTCATTTAGAAGCCTAGGAAATATATTCAGTCTGCCACACCTTCGGTTTGTGCTGCTTGACAACCAAACATCCTTACATGTATATGACAATTATGACAAGCTAGACTGGACTCAACTTTTCAACAAGGAGTGACTGATCTTATTAAATCTGCAAAACTCTTAATGAAACACACCTAACATTTAGCTATAAGAAGAAAAGACTCTTAATGCTGCCAAAAATCAGTGTCAAACTAGTAATAATGAAGAGATGGTTAGCGATGAGTTCATAGACGTTTATCCTGGGCTTTGAAACCATCTGCTGTATCTGACTTCAGTCATTCTATGCCTATTCCAGTTTTAAAATGCTCTCTTCTTTTCCCAAAACATAAAAAATATATAGTCTCAGCTTTTATATAGTGCTCCAGAATGTTGATTTCAGGAAAAGAAAGAGGGCTCTGATCACCTTATATAACGAACTTTCATCTAAATTCTGTATTTCAAAAAATAATTTTCAAAATTAAACCACTAAATGTCAAATTATAAACAGCTGTTTGTAGACAAGAATAAGTTGAAAAATAAATAACTGTGCCTCTATGGGCATGGTTGAGTGAATACTCGATTAGTGTTTTCAGTTCCAACTTTTTGGTAGCTTTGCACTTTTAGATTAGTTTTCATCAAGACTTTTTATGACAGCTGAGATAATAGCTAGGGACTGACACATGACCTCAGATGTCTAAAAATACATATGGATCTGCTGACTGATTGACTTGATATTTTTTGAATCCATAGACTTTCTGAGCCCTAAATTACTGAAATGGGGAGGATTCTTGTATGCATGAAGTTAACCTACTTTGAGCCCACTGTGTGATGCCAGTGACCTCAGAAGGGGTGTGCCCCATTCTGATTCACCAAAAGTAACTGAGGAGAAGTTCTGAGAGGGAGGAACCAGCCAGGACACCGTGTTCAAAAACAAAGAAAAGAAAGAAGTATTTGCTTGCTGTTGGCTTGCTTGCCTACAATGCCTGCAGCCAATCCAGTTCCAACTGTTGGATTTAGGGCAGGCAATGCCACCATGACTGACAAAGAGTCTCTTACCATACACCTGGTTGGCACCGAGGAGTCCAGCGACACACAATATACAAGACTCAGTATCTGCAACAAACTTCTAGCCAGCCAGAAACAGTAAAATATCTCAGTTTAGCTCACCAGGTCTTTCTTCAACAATATAGACCAGCTTCCTGAAACTGAATGAACCATAAGAGCTTCAAAAAACATCCTGCACCAAGTTATAAAATAGTTCCATGAATAACTAAAACTGTTTTATGTTAAGTAACCTTCTTAACTAAAAGAATATACAGATATATATTTCTTGGGGTATGGGTTGTATTCCTAATCCTGAGAAATCATATTTTGTTGTGTTCTTTACATTTCAGTGTTAAATGTAACACATTGTCTCATCTTGAATTGTATTGGAATGTTTTTATGCAATATGACACTAGTGGGGAAAGTAGAGCTCAGTTATTATTCAACCATCAATACCAGCCAGCTTCCTTAACTGACATCAGCAGCATCATCTCCACAAGAGCTTGAACCCATGTTGAAGCTCTTGTGGAGATGATGGTGCTAATGTCAGTTATGGCTTTCTCTGCATTAGCTACTTGGCTGGAACTAGCATATGTCTATGTTTGTAGACACATTGACTAGCACTGAGACTGATATCGCCTTGTCATTTTGAGGCTGACAGCAAAACAAGTCTGCTCCCTTTCCAAGTTACTACAAAGAAACTACATAAACCTGTTGATTTATTAGATGAATAATTAGATTAACTGGCTCAATTTGATATTTTGATGTCAACGTCCTTTAATTTGAATTGTTTAGGTATATTTTATTTTATGCTTTTGCTTAGTTATTTAGTTCTACAGAGAAAATAAAAACCTGTATAGTTGGAATGTTTCATCTCTAACTGTTAGATATCCAGATTAAGAGTCCCAGGGTAAATAAGAGACAATTACATGACCTACCTAGCATTGTTAAAAAAAACTGCCTTAAAATCATCCCGCAATGAATACCCTAACAGCAGTACTGTTATCTTTTGAAGGAACATTGAGTTCTACGTTGATCATTTCTACCAATAAGCATAGGGACTTTGAAGCCCTACAACAGTAAATATAGTTGGTCAATCATAATTTCCCCTAATAAGCCTATAATCCTCACTGATAAAAGATTTTGTATAATGTTAGATGATAAAAGAAAGCTCTAATAAAAGAGAGAATGAACATTAAGAGCATGATAGTTAAAAATACTGTATATAAGATCCTATTTGTTTGGAGCTTTCTCTAGGCAGCTCTGTATCTATGAAATTATTCTATTTATCCAAGAAAGTAAAGGAGTAAACAGATTTTACTGGCTATATTCTTATTTTATAATCTATCTACACAGCTATCTACACTGCTTAAAACTGCCTATGGACTCCCAGTAATTTTGTAACAATGTCCCATTCTTAAAGAAGAGGAACAAAACTTATCAACCTTAAGTAACATAAAGACAAAGTTTGTTCCAACCAAATATTACAACACATTACTATTTAACTACAAACTGCATTCTGCAAATGTGCACTTCTTAATAACTGTTTTTATAACACAGTCAGCATGGGTATCGTATGGACTATTTTAACCTTTTGGTTTAAATGCAGTCAAAGTTGATGTAGCTTTTTCTAGGGAAATAGTTTCTTCTAGTCTAGAAATAGAATTTCATAAGTAAAAATCAGAACCAGCAGGGCTAAGGTTAATTTACAATGATTTGAATAAATGTCTTTGATTACTTCTATACATTTCTCCATTGTCTACTCTCTACCAGATAGAATCTTAATGGGTGCAGACAGAAGTGCATCTCCCAGCTGTAACTCAGAACAATTTTTGCAAAATGTTCTGAGTTACAACATTACTCCAGACCAAACAGAAGTTCACTGTTGCTTCCAGGGGGAAGGGGATTCTAGCTGTGGGCTGGGAGCCTGCAGCCAGGTTTCCAAAGCAAAGGCCAGACTCTCTGCCAGTGCTCGTTGTTTTCAGAATGGGAGGGGGGAAGGTTGTGGAGGGAGCTCATTCTTGGGACTCCCCAGCTGGGGCTGAAGGATGGGGTGGGGGGTGAATTGGAGCCTCCCCACATCAGGAGGGGCTGCACTACACTTGTCCCACCCTCCGGGGAGAGGAGGGAGGGATGAAACCCCCCCAGACCCAATTTCCTTTCTCTGATCCCTTTCTCTCTTCCCATTCTGAAAACAGAGGCAAGCTGGAAGCTCGGCAGACCCAAGTTACAGAAGATGCTGCATTTTGTAACATCTTTCTACCTCATGCAAGGAGGGGTCAGATTTTCACCCAATTGGCCATTTTTTAAGCTGTTTGCAGCCATACACTTAGGTTTGGTAACAGCTATAAACTGATCTTTGTGTCCAAATCAGGTGAAAATTGTCACTTCTGTGTTCACCTAGTATGTGTAACTTGGCTGAGGATCAGGATTATGTATGATCATTCTCTCTGTTTCCTGGAGAAGAGGTAAAGCTTTAGTGTTCCTGTTGTGAGGTCTTGGTATGGCACATCTGTTTAGGTTTCACCTTTTCTTGGTATGTAGCTGGATCAATAACATTTGGCTTAACAGATCTGTGATAGACAGAAATCAATGTGTATCATGCCTAGATAACAGTCTGCAATTGATTCCATGGCATCAATTGGTACATTCCTGCATTTTAGCATAGCATGATTGTCTTTCCTTTTGCTTATTTTTTTTGCTAGCAGACTTTTTTTTCCATCCCAAGGTGTGAGAAGGTCTAGCTGGTGGGAGTGCGAATGCCCCTACAAACAAACCTCTCGGTTGTTCTCCATAGTCTCAGCTTCCATTTTTTTTATAAAATAATTCTCTCACTCTACAGTTGCAAAGGAAATGTTTAAAGTTTTATCTAAGCAAAATTAAGATGACTTTATAGAGGACTCCTAGATATAGCTCTAAGGTAGGAATTGCTTGATTAATGAAAAAGAGTTTTGACTCATATTCAAAAGATGCTTTAAATATTATCTGTGCTAACTGCTTTGCTTTTCCAATACATATATCTCTGCTCCTGGGCTTGCACTTCTGTTCATTTCAGATATTGCTGTCTGTGGAACTATATGCCTTTCATCTTAAAATTCAGGCCATCCTTAACTGCTATTTTCATAAGGAACACCCGGAGTTCCAACACTTGTAAAATGTAGTTAACTGGAGATCTTACAAATTCCAAACATGTAAGGGACCATGTGATTTATCTAGGCAGACCTCCTGTAAATCACAAGCCAGTTACACCTATATCCAGCACCGAATTATGCCATGCTGAGGCCCTAAACTATATCTAGCTTAAGAGGTCCCATATGATAAAAATAATCCAATGTATGTATATTTTTATCATATTAGAATGAACATGTCCATATTTAGTCATTTTCCCATATCTCCATTATCTCCTTTACTTACCAACTAATTATTACAAAACTTGATAGTGAGTCAGGGTTTTTTTTTCCTTACTTACAGGCCCCGCATATTATGAGGCCCTAAACTGTAGGTTAAGTAGTTTAAGCCTAAATCCGACACTGTCTATATCAAACTCTACACTTTCTGTTTTAATAAACAGTTAAACCTTCTGTTCGTCTAAGACAGATGGTCCAGAAAGATATTCAGATATTTGGGCACTCCACTACTTTCCATGATAGTTTATTCCAATAGAAATGTCCCTCACCACTTACTTTACCAAATCCACAGTTATTGTCTAATGCACATAAACAGGAGTTTTGTTAAACATAAAAAGGAGCTTCAGGATTTGACCCACTGTTTGGACTATACACAAAATAAACATTATTTTAGGTTCATAAGCATCAATAAGCATTGATCTTGTATTGCTTGCTGGTCTTAGCTATAAAAGGTGCTGCTGGGCATAATAGGTTGCAGAACTATAAACAGACAGATTCAAGCACTCCAAGTCGTGTTTATAGAATTGTATTTTTCAGTTATTGTTCAGTTTTCTAAGCAATGGCAAGGAAGTTGCAAGGACCTATCTTTTCTCCTGGCTTTAATTGCACAGAGCTAAGAACAACAGTTATGTGTGGTTAAAGGAAATACAGTAGGCTGTTAGTCCAAATCTTGTTACAAGGTTGGGTGGGAATGACCCTCCGTGGAAAAGTCTCAGAATGTTTCAGAGAGGCGGTTTTCATACTCCCCTCTGGCTTCCTTTGCTGTCATCAGTGTTGCCCCTTCACAGAAATGGTTTGAATGTTTTTTTCCTCTCCACCCCCTCTCAGGAACTGGTACAGATTGTTATTTTAGAAATCATCATTCCCTGAGATAATACAAGTCAGCCGCCTGGGAAGGGCAATGGAGTCTGGATGTAGCCAAGATAAACTGCAGGCAGAGCCAAGCCAAGGGTCTGGCTTGACTCTTCTGTATGGGACCAAAACACAAACCCAGCCACTGGAACCAACTAGATACATGTGAAAAAGAAAATACATAACGTGATATATAAGGCCACTTCAGCTGCCAAAAAGTAATGCCAGAATATTCTCACTGGCTTGGATCTGTCTTCCTCATAGACACAAAGCCGAGTCAGAGCCAGGTACTTGACTCAAGCCTGGTGTGAGCCATCTTTGACTTCACCACTTTCATTGGCTGCTAATCAATGTCTGCTGCATCTTATGCCTATATGCTACGTAAATCCCTTTGAATATATCGCTGTGATATTCCATGTAAGGAACTGAACTTTCCTGTGAAAGGTATACGCAGCTAATCTCTCCATCTTACTGATGCACTGTCCCATGATATTTTTTAAATGGACTGTGTATGTGTATTTGTCAGTTCTTTTGTTACTTGTGGTGCTATTGAAAGAGACCACAGTAATCCTCTGTTTTCTCTGGACAAAGGATGCTAAACAAGCTGGAAGTCCACTTTCCAACATAAGATGCATACTTTCCAACATAACACGTGTACGTGTACTGCCTAACTTGTACTCTTCTAAATTGCCCTGAAGAGTTTCTGCTTTTGGTGTTGTGGCTTGAGCAGTTAATAGCACTTCAATGGGCTGAAACATCTCCCATTAGAGGACCATTTGGATAAGGGTTTCCTGTTTCAGCTCTACCATGAAATAAGAGCCCATGAAAGCACCATTATACAGCGTATTATAGTATGCTTACAGAAAAACTTATAATGAATGAGAGATGCAACACGCTTCAGCTCAAATGTGTGAATTTACCTACCATCTTTCACAACAAATAATATGCTGGCTACTTTTCTGATGCAGTAAAGCCCAAGGATAAGCAGCATAAAGGTTGGGCCAAGTTATTTTGCAGAAACTCCTGGAGTGAATTAACAACAATATGGTCATTTCTTTTTCACCCTTTAATAGAGAGCTTCATGTTTTTAGATAATGTGTGTTTTGGATATGACAGAGACATCTGATTGGAAGTCTGCCTAATGTCCTGTTACAGACGTATAATCAACAGTTGGAACTCTGGCCCACATAGCTGTGGTGATGTTAACATGAGGTCTTTTTGCTTTTAAGATCATGCATGGCTTTTGACTTATAGAAGTAGAGTAAGAAAAAATGTAGGTGAATTTCTTAAAGATAATTACAGCCTTGCTAAACTGGCTTTTTCACACGCTAGTGAAAGAAGTATTAGAAGTGTTTTATACATACTGCCTGATCAAGCCACATTGCTCCCTTTTACACTCCACTCTTCTAGAAGGCCATGCTATTTAAGGTTGTTTGTTGCTGCCTGTCGCTAAGTACAAACAATACACGTTTACTGGAATAAATGAGTGGAAACCGATCTATATACCTTTAATACAATAGAAGTCTGGCACACAAAACCGATCTATACCTTCAGCAGAACAGAAGTCTGGCACACACAGACTGCTTTAAAAATGGCAGAACAGGGTTTAAGATTTGCCTCCCTTCTCTGCCGATACCACCAAAGGATGAATATCAATCAAAATTATGTTGCTAACATAAAACTGTGTAACTTAGATCAATTCCACCTTGGGCATTTTGAATGTCTGTACCCAGCCTGTGGCACATTGTGAAATACAGCTTGGATCTGGTTCTCTGACAATGTCAATGGGTGCAACTTCATTGACTTCACGTTTTGTTTATTAGTACCAGCCAAAGACTTGGCTCTCCCCATGCATAAAGGTTATTCTGTGACCTTTTAATTAGTGATACTCCATAGATCATAAAACAGGAAAAGTGAATATTTCAAGGCTATGCAGATCAAAGCATACACCAAAGGCCCTCCTATTATCTAATCTGGTAGCCCCCACCAATACTCAGAAACAATTAGATATTCTGTTTCTTCTTTCCCCTGCTGTTTTAACACTACTTAAATTTGCTTAGATCTCTAATCATTTAAAATAAGACAGGAAAAGTACTAGAATATACTATAATTTCAGTCCTGCTCTGACAATGGGAGGTACCAAGTTTAACAGATTTTTTGTAGTTCTGACTTTGTAAATGTATGATTTTACGCACTGATCCAGCTTTCAGATACATATGTGCTTATCTTCACAAATTTGGTAAGATGAAGGGCAGTCTTGTACATGAGGGATCAGTACTAAGGGTTCCAGTCAGGAAACTTTTCAGTAAGTGATATAAGGATATTTACGCCAAATAGCTCAAACTAGGGGATGGATGGCCTTTAACCTATTGGAGTATATTTCACTGATTATAAAACCTGAAGGGATGGTTTGGATGATCTTGTCTGGCTTCCTGTATAACACAGACCACAGAACTTTACTGAATTAATTTCCATTATTCATTTACTAATATTTCTATTATCTTAGTCCTTGGGAGACCTAATCTTGAACTGGAACTCCACTGTACTAGGCACTACATAAACACAGAACAAAAAAATGGTTCATGCCCCAAACAGCTTATAATCCAAAGATAACTCAACAGACAACAGACAGATAGCCAGATGAGAATGACTTTCCTGCCCAAGTGCAGGGGGGCTGGACTCGATGATCTGTAAGGTCCCTTCCAGCCCCTAACAACTATGAAACGAGGAGACAAGAAAACTGCATTAGTCAGCATGATGGGCAGTGACCTCATCAGACTAACAGTTTTTAAGGGTTTTGCAGGCAGCATGACAAAGGAAAGCATAAAGGAAAGATGTGAAGAACAATTAAGTGTTCTGGAAGATTTTTATAGGGAACTTCTCCCAACCATGAGGAGTGGGAGAAGGCATGAAAATATGGGAGAAGGCATGAAGATATGAATAATGGAAGCATATTTCATTAGATGATCAGATGCATAAGTCAGACTCTCAGTACTGAGAGATAATAGGTAGATCAGAATATCCCAGGAAGGATCCTGAAAGTAAAGCAAATTGTTTATGTTTGATGTATCAGAGAAGAGAAAGACAGTGAAAGGATCTAAAGAGTAAGTTGGTGGGGTCAAAATGATGAGGTAAGAGAAAAATGTTTGCAGCAGCATTCTGGATGGATAAAAACTGCATGAATGAAACTGCATTTACTGAAGCCAGAAAAAATATATTGAATGTAACAGGACACAAGAGGAGGAGAGCTTACAGAAAAGTTTAAGCTGTGAGGATGGCTGTAAGAAGCCATGTGATGGAGAAGCCAGGCAAAAAGAAATCTTCATGATTTAGAATAACCTAGCTGAGAGGACCTGGCTAGACTAATGACCCCTCTATTATCAAATTTCTACTCTCTAGATAGGTTCTTACAGACTGTTATCAGGTATGGTAACATATTTTGTCCTATTAGAATGAATATTATTTGCTGTTTGGTACCAGCAGCCTCTCCTCTTTATTACTTCCACTCCCCTAAATTTTGTGTCATCATCTGAAGTTTTATCAATAATGATTTAAAGTTTTTTTTTCCAAAATCATTGATAAAACTATTGAAAGAGCATCACACCAAGAACTGAACTATGGGACACCAGTAAAAACATACCCATTTTATCAGTTCTTAACTACAGTCCCATTTTGAGACCTGTTAACCACTTTTTAATTTAGTTAATGTGAGAAATATTATTCTATTCTAGTTTCTGTAATGATAGAAGTTGTAATTTAAATATGCTCTCTGACTTAGAAGATTACAGAATTTGGGAATTGGGAGATGGTCTCAGTTATGTTATTGGCCTAGAGCTTGACAAAGTATCTGCAGGAGCTTGCCTGCAACTCCATGGTACAATTTGCTGTTTTGGTCCTTCTTTGGTCATTCATGTGTTTGTGTTTACTGAGACTGATGATCACTACACTTTTTTAATCACAATGTTTTGTGGCCTCAAGTCAAATGTCTTAACAAAAGTCTATAACATCAGTACTATTGCATTTAGAAACCAAGCTTGTAATGTCATGAATAAACAAACCAATTTGATTTTCCACAAACTCAGTTGATAGACACAGACTTGTATTATCTTCCCTTTATTCTCTATTAACTGATTCTCATGTCAGCCACTGGCACCAGCTTGCCAAACCTATTATTAACCAGGTCATCCTGCTTACCCTTTTTAATTATTGGCACGACATTTGCTTGCTTCCTGCCTTCTGGAACTTCCCCGGTTACTCCAAGACAGTTTTGCAGCTCCTCTCTATCAGTGTTGGGAGAGGTCCCAATATTAGGCAGAACTTAACAGCTCTTTTCCAATTCCCATTCAGCCATATTAAGAAAGAAGGAGTTAAGACTCCCCACACTAGTGCCATATACTCTAATTCTAATTGTTATGTGGTGGGTGATGTACATGTGGATGAGAGAAGAGTTATTTTCTCCCTTCACTTCCTTCCCTCTTCTTCCTACTTTCCCCATTCTATCCCTGTCCCAACCCCAAAGAACTCAACTGTAAAAGCCTATCATTGGTCACCAACCCTTCTGTTTCCTCTGTTAATGCTACCTGTAAGAACAGTAATTATTTTGGAGTATGTAAACACTGAATATTAACTTATTCATCCAAACTCTAGTTAGAGATACTTTCAGGAAGACTAATAAGGTAAGGGCAGAGATGGACAAATCATCCCAATAAGCACAATGAACCCAGGCCCCATTGACCTGAAGTCAAACCGCAGAGATGCTTAGGAGAGCAACACAGACTCTGCACAAGAGTCACGTACATTTTTAGACATGTAACAATCTTAAATAAGGTGGAGAGGGCAGGGGATGTTAAGGCTAAAGATACATATATCTGATGTGCTTTGATTTTTGTTTCAAGGAGGAGAGGAGGATGGAAGCAAAATAGATAGGTGCTAACTAGGAACTTCTAGGCACAGGTGGGGACAAGTGTGGCAGGGGGAGTGCAATGATACATGTGAAGGTATGACACATAGTACGGACTTTTGTGGTGGGTTGATGTGAAAGAGTAGGGTGAGGCTAAATCACGGATGATCTTGAAAGCACAGACAGGAATTTGAATTTGATGAGGAATGCAAATGCAAGTCTGTGAAGGAATGATATGAAATGGGACTGAACTTAGAAAGAGAAGTGGTTAAAAAGAATTTTGTAACATCGCTCGACATGGTTTAGAGAAGCTGAGCAAAGTGAGACAAAGTGAGAGTCATCAAATAAAATGACTTCAAGAAAGGTATTAAAGCTTTAACTATTCTCTGATTCATTCTAAGATATCATTTTCTTTAAAATCCACAGTGACACTGTATACAGTGTTATTACCTGTTGTCTATTTTTTACCTCTGGAGTTTACCTGGTTTTCTGGAAAGTCACACTCCAACCTCAGGTTCTTTATCCTTTTCATTAGGATAAAACATATGTTTCAAATTCACATTGATCAGTTCCTGAAACTGAAACTAATGATGTATCAAGCATTAAAAAGCACTGAAAATTTCAGACACAAAAGTCCATAGTAACAATGTGAAATGCATGCTGCATGACCTTTTTGAAATTTGTGGAATTTCCATAAATAAAAACGTTTTGTATCAGTGAAAATGTAGAAATTTGGCCTTTTTTTCTTCCTGTGAATAGCAATAAAAATTGGTTTGGATTTTTTCCATATATTTGAGAGTTTTAAACTCAGTTAAACAAGCATTATTATATAGTTGATGCTATATAGGATTTTTTCAGGACACTTTAATGGTTTTATACTCAATGAGGTCAGGAGAAGACATGATGACTTTCATAGGCATTTATGGTAAGGAAGAGGCATGTCCAAATGCTAGCAGGCTAGAGAGTAGGACTGCCATTAACCAGGAATGCTGGGTAGTAGATGACCCTCAGTTACCCCAATTCAAAATGAGATGTTGAAAACTGTCTACAGCAAAATATGTGGGGAAAGGGAGGACTGTATGATTCTGAAGGAGTTGGCTGCTACTTTACACAAATAGTAGTGTTTATAAACCTCATATTTTGGATTGCATCTTCAAAACAAAATGCAGCCCTCTTGATGTTTCCACCTTACTATGGCTAAGCTCAGGGGTGTGCTATGGCGCAGTCGCACCTCCCTTTGATTCCTGCTCCACCCAAACTTTAAAACCAACTGCCTGGGAGATGCAGGGACCTTTTTATTCAGGTAGGCAATTGACATCAAGACTCATAATCTGTATGATTCCTGCTAATCTCTCTCCACTTCACAGGTGTTAACAATCCTCTCTCCTTTTTAATGGTCTTGATGTTTCAGTATTCAAACTATCCTTTCTTCTGGAATTTTGCTGTCTGTTAGCCATTCCTAGTAATGTCCCTCTTCTATTTCACAACCCTCCACACTGGGCAGCTATCTAAAAATCTTAACTCAGGTGTGGTTATATAAACTCAGGTGTAGAAATTGCTGACGTTGAAGTATTGGATGCACTGTCAAAATATTTAACAAGACTAGAGTTTACTTTATGAACCTGAATAGGAGATGTTCATTTAACTATAATGACTACAGGACTAATTAAACCATCTCTTTTGAATATCTTTTGTCTATTTTGTGTTTTTTAAGTTTTATATATATTACAGTAAAGTTATATTTGCTTTTGCTTTGGTCTTAAACTGAATAGTCCCTTACCATATTAGTAAATCTTCGAGTTTCTCTTTATCTGGATAAAAATATGTGTTTTATTATATGCAATGATGTGCTACACCATCTGCACCCCACTTCTTAAAATCCTAGATCTCCCCCTGGCCAAACGTACTTCTTCATTGCTGAAGTTGCTTTCTTCTTCCCTTTGTGTGTACTTTTGCAAAGATGAGACTAATTTAATATATAACTTCAAGGTTTTTTACTTACTTTACTGGAACTTTTTTCAAGGTATGAAGGAAGAAATTTTAAGAGGAACAGAGAGGAGTTTGATTTCCAATAGAGTTTGGCACCTATACTTATTTTGTGCTTTTGAAAGTAACCATTTAATAATCATATAAAACAGACCTTTTTTATTTTTGCAAACACTTTTTCCTTCTTCTTTTGCAACTACAAGAGAGTAATTTCAAGTGACAAATATGTTGTCTAAGGTAGCTTCCTACACCATGAAAATTTAGCTCAAGCATCTCCTTTAGATAGAGGTGGACTTTTTTTTTAGTGTTGATTCCTTCAGTTCATAGATTATTCACAGACAGTCTTCAATTAATAGAAATGTTCATCATTTATAATTGTTATAGACTATTAAGACTGTTTTTTTCACGTTATACTGTGCAGGTGAAATAAACATATAGATAGCACATCTACACAAGTCTAATAACATTGCACAGTAGTACTGTGGTTATTAATCATGCTAATAACCTACTACACAGTGTTATTAAGCTAATGTGAAGCAAGTGTAACAAAAAAAACCATGCGCTGGTGCTACTGTGTAGTCACTCTAGTTACTGTGCATTCAGTTAGTACCTCCTATTAGAGTACATAACTAAGGTGCATTAATGAATGTATAGACGTGCCCAGACAGGACTATGCTTCATTTTAGCCATATTTAGAAGGTTTGAGTGAAGATTAAAGTTGCACAGGATATCTGCACAGGAATTAAGTTAATTCTGTCTACTGTCTCATGTATTGCATCTGTAGTTGACTGACTCACTGTACAGTGTGATTGGTCATCCAACAACACTTCTAGACTGGATGATTCCAAACCCCCATAGAGCTTCCCAAGCAGTCATACAAATGTGTTTATTAAAAATTGTTCAACTACTAATATCCAACGTTATCTGAACAAGTATTCATGTTGTTTTCCTTTTGCATGCATTTTTCTGGCATTCATATCCTGGAAGCTCTGTTAGCTCTGATTGTTAACATTAGCTGGAAGTTCACTGCATTTGCAGCAGCAAATTACTGTGGTGGTGAAGAACAAAACTGTGGAAAAGTTGTATAAAATTTTCCACACCCTTGTTTTCAAATTAGACTTCATTCCACTTAGGCTCCTTGTGTCTCCCACTTTTACTTCTTCAAGTGCATTCCCTCTCCTCCTCCAAATTCCACTTGTTTCCTGAACTTTGATCTTCATCTCTATGTTAACTTCTGACTTCTGACTTGTTATCCAGTGTATGACTCTAGTCTCTCCAAATTAGATGGCCACATACCCCAGAGAAAGAAATTTATCTTTGTTGTATCTGCAATTTACAGGGTGCATCTACATGAGCTGGTACTGTGCAGTGGTTATTGAGCATTTATACAAGTACTAAATAAATGCACAGTAACTGGAATTACTGTGCAGTAGTACCAGTGAACTTCTTTTAATAGTTTCATAGTTGGTAGGGTTGGAAGGGACCTGAGCAGATCATCAAGTTTGACCCCCTGCCATGGCAGGAAAGAGTACTGGGGTCAAACGACCCCAGCAAGGTGTTTGTCCAGCCTCCTCTTAAAGACCCCCAGGGTAGGAGCCAGCACCACTTCTCTTGGAAGTTGGTTCCAGACCCTAGCCGCCCTGACCGTGAAGTAGCGCCTCCTGATATCTAGTCTGAATCTACCCTCTGCCAGCTTGTGACCATTATTTCTAGTTACTCCTGGTAGTGTCTGGGGGAACAGGGACTCCCCCAATGCCTGCTGGTCCCCTCTGACTAGTTTGTAACAGGCCACTAGATCCCCCTTCAGCCTTCTCTTGTGGAGGCTGAACAGGTTCAGGTCCCATAGCCTCTCCGTGTAGGGCCTGCCCTGCTGGCCCCGGATCATGTGAGTGGCCCTCCTCTGGACCCTCTCCATGTTGTCCACATCCCTCTTGAAGTGCGGCGCCCAAAACTGGATGCAGTACTCCAGCTGCGGCCTGACCAGTGTTGCACAGAGGGGGAGGATCACCTCCTTGTACCTGTTTGAAATGCATATTTGGATGCACACAAGGAACAGTTAGCCTTCCTGACCACATCCCCACACTGCCGGCCCATGTTCACCCTGGCATCAGTGATGACTCCAAAATCCTTTTCTGCCTCTGCACTGATGAGAAGGAAGTTCCCCAGCCTGTAGGTGTGCTGCTGGTTCTTCCTCCCCAGGTGCATCACCTTGCACTTGTCGGTGTTGAAACCCATCCTGTTCTCACCCACCCACCCCTGTAACCTGTCTAGGTCTGATTGCAGCCTATTCCTCCCTTCTAGTGTGCCCACTTCCCTCCACATCTTAGTGTCGTCTGCGAATTCGAACAGGGTGCTTTTTACCCCCTCATCCAAGTCACTGATGAAGATGTTGAACAGTGCGGGCCCGAGGACCGAGCCCTGCGGAACCCCACTGCCCACGTCCTTCCAGGTCGAGTAGGACCTGTCCACCACCAGCGATGCTACTGCACAATAACCTAATAATACTGCACAGTAGTGCATTAGGACTGTTAGTACTGTGATGCGCTACTGCACAGTATTATTCAGCTACTGCACAGTCAGCATTTCATGTAGACACAACCACAATAGTGCATTTATAAATCTTCACAAACAGTTATTAAAAAGGTAGATGAAGCCACTATGTACTGTGGATTACAATGGCAATGCTGATGTTCCATACAACTACTGTGGTTCTGCTGTGAAACTACTGAGCCAACACTGGGTGGAATAGGAAAAAAACAAACTAACATACAAAGTGTAATGTTAATAATCAGTAACACGAATGGAATAGCAGAAATGACTGTGAAGCTGGTTTATGTGCAATAAACACTAGGCTTATAAATGAAGGGCCATTAGTGAAATGCCAGAAAGTGAAAGGTTTATAAAGGGTTCTCTTGCCAAACATGTGGAATTGTGGTAAATTCTGTCCCAGCACAGGATTAAAGGAACACATGATGCTAGGGACTGGACTGGAAGGGATACAAAAATGAAGCAAAATGTCAGAATCTACACAGCTGTCTTCTTCTACATGCTGTGAGGTTTCCATTCTCTTTGCCATTTGAATTCTTCACATGCGTGTAAAAGCTGGATTACTTTAAAGGGTGGAGAAATGAGCCACATATTTTTTTTTGTTAAGAATTCACTGGGTGACCCCAATAATTAGATAGAGCAAACTTGGAAAAAAAGGAGAGAAGATAGTTGTTAACAATATATTTAAGCTGTATTTCCTACATTTCCTTTGCTATTCTTTCAGAAATTTATGTTCAAATAAGCATTCTTTAGTCCTACAATCTGGTTTGTCCTCTTGCCCCTCCTTCAGTGAAATTATACTTGGCATTTGTGATATCACTATTTGTCACCATGATAATTATTAACATCAGGGTCAAATTCAACGGAATGGATGTAATTCCGCTTGTACTAGTCCTTTGGGTCCCATTGAAAGCCAAGGGACTACACCTGTGAGCAAGAAGAACCAGATCTACCTCTATGCATTTCCTACAGGTTCAAGTAAGAAGAAATGATTTATTTGAAGGAAGACACCTGCTTGAACTAAATTGCAATAATACTACAAGGAACAATTTTAAAGGATGTGAAAAGTAATTCTCATTAGAGAGAGGGTAGGGCTAAAAGCTATTAATATTTTGTAGCTGAGTCTTGTGAGGTACTGTGAATGTTAGAAAGGGCAAAGAAATTATACAAATGAATAAAGAAAAATTAAATATAGAAGAATGAAATAACATGTTCTTAGCTTTGTGGCAAAAATTATTTAATACACGGATGTGGAAGGGGAAGCCTGAAAAGCAATGATGCCAAGAAAAACTGAGAATAATAGCAAATAGTAGGGTAGAATGGCAATATGGCAGAAAAAAAAGACAATGTGATTTTTGGGCTGCTATCTTGCTGTCAGTGATAAAAGAAGTAGATTATCTAGATTAGAAACCTGTTGATAGTTACAGTGTTGTAAGTACTTTAGCTGCATTTTATAGGGTAAGATAACACTCAGAATACTGGAGTACAAAATTCTTGAACATCAAAGTATAAAGCTAGGCACCTAATGCACAGACTGGGCACTTGCTTTGAAAACTATACTTAAGATTTTAAGCACCACAGATGATAGTAATTTCAGTGAGAGTTGTGGATGTTCAGGACCCCCAAAAATCTACATGCCCAATTTTAAACACAAGAAAACCCACTTATTTCAGATGCATATATATTTTTAATGTTAGGAATATCTGTCATCCCATTGATTTTTCCCCCTCCTGGTTTCTAAGCACTTCTAGAACAGAATGGAGTAGATTTGGAAAAACGATTTAAAGCATACCAAAATTATTACTGAGTCAACTTCTAAGCAGAGCAGGACATGTTCTGCTCTCTGTTACACTGCTAAGAATCTTAAGTAATTCTACTAAAGTCAAAGAACTCTGCAGTGCAAGAGAAAAAAAGAGAATATATTTAAACACAAAGATGTGAAATAATACTAAATGAAACACAAAAAGTAGCCAGTCAAAATCATTGGGTGTTTTTGATATTATAAACAAACAATCTTCTTTTCTTTCAAGTTTACTTAAATATTTAAGTTTCATTGTAATTATACACCCAGTGAATTTTTAAACAATACAGTGCATGTGTAGATGCCTTCCCCAGCCCTTTGGGGAAAAAAATCCACTTTTGTATGCAGGCGAAGATTGCTACATACTAAAGAGAATGAAATTACAAGTATAATAGGATGAAAGAGACAGCTCTGCAGACAATGATATTTCCCTTCATTTCTATGTCCTTCCTAGTCATCTGCTGACTTCAAGTTAACCTGCTGTGTCCTAGAATTTAAGAAGATTCCACAAGAATTCAATGGACTTATCCTAGATTTACCCTGCTGTGACTAAAACCTTCCTAGAATTTGGGAAAGCAAAGAGCACAGTCTACTGCAAAAACTACTATGGGCAGATTTGAAGTGTTTAGGCAGTGTGACAGGTGCTATAGAATTATTTAAAATAGATAAATAGAATTTGATCCAATATAAAGTAATTTGGATATGGGCCACCTCTTTCAAGAAGTAACAACACACATATTGATAGGTATAAATGCTGAAGTATTGCTTAGGCAAATGAGAGAAAGTTGAGATTAAGTTTAAGAATTAGCAAATGTAGGTTGAGGATCATGAGGAAAACTATTTATGGTTAGACCTGTTTTACTCTGGAATAGTCTTTGTACCAAAGGGTGTGGTACCAAGTTAAGTATTTAAGAAGCTAGCTGAACAAAGCACTAGAAAACATAAAATCTGAGACAATCCTGTGATATAGAGGTAGGGGAGGAGATGATCATTCAAAAATGCAGAAAATTGCATTTAACACATATTCATGAAACTGTGGTTTCAATTAACATTGTTATCACTTGACTTACTGGTGATTCAGCGAAGGAAGAATGGGCTACAGCCCTCAGAATTAATTCTTTTTTTCCATGTAATCCTTAAAATGACTTGTTATTGAAAATGTTTCCCAAAACAAAAAGGGCTCATTGCCAGCATTACTATGCTGGCACATATCAGATAAAAAAATGAAAAGTACCTCTGCTGAGCTTACCAAAATATCTTAGTCTGTTTTACATGGCAGTTTATTCATCTTGCACTGACTTTTAACCACCAGTAACTGAACTCTGCTATTTTTTGTCCACTTGACAGAAGCCTAATGGTTGAAATACGACTTCTAGCCTGCTCCTAACTTTTTATTTAAAATAATTCCTTTTTCAGTGTTTTTCCACCCACACATTTGCCTCTCTCAGCAATTATGGATCCCCTCCTTAATAAATTGACTTTTAGTAGTAAGAGACTTAAGGAACATCTGTGACATGCCAAGTAGATTCTCTGTTTAAGAGCGTTTTGTGGGCACATCACAGACTTCCTTATTTATCCGTTAATGCCTCTTACCTATTCATCTGCAACCAACAGTTTACCTTGAAACTAGCTCTGAAGGTTCTTTTCAGTTACTCACTTTCCCCAAACCTACAATACATGTAATGTCTTGCTGATCTAGTCTAAAGTCAATCTATTTAAATTTACTAGATTTAGATGTGAAGAGCTACTGTTGTGTTGTCGCTGTTCCAAATAAACATTGAGACCATGAAGCACTAGCTGTAAGAGCAGTATTTTTCCTCTATCCCATGGATAGCAAGCATTAAAAAGTACTGCCGTAACCGTGTTCAGGATCTCTTCCATCAGCCTTCTCAAGTACTGGCAAGTATCTTCTAGGGCAAATCCCTAGACACTTCTAGGGCAAATCCCTAGCCCCTCCAAATTGCAGAAGGCAGCACCTCAGTGGAGCACTGCATGCCCACCAGGAGTGCTCTAATGTGCACTTTAATGTGGCATTTGGCACATACCAATGTCCTCCTGGCTTTAGGCATGTTTATTGGTGTGCCCAGAACTATTCTGAAGGTGGCTACATTACACATACATATGTGTCAGGGTTTAGCATCCATGAAGTAAGCCTGTTGTATTTCACTATGCCCCTCCCTAGCCCAATCTAGAGATGGTACAGACATGACCCTAATCTTTGATTATCGTATAAAAGAAGTTAAATCCTGGGCATGTCTACACATGAATCTATGCGTGCCTAAACTTATTATGCCTTAGTTTAAAGCTCATTAAGGCAATTTAGGCGTGTCTACATGTGGACGCCTTAAGGTGCCTTACTGTGGCTTGTTGGGCGAACGTGTTTGCAGCCTGGCCTGGGCAGCACCCTGGACATTACCCTGCACACACAGCCACGCTGGGGCCTGCAGGCAGCGGGCAGGAGCCATGCTGGGAAAGTGGCCAGAGACACCATGAACAATTCATAGAAGTTGAGGGCTGGAAGGGACCTCATGAAATCATTGGGTCTGGCCCCCCTGCTCTGGGCAGGAAAGACTGCTGGGGTCAAATAACACAAGCAAGGGGTGTGTCCAGTCTCAACAAGTGTATTTCTGGCCAGGAAGTGCAGAGAAAGGCACGGGGCATGCCCAGGGGCCATAGGGTCTGTCAGCAGTACATGTAAAGCTGGGGTCGCTGGACCACAGCCAGAGGCAGCTCATCTCCTAGCAAGTAGAAGTCACGCTTGAGCCCCCAGGCCATGTCTAGCGATTTGAGGCAGTTGCACCCAGCTCTGGGCCTGGCCATGGGGTACCAAGCCACCTACTGGTGCCCTGAAGCCTGTGGTAGCCAGGTGGTGAAGCCCAATGCCAGCTGAGGAAGTGGGAGCCTCCAGCCCCCCTGGATGTGATCAGCTTAGCCCCACCCCGACCCCTGCCCTGGCTTTAACTCCCTCCCCTCTTCCTGTCTCCCTAGCATCAGTCAAGAGCGGGCCGGAGCCAAGCCTATGGGGTCCTGTGCTGCTGTTGGGCGCCACCAAGAAGCATGGGTGCTGTTCTTCAAGGCACAGACACTGGAGCTGGAGCAGTGGTTCCAGCAGCAGTGATACCTGTTGCCATGCAGACCAATTTGGGATTTAGTCCCCTTCAAGTATCACTGCTGCCAGAACCACTACTCCAGCTCCAGCATCTGTACCTTGGAGAACAGCATCTGCCACTTCTTCTTGGCAGCACCTGGTGGCAGCGGGGGCTCTGCAGGCTCAGCTCCAGCCTCCTCAGTCGATATACACAGCATTAAAGTGCCTTAGCTATTCATACCTAAATTTGATACCTGCTTTATGCAGGTATCAAATTTAGGTGTGATTACCCTAAAATCACCATTTTTAAGGGCATTAAGGGCATACATGTGTAGATCCACGCCCTTAATGTGCCTTTAAAATGGTGATTTTTAGGTTAATTGCATCTAAAAGTAGTACATGTAGCTGCACCCACTTTTGAGGAGAGACAGTTCTCGGACATCCAGACACAGTGGCCTGTCCATCTGAGTTGATTTCTCAAGAGCAAGTCTTCGATGCTGGCAAACACAGCTTCATGGAGGATGCTCACACTGGTCCAGTGGTCCTCCCAGCTGATCCCCAGGATTTGATGCAAGCACTGCTGGTGAAAGCTCTCATGGGTCTTAGGGTGGCATTGGTAGACAGTCCAGGTTTCACTGCAATAGAGGAGGGTGGTCAGCATAACAGCCTTGTAAACCAGGACCTTTGTCAATTTCCAAAGGTCTCTATTTTCGAAGACATGTTGTTGCAGCTTGAAGAAGGCAGCACTGGTGCAGATACTCCATATACTCCAGAGCCTCCCCATGTACGTAGATAGTGTGAGGGATGTTTAGTTGACCTAGGGAGCATTGGTGGACCTTTGTTTTGGCAACGTTCAAGGACAGGCGAAGCGTCTTATATGAAGTGTTGAAGAGATCTTAAGATTGCTTGCACATCCTGGCCTAAGTGCAAACTGGACTAAAGCCCATACTGCAAATATGCAAAGAGAATAGATAGAAATTTGTAAACCTGAATAGGCATTTCAAACTATATCATATATACTTTGGTCTTAGCATCAGGTATGTATCACTTGTTCCAGTAACCAAACAGAAAAATAACTGAAATTCTGAAGGTAGTTAGGATATTTGTCACATTTTATTTTCTGTTACATATTTTTCCCTGATGTCATAAGAGTTTACATTCCATATCTGCAAACTGAAGAAAACCTGTCATCCTTTTGGCTAGTGACAAACTTGTGAATGATTTTCACTAAACCATAATTTGGTGCTTACCAACCACAGTTAAAATATTTATCATACAACTGGCAATTTTATTGGTAAAATTGAAACCTACGAGACAGAAAGGGAGGCAGAAAATCAGCTTGGAATCTATGTACGATTTCCCAAAACTGGTGTATCAGTTCACAACAAAAAATGCAAGTGAAAGAAATCTGTTTATGGTTTGTTCTAACTCCAGCATCTTCCCAGAATAATAATATTTTGCTCTAGAGGAGTAGTGTGATAATCCCTGTTAGATTCCAGTTACAACAATGACAAACAAAATGAGACAACGTGTCAGAATAAGTATTGCGGACAGAACAAAGTCATTAGTTCAGACACACTGCAAGTGATGGCCATTGCTCAGAGATCCTCTCCACTGTGGGTATACCCGTCTTGTTCCTGGCAAGATCTCCACTATGGATATACCCCTCTTCTTCTCCATTTCTCAGAAGATTCTTACTCACATCCTTCTGAATCACCTCCTTCCCCTTGCTGAAGATGTCCTTCCAGAATCCCAGTGTGGCTTTAGACCATTTCAGGGTACCACTGACATAGATTTCATAGATTTCATAGACATTAGGCCTGGAAGGGACCTTGCAAGATCATCGGGTCCAGGTCCTTGCCCAAGGGGCAGGAAGTCAGTTGAGGGCAGATCACCCGAGCAAGATAAGCATCCAAAGTAGGTGCTTGCACCATTCCTGTGGGAGTCTATTCAAGTCTTTGGAGACTCGGATGGTAAAGTTTTTCCTTATGTCCAATCTAAAATGACCTTCCAGCAGTTTATGACTGTTAGACCTTGTTTCTCCCTGGGGTGCCCTGGTGAACAGATGTTCTCCCGGTTCCTGCTTTACACCCCTCAAATACTTATAGTCTGCCACCAAGCCACACCTGAGCCTTCGCTTTTGCAGGTTGAAGAGTCCCATGACTCTGAGCCTCTCCTCATAAGGCCTGTTCTCTTGACCTCTAATTATGCACATGGCTCTCCTCTGGACTCTCTCAAGCTTCTCCACATTCTTTCTAAAGTGTGGAGCCCAGAATTGGATGCAGTACTCCAGCTGCAGCCTTACCAAGGCTGAGTAAAGCAGGAGGATTACTTCTTGGGTCTTGCTTGAGATGAATCAGTAGATCCAACCAGAGTTTAATTTGCTTTGCTGGCTGCAGCATCACGTTGGTGGCTTATATTCATCTTGTGGTCAATCATGAGCCCCAACTCTCCTTTGGCTGTGGGGCTAATAAGTGTAGCATTGCTGAGCCTGTAACTATGATGTGGGTTTTTGTTCCTGAGGTAGAGCACCTAGTATTTCTTTGTCCTTTGCAATGGATCAGAGACAGGCCCATTTACCATCCATACTGGTATCAAGCAGGGCTACCTCATCACCCCAACCCATTTCTCCTTCTAACTTGCTGTGATTTTGATTCTCATCCATGACTGCCTTCCTCCCAGAATTTGGGTTGAGTATCAAATGAATGGTCAGCGTTTCAACCTACAGCACCTTCACAGCAAAACGAAAGTTACCAAGACAGGCATCATCTACCTTCAGTACGCTGACTCTAGTGTTATTCTTGTGCACACTGAGACTGATTTACAGTCCACCCTTGACTTTTTCTCAGGTGCCTATCACAGCCTGAGATTCTCTCTTAACATTGGGAGGACCAAGGTGCTTGGACAAGGACAAGCTGCCCCCCTCCCTCCAAAAGTTACCATTGGTGGAGAACTGCTGGAAAATGTTGAGCATTTCCCATATCTTGGCAGTCACCTCTCCCTGTCAGTCAGTCTTGATGTAGAAATCAAATCTTTTGGAAAGCTGCTTCACTGTGCTTTGCTGTGTCTTTGCTGACTGAGATCTGCAGATGGAAACTAAGATCCTTGTCTACAATGCAGTGGTTAGCCCCATGGTCCTCTATGAGTGTGAGACATGGGTGACATATCAAAGTAATCTTTAGTGCCTGTAATGGTTTCATCAGTGTTTCCTCAGGAAGATCCTTCGCTTTAGATGGGAAGACCACTGCAGCACTGTCCGCATCCTCTCTGCAGCTAACATAACCAGCACCAAGGCAAAAATCATGAAATATGAACTCCACTGGGCTGGCCACTGTGTAAATGACTGACACTTGTATCCTGAATTGAGTCCTCTTCTCTCAACTTAGTCATGGTAAGAGGACCTGAGGAGAACACAGGAAACACTACAAGGACACCCTGAAAGGAGTATGGGGAACAAGCAGGAGGAACTTGCACTCCTGCTTCAACAACTTCGATGTGGTTGCACTAACTGAAACCTGGTGGGAACATACTCACAATTGGGCAGTAGGCATTGAGGATTACAGGTTGTACAGACGGGACAGAGTGGGGAAAAAGGGAGGGGTGTTGCTGTCTGTGTTAAGGAACAATATACATCGTCTATAATCAAGGCAGGATCAGAGGTGGGCCAAACTGAGATACTGTGGGTCAGGATGCAAGGGAGTCAGGGGAAAAGAGACTTGGTAGTGGGGGTCTATTATAGACCACCAGACCAGGAGGATAAGCTAGACCTCGAATTCTCCAGACAGCTCTCAGAGGCCATGTGGTCGAGAGATATGGTTGTCATGGGTGACCTAAACTACCCTGACATCTGCTGGGAGGAGCAGTCAACCAAATCTCATGTAGGTTCTTAACCTGCATACAGGACCTCCACCAAACACAGGAGTTATATGATCCCACTAGAGGAAACACCTTGTTGGACTTGGTGTTAGTTACAGGGGATGACTTGGTGGGGAATCTGCAAGTAAAAGGTAATGTAGGGGATAGTGACCATCAATTGATTGAATTCACTATCCAGTGAAGGGTCTGTAAACTAACCAGGAGGGCTGAAGTGCTAGATTTCAGAAGGGCTAACTTCAGTGTGCTCAGGAAATTAGTTAGTGAGGTGTTAAAGCTCAAAAGCATTGGGAAAATGGGGGTCCAGGAAGGGTGGTTGTTCCTCAAGGGAGTGATCCTACAGGTACAGAAGGAAACAATCCCTTTGCGCATAAAGGGGGGCAAATGGGGCCAAGAAGCCCTCTTGGCTGAACAGGAAAGTCCAGGAAAACCTAAGGGCAAAGAAAGAGGTATACAGTCTGTGAAAACGGGGACGCTACCAAGGAGGAATATACCTCCCTGGCTTGCACTTGCAGGGAATCAGTTAGGCAGGCCAAAGCAGGATTAGAACTTAGGCTGGTGACAAAAATTAAGGACAACAAAAAGTCCTTCTTCAGGTATATAGGGAGTAAAAGGAAGGTGCAGGGTAGCATAGGACCCCTACAGGACAAACTAGGGTAATTGGTAACAGATATGGGGGACAAGGCTGAGCTCTTTAATGAGTTATTTACATCTGTATTCTTAGACACGGACCAAGACAAATCTCCCAGTTGGATGATAGATAGACACAGAAGGGACACCAGGCCACCAACTGTTTAACACAGACTTAGTGAAGGGGCACTTGGGTGGGGTGGATGGGTTCAAACCAGCGGGCCCAGATGAACTTCATCCAAGGTGCTGAAGGAATTGGCTAGTGTCACAGCAGAGCCACTGGCACAGCTATCTGAGCACTCCTGGTGCTCCAGTCAGGTCCCAGAGGACTGGAAAAGGGCCTATTTTCAGGAACGGGAGGAAGGAGGATCTGGGTAACTATAGGCCAGTTAGTCTCACCTCTCTCCCTGGGAAAACTTTGGAAAAAATCATTAAGAATCATATTTGTGGAAGCCCAGCAGGAGAAATAATGCTGAACGGAAATCAGCATGAATTCTTTGTAGATAGATCCTGCCTGGCTAACCTTGTTTCTTTTTATGACCAGGTCACAAAATGCTTAGACGCAGGAGTCAAGGTAGACCTAGACTTTAAGAAGGCCTTTGAAACAGTATCTCATTCTGTTCTCATAAAGAAACTGACAGGCTGTGATGTAGATGATTACATGCTCAGGTGGGTGGCAAATTGGCTTAGGGGTCGCACTCAGAGAGTGGTGGTGGATGGGTCAATATTGACCTGGAAAGATATGATTGGTGAAGTCCTGCAAGGCTTGGTCCTTGGACCAGTGCTATTCAATGTCTTCATCAACGACTTGGACAAGGGTATTAAGAGCACCCTGTCCAAGTTCACAGATTATACCATATTATGGGGTAAAGTTAACACACCAGAGGGTAGGGAACAGATCCAGCTGGATATGGACAGGTTGGGAAAATGGGCAGAACGAAACAGGATGAAGTTCAACAAAGACAAGTGCAGAGTGCTGCACCTGGGCAAAAAGAACCACCAACACACTTACAGGCTGGGGGATGACCTTCTCAGCAGCACAGAAATGGAAAGGGATCTTGAAGTCATAGTTGACTCCAAGATGAACATGAGTCATCAGTGTGACAAAGTGATCAAGAAGGCTAACTGCACTTTATCATTCATTAGCAGATGTACGATGAACAGGTCCAGTGTGGTGATGCTTCCCTTCTATGCGGCACTGGTGAGGCCACACCTGGAGTACTACATCCAGTTTTGAGAGCCACACTTCAAGAGGGATGCGAAGAATCTTGAGAGGGTTCAAAGGAGGGCCACTTGCATGGTCAAAGGCCTACAGGCAAGGCCCTACAAGGAGAGACTGAGGGACCTAGATCTCTTCAGCCTTCACAAGAGATGGCTGAGAGGTGATCTTGTGGCTGCCTATAAATTCATCAGGGGAGGGCAGCAGGGAATAGGAGATGTTCTATTTACTAGGACACCCCCTGGAGTAATTAGGAACAATGGCCACAAATTGATGGAGAGCAGATTTAGGTTGGATATTACAAAGAACTTCTTCATAGTAAGGGTCGCCAGAATCTGGAATGGGCTTCCAAGGGAGGTGGTGCTCTCCCATACCTTGGGGGTCTTCAAGAGGAGCTGGACAAGCACCTAGCTGGGGCTGTCTGACCCCAGCGCTTTTTCCTGCCCAGGGCAGGGTGTTGGACTCGATTGATCTACTGAGGTCCCTTCTGACCCTAACATCTATGAATCTATGAAAGCATGTTGTAAGAAGGGTGGCATCAAGCCTACAAATTGGGAAGTGCTGACTGGTAACAGGTCTCAATGGTGCATTTTTACTTTAAGTGTGCTCGTACCCTGAGCCCTTGATTAGAAACATTTTGTCAGAGGTGGTTAGGCATGTTAGTCTGAAGTGAGGCAGAAGATAGGGCTGGATGGCACCTTAGAGACTAACTGGTTCAGAGAGGCATGAACTTTCCTAGGCAAAAAAGAGGTTTCTGACCAAAGGCTCAGATTATGATCACATTCCAATTGAGAATAAACTACTGGGGTATCTGAGAAAGGCTCTGACAAAGTTGGCCTAACTGGCGCAGGGCAAATGGGGAAACTACCTTGGGGGGTTCAACTTGGGAGGAGGGAAGGTGGGGGGTGAAAAAATGGGTTGCTGCTGGTGCAGCTACAATTGCAGTGGCCACTAGAAGTTGCTCATCCCCTCTGCCCCAGATGTCCAGGCACATCTCTACTTGCCGTAGTAGTTAGTCTCACTTGATGCTGTAACAGAAAGCCTGGGACCCAGGCAGGGAGCTCTGCAGGCTAGGCAGGATGCAGCAGCTGCAGGTTGCTGGAGAAAGTGGGCAAATGAGGCAATTACAAGGCACTTACAGGTAGCCCAGGCAGTCAGCTGACTAGAATGGAGAAGAGTCCTGGGAACATATAATTCTGAGATTTAGGCTATCAGGCTAGTCTAGCCCTGCCAGCTGCAGGTTAGGCGCTCCTGGCCAGGGACTCTAAACTGTCTGCTTTCCTGCCTGCAGGAACAGTGAGGCTCAGGGAGCCCACAAAAGAGCCCATGCTGAGCGGTACGTCAGTGCAAGGAGTGAGGGAAAGGGTTGCCCTCTTAAAGGGGCAGGGGGCTGCTTCACTGTTATTATGTTATAGCCCAGGGGCTTAGGTTTATGTTACAGTTACACTGGAGGTTTGGGTTGAGTGGGACTATAGGGGCAGTATACAGAGGTCCCATTAGTGCCTGAGGGGAACACAATTGCCTTGAGCCCTGCCGCAAGCTCAAGGCCCAAGTGACTATTGAGCCCCAGAGTGAGGCCTAGAGCAAGGCCATAGAGCCAGGCAGGGGCCAGGTGCTCAGCACCTGAGAGGAACACAATCACACAGTGGCCTGGGGCCCAGCCAGCAATGGCCAGAGTCCTGGTGACCAGAAGAGATGAGCCAGAGCTTGCATCTCAAAGCCAAGTCTGATATAGTGGGCTTAGGCTATAAGTTCTAGCTAGATTAAAGGGGCAGAGGCCACAGAAGCTGAAGCCCCAACAGAGGGAATGTTATGGTAACACCCATGAGGCTTGGAGCATGGTATAGGGGAAGACTGGAGCCATGCCATTGGAGCCACGCAGCAGCACAGCCATAAAGTGGCCCAGCAAGGGGTCTGGGAGAAGTAAAGGCCAGTAGGGGTCCAGTTGGACTGGGTCCACCCCAAGGCCCATGGGCAGCCTCCCTATTTATTATTATGTCTCCATCAAGGGGTGGCAGGATAAAAGGGAAAATACCCTAGGGGCAGAACAAGGCATGATCATGGAGCTACCAGGAGGCATCACAGTCACCCCAGGACCTCAACATGCTACAGGTGCCTACAGAAACTTAGGGACCACACTCTAACTCATGGATATTTGTATAAAGTGCCATGAGTTAGAGTCGTTCATCTCCCCCCTCCCCCAACCGAACAGACATTTGCCTGTTTGGTTGTGTGTGGGGGGGAATGAAATTGATCCTATTTGCATGGCCCTGGCCAGCAGGTGGAGTGCTCCAATAGCTTCTGAGGAGGCTGCTGAACCACTCCTCTCCCCAGAGCTCCCACTCCGCTCAGCTCTGGGGCTGTCAGTAGGGGAAGGCAAGAGTAACATGAAGCTGCCAGTTGGGTTTTGCCCAGCCAAATCTGGAGGTGGGAGGTAGAATAGAGCCTCCTCACTTTGTGGCTCCCCCTGCCTACTACTCCAGCTTGGGTATTGGGGGGATCTGGGCTGGGCTTGAGAGGTTACGGAGCTCTGTTCTACACACCCCCCAGCTCAGGCCGGACTAAGCAAATGGCAACTGCTGCTGCTGATCTCAAGAGGCCAGGAAGCGGGGGGCGAGGAGTGCAGTGGAACGGATCCTCCTTGCCTCATGAGTCTGGCTCGGTTCCCCCAGTACCACAGCTGGGGTAGCTGGGGGAGAGCCCATGAAGTGAGGGAGCTCCATTCCACCTTGCCCCGCTCCAGCTCTGGCCAGGCAAAGCAGCTGGCAGCTTCATATGGACTCCTCCCTCCCCTTTCCCTTTCCTCCCCCACTGACAGCCCCGGGGGGAACGGGTGGAATGGTGCTCTCCAGCATGAGCACCAGCCCAGCTCAGCACCTGTGTGAAAATTTGATCCTTGAGGGAACACAGGACACAAGTTCCCTAAGGCACTCTACTTTAGAGTGCCTTTATCTAATATCTGATTTCATGAGGATTCATTTTTCACATCATCAGCCATTTTAAAAGTGCTTTGCAGCCATGCAGGTGCCCAATCAAGCATAAAATGTAACTTGTGTAAGCGGCCCTTGTGTCTCAGGTCCCCGCCACCAGTACAATGGGAATAAGAGCACTTTCCTACTTCACAGGTATGTTATGAGGATGAATTTATTAAAGATTGTGAGGTGTTCTGCTTCTGTGAAATGAGTGCCATGCATGTACTTAAGAAAGGTCTTGATAGCATCCTGAAAATAGGTCCAAAGAGGACAAAAGTTTAGGAAGAAATAAAAAAGAAAATATTTTTGGGGTGGGTTCCAAGGTGCTCACAATCTCACTGAACTGGGCTGAAAGGAAACAAAGACCTAGCATATATCTGAGAGGTCTAATTGAGAATTTCTCAAGCCAGCAATTGTTCCTGTTGTCTCTAGAAATTCATATGGAAATATCCTCCAAAACATAATAACTCTCAAAAGGTTTGGTCATTTACTTATTTTCTTGGTTTTCACTACATATGAACACTGTACATACAGGTGCCTGTCCATTTTTAAAGGATGTTGAGAGACACAAGCTTGCTCCAGAATTTGGGTTTTGTATAAATAAATTTTTTACAAATTTAAAACCAATTAAATGAAAAATAACACATTTTTGGAGTATATAGCTTTTCCTCTATGGTGGGTTTTTTCAACTGCTGTCAATAAGGCCTTGACTGAACCATTTTCTAAATGGGGAAAAAAACTTCTGAAAAGGGTTTTTATTTTTAGGACACAGTTCAACTTTGGCTTGGTTTTTGCCAATAGAAGAGTACAGTACAGCAAATCCTTTTTCTACAAACAAAATGAGCTAATTTACTGACTGATAAACTCCACAGACTTGCTTAAATTGTTCAAAGTGTTAGAGGTATAATGTATGCCAAAAACGATACTAAAAAAAAATTCTACATATTTTCAATGCCTGGGGGAATGTAATGCACACAAAATAATGTTAGTTGTTAGGCACTGCAGCAGCAGGAGATAGGTAGGCTTTCTGCATACAGTGCTACCAATCACATCAGTCTTGAGAGGATAACCTTGTAGGTTATCTGACAGACAGAGACCGCAAGCATAGCCTGTAGGATTTGAAACATTCAACACATATATGCATAATGACTTAGTGAGTGGGGCTTTTTTGTTTGTTTGGTTGGTTGGTTTAGCTCACCGCCTTTCCCACGTATGTTTATGAATCCCTGCTCACTCTAAAGAATTTCCATAGAAGACAATTTTGCACAGTACCATAAATAAGGGTATGCGGCAAGGCCACAAGCCCTGGGTGCTGCCTTAGAGGGGGCACAACACGAGCAGCCATGGCTGGTCTGCTGCACAGAATCTACAAATTACACCTTGAATTTTGCTCACCTCTCAGGAAGCCAGTTTCTCTTGTTTGAATGCAATACAATTAGCCGCCTTCTTTCTAGAGGTATACTCTAAAGTCCCCCACCCTTTCATCTAATAATACAGCAAAGGCATGTGCACTGAGGATGTGGATCTATGTTAGCTGGTCTCTAGTGTCTTCACTAAATTCTCAGAATGAGAAAAATGGTTCAGTGTCCACAGAAGTTAATTCAATTGGTTACTAGAAAAGATAAACCCAGCACCTTGAAAAGGGAATGAACCAAAAGCAGTCTTGGAACAACAACAACAAAAATAAAAATAGAGCAGACCTCCTCAAGCCGTACTGAAAAAATAATAGAAGCAGTAGCACCAGCAGGTTGCGGGGAGAGAGAAAGGACAGCCTGCTTGCATTATTCAGCAACTTGAATTTATATTGGCTTACTCTGTATTGCACACTAGACATTTTCCAGTTCTGTTCCATGGTGGTTAGATGAGGAAATCTTAGTGGATGAAGAAAACAGGCATGGCTAGGAAGGCTTTGAAAGCCACTGCCGACTTGTAAACACCTCCTTTATTTTATTTTCTGTCCCAAACGCTCAGTTTTACCACTGACTCGGGGCCTTTTGTCATAGTAACCAAGTAAGCCTGTTTACACACAAGATTAAGCACGTCACAGCCTTGTTTGCAGCAAAATCACACAAACCCTTGAGGTCTGTTAAAAAGGTTCATAATAAAGACAAAAATGTATCTGCACACTTTCAAAAAGAGAAAAAGCTACACACCCTCTATTAGTCCAGTTCAATGGTGCTCACAGCTTTGGCCCTATGTTCCAGATAAATGGTGCAGGGTTGGTTTGTGGACTGGATTTGACCCTGTGCTGCTCCCACCCAGCCAGGAGTTGCGTCCAGTGGCTGTACGCTGCCCCTTGCCCAACCCCTGCCTGCTGGAATCAAACCCTATGCTGCCCTGCACACCCAATCTAGCATGCAGAGCCATGGCCCAGGGCCACCCACCGGATTCATGGAGAGCTGGATGACATGGTGCTGGGGACCAGATCTGGTCTGCAGGTTGAGGGTCTAGTTGTATCTGTTTCCTTTGTATTCTCTGACAGAACCCTCTGATGTCAGGCTTTGTGTCTTCACATAATCATTAGACATCCACAACTTAGACCAGTATATAGGATATAAGCAGCATGGGTATCAACCACAGTTCATCTGCTGGTCCAGTTGGGGTCAGTACTTGCAGTTCTTTCTGCTGGAGCTCCAACCAGCGAGTATCCTCAGAACCAAAGTACTGTTTAATTCACATTAGGAATAAAGGATTTAGAGAAAGAGCCAAACACTCTGTGTATGGTTTACCTAACAGTTCACCATCTAGTCTAGTCTAGCCTAGTCTAGTCTAGTAGCAATCTAACCAGGTCTAACTTCTTGTTAGATCTAAAGCAGATCCTAGGTGTTAGGCTGATTCCCCTAAACAGCTTCCCAATGAGTTGCTCTACAGAAAGAGAGCTTCTTTTTATATAAAGAATACAAAGTTTCTTTGTTCTTGTCAGTTCCCAGGTTTTGACCTCAGGATTGCTGTTCTCAGCCAGAAAAATTTTTAAAAATAGTTTGAATGGGAAAGTGAGAAACAAGAAATCAAACACAAACTGGACTGTTAATATAGTTTAAATAGGAACTACAGATTCTTGTCCCACTACCTGGATTAGTTTTTATGGTCCCTTTGGCTGCCTATACATGTGCTGGTTTGTGTTTTAATTATAATGCATTAGAGCAGACTCAGTTAATCAGGTCTGTTTGTGTTTTAATTACAACGCTTCAGGATGGCCTCATCGTCGCATGTATAAGCCCTCATGGGTTTAAAAGTGACTGCCAGGGCGCATTCAATGAGGTTTAGATAAACTGTCCCGTGGCCATTTTTAAACCCATGGGGGCTTAGTACATGTGATGGCGAGGAGTTTAAATTAGAGTGGCTCTCTGGAACTGCTCTAACTAAACCCCACCCTCCACCCCGGGCACGTGTATAGGTAGCCCTTGCTCCTATGGGTTCTTAGTTGTACGCCTATCACAGCACTCCCCTTCCCCACTTCCTCTCCCTCCTGGTTTCCCACTTGTATTCTAATCACCCCCTCCTTTCAGAGCATCTGATGAAGTGAGCTTAGGTTCACGAAGTCTTGTGCACTCTCTTGGTATCTAGATCTTATTTAGTTAGTCTATAAAGGTGCATGTCTACTCTGCCTTCTTACTTGTCCAAACCAGTCCAGCAGGCTTAGCAGGAGGTTGAGCCAAACTCTTGAGAGCTAATACCTCTGCCATTGTCTTCTAACAACCCTCACATGTTTCTCGAGGCTTATCTTGGGCTGTTCTTCTGTAATGGCGGATTTACTCCCAGCCTGCTATAAAACTAAAACAGTACATTGGTATAGCACACATCCCAACATCCAAGTAGTAGGGTTGGAGTGCTCTTCTAGCCCTGATGGTCCAGGAAATATCTGAGGGGCAGAGTGAGGGAAGGGGAGGGCTTTGTTTCTGGTGTGTTTTTTTTTGGGGGGCGGGGGGTTACTTGTTTATTCAGGGGTATTCTTTGATGAATGGTGCTTTAGGCCTGAAATCCTGTCCACCATCTCTCCAGACAACACAGCTGTTCCAATAAAAGATATTACAAAAAACCCCTTGCCTGCCTAACATCTCTGCATGCATTCACTTTGAGTTTCTTTGCCCTTTCTCCAATCAAAAGCAGCAGGAGAGAAGCACTAAATGCTGACTCAGGGATCCCCTCCTTTAGAGAAGTAGCATCCAGTGATAGCTACCATGTCAAAAAAGCAGTTGTTAATAATACTAGAAGGAAGCAACAGGCAATTTAGTTATGTAGGCAATGCTGCCTTGCAGGAAGGCTGTTGGATAAGAAAGAAAATGGTTATGGGACAGTTTAGGAGACAGTAGAATTAGCATCCTGGTCACATGGACATGGTTAAGCACCCTTTTCTACACTGCATGATAACCATCTTACCCCATGAAAATCATTCAAGTTAAAGCCAGGCTCATCACCAACAATGAAAACTGGTAAACCTGCACAGGAGCCGTGTCTGAAGTCAGCCGCATTACAATGTAGTTACACACAGTACATTGTTGTTGGAGATGAGGACTGGCACTTCCCACCCCAGGAGAATGAGATCACACCTCAAGCTGTGGGAAATTTCAGTGCCTAACAAAAGGAAAGTGAGAACAAAGTATGCCTGTCCTCATTCCCAGAAATTTGGGTTATCAAAATTCAATAGGATACTGTGTGTGTAGGAGAGGAACTGAATGTAGTTATTTAAATAGTTGATCACCAGAAACTATTAAAACACCACTTAGAGAGGAACAACATCAGCCCAGTAAAATCACCTATTTTTGTATGTTGACCTAATTACTTGTGGCAAGACATTCCCACCTGTTCTTGTGAATAAGTAAAAATACAATGTAATTTGAGCATATACTATATGTGTACACAAGAAAAACTGGTTGGTAGAGATGATACAGAATGTAAATCCTGTTGCAATTAAAATATGCCTTTTCTACTTCTTGTCAAAGGATTTAAATTCAGAAAAAACAGATATCACATTTTAAATGCAACAGGATGCAGTATGAAATTTCTCCATGGCAGAGATTTCATTTATTCTGCATTTATGTAGAGGCAACAACAGCAGGATTCCCAACCCCAAATGCAGACTTCAGGCACTACCATAAGACAAATATTTATTAACATTACAACAAGCAATATTAGGATTTAAAGTTACAGAAAATTGGACCCTTTCTTTTACAGAAGAGAAAATCCTTTTCTGTAAAAGTACATACAGTGAAAATGTGGATGCACCATAAAGGGACATTACTGGGTTTTGGAAAGCTCTTCACTTTGTTCCATACAGAAAATTCCTCTTGTCAATATGCCAGCATGGGCCTGGCTGTTTATTTTTGAGGTGATGGAAAGAGAGAAATAGGGAAGGCATGTGAGCATGACAATATAGGAGCACTATACTACAGTGGTCCTGTCTGTCAAATGAAATATAGAACTAGAGCCTTAGTTACTTTGCATCACTACAAATCTCATAGATTTTCCACCATTGCCCCCATTTTTTCCTCCTCATATTACAATGCAACTTCCAGCCTAGTTATCTATCTTCCTTGTGCAGGTCATTCTTTACTCTCCTGATGTATGCAGCTATGTATTGCTTCAGGTACAGAAGACAACAGTGCTCCATCTCAGATGTGACTGCATTTAAGTCATGCCTGAGAAACAGACTGGAAAGTCTGCTGAGAGACTATCATTATCAAAAGCACTAATATATATATCTAAACATTTCTAATAGTACTTAGTACCATCACATTTAGTTAGGAACCATGTATGCAATTAAGCATTTACATTATTTCTGCTTGCAAGGACTGTATTCTTCATTTTCGAATGCTTAGTGAGTTTAGGTTCATTTACCATTTTCAGCTAATTTTCAAGGGAAAAGTTGCTGGGTTATTTTTCTGCCACCAGGCACTTACTGAGGGGAGGACTGGGCAAAAATATACCCTGTGCCTTAAAAAACTGTGATGTTTGAATTTAGTTTGATCTCAGATAACCCTTGGAAATAAAGTTGTTCTGAAACAGCTATGTCATAAGACAATCTTCAATAGGTTTCTGTAATGCATCAGTTCATACTCTTAGTCTCTTCTCTGAAAGGTAAGCTACTCCCAGGTGAACAATCGAAAGCAATATATAGCTTTTTTCACCTGAATTTTCACATTTCTCATTCTCATGTATCTTAAATATTACAGTGCTTATTTTCAAATGAGCAACTGTAAAGCTGAACATGTAAATGACCTTAAAACAGATAATTCTTTCTGAATCATATACTTCTTGATAGTAGAAATCCATACTACTTGGTGACCCTGTACCTGCCAATAAGTATGTATATAACCAGCATGCTTGAGGTTAAGAGTTTAGCTTTTTTACTGTTTTTCCCAGCTAGTATATCCCTTGATGTACTGCTAAACTCAATACTGCCGTCAGCAAAGTCTGCCTCTGTCATTGAAGGAAGTACTGCTGCTAGGGATGCTGATTCAGCAGTCTGAAATTAGAGACAGCATAGATACAGGAGCAGTAGTAGACAGTGGTCTGGTACCGGAGGAGGGAATTGCTGGAGACAGGAAGAGTGGAACAAACCAAAGAAATTTACTAAAAATAAAAACAGACAAAAAAACAAAAAAAGACAAGAGGAAGAAGGAAAGGAGAAGATTAGAGAAACAAAGAAAAAGATAAAAAAGAAAAAAAGAAGGGAAAGGACAGAAAAGAAAAAGATTTACTATGTTCTCTTATTAATCTTCCTTCTCTGTTTTTACCCCACATCTTACTCTTCTTTCAGGAAGAAAAATGACAGACATAGTTATGTTGTCCAAAGAAATGCAGTGGATTTTCTTTCAATAATTCATGTACCGGGTCTTACGTAGAGCATTCACAACACAGTACTGTATCTATATTGTCTATTTGAGAAATTAGCTCTGTTGGCTAGTACGAAGAAAGGATTAATTCTATCTCTTGTCTGGACACAGTTTGTTGCTTTCTATGGGCGATGACAGGTTTCCTCTCTTATAATTCACACCTGGCAAATAGCTTTTTGATGCTATAAGAATAAAACATTAGACAAGTAGAGGAAATATCAGCCATGTTCAGGGTTCCCTTGGAAAGTGAAGGGCAGAAAGATATCCATTCTCTGTAGTAGGCCAGAAATGATAAAGATGCCAAGGGTAGGGCATTATGAACTCTAATATGCATATTAGAAAAGTGCATAATTTGCTTAACTAAATAGGATCATAGAATCATAGGGAAGTACGGCTGGAATGGACATTATGGCATCTAGTTCAGCCTTTTGCTTGAGCATCCCAATCTGTAATACTCCCTTGTCTCACCTGTTCTTGAAAGTTCCCAAAGATGGAGATTTCACAACCTTTCTGGGTGGCCTGTTCCAATGTTTGACCACCCTCATGGTGAGAAAGTTCTTTTTCATTTCCAACTTAAGTTCCCCTGCTAAAGCTTGACACCATTGAGAAAAGTCTCTCTCTACCATCTTTAAAATTGCTCCTCAGCTATTTGAAGACTGTTATCAGTCTTCTCTTCTCCAGACTAGCCTACTACACAAGTCTGCTATACCAGTCCAATTTTTTGCTTAAAACAAACATCCGTTACTTTTTTTTCAGCGAGTGCATAAAATGACTGAGTGCATAGGATCTCTTGGCCCTACTGTCTACTTTGTAATGTAACTGTAAACCAGTTAACTGCATAATACATGAAAATACAGTAGGATCTTTCAATTTCAAGGCTTTTAAACCAATCCTGAAATTAGGGGAACTGCCGTATTTACTTGATTCCAAGACTAGGTCCCTGTCCCCCCTATTTACCATAGGGGAAAGAAGCCTCTCAACTTGGAATCAAATACGAAGTGGATGGGTGGGCTAGTAGCTGCTGCAGCTCCGACTATGGCACCAAGCTTGGGGTCAAGACTGCAGCAGCTGCCCTCATAGCCTCAGATCCCCACTCCCCCCTGTTTGCCTCCCTCCCCATACCACTTCACCCCGATCTCCCTCCTCTCTGACAGCCTTGAGCCCTTGCCTTCCTTCCCACCCCTGCATCCTCTGCCCCTCCTTCCCTCCCCCCGGCAGGCTCCATTCCTACTGGAGTCTAAAACATCTCCATGTTTTAGACTCCAGCAGGAATGGAGCCTGCCTCAGCCCATCCTCATATTAGCAGTGCTAGCTCTGTCCCACTACTACAGGGGTGGGCTAAGGCCATGCTCCATGCCCCCAGCTGGAGTTGGGATGGAGCTTGCCAGTGCCAGAACCAGAATGAGCAGTTGGGGGTTGGGGAGAGGGAGGTGCAGATGAAGTGCAGAGGCTGTGAGGGGGACATGGTGGAAAGTGGGATAAGTAGGCAAGAGGAAAGCCGCCTGTCCCTCATCACCTGCCCCTTACTGTTTGTTCCCTATTACTGCCCCCATCTCCCCCACCCCCACCCCCACCCTCCCTACCACATACCCCCTGGATGCTTGCCTCTGAAACATCTTAACACTATTTGCTCCCTTACTGCTTCCCCCACTGTCTGCCCTGCTACCACTGCTTTCCCCACTGCAGCAGTAGGGATAAATTTACGACAATTCTCCAATAATTAGAGTTTATAAATGGAAAATTATAACTTTAATTATAAAGTTTATAATTTATAAACTATAATTTATAATTTTTATCTAATTACTGGGGGACTCATCTTGGATTCAAGTATCTATTTCAAGGCAGTCATTAGCGGCAGAAGGTGATCTGAGAAACAAAGTAACAAGCCTTAAAGATATGCAAAAAGTTTAAGACAGGCTGTTCTTGCAGTTAATGAGCAGAGGATCCAGGAGGTATCAAGTAGGGTTCCCCGGGGCTTTGTCTTGGATCTGATATTGTTTAATCATCATTAATTATTTGGATGATGGTCTAAAGTATATTTTTAGAAATTTTGCAGATGATACCAAGGTGGGTAAAATTGTCAATACTCTGGAAGGTAGGGCTAGGTGCCAGAATGACTTGGGCCAACTGGAGAAATGGTTCATAATCAATCAGATGAGATTACAAGTACAAAGTCCTGCACTAGGGACAGAATAACTGCATACACAAATGCAGACTGGGCAATGACTGGCTGGGCTGCAGTACTGCACAGAAGGACCTGGGGTGTTACAGTAGACTGGAAGCTCAATATGAGCTAACAGTATGTTCTTGTTGTAGAAAAAGCCAAGAGCATACTGGGTTGTATTAACAGGAGGAGTATCACTTGTAAATCAAGGGAAGTGATTATTCCCCCCTGTTTAGCACTAGTGAGGCCTCACCTGGAATGCTGCGTCAAGTTTTGGGCCCCACACTTCAAGAAGGATGTGCACAGTTTGGAAAGAGTCCAGCACAGGGCAACAAAAATGATCAGGGGCCTGAAAGACAAGACCTGCAAGGAAAGGTGGAAAGAGTTAGAGTTATTTAGTCTGTAGAAGAGAAAACTGCACAGGGATTTGATAAGTCTTCAAATACCTGCAGTGTGACTATAGAAATGATGGAGATGGGTCTTTCTCTGTGGCTGTAGAGGACAGGACTAGAAGTAGGGTGGCCTTATAACCTTGTCCATATACACACTGAATAGCTTGTGACAAAATGGAGTCCTTGGGAGACCCCACAAAGAAAGTCTTGAGGGGATGATGGGGTCTTGCCCATTACCATCCTTGCAAACCTCCTTTATAGGAAGGAAGTGAACCAATTAAGGTCGGCCCCACAAATACCCACCAGATCATGTAAATGCTTTATCAGCATCTCATAGTCAACTATATCAAAGGCTGCCAAAAAGATATAGCAAGATTAGCAGGGTATAATATCCTCTGTGGATCTCTAAGGTCATCAAAATCTACAAGTACTATCTATGTGCTACACCCAAGATGAAAGCCGGACTGACATGGATCCAGATGCACCTGGAGTTGTTAGGGGAGAACCCATTCAATGACCTTTCCCAAAAAAGAGACTCAGCAATGGCTAGCTGGAAAGTCAACATTAATCAATGTTTTCTTTAGTAGGGGTGGACAGTTGCAGGCTTAATAATGTCTGGCAACCCTCTCTCCTGAAGGGAGGCATTAGCAAGCTCTGATAGCAATGGTCCCTGTCTCCTTCAACTTTTATAAGCCAGTACAGGCACAAGTCCAATTCTCAGCTGACTGCCTGCAACCCCCCCCACCCAAAAAAAACATATCCTCTGCATCTGTGAGTGAAACCAATCCATAAAAAACAGGTAAGCCACTTTCTCTCTAACTGCCTCCCCTCCTGCTTCAGCTCCCTTAATTCTGCTGTGTATCAGGGGAACTGTGCTGCTGCTGCTGGGGGAGCAGACATCTGGGTGCCACTGTGTCTACAGCCAAGGTCAGCGTGCTATTCCACAAGCTGACCAAGCCATTGACAGAGCCAACGTCAGATGGGATTGTCCCCCAGAGCACTCTGGAATCTTAGTGGCTCCATGAGTCTCCAGGCAGGAGCAGCCTAGCCAGTCCACCATCCTGAGAAGTGCGATGGGGTCTGCACCTTTAGAAGGGAGTGGTCCAAAAATCACAGAGGCGTCTTAACAACCCTCCCTTCACAATAGATTCAGCCCTATATCCAAGCAAAATATGAAGTCCGACAAGTGCTCTGCTCCATATGTTAACCCAATTACTACTTGGGATAGCCCAATGATAGTCCTGGAGGTGACAAAGTCCTTTTCCAGTCCTGAAGAACCAGCCTCCAGATGGATCTTGAAGTCACTCAAGGTAATCAGTCAAAGTGTCCTGAACCCTCAGTGTTCTCAGCTTTTTTGTTTCCTCAGACCCATTGTGTTTTCTTCCTTCCTATCCTATACTTGTGTTTGTCTCAATCTTACCATTATCCTCCACCTTTTCTCTAAATATTCTGTTTCCCTTTATCCTATTTCTGCATCTGAAAGAAATTGGTTTTAATTTCCCAGCTCATTCAAATGCAGTGAGACAAGTTTTTTGTTTTCTCTTTTTACTTGCCTTTCTGTATATTTCCTCTCTGCAGTTTGTTTCTCTTCATTCTAGGCACCCTTCTTCTTCCTTCTTTATTGCTTTTCAAATGATGAAACCTGGTGCCCTAAAATTTCTGAGGATAAGAAGTACAGACCAACTGGAAATCACATTTTATGATACAGTCCTTTCCAAAACCAAAAACTATCCATAGATCAGGATCATCATTCTAAGAAATTCAAAGGGAATATTTTGGTTTTTAAAAAATGACTTAATTTAAATCAGTAGCATAAGAAGAGATTTTTTTTCCTGAAGGAGCCAGAGAGTTCTATAAATTGTGAACAGACAAAAGAAGAAGTATCTGGCCTGTTCCCTCTAATACAGAAATTGATAAAACATTTCAAAGTAAGTTTTGCAAAAGATATGCTGGACTCTCCTCATGAAGAGTAATCCACCCATCCAATATGTCTGCTTTCAAACTGAAATAGGAGCAGATGGTGACAAATACGTCTTTAACAGCTTATTTCACTCAAAAAAAGAAAATCATGCATAGTGACTGAAGTACCAATAATGAGACTACTAAGTAAATGAGATTACTCATTTAATGAGATTTCTGTGTAGATACAAGTGGTCTTTCCTTGGTGTGCATGCCAAATGATGGAGTCAATGCTCAACACTGATTTAAAACAGATTCCCCAGGCTACCTGTAAATCTTGCTAGGCATTTATCATCTTGACTGTACCTGCTCCCATAAAGAGGAAAGGGTTTTGTGTCTGTCACTTGTTGAGGAAGAGGACTCTGATCTAGGTGGCTTTATAGCTTCTTTGTTGTGTTCCAGAACTGTTTGGCTGCCCCTAGTTTGGCTGCTCACTCCTTGTAAACACAGTATACTAGAAAGAAAGCAAACATGAAATGTAGCAAAACCAAAACTGAAACTTGCACAGTGCACTATTTGTACCTGGAGCTTTATATTTTGTAGAATGTGATACTACTTGACCCAGGAAAACAGCAGCGTTTTCAAACCTTTTTGCTGGAGGTCCTAGCACAAAGACAATTAAATAAGTCATTCTGCATACTGAATGACTGTGTAAATAGCACGCTATGTGTGTAAGGTATAAATGTAAACAACATTTAAACTCTGTACTCAGTCAATAAATTACAGTAAAAGCTGTGTTAACCAGCATTTAAGTAACCGGAACACTCTATTAACTGGAATTTCCGGCTGCCCGGCCAGCCACAAGAAAGAAGGGAGGTGGGAAAGCTCACATGTGGCAGGGAAAGCTTGCTGCCACCATCACCCACTGCCCTGCACTGCCGCTGCTCTATGTGCCCCCCCCCACTCCACATGCAGCCACTGCCACCACCCCGCCTTCCCTCTCCCTACTGCCCCCCGGCTGCTCATCTGGCCGAAAACACCCTGCCCTCATGTAACCTGAATTTTATATAACCAGCACCCCACTTGCCCCACTCATGCCAGATAACAAAGCTTTTACTGTAGTAGGCTAATTTTTCCTAGGAATGATACTTTTAGCAAATATGGACAGAAACTGAAAAGGTTTAAAAAGTATCTCCAGTGATTTGTGCAGTTCTATGATTTATCATTCTTAGATCATTCTTTTAAAAACTGAGACTGAGCAGGAAATAATATGACATAAGGCACTTGTAACTGATACTTTTGTTTTCCTATAGGATTATTATAGTCCATGGTATCTTGGATTCAGACAAGCCTTCCTCCCCCAGCAATTTTAGCTGAACAGTTTGCCAAAGTAACACACCATCATCTTTTAATATCTTAGTCACATGACCACTATCCAAGTCAATATAAATATACATCATAGGATATGAATATCCTAGCTTCTCTCATACCCAACTCAGACACCTCTGCAGTTGAATCACACACCACCTACAGCCCCTCAATTGACCTCACATATCTCTGTATCCTAGTTCCTAGATTCAGAAACACACCGAATCTGACTCACAAACCTGAATAACCCCTTCCACAACTTCCTAACTTAACTCTGCTCCTCCATACCTAATTGATATTTCCTGTACTTTAGACATATGGCTGTCTCCACAGCCCCAAACATGTGTGCAATATCCACCTCAGCCAAAATCATTCCTGTCCCCCCAATTTTCAATATCCAACTTATGCCTCCTCTGTACCTAACAAACTCATCCATAGTCATTCCACACACCTAAGATTTAACTCGTATCTAATCCATGCCCTACTAGTACATTCCATTCTGATTTGAACTACTCTGTAATTTCTTCACATGCTCCCTAACCCCTTTGAGCTCAACACACAGCCCTTTATAACCTAAGTATAATGCAGAATATGGAGACATTCATTAGTTGACAAGATCTGCACTTAAATCTGCTACCATGGTTTTAAAAAAATGGAATTATGCGTGTGTCTACATGTATGCATTTAATGCTCATTAACTCAATTTAAGGCACATTAAGGGCACACGTCTACATGTCCGTGCCCTTAACGAGCCTTAAGAATTGCAATTTTCAGCTATTCAAGCCTAAATTTGATACCTGCATAAAGTAGGTATTAAATTTATGCACAAATAGCTAAGTCACATTAGCAAATTAGCAGACGCACTAATGCATAGTGTGCGTTCATTGACTTGGGACTAACTTTAGTCCCACATTGATCCGCACACCCGCGTTAATGTGCCTTAGTGTATGCATGTGTAGATATGCGCCTAAATTGCCTTAATGCACATTTGGCTAATGCGCATTAAGTTTAGGCATGTGTAAAAGCACTTTGAGTCATACCCTATATGTAAGGAAGTTTCTGTTCTTTACACCTAATAATATTTTCACCAAGATTAGACTGAAAATATTTTGGATAGGCAAGAAAGTAAACCAGCAAGTGAAAATGAAAGTAATATACACACAAATCTGTAAGTAACTGAATTCTGGTATTTTAGGTGGAGCTATTGGGTAACCTGTAATTAAGGTTGCTTAACAATTCCCCTTATATGAACCTGTTTACTGTGGTTAGAACTTAGCCAAACTTTAACTGTTTGGCCTGAAATTTTTCCTGCTGAAGGCCATCATCAGACTGGATGGGGGTTTTTTTAAGTTTCAGTAAAAATGTCTCAGTTCATTCTAAAAATAAAATTAGGAAAAACTACTTTATTTTTCTTGTATAAAAAATCTCACAGTCCCTTTGTGCAGAAGCTCTAGTACACGAATGTTTAGGAACAGGAATTTGGAATTCAATAGGAAGTCATTCTGATGCCCATGTCTGAAGAAAGACCCCCACTCCAACATTTGGCCAAATCATTGAGCTTTTACAAAATGTATTGCATACAGGCTCAAAGAGAGCCGACAGACTTAATCAGCCAAATCCCCTGCAGATTCCATGTATAATGAGGCTGCTGCTGTCCAGAATAACAGGGACTTTCCTGACCAGTTATATTTTTGTATATTTTCTACATGAAAGAATGAATATAAAGTTGGTGGTTCTTACAAACCACCCCCATGATATCAACAGGTAAACATTGAACAACTTAGCCTTCATTACTGCTGACAAGAATGATTACTGGAAGAGTTCTGTATGTATAAGGGGAAAGGTAGAATACGTCGATGCATATCCATTTTCAGTCTTTTCCTCCCAAGACATATTTCTTTTCCAACCCCCTTCTCTGCAAGAAAGACTAATTACTTAATGACTGCATCTACACAAGATGGCTGACTGTGCAGTCATTACTGCACAATTATTTAGTACCGCATGAATCAGACTTACTGCACAACAGTTTTGCCAAATGGCTTTTAGGTGATGCTGACTGCACAGTAGCTTGTTGCTACTGCGCAGTAGGGCTGTGTGAAGCTTTGGTTGCTGATTCGATTGGGAGGAGATTTGGCCTGATTTGGTGGCCAAATCTCCAAATCCAAATTGAATCAGGAGACCAGTAAAAAGGTCTGAATTGATTTGAAGCCTCCGAATCAATTCAGAGAAGATTCAGAGATGCAGAAAGCTGGACCTGGGCTCTGTACCGGTAAGTAGGGGATACGGGGGGTGGTCTGGAGGAGACCATAGGGGGACCCCCACTAGGTCCCATCCCCCACCTGCTCCCTCAGTCCCCCTGAGGGCCACCTGACCCCTGCCCACTCTCCCAACCCTGTCAATGGCTGCCCCGCCCAGCCTCAGCATCCCAGCACTTAAAAAAAAAAGAAGCCCCGCACACACTGGCTGCTGCAGGAGCCATCGGGGCCTCTGGGGGCTCATAACAGAGCCCCCCCCCACACACAGTGCAGGGCAGTGGGGTGCGGTGGGGAGGCAGTGGGGATCACCCCCCCTGCCTGGCAGGAGTCAGTGGGTGCAGGACTTTTTTTTTAAATGCTGGAACTTTGGGGCCAAGTGGGGAAACCATTGACAGGGCTGGGAGAACTGGCAGGGGATAGGGCTTGTTTAATTTGGAGATTCAGCCAATCTGGCGGTGGCCGAATCTCCAAATCAGATTCAGCTGAATCGATTTGGGACAGTGGTTTGAATCACCAAATTGAATCACTGTCCTCTGAATTGGGTGAATCTGAAATGAATACTAGCCGCTTCACAGAGACCTGCTACACGGTAGTGTTGCATCATGCTTCCTGCCCCACAAAACTACTACACAGTAGTAACAAGATATTGCACAGTCAGCATCTTATGTAGACCGCACGTAGCCACTATCTCTTATTCTGTGACCCTAGATGACTTCTACAGCCACAGACGGTGATGACAAAAATGTTAGTCAAGAAAAGGATATGTTGAAATTTGCTTGTGTGGCCTGCTTATTTCTTACTTTGATCCTAATTCTGACCTTAAAGCACTTTCATCTGCTGCAAATACTGCAATGTATGTACCTTCCACAAAATGGCAACACCAATTTATACTTTGTCTCCATCTGAAAGTATCAATATTGCACTAATATAGTAGTACTGATGCATCTATAAAATCTTTCAGTTTGCCTTGTGCTTGCTGAAAGCAAAGAGGAATATAATATACACATGAAACAAAAACAGAAATGAAATTTGGAGATGTTCAACAGGCTGAACTTTTTAACAGGCGTTATTCTCCTGTGCACCTTGTGGATCAGATCTGCAAAACCAGCTGCTTTGGTTTCACCTACAAAACTTGTGAGAGTAGTAATGATGCACACAGAGGCTGGGATGCCCAGAAGCAGGCAACTCAGCTCCTACGTGCTTAGCTAAAACCCCTAGTTTCCTGTTTGTGTGTACAACGGATGCAGATACAGATTTTACCGTTGCAAATTCAGGCAGCCAGTTTTGCAAAAATGTCCTGATTGTCTTTTGAATGAAAACAAGTAACTGAATGTTGACATCCCTGTTTTAGGAACCTCTGTTATTCCTATTGCTCACTTGTTTGCTCCTCCCAGCACTGGCCTCTACCCCTGCCCCATCTCTCCCAATTCCTTCTGCCTTTTGTATCCAAACGTCTCTCTTCTGATATAAACTGCTTTGTGCACGTCCTTTCACAGCATCTGATGAAGTGAGCTTCAGCCCACGAAAGCTTGTGCTATGTATCTCTCTATACTTTGGTTAGTCTATACTGTGCAAATCTACCTTGCCTTCTCCCAGCCCCAGTGCAGATCATCCTCAGTCAAGGCTCTCACACAAGAATCTAATTCTACCCTCCCATTCAAGAATCAAACCTCCTTGTGACAAAAAATAAATAGAAACAAGCAAGTTTTCAATCCAGTCAGCAATATCAGTTAACAGTGGAGCATTCTCAGCTTCTGTTTGATTTCTTTTCAAACTCTTATATTTTATTAAGACAGAGGAAGGGAGAAAACAGCTTCAAGTAGGGGCAGCTTTTTCACTGAATTTAAATCAATATGTTACCCCTTTTCCTGTGCATAGAGGCAGAAGAGATATAATTCTTCAGCTGCACCATCCCCCTTTACACCCGCCTGACATGCCAATTAGATCTACCCTGCAGAAGAGACCTGCAAACAAGCCCTAAGGCACATGCAGTAGCAGCACAGTGCTGACATTTGCTAAGCACCAAAGTCCCTCAAGTAACCGGGAGCTAAGCCATTGACGTCACTAAACAATAGGCAAAATATTTCCTCCTCCTCCATAGCCCTGAACTGTAAACACCCAGCTTGCACACAGCAGGCTGAACATTTGTGGAGAGGCGGAGAAGGAGAATGTGAAAAACTCTCCAGCAACGCTGCTGAAAACAAGCAGCTGCTCCTGCATAATCACGCTGCCAACCCCCTCCCATTTTTCTGCAAAGATTATTAGTGTCCTCTTCAGTGTATGTCACATTACAGAGAAGATGAACTATAAATAAACCTGCACCTTTTGCACTCCCAAAGAGTTGCTGAAGGTGAAATGCCTGGCATTCAAGATATGAAAAAAAAAAATCTTTCTTTTCTTTGTGGGCAGCTATTAAATATGCATAATTTCCTGGGCATTTGGGGTAAAAATGGGAACACAGAATATGCAGGTGAAGTTTATAGGAAAAATATAATTACTTTATTCCAACTCACTGAAAAAAAGGAGATCAATATATATTACCAAATGTAAAAGTCATGTCCATTAATGTATGCTTCAGGTCCAGATAGACCATGTTAGCTCCTAAGTTCTTAGCACTATGTATGCCGTGTAGTCTATAGAAAGAAATTGTGCAGTTTTAAGGTTAAAAACCCAGTACTCAGAAAATAGGGGAGGCAGAGTTAAAAGCCAGAAGTTCAAACTCAATTTTCCTCCTTGTGTTTATGTTTTAAAAGTATGGGAACTTTATATCATGATATCAATTAAAGCTGGGCAGGGAGGGGGGCAGTTCATTTGTTTTTTTACAAAACTATACACAACCAGAAGTACAGTACATGGAAGACCCGATTTATCAGTGTGCTGCAGCTCTGTTGTGCCAAGTAGGTCAGCCAGGCTGGCACAATGGGATGGCAGGACAAATATAACTCCCCTCTTAGAAATCTCCCTGTTCAGAGAACTTCTACTCCAGTTTCAGAGATAGGTCCACAACCTTTCTGCATCTAGAGCAACCACAGGTATAGGGTGTGGTTAGGGTGACCATCTTCTCCAAATTGGAAGATGGGACACATGCCCGCCTTCCCCTTCCCCTCCTCCCCCCCACCCCTCATACCACGCTAGGTGTAGAGCCAAGCAAATCCCATGGGGGTGAGGGTGGGGCAGGCTGCCCACTCTTCCAGCCTGCAAAGGGAAACCCACCATTTCCCCCACTTTTCTGCAGTGAACAGAAAACACAGATCCATGCATGACACTGTCAATTCGGGACAAATTCTGTCCTGGAGTCATGCAGCCCAGGACTGGGACTCGGTGTTCCCATTTTAGGACTGTCTTACCCAATTAGGGACGGATGGTCACCCTAGGTGCAGTCCAGAGTGCAACACAGTTAAACCACGGAGAGACAGAGTAGAAGGTGGTCTGACAGAAACAAACAAACCTCTGCCCCAGATATTGTGTCCCTGTCTCTGCAAAGCCTCACAGCAGGTCTTCTGACATTCTTCCGATGGTACTTTTAACGATGAACCATTGTTTGAGAAACTCTTTCTTCAGCTGGGGTTAAATTATACAACTTTGGGCTCCTCCATTAGCCTTCCCTCAATTTTAGGGAAAGCTTGTATACTCTATTCATTGGCCTCTTCAGCACCTGAATTCGGGGATCAAAGGAATGAATCTCCAAATCTGTAGCCTTGATTTGGTCTTAACAAGCCCCACTGAAAGAACCTGTAGGAAAGAAATCTACACAGAGTAGATAGAAACCCAGTCTTTCAGACGTCTGAAAAATCCACCCTGAAGACAGCTTGGAACTTGGCTTTTTCTGTATTTACCTTTCAGATTACAGGCTCTGTGAACCCTGCCAGTGACTCCATAAGACTTCATTTTTCAAGCCTAAACTTTAAACAACTGAATGACCCCCTCCAGCAAAGGCAAAGCATCCCTGGGCCAGGGTGAGTACATTGTTCTTGTCTCCTGATTTTCTGTTTGCTAAAACAGGCTCATGGAAGATGAAGAATCTACCTTCTACTATCTCACCTACTCTTCTTAAAGCAAATACCAGGGGATCTCCCATGCTGTCAGGCTCTTTGGAAAGCAGCGCTTAGGAGGCAAGGAAGGAAGTTTGTTCTCCTATGCAATGCTGCTCTCTATTGAATAACACTGCAGGTGGCACATCAGACTTACAAGTATTGATTTATATTTTCAAAGTGCAGTATAAACATGAACTCATTTCTCCCAATAGCCCAAAAGGTAATTCATGATCTTTTACAGCAGGAAAAAAACAGATTGTCACAAGGTTAAATTAGCTAGCTTGATCTAGCTTATCCCATGACTGATCTACTAGATCATGATGTATCCAAAGACATCACTTAACAGTCTTTTTTTTGCTCTTGGCTCCCTGTGCCCAGGCTGGGCCGGGCTGCCATGCAGCTGCAGCCAGCTGGGAAGTGCCCTTCTCCCACGGCCCAGCCCAGCTCCTCTGTGCGCGCACTCAGCAAGGCCCACAGCCAGCTCCACTCAGCCCCTAGTGAGGAAGGGGGATAGAGGGGCCAGCCTGGGCTGGCCCATGGGGACAGGCCCTTTCCAGCTGGCTGAGGCTCTATGACAGCCTGGTCTGGCATGCACAGGTGGTGGCTAGCCATGGGTGGGCACCTTGGCAGCTGGTCTGGCCATGTAGGACATGCCCCTGGCTGCCCAGGCCAGTTCAGAGGCGCTGGCAAGCCCAGAGCCCATCAACCACCTGCCATGGGGGCTTGCATGCCCACAGCCATCACTATCACCACCACCAACACCACCACTGTGCCCCCTGCAATGAGCAAGTGCCATGCAGGGGGCACGGCAGCAGCTTCACACATTTAGGCCAAGCTGGGTTGTCAGGGAGCTACTGCAGCAGGCAGAGCTCTCCCCCTTCTCATCCTCCCCCACCACAGGCAGGAGGAAGGGGTCTGGCCATGCCCCTGGTCTTGCTGCTTGGTGCCAGCTGGGGGCTGGGGGCTGGCCATGCTCCCTCCCCTCATCCAAATAGCCTGGCAAGGGCTACTTTCCCCCTCCCCCTGCAGGCACACCTGGGCTGGGGTCCCTGCAAGCCAGAGTGGGAGGGTTAAACCCCTCCCCAATCATACTCAGGCCTGTGGGGGCCTAGCCATGCCCCCCACCCCAGCCCAGCTTCCCTTGGCTACTACTGAAGGGAAGAGAGGGCTCGCTCTAAACCGCCCCCCCCCCCCCCCCCCCCCAACTTCTGGCCTGAGCCACTGCAGGCATGTGTCTGCATTTCCGGAATCAAAAGTGAAAGACTCTTCACTTGCAAACTGGTTCAATCTATGCAGGTTACACTAACCTGCAAAGATTGAATCAATTCAGGCTCTGGCTTTTTTAATTTTTGTACTTAGCTAAAGTGTTTAGCCTTGCAGCTCCTATCAATTTTAGCTGGAGGCCTTGGCTCTCTGCTCCTTAGCACATGACAACAGCTCCACAGGCTCATGGCAAATATTTGCAACTGTGATGAGGCAATCTACTACAAGTGAGATTTCCAAGGGACATTTACAGTGGGGTTCTTGTGTGGCTCCTATCATTACTGTATCCATGTTTTTTATGGTATTTTATGGAAGCCTTGAAGCCTAGTACCTATGCCCAGTCCCAGAGGTTCCAGCCTTGGCAAAGGCAGAACAGCAGAGGTGGCATAGGAGCAGCAGCGGGGGTTTGATACTGCTGAGGAGAAATGTCACCTCATTATTTTACACATTGTCCTGCCACTGCTCTGCATCTGTGCAGTTTTTGGGATCAGGCATAAGGTTCTTCTGATCTATATAACATGATTATGGCATGGGAAACCTGGCATTGGGACCGAGTCTCTGATACCAGGATGCCCATATCCCAGCAATTTGAAAGGCTAGCCATGAAGCTAGCCTGCTAGAAGTTGCACACCTGCTTTGTTAAGGTCTTGAGGTGCTGTGAGTCATTTTAGAGAGAGGATCCTTACTCCCAGGCTCTGCAGGCCTAAGACTTAAAAGGCTCAGTGAAGCCCAATGGTACCCTATTAACATACAGTGGGGTTCCTGAACGGAGTATGACTAGAGGTTTTTTCCATTGCAAACAGGATATGTTTTTTCCCACTGTTTCTCTCTCCCTTGCCACCTGCAGCATTTAAGGTTTAGGAAGTTTTAATTTAGAGGCTATAATATCCCTAACTCCTATGCTCAATAGCTATTGATGCCCCTTTCTTCCAACAATTTGTCCAATCTCTTTCTGAGTCTAGCTAAACTGTCAGCTTGTACAACATCTGGTTCCACACTGTACAACGAGTTCCACACTTGACATGCAGTGTGAAAAAAATCCTTTTTGTTAGTTTAAACTACCTACTAAGTTTCATTTGTTGACCCCTAGTTCTTGTATTGGGAGACAAAGCAAACTATAAAACCCAGTTTACTTTCTCTTTACCATTTAATAGATAACTGTTGACCCTTCTGGATCATGATTTATCACCAGAACCATTTATCACCAGAACCAAGATGAACATGAGCCTGCAATGCGATGCTGCGGCTAATAAAGCGACCAAAACGCTGGCTTGCATCCATAGATGCTTCTCGAGCAAATCCCGGGACGTCATTCTCCCCTTGTACTCGGCCTTGGTGAGGCCGCAGCTGGAGTACTGCGTTCTGTTTTGGACTCCACAATTCAAAAAGGATGTGGAGAAGCTTGAGAGAGTCCAGAGGAGAGCCACACGCATGATCAGAGGTCAGGAAAACAGATCTTACGATGACAGGCTGAGAGCCATGGGACTCTTTAGCCTGGAAAAGCGTAGGCTCAGGGGTGATCTGATGGCCACCTATAAGTTTATCAGGGGTGACCACCAGGATCTGGGGGAACGTTTGTTCACCAGAGCGCCCCAAGGGATGACGAGGTCGAACGGTCACAAACTCCTGCAAGACCGTTTCAGGCTGGACATAAGGAAGAATTTCTTTACTGTCTGAGTCCCCAAGGTCTGGAACAGTCTGCCAGCGGAGGTGGTTCGAGCACCTACATTGAACACCTTCAAGAGTAAATTGGATGCTTCTCTTGCTGGGATCCTATGACCCCAGCTGACTTCCTGCCCTTTGGGCAGGGGGCTGGACTCAATGATCTCCCGAGGTCCCTTCCAGCCCTAATGTCTATGAAATCTATGAAATGAACATGCCTAGGCAGAAGTCATGGAAGAGTGGGGGCTCCTCAGACCTGCCATTCCCTCTTCAGACTATTTAGATAGTATCCAAAGGCCAGATCTTCAGTATCTCAATGATTGTAATTATATATACATTTAAGAATTGAACCCCCATCTCCTATGTGGTAAGCAAAGGGCCTACCACTGAGCCACATCAGCAGCTCTCCAGTCAGCATTCTGTAAATCTTTATCAAGTTTCTCCTCAAGCATCTTTCTTTTCTAAAATGATCACTCCGTACCCCTAATCATCCTTACTGCCCTTCTCTGTACCTTCTCTAGTCCTTCTATATTTTATGTGAGGCGGGGGGACCAGAATTGTGCATATTATTGAAGGTGTAGACATACCATGGATTTATAAATGGGCATAATGAAACTTCTGCTTGGTTTGCAATTCTCTTTTTAATAACCCCTAACATTTTGTTTGCCTTTTTGACAGCTGCTGAGCATGGAGCTGATATTTTTAGCAAACTGCCCACAATTATGCCTACTTTTCACACTTCTAAGACATGCATATCAGAAAGAGAAGGCTTGGGGGAGGTAGGACTTGATATCTAGTGTCCTTGCTGTTCCAGCAACCTTCAGACAATTGCGTGTTCCACTTTCCAGTTAAATAATCACACAGGTTGATGAGTTAGGGCTGTATTTTCTGTGCTTGGGGATGATTCCCTATTTTCAGATATTTATAACTCAAATTTTACAGCTTTTTGCCCCCTCCCAACATTGTTTAAAGGATTTGCTACTTATTACATGCTATGTGCATATAAGCTATCTAAGTTTAAAAGTTCAACTTTTTCATTTAATTCAGAGTAGAGAGAGGGGGTGGGAAAAAGAAAACAGCAAGAACAGTTTTTACCTGAGTAGGCAAACAAACATCGTTGGCTTCATGTTTTCATAATTTGAAACAAAACAAAAACTAGCTGAATGGGTTTTGGTCATACTTTCTACAAAAATTCACCTTCAGGCACAGAGCAAATATGGAATACTTCAATCCCACCAGTGAACATTTTGCAAAGCTGTGTATTTGAACAGGGGATTAAAATGTAGGAGTCTTTATGTAACCTAGGCAGTACTCCAAGACGTACCCCCTCTCCAGTTGAAGGGATCAGAGCAGGTGCACAAGCACTGTGGGAGGTGTAGGGACCCTCCTCCTCCAATAGAGCAGAGCCAGATCACTAATGGGGACGTAACTATATGCCTTTTAATGAGAGAACAGTAGTGGGAACATAACAGGCATATAGTGGACACTACAATGCCCCAAGGGGGAGGATTCAACAAAGGTTAGACACCTACAATCACAGACATATTCATCCAGTTGACAAAAGATAGGGTTAACAAAACATAAAACACAAACAGTAAAACAAACAATACTGGTTGGCGAAATATAAAAGGCACAAAATACAAAATGTCAAATGACAAGGAATATAGGGCTTAGGTGCCTGGAGGGGGTGGAAAAGAGGGAAAACACAATGCAATTAAAAAAAAATCCTTTAATATAGTCACTATAAAAACACAAAACCCCTAAAACTATATAAACACTATTAAAACCCCTTTCCACAGCAACAGGGACTTCTCTCTGTTATTTCACTCACCCCAAATCATCCCAGCTGGGACTTGAATTCATATCTCCCACATGGTAGGCAAAAGCTCTACCACACAGCTACCAGTGATGTTACTGTGAGAGGCTGGTAGGGGTCTTGACCTTCCTGGAGCCCCCACCTCATGTTGCACTGCCTGGCTTCTGATTGGAGGAGCTGGAAGCAGAGCTGGGAACCTCTCAGGTCGCTGCTCAGATCCTTGCTGGAGCTGGGGAGCCTCCCGTGCTGCCCGCAGCCTCTCGTAGGGGGTCCTGGAGCCCAGTGGGGAGCCTCTCCTACCAGCCACACACCGTGCTGCTGGGGGTCCAACTGCTGCCTGCAGGCCCCACTCCTTCAGGTGCTTCTGGGGCAACTGCTCCCACCCCACTGGCCCAGCTCTTGCCAGCTCTTTGAAGCTCCTTCCTTGTGGTCCCTTGCTGGTCTCCCTTGAGTCAGCCATGCTGCTCCTTTTATCCCCCTCCATATGACCCAAGGGGCCAATGAGGGGACATGGGAGGGTGAGTCTCTGGGGCCTGATTGGTCAGGAAAAGGGAATTCCAAGTCCTGCAATCATCTTTTACCTTTTCAAACCCCTGGGCCAAATCATTACCAGTTAGCCTGTCACATCTACAAATGCAACTGCAGCAACTCATATTAACAACTGTTATAATTAAAAGTCTAAAAAAAAAAATGGAACCTTGTATTTGGTCCTTGTCTGAATTAGAGTTTTAAAAAGTGTACCTGGTTAGACAGAATAGGAATGGCATCTTTTTCCCTTTCAACAGACCTATGCCAAACAGAAATATAAAAGGTAGAGCCAAACCAATGGCCTGTAAACCAAAACTTAAGCGGATTTATTAGGCTGCACACATAGGTTTTAAAAAAAAAAAAAGATACCTGTGCTTTCACAAAACAATGTGAGAAGACTCACTTCCTTATTCCCTGTTCACAAAGACAGATCCAGGTGCTCATCTTGAACATGGGTTGAATTTTCACCAACTTGCCAATCTAACTTATCAGAAATGCTTGTTGGACTTCTCTTCTCTTTCTTGTTTTAAGATACAGCTAGATTTAGACATTTTAATTGTTGAGTTCAAGGGAAATCTCCAAACTTGGGGTATCATGAAGACATTAGCAAAGCCCAGCAGTCACGTTGGGTTATAGCATAACAGGCAAGACAGTCACTGTACTTCACTGGAATGGCCTACATACATTAAAGATTATTTTGTGGATTACAGGAGGTTTATAGGGCCAAATTCACTGGCAAAGAATCCTAAAAGTCTATTTAACCACCATTTATGTTGCCACCCTTCATTCCCATGTCCCCTATCACAAACAAAGTCAGACACAATACTCATTACAGTAAACTGTTAATTCATTTTTATAGTGACTATATTAAAGGATTTTTTAAATTGCCTTTGATAGCCCAGGGCTGTTCCTCAGGCCTTAACTCTGTGGTGTTCTGATAGCTCAGCTCAGAATCTCCTTGACTCAGTGTTTCCTAGGCAGGTGGGGAAATTGTAGCTAGCTTTGGTGAGTCACGTCCTAGTGTCCTGAACACTACCTTGTGTATGGTTTGTCAGTATCATGGCTTACTTAACTACACTTCTGGCTCTCCACTTGCTGTCCTGCTCCCTGGATCTGATTAGCATGTACGGTAATCCACTTAAGACCCTTTTAGGGAGAAGGCTGGAGAGTTAAAGGCAGCTGCATGCTGGTCTTGGCAGGGAAACAATATGTTAAATGCTTGGCTGCATCAAAGTGGTATTTCACAGCAATTCTGTGGAATTTTTGGAAAAATGCCCAATTTCACAGAATTGTGAAGTTCATGGGTCCAAGACTGAGACAAATAGACCAATTTGAATCTCTCTCAACTACTGATTCAAGCTGTCCCCAGACCGTCCATGGATGAACTTGGATCATATTTCCAATGTTATCTCATCCCAGTGTTACCCACGGCATACAGGGACAAGAAGGTATGTAAATTTAAAGTAAACAAACAGCATTGAAACCTAATCACTATTATGAAGGCCAGTTTTGTGGAAAGTGATTAATTCTGTGGCATGGAATTGCAGAATACTTGGGACTCGTCAATAAAGCAACGTAATTAGCATAACTATACAGGAGGACCAAATATAGGGTACACTAAAAATCTATTAATTAGCCATATTTTTGTACTGCATAGCTGAAAAATAATATCATTTAAGAAAAGCATTAGATAGGCTCTTGCTTACCAAAATAATTCATGTCAGGTCTCTAGTAAATAGAAGATCACTTTGAATAATGGGGGAAAAGGTGCATGACCTGCATATAGCACTCATATGATTATGCTCATTGCATCTCACTTGATATTAAGAAGAAAAGACAAGTGAAGATGCATTAACATTGTGATCTCCCTCACTTTAAGGATTATTGAGTACACTAGAGCCATATTGCCCAAGACATTGCTGTTTTGCTAACATAGACACCAAACTAAAGATGTGTTTTATCATTTGTCCTTAATTTAGCCTTCCCAAGAATTTCATGCAAGTATTGTGCTCCTCTTCTGGAATTTCCCAAAAGGGGAGAATGTGCCGTAGAAAATTCTAGAGCATTAGGAAATGTGTATTTCACAGAAGATAAGAAAAATGTGGCATCCACCTAGCACGCCTAGTTCTAAAATGTGGGACAAAGTCCAGCGACCCACTTTCAGGGCAATTACATTGAAAACAAAAGTGAAAGGTGGCAGAAATCCTTTAAGATGTCTCTCTAATAAACTGTTCCCAAACAAGACACTGGTCACAGTAGGTTTTTTAGATAATCACAATCAGATCAAGCACAATCACCAGGCAGTAGGTACTGCAGATCTTAATAATATCATCTTTCCTCTACTTCCTGACTGTATTGCTGAGCAGTGAAATAAGTTAAATTTAAATGTCAGCATCATCAGTTTTAATTGTTACCAAAATGAAGCAAAGTAATGTGCAGTTTCTTTTCTCTAGATAGTGAATGGAGTATTAAAACACAGTAGTGCTAGAATCTGTATAATCCTGTAGAAAGACATTCACAGAAAAATACAGTAAATCAAAAAAACCCAAACACACTTACCAATATGTAAATGCAACTATCATTATGTCAACGGTGATTATGTAAAGGGAAGAAAGGAGCTGTGCATATTTTTATAGCAAAAATAATGGGTGGATCTCAAAATAATTCAGAGAAATGGTTCACATAAACTTCCGAAGACTTGTGTGCTTAATTGACCTTTCCAAAATTGGCAGCACGCAACTAATCGGGAAATCCAACAGTAAATTTCTACTGGATCCACGAGAAGAGATAGCTAACCAAGAAATGCTGAGAGAAAATGTCCATATTTTGGTGCATGTGACCTGGCTTTTGAGAAAATGGGGAGACACCAAAGAGAAACAACAATTTAACAGAAGAGTTAGCCGAACCTTACTGAACCTCAAAAGAAAGACTGAATTCAGGGCAGTTCATTTTCTACATAAAGATCTGAGTTAGTACTTTCTTACTCCAGGCTGATCTATAGACCTGACCGTACACCCCCTCCCAATTTTAAAAAGACTTGAGTGAAGCAAGGAGCTTGAATGCTTACATGCAGACCCAGTGGCCTCAGCATGATTGCTCATGTAATTAAAAATTGTTATGAGCTGAACTACATTGAATTGGAGCCAGATTTGCAACAGACTTCCATGGCAAAAATATTAGACTCTATAAACCTGTCATTATTCAGTGTTCTCTTGCATATGGTAAGCATATTTTGGCCTGTGATCTAAGTGATGTTGTCCAAGTGCATAAAGATATTTTGCAGAAGACAACTGTTACAGCTACCACAGCAGTTCCAGCTCATAAAAAGTTACAATGTGGCCACTGACCATTACCCCCAGTGGTAAATCAATATCATTCTCATCACAGCGCAGTCCCTCCAGCAACCTACAGGGAATTTTGAGTGGGCTTCATGCAGCCAGAAAATTCACCATCAATGTTTTATTATATTACACAGATACTATACACTACAAAGCTGAAGTAGTAAATCAAAATAAGACCATGAAAGTGGTAGCAAAATTCTGTTTTGTACCTAAACCATCTAGTGATAACGGTTAAATTGCTGACATGCAAGGTTGCAACAGCTGTACAAAGGCTTGGCATTTACCCCAAGGTCGTCTTGACATTCCTTGTGTTATTTATAATACTCGAAAATTAAGTAAACAGAATGTACTCTTAACATGAGGCTCAATCTATAGCTACAGAACTGCCACAGTAGGAAATACTGTATATTAAGTGTTGATGTTCGTGAACAGTTGAAAATATAAGCCAAGGAAAACAAACTCAACCAGGTCTTCAAACATACTACTTTTAGCTAGATCCTCCTTGTCAATTTAGACCAAAAAACATGATCTGATCCAACATTTTTGCGGTTAATTTGCAGTCAGAATGTTTATATAAAGTAAATAGCTGGGAGTTGGAAACCTGATCCTTTGCTTACCGCTAATATCTCTAATGTGGTTTACACCCTGCAGAGACTTTGCATTCACACCTATGATTTAATTCAATTGTACCTCATGGGCCTGATGTTCTACCACCTTACACCTTGTGCAGGCATTAACCTCTGTGCAAAGGATCTAAAATGGATCTAAAATGCTACCAAATTAGAATGCTACTACATTTTTACACTAGCATAAATTAGAATGCTACTACATTTTTTGCATTAGCATAAATAACAATATGAGGTGTAAAACACTGGAAAAAAATCATACCCACAGTTTAATTCTGCTTTGTGGGAATTATTCTAGTTAAACATTATATTGCAAACTGTTATTTATCATACTATGCTTAAGGAATGCTCATATGAATGGTTTGTTCCAGTATAAAACTGCATTTTGTTTCACTCTTAAACTTGTGGCTAATTTAGTACTAAACAAGTGCATCTAAACATGTCCCTATGGTGCCATTGTTACGGTGCCATCATTTAGTACTTCCTTTTGGAAGAACTAAATGACAGTACAGTAACAGCCTGTACTGCACTGTGTGTATTGTGCATGGTTATTTTTAGTTATGTCGCTGTAGCAACGTGTTATAACGAGAGAGCACATTGCTACCGTGACATATCTGCAACACCATGGTTTGTGACAGCTGATGCTATGAGACTGTAGCACACTGCTATGGCAACGTAGCATCAGGTGCCAATGATGTCTGATTAGCAAGGATCCTAGTTTTCTCTGATAAAAAAAAAATTCCCAATTTTCAGGTTAAAAAAAGTAACCCAAAATATACATTTTTATGTGATCAAAAGGAACACCACTCTGTGTGTGTGTGTGTGAGTGTATTAGTGGCATTTTGTTTTAATCATGGAAAAATGTGGATTTTGGGTTACTTTTTTTAACCTGATAATTGGGGATTTTTTTAGCAGAGAAAACCAAGATCCCTGCTGATTAGAAATGCCCAGAATAGAATAGGCAAAGATTGGGAACAGACACAGCATACTCTCCCCACATCACTTTCTAAGTACTGATCCTTATAGCAGCAGGAGGATTTTCAATACCATACTTATTTGTCCTTTAAATTTTGACTAAAAATTCTCCACCAACATCTTCTGTTTTTCTTACAGGTTGAATATATCACTGGAAATTTTATGGGTCAGATAAATGTACTCACAAAACTAAATGTTTAAAGGTGAGTAGTCTGAGTATTTAAAATCCTACTTTAAATGAATGCTCAGTTAAACATACACCCACAATCCACAAAATAGTCTGGGAAAGGATTTTAATCAGCTTTCAGATCTCTATACCTGTCAGACATTCCTATTGACTAGTGTTATACACTGTTTTGCCCATCTCCTGTGTAGTTTTTTCTCCTCTCCTCCATTTTCTCTGATCTCAGTACTCTCCCTTGCAGTGAGCATCTTCAACCTTTTTTTGGTAGACTTGATGGTATCTCTGGGGCTTCAGCTGGAACTTGCTGTAAGGACCCTTGGGAGTCCAGAATCTCAGACACTCAATTTGTAGACACATTGGAAAGCATCCAGCAGAGGGCACTGTAAATCATTAGAGGGCTGGGGCACATGATTTATGAGAAGTTGAGGGAAGTGGGCTTATTTAGTTTGGAGAGGATAAGACTGAGCAGGGATTTAATAGCAGCCTCCAACTACCTGAAGGGAGGATCAAAAGAGGATGGAGCTAGACTGTTTTCAGTGGTGGCAGATGACAGAAAGGAGCAGTGGTCTCAAGTTGCAGCCAGAGCGGTTTAGATTAGATATTAGGAAAAGCTCTCATGAGGCACTGGAACAGGTTACCCAGAGAGGTGGTGGAATCTGCATCCTTGGAGGTTTTTAAGACTCAGCTAGACAAGGTAGTTGGGGAGGTCCTGCTTTGAGCAAGGGATTGGACTAGATGACTTCCTGAAGTCTCTTCCAGCCCTAATTTTTGATGACTCTATGATTTAAAATATCTTGCATCAAAACTGCATGTTTTTATTTAGTGGAGGAAAAGAGGAATCAGTAGCTACCATGAAGAAAACTGTCATGTTTATTGAGCAGAACCACTAACTACAGTAAGTAATTTTTGCTCCCAGATCCTGTGAACCCAGCTTGTCTTCAGTTCTTGCAATCCTGGGAGCATGCTCAGGTATGCAGGATCTCTGTCTTCCTGCAATGTGCTATATTATCTTGTCCTAATTATCTGGGAACTTTGCTTTTGTAAATTGATATAAAGAAAATGTTGTTAGTAGCTAATCTTGTAGTCAAAATCTTAGTAGTTGTTATTCTTTTGATAAAAATGAAAATAATAAAATGTAAATCAATAATTTTCTATGCAGCTGAGTCTTCCTCACACTTGCATGTTGCCTCCCATCAGAGTAATCTGGACTTTTCCCTCCAAAGAAGAAAGTGAGCATCCCATTTAATAAACATAAATACCTCACAGAATAGGTTGAGTGACAAACAGTGCTTTTATTTTCAATAGCCAGTACATTCAGCATATACAAATTCTGTACAGTAAACTTAAAACTCTGCAAAACCACACTTAGCATCTTAAGCAATTGCTAATCAACAAGGGTCTACAGGTACCTTTTGGTACCAAACGAGAGGAAGTACCCATTTGGCTTTGTGGGCAATGGAAACACCATTTCTTGTTTACTAGCCTATTTGATCCCACCCTGTTTTTTAATGAAAGGCTGATCTTCTATCTCAAGATGATGAATAATGGGCTGGCCTGTTTGCACCATTCCACTGCCCTCTACTGGAAGAAATATGCCAGACCTATTTATGAAAGAGTGGAACGCAGTTCAATGAGTACTGGATGGATCAAAAATTGAGGGCTTTAACTATGGTAAAACCTGCAAGACTGAGGATTACTGTGGGTCTCTCAGACAACGGTTTGAACACCATTTCTCACCATTCAGAAAAGAAACAAGATTGAGTTAAGAAAGTGCTCTATTTGAGCAGCTGAACACCTAAAAGTCAGGAAATGCCAAAAGTAGAGGTGTACATATTTACTTATCTCTGCAATTTGGTATATAAGCATCTGACCACCTACCACCACTGCCATCCTGAATATTTCAGACACAAGGAAACGAGGACTTGCCTCCTCCCTAGGAAACTTATCCTATCCAAAGTGAATTAAAGATGGGTTGTTAGTAGCAATATACACATATCCATGTTACACAAAATGCCAGCTTCTATTTCACCCATTAGGCATCTAAGTGGACTTCTGCTCTATCCTGTTCAAGCCCTCATAATCCATTAACATACCTACTTCTATAATGCAGTTATTTTGCCCTTAAGACAGAGTTGCTTAAAAAGTAGAGAGGAGCAGGAGAAGTTCCCCGATTATTCATTAACTATTATTCAGTGACTTAAGCAAGGTGGAACAGAATTACACTTAGATGTGTTAAGCCAATTACTGTATTTACTTGAATCTTAAACTACCCTGAATTTGAGATGCCCCCCCAATAATTAGATTCCATACTTGAAAAATTTATAAATTTGTTATAATTTTCCATGTGCAAAATGTAATTATTGGATTAGATTTTATTCTTTAATTCATCCCCTCCCACCACTATAGGGGAAAGATGGTAGGGGGGAGGTCAAGTTGCTTGCCCTCTGCTTGTGCTGACCCTCTGCCACCTCTGCCTCCTGTCTGTAACCCCTGCAGCCTTGTGCCCCCTTTCCCTGCTGCCTCTGCTCTCCCTCCTGCCCATCCCCCAGCCTCTACCTCCACTTTCCCCACAACCTTGGGTCTCTTACCCCTGTGACCTCTGCTCCCCCTCCACCCACCCTCTGCTTTCTCCCTTCCCCTCCCCCCTCTCATTCCTCTTGGTCCGTGCCAGCAGGCTGTATCCTCATTCTAACCTGAGGCATGGTACATGGCCCCAAGCTAGCTCAGCCCCTGTAGCAGCCATACAGCATGTGTACCAATCCTACAGGGCTGTTCTGGGATCATGCTCCATACCCCAGACTGCAGCATGGATGGAGCCTGTCAGCACAAAGCAAGGGTAAGGGCAGGGTGGATGGAGAGGGGAAAGTAGTAGAGCAGAGGCTGCATAGCATGGGCGTGGGAGGGAGATGTGTAGGGAAGAGGCCGCAGGGACAAGATGGCAAGATTGAGAGGCGGCTGGGGGCAGGCAGCAGCCAGAGATATAGACCCTGACCCCAGGTAGGGTATGGAGCTTGAATCAGAACATCTGCCTGCCCCCGCTTCCCTGCCCCCCCCCCCTCAATTTTTAGAGAGGGACTCCACTCCCATGTTAAATGGGGAAACAGATCTTTCCCCTACAATTGTGTAAATACAGTATGTGCCTAATTGGTGGAACAGAATCTGGCCCAAAGTGAGCTACATTTTTCTAATATACTGCTGTACCTACAATATCCTGGTGGCTGTATCAAAGGGAACATCTGAGCAAAGTAACTGAAACATCCATCTTTCCAGGCATTTGTAAATGTCTCCATGTTTCTACTGAACAGATCTCCTTAATGTAAACTAACTTGCTCTCAGTCCAAGACAATAATTTGTCTCATAGTCAGCCATCAAAATGGATATTGGAAAGAAATGTGGAGTTATGAAAAAAACCTTTTCTACTTTGATTGCTTCCATGATACCTGGTTTTAAACCATCATTGTCCTGGAAGAACCTTACGTAATAAATAAATAAATAAAGAAAAAATATTTGAAGAGCCTTATTATAACAAATCCAGGGACACATTTCCACAAATTAAGTAAGATACGTGGTCTATTTTCAGATTAACACCAAAACGTTAAACTGATGAGAATAACGTTGCATTTAAGTGGCCAAGGTAGCAAAGTACTATCTACTCCTGAGTAACAGCAGCTAATTCTGTAGTTATTCCTGACCGTGGACAGGTGTTTCATCCCCATTTCCATAGTTAAACTTCTAGAATTAGGCATGACATAGTCTAAGAACTTTTTTTTCATGAAAATGATAGCTCATCTAGAATGTAGCAGTTCAGTGTTCATCAGCAACCAATACTGTAATTCACTAGCAGCTGCTTTTTATTAGATCATTTTACATCACAAAACTTTAAAGTGACACAAATAACCTCTTACCAGCTGGGGTTTTTACAGATTGAAAAACTCATCTTCTGCTTTACCTGGAGGCAACACAATGCTGAGCAATTCCTTTGAATCTAGTGGATGCAATGGGAAAATTTAAGGAAAAGGATTTTTCTAGGTTGGTGGTTTTGCATTGCTTTGGAGCAGAAACACCAATAAGGTAGTACTAGAACTCGCCTGTGTTTTTCTACTAAGGAGTCAAAGTACAGAAAGTACAAACTGAACACGTTCAAAGACCTCAGACACAGAGACGTGTGTAACCTACCGTTACTCAGTGAATTGGGCAGTGTAACTTGTCTGCTTGAAAGGCTTCAATCAAGGACCTTTAAGTCTGTTCCTATAATTTAAAACCACAAAACAAAATTAAACCCTCCTGACTCTTTTTGCTGAGAGACTCATGATCTGAATAAGTGTGTTTGACAAATACCTATCCATCCTCCCAGATCCCTTAAGCAATCCAGCAAGTCAACCACAAGAAATTTCCCACTTGTTCAGACAGGATTTGCTTTCTGCATCTGTGAATATATTTTTCTTCCCTTTCAACTGAACCTCTGCCCATCTCTATGTAGAGGGCCTCATCTTAATAGAGAGATTATTCCCCGTATATTTAAATATATAGGAAACAGGAAATAACCTAGAAATACATAGTGATCTCATTGCTGTATCACTTTTCCCACAAGCCCATTTTGGAGTTAAAGATAAGATCCTGGGGCTTATAGCTCAAAGCCATTCAACCTGAGAGATTCATTGACCTTGAATTCCCTCTTTTGGCTCTTGGCATTGTATAAATGAACCAAGGAGCCTGTTAGTGCATGTGAAAAATGTAATGTTTGAATATTAAGGCCCGAGATGATGCCTTAAAACAGACGTGGTATGGCCTGGGGAGCCACTCTATGCAGCCCACAGAACTACTAGCATTGCGGGCTGGGGGGAGTTCGAAGTGGCCTGCTGCAGAATCCAGGGCCCCGGGTGTAGACACGGCAACCAGCAGCAGAAGGGTGGACAAGGCTTGAGACAGTCCCAGTCACCTTCCAGTTGCTTAGCCCATACACACTGCTGTGGCCTTACCTCCCCAGCCCACTGCATGTACTGGAACTGGAGCTGAAGCACTCAGCAACGGTGGCTTCAGCACTGACCCATGGTTGGGGCTAGAGCTTCTGTCATGTGCTCCATGTCAGAGCTGAAGCTGCTGCTCCCATTGCATCATCTAAGTCCAAGGCAGAGCTGACACTGCTACTGCAGCTTTCTCATGCCCTGCTCCAGATCTGGCCCACTGAGCCCTATGGTCTGGATCCAACCTGAGCCACAAAGTGAGCTTAGCACCCCTGGCTTGATTAATTATTATAATTTGAATAACTATTTTAATACAAAGATGCAGCACAACAATTTTAACTCTAAATTAATTTAATTCTAAACTAAATGAATATTTGTTGCATGTAAGACACTTTAAAGGTTCACCTTTATGGCAAAGCTAAGCTGAGGGAATGAGATTTGCCCAGTTTTGAACATGGTTTATTTTGTGGTCATTTGAATGCTTCCTGAAAGCCACAGGCTGAGTAAAGCAATTGTGAAAACTTCTTTTCTAAATTCACAAGTAGCCCTTATTGTTTAAAAGTCTAATCGTTGCAATGAAAGGTAGGTGTTATTTGTAGGGACCTACTGATTTTGCGGTTTCTTCCAAAACTACAGTATCACAAATTCTCAGTAGGAACCACCAGAAGTATAGGCTGTGGAACAGGGTGGGCCACCTGGGCTGTGGGCCGTCCAACTTTAGCACATTAATTTTTGTAACCCACAAATGCGTTAAAACTGTATAGCTATTTTTTTAACTGCATAGCTAGCTAAACAGTAAGCTATACTTCCACTTTGTTTGTGCCTAACATGACATTTCCGACTGACATGTGTCATTACATAAATTGCCTGTGCATACATCTCAGCTGACATCACAGAAATGCATTCTGGACATCAGGAAAAAACACATAAAGTATGAAATTGGTGGTAGAAACTGTGGGCAGGGGGTGGGGGTTTGTAACAGGGGGCCTGCTCAGGGCCAATCTCAGTGTGGCCCGCTCACCTGTTCCTGGGCTAACCGCCCGCGTTCTTGCCCGCCACCCCTTGTTGTTAATTAATTATTTAAAGATGTAATTAAGCGGGAGGCTGCCCATTTCCTGCCCCAATGGGGTGCTATCTGCAGCTCCATTCCTCCCCTACACCGCAGCCCAAGCCTCGCAGATGGCATCTAGGTGTTATCACAAATCACTGGTCCCTACTCTGGGCCCCAGATTCCTCCTAATTGAACTCCACATGGATTCCTCTCATCAGATGTTCCCTTCCGCCTTGATACCGGGTAACATGGCTCTCTGAACTGCTGCCCCTTCAGGTGTAATCCCCCCACCAGGACCTTTGGCTCACTAGCCCTGGCCCACGTCCAGGCCAGTCAGAACCCCAGGCCCTCAGCTCTTGGGCGTTCCTCATGGTTGGCGCCCCAACCCACCTTTCACTGGGGTGGTAACTGTCCTGGCATTTCCTGGGGGCTCCCACACCACTGGGAGCCCCACCAGGCCACCTGCTCCCGGCAGGGTGCAGTTTTAGGTAATGCCCAGGACCAGGAGCCTCCTTACCATCCCCTACAGTTCCTCCCTTACCTCCACATGACATCAGCAGCCCTCCGGCCAGGTGATGTTGCTGCCTGGCCTCTTGAAGCTGAACTGTCCTATTTATATGGGCAGCCCTCAGTTCAAATTGGCTGCCCTCATCAGGCACCTGGCAGCTGCCAGCTGCAGGCCCTTAAAGTGGCAGGTATACACAGTGTCCTGCCACAGGGTTGGTTGGTTTGTTTGGCCCTCCCAACCAAAAAGGTGTTCCACAGGCCCTGACCAGAAGTCACAGTGTTAGCAGCTCAGTTTCTTAGCTTGTCCTATCCCAGAACACAGAAATGGAAATCTTTCTAGAATACATAGATGGTAAATTCCCAATACTGGATGTTTTAAGAGGTACCATCTGGTCATATTCCTCTTCCACATTTCCCCCAGCCAGCACAAATTTATCTCATTTCTGCTCCCTAAAATCCATACTGGTGAACAGAGGTAACACAAGGTTTCAGAATTCCAGCATAAGGCTACAGTTACAGAGTAGGTGGCCTCAAAATGTTCCTATTTTTTGTTTGTACTACTTTAGTGCTTAAGAGCCCAACCAAGACAGAAGCTCTGTCCTGCCAAATGCTATACAGTCTGTGACAGTGTCTGATCCAAACAGCTTGCAGTCTAAATAGTTAAGAGTAGAGAGACAAACATAGGCATAGACAGGAGAAGCAATTTTCCCAAGATTCAGTGAGATATCTTTTACTTCATACAAAGACAGACATTCAGAAGTTTCAAACTTCTGAAAGTGATTATAGATAAATAATTTAGCATTATTCATATCTATCTTCAGGATTTCCAGGATTCCTGACATTTTTCAATCTACCAAGTCATTCAGTGATAGCCTAAGAATACCCATTCCTATGGGATTTAGTTCAGGTTTCAAGCTAGAAGCAATTTATATATTTCTGTCACTGTAAGTGGAATGGTAATTTTAATTTTTCATTTATTTTTTTTACCAAACTCTCTACTGCCTTGCTGCAGCCAAGGTTGGAAGCAGAAATACTGAAGTACAGTTCTAAGGTTTTCAGTCAAACTTTGCTAAATCTCAACCAGTCCAGGTATTTTAAGTAATTAGCAAAAATTTCAGATGCTTAGCCAGACTGAACATCTGAACCTTCACAGTTTCATCACTAGTAATCAGGACATCTGCATGTTACTCCACCCCACTTTCAACTGCAAATATTTAGTCTTCACTACCAAATGAATGGAAGTTTGAATCCAACAGGTTTCAATCCAGTCTATCATATACACCATTTTCATAAGTTAGTGCAGCAAAAGAGGAGGAAGAAGGAAGAAATAGGCTTGAGTCTGTGTTTGTGAAGTTAAATGGGAATATTGCCACTGAATTCAATGGTAGAAGGACATGGCCCACACCTACAACACATTTTTGTCCCAAAATACTATATTGTATTTTCTTGTATACCACATACCCCCAAACATATGCACCTTGTTTTTGGAAGGCAGAATAAAAGAATTTTTTTTTCCAGTTATCGCTGCATAGAGGAAGGCTAGAGCCTAATAGTCAGATCACTCAGCCTCCCTTTCCTGCTTAGGCAAAAGCTACAGTGTTAACCTTTTCATAGCTGAATTGTCAGTAACTCTTTCCAGATCTAGGATTTTGAAAAAAAATAAGCTGCAGGGCTTGGAAATAGGACAAGACATACCAGGAGTAAACAGCACATTCTTCAGCAACATTATCATAGAAACAATAGCTTGATTAGTGGAACATCAAGACCATTAAAAAGGAGAGTGGGTATTTAACACTAGCTGAATGAAGAGTAATCAGCAAGAATTTAGCACATACTAATGAGCCATGAAGTCAATTGACTCTTATCAGCACTTCCTGAATAGAAATACCACTACTGGTATACTGGGTGAAAAATCAGTTTTGCCACTTAAGGGCCCATTCCAATTTTGAAAGGCAATTTTTGGGGGGGAAAACTCGTGTGCAGTATGTGAGCAAATGTGGTACATAAACTGCGTATATGTTGTGTCAGAATAAGAATAATAATTCAATTGATTCATATGCATGATCACTGCAAGTGTTAATAAAGTTGTATTGAATAGATGGATAACTGATGTTTTCAGTAACAAACGTGTTGAGATTGTGAATTAGCAGAAAATATTTGGCAGGCTAGGAGAGAAGCTGGTCTCATCTAGGTAAGAAGTTAGCAGCTTAATAAATTTCCAAGGCTAGTGATCGTCAGTGTGACAAAGTAATCAACAAGGCTAACTGCACTTTATCAAGCATTAGCAGATGCATGATGAACAGGTCCCAGGAGGTGATGCTTCTCCTTTATGTGGCACTGATCAGGATACAGTTGGAGTACTGTGTCCAGTTTTGGGACCCTGCACTTCATTAGGGATGCAGAGAATCTTGAGAGGGTTCAGAGGAGGCCACTTGTATGATCAGAGGCCTGCAGGCAAGGCTCTATGAGGAGAGACTGAGGGACCTAGATATCTTCAGCCTTCGCAAGAGAAGTCTGAGAGGTGATCTTGTGGCTGCCTACAAATTCATCAGGGGTGGGTGTAATTGTCTTATTTTATTTCTGTATAACTGCCGCGCAGCACTCTCACACTTATGTAACCTTGTAGTTTTGGCTTCTAATCAAAATGAAAGCTTTATATTTTCCCACGCTTGTATTAAGCTGCACATGCGTATTTTGTAAGTTTCATTTCTCATCTATAAGTGTCATTCCTGCAGAAACGAAACTTATGTAGAAAATCTACCTAGTAACTATTATGTAAAAGAAAACTATCTTATCCCTGTATGCTTAGCTTATATCATAGTTAGTGTCACAGAGGCAGTCCAACCAACATCTATAAAGAGGCATACAGGCAAGAAGTAGCAGAGACGGCGACTGGATGACCCTTCAGGCTTGATCACCCTGTAGCCAGTCCTCAGCCTCCCCGCCTGGGCGTATCCCAGCGAAAACCAAGGCCTCGAAAAATCCAACAATCGACAACGATTCACCGTGTTACAGTTTTGTTATCCACCATCCCGTTCATGAGCTGTTGACCAGCCCTAGAACTAACTAGTGAGTAGCCGCACCTATCCTGCAAGGGGTGGAAAGCAAGGGCTCGCTAGTGAACCCTGTGGGCCAACAGACCCCCTTTGTATCCGGCATACTGTAACTGAAGAAACATCGGAGACTCCACCTCTTGACTGCCTCTCTTCGTAGCTTAGACAGCATATCTATGCTTTCTATGCTTGTATTTACTGCAACTTCGTTCCAGCCTGTCTTCCCTCTTATTCATAAGAGGGTGAGGCCAGGTGAGTGAATAAAACAAATTTTTACTTTACCTTATATTTACTCCGTAATAACTTCTATCACTAACACCCTCTCTCAATGAGCTGTTGACCAGTTCTGGGACTTAAGGAGTTGGCATCTAGCCCATCGGGTTAGAATGCAAGGGCTTACTCTGGAACCCCGTGAACCAACAGACATCCTACAAACTTATTATATAAAACTAACAACTTACTCTAAGTCGTCTACTTGCACCAACTCGGCGAACCTCGAAGGCGGTCATAAAGCTACCTCCAATCCCGCCCCACAAGCCGCTCGCTCACCCACTCCGTAAAGCCCGCGGCTCCAAGCGGTGCTGGAATCGCTAGCCTGGCATTCCGCCACAGAAGGCAGCAGGGAATAGGAGATGCTCTACTTACTAGGGCACGCCCTGGAGTAACTAGGAACAATAGCCGTAAATTGACAGAGAGCAGATTTAGGTTGGACATTACAAAGAACTTCTTCACAGTAAGGGTTGCCAGAATCTGGAATGGTCTTCCAAGGGAGGTGGTACTCTCCCCTACCTTGGGGGTCTTCAAGAGGAGGCTGGGCAAGCACCTACCTGGGGTCATCTGACCCCAGCGCTCTTTCCTGCCCAGGGCAGTAGGTCGAACTCTATAACCTACGAAGGTCCCTTCTGACCCTAACATCTATGAATCACTACATAAAAACTGGTGTAAGTGATCAGAAACTAAAACCTATAACTGAACAGATGTTCAGTGCATATAAATTGGTTTGAAAATGTCTGAAACCAGTTTGAGATAAACCTGGCTGAATGTAGTATTAGACTTAACTGATTTGGCTCAAACTGGTTTATGCAATGTCTGTCCCAGACCCCTTGCTGGTTTAAAATAAACCAGAGTCCCCCAGCATCCTGGCATGCTCTCTGGGCTGGGCAGGGCTCTCTGCTCCACAGCAGGGCTGAGTCCTCCCCTCTGCTCCCTGACTGCAGCTCTGGCAGAAACTTGCAGGCACAGCAATGTCTGCCTGGTTTCCTTCTGCTGGGGTCATAGGATCCCAGCAAGATAAGCATCCAATTTACTCTTGAAGGTGTTCAATGTAGGTGCTTGAACCACCTCCGATGTCAGATTGTTCCAGACCTTGGGGGCTTGGACAGTAAAGAAATTCTTCCTTATGTCCAGCCTGAAACGGTCTTGCAGTAGTTTATGACCGTTCAACCTTGTCATCCCTTGGGGCGCTCTGGTGAACAAATGTTCCCCCAGATCCTGGTGGTCACCCCTGATAAACTTCTAGGTGGCCATCAGATCACCCCTGAGCCTGCGCTTTTTCAGGCTAAAGAGCCCCATGGCTCTCAACCTGTTGTCATAAGGTCTGTTTTCCTGACCTCTGATCATGCGCATGGCTCTTCTCTGGACTCTCTCAAGCTTTTCCACGTCGTTTTTGAATTGTGGAGCCCAAAACTGGATGCAGCACTCCAGCTGCGGCCTCACCAAGGCCAAGTGCAAGGGGTGAATGACATCCTGGGATTTGCTTGAGAAACATCTATGGATGCAAGCCAGCGTTTTGGTTACTTTACTAGCTGCAGCATTGCATTGCAGGCTTATGTTCATCTTGTGGTCAATGATGACCCCCAAGTCTGAGAGGCTGTTTGTTTTCTTATGGAGTGATAAATGCTGATAACAGAGCTTATATAACCCTGGTGCACCCAAATCTGTGCTCCCTTCTCCAATTAGAAAGGATGGATGGCCAGGCAGTAGTGTTGTGAGAGGGATATGTGATATTGCCCAGATCCCTTTATCCTCTATAGAGTAAGGCCAGGACAAAAAATGGCTTAACTATATACAGATTTATTTAATATACAATGATAAATATATATAAAATCCAAACAAAATATTATTATTCAATATATGCTCTACATAGGAGCTTATATCCTGTGATTAGTGTCCAAGAGATTATATCACCAGCCACGGGCCCAGGGCCCAGTACAGATAAGTAACTGGTCTGAAATAGGTAAGCTCAGGTAAGTCCATAAAACAGTGAAAATATAGGAAATGGCAATGAATCCTATCAAACCACAAGAAGAGTACTAACAAGGAATTCAACGCAGCAGGTACCTATATATACACCATATACAAGGGTTAAATAAATCACATTAAAATACAAAATATGAGATGGGTGCATGACATACAGTGTCACCACCTCTGAAAGTACCAACTCCCTGGTGTCACCCTGGGAGGTTTGACACCACTCCCAAAGGGGGGGAGAGGGAGGAGAAGGAGTCCCCAGAGTTCCCAAACCCTCTTGGCCTTGACTGGACCCCTTCTCTCAATCTGTTAGTCCCCTCCAAGGGCTGCCTCCTCTTTGGGAACCCTTTCCCTGGTAACTCACAACTCTGTGTGAGATGGAGTCTGTGTCACCCCACCCAGGGTTTCATCCTCCTGATGGTGACACAGACCCCTGGCTCTTGCAGGGCCACTGATTCCCTTACTGCCTGTGCCCTTCTCAGGGCACCAAGGACTCTGCACGCTACTTGCTGTTGAGGGCTTGGGCCGCTTTCTGTGGCTCCAAGGCCCAGGTCCCCATCTAGGACCAGCTGCACACCGAGTATGCACAGGTGTCCTGGCCACGTGCCAGGAAAGTATGGACCCAAGCCACCTTGTACTGCTCCCAGGGTCTGGGTCCTGCCAGACTGTGCCGCACTGCACTGCCGGCTCTGGATTCTGGCCGTACGCTGGGGGAGGGCGGTAGGTTTACAGACCTGAGCTGCCTTGTGCAGCTCCCTGGGTCTTGGTCCGTGAGGACCGTCCATGCAGCACTGCCTGCACCAGGTTCCCTAGCTGAGTGCCAGGGGTTGCAGACCCAAGCAGCCTCATACCACTGGGCTCTGAGTGTGCACTGCTGTGTGCACTGAGTAGTTGGAGATATGAGCTGCCTCACACAGCTCCCAGGGTCTTGCCCTGTGCACCACTCCATGCACTGCCAGGGATGGATGCTGTCCACCGCTCTCGGTCCAACAAGACACATCTTTGAGGGGCTCTTCAAGGCAACTGGAACCATCCCACTGGCCTGCTCACACCAGCTCTTCTTTGCCCCACTCTCTTCTCTGTCCCTTGATGCATTTGCTGCATGCTGGGCACACTGCCCCTTTTATTCACTGTGGAGGCTATGCCCCCAGAGTGCTGCCAGACCTGCAAAGTATAGGCTTCAATCAGGTCCAGGGCTCTTCGTGCCCCCACTCAGGCAGGGGGTGGGTTAAGCCCCTCCCAGCAATTACTTGATTGGTGGATGCCATCACAATAGAGATTCTCTGAGCCCAGGAGGGCCAGGCTGCATCAGTAAGTCTGCCACACTTATAAATGCTCTGTTATCAAGGGCAGTACCCCCTCCCTAATATTTCTGGGGCTTGGCCACACCCCCCTCCAGCTCAGCCCTCTGGAAGGGAAGGGAGGGCTGTTCTAGCACCCCCTGTCCTCTAGCCTGAGCCACTGCAGACATGTGCCTGCATTTCTGGGATGTCTGTGCAGTTACAAAGTGATTCAGCCTAGCCAGGTTAGACTAACCTGCAAAGATTGAATCAATTCAGGCACAGGCTTTTTGAATGTCTGTCCCTCGCCCCAGTGTCATGGTTTGAATTCAAAAAGCATCATAACTGATATAAGTGCAATTGAAAAGGTAAGAATTTGCTATAAATTTTGCAAACCTGTTTTGAGTTACTTAGAAACATATGTCCCACTGTCTTTCAGTGAGACTTTAATGACTATGTACTTTAGTCATTAAAAATGACACTTAGGTGCTATTCTAAATAATACCCTCAAATAGTTCTCATGTAATAGTATTCCAACTTAGATTTAAAGCAGCAGTTAGGAGAGAAAAGAAATACCACAGTTAAATCCATTCTTCTAAAAACTTACAAAAAGGTTCAGGCAATGATTTAAAAAAATCCTCAAAAAACAAAGCACCTGAATGAGATGGAAGAAAGCATTAGTCATGAACCCTTTTTCATAGAAAAGCTTTGCCACCTAGAACCTTGATTTATTTCTCACATCAGCTATGTTCAGAAAATGAAATCTAAATCATTGCAGAACTAAGAAAACTGCCATGGACACAAAACCTTTGGTTAACAGTTTCTGCAGTGCCACCTTTGAATGAGAAGTCCAGAAGAGTTTCATCTTTAGGGCAATGAGAAACCAACCAACCCTATATTATGTGTATAAATTTACTGAAATAATGATGCTTAAAGATATCTGAAACTTCATTTTCTTTGCCACCCTTTTTTTTTTTAGGTTACCTCCAAAAAAGGGTTAGACAAGCATCTATCAGAAGTATTCTAGGTATACTTGATCCTGTCTCAGTGGAGGGGACTTGCCTAGATAATCTCTTTAAGTCTTTTCCAGCTGTACATTTCTATGATTCCTGTAACTAAGTTGGCAGAAAGCATTACTGCCATTTATGAGAACCATTTACAAGAATCCAGAATTATTGCTGGTCTTAAGCAGACTTAGCTACAATTCATAGCTGGAATACCTGGAGATGCCAAATTTTTTTTAAAATGCCATGCTCTAACCAGCCCCTCCATGGCACATTGAGCCCAGTCAGAGCAACCCTGAGCTGGCAGGCTGACCTCCAGGGCCCTTTGCCACCCAGGGCTGCTCCAAATGGGCTCCATGTGTGCACATGAATAAACTTTGGAGCTGATCGCTCCACGGTCAATTGCTCCTGGGCACATATTCAAACAGTGTGCCCAGGAGTAAAAAACTCTGGAGCAATAAGTCCTGGAGTTTATTCATGTGCGCTAATTGAATGTGTAGATATTGCTCTCTATGTTAAGGAGCAATATACATCTTCCATAATCAAGATGGGTCCAGAGGAGGGGCAAATTGAGGCATTGTGAGTCAGAATGCAAGGGGGTTAGGGGGAAAGGGACTTGATACTGGGGGTCTACTATAGGCCACCACATCAGGAGGATGAGTTGGACCTGGAATTCTCCATACAGCTCTTAGAGGATACATGGTCAAGGGACATGGATGTCACAGGTGACCTAAACTACTCTGACGCTTGCTGGGAGGAGCAGTCAGCTAGATCCAACCATTCATATAGGTTCTTAACCTGCATACAGGACCTTCACCTAACACAGGAGGTATACGGTCCCACTAGGGGAAATGCCTTACTGGACTTGGTCCTGGCTAGAGAGGATGACTTGGTGGGGGATCTACTGACACAAGGTAACCTAAGGTACAGTGACCATCACTTGATTGAATTCACCATCCAGCATAGGGTGGGAAGGATAAGCAGAAGGGCAGAAGTGCTAGACTTCAGAAAGGCCAATTTCAGTGTTCTCAGGAGATTAGTTAGTGAGGTACTGAAGAACAGGAACATTGGTGAGATGGGAGCCCAGGAAGGGTGGTCGTTCCTAAAAGGAGTGATCCTACAGGCACAGGAGACAATCCCATTGTGCAGGAAAGGGAGCAAAGGAGCCAAGAAACCCTCTTGGCTGAACAGGGAAATCCAGGAAAGCCTAGGGCCAAAAGAGGCATATAGGCTGTGGAAGCAGGGGGTAGCTACCAAGGCAGAATATATCTACTTGGCCCACACTTGCAGGGAGGCAGTTAGAAAGGCCAAAGTAGAAATGGAACTTAGGCTGGTGACAAAAATTAAAGACAACAACAAGTCCTTCTTCGGGTATTATAGGGAGCAAAAAGAATGTGCAGGGTAGCATAGGACCCCTACAGAACAAACTAGGACAATCAGTGACAGATAGGGGGGACAAGGCTGAGCTCTTCAATGAGTTTTTTGCTCTGTATTCCTGAACATGGATCAGGACAAATCTCCCAATTAGATCATAGATAGGCACAAAAGGGAAACCAGCCCACTGACTGTTAGCACCAGCTTAGTGAAGGGACATTTGGAGGGGCTAGATATGTTTAAGTCACCAGGCTCAGATGATCTTCATCCAAGGGTACCGAAGGAATTGGCCAATGTCATAGAAGAATCACTGGAACAGCTGTTTGAGCATTCTTGGTGCTCAGGTCAGGTTTCAGAGGACTGGAAAAGGGCCACTGTGGTCCCTATTTTCAAGAAGGGGAGGAAGGAGGATCTGGGTAACTATAGATCAGTTAGCCTCACCTCTATCTTAGGCAAAACCTTTGAAAAAATTATTAAGGATCATATTTGTGGGAGTCCAGTGGGAAAAACAGTGCTGAAGGGCAACCAGCAAAGATTCATAGCAGGTAGATCCTGCCTAACTAACCTTATTTCTTTTTATGACCAGGTCATAAAATGCTTAGACACAGGAATCGAGGTAGATGTCATCTATTTGGATTTTAAGAAGGCTTTTGATATGGTATCTCATCCTATTCTCACAGATAAACCGAACAGCTGTGATGTAGATGATTACATGGTCAGGTGGGTGGTAAATTAGCTTAGGGGTCACACCCAGAGAGTGATGGGGCCTGGGCAGTGGAGTCCCACAAGGCTTGGTCCTTGGAGCTGTCTTGTTCAATGTCTTCATCAGTGACTTGGATAAGGGTGTGGAAAGGACTCTGTCAAAATACCGGGTTACGGAGTAAAATTAACACACTAGAGGGTAGGGAATGAATCCAGGCAGATCTGTACAGCTTGGAAAAGTGGGCAGAACAGAATAGGATGCAGTTCAACAAGGACAAGTACAAGGTGTTACACCTAGGTAGAAGGAATCACCAGCATGCTAACAGACCTGGGAAGGACCTTTTCAGCAGCACAGCAGCAGAAAAGAATCTCAGAGTCATACTTGACACCAAGATGAACATCAGTTGTCAATCTGATGAAGCGATCAGTAAAGCTAAACACACTTTATCATGCATTAGCAGGTACATGACAAACAGGTCCAGGGAGGTGATACTTCCCCTCTATGTGGCACTGGTCAGTCCGCAGTTGGAAAACTGTACCCAGTTTTTGGTGCCACACTCAAAAAGGATGTGGACAACTTCAAGTGGGTTCAGAAGAGGGCCACTCATGGTGAGGGGCCTGCAGGCAAAGCCCTATGAGAAGAGATTGAGTGCCTTGGATCTCTTCAGCCTCCACAAGAAAAGGCTGAGAGGTGATCTTGTGGCTGCCTACAAATACATTGGGGTGGGGGTGGGGGAAGGGGACAACAAGGAATAGGAGATGCTCTATTTACTAGAGCACCCCTTGGAGTAACTAGGAACAATGGCCACAAACTGACAGAGAGCCAATTTAGGTTGGACATGACAAATAACTTCTTTACAGTAAGGGTTGCCAGAATCTGGAATGGGCTTCCAAGGGAGGTGGTGCTTTCCCCCACCTTGGGGTTCTTTAAGAGGAGGCTAAACATGCACCTGGCTGGGGTCATATTACCTCAGTGCTCTTTCCTGCCCAGGTGCTTTAACTACAACTGATTTGACGAACTTTAGTAACAGACCTCAACAGCCATTTTTAAACCCACTCGGGCTTATACACATGATGCTGCAGTGATGCTAGAGCATTCTAATATGAATGTAGAGCAGACTCAAGTAATCAATTTAAAAAGCCATGGTTTGAAATTTCCCTGGCAGCTGGGGAGCAGGAGCAGAGGGAGTAGGGCGTACATGTGCCACATGTGTACCCGCTTACCTCGGCGGCGAAGGCAGCAGCTGCAAAGGAGACAGTGGCAGGGGCAGCAACAGCTGATTCTCCCTAAGGTAAGTGGGGCAGAGGGTACAGCATAGCTGAGGCAGATCCGGAGGGGAAGCCCTCCGGAGCCCTCTTAGTTTGCCCAACAGGGAGCCGCACTCCCGCGCCGCACGCGGGCAGTGCACGTGAACAGTGCACGCAAACAGATGCACTCTGTAAGGGCACACCAGCATTTGCACCAGCATTTGCATAAGGTGGGCGTGAGGTAGCTGCCAAGAGTGACACCTCCAGAGAGCATATGCAGTAGGCACAGCTCTGCAGACATGGTGCAGATGTGGAGTGCGGCTGCCAGGGGCCCTGTCCTGGCGCTGCCACCTGCCATGGGCTCTTCTGAGGCCTCCACCCAGACGGAGCTCATGGCGGGGTCAGTGGCCCCTTACCCCCCTGTCTGTGGGGGGGCTTGGTGGGATCCTGGGGGGGTGGGGCCTGGTGGTCCCCTTGCCTGTCCCTCCTATGCACCACTTAGGGCCCTGCAGGAGCAGGTGAGGGAGCTCCAGGCTGAGGTGAGCAGGCCGAGGGGGATCAGGGATGCAGAGGATGAAATTGATGCCTATCTCTGTTCTCTGCAGACCTGGTCACCCACTGTACAGCCCCCACAGGAGACGCATCCAATGCAGGAGTGGCAGAAGGTGTCCAAATCCAGAGCTGCTAGGCCTAGAATGGTGGAAGCTCCCCAAGTTCACCTGAGGAACAGGTCTGACACCTCGCTGTGACAGAGAAAGATAGAGAAATTGCCTCTGACAGGGATGATGCCACTCCCCACATGACAATGAATGGGCAGAGAGCGAACACCAGCAGGAAGAAACGCCAGGTCCTCGTCATCAGAGACTCCATCCTACAAGGACTGGAAGGTCCCATCTGCCGGCCTGACCCCATGATGCAAGAAGTCTTCTTCATGCCTAGGGCTCGGGTTAGGGACATCACGGAAAGGATCCTGGCCTACATCCGACCTGCAGACCAGTACCCCATGGTTGTCATCCACGTGGAGCAACCCTGACTGCATTATGAAGGATTTCAAGGCTCTGGGGGACAAGCTTAAGGAGACAGGGGCACAGGTGGTATTCTCCTCTCTTCTTCCGGTGAGTAGGCAGGGACGGCGACATGAGGCCTGCATTGACGAGGTCAACCAGCACTTGTGCAGTTGGTGCCACCAGGCAGGCCTTCAGTTCCTAGATAATGACCCATGCTTTTGGGCACGGGACTTGCTGGGGTGGGATGGGCTTCACCTCTCTCCTAAAGGCAAGCATGTCTTCTCTTCCAGGTTGGTTGATCTTGTATGGTGAGCTTTAAACTAGCCTCGCCCGGGGAGGGGGCCGCAGGAAAACGAGGAAACGCCACCTGAGCAAGACAGGTGACAAATGCAAGGAGTGCCCAGGTAAGAAACAGGGGTGCAGACAGTCTCCCAAATTGCGGGGTGGCACACGCAGCTTGGCTAGGCCTTAAATGCCTATATACCAATGATCATAGTATGGGGAATAAACAGGAAGAACTCACCCTCATGTCAGACCAACCTGATTGCCTTTTATGATTAGGTCACAAAGGCAATGGATGCAGGTGTTGCCATGGATGTAGTCTCTCTAGACTTCAGCAAGGCCTTTGACACCTCTCCCACCCTATCCTCATTAAAAACTAGGCAACTGTGGCATTGATGCCTACACAGTCAGATGGATTGCAGATTGGCTGAAGGGTCGTACTCACAGGGTGGTGGTGGATGGGTCATATTCATCCTGGGGAGAAGTGGACAGTGGAGTCCCCCAGGGCTCGGTCCTTGGGCCTGCGCTGTTCAATTTCTTTATCAGTGATTTGGACGATGGGGTGAAAAGCAACCTGTTTAAATTTGCTGATGATACCAAAATTTGGGGTGAGGTGAGCATGCTAGTAGGGAGGGAAGGACTGCAGCAAGACCCGAATAGGTTGCAGGGCTGGGCTAACAAAAACAGGATGTGTTTCAATACAGACAAAAGCAGGGTGCTGCACTTGGGCAGTAGTAACCAGCAGCACACTTATAAGATGGGAAACTCCCTTCTTGAGAGCACAGAGGCAGAAAGGGATCTTGGAGTCATTATTGACTCCAAGATGAACATGGGCCGACAATGCAAGGTCATGGTTGGCAGGGCTAACTGGACCTTGTCGTGCATCCACAGGTGCATCTCTAGCAGGGACAAGGAGGTGATCTTCCCCCTCTACGTGACACTGGTCAGGCCACAGCTGGAGTAGTGTGTCCAGTTCTGGGCGCCCCACTTCAGGAGGGATGTGGCCAACATTGAGGGGGTCCAGAGGAGGGCCACAACAGGGCAGACCCTACAATGAGAGACTGCGGGACCTGAACCTGTTCAGTCTTCACAAGAGAAGGCTGAGGGGGGAACCTGGTGACCGTCCATAAACTCACTAGGGTGGACCAGAAGGGTTTGGGAGAGACTTTGTTTCCCCTAGCACCCCCTGGCATAACAAGGAATAATGGCCATAAATTGGTGGAGAGTAGGTTTAGATTAGACATCCATAAGAACTACTTCACGGTCAGGGCGGCTAGGAGCTGGAACCAGCTTCCAAAGGAAGTGGTGCTGGCTCCTACCCTGGGGGTCTTTAAGAGGAGGCTTGATGCCTACCTGGCTGGAGTCATTTGAGCCCAGTTTTTCTCCTGGCCAGGCAGGGGGTTGGACTTGAAGATGTACAAGGTCCCTTCCAACTCTACTTCTATGATTCTATGAATCATATACAGGCACCCTAGATTTTCAAAATGTAGCTTGAAACCCCACTCAGAAACCTGGGAAAACACATTGTAAATGAGTGCCCTAAGGTGAACAAACTTCCCCACTCGCAAGCATTAATCTAAAACAGGGTTTATTACAGTAAAAAGGGGAGCAAACACACAATTTGAAAAAAACTCAACTATTGAAGCTTAACTGAAACCCAAAACAGATTACAGTCACGATCAGCAGCAGACCAACCTGGGAAGTTACTACCTAGCCCAACCAGTTGGGAAGGGAGACTCACCCACAGCTGCTGTCCAGGAGCTCTACCATTCATGCCAAACAATGAGCAAGTGCTGGGTAGAGTGACCCACCTCGGAGGTCCTGCTGCTTTTCACCGCCAGTGGTTGCCACTCTGCTCTAGGGGCTCTACCACTTAAGCCAGCCAAAGTAGTAAGTGCTGGGTAGACAGGCCTGCACTAGAGCTGTTGCCACTGATGCTGGAAATGCTGCTAGGGTACAATGCTAGGGACCACTGTTTGGCAGCTGGGGAGTGCTGCTCTGTCCAACACCTTCAGGGGTTGTCACTGTTGCACTACTACCTCTAGCAGTCATTGCTGGTCCTGTTCAACGCTAGAGATCCTGACCTACTTGGAAGAAGCAGGCTTAGGAATTTTACTTCTTGTAGCAACTGTGTCAGGTTTTACCCCAAACCTACTATAGAGATTTGTTAAGCAAATAAGTTCACAAGCACTTTCTCTTGAAAGGTCATCAAAGTACAGGGCCAAAGACCAATTCCTGTACAGCCTTTCCTGTTCTTTACCCAGACCAACTTTGTGCTAAAACTCAGGGCCACCCTACTGCAGACTTCTGCACAGCTCACGTTAGCTGTGTTTAGATGAGTGTGGCTGTGATGTATGTGGCGCCACAGACCTATCTGCAGCACCACACACTGCATATTTGGATGTTTCCCATGCTGATACCTTCCAGTAAAGGGGCAGGGGGGCCGACCCCAGGAAATCCCAGCGTCAAAAAACCTCATGCAGAAAAAAAGCAGAGGGGTGCACATGGAGGCAGCACATGCTGCCCAAAACCAGAGCCTGGCTGGCCAGAACCACATTCTGGTTGTAGGCCAGGCTCCCAGATGCAGGAGCGATGTGGCTGTAGATTCTCTCTCCCCCAGGTAAGGCTGGTGGGCCCAGCACAGGTGGTGGCCCTAGCCTCCCCTATCCCACCTGGGGTAACCTGCTGCATGCCATATGGCACATGGCATGGGCATTCCCCGGGGACATCTAGCAGCAGCACACCTTGTTGCTAGTTGTCCTTGAGGAATCAAATGTATGCGCTCATCTGGATGTGGCCATTGAGAGCTGACCTGCCAGTGGCTTTGGTATAATTTTATATTAATATTTGTGTGCTTACGTCAGTGATTCTCAACTTTTCTGGGCTTGAGGCAGCCCACTATAACTTCTGAGAATTGAGTAGCATCCAGTTTCAAAAACTAATTTAAAGATTACAGTACTTACCTCCTTGCAATGGGAATGGAGGATCATTCAGGTATGGACAAGCCTGACCCTGCACTTACCTGCTTGCTTTATCTACTTACCTCCTCTTACCTGCTTACAAAATCTGATCAGTTAAATTGCAGACTAACCCCAAACAGTGAACAGAAGCCAACAAACAGTGAAAACAGTAGAAGTAACAGAACCAAACATGCATAACAATTAGGTTATGCTGATGAAGAATACGTTACCATTACACAATATAGAAAGTCAAACATGGAGAACATAAGCACAGTTACAGTTATATACTGAAAGTGTAAACTGGCATTTGATGTGAAGATAGGGAATCCATCTGGGTGTTTGAGTAGTATGATTTAAGAGCCTGACATGTGAATGGAGGTGGTCTTAACTGGCAATATGCCTGACTTTTTCAGATTAAATAGATAGGAAAGGGGCTTTAGAGTGATGTTGTAGCCATGATGGTTTAGGAAATGTACAAGAGGTAGATATCATATCCTTTTATGATATCTCTTATAGGACCAACTGTATAATTGAGAGGAAAATTAGTGCTTTTGAGCACAAACTATCCTAAAGAAGATACCAACCCAGAGACATACTTTATAACTAGGCAGCAGATCCAGAGTTTCTGCTAAAAAAGCCTGATGGCATCTATCAAATGCAACAAGAAAAGGTGGAATCAGCTGACAATAAGGGACACCTAACAGAGAGCGTGCAAGAAAGGAGACCTGAGGAAAGGTAGTTTGAGCTCAAAAGCTTGTTTAAATTCTCTCCCAAATATACAATTAGTAGTAAAAGGTATGACAAAAAACAAACAAACCTTGTTTATTGATAGGAAATGCATGGAACATTAGCTTCAAGGTAATGGTGGTTTTTTGTTTTTGTTTTTTTCCTGAATGGCTCTCATACACCTACATAAGTGGAGAACTTGGAAAATAATCACTAACTTATATGACTGACACTACTTGGAATGAACTACACTAGTTGATGAATTTATTACTAATGAGTAACATGATCACCTTCACTTTTGCTACTGAAAGTTATGCTGCATCATTTTTATGCAGTTTCAGTAAAGTTTGTCTGTAGCTACAGAACATAAAAGTACATCTACAGTGTACCTTTTACTTCCCCCTCCTGCCCCCACAGTAGTTTAAATACATATACAATTAGCTTATTTTGATTAAGCTACCATGCCCCCATCCCTATCTCTTGGCACAATATTAGCATACTAATTAAACATATTTCCTTAGCAGTTTTGTTATGACAGTAACAAAATACCAAACATTTTAGCTGTACAGCAAATCCACAGCAATAAATAGGCAAAGAGAAACAGAGACAATGAGAGAACTCAAGGTAAATAAGGAAGAGTTTAAAGAATTTGAATGCAAATGAGGGAAACCATGAGAACCCAGAAGCAATAAATGAATATCAGAAAAAGATTAAGGAAAACTATAAGGAACAGAGAGAAAGAGAAAAGTAGCTATTTATTTAGCAGTAGTAAAAGCTTTGTCTTGGATTTAGTCAAAGTTGCAGTATGGTCTTCTATTTCAGAGGCCTGACTAGCTAATTTTCTGAAGTCAAAGAGGAACGTCTGAGTATATATGAAGAGATAATCAGGCTGCAGAAGTCCACAATACCACCAAATAATTTGTATAAGTAGAATAAAGATAGATGTAAGGTTTTTGGAGAAACCATCCCCCCCTCTGCCAAAATGCAAGTTTTTCTTTTGTTAAATCTAGTTATAACAAGGAGGATGGTGTTCTCAATAGGCTATAATGAATCTGGTTATATGCAAGCACTATTCACATACAATAGTCAGCATATATTTCCTAATGTAAGAGACAAAGCTGGATTTCTAGACATCTCTGAATTCAGAATTATCTTGGACTGTGGCAGCAGGCAAAAAGTAATTTCAGAATGAAACTGCATGTGATAAACGTTAGTCATAGATTCATAGATGCTAGGGTCGGAAGGGACCTCAATAGATCATCGAGTCCGACCCCCTGCATAAGCAGGAAAGAGTGCTGGGCCTACATTACCCCAGCTAGATACACATCCAACCTTCTCTTGAATACCCCCAGGGTAGGGGAGAGCACCACCTCCCTTGGGAGCCCGTTCCAGACCTTGGCCACTCGAACTGTGAAGAAGTTCCTCCTAATATCCAATCTAAATCTGCTCTCCTCTAGCTTGTGGCCATTATTTCTTGTAACCCCCGGGGGCGCCTTGGTGAATAAATACTCACCAATTCCCTTCTGTGCCCCCCTGATGAACTTATAGGCAGCCACCAGGTCGCCTCTCAACCTTCTCTTGCGGAGGCTGAAAAGGTCCAGTTTCTCTAATCTCTCCTCGTAGGGCTTGGCCTGCAGGCCCTTAACCATACAAGTGGCCCTTCTCTGGACCCTCTCCAGGTTATCCGCATCCTTCTTGAAGTGCGGCGCCCAGAATTGCACGCAGTACTCCAGCTGCGGTCTGACCAGCGCCCGATAGAAGTCAGTTCAGGCTTAGAAGAGAAAAGGAGCAGAGCAGCACTGCAGCAGCACTGCCATAGCAAAATAAGCACAACTGGGCCCGTTCTTCACTTAGGCGTGTGCCTAGTTTGACTATGCATTAATCTGGCTCTGTTGGACAGTCCTAATTGTCACTCAGGCCCCCTCTACACATTATAGGTATTACACAATTAAGTGGTTAATTGTGTAAGGAGCCGCTTGGCTGAGGCTTCCTGTCCATCTGCCCAGAGTAATGTGGCAGAAGCAGCGGCAGTACCCATCACTGCAGGTGTAGGCAAGGGAAGCAGAAGAGACCTGCCAGCCCCAGCCAGTGTGCAGCTTCTATTGGAAATGTTCCTGGTGTGGCTGCAGCTGCCCGGGTGCTGCTCTGCTCCCCTCGCCAGTGTGCAGCTCCCAGTGACAATGTGAGCCTGACTGGCTGCAGCATCACTGGGAACAGCCCCACCAGAAGCCATGACCTGGCTGGAGCCTGGGCCCAGGCCAGGACTGACAGGTGTGGGTGGAAGCATGGCACTGGCTGGTCAGGGCAGGGCTCAGCCCCATATGGAGCATTGCAGGGGCAACTGCTGATTGGGCAAGCTCTGCTGTATGCATCCCCCACCTCCCCTCCCTCCTCTCACCCCCAACTGGCAGACCCCCCCCAACATGCACATTTGGCCCCCTACACACTCCCATACTCCACCATCCCCTCCCCATACCTGTGGCTGGCTCCCAGGTAGACCCCCCCCCCAACATGCAAATGGCCCCTCCGCACACCCACATACACCCCCCTGCTGCCACCACACCCCCCTCCCCTGCCCCTACAGGGCAGGATGTTCAGGTTGCGGATCATGCCTGTCCTGGTCCAGAACACTGCTCCCCACACATTCAAAGCCCCATAGGGAGTTTTGGTGAGTTGTTGTGGGGGGGTGGGGAGGTGCTGATTCAACCCACAACAGCTTATAAAAAGTCCCTATGTGGCCCAAATAATTACCCACCCCTGCTCTAGGTCCTGGCAGCTGGTGGATGCAGCTATCCTGGCAGTGCACAAAAACCCTGGGACTATGGGGAATGCAGCAGCCATGATCCTCCAGTCCCAAGGGTTTCACACACACTTAGGGCAGCTGCATGGGGTGCCCCGAAGGCTGGGAGCCTCTCAACTGAGGGGGGTCCCAGCCATGGGGCCTTGTTTCTTCCCACTGCAGGGCTTGGGATTGGGCTCCCTCTGCACTGGCAATAAGACACAAGGGATCTAATGCGCAATCCCATCATTGTACTTCATGCTATGTACATGTGGCATGGCAGGAGGCGTGATTGTGTGGATCCTGCATTAGATGCCATTGCACCTTTACCTGCATGTGTAGAGGGGCCCTTGCTTGTCCCTATTTTCAGCATCACAACTGAACTTATTGCAAATAAATTGCAACACCTTTCTCTTGCTTAACACAAGCCAACATAGATGTAAGCATATGAAGTACGATGTGGAGAGTTTTACCATCCAGATTTATACTTAGCCTTCAAACTCTGCCTAGAATGTGAACTCCAAGAATGTTTTCCATCTGGGGAAGAATACAGCAGTCCTTCTGAGCATATGGTACCTCCCTGCTGGAGTTGCTTCTACGTACCATGCCTGCACTTGAGAAATTTCTGAAATACTGGAAAACCATAAGTGTTCTTCATATCATAAAAGCAAGAAATCACCCATGTAAGAATAAGCTAGAGAAAGATGGTTAGGCATGTTAATCTGAAGTCATACAGAAAGCAGGGTAGAAGTGCACCATACATCTTATTCAGGGATGCGTAAGCTTTCATGAGCCTGAGCTCACTTCATCGGATAACATGAAAGGACAGTTTATCAAAGAGAGAGCTAGCTGCAAACAAAAGGGAAAGTATGAGCTAACCAGTGATGAAAACTCTAACCCTAAATGTTACGTGTACAAAGCACTGGGTTGCATAATTATCTTCACAGATATTACTAAGGATCATTGTGTCATGCCTGTCCCTATTTTAGCACATGAAAAAGATGACAACACTAACCCTCTCCTCTATTTCCTCTCAATGTTTGCATTATACACTAGAAATCACTTACCTTTTAGAAGATTTTCCTCTTTTTACAATGCATGGAACACTTTTGAAGAATCAGAAAGACTTATGGGAACTGGAAATGATTTTTTGTTTCTTGTCAAAATTGACTGAGTTAATATTACACAATTTATGATTGGGGGATGATGAGAGAATGTATAACAAATGGAATTAATGCTAGAAAAACAGCCTCATGAATGGAGTCATTCTTGGATATGAAAGTAAAAGGGTTACGTAGTTTGGCAGGCAGTGGAAGGAATATGCATGTGTGTGTACATTTTTCCTTTGCCACATTGTTAAAGTAGAGAACAAAAGAGCGTACACTCCCCTCCCTACTGCTTGACCCTGCCATGACTGCCTCCCATTCCACAACTGAGTGGTGCATCTCTTTGCTTGAACTGAACAAGGTGAAAGCAGTACCACCAGCGTCTTGCTTGTCTGAAGCCTTTGCTTTTGAAGGAATCCACTGCCTGGTTTCATTTGAAACTTCCTCTGGGTTTGAGTAAATTGAGCTGAGAAAAAAATTCTATTTTTCAGTTGCCTTTTAGCTGAACAAGGACAGCGATACATTAATCTTTCAGTTTACAGTTTTAGTTGTTTCCTTTTATACATGCACACATGTATACATAGGTGTGTGTATGTGTAAGAATAAGTTAGAGATATAAACACACATATACAGATTTCCCTTGCTTTATCCAGGTTCTGTATGTGCAAACTGACTCTTATGCGATGACTCTTGTTATACCAAAAATTCATTATATGCAAGGTAAATTAAACACCAAAATATAGTCTCCTGTGTGAATCTGTGCCTCCCACTTGTTGTCTGTGACACGTGTTTCTGTAGTTGCCACCCCCATTATGATAGTGCCCTGTGCTTGTGTGTACTGTCTGCTGTTGGTGAGCACCAAAATTGTCTTGTAAAAGTGGTAGAAATAGGTCTGGAGGTCAGTACAGTTGAGGTTTTGGAACGTATCCTTATTTGTTACATTCTAAAGTAGGTTCATGCCAGTGGTCACCAACCAGTGAATTTTGATCCACCGGTAGTTCTTGGAGCCACTTGGAGTTGATCCTAGGCTAGGGTGGGAGGCTGAGTGCCTGCATGCATGCGTGCATGTGCATGCCCTAGTTCAGCAGGTCAGTCTGTGGGGAAGGGAATGGGTGGGGATTAGATCAAGGCCCCTGTGGTGAGATCAAGTGCTGGAGAGGCAGGAACGGGAATAAGTTGAGTCAGGCCCCGTCTGGGTAGGATTTATCTGTTAGGAAGGTGCACCCCCAAATAATTTTTTCTCCCTCTGCCTCGATCTGTCACCTTGCTTCCCTCCCCACAGGCTTACCTGCTGGGTGCGGGAGGCAGCACACAGCAGATCTTGGGTTGCTTTTAAATGCCAAAGGTGATCTCTTATTTAAAAAGGTTAGAGACCACTGCTTTATGCAAATTCAAGTTACACATCATTTTCCAGGAACGCATGTATAGCATAAAGCGAGGGAAACCTGTATATATACATATAAACCTGTATATACACATATGCACACACACACACGCACACAAATATATATGAAACAAATTGTGAGCAGGCCCACAACACATGACTTAAATTTTACTGTGGCTAATTGTAAACTGAATCAAGCCAAGTTCTTCATAAAATAGGACAACTTTCTGAATGAAATATATTCCTCTAATCTTATTACCAACAGCAAAGGCAGAAATTTTAGAGTATGGAATATGTCTATTCTCCATGGTAGCTTGCCCCATTTTTAATTAGGGGCAAAGTCTCTCCTTCTTACTGCTGGTTGGGGGCCCAGACAATTGTTACAGAACAGCTAAAGCACATAAGATCACAAAGTAGTTTACTTTGCTCATGTAGCCATATTCTTGGTTCTTCAATTAGCATCAGTGTTTCAAGAAATCAAACACAGTTTTATTCCTAGCAGGTAAGTGGCCTGTTATGTTACCTTGGGCAAAATTTTACATTTCATTGTAGATTTATTTACCTTTAGCTTATTCTGTCTATTAGATTGGAGGCTCCTGCTCAGGTCCCAGCACTGGTAAATGCCTGTACCTAACCATCTTGATGGGGTGCAGTGAATGTCTGTAAACACCCTGGGTTGTATGTGGGTACTTACAACTGTCATATTTAGATCAACATAACCAACGTTAGGTCAGTCTAAATGTCTGGGTGTTCAGGCATTTACCAGGCCTAAATTGCCTTAAAAATGGTGTACCTGCTCTAAAGTTAGCTCACCTCAGGAGGTGAATTTAAGACTGACCTGGATTAACCTGATCTAAAATGGATTAACCTGGTTTAGTGAATGCCTCTATGCATTCACAGTCCATCACCTGGGCTGGAAAAGCTCAGCTACTTGCTCCAGCCCTGGGGCTGTGCTGTTCCTATGCCCATGACCCTGAACAAGCTATTTTTAACTTCTAACTATTTTTAGTTTCTGGATAGGGCAACAAGCCCCTCATGGACCCACCAATACCCCCTACCCTGATCCACCAGTTCCCCTGAACCTGGCAAACCCTCCCCCACCCCAATTCCACCAGACCTTCCCCACACCCCAAATTACTTACCCTCAGGTTGCCTGTGTTGCTCCCAGAGGTGAATGCCTATACCTACTTCTCCCAGTTCAGGTTTAGGTGTCTTAAAGTAAGCCACTTAAACCTAAACTGGGTCCCATAAGTGCTTGCTCACACTCTGTGATGTCTAGCAAGGCATATTGCATAAAATAATGGTAGCAACGCTCTACAGAAATTACATTTTGCGTGTATTAAGATATTACAATTCTGGTCTATTGTTGCCATCCCACATAATACAATTCATTTCCCATTTTATGTCCTGTACAATATGTATAAGTACAATATGTATAGGGAATCCAGGATAATCCAAGGTATAAGTACTCTAGCAACAATTTTCCTTTACAATCTTAGCCACTAAGAAAAATGTTCTATGAGGTATTAAAATGAAAATCTAAAGCAAAAATAAAGTGTCAAAGTGTCAATTCAGCCCGTGCTTCACTTATCTAAATATCTCATTTTATTCTAAAGCTTAGTCTGTCTCATTCAGAGAGCAGCTGGAAATCCTTCATTCATTGGAAAAACAAAAAGGCATGAGTCAAAACAATCTCAATGTCTTTTATTCTTTTCTTATATTGTCTGGGAGCAATTTTCTCAAGATTTATAATTTATTTGTCATCTTTTTTTTGAAAATCTTGACCTGTGCAGGAAGAGAAGAAAGACCTTTGCTTTAAAACTGAAAAACATAAACAACCTTGGAAAATGAATTTTTTACTCTTTTGATTTCACAAACATTACATACAAATTTTAAAGAATGTATTATTGCTTAGATACTTAAAGATAAAGGAATGAGCACTGAAGCCATGTCTTCTGCAGAACAAAATACTGGATCATTTGAGCCTGCAGGAACCATATATTAGCTGATTCAGTTCAGACAACTAATTATTTTTAAAGATTTAAAAAGAAGACAATGGGTGTGTCCACATGTAAATTTATGCATGCCTAAACTTAATGCACCTTAGCCTAAGGCGACAGACTTAGGACTTGGCATACTGACAGACACTGCTGCTGCCAGAACTTCCATTCCAGCTCCAGTATCTGCACCTTGAAGAACTGCACCCACCACTGCTTCTTCTTGGTGGCACCCAGTGGCAGTGCAGGGCCCTGTGGGCTTGGCTCTGGTCCACTCGGTTGGCATAAAATGTTAAGCCACCTTAAGACATCTACAGGTCCCTTAAAGCGTCTTAACTATCCGTGCCTAAAATCTATACCTGCCTCAGCAGGCATCAAATTTAGGCATGATTAGCCTAAAATCACCATTTTGAAGGCACATTAAGGGCATGGGTCTATATGTGTGTGCCCTTAATGTGCCTTTTAAAATAGCAATTTTAGGCCAATCACACCTAAAAGAGGCATGTGTAGACGTGCCCAATATATACAAAAAACACTAGGTGTGGGAACCTTTCCCAAAATGTTAAAGCCAGCCTCCACACAACAGTACAAAGTCCATTCTGCCAAATCAGTAATAGACTCCAGAATAAAATAAAATCCAGAAATATTCTCCTGTAGACTTCAAAATTGAGGGTCCCTCACAGACAAAACCCTCCAGTAATTCTCTGGATGGAAGTGGTTAGCTATGCTAGACTGAAGTCAGACAAAAAGTAAGCCAGTAGCACCTGAGAAACTAATTGGCTCAGAAAAACATGAGCTTTCAGAGGTAACATCTAATGAAGTCAGTTGTTGCCAATGAAAGCTGACAACTTTCTGAACGAGTCAGTTTCTAAGTATTACTCTGTCCTACCTTCGTACTGTAGGTGGATTACTATTCAGTGTTTCTGCTGACCAGAGTTGTAGCAGGATGACAGAGTAAGCAAGCGGGGCTAGCCTTTTTTGGCTTGTGCCCCATTAATTAGTCTTGTACCCTCTCTAAGTGCCCTTCCCTTGCCCAATCTGCTTCTCTGCTTTCTGCTTCCTTCTGTGTGTTCTCTGCTCAATCTAATTTGCTTTCTGCTTCCTGCCCTGTCTGTCCCTGTGCTCTCTGATCTGCTATGTGCCATACACAGAGGCTGATCATGCTACTCAGGACTACAGGTTGGTCACCCCTGCCCTAAAGGCTACAGATCCTAAGGTATATATTGTTTTGTATGTAAATATCTATACATTCTTCTGCACCCAGAAACCAACAGTCAAATCAGTGACCATATGAAAATATATTGGTCAAGCTTCACCACCTGTATCCTGAACTTAGTTTTGTTTCTAAGTTGATACAAGCTGTGGCTTCTTTAAAAAATATGATAGGCATGAGCTAATCTTTAGGTAATAAAGGCATGGATCACAGTGACCTGGTCTGCTTCCAAAAGAAACAAATACAATGTGTAAGCCAAAAAGACAAGGCTCAGTACTGTTGCTATGTAATAATTTAATAGGGGCCAGAAATCCAGCAACGCTCAAGATTATAAAACTTAAGCTACTAGCAACAAACACCTTGAGTAGGGGCACATTTACATTCCTTGGCATATCTTCTGGTTGCTTCCTATGACTACCAATATCACCTCAATCTTACTGTACTAAACTTCAGCCTAATATCCTAGTTTTTGGAGGCCAACACAATCAAGAAAGTTATACCTTTAATAGAATAAGTGCATCCAGCCCTTCAAAATTAGATGTTAATGGTTAGCCAGTGATATTGACTTGGTTTCCAACTGAATACTGTCTCAGTTCTAGTTCAAACACTAGATCAAGAGTGTGGAAAAAAATCCTCCCCCCTCTCTCTGTAGAAATCCTGCCTCTCTCTCTCTGCCTTACCTTGGGACATCCCACACACCCCTCCCTTTCACCTATGCACTATTTGATTTTAAACTGGTCATCTACACAGCTGAGAGAGGGAAATTCCTGAGGGAGCTCACTCTTTCCTTTGTCCTGGAGCAGGTTTTTGGGAAGGTGAAGGGGAATCATTTTTAGGCACAGACAATGAAGCCTCTAGCCTCTAAAGCTCTCTCATTCTCTGGATGTATATGTGAGTAACTAACCTGAAATTTAGCCCATATATTAGGGGTCCATGCGTTATAAGAGCCAACAAACCCTTCTGTTTTGCTCAAGGATTTTTTTTTGTAATGCTCGTTTATCTTGTACTCTTTCCCCATTCTCCCTCTCTCTGATAAATAAAAGCTATCTGTTACAGCACACCTAGCTGTGAATGCTTGAGAGGAGGGACAGGCCTATTCACTCCTAGCAGAGATTCACTGATTATTATATTATTCTGTTGTACCTGAAAATATCTTGGGTGGTTATAGGCTATAAGGAGCACACAGAAATACTACCAGTGGGCAAAGAATCCCCAAGGTCTGCAGGGTCTATGTACCCTGGGCTGCACAGAACCAGAACAGAGACCAGAGCCCGGGTGGTGGCAACAATTACCCCAGGCTTCCAGGTGTGCTCCAGGAAGGGGGTTGACTGGACAGAGGCACCTCAGGGGAGGCACCCAAAGTGGGATTTTGGTTGGTCATAGTGAGGCAGATGGCTCAGCGTAGTAGTGACCCCTACTGTTCTGCCACAAAGTACTACATGTACTGCAGCAGCTAAGAAAGTCTCATGGTAGTCACAAAGTCACACGCACACTCATTTATGGTGGGGGGAGGGGAAACAGGGGGGTTTGACATATTATACCATACCTTGAGCAATAGCAGGTTGGAAAGAGGACATTCTTCAGGCTGAATTTTGTCCAACTGTTCTACTTTCTATTTTATAAAAGGTGGCAACCCTCACAATTTTCCCCTCAGCTTATGGGCCTGAATAAAAGTCAACCAACCATCGACTTCAGCATGATTTGAATCGGAAACTAAATGATTATACTATTTATGAAATGTATGTTTTGATTTGTTTGTTTTTTAAATCAGTATTAGTTTATTTAAAATTACTGAATCATGCCCAACAAAAATATGCTCCAATGAACAATTTATATGCAAACTATTCCTGCCTGGGACTAGTCTGGATGCTTTATTTTTAACACATTATTGGAAAATAAACACTTATGAAGAATTGTTTATTTCAATATTACTACTTGACTTGAAAGAACCAAAAAGTAAACCCAAGCCACATCCTCAGTAGGAACAACTCTGCTGAGTTCAATGAAACTGTACCTATTTACACTAGCTGAGGTTCTAATGCAACTTCGTGAGATGGGGGTGCCAGAGCTTTTATGGTGGCACCAACAGTGAAGGAGTTAATGCTGCTGCTGCTCAATCCCCATTGCCACAGCATTAACGTGGCCAGCATCCAGGGACCGCCTTTCTCAGGGAGCCTATTGCCTATAACCAACTGCCACCATTCAGTTGCTGGTGGCAACTAAAAACTCTAAAATTGGCAACAGTGCCGACCCCTGGGTGCTGGAGGTGCTGCAACTCTAGCAGCCACAATGAGAAATCCCACAAGCCAGATGACCTACTCCTGCAGCAGGCTATTTCAGACAGCAGTGCTCAACTTATCAGCCCTACAGGCTAGATGTCTCACATGTGGCTCACATGTGGCTGGTCCAAAGCCCTGGTCCTACAGATGAATTTAGTCTACCGTAGTGGTTTTCAACCTGGGGTCTGCAGACCCCTGGGGGTCTGCAGATTATGTTGAAGGGATCTGCAAAAGATGGCTATGATCACTCAAAAGTATGTGAATACCCTCACTTAGAAGTCAGAGGGGTTTGCACTTTCATTTGAAAATTTTAGGGGTCCACAAATGGGTAAAGGTTGAAAACTACAGGTCTACAGGCCTGATCCAGCATGGGGTCAGTGCACGGGGTCAGTCTGTAGGTGCATCCGGCATATGAAGCTGGGCCAGTGCTAGATTCAACTGTGGAGTGACCATGGTATATTGACTTGATTCAGTTGGAGGGATGGAGGTTGAGCACTGCTAATCTAGGATAGCTAATTCAAGGTATCAGACTTTCGACAAAGGAGATATTTTTCAGGATAAAGATTTTTTACCTTCAGTTTTGTGTACCCACTTCCTACATGATAGGGGGTAGTGACTGCACTGCATAACAAAAAAAATGGCTGACAACTGTCCATCAAGATCTCCCACTCGCATTTAGAAATCCTTAAATAACATAGAATAGTCTAGTCAAGCAGAATGTCTATTGCCTTATATCTCTCGTAAGTGTTAAAAATTGGCAGAACTGGAATGGCTGCTCACTCCATGGCATAATCTCAAATACATGGAATTCATAATTCCACAATATTTTACTCCTTAACATATCTTAGAGGATATCAGTGGTTACATTTCAAATGAAACTCAAGGTATTTTTGTTTTCTTCATAATTTGTATTGTTATGGGTACTTTTTGCATTTGAGGTTTGGTCTGGTGGGGTGAAGAAAGTTTTAATTTATGGAAAGTTGAAACTATGCTTGTTTACTCTAGGCCTGCTTTAGGGTTTATTTATCAGATCAAATTGCCTTTGACTTTATAAAAAAAATCTGTTTTTAGTTAAAATGCCTTAGGCTTCTAAATGATTTTGGGCATAGTTTCTAACATACATTAAAATGTATTTTTATTCTTGTAGCAGGTTGATGTACCATCTACAGAACTTTTAGATTCCTTAGAAACATATGGGTATCTTGTGAGCTTCACTTTATATAAATCTTAAACATAGCCCAATTTATGGATAGAATTTCAAAAAGATCATTTTATACCAAATTAAAAGAAGTAATTTGCCAAGCTGCATATGCTAAGGACTAAAATAATTTTCAATAATTCAGTTAAAAAAGTTATGTTATGTTTTTTGAAGACAACACTCAACAAAAAGTATCTCTAGCTAGGTGCAGACCCTATTCCCAGAATTTTATAACAGTCAGGAAGTAGCTTGTAATAGCACATTGGTCAACACCTCCTCTTCCAAAAAAAGTCCCATCCAATACTCACTGAAGTCTCTGGACTCCACTTCACTTCATTCAACCCAGTAAGACTTGATTCGAGCAAGTGTTTTTCAGAAGTTACTCTGCCAAGGTATCTGAAGAGAGACTGCTTCATCTATTACAGCAGCCAATAACATTCTCTGGCAGCAAGCCAGAATATCTCAGCTCAAGTCCAAAGTAGGGGCCACTGCCACTCCCTTCCACAGCTTCTCCCAGATACCCAGGCCTGGTGTGGCATGGGCAAAGTTGCCTATTGCCTTAGCTGTCTGGCCACACATGGCATGGGGACAGCTCCCTGTTACCAAAGGCCCAGTTCTGCAGGCTGGATCCAATGGCTCCATGAGTCAGATCTGGCCTGCAGACCACAAATTGCTGACCCCTGATCTAGTATAAGTCCTAAATAATCAGCATTATGTAAATGAGCCATTGCAAAGCACAAAAATTCTCATTTTTACTATTAATGCAAAGTAGTCCTCCCAACATCTTCCTTCCCAAAACATCATATTTAACAATCTGCATCAACGTAACACAGAAGTTTAGACCTATATATAATCTACTGACAATGTTCAGTCAGTTTCTAAGGTGTCCTGACTTGTTGCACTGAACTGCAGATCTCCATAAACATTCACACCACTGTTGTCAAACAGATGTAAATTCACTATTTCAAACTAAACTTTCTGTGTCTGTTGGTGTCAGATCTCCTGTGCCTTCCCAGGCAAAATGGCTAATTCAGTACCACTTTCCTCTCTCCATTCAGGAATTTGTAGGTGTTTCCTATTCCTTCATGTTATGCAACTAATTTGGGTGACACCGTCGTATGACTGGAAGGCTACTTTGTCTGACACCTCTGCCTGCACTCAATTTCCTGATTGTAGATAAACACAGCTCTATTTTCATGAAGTGCTGGCAGTTGCCCAGCTCAGGATGATACTGAGTTCATTTGGCCTTATCTGCCTTACTTTGTATCTAAAAATAATCTCAGTATTCTTGGGATGGTGTTCAGAGATCCCTTTGGCAATGGCAAAAAGTGGCTTATGGTTAATTTCTGCTAAGACAGACCTCTTATAAAGACATAAAAATAATTACACCTGTAATCTTAGCCAAAGTCTCGTCTACTGGGACATAGTTACAGTCAGGTTTTGTTAGTTTCTGTTACGTTTAAGCTATCGGCTTCCTATTTCAGCATAGTGTTGCAATTACGTCAGTTTCTCAACATAGTAATTAAGATATTCATCCCATTTATCCCTTGGACATTTTTATAGGAATACCCTCAAGATGTTCATATGGGCAGCTATAGATTAGACACAACTTTCTTACCACCATAGACCATTCCAGAGTATGTTAAGATAGGCATGGTGGAGATATGTAGGTCTTGCTATATTAAGTTCACTCTAAGGCCTGTTCTTTCTATTATATAGAATTTACATTTTTGTTTGTGAGCCCAGCAGCTCTGGCTCTTCCCAACACTGGTCAGAACCTCCTGTCATGCCCTTCTGCTGTTTTTTTCTCCCACAAATTAGTATTCCCTGTACCATACACAATTATTGTATTTTTCTGTGAAACCTCTCAGGAGCCAAACACAACCTAAATGGCAGTTTGAGGAAACAAAGTCAGCCACAAGACATGCTGAATGGACACTAATGCATATTCTGTTTGTCTAATAGCTGCTGCCAGAATCCCGCTGACTCATCAAGCATCAAAAAATATTAAGCATCAGCCTTCTTTAAAAAATTTCTCCCCCCCAAGGTAATATCATAGGTTCTCTTTTCACAAGTTTATTTCTTAAGGAGTTATATAAACATAAATGTTTCAGGGTGTGCATTTTTTTCAACAATGACCAGACAGTATAGTCATCTGATTCCTAGGGCAATAAGCCTCTAATTCAGTGCAAGAATTTTCCTAGGGGGTGAGCTGTGGGACAGCTGGGGCTGTACAGCTTTGTTCTAATTACTTAAAAGAGCTTCTCTATTTCATAGACCAGAACTGTCCAGCTGGTGGCCTGTGGACTATGCCACTTGCCAGCAGTTAAACTGCATCCTGTGGAGCTTGTCAGCATGGCTGTCAGAGCCACTGAGCTCACGCAGGTCTGGAGCCCGTGAGATCAACACCACTGCTGCTGCCGCTTCCCACACACCCTCTTGCCTGCTGCCCAATTTGGAGCCTTCACTCACCATTGGCAGCTAAAAATCGGTGGCAGGGGAAAAGGGGGATAATTAATAAATGTGTTAATTATCCCTATACATACACCCTTAACGAGGAGAAGCTCTGAGTTTTACCCTGTTATCTTCAAATGCCTGCTGTTTCTCTTTCACTGCTAACATCACTGTTTCTAGCACCACTTTGGTTTGTGCATCTGTACTTGAGACTGACCGAGCTTCATGCCATCCACTGCCCAACTTCTAACTAACCAGCATTATGTAACAGTACAACAACCACTTCCATTCGGCTCTTGTGAGAACCTCTTGCAATTCTCCACAGAGCTTTAATAGTTAAGTCCCTTGCCTCTTGTAGTCAATGGAGATTTTGTTGCTGATTTCAGTGAGAACAACATTAGGTGTTAGCATACAACCTTTCCTATTTGTTTTCTTATTTGCAGCATGGAAACATTCAATGACCCGCCACCCAGAAAATCAGCAACAAATGAAAGTTGATTTTCAAGTTATGAATGAATCCATTCTGTATTTGTCTTCAAATGATTCTATTTTTTCTCCAAAAAATCATTTTAAACTGGGTAAAATATTGGCTGTACGTTAATAAATGGATTTTGCAGTTGATTTCAGTGGGTTCAGGATTATACCCTTTAATTGTAGCCTGCCATATCTGCTATGCCTCTGAAATATGTGTACCTCCAAGGAAGTTCAGAAATTAAGATCTGTCTTCTCCCATATTCCATATTTAAAAGGCTGGATACACCTGTTTTCTCTTTTTCTCTTCTTCTTCCACATGATTAAATTAACATGTGAGCAGGGTGGGCACCAGAAGTAAGACGAAAGGAGACTATGTATCTTGCACTGCTTGAAAGGCAAGAGTGGAAAGGAAGACTAAGTTGCCATAGACACAGCTGATGATAAATGAAAAGGTAGAGCTCTAATGGGAAGGGGAAAAAAGTGAAGAGCAGCGAAGTGGTCAATAAGAAAACAAGAAATCTAGCAATAATAGTGGGACCATTTTGTAAAGCAGTAGCAGACTTCAAGGCTTTACAAGTCAGTTTCCATTTAGAGGAGAAAATAGTTATTTTCAGTCAAGTATTTTCTTAGTATAATTTATTTACAAAATGTCTAGAAGTCCTGTTTCCTTGAACACAAGCATTAAGGAACTGGACACAAGAATTCTCACTCCAATCTTTGATTAATACTGTTTCTCAACCCTCTCCCAGTTCTCAAGCTTTTCACCTGAGAAACACACTCAGCACAAAGCTCCTCACTTTGGACTACATGGTCGCAATAACCAAGTTTCCTCTTGTTTAATAGCTTTGCAATAGGGTACCTGAGACATCACCACTGTAAAAGGAAAGAATTTTAACCCCGTGGTCTTAATGAGGTGGAGATGCTCATACACAAAAGCCATGGCAAACATTAAAAAATAAACACCCGACATCACCCAACAACCCAGCCAAACACCTTGAGAGTTAAACACACACAAGAAGAGGGAGTAAAGAAACAGGTAAAAAAAAGTAACCGATGAACATCAGTCAGAGGATAAAGCAAGAAAAGCTGAAAAGGAGGGCAGTTAGGCAACAATATATAAAACTTCAGTTCAAAATTAAAACTAAAACAAGCAGTAAGTCCTAGATTGTGTGTTGTATGTTGAGTGCACTTTAATGGATTCTATTCATTTGACAATTGTTACTAGTTCCTTTGTTGTTTCCCATTATGTCATTTCATAGAAGAAAAAGGACATTTAAAAATGGCAATCAATGTATCTTTTTCCCTGGTTAATTGTGTTATGTATAAATGTCCTTGTGCTCATGCAGAGCTCATTACAGAATCAAACTATTTAACTATTAGCTTCTAAAGAAAAATATTTTTCATGTCTGCACAGATCCTGGCTCACTGTTAGGAGACGTATATATCATAGAACAAGCCCAGTCCACTACAAATTATATCTGCTACCATTACCTAGGCATTGAGCCCATCAGAGAAAGTCTGGTGAGACCTGCCTTACAACATGCTTTGACTGTCTGATATTCTTCATTAAAGTAATAGATAGATAAATAGATAGATAAATATGCAACTGAATGTTTCTATCCTTTGAATTTTGATAATGTGATCTGGATATATCTATCCTGAATGTTATGGTAAAATGATATTGTTAAAAAAGTTAAATAAATTTAAAATAACATAGCTAAATATTTTAGCATATTCCATAGATATTTCTGTGGAAATGTTGAATAAAACTATGAAAAGGGATCGTCATCTTGACATGACTGAAGGTCTTAAATGTTCAGTACCATGTTAGTTTTTTAAGAATCTAGGCAAATATACAAATCTTGGGTCTCTGGCAACCTGAAATTACAATATTTCACTGTAACAAAACTCTTTCTGCCTGTTTACCATCCCTTTATGAGCTCTAAGCTTCATCTTGCTTATTGAAGAACGTAGTTATATTTCACCAATCTCAAAGAGTTCTGCTTTTAGCATAGAATTTTTTTCCCTAAATTAATTACTTTTGAACCACTTTTTTTAGCAACCTGTAATTCTCCTTTGGCAATTTATGGCCTGTGATAAGATCCCCAAAGAAAACTTCTCTATTTTGGTAGTTTCTAGAACTCCTGCATCACTGAATCTTGTTAAATTGTGTGTAGAGGTATGAACCAAACAAGCCCAACAAAATCTTTCCTTCTGAGTTTTTAAATGCTTTTTTCTGTAAGTAAATGATGATAGTCCAGATGTAGCATGATAAATGAAAATCATATCTTAAGATCAAATGTGATAGACTACACAGAAAATAAAGTAAGTTTTTCCCATGGTTACAATGCAGAAGCATTTAGTATAAATTGCATAAGCTATTTCCACATGTTATGCTGCATAAAGGCTGGACTAAATTGCCCTTCCACATCTTTAATTCCAAAGTCTCTCCATAGAAGACTAGTATATTCCATTCGTTAATTTTTGGGTAGTGCTAATCAGACTACACAGTGCACTAGAAGTGAATGATGTCAACAATAGTCATTGAAATTAATGGGCATAGATAGGGATACAGGTTTTTTAAATCTTTATCTATAGAAGGTGGCTGGCACCAGGACATAAAGATCAGTTTTCTACCCCCACTCCTGTATATAATGCACACTACTTACAAATGACAATGACACTTCAATTAACCAGCCTAGAGATTGAAATGGGGGGTGGAAAGGAGGACTCTTTCTCCAGAATGTTGTAAGAACATGCAGGGCTAGCGGGAGTAGCAAGATACAGATAAAAGTGGTGGTAGGCAGTGCACAATGCAGGGGCAGTGGCTGCTGCGAGGGAAGCTATCACCTCCTTTTTGAGTGGCCATTTAAACACCAATTTTCAGCAGCTAAAAAGGTGACATCTTCCCCCTCCAGCCACTGCTTGTGTACCATGCACAGCCACTGCTCTGAGCACCATGTACTGTCACTGCTGATCTGCCCTCCCCACAACACTGCTCTGCCCTCTGGAGCGAGAGCTAGAGCTACTGCAAGATGCAAGGTGTTTGTCTTGGTATAATCAGCCAAATGCCGACCACAACCTCATCTCAACCTTTGGCTTGATATCCTTGCCTCAGATTGAACTTGACCTTGGCTTATACTCTGACCTACCATGCTCCATTCAGGCTGACTAGGTGCATCTACATGTGCAATTAATATGAAGCAATACACTCTGGAGAAGTTTGAGCTGGAGTAAATTACTCCTGGTGCAGCATCTACACAGGCACCTGGGACAGCAGCAATTTGAGCCAGGGCAGAGCAGGCTTGAGCTGGCAGGGAGCACAGAGGTAGAACCCTAGGCTCTGGATGGTGGCAGAGAGAGCCAGAGGGGCTGGCTGGGGTATGAGGGTACTGAAAGTGCAGAGCTATGTGGCTAGGCAAGAGGCAGGAGTCTGGCCACCAGCTAGCTGGGGTGACTGGGTCCAATTTATACCCATGGTCAGCATCTACATGCGTGTTTAGTTATAATAAAATACATCCCTGTAAGATAATACTATCCCCAACAGTACTACTTTTTGGCAGTGTAAATTAATTTACTGTGGCCTAATAGTGTCATGTGTAGACAGTCATGCTTTACTCTGCTGCTAATTAGTCTATTCTGCAGTAAAGTGCATGTGTAGATGCACCCACTGTTTATGACCCTACAGTGTCAGGGAGAAGAGGGACAAGAGGGTAAAGCACACTCCTAAGTCCATTCTGGAATACCACACTTTAGGTACAGCCTTGTGCTTATGCTCTGCTTTCTCCTCATTGCTTAGAGATGCCTGAGCTGTAAGGCTTCATCAAGGCTTCCTCAAAGCTGTAGTCAGGGTCATATGGGTAAGTAATTTCCTTTGAAACAACAAGTTGCCTGATTTAAAATACGTCCATGCTTGAAGAAAATAATCTGGAGCAACAGCAGTAACAGCGGAAGAGCATGAGTGATACCTTCACTCCCACAAGACATTTTGACATCCAATAATATCAGCAACAAAACAAAACAAAACCAAAAAAACAAAACCCAAAGTGATACAGGGTTTGGGACAGCTAGAAAGTATTACATGAGGTATAGTTTTGTAAAAGATAGCCAGTGTTTATATAAATGCTAAATATAGTGAACAGAAGTAAAGATTTGTTAATTTTAAATTGCATTGCCTACTAACTCTTCCCTTTTCTTGGATCATTTTTAAACTTTCTGAGGCATGGAACCTCTCTGTTTGTGGGCATATATAACACCTAGCATTTGATAGTCTGATCCTCTTGGAGAGCATATCAATATTCTTACACTGAAGTAAAGAGGACTAATTATGGAGTAAGGAACAGGAAAGTTACTGCATTATACTGCAGACTGAGGGTGAATTAATTTAGTCTGTTCTGAAAGTGAAGTAAGCTACTTTGCATAAAAGCATTCTTAGGCTAGAAATAGATGTTGCCAAGTGAAATAGATCAGCTATGCTAGGATGTATCCCAGCACAGTCCCAGGCTAAATCCAGGACACACTCTCTTCCAGGTCACTAAACCACACATCCTTTGGTTTGTTTTTTTCATTTCCTAGCCTCACATTTCCCACTTTCAACTGCCCTAGGGGGTCAGCTTTAAGGAGAGGATTGGAGAGGAGCCTGATAGTTAGTGCGCTGTGCTAGGAATAACTACTCATTGTGTTGCTTGTGGGAGGGGTCTGATGAGAGTGGTGGTGCTGAGTGCTAGAAAGTCCTACTTGAACCCAGGGACTCAAAGACCTTGGCTGCTGCAATACAAGGTACCTGCTATTCTGGAGCTGGCAGCAGCAGCTCCTGGGGGCAGGGAGCCATCTCCCACGTGCTGATGGATGGCTGACCGGGAGCAGATTTAACAACAGGTCAGGCATCTACATGAACGCTACAGCACCATTACTAATCCCAGGTAAATTTGCTTGCTTACATTTGCAGGTAGCAAATTTACTTGGGATTAGGGAGGTTTACTGCAAAGTCAGCATGTGCATATGTAAATGCACATGCTTCCTTCACAGTAAACTATGCTAATGTGAAGTTAAATGTGTCATGTAGATATGCCTATTGTGAAGCAAGAGACGCAGTTTCAAATCCCTTCTGGATGAACAGCACCTAAAACCTAAGACTCTTGCTCCCTGGTAAGTGCCCTAACAACCAGGGTATTGTACTAAAACACTGGAGCTCCCAAACACCTGTTAGCCATGGGATTTTGTCCAACTACAAGTTTGGGACCATTGTGAATATCTGGGTTAGTATGTGTCAACATGTACCAGTCTGGCCAGAGCACAGCTCTACTGAGCATGTGCAGTGGGTACATGGACATTTGTGCATAGCGAGCTGAATCACAAACTGTGCAAAGTGGCAAAGATTGCAGTTACATGGCTATGTCCATGCCCTTCAGGCATATAAAGTGTAACTGGATTTAGCTCCAACAGTTCCTATGCAGAGAGTTAGTGCAGAGTAACAAGTATAATATAAATTCACACTGTAAATTATTGTCTAGTAATTTCACCACGCAGATTATGCTTAAAATTGTATTCAACATGAGTAAAGATAGCAAAAGCTTCTTCCCCACCCAAATCAATAATTATTTCAAATTCATAATCTAAATCAGCAGCCTGACCTACCCATCTTACTTATAACAGACATACAACAGTTAAAGGGAACTCCTTTGAAATGCAAAACTATAAGTAATTAAACAAAACATATTTAGTAATTAGACTTAAATGAATACCTGCTTTCTCATATCATTTACTATTAGTTTTGATTTTTCCACATAATATTGCAAAGGGATTTATTATATTCACCTTTCTCATGATGGAACTTATACTGGTAAATTCTGTACATCTGAAAAAGACTGCACGCTAAATTTATACAAGAAATTTTGGATTATATTAGCTACACAGAAGAACGGAATATATTTTTTCTATGGCTAAAAATCAGTTTAAAACTATGTAGGAAAATGTGACTTGTAAGAAAAAGTTACCCAATTAATCTAGATGAAGCTAAATTTGAAAACTAACATACCACTTCAAGGTGAAATAAAGCACTGTTGGGATGCGGGGGGTGGAGATTTTAAGCCAAGCAAAATGTATATGCTCTTTAGTTCATCTGTTTCTGTGGTCCCTTTCGAGCAGTATGCATCATATGCTTGTTAGAAGCTTCAATTAACGCTGTTTGGTTTATTCTTTCATTAACTTTGAGTAGTTTGGTGAGTTATATATCAATTTCAAGAAGCATTTTACCCTGTTCGCTATACTTGGCACCTTCTAAATTGTGCTTTCTTCATTCCAGTACATATGATATCCATTCTGCAAATTTATTCTGTGTATTATGTCAACTATATTACATGCATAACTTTTCCCCCCCCATAACTTACATCCCTCTTGGAACATGCCATATAAGAATGTGATTTACTGCCATGCAGTCAGCAAAACTCCAAATATTCTATACGTCATATTGCATATTATTCTGTAGTTTGGGACTTATGTTTTCCGCTGTGAATGTGCTTTATTAGTTTAACATCTAATTGTGAAACAAAACGCTCCTTGATGAACAGAAACTGTAATTTTTTTAACAGATTTAGAGTGGAAATTAGGTGCTTCTGCTCTTCTTAGAAAGAAGAAATTTACTAACCCAGATCCACTGCCAAGTTTTCTGATCTTCTTTAATAAATGTTACATTTAATGACTTCAGATAGTTGCAGGACTCAAGCGGTAAAACAGCAAAGCTCTTGCTATGTCTTCTAGTTGTTCACTGTCCCCCGCCACCCGACCCCCGCAGAGAACCATCAGTCACTCACCCTGAAGCAAGCAGTGGTTTCATCTGGATTCCTGAGGAGCTGAAAGACATGAAAATTAAGTTCCAGGGGAGTTTTATTCAGGAATAATTTCCTTGGAACATTAAACTAAATAGTACTATGATTCATTTACACAACTCACTAGTCTCACATTACATGGATCCCATAGGTGGATCCAGGATCATGGCAAGGTAGGTACAGTCACATCCATTTCATCTGAGTGGCCACATCTACCCCAACCAGCTGACTGGTGCAGGATCTGGCTGGAGTTCCTACTTTTTCATGGCTTTGTAGCCCAGAAGCTGAGCACTATCACTGTTTAGCCCCCCTATCTCTGTCCCTCCAAATTCAGCATCGGGGAAAAGAGAGGACAAGTAGTGTTTTTCACACAGCTCCTGAGCTCAGAGGCTGAGCACTGCTGCCACCTGCCTCCTCTTTAACCCTGCTGTTGACTTGAGGGGGTAAAAGGGGAGTGGGGAAGAGAAGGGAACTGTAAACAGGAGTTGTGCTCACCCCATGGTCTTCAATGCTGCATGAGAGCACAGAGTCAGATCTCACACTGATCAGCTGATGAGCTCAAAAAATTCACTGCACATGTTGCACACGGCCAAAGGGGTGTGAGACTGCATTGCCACACCTGCTGCATCTGCCCCTGAACAGGTGTAATGTATTTGAAGTCAAACCACATTATAGATAACAGGGGAGTTCAAGATCCATATCTACCGAACCCTGAACTGATAATACAGGAACAAGCTATTACTACACTCACAGGTTATGACAGGGGTGTCCGACCTACACCATGCATGCCCAGGTGTAGGAAGGAAGCAAGGAACACAGTACTTGAGAACAGGGAGTGGAAATCAGAGGAACAGATCAGCCAAGGAGCACGGAGCAGGGAGCAGAGCAACCCACGGAGCAGATGAGGGGGATCAGAGTGGCACTTGAAGAGGGTGTGAGGCATATCTTTGAGGCATGACTGCCAAAAAGGTTTGCCTACACTGTGTTATGATATCAGTGTCAGTTTGCTTTGCTCTCTTACAGCACTGTACTGTACTCTGAACTTGAGTAATTTAAGTTTTCTAAATAAGAAAGGCATGCAGTGTGTTCTGTCTATGGAAACTCATCAGTAAAGAACTGCATAAACCCTGAAAGCTTTTCATAAAGGATACTTGACAATGATTGTGATAGCCATGTGAAGCTCCCTCCAGCTAGACACTCACCAGGAGTCCTAACATATGGGATGTGTACTTTTAAGATCTCCTTGACTATTATGAAGTCCAGAATCTGCCTGCCTAATTCTCTTTCTGCTGACCTCTCAGGTCAATGTGCTTTGACACTGGTTAGTCAAAGTTACAAGAGCACCCCATCCCTTCCTTCCCACTTCAACATTTCCTTTGTGACACTAGGATTCTTCCTAATTTATATATCCCCCCATCAACCAAGTTTTCCTTGCTCTGCTGCTGGTGATATTCCACTCAGCTTTAACTGAAGTTCTTTACCGGAGGCTGGTGATCTGCTGTCTCCACTCAAGTACCTGCCTTAGCATGCCTGTTTTTTCAGTGAGAGCTCAGTCATTAAAGCTAATTACTCTTCAGATTATAGTCTGACATAGATGGGCAGCAGCCCTCTCAAAAATGATACATTTCATATCACATCACCTTTTGGAGATACACATATTGTTCAACCTCAAGTACCTGTGAAGTATGCAAATTTAAATGGACTAAGAATCTCCCTCCACTCCCCTCCCCCCACCCCACACTCATCTCTAAATTCATTAATTGTGACTCATTTCAATTAACTGTGGTTCAATCCAGGGACAAGTCTATCAGGCTGTGTGCTCTCCCTGGCCATATACCATCTTTTGCATTTAAATTACTACTTCTACTTGATAGCTTGATCTCTGCATGTTCCTATATAACGTCTGATGAAGTAAGCTGTGGCTCACAAAAGCTTAGGCATCTTATATTCAGCTGGATTATAAGGTGTACCTCTGTTTTGCCTCCTGCCTGACTTCAAACTAACATGGCTAGCTACCTATCTACGACCACATACTGGCAGAGAAGCAATGCATCCTGGAGGGGCTATACATGTAAAGTGAGGGCCTACCTCTGTTTTGTTCTAAATGAAAACACAGGACAATCAACAGAGATGTCTGTTTATAGAATCACAGGCTTGGAAGGGACCTCGGGAGTCATCTGGTCCAATCCCCTGAATAAATGCCTTAATGCTGCTCCTAAAGTATCCCTGCCTGGTGCTTATCCAGCTTCCTCTTGAAAGCCTCCAGTGAAGGAGATCTCACAACCTTCTTGGACAGTCTATTCTAATGCCTTACTGTTTTAACAGTAAGAATGTTTTTTCCTAGTATCTAATCTGAAGTCACTTTGCTGAAATATTAAGCTACTTCATGTCCTCTTCTTTATGGCATCCTTTCAGGTATCTGAAAACCATTATCATGCCCCTCCCCTTATTTTTTTCTCCAAGTTAAAGATGACTAGTTCTCTCAACCTTTCCTCACATAGCATTCCTTCAAAACCCTTTTTCATTTTTGTTTCCTGACTCTAGACTCTAACTTTTCTACATCCTAATGTGGAGGACACAACTATATTTAATACTTTAAGTGAGGCCTAACCAATGCCAAGTAGGAGTAGCGCTATTCCCTCTTGTGTCTTATGCCAAATAATCCTGCTGATACAGCCCAAAGCTACATTTTCCCCTCAACTGCATCATATTGCTGGCTCGTGTTGAGTCATGTGATCCACCAAAACCCTGAGATCCTTCCTAGCACTATTACAACCAACCGTTATCTCCCATTCTGTGTCTGTGCTTTTGGTTATATTTTCCTAGGTGCAGCAACTTACACCTGTCTGCACTGAACTTCACGCTGTTATCTCTAGCCCAGTTTCCAGTCTATCAAGATCTTTCTGAATTCTATCCTCCAAAATGTTTGCAAACTTCCTAGTTTCACGTCATCTCCAAACTTGATCTGGAAGCTCTCTGTTTTAGCATCAAAATTAAATAGGAATAGCATGTTAAATAGGAAACGCACCTGTGGAACCATGTTTGAAACCTCCTGCCTTTCTTCCACTGGCTCAATCAGAACAAGCCGAGGGTCAATTTGCAGCACAAGCAAAGGGTCAACTGATAAAGGATCAATTCTCTCTCCACCTTATAGTCATTTTATCTAGCCCCTATTTCTCCTGTTTGCTTATGAGAAGGTCACATGGGACTTTTCATTTGCTGCAAAGTGAAATGAATGAGAAAGGGAGAGCAGAAAGATATATGTATAGGTATAATTATAATACCAAAATGTTAGCCTGGAGAACTGGATTCTCTCTTTGCCTCTGTTACAGAGTTCCTGTAATAGTCATTTAAAACTAAACTTTTTCACAGGTGGTTACTGTATATTTCGCATTTTCTTTATTCTCAATTTAAGATTTGTGTTGGGGGGCAGGGGGGGGGGAGGAGAAAGGTGGATCACTCTGCCTATTGCAGTGCAACATAGAGATACAGCAGCTGGCAGTTTAGCCACAATAGCATGGAACTCTGCATCACCTAATTCTGTAATCTGCCAAGGCTAGACTGTTTCTGGTAGCCAAAACTAGCTTGTTTAGTGGCCTGAGTGTTATTTACTTTGCTTTGCAGCACAGACCTACTCATATATATAGTATAATAAGGTATATGTGCAAATTAAAGTTGCACAGGCAACATTTGTATTAGAAAGTCAAAACTGGAGTGCATGACTTTCAGGTTTGATAGTCTTTCACTATAGGTCAATTCATATAAATTTAAAACCTTATAATGAAAGACTGTCAAAGTTGCAAAATCAAGCACTCCAAAGTTATGAATTGTATATGCATAAATAGAATACAAATGGGTGAATTTCTTTTTGAATTCTGGGGGGAGGGGGTTTGTATGTGTGTGTGTTTGTACACACACACACACACACACGTATAAATGGACAAACGTATTTATATTATATTGTAAGGGGCAACATATATGTGGGGAGCTGGAAGAAAAGCAAGGGCAACATAGGACCCCTGCTAAACCAGATAAGACAGTTGACTACTGACAACCAGGAAAAAGCCGACTTGCTAAATGGATATTTTGTGTCGGGCTTTCATCAGTCCTACAGGACACCCATGCCCATTATGGGACGGGAAGGCCTGGATGAAGGAGATCCCCTGCCCTCCATCAATGCTGACCTTGTGAGGGAACACCTTGAGAGGCAGGATACTTTCAAGTCAGCCAGTCCTGACAGCTTACAACCCAGGGTACTCAAGAAGCTGGCAAGCATCATAGCTCAGCCCCTGGCATGGATCTTTAAGAACTCCTGGTGCTCTGGTGAAGTGACCGATGATAGAAAAAAGGCCAATGTGGTGCCTATCTTCAAGAAAGGGAGGAAAGTGGATCCAGCAAACTACAGGCCCATCAGCCTGACCCCTAGCCCAGGGCAGATCCTAGAAAAGATTATCAAAAAGACCATTCTCAACAGACTGGCTGATGGCAAAATCCTGAGGGATAGCCAGCATGGGTTTGTCACAGGCTTGACCAATCTTATTTCCTTTTATGACCAGGTGACCCATCACCTGGACAAGGGGGAAGAGATTGGTGTCATATATCTTGACTTTAAAACAGCCTTTGATCTAGTATCCCCTGATCACCTTTTAGCAAAACTGGCCAACTGTGGCCTCGACTTCACCACAGTCTGCTGGCTGGGGAATTGGCTCCGTGGTCAAACCCAGAGGGTGGTGGTTGACAGAAGTCAATCATTGTGGTGTGCTGTGACTAGTGGGGTCCCTCAAGGCTCTGTCCTTGGGCCTATATTATTCAACATCTTCATTAATGATGTGGACATTGGAGTCAGAAGTGGACTGGCCAAGTTCGCCAATGACACCAAACTTTGGGGTAAAGCATCTACACCAGAACATAGGCGAGTGATCCAGGCTGACCTGGACAGGCTCAACAAATGGGCAGATGAGAACCTGACGGTGTATAACACTGAAAAATGCAAGATTCTCCACATTGGGAGGAAAAACCCGCAGCATCCTTATAGGCTCGGGAGTGCTATGCTGGCTAGCACTATGGAAGAAAGAGATTTGGGGGTCATCATTGACCACAAGATGAACATGAGCCTGCATGCGATGCTGTGGCTAGTAAAGCGACCAAAACACTGGCTTGCATCCATAGATGCTTCTCAAGCAAATCCCGGGACGTCATTCTCCCCTTGTACTTGGCCTTGGTGAGGCCGCAGCTGGAGTATTGCGTCCAGTTATGGGCTCCAGAATTCAAAAAGGATGTGGAGAAGCTTGAGAGGGTGCAGAGGAGAGCCGCGCGTATGATGTGAGGTCAGGAAAATAGACCTTACGACGACAGGCTGAGAGCCATGGGGCTCTTTAGCCTGGAAAAGCGCAGGCTTAGGGGTGATCTGGTGGCCGCCTATAAGTTTACCAGGGGTGTTCACCAGGATCTGGGGGAACATCTATTCACCAGAGTGCCCCAAGGGATGACAAGATCGAATGGTCACAAACTCCTCCATGACCGTTTCAGGCTGGACTTAAGGAAGAACTTCTTTACTGTTTGAGACCCCAAGGTTTGGAATAGACTGCCGCTGGAGGTGGTTCAAGCACCCACTTTGAATGCCTTCAAGAGACATTTGCATGCTTATCTTGCTGGGATCCTATGACCCCTGCTGACTTCCTGCCCCTGGGGCAGGGGGCTGGACTCAAAGATCTTCCGAGGTCCCTTCCAGCCCTAATGTCTATGAAATCTATATATCTACATCTATATATTATGGGTGTGCAAAGCGTGCGGTATGCAATTCGGATTCAGCCTGATTAGGGAGACAGTGATTTGATTAGCCAATTTGGATCACTGTCCCAAATGGATTTGGCCGAATTTGCAATTTGGCCATAGACACAATTTTTTATGTTTTTTCTATGTACTTCAAGGTACCAGGCATGGCTCATGAATGCTGTGATAGTGGGTTGGATGGAGTATCCCATGGGAGTGGGGGGTGGGGGTCCCCAAAGCGCTCGGCAGCCAACCCAGAAGTAGACTAGAAGTACTTCCGGTCCACTTCCAGGTCCATTGCTCAGCATGCATGGGACTCCCCCCTTACGCCCCCCAGATTGGCGATCGGCTGCAGGGAGACCCCGGGTGCCCCCCCCCAGACCCAGAAGGCACCAGTCACTGAGCCAGAGGGCGGGGGGTAGTCCCCCACATGCTCCATGGCAGACCCAGAAGTGGACCAGAAGTCCTTTTTTTCTACTTCCAGATCCACCACTGAGTGCACAGGGGACACTCGCCCGCACTCCCATGGGATGCTCCATCCGCCCGACCATCTCAGTGTTCACAAGCCGCATCTATTACCTTAAGGTACATAGAAAAAACATATAAAGCTGCATCTATGGCTGAATTATTGAATCTCTCTGAATCGCCGAGGTTTCCAATTCAATTCAGAGAAATTAATGGGTCTCTTGATTTGATTCAGATTCGGAGATTCGGCTCCCAAATCAAGCCAAATCTCCTCCAGATCAAATCAGTGACTGAAGTTTCACACAGCCCTAATATGCACACACACACACACACTATACATACATGCACACACACACACACACATATATACACATACACACATACATATGTGTGTGTGTGTGTATACACACACACAAATATATACATATATATGTATATATACACTGAAAGGCTTTAGATTTATACTGTTTTTAATACTTGATATTACAGTGTTAACCAACTAAAACACATACAAAGTCTGAACATTATTTGCAAGCCTGACTCACGTTGCCCGTAAAGTTTTGATGTTGTTGGCTCATTTAACAGACTGACCTTGGGGAAGTACAGCATGTTCTATGCAGCTGCAGTCCAATCTGATGAAACAATCTATTGAAAGCATATTGATAAAATACTTTCTTAAGTCAATGCCTTTTATAATTGAACTTCTAAGAAAAGGAGGAAAAGAATATCCTTTTGTTTTTGGCTGCCTTGCTTAATGAGTAAATCATTAACCATGATTAGAGCACAGACTAGACTTTGAGGACATTTGCAGTTTTATATTAAAAACCCTGCACTTAGAACTTTCTTTGACTTCAAGATGAAGTGGTTGGAGCTGATGGAGTTCCACCATGCTTTGAACTGAGCATACATAGGCAAAGTTTGACTCTCTTTTCTATTATATTGACTTTAAGAGTAAGCAACTGCATCCTCCATGTATAATTGAAACCTATCCCCTTCTGTAGTATGTAGCAGGTGGAATAATGTAGTGTACCTCAGCCTAAGCTTTTTCACTCCATATGACTCTGGTTCTTCTTCTTGCTGTAGTTTCCCTAGAAAGCAACTTTTTCCTAACACGAGCTTACACTTTCCAGACAGCCTGCTGCAATTCCCAATGTATGCTTATGGAATTAACAAACCACACTTGCCACAATGAGTACAGCTCAGAAATTGGGGGATTTTTGTAGTTTTTTTGCAGGTTTTGACCATATGACTCATGAAAATCCTTTTACACTGAGACAGCCTGCTATTGTTGTTCATTGAATTTCCTAGAATTAGGCCCTCCTGCATATTTTTCCACAGCATGAGTTAATATTTCAGTTATTCTTACAGACAGAAATATGTCCAATACTTATGTTCCAAGTACAAAGAGATAAAGTGAAGGCTGTTCCTCATTTGAATGAATGTTAAAACACAGACTCATGGCAGAAAGTCTACTTAGAGACCTAACTGTGCCCCCATTACTCAAGGGTCACTTGAGTATAACTGGGAATTTAGCTCACACCAGTAGTGTAACTGAGGAGAGGGGGCAGACAGGCAGGCACAGCCTTGGTCCCTCCCTTCCCGGGGTGGCCAGAAACAGCTCCCACCAGAGCTGCTGCTGGCTTCACTGCTCTCTTTAGCACGTAGCAGCCAGCATTGGACTATGTGCTACTGCAGCCCAAGGTAGGAGTTGCCTTGCTATGCATCTGGCTCACAGTTTCTAGATAAGAGTAGTTCCATAATTCCCTGTTCCTATCCTTCACCCTTCTGATCTCCTTCCCCTTTTCTCCTTCCCATAAGTAGAGACAAACCAGGAGAAAAAGACAAATGTATCTTTAAAACTAATTCATAAAGGTGCTCAGTTTGCAAATACTAGCAGAATATGGATGGTTTGGATGCAGCTACAAGGACTAATGCAGATGAGAAAAAGTGGCTCACGTGACTCAGGCTTGTCAAGGGAAACTGCAAAGTTGTCCCTAAAAATTAGTGTAGATATCTTCTTAGTGCCATATTATGGCATACAGGAAGAGCTCTGCACTGGAGATAGTGCTGAGTCAACTCACCTCTGAGAAACAGTGGAGGTTTAGTTTCCTTTCAGACAAGAGAATGCACTCTGGAGTTCCCTGATGTGCAAAGAAATCAAGCAGATTAGTCCAGTGTGCAAAGCACTTCTCATTTGGTTTTCCAGTCTGTAAATTCCACCACACTCCACTGCTTCTGGCCCAATAAAGGAACAAGCCCTGCACACTTAATTCCTCCCATCATCTTATCTTTATGGTACATGAGCTAAGTAGAATCCAGGCCTCCAACCAGATACATAAACAGAAATCTATTTAATAATTTGTCGCTCTTGAGGTTTGAAACATTCAATGCAATCCTGCAGTTAATAGGACTGCATGTGTGTACATGGTGAAAAAATGCATTTCTCTGTACAAAACAGGCTTGTGAAACAAACAATAATGTGTTGTGTTAACCCTTAGAAATGGGAACATTGCATACTTGTAGCTCTGAATGCTGAAACAACTGTTGTGGGCTAACAAGCCATCAGCAGAATGCAAACAGGTCAGAGACCCACCCATGCCCACTGGCCTAGCATGATTAAGGCATGCCAATTTCTGTTGTTAACAGCATACAAGGAAGAGATGTGACTAGTATCATAGGTTTTGATTCCCAGGCTGAATGACTAGATACCTATTTACATGTGAATTAACGGGGCCTGAACTTTAGCATTAGTTTAAGTGTCATGAATAAGACAAACTCACACCTGTGGAGCTATGAAGTTGTAATAAGACACCTTGGCCACACACAGGCATTACCTTTCTACTGGGAAAATTGCTACATGTGCAATTAATGTGACACAATAAACTCCAGAGCTGACTGAGCTTGAGGAAACTGCTCCCAGGTGCAGCATCTACATGTGCACCTGGGACAGCAGGAATTTGAGCTGGGGCAGAGCAGGCCCCTGGTTAACTGGACTGACCAGGTGCAAATTACACGTGTGATCAGTGTCCACATGTGCATTTCAGTGCAGTAAATTACTCTGCCATAAGAGACTACCGGCCCCAACAGTATTATCTTACAGAAAAGTTAATTAATTTTACTGTGCCCTAAAACTGGTGTATAAGTAGGCAGTGCTATTTTACTGTGGAACTAATTAGCCTACTCTGAAGTAAAGCATACATGTAAATGTACCCTCTCATCAAAAATTACAAGCGAACAAGCATTTGTTCACTTTCTTCTGGTGGAAACATGCCTCCTCTAGGAGAAAGATCATGTAGGTTCTGTTGCTGGGGCAATGTTCCCTGTGGCTCCGCCTCTTCCTGAGATTGCCCAGTTTGGGGAATGAACTTGGAGCTTTGCCCTGCTGCTTTCCTCTCCTTCCAAATCAATCTGGAAGAGGAGAAACCACTGGCCACCCCCTGCTTCTTTCCCACACTGGAAACTGAGAGGCAGGTGGTGGGGGCAGAGAAGATGGGGTTGGGGACTGGGCTCCAAAAGGCTGTTCTCATGCCCCATTCCTGGCTCTGGCCCTTCCCCTTTTTACCCTCACTGCCTAGCCAGGTGGCAGGGCAGCAATTTAACAGCCGGTGGGGGTGGGAAGTGGGCTCAGGGAGGCTTTCCTACCCCAGTCCCAGCCCTATGGGCTTGAAATACTACATGTTCTGCCCAGCTGGGTAGCACATCTAGTGATCTAAAAGCCAGCCAAGCCAGAAAATTCAGGCGATGCACTTCCCTGCTGCTCCACTCTCCTCCCAGTCCAAAATAAACAGGAGGCAAGTAGAGCAGCAGGACAGTCCCGTTCCCCAGATCCGGATGTCCCCAGTCTGGGGAAGCGCGGGGAGCCTTTCCCACTGCTCCAGTTCCTCTTTCTTTACGCACCCCCCAGAAATAAAAGGAGTGAAACAGGTAATGCTCCCTACACCCTCCCCAAACCAGGATCATCCTGGTCTTTGGAAGACATAAAGAGCAGAAGACAGGTGGCGGTTGCAAGCTGAACACCACTACTGCTCCCTCTCCCAAAAAAATCTTTCTAGTGGTGAAATTTATCTGAAATTTCTATCACTAAAAATGAAAGCCTGATTCATTTAACAGACAACTGCACTTCCACTGCACCCCTGAGAATGCATAAAAGAAACTTTTAAGTCTGAAAACATACATATGCAGAGAACAGTCTGTACTTAAAACTTTGCTAAAATATAAGACAGACAGCACAGCATATAGACCTCCTGGTGATGAGTGAGCCTTGCAATTCAGAAATTCTGCAAATATTATTTTAAAATTTTGAATTCATTGAATTGGTCGTATTCCCTTGTGGTTGCTTTCAAAGAATATAGAAGTCATCCAAATTTGACTACTGTGAATCTTCACTGAAAGCAAATATAATTTGAATGTACTGATGTTGATAGTTGTTGAATGTAAAGTCATACAGAAGAATATTTAATTCTAGAAGTTACCTTTATATTTGTCGACTTTGGGAGAGGGAACAATTCCATTTAATAATGAAGTAACACACTAAAGCAATTAATATTGTACAGCTATACAGAACTGATAATGATCAATCTGTGTAGTTAAATTGTAATAATTCTGAAAAACAAATACATTTGAGGAAACTAGGATATGCCTCTGTTATTCTAGAAGCAGAAAAGCAGAGATATTTTTAAAAATGAGTTGTTATGAATTATACATTCGGCTCTAATCTCATGTCCCCTTAATAAGTTTGCCCAAGTTATATAAATAATAAAAATAAATTATACATTAAAATTCCTTTGTAACATGTAAAACTATTGTCAAATTAAAAATAAAACAAAACAGTTTGCCCAGTATGCACAATTTATTCATAGAGTGAGAGTCTAAAGCTAAGAGAAAATGCCACTGTGGAAATTTCAAATGATGTAGCAAGAGGCAAGGGATTCTTAGGGTGATATCTTTTATTATGCCAACTACATAGTTGGTCCAAGTTAGACAAGTTCTTGAATACAAGACATTCGTCATCGCCCTCCTGACTGGTCCATTAATAATGAAAATAACATAAATGGTTCTTATACAACCTTTTTCAAATCCAAAAGCAGTTTACAAATGAAGGTCAGCATCGTCTACCTCAAATTAGAGATGATGAAACTGAGGCATAGAGAGGAATGTGCAGTTGTCACAGCTAGAAATGGGCCATCATTTCATGAGTCCTAGTAGCCATTATACCACATTGATTCCCACCTAGTATACTAAACTATAATGCCTGTTGCCAGCTAACAGAATTATTCCTTTAGCTCAAATCGGAGAGTACTGAAGGTTCTGGATTTACTACTGATTTTTCTCCCCCATCCACAAGTCAGGACAAAAAGCACATTTTACATTCCCATATACCATATTCTAAACTATGACTGTGGCAGGGCACTTAATGTGCCTGCCACTTTAAGGGGCAGGCAGTCTGCTTTGCTACCAGCAGGTGCGGGTCAGGGCTAATTGTGACTTAGCTGACCCAGGAGGCTGACAGGTGAGGCTAGGCCCAGTGAAGAGACAAGCTATAACTAATGTGTTGCCTTTGCCCCTCTATTTTTTTGCCTGTACTAAACTAGTCAAGTCTAGTTGTGACTGGCTCTGTGCACAAGCAAAAGAGTGCAATGAAGAAGCTTTCTCCAATCAATACTATATGAATACAATGCCAATAACAATCTGGGACTGTATATTTAATTTAGCTGAAATTTATGACATAGAATCATAGAAAGTTAGGGTTGGAAGGGATCTCAGGAGGTCATCTAGTCCAACCTCCTGCTCAAAGCAGGACCAGCCCCAACTAGATCATCCCAGACAAAGCTTTGTCTAGCCAGGTCTTAAAAACCTCCAAGGATGGGGCTTCCACCACCTCTCTAGGTAACCTTTTCCAGTATTTTACTACCCTCCTAGTGAAAAAATTCTTCCTAATATCTAACATAAACTTCCCTTACAGCAACTCGAGACTGTTGTTCCTTGTTTTGTCATCTGCTACCACTAAGAACAGTCTAGCTCCATCCTCTTTTGAACCCCCTTTCAGACAGTTGAAGGCTGCTATTAAATACTTTCTCAGTCTTTTCTTCTCTAGATTAAATAAACCCAGTGCCCTTAGCCTCTCCTCAGAAGTCACGTGTCCCAGCCATTTTTGTTGCCCTCTGCTAAACTCTCTTCAATTTGTCAACATCCCCTCTGTAGTGGGGACCCAAAACTGAACACAGTACTCCAGTGTGGCCTCACCAGTGCTGAATAGAGGAGAATGTGTTGCCAGCAGGTCCCTTGACTTGCTGGCAACACTCCTACCAATGCAGCCCAGTGCCATTAGCTTTCTTTGCAATAAGGACACACTGCTGGCTCATATTCCGCATATTTTCCACTGTAACCCCTAGGTCCTTTTCTGCAGAGCTGCTTCCCAGGCTGTTGGTCACCAGCCTGTATGAGTGCAATGGATTGTTCTGTCCTAAGTGCAGGATTTTGTACTTTTCCTTGTTGAACCTCCTTTTGGCCCAATCCTCCAATTTATCTAGGTCACTCAGAATCCTAGCCCTGTCCTGTAGCATATCTACTACTCCCCCCAGCTTGGTATCATCTGCAAACTTGCGAGGGTGCACTCTCTGCCATCTTCCAGGTTGTTGATGAAGACATTGAACAAAACTGGCCCCAGGACCAATTCCACTTGATACTGGCTGCCAACTAGACACAGCCATTAACTATTACCCTCTAAGCCTGAAGATCCAGCCAATTTTCTGTCCACCTTACAGTTCATTCATCCAGCCCATACTTCCTTAGCTTGCCTGCGAGAATGTTGTGGGAGACTGTATCAAAAGCCTTGCTAAAATCAAGGCACACCACATCCGCTGGTCTCCCCACATTCACAGAGCCAGTCATCTTATCATAGAAGGCAATCAGGTTGGTCAAGCATGACTTGTATTTGGTGAATCCATGCGGACTCTTCCTAATCAACTTCTTCTCCTCCAAGTGCTTAGAAATGGATTCCTTGAGGACCTGCTCCATGATTTTTCCAGGGACTGAGGTGAGGCTGACTTGTCTATAGTTCCCTGGATCCTCCTTCTCCCCTTTCTTAACTATGGGCACTATGTTTGCCTTTTTCCAACCATCTGGGACCTTTGCCATGAGTTCTCAAAGATGAGGCCAGTGGCACTGCAATCACATCAGCCAACTCCCTCAGCACCCTCAGGTATATCCCATCTGGCTTCATGGATTTGTACATATCTGGCTTTTCTAAATAGTCCCTAACCTGTTCTTTTACCACAGCTGGGTACTTACCTCCTCAAACTGTGCTGCCCAATGCAGTAGTCTGGGAGTGGACCTTGCCTGTGAAGTATGAGGCAAAAAAGGCATTGAGCACTTCAGCCCTTTCTGCATCCTCTGTCACAAGGTTGCCTCCCCCCATTAAGTAAGGGACCTACACTTTCCCTGGTCCTCCTCTTGCTACCGACATACTTGTAGAAACTCTTATTGTTAACCTTCATGTCCCTTGCTATCTGCAATTCCAATTGTGTTTTGGCCTTCCTGAATTCATCCCTGCATGCCCGAGCAATGCTCTTATATTCTTCCCTTGTTATTTGTCCAAGTTTCTATTTCTTATAAGCTTCCTTTTTGTAATTTAGTTTACTAAAGAGTTCCCTGCTAAGCAAAGCTGGTCTTCTGCCTTACTTGCTAGTCTTCCTGCACACTGGGATGGTTTGTTCCTCACTCTCAGTAAAATTTCTTTTAAGTACATCCATTCTTTTGGACTCCTCTCCCCTTCAGATTGGCTTCCTAGGCCTCCCAGATCCTGCCCACGAATTTCCTGAGCGAATTGAAGTCTGCTTTTCTGAAGTCCAGGGTCCTTACTCTGTTGCTCTCCATCCTTCCTTTCCTCAGGATCCTGAACTCACTCATCTTGTAGTCACTACTGCCCAAGTTGCCATCCACTATACTACATTCCCCACCAATTCATCTTTGCTTGTGAGCAGCAGGTCAAGAAAAGCAAGGCCCCTAGTTGGCCGCTCTAGCACTTGCACCAGAAAGTTGTCCCCAACACTCTCCAGAAACTTCTTGGATTGTCTGCGCTCTGCTGTGTTGCCCTCCCAGCAGGTGTCATGGACTGAAGGGTGATTGAAGTCCCCCATGATAACCAGGGCTTGTGATCAGGAAACTTCTCCTAGCTGTTCGAAGAAAGCCTCATCCACCAATTCCTCCTGGTCTGGTGATCTATAGCAGACACCCACTACAACATCACCCTTGTTGCTCTCCCCTCTAACCTTAATCCATCTTACAAAGTGATCTCAGGCACACAAAACGTATGGTGTACATCTTTGATTTAGTTAGCCTATAAGGTGCAAATCTACCCTGCCTTCTTCCATCAAAACATTAACCACTCCTACCTCAGTAGAACATATCTGACCACAGGTATACATATGCCAGGAGTGTGTACTACAAGCATAATGGATACAACTTTGCTATATTAAGCAATGCTTGTAACTGGGAGAACCATGGGCCCAGTGTGGTTGACCACAGAGACATACTTTCTAGTCAAAGAGAAGGTATGAAAGAGACTTAACATGTACAATACTAATTCTTGTCTAGGATATGTAAACTTGGGTGTTTACTCTCCCATTCATATACCATATTATACATACACAAAATTCCAACTAATGTTACCAAGAGCTGAACGTTTATATCAAGGACAGATTAGGCTTATTTTCTATATGCCTGGTTATATTAAGCCTCTCTAATTAATCTATTTTATTTACCTTTACCTCCAGATTCCCCTATTATTATTTATGAACCAATATTTAAAAGTAAAGATAATACTTTAAAGTATAAATTACTTAAACCTGAACTATGCTGAGTGTATGGAGGTCTTAACTGACAATTTCTATTTTATGAAGTAGAAGTGTTTTTTTCCTCTTAACAAACAGGACCATATATTCATTGGGTGAAGTCAGTCATTATAGATTGCACCTTTGTAAGATGCTTTATTAGAAAGAGTAGGGAGAAGATAAAAAATAGAACATAAACATGATCCTTCTCTGGTCAGCTTCTGGCATCCTTTAATACAATGAGCTCCTTCTACAATGACTACATTATACAGTCAAAGGAATAGCAGCCCCATCTGGCCCTACATCAGATTTGAAGCATAAGGGTAGGATACTACAAAGTTGCTGTCCTTGCTGTATTTTTATTCAGAATAAATAAAGTGGTCTGGTCCCAAGGATAAGACAACATATTAAGCACTATATTAATACATTTGGAGAAAAAAAATCTCCTCCCCTACTCAGTAGGGAGGCCTCCAACCTCCCCTCTCCCTCTGATGGAATTCCACAATTCACACTTTTAGACTGGAATTGAGAACTACACAGTCCATCTTGTTTGATCCTTGTAAGGTTTCCTTTTGTGAGCCTAATACAAAAACCAATCAGTGAAACTCAGAAGTAACATCTTCAGAGCAAAGCACTCTGTTTTATACCCTGGCCTTGTATGATTTATATCTTTGGGTGAAAAAAATGTCTTACACACATTATTTCCTTACCTTCCTTCTCGGTCCATAGATCAAGCAGGTCTGTCTTATTCCCCATGTCCAAGTTGGGTAAAATATCTTGTACTGAGTAGAGCCTGCTTTCTCTGACTTTAGGAGTCTTCCTACCCCATCAACTTTGTCACTGACACATACTGGTCAGCTTCATCTAACTCACCCCAAACATTTCTTCTTTCTGTGCAGGCTAGCTTCTAGAGGATCTTAACTCCTTTGAAGATGTGTACCTGAGGCTGCTTTATCTGCTTCACTGTTTTACTTTCCAGTTCAGTTCTTTAACAGCAAACCCTTTACAGACTCTTATGATTTAACTCTGTCCATTCAGGCAGACAGCAATACAAAGTTAAACAGGAACATGAAGTCACAAATAATATTGATTAAAATACTTCATGTGCTTTCCCTGTTTTTTATAATCTTAAATGGCTTAAGTCACCAATCTGTAAAGTGTTCAAGATCCTATTGCACTGCCTTGTTTTCTGCTTCTGGTCTTCTAAAATGGCTGTTGAGAATCTTAATTCTATGGAAATTTCAGCCTACCTTCTCATGCAAGTCTGGATCAGACTCAAACATTCAGTCTTTATTATATAACCCATTGCTTATCTACTTGGGCATACCAGCTTTCCTGGTTAGCTGCCTCCTTGTTTAAAGGTGTTTCCATTTGAACAGAAATATATCATGTTTTGATGGCCATGACTGTTAGCACTGTTCGTCGATTACATAGACATTAGGGCTGGAAGGGACCTCAGAAGATCATCGAGTCCAGCTCCCTGCCCCAGGGGCAGGAAGTCAGCTGGGGTCAGAGGATCCCAGGAAGATAAACATTCAAACATCTCTTAAAGGAGTCCAGAGTAGGTGCTTGCACCACCTCTGAAAGGAGTCGATTCCAGGCCTTGGGGGCTTGGACAGTAAAGAAGTTCTTCCATATGTCCAGCCTGAAACAGTCTTGGAGGAGTGTGTGACCATTTGACTTTGTCATCCCTTGGGGTGCTCTGGTGAACAGGAATTCACCCAGATCCTGATGTACGTACCTTATGTACTTATAGACTGCCAGGTCATCCCTGAGCCTGCGGATTTCCAGGTTGAAGAGTCCTATGCGTGTCAGCCTGTCTTCATAAGGCCTATTCTCTTGCCCTTTGATCATGCATGTGGCTCTTCTCTGGACTCTCTCAAACTTCTCCACATCCTTTTTCAATTGTGGAGCCCAGAACTGGATGCAGTATTCCAGCTGTGGGTTCACCAAGGCCAAGTACAGCGGAAGAATAATATCCTAGGATTTGCCTGAGAAGCATCTATGGATGCGAGCCAGAGTTTTGCTTGCTTTACCAGCTGTGACTTTGCATTGGTGGCTCATATTCATCTTGTGGTCAGTCATGACCCCCAAGTCCCTTTAGGCCATGGTGCTAGCAAGCGTAGCACTGCCAAGCCTATAAGCGTGCTGTGGGTTTTTCCCCAAGGTGGAGCACTTTGCATTTTTCATGTTGAATTTCATCACGTTTTCATCCACCCATTTTCTGAGCCTGTCCAGGTCAGCCTGGATCACCATCCTGTCCTCAGATGTTCGGTATCATCAGTGCCCCAAAGTTCGGTGTCATCAGTGAACTTGGCCAGTCTGCTTCTGATACCAATGTCCACATCATTAATAAAGATGTTAAAGAGTATAGGCCCAAGGATGGAGCCTTAGGGGACCCCATTGGTCACAGCGCACCACAATGATTTACTTACATCAGCTACCACTCTCTGGGTCCAACCTCCGAGCCAATTCCCTAGCCATTGGACTGTGATGTAGCTGAGGCTGCAGTTGCCCATTTTTTCCATGAGATGATCATGGGACACCAGATTGAAAGCTTTTCTAAAATCAAGATATAGGATGTCAAACTCTTCTCCCTTGTCAACTGGTCATACAAGGAGATGAGATTGGTCAGGCAAGACCTACCCGCAACAAACACATGCTGGCTATCCCACAGGACGTTGCCATCAGCCAGTTTGTCAAGAATGGTCTCTTTGATAATTTTTTCCAAGATCTTCACCGGGATAGAGATCAGACTGTTAGGCCTGTAGTTCCCCAGATCTACTTTCCTCCATTTCTCAAAATATACGCACCATGTTGGCCTTCTTCCAATCTTCTGGCACTTCATCTGAGTTCTTGAAGATCCATGCCAGTGGCTGAGCTATGATGCTTGCCAGCTCCTTAAGTACACTGGGGTGTAAACTGTCTGGGACAGCTGACTTAAACTGTTATAATTAACATTTGTAATACTGTCAACTCCACTTGTGATTTCATCTAAAAAATTGCAGGTGTGAAGGCAGAGTAGCATCAAAATCAAAATGAAATTTGTCACTGAAAAATGTATAAATTGTTCACAGATTCCCCCAGCTATTGCAGCTGGCAATTTAGGAAGTAATTCCTATTTTCCAAAATTATATAAGATTATGCCATGCTGCTGACATAATGGGTTTCATAGGAACGGGGATCCTATGACACGTCAAGGCTACAAAAACAGTAGGACCACCTTTTTGTATTTTTCATTTAAGTATTTTTAGTGGGTTTATGTTAGAAGATGTTAACTAGACAGTAAAAAAGAAAGGACCACATGCTAGAGGAATGGGGGAATGCCACATGTGCTCCAGTATTGCTAAGGATATGGGCAACTTCTGGGGTTGTCATACACTGAAGAAAGAAGGTGAGGTTTTGGTGAGGCTTCCTTTGTCCTGACCTGCCCACAGCCTATTGAGCTTCTGCAGCTGCTGAACCAGTTTCATTGTCATAAAAATAATGTTAATTTAATATAGATTTTGAACATATTAGTTAGTTAATTAGTACATTAGCTAATATAAGCTTCTGAATATATTAGTTATCTAGTGCTCTGCACTTTGCATTGTAATTTACACCAACAAACATGAAGAAGGTTTAAATTAGTACCATTATTATTTAGCAGCATTTGATACTCACTTTATAGTGATTTAGTTGACTGTGCAAAGAGAATCAGACTTAACAGCTGTAAAAAGCTTTGGGATAAAAAAGCATAATCATTTTATTATTTGTACCAGTCAACTTTACAGATTACTTATGCCACAGGCTGATTTCACTTGGTACAGAACCTCAGTTCCTAGAATATTAATATGTGATACAGTTTCAGTCTCAAGTGCTGTATGTATACAATATGGATTCCAATACACTCAATATTCTCCTTTAGAAAAAAGATTGAGAGGCTTGGTAAACTGAAATCAGGCAAGGACCTTTTCTGAAATGAACTCCATGATGTACAACACCTGCTGCAAGTTAGGTATTTTTACTAGACAAATACAACAAAAGAGGGGCAGCTTTAATATTTTATCCTTCTGATGTTTGTCACCATCTGTCTCTGATCTAAATTGTCTAATTCCTCTTCTCCCAGTCTTAATATACCTTACAAGGCATGCTTTCATTAAAAAGAAATATTCCCATTCTTGCAAGTACTAGTCTGGTCCCCTTTGAACTACTGGACTAAGTAATTCTATTTTACAAAAAATGTCCTTACATTGTATAGGGCTGCTGTAGCTGACTCCCCTCATCCAACATTGCTTCCAAACTGCTTGTGTGGAGCTGGTGTTTGCATGCGCCAGATTAAGACAACCACAGCATATGGGACACTTGCCACAAAATATCACTTAAGTCAAGACTAGCAGAGTTCAAAAGAAGGCTGGGCATTTTTATGGATAACAAGATCATCCAAAGAAAACATTTTAAAAAATCCAATGAAGTTTGTGGAGGAATATAAACCCTCTAGCTTCATGACACACATCAAAATCTAACTATTATGCCTTTGGGAGAAACATTATTTGTGTTCAATATATTCCTTTTTTTTTTTGAAGCAGCTGCTGTAGGTCACTATCAGAGACAGTATAATAGAATTCATGGGTGTAAGACAGAATCTGGCAACCTACAGCTGATGGGTTGGATCCTGTGGCATTTCGTTGGTGGAGGTCTTCAGTGGTTTTTCTGGGACAGAGAGCGATCCAGCACCACGTAAGTCCTGTTTAAGACCACCCAAAAATATAAATTGTTTGCCAGGGACCTATGTAACATTTTCTCCACAAAGATAACATGGGAGATGATGATACTTGCAGCATGGCCAATTTTAGAGCACTTTTTTGCAAATACAAACAGTATTGATGAGTAAAATAACTACTTAACTGGAGGCATTTGTTTGGTATATTAAAATCTTCAATTAAGTAAATGCATTAATACTCAAATCTCATAGTGCTGCTCCTCAAAATACCATAATTTCTTGCATACTACCCCCCTCCCCCTGCCATTAAGAGGCTCCCCTTGTTTCTGGAAAGGCAGAATGAAAAAAAAGAATATTTGTCTATTGTGCTGCTGCACAGAACAATGTCAGAGCTTAGTCTTCAGGTCAATAAACCTTCCTTTTCTGCTCAGCCAAAAGCTGAAACTGTAGATGTTGCTGATACTGGTCTCCATGGTCAGAGCTATGAATTTGAAAAGAGCTAAAAAGTCTATAGGGCTGTGAAACAGAAGACACAGCAGGGTAAGCCTGCATACAGAAAAATTGCCCAAATGAAATTTTGCTTGATTAGTGGAATATCAAGACCATTAAAAGAAGACACTTGTTAACACCTGTGAAACAAAAAGCAATAAGCCACTAATTCAACTGACTTTCAGCTGCTTCAACAGAAATGCCACTGCTGCCAGGACATTGGTTTTAAACTTCAGGCGGAGCAGTAATCAAGGGGGGTTGCGCTTTTATTCTGGGCAGAAAAACAAATCAGCTTCCTTACTCAAAACATACAGCTCAATTTTGGAATACTAATTTTCTGGGTGACGGATGTATGTGGTATGTGAAAAAATACAGTAGTAACTTACCTTTGATATGTAAAGAGCAGTGAAGCAAGGCCTGAAGCCAAAAATCTCAAACCAATACACAAAATTTCTCAAGCCTGTCAAAATGATCCGTGCAGTCCTTTCAACAGCTCTACCAACTGTGCTAATGCAAAAGGAAAAAAACCCCACATACAATACAAAACATCCCATGGAATTTGTCTTGAATGAGCTAGACCAATGTGAACATCTGGTGAAGTCAATGAACAGTTCATTCATGTCTGGATATTCTGGCTTAATTGGAATAGTCCAAGCTGGGATCTCAGAAGTAAATGGACAGAAGATAAAGAGAAAACTAATACACATTTTGCACAAAAAGACCAGACTATGATTTGATTATAATGATGTTACTCTCTACTCTTGGTTACACTGGTGAAGCTGCCATTGCACTAACATAAGAGACAGCAGAATCTAGCCCATTATGTTTTTTTCTCAGAAGCAATGGTTCCTTTTTAAACTCTAGGATTAAAAATGATCCTTTCAGTGTTTTGCTTTGGAAACAACCATTTGGAATATGTTCAAAGCACTGAGAGATAGGAGATTAGACATTAGCTGCGTAAACTATGATTTAATATCCTCAGTGTTAAGTTGAAAACTGGTGATCAAAACTGCACTCAGACATGAATGGGTGCAGTTCCACAGAAGTCACTGGAACTTCACCTGTTTACAGCAGGGCTAAATTTAACCCTTGGACCTACCTGAGAGAGGATGAAAACTATTGTTATGTCATTCATTCTGACCAACTACTTAAATGAATCTTTCAAAGGACGTGGTCAGTAACACACCAGCTATCTTCCACACACTCAGAAATCATTGTTAGTAGCAGACATCAGTGAGAGGAGTTGGCATTTAAGGGGGGGAAAAAAGGAGATTTGCTGTCCCCCCACTATGCTTTTTATATTGCTTCATCACCAGGGATCCTGGTTTTCTCTGATAAAAAATAAATCCCCAAATTTTGGATTGAAAAAAGTAATCTAAAATCTTCATTTTAAAATCACAGAAAAAAATGTAACGTGTAAAAGATATATGGAATATATATTAGTGCTGTTTCATTTTAATCGCAGAAAAATGTGGATTTTAGGTTACTTTTTTAATCCGAAAGCTGGTGATTTTTTTTTAATTTCGGAGAAAACCAGGATCCCTGTTCATCACTCATCTTGTATAACAAGCCACTCAGGAACCTGAACATATAAAAGAGATTTTTCCCATTTCCTGTTTGGCCATATGAACCCAAGAATATTAGGCTGCTGCTAGGAAAAAGGCAAGTGGTGGCCTTAAAGGCTACGGACAGACATTCAAAAAGCCTGAGCCTGAATTGATTCAATCCGTGCAGGTTAGACTAACCTGTAAAGCTTGAACGAATTTGGAGGCAGACAGACATTCCCTTTTCATTCCAAACGTACAGGCGCATGCCTGCAGTGGCTCAGGCTAGAAACCGGGGGGTGCTAGAGCAGTTTTCCCTTCCTCTCTACGGTGCTGAGCTGGGTGGGGTGGTCAGGCCCTGGCAGGATGCTCTCATTAGGGAGGAGTGTAAATCCCTGTCCTGCCCGCACTATTCCAGGCTTTTTCCCCCAGCTCGCTGCTCAAGGGGTGGGAGTATTGCTAATTGCTAAACCCTGCATCTACTGATGATACTGAGCTTTTCAATCTCCCTCTCCCTGCTTCTTTAGACTATCTGTAAACCAGGTCATTTCTAACACCTTTGTCTGTCCCCTATAGAAGACTGACAGATTGCAGCCAGCAGGTTTGCTTGTCAGAACAAAGTTTATCAGCCCATCAACCCCTACAAAATAAAACCTCTCTCTCATTAGTTTCAAGCTCTTCTTATCTGCAGGGTGTATTTGCATTTGCAAGCTGCTAGCTGTCTGCCCTTTGTTCCAGTGAAATTAGAGACCCACAGAGACACCTGTCAGGATGTGAAGGGGATGCTCCAGTCCATCATCCAGCCCACCGATTATTACCCCATGGTCCTTGTCCATGTGGGTACTAACGATGCGGCCAGGAGAGCCCCTGATCGCCTGATGGAAGACTACCATGCTCTGGGAGGCGTGCTGAGGGAGATGGGCGCACAGGCGGTCTTCTCTTCCATCCTGCCAGTGAGCGGTCGAGGCAGACGCCACGAGATGTGCATAGCGGAGACCAACTGGAGGCTACAGGAATGGTGCTTCGAGGCGGGCTTTGGCTTCCTCAGCCATGACCGGCACATCGTGATGAGAGACATGCTGGGATGGGATGGGCTCCACCTTTCCCCTAAAGGTAAGCGTGTGTTCTCTTCCAGGTTGGTGAACCTCCTTCGGCGGGCTTTAAACTAGGCTCGTCGGGGGAGGGGGAAGATGAGGGCGGAGGAGACGATGAACTACCAGGCCCAGCAACAGCCAGCGAGCCCAGACCAATGGTCAAAAGGGAGAAACACGTAAGTGATGGGGGACGGGGCATTGCTGAGACTAGGGGGTCAGTGGGCACAACCGCTGGAGGCCTCAAATGCCTCTACACGAATGCTCGAAGTATGGGGAAGAAGCAGGAGGAACTCGCCCTCCTCCTAGCTGTCACCAGCCCTGACATAGTGGGGATCACAGAAACGTGGTGGGACTCATCGCATGACTGGGCGGTGAGTGTCAAGGGCTATAGGCTATACAGGAGGGACAGGATAGGAAGGAAAGGTGGAGGAGTAGCACTCTACATCAAGAAGGAATATACTTCCTCGTCAATTATCAAGGGGGTAGAGGGGGGGCACTCTGAGGTGCTCTGGGTTAGAGTAAAAGGCAGTCCAGGGGAGAGAGACTTAACGGTGGGAGTCTACTATAGACCTCCCAACCAGGGAGAAGAGCTCGACCAGGAATTCTTAGGTCAGCTCACAGAGGCAGTGAGGGCTAAGGATGTGGTCATCATGGGGGACCTGAACTTCCCAGACATCTGCTGGGAAGAGCAGTCAGCCAAGTCTGACCGCTCACGTCGGTTCTTAGCCAGAGTGCAGGACCTCCATCTAACCCAGGAGGTGCACAGCCCCACCAGGGGAGACGCCTTGTTGGACCTGGTGCTGGCCACGGGTGATGACCTGGTGAGGGGGCTGCGGGTGATGGGCCACCTAGGAGACAGTGATCATCGCTTGCTGGAATTCACCATCCAGCGTAAGGTGGCAAAGGGCTGCAGCAAGGCAACAGCCCTAGACTTTAGGAGGGCTGACTTCAACAAGCTAAGGAGGATCGTTGGGGAAGCGCTGAGGACCCAGAGGGGAAGGGAATCGGATGTCCAAGGTGAGTGGTTGCTCCTTAAGGAGACGATCCTCCATGCCCAAAGGGAGGTAATTCCAACAAGGGTCAAAGGGAGCAGGAGGGCACATAAACCCCCATGGCTCACTAGGAGCATCCGGGAATGTCTCCTTGCTAAAAGGGAGGCATACAACCAATGGAGGGATGGGGTCATCACCAAGAAGGACTATGTTACAGTCACCCGAGGATGTAGGGGGGCAGTCAGGAAGGCCAAGGCAGAGATGGAGATAGGACTAGCTTCCCGGATTAAGGACAATAAGAAGTCCTTCTTCAAATACGTAGGGGGTAAAAAGAGGGTCCCGGGTAATGTGGGGCCCCTGCAGGACACGATGGGCAACTTAGTCGTCATGCCAGATGACAAAGCTAACATATTTAACAATTTCTTTGCCTCTGTCTTCCTAAGTAGGGACCAGTTCAGCCACCTCCTGCTGGGCCCCCCTTGGGCCCCGGGAGAGACACGCCTGGGCCAGGGGTTAACAAGGAGTTAGGGTACTTCTGGAGAGGCTGGACGTGTTCAAGTCCGCTGGTCCGGACGATCTTCACCCTAGGGTTCTACAGGAACTGGCCGAGGTCATTGCAGGACCCCTGGCGCGGCTCTATGAGCACTCGTGGTGCTCTGGTGAGGTGCCGGAGGACTGGAAGAGGGCCAATGTGGTCCCTATCTTCAAAAAGGGAAAAAAGGAGGACCCGGGAAATTACAGGCCAGTTAGTCTTACCTCAATCCCGGGTAAGCTCTTTGAAAAAATTATCCTGGCACACATCCAGGAGGGCCTTGCGGGGGAATGCATGCTCAGGGGCAACCAACATGGGTTCATCAGTGGCAGGTCTTGTCAGACCAACCTGGTGGCCTTTTACGATCAGGTCACCAAATCATTAGACGCAGGGGTTGCTGTGGATGTAGTCTTTCTGGACTTCCGGAAGGCTTTCGACACTGTCTCTCACCCTGTCCTCATCAAAAAGCTGGGAGACTGTGGTGTCGATGCCCACACAGTCAAATGGGTCGCTAACTGGTTGGAGGGCCGCACCCAGAGGGTGGTAGTGGATGGGTTCTTCTCGACCTGGAAGGACGTGGGCAGTGGGGTTCCGCAGGGCTCAGTCCTCGGGCCCGCACTGTTCAACATCTTCATCAGTGACTTGGATGAGGGGGTAGAAAGCACCCTGTTCAAGTTTGCTGATGACACTAAGATGTGGGGGGATGTGGGTGCACTAGAAGGATGCAATAGGCTACAAGCTGACCTTGACAGGTTGCAACGGTGGGCGGATGAGAATAGGATGGGGTTTAACACTGATAAGTGCAAGGTGTTGCACATGGGGAGGAAGAACCAGCACCACACTTACAGGTTGGGGAACTCCCCTCTTGCCAGCACGGAGACGGAAAAGGATCTTGGAGTCGTCATTGACTCCACGATGAACATGGGCCAGCAGTGTGGGGAGGCAGTCAAGAAGGCCAACCGTACCCTGTCATGCATCCACAGATGCATCTCGAGCAGGTCCAGGGAGGTGATCCTCCCCCTCTATGCAGCACTGGTCAGGCCGCAGCTGGAGTACTGCGTCCAGTTCTGGGCGCCACACTTCAAGAGGGATGTGGACGATATGGAAAGAGTCCAGAGGAGGGCCACTCTTCTGCCACACAGGGGTCAGCAGGGCAGGCCTTATGAGGAGAGGCTACGGGACCTGAACCTGTTTAGCCTCCACAAGAGAAGGTTAAGGGGGGACCTTGTGGCCTGCTACAAACTGGTCAGGGGGGATCAGCAGGTATTGGGGGAGTCCCTGTTCCCCCGTGTGCTGCCAGGAGTGACCAGGAATAACGGTCACAAGCTGGCGGAGGGTAGGTTTAGATTAGATATTAGGAGGCGCTACTTCACAGTCAGGGCGGCTAGGGCCTGGAACCAGCTTCTAGGGGAAGTGGTGCAGGCTCCTAGCCTGGGGATTTTTAAAAGGAAGTTAGATGAGCACCTTGCTGGGGTCATCTGACCCCGGTGCTCTTTCCTGCCAAGGCAGGGGGTCGGACTAGATGATCTACCTAGGTCCCTTCTGACTCTAGCTACTATGAAACTATGAAACTATGAAACACCTCTTAGCAGTAGCTAGCATGGTGGGGTGGGGAGGGGTATGGCCAGATGCCATGTCCCTGAGCTGGGGTCCCTGCCATGAGAGAGGGGCAGGAGGGGGGATCCCTGCTTGAGCAGCCAGCAGGTTAGGGGGGAGCAGGGGGTAGCCTAGCAGCCACTGCAGTTCCTCAGCCAGCCGGAGCAGTGATAGCGCTCGGCGGGGGGGCGGGGAGGGACAAACCTGCTCTGGTCCAACAGACAGCCCATCCCAGCCCAGGACTGCAAAGCATCTGGGAAGGCTGGGAACTCTGGTTTGATTTAAACCAGGAAGGGGTCTGGGACAGACACTGCATAAACTGGTTTGACCCAGGCCAGTTAAGTCTGATACTACATTCAGCCAGGTTTATCTGAAACCAGTTTCAGCAATTTTGAAACTAGGTTATGTGCACTGATCTTATGTTCTGTTACAGGTTTAAACCAGTTTCTGATCATGTACACCAGTTTATGTGTAATTTCTGTCCCTAGCCAAAGAGGCTGCTTAGAAATCTATGCTGAACCAGTACAATGTCTTTAATTTCTGGCACCAGAAAAGCTTTTGAACAGGCATCTGCAGCCAGGCATCAGCGATGCTGGGCTTCCTTCTGTGATGATGCTGGCTTCCACTGCAGGGAGAAGCTATGGTGCTGCCAGGACTCCAGTGCCATGGCTCTTGCCAGCGTGGCTGCCAAAAACCCAGGCCACAGCTGGAGCACCAACTATACCACAAGAAGCTGCCCAGCACCGCAGCTTGTTCCTATGGCAGCAGCCAAATGTCCACAATGCTGGGCTTCTTCCCATGGCACTGCAGGTCTTGCTCAGGCACTTAGCTGTTGGTATAGGAAGGTCTTCCATTAAAGCTGTGGGCTACACCCAGCCCACGGACCATGTTTAACACCCTGTACTACTATATTATGATCATGCTTCAAGGATTTTGCTAGTCACTTTCAAAGGATAGGGAGACATTTTCCCCCTTGGACGCATTACTTGGCTTCTGCTGTTTACCATCTTCAGAAGTGTCAAACACTGGCCATTACTAGAGGCAGGAATTTGGCTGGGGTGTTTCCAGTGTCCCAAACGATATTGAAAACGTCTCGGATTCTTTGTTATAGGGTTCTTTCTCACACTCTGTGGGTTAAAAGGCTATCCAGATTTGGGGTCAGGAAGGAATTTTTGATCCAGGTTAAACTGGCAAAGACTTTGGTGCATTTTGCCTTTCTCCATAATATGGGCACGGTCCACTTTCTAGGATCACGCTGACACATCATATTTACCTAACTCATTGCTATTGTATTGCACCAAGGAATTGGTAGAATACTTGCTTCTCCTAGTATCTGTTTATGGCACACTGTACATTTTGATGGGGTGGTTCTTGATACTGAGAACCTGAGTTTGTTAAAGCAGACAAGGTTCTCTGGTTTGCTTCTTAATGGGGTATTTTGTGGTTGTGGTTTGTAGAGGCGGATATTCTTGCAGACCTGTTTGAACTAATGCTTTTTTCACTCAGTTGTCTGTGTCTGCAGGGGCCTGGAATTGATGACTTAGAAGGCCCCTTCTAGTCTTGTGCTCCTGTGTGTTACTAGTACAGTTTCAATAATGCTGAAAAAGGGACCGCATAGCTCCTTAGCGCAGACACACTCTTAAAAAGATGCTATTATTAGCATTCCATATACAATATTGTTCTTAATAGATAAATGGTGAAGCATTCCTAAGCCATAATAAAGAGTGATCAAAAGCTGAAAAATCCATTTGTGAAAGGAAGCAAGCAGAAACCAATGGAAAAAGGTGAAGCCAAGGAGATATGAAAATCTTAGCCCAATAAAAGCATATTCAAAAACAAAACAAAAACCATACAAAAGCCACCTCACTTTTCTCACTACTCTAGTCCATTAAGAATTCACTCCAATGTTAAATACTTTGCACTTTACAGGGCAACTTCTACCAGAAGATCTAAAATATGTAATTATTGCTTGTAAACTGAACCTCGCAAATTTTATCTTCATTTAAAAACTAATGAATAGAAAGGATTCAACTTGCCTAAAGGAACACAGTGAGAGAGTAGAAAACTGGAAGCAGAACTTAAAATTCCTGAAACCCAGTTCTCTGCTGTAACCCATAAACCATGCTCATTCCTTCCTATTTACACTATTCCAGTGTAGTGAGCTAGAAATACTCTGTCCCAGAGTTTTAGGAGCCATGGATAAACAGAGTATAGGATGAATCACCTAACTTAAGAGGTTATCATGGAATCAGAGCTAGCTTATGGCTTTTGAATCAGTACAGCCATCTTACAAAAGGTGCTCGAGCAAGTGGTGTAATTAGGCAGGGCAATCGGGACATTCATCCCAGGCATCAACTCTAGGGGAGAGGGGGAAAAAAAAAAAAAAGTAGTGCATGAAAGCAGCTGCCTCAAGTGCCTGGCTGCATCTTTACATCTCTGGCTCTAGCTAACAGCAGCTTCCCACAGGGAAGAGAGAAAAGAAGAAAGTGCCACTTGAAGTAGGAACTAACCATTATACTATTTAATCTCCCTCTCATTGTTACCCTCCAAACACAAATTGGTGAAAAATATGTTAAGGTCTTGCCCAAAATCCATTTCAACCAGTCATATCCCTCTTTTTGGGTGTGCATAACTACTGGCCAGCCTTGGATGATCCTTTTTCACATTCAGACTGGCTAGGGACAGATATTACACATAAACCAGTTTAAGTGATCAGAAACTGGTTTAAACCTGTAACAAACCGGTTTATGCAATGTCTGTCCCAGACCCCTGGCTGGTTTAAGATAAGCCAGACACCCCCAGCATGCTCTCTGGGCTGGGTGGGGCTCTCTGCTCCACAGTAGGGCTGGCCCCTTCCCTCTGCTCCCTGGCCAGAGCTCCAGCAGAGACTTGCAGGCACACAGAGTCTGCCTGGCTAAACAGGGATTATTCCCCTCCTCCCCTCTGCCTTACACAGACCCCTCAGCATTAGCTAGCATACCACATGCTGGCTATGGTCTGTGCTAGGGAAGAGGACATGCAGACAGGCTTTTTGGAGCTAATCAACAGGTAGCTTAATGTCCTTCCTTGGAAGAGCTGTTTAAGAAGAGCTCTGTTAGTTAATGGAGAGAGACTTTGTTTTCTTAATGGGTTGATAAACACTGAGTAGGGGTGATAAACATTCCCTGCTGGGCTGCTTAGGAGTGGGGAAATAATCAGAGTGTCCTGCTGGGTCTGGCCACACTTCCCCTGGCTCTGTGTAAGGGAAAGGAGAGCTCTAGCACCCCCTGGCTTATAGCCTAAGCCACTGCAGGCATGTACCTACATTTCTGGGGTGTCTGGTTACAAAACTGATTTAGCCTAGCCAGATTAGACTAACCTGCAAAGATTGAATCAATTCAGGCTCAGGTTCTTGTCCTAAGACATATGTCTTCACTGCAGAGCTAGTTTGAGCTTAAACCTGGAAACTGCTTCTTTCTCTTCTTCCTCATAGAAGAACTCACTCAGGCTCATGGATGGTTTTAAACCAAGCTAGCAAGTATGGCTGAGGATATAGGTTTTGGCTAGATTTCATTTCAACCTAGGCTAATAACCCATTTCCTTTGCTGTGAAATTGCAGGCTAAAATCAAAAAGACAGGGTGTTATAAATTGTCCAGTGCTCTCAGAATGTCACCCCAGTGTACTCTGTATACCTCATATCTTCCTCTGAACTGTAAGTTAAACTACAGTGGCTCAGTATTTTATCCCTCTGTTCACGGCCAGATTAATTCCTTAGGGGGCCCTAGGCAAACAAACTCATGGGCCCTCGGCTGGTTGAGACCCCCAACGCACCTGGGCACTGCCACCTGTGGGGAGCAGGGTTCAGAGCCACAACCAGAAGCATCCACAGTGGCGGTAAAACTGGCAGAGGGGAGGGGAAAGTAAGGGAGGTGAACGGGGCCATTCGTGCTGCTGCTGCAGAGGGAAGGACCAGACTCCCCTGCAGCTCAGAACCCTAGGCATGTGCCTAGTTTGCCTATACATTAATCTGGCCCTGCCTCTGTCATTCTGCTCTATTTCTGCTGTTTATTCATACCATTTAAAAACCTTCCTGTATTGCCAGATGTTACACTAGCCTTTGAGTAAAGTCATTTTCAGTACCAGCAAGGCCTATAATATAGGGACCTGTGTGTGTGCATGTGTGTGTGTATACATCCCCCAAGACCCCTTCTCTGATTCTTAATGTCTTTCCTGGCTGCTAACCGTGTGTGTGTGTGTGTGGGGGGGTGTTACTCAGTTAGGAAAGACATTAAGAACCAGAGAAGAGGTCAGTCAATTTGTGATCGGCAAATCAGTTGTTAATGACATTCCCATTAAAAGGTTCTTGCTACCATATGCTGGGTTTTTTTGCCTTCAGAACCAGCCAAGCGAACAATAAGTAATTCTTCTTGGAAGTTATTTACATAGTGTATTGTTCTCATATTGTTATACAGTCAGCAATATCAAATAGAGTGTGTACACAAGGAAGAAAATATGCATAGGTATGTACCATGGAAATTAATTCATAGAGACATTAAAAAAGCCACTCTAAATTGTTTGATGACCATGGGATAGTCCTCCATTCCAGCCTACAGGCTAGTACAGCATCATTGTGGATGCATTTTCAGGGATCTAGCTTGTGTCTATCTTTGCAATAGAGATGCTCCACTCCTGCTAGTCCAGCCCAGACTAATTGCAGTGAACATATCCCCTGAAAACATAAGACATCTTCTGAATAACTGTCTAGAGGGAAATAATGGTTCCATGTGAGCACATTTAGTGCTAACTGTTTAACAGTTTAAGCATGTCTTATTTTTTCAGGCCGCTATAGAAAGATAGGCCCAAAACCTAGTCTCTATGGCCAGGTATAGACATAACACTTTTAGCGATATAAGTGATTGGAAACTGGTCTATACCCATAACAGAACAGCAGTTCAGCCCATATAGATTGGTTTAAAAATGGTGGAATCCAGCCTAAGATTTTTGACCCTCCTCCCCCCACCAAAGGGTAAACAATTTGTTTTGTTTGTTACTGATCTAAACTATGTCTCTTAGAGAAAACCACGTAACTTAGATCAATTCTGCCTTGGGCTTTTTAATGTTTGTATCTAGCTGTGGTGGGCTTGCTGGTAGCAACCTGGTATGCCAATTCAGAGGGGCTCAAAGCGATTGATGAAGCATTTTCCCTCCCTACCAATCAGGTGACGGAAAGGGAGAGGCTTGTCCTGCCCCTACCCAGGGGCAAGGTGAAATGACGGACCAGAGAGGGGACTAACGCCACCCCTCTCTAATTGGTCCATTTTCAATCTGGGGCCGGGGCCTATAAAGGGACTAAAAAGGCAGCATGCCCAGCAGACAAGGGGCTTCAATAGAGGATGGCAAAAAGGGCTGTGAAGAGCTGGCTGAGCTGACTGGCAGGATGGAGCAGTTGCCCCAGAAGTGCCCGGAAGACACCTCATTGGATGGGGAGCAGCAAGCGGCTGCACCCCCAGCCCTGCTGTGAAAGGAGCACGGCACCGGTGCACAGGCTGGTGCATGGAGGGTTTGGGAGCAAACCAGGACCTTGGGTGCTGCACAGGGTAGTGCAGATCCCCAACCCTTTGCACAAAGCAGAGGCAATGGTGTGCTGGATGGTGCACAGGGCTGGGAGGGACCATTGGTGCACAGGAGGGTGCACAGGGCTGAGACCGGGCTGACAGGCTGGGAGAGCCTCCAAAGCAGCTGAGGGCCCTCTGCAGAGGGAGGAGATGCTTCATCCCAGGAAATGAATACAGCCTCATAGGGTCCTAGGGGAGTCGTGAATTGCCTGGGAAGGGGATTCCCACAGGGGAGGAGGGTCCTCCCTTCTGTGTCAAGCAGCTGGGGGGGAAGCCCCAGAGGGAAAGGGGGGTTGCTGGATTGAGGCCTGGCCAACAGGATAATTTAAGCAGGGTTAAAAGGGTGCCCGCTGGGGCGTCAGGTTATTCTTCCTCTCTCTCTCCTCCACTGCCCACCCCCAGTTGTTTTTTCCAGGGACACAGTGGTTACACCACTGCAGTTAGTTATTCCTTTCGTTTTCTCTAAGATCCTGCACCTTATTGTTGGTAAACTCTGCACTCTATTATTTGCAAACCCTGTGCCTTATTGTTTGTGAACCTTGCACCATATTATTGTATAAGAATATTTGTATTGAATATATTATTGTATAAGAATTATTGTATAATGTTTGATGAAACCCCTGTTATGAATTTTTGATCAGTAACTTGACACTGCCAGTCCTATTATTATTAATTTCCTAAACCAATCCCTGTGTTATCCTTAAGGGCCCCTCCCCTCAAGCCTGGAGGGTACTGAATGGGGAGGCAGGGGGCCTGCAGTCTACCCCAGAGGACCAGCCTAAGCATGGGTACAGGGCTAATAGTGTGTATTTGCAATATATATATTGCATCTAGTTCATGTATATATGTATATAAGTTAATAGTGTCACTTTTATATCATATTAAACTGTACATAGTTAAGGCTCACCAAGTGTCCTGGTTTTGCTCTGTAGGGAGAAGACGAGAGCTGCGCACAGCTAAGTAGTTACGCCTCTCACAGCGCACCTGCATCTGCTAACATTCCTTCATTTAAAGAGGGGGTACCTATCTGAGTACCACCCAGGTTACATAGCCTATAAGTCAAAGCCTCCACTAGTATAAAATAGCATAGTACAGAAGCTACATTGATTTACACAAACTGGGACTTGGTCCTGAAAAGGTCAGAAATGATGACAGCTTAGGAATAATATAGCGTTAAGGCGTAAAAAGTAGTTTTGCAGCACATGCTGAAAGAAGAGCACTGGATGTAGAGCAGAATAATTCCAGGGCCTTCACTCTTCAAGGCTGTCAACCTGCTTGGCACTTGTTATGAGTATTAAATTTGTTTTAATAAGCATCCAACAAGATGTCCTGCATCTGGGATGTTACACAAGTGGTATGAGTGACTGGTTTAAGTTCAGAAAGATGCAGTCTATGAAAATAAAAAAGGTGGAGTGGGGAAAGGATTTCAACCTTCTAAACCTTTTTAGGGAGTGGGGGCGGGTTTATTCAGAGTTAATTAGATATAGAAACAGTGATTGCTTTCAAGCAGAATGACACCAAGTTCCATTATGAGAGGTCACCAAATCCTCTCATGCTTTGAACATTTGCTTTTACTGGCTGCCCTGCTTCTTGTGCCACCTCAAAACCAAGGAAGCACATGGAGTTTCCTCTTTATCCGGCTACTGAACAGGAAATGTTAGAAACTTGGATAGGCAGGAATGTGTTAGCTGGAAGGTTCAGAAGAGAACCAGCAAAGGAACTGATGCACCCTAAGATAGTGTGATTGCTTCTGACTGGCAGACCACCAAGATTCCATGTGCCCTCTGCCGTCATCCACCAAATTAAGGCAATTTTGAAAAATTAGCATGTTGACCTCATGCACAAATACTGGAAATTGGACTAATTAGTCTGGAAATCAAGTTTGAGAGAAACCACTCACCCATGCTGCACGCACACCAGCTGTGCCAAGACTCTGCTTGTTCCAGACTGTGCGCTTCCCATCCTTTTCATTCTTCAGCATTTCTTTGATGTGAGTATGCATGACATTCATTATCTGGTCAGTCAGCAATTTTTATAGTCACGCTACAACAAAATCGTGGGTTTTCTGTTCTGCAAGGATTCAGGGATAACTTGATATGCTAGACCAAACTAAACAGGCAGGATCTCTCTAGCTGAATCATGCGTGTTTAATGTAGCTCTTCTGTTTGCAATGTAGTTGAACTCAGAACAACATACTGGATGTCCTGCAATACGTACTATTACTGGCACAAAACTGTCTTATAAATGGTCTACTCTTAATTTCAATTAACAGCTATATAAAATAGCTCTGAGTTATTTTATCCTCACACAGGTATATGATTTTATATATGTGCATGCACACACATGAATAGAAGATGCACTCACAACAGCAACAGCTTTTCACGGGCTTGGCTGATATAGTACAACTAGGTAGCATAGATAGCTAGATAGCAAGCTAGGTCCCCCCTACCTCTCATGAAAAATGTGGTCTTGTTTACTTAATCCTTTACTCCACTTTTCAGTAGGTACTTTAATTGTAACGTCCTTTACTATTAAAAGTATGGCGGATAAAAACAATTACTTGACATGAGAAGAGCAAAGTGGTGCATGCATATCATGAACAGTGGTAAAGGATACTGTTTGACTTTAGAAAACATGACATAGAATTAGAGAAGTTGGGCTGTAAGGAACCTCTAGACATCATCTAATCCAACCCCCTGCCTGAGGCAGGATCATCCTTATCTAAACCATCCCATATAGACCATAACTTAAACTACATAAGACTACTATCAACCCTGGCCCAACACAGACCTTACACCCTAACCTGACAGGAAAAGTAGGGGAACCATGACAGCCAATGTCCTGCTTCTACATATGGTTGTCAAGATAAGCTCAGGAGATCCCAGACAGAGGGCTGCACTATAGAGGATAGCAAAAAAACTGACAATTCATATAAGTCTGACAATTCCTTCCTGACCCCAAGTCGGTCTGACCCTTAGCGGAGGGGGAAAAGCCTCTAGCCAGGAACCTCTGGCTTTGAATATTTTCATAAACAAACACCTGAAGATCCCCTCAGTAACAATGCAGTCATGATGTCTGTGGAAATGTCTGCATTAAATAACTAAGATTAGGTCTTCACCACTACAGAAAACAGAAAATGTGAAAATAAAGCTCTTCCAGCAAAAATATATTACGTACGAAAAAGAGATCGGAAACAGATAAACACTAGGTGAAACATCAAAACAAGAGGCATCCAGTGACAGACCAGAAAGGAAAAAAATCTGGAAAGGGATACCGTTTGCTTGGAATAGGAAAATGTCTTGTATTACACAGACCTCCCCCCTGCCCACATATTCTCTACTTAGGCTGTGCATTCTTGAGGGTATTACTACCATGAATCATATGGCAGGGCTACCAATTTGCAATTAATTCTACCAATTAACTGAAAAATAGGACTTTATACAATGCACTCCTCATGCAGAAACAGACAGGATACAAAGGGTTTAAAAACAGGACAGTCCAGTATAAAACAGGGCCAGCCTAGCAGGTGCAGGCATAGAAAGACAGGCTGCAGGTTCCCCCCACCCTCTGACTAGGGGCCTATAAAAAAATGCCTTGAAGTTTATCACAGTAACACAGTTGGAAATGTTGCCAAGACCCATAAATTGTAGTCTGTCATTCAAATATTTATCCCTTTGTAGATAAACACTATTCACTCCTTCGTAGAATAGCACTGTTATTTTGAATTGTTAATTGTCTTGCTCAGCTTGCTACCCTTTTACCTAAACAAGGTTTTTGAATTGTTAACTTATGGTTATTTATACGAGTCATTTGTAAATGCCATGAGAGAAATAAAGAGTGCTAAAACAGATGCACAAACAGAAGCCAGAATCAACGTCTAAATGACACAGCTCAAGCAACGTTACCTTACATTAGAAGAAGTCTGTCCAGTTACAACAGCTGTCTGTATTTCTTGATCTTGTAAGTACATTGTAGTATTTCAAAGCTTCGTGTACAACTGCTTTGCATAGCTTTAATTAGCTTTGTTTCCACGTAAACTGGAATCTCTTTGACCTTCCTTAATCCTTCACTTTGGTTCTGAAACTGATTAGGTCAGATTAACAATAAATTGCCCCAACACTGGTCTGTTTTAAGTCTTATTTCCAAACTGTCAATCACAAGCACATCTTTAGATGCTGCATAAAAGTGAAAATTAAAACTGATATAATGTTCTCAAAATATTTTTTTTCCTTTTTAAAACTGTTCTGATCACATAACTTCATATATTTGTTTACACTTCAATTGCATCGTTTGAAAGTTCAATATTTTCTTATTAAGCAACCACAAACTGATGTATGAAAATATATTTCTGTAGTGATAATTAACTGCATAAAATCATGAGTCTGAAGCTTAAGAAATTATAAATACAAATTTTGTTTTGAAGCTGTCTCTCTTCCTTTAAAAATAGCCTATATGAACATAGTGCTGGAATGGGCAAAATGCCTTTATACATCCATAACACATAGGTAGTTATGTTTCCTCATTTTGACCAAAGAGATGCCCAAAATACTATTTCTGTCAACTTTTATTGATGAAAGACCAGTCCAGAGTGAGAACTAGCCCAGAAGGCTGAATAGTAATCGTATGGAATGTCTAGTCTATGGATCAGCTGAAGTATAATCCTGCCTCTTTACTAAAGATATATTAAATGAGGATTCTGATACATAACTAAGCCTCTAAATTTTGTCACTATGGACATGTCTACACAAGATGCTTTACTGCACAGTAGTGTAGTTTACTGCACAGTAAGAGTGCACGTCTACACATGCACACACTCACTGTGCAGTAAATGATGCTAATGATGAGTAAATTTACTACCTGCAAATGAAGGTAGCAAATTTACTTATGATTAGTTACTGTGCAATGATGCACATGTCGATTCCAACTGGGAGCAAGTTTGCTCCCCGTCAGCCCCACTACTAGGGGCCAGCCTGAGGTGGCTACAGCTATGAGCTGTGACCCTATCCTGCCCCAGGGCTGGGCTGCCTCTATGGCAGTCCCAGCCTCAGGCCCTTAAAAGTCTGCAGCCCTGGTGCACACCAGCAGAGAGCCCAAGGCCACTCCAGGGAGCCTGCCTGTACCCCTTGATTTTAGCAAGGGTTCTGATACCGTCTCCCACAATTTTCTTGCAGGCAAGCTAAGGAACTATGGGCTGGATGACTGGACTGTAAGGTGGATAGAAAACTGGCTGGAGCATCAGGCTCAGAGAATAGTGATCAATGGCTTGATATCTTGTATAAAGTGAAGTGCCCCAGGGGTTGGTCCTGGGTCTGGTTTTGTTCAGTGTCTTCATCAATGCCATGTTTGCAGATGGAACCAAGCTGGGGAAGTAGTAGATACACTAGAATGTAGGGCTAGGATTCAGAGTGACCTACACAAATTGGATATCACTCCAATTGGGGCAAAAGGAATCTCATGAGGCTTAACAAGGACGAGTGCAAAGTCCTGCACTTAGGATAGACAATCCCATGCACTGATACAGGCTGGTGACCAACAGCCTGGGCAGCAGCTCTGCAGAAAAGGACCTGGGGGTTACAGTGGATATTACGTTGAATATATTAGCCAGCAGTGTGCCCTTGTTGCCAAGAAGGCTAATGGCATACTGGGCTGCATTGGTAGATGTGCTGCCAGTGGGTCAAAGAAAGTAATTATTCCCTCTATTCAGCAAGGGTGAGACCACATCAGAAGTACTGTGTTCAGTTTTGGGCGCTCTGCTATAGAAAGGATATGGACAAATTAAAGAGAGTCCAGCAGAGGACAACAAAAATGGTGGGGCGGCAAGGGGACATGATTTCTGAGGAGAGGCTGAGGAAACTGGGCTTATTTAGTCTACTGAAGAGAAGACTGAGGATGGATTTAATAGTAGCCTTCAGCTACCTGAAGGGGAGTTCAAAAGAAGATAAAACTAGACTGTTTTCAGTGGTGGCAGATGACAGAACATGGAGCAATGGTCTCAAGTTGCAGCAAGGGAAGTTTTGGTTACATATTTGGAAGAATTTTCTCACTAGAAGGGTAGTAAAACACTGGATCATGTTACCCAGGGAGGCTGTGGAATCTCCATCCTTGGAGGTTTTAAAGACCCGGATAGACAAAACTTTGTCTGGGATGATCTGGTTGGGGACAGTCCTGCTTCGAGTAGGGTGGTCGGACTAGATGACCTCCTGAGGTCCCTTCCAACTAATTTTCTATGATTCTCTGATAACAGATTTAAAGCTGCACATGCCGCATCATTCCTGCTGTCTATGATGAGTAAATCATGATGCAGACTTTACTTATATGATCACTATGTAATTCTGGATACGTTTTTCCTACAAATTTGTAAGATTTCATAGATTTCATAGACATTAGGGCTGGAAGGGACCTCAGAAGACCATCGAGTCCAGCCCCCTGCCCCAGGGGCAGAAAGTCAGTTGGGGTCATAGGATCCCAGCAAGATAAGTGTAACTGATGGTCCTTCTTGTGTCATTCCTAAGGGCACTGCCCTCCTGGTTGTTGGCCGCTCCCAGTCCGGACCTGGTTGTCACCATGGGTGTTCGTTCTCCCTCGTTGCCAACCCCGCTCTCGCCTGCCACGACTTGCTGTTTAACCAGTGGGCGAGGCTAGTTCACAGGTCCCTCGGTGGCCTGGGCTTGGCCCGCCAATTGCACATGGGGCTTCGCCACCCCTACACCCCAGCCTCACACCACCTATGGGCTCCACTTTCCCGTGCCTGCTCCGTGCTGCTTCTGCAGGCTTCCAGCACGTCCTTCATACTCGATCCCACCATACGTGGGATACCCCACCTCAATGTAAGCCCCTTCACCTTAACCTACACTAGTGCCTCAGTCACACCATCTGTATACCCCACGCCACAAGCCCTTCAACCAGTGAGACCCTCCACACTAAATGTCACTGATATTCTCACTGACACGCTGACCCTCCACCAGATCCCTCTTAACCCAAATGGGGTGGGGAAGGGATTCCCCTTAGCTGCTCTTTGGCTGCCCCGCTCCTATTCCTTTAACAGGCGTCCACTGATCTTGGCAGCAATCCCGCCCCGATCTCCCTCCAGCCAGGTGATCCGCAATCCTTTGCCCCTCTTCCATGTGGCTCGCACCCACTGTCCCGGCACTTACTTCGGGGTCCTCAGAATCCTCCTGGGCTGTCCCGATCTCTAGCAGCTCACCTGATCCATCGCTCTGAGGACGATCCGCCGACATCCCTGTCGCTGAGCTTCTCTTATGGGTCGCTGCTCCCTCCAGCACGCCAGCTCGATGTTGTTCGTCCCGGAGTTCCTCCACCGTCACTGACCCTAACTGGTTCTTCATTCCTGGGCTCTCCACCTCCTCCGGAGTGGCAGCTGCCATTTTTAAATCCCCTGGCTGGCATCCGACGCTGCTGTCAGCTGCTGGCCACAGCTGTATGAAGATGCGGCTAATGAGCCATGCAGGTTCTCCCTCTGGCTCGGTGTCTCTCCTATCCTGGGCTTCAGGTTAAGCGTCTCCCGTTACCTCAGGCCCCGGGACAATAAGCATCCAAATTTCTCTTGAAGGCATTCAATGTAGATGCTTGAACCACCTCTGGTGGCAGGCTACTCCAGACCTTGGGGGCTTGGACAGTGAAGAAATTTTTCCTTATGTTCAGCCTGAAATGGTCTTGCAGGAGTTTATAATCATTTGCTTTGTCATCCCTTGGCATGCTTTAGTGAACAAATGTTCCCTCAGATCCTGGTGAGCACCCCTGATAAACTTATAGGTGGCCATCAGATCGCTCCTGAGCCTGTGCTTTTCCAGGCTAAAGAGTCCCATGGCTCTCAGCCTGTTGTCGTGAGGTCTGTTTTCCTGACCTCTGATCATGTACGTGGCTCTTCTCTGGACTCTCTCAAGCTTCTCAACATCCTTTTTGAATTGTGAAGCCCAAAACTAGACACAGTACTCCAGGTGCGGCCACACCAAGGCCGAGTACAATGGGAGAATGATGTCCTGGGATTTGCTTGAGTAGCATCTATGGATGCAAGCCAGTGTTTTGCTTGCTTTACTAACCACAGCATCACATGGAAGGCTCATGTTCATCTTGTGGTCAATGATGACCCCCAAGTCCCTTTCATCTGTAGTGCTAGCCAGTGTAGTTCTGCCGAACCTGTAAGGATGCTGCAGGTTTTTCCTCCCAAGGTGGAGAACCTTGCATTTTTTGGTGTTAAAAACCATCAGGTTCTCACCCACCCATTTCCTGAGCCTGTCAGGGTCAGCTTGGATTGCCCTCCTATCCTCAGGTGTGGATGCTTTACCCCAGAGTTTGGTATCATCAGCAAACTTGGCCAGTCCACTTTGGACTCCAATGTCCACATCATTAATGAAGATGTTGAACAATATAGGTCCAAGGACAGAGTCTTGGGGGACCGCACTGGTCACAGGGCACCATGACGATTGACTTCCATCAACCACCACCCTCTGGGTCTGACCACAGAGCCAATTCCCCAGCCAGTGGATAGTGGTGGACCTGAGGCCACAGTTGGCCAGTTTTGCCAAGAGGTGATTATGGGATACCAGATTGAAGGCTTTTCTGAAGTTAAGATGTATGACATCAATCTCCTCTCCCTTGTCCAGGTGATAGGTCACCTGGTCGTAGAAGGAAATGAGATTGGTCAAGCAAGACCTACCCGCAACAAACCCGTGCTGGGTATACCTCAGAATGTTGCCATCGGCCAGTCTGTTAAGAATGGCCTCTTTAATAATCTTTTCTAAGACCTTCTCCAGGATAGAGGTCTGGCTGATGGGCCTGTAGTTAGCCGGATCCACTTTCCTCCCTTTCTTGAAGATAGGCACCACATTGGCCTTCTTCCAGTCTTTCGGGCAGTACACCAGAGTACCAGGAGTTCTCAAAGTTCCATGCCAGGGGCTGGGATATGATGCTAGCCAGCTCCTTGAGTACTCTAGAGTATAGATTATCAGGGCCAACTGACTTGAAGCTGTCCAGCCTCTCAAGGTGTTCCTTTACAAGGCCAGCATTGATGGAGGGCAGGGAATCTCCCTTACCCAGGCCTTCCTATCCTGTAATGGGCAGGGATATCCCATGGGACTGATGAAAGACTGATGCAAAGTATCAACCCATTTAATAGGTTGACTTTTTCCTGGGCGTCAGTTGTCAGTTGCCCCATCTGGTTTACCAGGGGTCCAATGTTGCCCTTGCTTTTCCTCTGGCTCCCCACGTATCTGAAAAAGAACTTTTTATTGTCCTTGATACTTGTAGCTAGTTGGAGTTCTACTCACTGATTAGGTCATCCTCGGTTGCCAGTACCAGGTTGAGCAGCGCTTTACATCTTGTTGACCCATAGACCTCTTGTGTCAGATGGAGGTCATCCACGTGTGAGAGGAAGCTTTACGACTGCTCAGATTTAGCTGAGTGCTCTTCCCACGAGATGCCTGGGTAATTGAAGTATCCCATGACAACCATGGACCTGGAGCATGTGGCCTCAGCCAATTCCCTGGTGAACTCCTGGTCAAGCTCTTGACTTTGGGTGGGAGCTCTGTAGTGGACTCCCACCATCATGTCCCCTGTGCCATATTCCCAATGGATTTTAACCCAGAGCATCTCCAGCCAGCCATCCTGGTCGCCAATATCAGCTTGCAGGGATGCGTAGCTTACCTTAACATAGAGAGCTACACCCCCGCCCATTTTGTATACTTGATCTCTCCTGTACAGGGTATAGCCATCCACACCTGTGGTCCAGTTATGGGTGGAGTCCCACAAGCTCTCTGTTATCCCTATGACATCGTAATTATTTGCATTAAGCAGGAAGGCAAGTTCCTCCTGTTTATACCCCAAGCTCCTGGTATTCATGTACAAGTAGGCAAGTGTCCCCTTGGGGGCCCTTGCCTTGCCCACAGATGGTTCCAGGGCTGGGGCAGGGGTGGGCTCCCTTAAGTGCCTTGGCCTGCTGGCCTTGCAAGGGTTGCTCAGTGGGCGAGCAGTGGCAGTAGTCCCCCTTTCTCCCAGCAGGCTTAGTTTAAAGCCCAGTGGAGCAGGTCAGCCAGTCTGGCTGAGAAGAGCCTTCTCCCCACAGACAGAGGTAGAGGCCATCCCTTCCCAGCAACTCACTGCTTCTCTCAACAAAGAGCAGACTGTGGTCATGGAAGCCAAAGCCTTCCCAAGGACACTAGCACTGCAGTCTTTGGTTAACTACCTGAATCCTCCTCTCCCTCCTCAGCCCATAGCCTGAGACTGGGAGGATCAAAGAAAACACTACCTGCACTCTCAGACCCTTTGGACCCTCTCCCAAATCACTGTAGAGCCTCATGACCTGGCTGGGAGCTCTCTGAGTCATGTCAATTGTGCCCACATGGATAAGGAGCATGGGATAGTGGTCAGTGGGCTGGAGGAGTTTAGGGATCTTCTCCACAGTGTCTCAGATATGGGCTCCTGGGAAGCAGCAGACTTCCCGGCCTAAGGGGTTGGAGCGACAGATTGCCCCCTCAGTCCCGCTCAGGATGGAGTCTCCCACAACAAACACTTTGCATTTTGTCTTGGGGAGAGCAGGGACACACCGAATATACTAAAGTTTCTGTAAAAGCCCCTGCCTCACTCACTGCACATCTTGTGGGTAAGCAATAAGAGAAACAAGAGTCCATGCATACTTAAGATTATAAAAAATACTATAATACTATTATAATGGCTTGCAAGGTAACTTTGATGTTTCCTGACATAGTGTTCATGGTGTTTCATTCAAAGCCTTTTCAGAAAAGTTTTTTGCAATGTGTTTTGTACTGCATGAGACCCAAAAAGACAAGGTTGTGAGAAGCTTACAAATTACATAGTTAAACAAACTACGCAAAAATATTCAAGGAGACCCAGAGCACAGCAGGGCTCAAGGAGATCCGAGCATGAGAGCCTTTTTTATAGTATGGGCTGGCACTTGGACTCAAAATGTATTAAGAAGGAATCCAAATAAAAAGAATGTGAGCTCCCTCCCCTTCACTCCCCCATACACTTTCTTCTCTTCCCTCCAGACAAAACCCTAAATATTAGATTTTAGACTATTATTTTATGTCTAGGTACTATATATGGAAAATGTTAGTTTCTTTTTATACATTTATATAAATTTTACACATTTTTTATACATTTATAACATTTGTCCAGTGTCAATAAAACAAGTCAAATAAGCAAAAAAAAAAAAATTGAATTGAGATGTGCTGGGTGCTTGTTTAATTCACCTATTCACCATCTGAACCCTTCAGTGGAAAAATTTTGAATCAGTTACTGTAAGACTTTCCACTCAGCATGATGTCACTGCAGGAACAAACGTTTCCCACTTCACGTTTTGGCACACTTAGTCGAGGAATTCAAACCTCAGCTTCATGCAGCCTTCTGATTAAATCAAAGTCCTAGCCTTAATATGAGTGATCTGCAAGGGTCAGCAGATAGTAATGCCTCATATTTTCTCAGACAAATATTATTGAAAAAATATTAAACTTGCACATAAAATGAGTACATCACTGCTGAGCACATATCTGGTTTTCAACACAGTCTCCTTTTCAGTCAGGGACCTTTTGCTACCAGTGAACAAGGGCATATACCCCAACACTGTATGAGGGGCAGTCAAAGTTATGCCTCCTAATCTGTAGGAGGCCTATATGTTTATGTACATTACTACATGTGGCAAATACACACACGTAGTGTACATAAAGCATATACATTAGTATTTATGTATTTACATGGATTCCATCACCAGAGCATCTGATTTTCTATGCATGTTACATAGCCATTCTATAAGATCCAGAAGTCCATATACAGCATAAATTGCATGAGACATAGGAAGCCACGTGCAAAATTACTTAACTACAATTAGCAAACAGTTCATCCATACCTTGAGGCCATACAGGCATTATATTTTTACTGGGAGAATAGCTGCTCATCCATTAGAAATAGCCAGCACAGGCAATTGCTGTGCTAACATTCACTCTCTCTCAGAGGGAACATGGCTTCTGTGAGAGAGTTTCTCTTGCTAGAATAAAGGCCTGTACTCTTCTGGGAGGAGTCAAGCAGTAGCTCCTCTGTATCTTCCCCAGACTGGAAGGATATTTCCCTACAACAAGACTCTTCCTGATCATGGAGGAGTTGAGCTGCTACTTGCCCTCCCCACCCCTGAAAGCCTTCACAAGACTAGAGTGGCTCTGGTTTGAGGAATAAGCAGGCACCATGGCCTCACTGCTCCTCTCCCAGGGACTGGGAGACCATGGGGGCTAAAAGAAGTGCAGAAGTGACTTCACCCTATGCATTCCCTCAACCAGGATCACCCTAGGCTGGGGAAGACATGGGAAGCAAGGGAGAGGCAGGGGCTACAGGTTGGAATGCCTGTACTGCTCCCTCTCCCAACATTTCTGAGAAGTTTCCACAGCTAGAAATGAGCAGGTGTTCATACTCTATACCAACTCAACTTCCAGAGCCTAAATCTTGCAAGAACCTTCATATTTGCATTACAAGAGAATATTTCCATATACTGGTCAACATGGAAACAGAGGCCAAAAAATATCATATTACTATTACAAGCTTATATGCAACAGATCATTTGTTATTGTATAGACTCCTCCAAAAACTAAACAATTTACTCATGGCTACAATGTATGAACTAAGCAAGAAAAGAAAGCAAAAAGTAGAAAATGCTCTGTGCACTAATTGATTTATATATTTTTTTGCCATAAAATATCCTTGCAATGAACTCTTTCGGGCAGTGAGTAAGCAATCTGTCATTAATGACTCTTCCCAGTGAATAAAACAGACTAAAAATGCTATTTAACTGCTGCAAATTACTAAGGACCCAATCCTGCCTTACTTCTATGAGTTGTTCCACTGATTTCCAAGGAGATTAGTTAAGTTAGTATGAAGATTTATTTGCTTGATGCTCAGTCCAGTATAGTTTAGCTGGTCTCCATGTATCATATAAAGTAAAAGAGTTCCCAAATTAACATGTTATTATCACTTTTGGAGTGGCTATAACTATTTTAAGCAGGTGTTTATTTCAGGACTACTATTTTTTCTTAAGTGCTAAACAGTCAAGCATATCTCCATCTGAAAGGTTTTCTGTTGAAGGGCAGACATCCCAAATGCCTTGAAGTGAACTCCTTGGGGAAGTCAAGGTGACATTTAAGATAGTACTAAAAAGTACTATCAGGCATAATCTTTCTACAAGCCAAAATGGAAAGTCCATTCAAGATTATTTGTGTAAAAACACAGCTGTCTTGATAAAGGAAGCTATGCATTTGTGTTAGACTACAACATTTAGCAGCATGCCCATATTACTATTTGAGATATTTCATCTGGTTATTCTCAGCTTTACCAATGTATGAAAGAAAGAAAATAAATACGAGAGAATGAAGTTAATCTTGAGAAAAAATGAATGGAAAAAATGAGCAAGCACCTTTCACATATCAGGACTGTTAACAGAGCCCTGCATCTGCAAAATCTTTTTTTTTTGTAACAAGGTAAGGGGTATCAATACAATCCTTGATTCTTTACTACAGAAAAGAATGGGGTTGTGGCGGAAAGGTTCTTCAAACATAATTGAACTGCTTCTCTACCTTCAGAATGTGAAAGCATATTTGGGTTCTGATTCCCCTACTAAATGTACATACTTAAGAACATAAGAACTGCTATTTACTGGGTCAGACCATACATAGGTCTATCCTCCCCAGTATACTGTGTCACACAGAAGCAGAGAGAGGATGCTGAAAGGAACAGTGAACAGAGTATGACCATGGTTTTTCCACTGTTCTTCTCTTACTTACAGCCTTTTTGAGTCAGTAAAACATAACTCACTTCCTGCAGGGATTTTTACTTTTTAGGACATTATAAGCTTGTGGTATCCTAAAGGAGCCTTTCCTAAACTGAGACCCCAAATGAGAAACCTTGGCTGTACTTTCCCTATACAATAACCATTTAAGTATGTGAACTGTGGTGGCATGCCAATAAGCTGAAACAAAAATCATGTGACCTGATGCATGGAATTAATCTGATACTGCTTTATTGGACTGACAACTTCCAAAGACATTTGATACTATACTATTAATAAAGTTCTTTTCCCCTTTCAATGTGCTGCATCCAACACTGGGATGATAATAAAACCGTTACTTATTGGATGCTTTTTGTTACTGTAGATGCTGCAATCTCCTTTGAAATTCTTAGCATTTCCTGAAGACAAATCAGAAATTAATTATTCATATTATTAAATACAACAGTCTCAGTGTTGTCTCTTTGCAACAAGGGACATTCTAACATGATACATTGTTAATGTATACGGAATATCTAAAACTTACAGAAATTTACTTTCTTCTCTCTGTACTCTGTTCTCTCATAAAAACCACTTCCTGAAGGAATAAAGTTTGAAATGTTGAAATGTTGATGCATGTGATTATCAAATCTTCAGAGATGAAATGGTTTATAATGGATTAGAGATAGGAACAAATGATATAGAAACTCAAAAGAATGAGCAGAGATCCTAAACTTAGTATTTATAGATATGTGCAAAACTGGTGAATAAGCCCAGAGTCTAAATGAAGCAGACAAAGATAACTCCTCAAGCAGCATATGGGGAGGCATGAAAATAAAGGAATAGCACACCAAAAAATACATGCAAAAAAATCAAACTGAGTTGTGGAGTTACATAAAATCCAAAAATGCCCATGAGTACTGTGAAGCAAATATAGAAAATAGAAAATACCCTCTATATGGTAGGGTATAGAGCCAGAGTGCTCAAAAGCCCCCATGGGTAATCAAGAGCATCCAGGAATGGTGCTAAAAAGCTAAAAGGAGGCATACACCCAATGGAAGGGAGGGGCCATCACCAGGGAGGACTATACCTCCATTGCTTAGGATTGTAGGGGGACTGTTAGGAAGGCCAAGGCAGAGATGGAACTGGGACTAGCTACCCAGATGAAGGATAACAAGAAATCCTTTTTTAAATACATAGGAGGTAAAAAGAAGGTTCTGAGTAACATGGGGCCTCTGCAGGACACGCTAGGAAATTTGGTGGGTCTCACCAGACAACAAAGCTAACCTATTTAACAATTTCTTTGCCCCATTTTTCTGAGCAGGAACCAGGTCATCCCGCCCCCCCACTGGGAACCCCAGTGGTCCCAGAGGAGGCACAGGGTCAGAGAAGACCTAGTCAGGGAATTTCTGGTGGGACTGGACGTGTTTAAATTAGCAGATCTCCACCCCAGAGTGCTGAAGGAATTAGCAGAGGTCATTGCAGGACCCCTGACACAGCTTTATGAGCACTCGTGGTGCTCTGGTGAGGTGCCAGAGGACTGGAAGAGGGCGAATGTGGTCCCCATATTCAAAAAAGGGAGAAAGGAGGACCCAGAAAGTTATAGGCCTGTTAATCTTACATCAGTCCTGGGGAAGCTCTTTGAGAAAATTATCCAAGTGGGGTGAAAAACACCTTGTTCAAATTTGCAGATGACACTAAGATGTGGGGGGATGTGGGCACGCTAAAGGAGAGGGACAGGCTGCAATTGGATCCGGACAGGTTACGGGGGGTGGGTGGATGAGAAGAGGATGGGATTCAATACTGACAAGTGCAAGGTGATGCACCTAGGGAGGAAGAACCAGCAGCATACCTACAGGCTGGGGAACTTCCTTCTCACCAGTGCAGAGGCAGAAAAGGATCTTGGAGTCATTATTGATTCCAAAATGAACATGGGCCAACAGCATGAGAACGTGGTCAGGAAGGCCAATCGCACCTTGTCATACATCCACAGATGCATCACGAGCAGATCCAAGGAGGTGATCCTCCCCCTCTATGCGACACTGGTCAGGCCGCAGCTGGAGTACTGCATCCAGTTATGGGCACTGCACTTCAGGAGGGATGTGGACAGCATGGAGGGGGTCCAGAGGAGGGCCACTCGCATGATCAGGGGGCAGCAAGGCAGGTCCTACGAGCAGAAGCTACGGGACCTGAACCTGTTCAACCTCCACAAGAGAAGGCTGAGAGGGGATCTGGTGGCCATCTACAAACTGGCTAAGGAGAACCAGCAGGCAATGGGAGAGTCCCTATTCCCCCATGCACTACCAGGAGTAACAAGGAATAACAGCCATAAGTTGACAGAAAGTAGATTCAGACTAGATATCAGGAGGAGCTACTTCATAGTCAGGGCAGCTGGGATCTGGAACCAACTTCCAAGAGAAGTGGTGCTCGCTCCTACCCTGGGCGTCTTCAAAAGGAGGCTAGATAGACACCTTGCTTGGGTCATTTGACCCCAGTATCCTTTCCTGCCCATGGCAGGGGCTCAGACTTGATGATCTCCTCAGGTCCCTTCCGACCCTACTACCAGTTAGGCTCCGGAGCGGTGAGAGACTTGCGGGTGAAACCCGCTGCACCCCCGCTCCCCCGAAGCCCCCAAGACACCCCCTCAGCAGCCACAGAGCCCCCTGCCGACCCCCAGCACAGCCAGAGGTAAGCGGGCTCGTGATGGGAAGGGGTTAACTCCTCGCTCCCTGGGAGGAGGCCGGCTGCGTGGAGCCAGGCCGGGTCAAGCCCCCGCCCAGGCCCCTACTTGGCCCAGCCCCCCAGGGAGAGAGAAGAGAAGGAGTGGGGTACTCACCAGTCCCCCTCCTGTAGGGCAGGGCCCCCAAATCCCGAGCAGGGCCCCCCCAAACCTGTGAAACCAGCTTTCCCCGACGGCAGGCCCACTGCGCATGCATGCAGTTTAAAAGGGCCCGCCAAACAGGGGAAAAAAGCTCAGTTAGGCTCCGGAGCGGTGAGAGATGTGCAGGTGAAGCCCGCTGCACCCCCACTCCCTCAAAGCCCCCCAGACACCCCCTCAGCAGCCGCAGAGCCCCCTGCCAACCCCCAGCACAGCTGGAGGTAAGCGGGCTCATGGTGGGAAGGGATTAACTCCTCGCTCCCTGGGAGGAGGCTGGCTGTGCGGAGCTGGGCCGGGTCAAGCGCCCGCCAAGGCCCCTACTTGGCCCAGCCCCCCAGGGAGCCATGCGACTGGAGCCGCACGAACATGCTGCATAAACAGGCGCTCGAGTTAGCACTGAGTTCGCGCAGGAGAGGGCATGGGAGGGCACGAGACCCTGCCTTTGACCCCCCCAGAGTAGTCAGCCCCAGCCGTAGCCAGCCTACCAGAGGCATGACATGGATGGGCACGCGCCACACCCTGAGGGTCCCCTCGGGCTCTGCGGCCCCCACATTGGGCACCTCAGAGACAGCCACCCAGACGGAGCCCATGGTTCTGGGATCCATGCAGATGGAGCCCCTGGCTCTTGCCTGCAGGGGCTGCCTGTCCCTTTTTCAGGCTCTGGGGCCTGGGAGCATGGCCACCTCCCCCTGCGGGGTTTGCTCCCTACTGGGGTCTCTGGCGCGCCAGCTGGAGGAGCGCCAGGCCACAGTCAAGAGGCTGCGTGCCATCAGGGACTGCAAGCAGGAGATAGACTCCTACTGCCAGGCCCTTCTCCCCCGGGAGCCGCACGGTAGAGCACCGGCCCCCCCCATGACTAAGCAGGACTCTGGGACCTCCTGCTCTGCCCAGTCAGGGGCATGGACCAAGGTGGTCAAGGGCCCTAAGGCCCGCCGCACCAAGGCCCCTCCCTCGCCAGAGCTTAGGAACAGGTTCGCACCTTGTGCAGCCCCAGCAGAGCCTGCTCAGTTGCCAGGTCCTACAGGCAACACAGGCTCAACCGCAGCTACTGCTCCCACTCTCCCCAAGACAAAATGAAAGGCATTTGTTGTGGGAGACTCCATCCTGCGGGGCACTGAGGGGGCAATCTGCCGCCCCGACCCCTTAGCCCGGGAAGTCTGCTGCTTCCCGGGGGCCTGCATCCGAGACATTGCGGAGAGGATCCCACAGCTCCTCCGGCCCACAGACCACTACCCCATGCTCCTTATTCACATAGGCACCAATGACACGGCTCGGAGCACCCCCAGCCAGGTCATGAGGTGCTACAGGGAATTGGGAGCGGGGCTTAGGGGTCTGGGAGCTCAGGTGGTGTTTTCATCGATCCTGCCAGTCTCGGGCTATGGGCTGAGGAGGGAGAGGAGGATCCACGCAGTGAACCAAAGACTGTGGAGCTGGTGTCATTGGGAAGGCTTTGGCTTCCATGACCACAGCCCACTCTTTGGCGAGAGAGGCAGCGAGCTGCTGGGAAGAGATGGCCTCCACCTCTCTCCCCTGGGGAGGAGGCTCTTCTCAGCCAGGCTGACCTGCTCCACCGGGCTTTAAACTAGGCCTGCTGGGGGATGGGGGGACTACTGCCACTGCTGGCCCGCTGAGAAACCCTTGCAAAGCCAGCAGGCCAAGGCACTTAAGGGAGCCCACCCCTGCCCCAGTCCTGGCACAATCTGTGGGCAAGGCAAGAGCCCCCCAAGGGCACACTTGCCTCCCTGTACACTAATGTCAGGAGCCTGGGCAACAAGCAGGACGAGCTCGTCCTCCTGCTCAGTGCAAAGACTTATGACGTCATTGGGATAACAGAGACCTGGTGGGACTCCACCCATGACTGGACCACGGGTATAGAGGGCTATACCCTGTACAGGAGGGATCGTGTTGACAAAGGGGGAGGGGGTGTAGCTCTCTATGTGAAGAAAAGCTACATGTCCCTGCAAGCTGATGTTGGCAACTGGCATGGACAGCTAGAGACCCTCTGGGTAAAAATTCGTGGGGAATATGGCACAGGGGACACAACGGTGGGAGTCTACTACAGACCTCCCACTCAAAGTCCTGAGCTTTACCAGGAGTTCACCCGGGAACTGATTGAGGCCGCTTGCTCCAGGACCTTGGATGTCATGGGTGACTTCAATTACCCGGACATCTCGTGGGAAGATCACTCAGCAAAATCCAAGCAGTCGCAAAGCTTTCTCTCGTGCGTGGGTGACCTCTACCTGACTCAAGAAGTCTATGGGACTCAAGAAGTCTATGGGCAAGACGCTGCTTGACCTGGTACTGGCTATGGGGGATGACCTAATCGGTGACCTAGTGATCAATGGGAAGCTGGGTGACAGCGACCATGAGCTGATCACCTTCACCATCCGCTGTAAAGCTGGCAAGTCAGTCAGCACCACAGAAGTCCTTGACTTCAGAAAAGCCAACTTTGACAAGCTCAAGAGGCTTGTCAGTCAGGCCCTTAGGGACCATGACCCCAGGGAGATGGGAGTTCAAGAAGAGTGGTTGCTTCTCAAGGAAGCGATCCTCAATGCACAAGCCAAATCTATTCCAACACGGAGGAAAGGCAGCAAGAAGGCACAGCAGCCCCCCTGGCTCTCCAGGGACCTTGCGGACCTCCTGCGGCTAAAAAGGAAAGCCTACAAAGGATGGAGGACGGGATTCACCTCCAAGGAGGATTATTCTGCGCTGGTCCGGTCCTTCAGGGAGCAAACCAGGAAAGCCAAGGCTGCAACTGAACTCCAACTAGCTTCAAGCATCAAGGACAACAAAAAGTCCTTTTTCAGATATGTGGGGAGCCGGAGGAAAAGCAAGGGCAATGTTGGACCCCTGCTAAACCAGATGGGGCAACTGACAACTGATGCCCAGGAAAAAGCCAACCTATTAAATATGTACTTTGCGTCAGTCTTTCATCAGTCCCATGGGACGCCCATGCCTGCTACGGGACAGGGAGATCCGGATGATGGGGATCCCCTACCCTCCATAAATGCTGACCTCGTGAAGGAACATCTTGAGAAGCTGTATACCTTCAAGTCAGCCGGCCCTGACAATCTGCACCCCAGGGTACTCAAAGAGCTGGCGAGCATCATAGCCCAGCCCCTGGCACAGATCTTTGAAAACTCCTGGCGCTCTGGTGTAGTGCCCGAAGACTGGAAGAAGGCCAACGTGGTGCCGATCTTCAAGAAAGGGAGGAGAGTGGATCCGGCTAACTACAGGCCCATTAGCCTGACTTCTATCCTGGGGAAGATCTTAGAAAAGTTTATTAAGGAGGCCATCCTTGATGGACTGGCCCAGGCTAACATCCTGAGGGATAGCCAGCATGGGTTTGTTGCAGGTAGGTCTTGTTTGACCAATCTCATTTCCTTCTATGACCAGGTGACCTATCACCTGGACGAGGGAGATGAGATTGATGTCATATATCTTGACTTCAAAAAAGCTTTTGATCAGGTATCCCATGATCACCTCTTGGCCAAACTGGCCAGTTGTGGCCTTGGCTCCACCACAATCCACTGGCTGGGAAATTGGCTCCGTGGTTGGACCCAGAGGGTTGTAATTGATGGCAGTCACTCATCGTGGTGCCCTGTGACCAGTGGGGTCCCTCAAGGCTCTGTCCTTGGACCCATACCTGACTCAAGAAGTCTATTGGCCAACGAGAGGCAAAGCGCTGCTTGACCTCGTACTGGCTACGGGGGATGACCTAATCGGCGACCTAGTGATTGATGGGAAGTTGGGTGACAGCGACCACGAGCTGATCACCTTCTCCATCTGCTTGCCACCCTCATAGGCTCAGCAGTGCTACGTTGGTTAGCACTACAGAAGAAAGAGACTTGGGGGTCATCATTGACCACAAGATGAACATGAGCCTGCAATGCGATGCTGCGGCTAGTAAAGCCACCAAAACGCTGGCGTGCATCCATAGATGCTTCTCGAGCAAATCCCGGGACGTCATTCTCCCCTTGTACTCGGCCTTGGTGAGGCCGCAGCTGGAGTACTGCATCCAGTTTTGGGCTCCACAATTCAAAAAGGATGTGGAGAAGCTTGAGAGAGTCCAGAGGAGAGCCACGCGCATGATCAGAGGTCAGGAAAACAGATCTTACGATGACAGGCTGAGAGCCACAGGACTCTTTAGCCTGGAAAGGCGCAGGCTCAGGGGTGATCTGATGGCCACCTATAAGTTTATCAGGGGTGACCACCAGGATCTGGGGGAACGTCTGTTCACCAGAGCGCCCCAAGGGATGACGAGGTTGAATGGTCACAAACTCCTGCAAGACCGTTTCAGGCTGGACATAAGGAAGAATTTCTTTACTGTCCGAGCCCCCAAGGTCTGGATCAGCCTGCCATCGGAGGTGGTTCAAGCACCTACACTGAACACCTTCAAGAGTAAATTGGATGCTTCTCTTGCTGGGATCCTATGACCCCAGCTGACTTCCTGCCCTTTGGGCAGGGGGCTGGACTCGATGATCTCTCGAGGTCCCTTCCAGCCCTGATGTCTATGAAATCTATGAAACTATGGTATCACATGCAATACATGTGATAAGGAATCTCATTATGCCAAAGTTTGTAGACAAGAGAAGTGCAGAAAAATGCACCATGTAGGGAAGCAAACAGTGTTTCAGAGGATGATATTTTGCAAGTCATAAAAGTAGTTCAAAACAGCCAATAGAAATGGTTTGTAAATCTAGACTATCATTAGAATCAGAAGTGAAGACTACAGCACAGACCAGAAACAATGGCAAATCTTAAGTGGTGCAACAAGTTACAAAGACTTCCTCAGTAATAAGCAATAAAAAGATTCCAAAAACTGCAAGGAAGCAAAGCCAGATTATAAAAATGAAATGAGCATAATCACAATATCACTAGGACACTATACACTGTGAGCAGAATACTAAATAAAAGTACGGTATTACAAATGAGAAGTCAGGTGTTACAAAAAGCAACGAAATCACCACTTACAACTAAAATTAGTTAATTAATGAACCCAGTGGTTCTAAACCTGTGGCAAACAATTCATAAAAATGGATACACGCACAAAATAAAAGAATAACAAAAACATACTAAGAGCAAACAATGCAACATTCCCTGCAATATACATGCTAGAGATTACCAATCTGTTTTTAAAGGATTTCAGTGTCCTACCCATATTTTACACCAAAAATGAGATAAAATGACCAAGCTTTTAAAGCATGATATCCAGTGCAATAAAAGAGGAATTAACAGAGGCTATAAAGGAAATGAAAAAGGCAGCATTTTTACAGTCACAAAGCTAACTGAATGGATAAGCAGCACTGTAACCATTCAGGAACTACACAAGACAAAAGCAATTTTAACCAAATCACTAAAAAGTTCTAACTACAACTAGCTACAATTTTAGAAATATTACCTGATTTCACAAAAGGAAACAAGCAAGTCTCAAACAAATAATAACAAAAAGCTACTGGAGAAGACAAATAGTTATTTCATCACATATTGGGTACAAATGGGTATAAACAGATGGCTGAGAATGAATGCTATTTGAGCTCACATCTACAGTGGAAGAACAGCAATAGTGTCATTAAGACAGGACTTGTCAGACTGTAATAACTGATAACATTTTTTGGAGTGTGAACATGGCAGCATGGCAGGTGTTGCTAATCATGATCACAACCTCCCCTGTCCTCCAGAAAGAGCCAAGGAAGCAAATGCTCAACTGAATACAAATGAAGAGGAACTTATGATTGACTGCAAGTGCCTACCATACATGGGATACTTGATGATCTCTCAAATGCTCCAGAGAGATAAAAGCAGTGCAGCACATGCACACAGTTAAACATTAGCTCAGTTCAGTAATGCTAAGAATTTGTAACCTGACATTTCTCTCAGACGCATGTAAAACCATGAGGCAGCTACTGAACAAAGATGTAAAATGCACATGGGACCAGATTCACAAGGTGTGGCAATGCTATTTTCCACAATAACTGTTTAATCTAAAAATTGTTCAAGGCATTACTGGTCAGCACTGTGCCATAGGCAGTCTTCCCTTTGCCCCCCTTTCTGCAATTTCCTTGTAGCACCTCTGGCTCTGGAAGCCTCCAGAAGCAGGGATGGCAGTAGCAAGCAGCATGTGGAGCAGCCAAAACTAATGCCACCACAGCCAAAATGACACGCTTCAGAATACCTTCACTCACTATGAAACAAAACACACTCTTGTGCTGCTGCCCCTGCTCTACATCTATGCTGCCGAGAGGCTTCAGTTCACGTGCACGAAGTGGTGAGGGAAAGGATGTGTTAGGGAGGAGCATGGTGCTCCTTCTGCTCCATTCTGCTGTTGCCCCCTGCCCCTGGCTCTGCTCATCTTAGGCAGTGCCTGGGACTCATGCCCTGCTCACTTTCATCTTCATGAAGTCATGGGAAACATGCCAGATACCAGAAGACTGGAAAAAGGTCAGGATGAAGTTCAATGAGGACAAATGCAAGGTGCTATACCTCAGAAGGAATAAACTAAAACACAAATATAAAGTGGGTGACACCTGGCTGGATGGCAGCACTATGGAAAAGGACTTGGGAATCTTAATGGACCACAGACAACCTGAGTCTGAAATGTGATACAGCCACACGTAAGACAAATGTGGTTTTGGGCTGCATCAGTAGGATCATTAGGTGCAAGACTTGGGATGTGATAGTGCCAATACTTGGCACTGGTTATGCCTCATTTAGAGTACTATGGGCAGTTCTGGGCTCCACATTTTTAAAAAGACCTGGAGAAGTTAGAGAGGGTCCACAGGTGGGCAACAAAGATGATCAAGGGCTTGGAAATCAAGCTGTACGAGGAGAGGCTGAAGGAGCTAGGTATGTTCAGCTTGTGGAAAAGGTGCTTAAGAGGAGACAGGATAGCAGTTTTCAAATACTTGCAGGGCTGCCATAAAGGGAAGGCACCTCTTCTCTCTTGCTGGAGAGAGAAAGATGCAGACCAATGGCTTGAAGTTGCAGCAAAAGAAGTTTAGATTGAATATCTGGAAAGACTTCTTCACTGTTAAAACAGTGAAGCAGTGGAATAGACTGCCTAGGGAAGTTGTGGACTCTCCATCACTGGAGATGTTCAAGAAGAGGTTGGACTGGGGATGATCTAGGCATAACAATGCCTATGGCTTTCCCAGAAGCATTGGGTGTTGGCTACAACCAAGACTGTGGACTTAGACTGGGGTGTGCCAGTGCTTCTGCTGGGACAAAAGCCTTCTGGCTAGTGGGTTTTGTCCCTCTCTTCAGGATCAGGCTGATCACCAGATTTGGGGCCAGAAAGTAATTTTGCCCTATGGTGAGATTGGTATGGAGTGGGGGGGTTTTGCCTTGCTCTGTAATGGGGAGGAGGGGGATGGGCTCCTGCCTGGGATCTCTTGAGCATATATTGACAACATGGGTGGGGGACAGTGTTGTCCTGGGTGGATGGTGGTATGTGTTTTTTGAGGTGGATGGCTACAAGGTACAGGCAGGTAAGGGACTGAATGTTTTGAGACTAGGCAGAATATTTCTGGGGTACAGCCTTAATAAGATGGTTGGGTGCTAGCTAGTGGGCTGTCATTGGTAATTCTTGCAGTGGCTGTCCTGTTAAAATATTTTAAGAATGACTCTGTTCTTTAGAAAGAAATATTTAAAAGTAGCCAAAGACCTGATGAGCGCTTTCTTTTTTTCTCTGCACAGCAAACCCCTTCATCATCAAGAACAGCTGTTAACACCCGATGTCAGTGCAATTATCAAAAAAAAAATCAAAGAGCAGCTAAGAAAAATATTCTTCAGCTACTGACAGAAGCATCCCAAAACATATTTATGTCCAGTGACCACAAGACATTGTAAATGTTTTATTTTATTTCTGTATAACTGCCGCACGGCACTCTCACATTTATGTGACCTTGTAGTTTTGGCCGTTAATCAAAATGAAAACCTTGTACTTTTCTACGCTTGTATTAAGCTGCACATGCGTATTCTGTAAGTTTAATTTCTTATCTGCAAGTGTCATTTCTGCAGAAACGAAACTTTTGTAGAAAATCTACCTAGTAACTATTATGTAAAAGAAACTATCCTATCCCTGTATGCTTAGCTTATATCATAGTTAGTGTCACAGAGGCAGTCCAACCAACATCTGTAAAAGAGGTAAAAAAGCAGGAAGTAGCAGAGACGACGACTGGATGACCCTTCAGGCCTGATCACCCTGTAGCTGGTCTTCAGCTCTCCGTCTGGGCGTATCCCAGCAAAAACCAAAGCCTCGAAAATCCGACAATCAACAACGATTCACCATGTTACAGTTTTGTATCCACCATCCCGTTCATGAGCTGTTGACCAGCCCTAGGACTAATTAGTGAGCAGCCGCACCCATCATTAGACTAGCTCTAGTGGTGGAAAGCAAGGGCTTGCTAGTGAACCCTGTGGGCCAACAGACCCCCTTTGTATCCGGCATACTGTAACTGAAGAAACATCGGAGACTCCACTTCTTGACTGCCTCTCTTCGTAGCTTAGACAGCATATCTACGCTTTCTATACTTATATTTACTGCAACTTCATTCCAGCCGGCCTCCCCTCTTATTCGTAAGAGGGAGAGGCCAGGTGAGTGAATAAAACAAATTTTTACTTTACCTTATATTTACTCTGCAATAACTTCTATTACTAACATCCCATCTCAATGAGCTGTTGACCAGTTCTGAGACTTAAGGAATCGGCAGCCGCACCCATCATTGAACTAGTTCCAGTGGTGGAAAGCAAGGGCTTACTCTGGATCCCCGTGAACCAACAGACATCCTACAAACTTATTATAGAAAACTAACAACTTACTCTAACTTGTCTACTTGCACCAGCTCGGCGAACCTCGAAGGCGGTCATAAAGCTACCTCCAATCCTGCCCCACAAGCTGTGCGCTCGCCCGCTCCGTAAAGCCCGCAGCTCCCCAAGCGGTGCTGGAGTCGCTAGCCTGGCATTCCGCATCAGACATCAGAAATTAAAGATACAGTCAATGGTTTGAAGAGGAGTGAGGAAGCCACCTTGCAGGTTATGAAAAGCACAAGTAATAAAATGGTAGAATGTTTTAAGGAATTCAGTAAGGAGGTTGACAGTATTTTGTGTGTGGATCAAAGATTTAGACAGGAGTTTCTAACAGTTTTATGATTACAAAAGTATTGGGGGCATCATTGACAATAGGCCACCCCAGAAAACTCTCCAATATCTTCCAAAGGAGAGCCGTGCCTCCTCTAGCCATGAGAGGGGTGTCTCAAGATGCTTCAGGGATGAAGAGCAGGAGGATGCTGAGCAGACCCGGGGAGGGTGCAAGAGGGTGGCATCTAGTGAGGGAGCAAGTTCTCATGACTAAAGCAAAAGCATATACAAGAGGGGTGACGGGATGCTCTATTACCCCCTCTGCTGGTGTGCTTCTTCCTCATGAACTGCAACCACAATATTTTCAAAGCTGATTTTTCTTCAATCTATTGGGGGTGGGGGGAGGCCGGGGTGAACCAGGTTAGATTCACAATCTGTCTTTTCTCTCTATCTACTTTACTTCTATCACAGTTTTCTAAAAAATTCCTAAAGGACTTTGGAAAGGGTCATGTATTTTTATTTTCCATACAAGTAAAGTTTTAAATTCCACTTTAAAATCAAACTATGTTCCAGACTCCAAAGAGTACAAAAATTGCAGTAGCAATCCAACTCCCATGCTCTTGTTGCCGGCACAAGGTGCCCGAGGGAGGCAACAATTGGGTTCATTGCCCGGTGTGCGTTGCGCCAAATAAACACACTGGGGGGAGAAGTAGACAGAGTTTATTTGAGCTCAAGTAAAAGGTGCAGGGAGACTGTATAGTCTCAAATCCTGCGCACTTAGCTCTGCAACAGTGTACTTTTTATACCCTGGTCAATTTTCTGCAGTGGTTTTCCAGCAGCTGGCCCCCCTCTTCCTCCCCTTTCCCTCCTCCCTTCTCTCTCCGAGCGGTGCCCTTGTATTCCACAGATAACAGTTTTAGCTTGCCTGTTTTCCAGAAGGACAGGAGATTACAGGCGCCAGAGAAAGGGTTACAAAGGTGTGGGCAAGGGGGGTCCTGGCTCGCCTGAGCCCAGAGCAGAGGGGCTTCATCGACACTTGTGGTCTTCCATCCCTCTGAGTTACCTAGGGTTATGCCCAGTGACACCAACACTCTAACACCAGAAATGCCCATGTGCTCTCCCACCAAGAGAACCCTGACAATTCTCCAAATCTTGCACAACATGGATAGGCAGCGCAAGGGCTGCATCATGACAGGGCAACACAAGCCCAGCATAGTGAGCTTGAGAAGCCTGGCTGGTTAATACCAAGGGAAATTACACCACACACATGACTAAACTTTCAATAATACACTGTGTCCAGTCCTGCATTATATACACAAACGAAGAGGGAGGCTTTTGAAAATCTTTAATAATACACAGGTCTCTTTGCAGGGTGGGCTGAGCACCACAGCCAAAATATGCCTTTTTTAACTGTCCTTTCAAGATAGCCTCAAAAAACCTGAACTAAGAACACGACAGCCCCAAAGGGAAGAGGGAAGAGGTTTGGTGAAAATCTTTTGTGATGCTGGGTGGGGTGATATAGGGAGGCACCTCATAATATGAATCCCAAAACTAGTGACAGCCAGCTTGAGGCCTGCATAAACAAGGCTAGTGTCTTGTGGCTGAGGGCACTTACCAAGTAGATTACCAGTCATTAGCCCTTTACAAAGGTATTAGGGGAAACACCCTACATAATGTAGCATATATCATGTACGGGGCACAGCAGGATGCCAGAAAGCTGTGAGATGCCTTTGCACTGCCCAAGATGCCAGTGTTCTCATCAGGCACAGGCACCCACTCATGGTCTTATCCTACCCACTCCATGGGTACTATGGATAAGCCCTCCCTCGCAATTCTGGTACACACTGCTGTGTATATGGTGCAGCATGACCACCTTGCCAGAACAGCACCAGTGGGAATGCTGTGGATACCTGTGCTTCAGGGACAAAGAAAAGTGTAGGACAGTGGTAAGTTTGCCTTGGAAAAAAGACAGTGATTGTTAGTTGAATTTTTTAATGAGCTAACTGCTCACTGTCATATCCCCTGACAGCTGTTCCAAGGCCTGACAGAAGAGATGCAGCAACCCGGACCAAGGAGCAATGGTATTGGTGGGATTACTGATTCACTAATTAGGTATGTACATAATGGAAAGACTTGTTAAAATACAGTTATGCTGTGTGAGAAGGAAGTCCAAGTACTTGGATTCTCACATTACCAACCGGAGAATAAATATACTCACAATGCACTGTAAACATTTCAAATATTTATTGGCAGGATTGAAAATGAGCCATATCAAGGAGGAACTGCTCTTTACTGGCAGAAGAACATGCTGATTCTTTCTTTCTTTCACTTAAATTAAGTTATTAAATTAAAGTATTCATTTGTTAAATCTAAAGTTAAATTATGTTATTAACATTTTTTTGATCTGTACAATATGGGGTGGTGGGAGCAGGATAAAAGCAATCTCTGTGCTTGCTGGAACTGGGGTGGTGGGAGCAGGATAAAAAGTTGGGGGCTGGCTGGCTGGAATGGCAGATGCTGAGGCTGACCAGCTCAGCAGTGAAAAGGCCAGCCAGAAGTGAAATGCATGCAAAAAAGGGGAATATTTTTTAAAAAATTGTATTTTTCATTAATTTGATATAACCAGTAAAAATTTGCAAGATTAGCACCTGGAGTCTTGTTGCAGTATTGCAATAGAAATTCCATGGATTTATGAGTGAACCCAAGCGGCACCTGGTGGTACAATTGTTGCAAAGCAGGAAAAGTCCTGTTTTTGGGTGTAAAACAGATACACGTTCAAATTTAATACGATTAAAAACAAACTCTCATGGAAGAAATTCAGGAGTTAAAAATAAAGCATATTGGAGGTGTTTTAAATTACCACTATAAAAAACCCCAACCAATAAAATCAGCTGACAATGTGGATCTGCAGACATGATTCAGCTAGCTTAACGACGATTTGTCATGTGGACACAGGAAAAGTCCAACATGGACAAGCGCCCTATGGTATATTCAGTCACAAAACTGTCCAGAACCCACTAATTTCATATAATTTGAACCCACAAAGATTAGAGACAGGTCAAGACATAGTTAAACAGTGGAGGAGGTCAAGGTATGGCAGGGCAGCATGGAAAAGAGTGCAGGCACCTTAACTGCACCAAAGTCTCTGGCACCTCATTTTGAATCAGAGGCTAGGCACTTTCCTATAAAGTAAGTGGACTGGGTTTTCACAGTCTTTGCACAGTCCTGAATATAAAGGAACTGTATACTGAATGTCTCCTAGGAATGTATAATTCTCCTAAATCAGTAGTGCCCAATCTTTTTTGGCCCAATCCCATTGTGCGAGGCCAGCTCAGCTGGGACCATTTTGGTGGGTCAGAGGTAGCAGTGTTAATTGCCACTGGTTCCCTGCTGCCAAGTTACTGCACCTTTGGGAAGCTCCACATCCCAGATAATATGGCTCTGTGTGTTGGATCTGGGGTTGAGTACTCCTTTTCTAAAGAATGAGCATTTCAGATGCCATTATTTGATGCAGGTGTAAGCACAGTCATCAGATGGGCATAATGTGAGCCCAGGAGAAGGAAAAAAAAGCCAAAGTAAGGCAATTTCAAAGGACAGAAAAGACTCTTATAATTGGAAGAATGCCCCCCACTGTCCCATCAAAGTACTGTGTGGTGCTGTGCAAATTAAAATAGGTGGAGAAAGCCATAAAAGGAGACAAATCTAACAAAAGAAGAAACTGCTGAGAAAATTATTCTTGGTTTTAGAGAAAGAGAGAGAGAAAGTAATACAGTAAAAGCCACTGCATGCAAGCTTCCTCCACCCACCCCTGGTGTCCGGCCAGCCAGCTGGAAACTCTGGTTAATAAAGTATTCCGGCTGGTAGAATGCCGGTTAACACAGCTTTTACTGTAATAACAAAGAACAGAAAACAAAGACTGCAGGAGAGTTTGTAGGCCACAAGTATGAACCGATAAGAGCTCTCTTTCTTTACAGAAAGACAATTGAGAAGAAGCAGAGCACAGGAAATGTGCACCACACTGTATCCGCTCAGCACGAGTCATGAGAAGAAGCAGGGACTTTGGATTCTCTATTATCTGCTAAAACAAAAAGAGACATCAGTGGAGAGCTTGAAGCATGTGCGTATTCAGAGAACTTTTGACTCTGACAAATTAATAGTTTCTGATCAAAAATGGTTTTGTCTAAATGTTCCAAACCAGATCTAGACAGCAGCTTGGGAAAATTCTTGATGTCAACATACACATGTGCTTTGGTGCCTGTAAGCTCTGTCAGTAATAGCAGCAGAGAAAAGAGACAGACACATAAGGTCAAAAGCTACAATAACAGACAAGATAAAGATGTCCCAGAACTACTAACAGGCCCCCTCAGAATCAAAGTATTTCTTCGGTATAAATCATATACTTTAAAGCAGGCAACATGTATTGAAAAGATAAAGCCTCAATCACATAATGCAGCAGCTGAATGGCATATATTTCACTGAAACTGCAAATACGTTCACCTAGTATGAGCACAAGGAAAACACAAATTTGGAGGATAGTGAAATTTCATTAAGACCTGATCAGAAGGGCACTTGTTATTCAACTGAGATGACAACTAAACCAATTTACATTGATCACTGAAAAAGTTATTATCTGCCCTTGGTTAAATCTAATTTCAAGGACTGAAGACAGTTATAGCCAATGCTAATTCTGATATTTAACACATTTTTATTCTCCCTGCTACTGGTAGGACAAAAACTTTTTTTTCTTGATGTGCTCCTTCTTGACAGCATGGAATAAATATTTAAAGAAATGTTATTTGACATTATATACTACTGAAAGAAGGAATGCAACTTATAAATGCTGAATTGGGTACAGAATAAATGTTATAGGTATACAGTACATATTTAACTGTCTTTCTCCTTCTCCTCTTCAGCAATCCTGCTCAACAGAGGATGATTGTCTTTCATGCATGTCTTATCTGTGGATTTGAAGAAGGCTAGATGAGGCCAATCTGGGATCAACAAACTTTTCTGCAATGCAAGCACATGTTTCTGACCAAGAGGAGTGGCTCTGGATTCTAATTTCTGCTGGTCCTGCTTTTCTGTCTCCTATTGTTGTTGTTGTTTTGTTGTCATGAAGTGGTCAGCAACCCCTGGCATGCGTGCCGAGCATGGCACACAAGGCCATCTTGCTCAGCACACCAACACCACCCCGGGCTCTAAGCAGCTGTTGCCAGCCACAGAGCCCAGGCTGCTTCTAGCAGGCATCGGGGAGGCTGGAAGCCCTGCTGCAAGCAGACTGGGCTCTGTGGGCTGGCTGCAGCCGGGAAGCTGCAAACAGCTGCTCCAGGCTCCAACAAGTTGGCACTCCGGCACCTTCCAAGGTAGACATTGTGGTTTTTTTGGCACTCTGGCCAAAAAACATTGCCTACCCTTGTTGTAAGGTTTCAAAGTTCTCAGATCCTTGCAACTGGCTCCAGTTGGGGCAGTTCTGGGTGATAGTCTCCCATGAATTGATGTCAATGTTGCATTTTTTCCAGGTTAGCCTTGAGGACATCCTTGAAGCATTTTCTCTGCCCTCCTCTCAAGCATATGCCTTGACTGAGCTGGGAGAATAAAACTTGCTTTGGGAGTCTGGAGTTGGACATCAGGATAATGTGGCCAGCCCTGCAAAGTTGAAATTGGATGATCATCACCTCAAGGCTCGTGATGTTTGCTTGCAAGAGGACACAAATGTTGGTGTGTCTGTCTTCCCACTGGATTCAAAGGAACTTCCACAGGCACCATTGATGGTACTTCTCTAATGACTTGAAGTGTCTCCTGTACGTTATCTACATCTCGACTCCATACAGCAAGGTGGGGATCACAACTGCTTGATAAACCATAAGCTTGGTTTCGGATTTGATGTCACAATCTTTGAATACCCATTTTCTCAGGTGCCCAAAGGCCACACTCGCACATTTCAGGCAATGTTGGATTTTTTTGATGTCAGCCTTCTGTGAGAGATGGCTTCCAAGGTACAGGAAATATTCAACACTCTCCAAAGTCTCACTGACAATCTGAATTATCAGAGCGATAACTTTTCTATGAACATATTGCCATTTACTATGATCATATTGCCATCATATTGCTAATTGCCATATGTTTGTTATGATCATATTACTCATGAATGACAAACAAAGAATGCATTATTTTAAAAGGTCTTTCTAAATATGTGACAATAAAATAATAAAGAGTGCTATATCCAAATGCCCACCAGATAAGCTTGCCTTTCAAACAAATTGGGAGCATCTGCTGACTTCCAATGAGCCCAAGCACTGCATTATCCCGAAATATTTATACTGTAAAGAGCATGATCATCTGGAATTTATCCTAATGTAGCAGTATATAAACATTAATGCCTACAACACCTCTAAATCAAGTTTTAAAAAAAGTGACAAATAAGAATGATGGCAATCTGCACCCCCTTAGAAAAATTGCATGCCACCACCCTTTCCAAAGTCAAAGCTATATATGATTAGGATCTGATTCACATTGTTCTGTATAGATATTTAATTTACTATGAAAACAACAGGGGTCCCACAGCCAGCAGAACCAGTAAAAAGAAAGCAGTAAAACTTTGTATGGGACTTATTCTTGGTGAGAAAGGAGCAGTTCTTATACATCTCTAATGTAGTTAAGTCTATAAGTTAGACTATATTTAAACTCTACCCTGCCTTCTGACAGTTCTTGTTTGTCAGGGGATAAATTAATTTGTATATGTGTCAGTTGCTTGGTGACTTATTGGCTTATAGAATCTCTTTAGGGGATATCTTGCAAGAAAGATAGAGGCCATTTGGCTGTGGGTTTGAAGGAAGCTCCCTGCTTTTGATCATAGTTGACAGATGGTTAACAGTTATCAACAAAGTCTAAGTAAGGGATAGAACTTATTTTAAGATTATTTTTGGTATTAATGAAAAACAAAGTATAACAGTATGATAGTTTAGTTGTTGTGGACTTCCCAAACATAGAAAAAATAAATAATACTTTGTCAATGGTAAATATAATTGCAATGACAAATTATAGTTAAGTATAGGTTAAGGTTGAAGTGTTCAAGTTGGGATGTGACGCTGCTACATTTGTGCCAGGCACCCTGAGCACCTTACTAAGGAAATAAAAGTATCAGCAACTAGGCCAGCTCGTGCTCTTGATTCTGGCCACAATAATATTTAAGTGTTACCAGTTGCAGGGAAAAAGCTTAAAAAGCCAAGCAGCTAACAACCATGGGAGCCCAGGGAAAATAAAATAGCAAACAAGGAATTTTGTGGGGCAGCCATCGGGGGGGCTGCAGCAGTTGGCAGGGGATGGAGTCAGGTGAAGCAGCAATCGGGGGGCTGGGGTGGGGCATGTGGTCTTTGTAGGGGGGTAGTAGCCCCTGCGAGGGCCATTTGGCCCCTATTGGGGGGCTGTAGCCCTTGTGTGGGGGCCAAACTCCCTGTTGGGGGGCTGTAGCCTTTGTGGGGGGGGGCAAATCTCCTGTGGGAGGGCAGCAAAATATATATTCATGAAACCTGTATTTAGAGTTCACTTTATTATTATGATAAGAGACATGCTTCAACACTGTAGATATATCAGTAAGACATTGTCCAACTGATTGCTCTCTCTCTCTCTCTCTTCATAGCGGTCTTTTGTTTTACTTGTGGAGGAACATGGATTTGGGGGTATTTTACAGAGTGACTTTAGGATGTTTTTTATCAGGGATTTTTCAGTTTTCCAATAGGGAACACCAGAATTCCTGCTAGAGAGGCCAGTGGCAGGGCCCTGCCTGCTCAGAGCTGGCACCTTGGACCCAGCTGGCTGTGGCTGACCTTCTGGCCAAATGGGGCCAGGAGGACATGCTTTGATAGTTCAAAGCAAGCCATAACACCAGGAACATCTTCTGGGCGATAGTTCCCCAGATGGCTGGGCAGGGGGCACACGTGGCAGTAGTGCCACACAAAGGCCAACCCTGCAACTACAGTCCACTGGCAGCTGGCCCAGAGGGGAAGATGCCTCTACTAGCTCTGCAGTCCCTATCCGGGTCTGGCAGATACAGAACAGGTCACAGCCAGGCAGCAGCCCCCACCACCAGACTGCTGCAGTGGGTAGAGGGTGCAGGGAACTCTCAGGGCTGCTTCAGCAGTCCAGCTGGCCCAAGGGGTTGTGTCCCCAGGTACCAATTGGCTGGGCCCCAGAAGCTCCTGAGACCGAGTAGCCCTGAGCTACTTGCCGGGGTGGCTTTTTATACTGCTGGGGCCAGGACAAGGCAGCTTTTTATACTGCTGGGGCCAGCACAGGTACTGGCCCCAGACTCTAGCTCCCCCTTGCTGAAGATCCAGGAGGAGCCAGGCAGGTTATTTTGCCCCAAGTGGAACAATTTGCTCCACAACAAAGTGCATGTTTGAGCACGTGCACTGAGGCAAAGAGCCCCGGCTCAAATTTGCACCGCTTCTATCTGAGCTGCTGCAACGTGTTTGCATGTGTGGACATGCCCAGTATGTGTAGGTAAAGGCTTCATTTAACATTAGGACAAGAGTCCTGTTCCACAGATATAACATCCCTTTGCTTAATTGGGTTGTTCAGTATTTTCACAGCTTGGCTTGAAAGGCAACCCATTGCCCATAGCAGTTAATTCATCCAAGGTAGTTTCATAGATTTCATAGACATTAGGGCTGGAAGGGACCTCGGGAGATCATCGAGTCCAGCCCCCTGCCCAAAGGGCAGGAAGTCAGCTGGGGTCATAGGATCCCAGCAAGATAAGCATCCAATTTACTCTTCCCCAGTTTGCTGAATCAAAATGAAAAAGTCCTAGGAATTCATTTGGAATGGGTGTGGCGGGCCAGTAGGGGGCGCTCTTGCGCTAAGCCACCCACCTCACTGTGCTCGACCACCTTCCAGGTTCCGAGTGCCTCCCTAGGGGTGCCTTACGTCTGGCTGACCCCCTTCCTGGAGCACACTCGCTAGCCTGGGGGTAACGTAAGCTGCCACCACCCCAAGAAGGGACTCTCTCAGCCCTGTGTCATGGGGGAAACACAGGCCTAATAGTCCTATGGGTACTCGACCCAGTACAGGCACTTGGGGCACTTCCCCAAGTCAGGGGCCAAAAAGGAACGTCCCTTTTAGTCCACAGACCTAAGGGGCCTCTCAGGCATAATTTATACCGACCCCTCAATAAGTCTCCTACACCGGTCACAAAGGAGAACTTTATTGATTATAGGGGTAGGGTGAAAATAGGGTACAGGATAGAGCAATCTCATAGAAATCCCATCGAGCAAAACAGTCTGGCTGAGGTAGCCTTTTGATCACGCACCTGAGTTACTGCCAGCTATATATCTAACCAGATCTTGAGTAGCTTACTCACAAGCATCATCCTGAGACTGTTGGAGATTCCCTCTGGAGGCAGGCCGTTTCTTCCTCATGAGTTATGGGGGAGAAAGCCAGTTTCAGATGGTAAAGCTCCTCTCTAAGTCTGAGTCCCCCGCATGGCTGCTGCCCCCTCCTCCTGGGCAATCTTAACTTATATAGCCCCTGTGACCTCATTCACCTGGTCCAGTGGAGACCTCATTCACCTTGGCCAGTTGGCTGTTGGCCAAACAATTTAAAATACATCACTAGTTGCTGGGCAGACTCTAGCCCACCAGGTAGAAGCCCCTCAACCAGGTAGCTGATACCAGTCATGTAGGCAGAGGGAGCAGGTTCCCCACCTCCCTCAGGAATGTAACCAGTTCAGGTTACCTAAAGAGATATAGTATGGGTGTGTCTCCTCTTCTGGGCCCATCCTAATCAAATTGTCACAGCACAGAGATGTTGAGGAGAAACAAAGGTGGCTTCCTGCCACAATGGGATGCAAACTTTTTTGGTCCTGCACACAAGCTGAAAAGCCCGTGGCAACTTATTTCATGAAATCACTGGTAATTTTTCCTTTTGGTAATACAGAATGAATTACTTTTCTTGTATCTTATTGGGTTTCTTTTTCCTTGTTTTGGCCAAAACTAGAAGAGTGACCAAAAATGAAAGAACTAAACAATACAGCTGAGATATTTTCCTCTAGTCTCAAAGAAGGTTGCGAATAGGATGATGTTCCAGACCATTTTTATTCTATTATATGGATAGGCAACCCCTGGCACACGTACCAGTGGCATACAGAGACATTTTCCTTGGCATGCCAGGAAGTGTGCTAGGAAATGTTTGGGTTTTTTTTTTTTTTAAGTTTTTTAATTGCTGCTCCAGGCTGTACAGAGTAGCTGCAGGTCCCAGTGCTGCAGCAGGCACTGGGGGCAGAATCAGGAGAACACAGGTAAGGACTACATCTGCGTTCTGCTGACCTGCCTTCTCTCTCCAGGCTGTGCCCTCCACCCCGGGCCCTGGAGGGGAGCTGCACGTGGGCGAGGCCGAGGCTCAGACAGGTGCTGCAAAAGGCCACTGTGCTCAGAAATGCATAGATTGTAAGCAGCTGGAAGGGACCTCGTAGATCTTCAGGTCCAGCCCCCCTGCACTAGGCAGGAAAGATAACAGGGGTCAGGTGACCTCAGAGTGGCAACCATCCAGTCTCCTCTTGAAGATTTCCTGGGTAGGTGATTGCACCACCGCTGAAGGGAGTTTATTCCACAGTGTAGACACCCTAACTGTGAAGAAGTTCTTCCTAGTGTTAAGCCTAAAATGGTCATTTAGAAGGCTCCCAACCAGCTCAGCCCCACAGTGGCTGTTCCCAGGGCCTTGGGTACCTGTGGCCGGGCCCCAGGGCCAGGCCCTTGCACCAGGGGTAGATCTATCCTGCATGTGCTGTACCCAGCATTCAGGGAGGCCAAGCCCAGAGCTGGGAGCTACCTCAGCCCAGCAACCTGCCCTGGCCAGGCTGCATCCTGTCACAGGCAGGAAAGCTATGACCCATCTTCACAGAGCTGCATGGGCTGGCCTGGGCCCCACCTTGGGTACTGCTGGCCATTCCAACCCACCGTGGTCCAAGTGGAGCCCCGAAGCAGTCTCTGCTTCCCACCCAGCTCTACTCTCTTTCAGCTGCCGCCTTCCCAGCTGCCCACAGCTGTTAACTGCTTGCATACTGCAAGCTGCATGCAAGTGAAGCCACAGGCAGCTGGGGATCAGGGATGTCCCTGCCAATGAAGTAAGTCCCCCTGTGTGGGGTGCCCCACTGTGCAGCCCAGCTCCATGGCAGATATAATACCAGTCACAAAGATATTCTGTATTATATGTGGAACAGTTTTGTGGCTGGTTTGCCATTTTATCACTAGATAAACTTGCCTGAACATCTGGCAAGAAAGTTGAGGGACACTCATTTTTAACCTGCAACAAATATAGCATCTGAGGGGACTAAGAGTCATGCCTCCCTCTGAATACACACAAGCCTGAATAAAATAGGAGATGTTAGATGTCTTAAAACAAAGAGTACAGGTGTAGCTTTGACAATGACTTGGAAGCAAGTGAAACCAGTTATAGGTATCTCTTTTTCAGAGAGACCCACAGAGAAGAAAAGGTTTTCTAGTGAGCAGAGTCTCAGCAATTTATGTGAGAGTATTCCAAGTTAAAAAGGAAACCAAAGGACTAATCCTGGGGGTCTGTGCTGAAAAAGCCAGGGGAGAGTCTGGGACAGTGATGTAGGAAGCAAGCAAGTATAAAATAGGCCTGAGGGAAGAGGAAGAATAAGGTGAAATATCTCAACACAGACTAGATATAAATTTGGAGTAGTGCTTCTCAAAATCAGTTGGTCATCACCTACAAAGGGTTCCTGAAAGCCAAGCACGAGTCTGACAGCACTGAAAAAAATCTTATTACAATACAAAGCAGAAAAGAACTTGTTCCTCTACTCCCTGCACACCCCTCCCCTTCAAACTACAAAACAAATACTCAAATAAATCATGTAGACTAGTTGTTATATTTACTATAAAAATGAAACATATGGACAATCACAAAAGTTTTTCACTTAGAATAACAGATCACTGACCTGAAAAAAGTTGCAAAACACTGGTTTAAAAACAATGGTTACTCAACTTTTTTGAACAGACTATTATTAATTCTCAACATCTTTTAGAAACCAACATGAACACTTATCAAACTTTTAATTGAAAAAAAGCGGAGAGAGGGCACAGTGAATATCCTTACATCAAAAACTGAAAGGATTAGGGGTGGAGATCATGATATGGTTGGGGCAAGGACTCCCCTGTATCCTTGTAGTATCAGCTTGAGGTGACTTTGAGAGCCCTGCAATACAAGAATGACAGAATGCTAACAGGCACCTGGCAAGAAAAAGTGTAAGGTCACAAAGACCCTGGAGATAAGGTTGTGATGCCTGAGAGGGCTGAAGATTGGCTTTCTTCTCTTCTTTGTACTTTTGTTTATCCAGAAGTAGAAGGATTTTCAGGATTTAACCAGTAGGTTAAATTGTTCTTATACCCAATGCAAACCGAGCCAGAAGAGAGGGAAACAGGTGTTAAGAGCATCATACACCAAACCAGGAAATAACAATTACTTAGTTTTTAAAGAATTTTACAGTATGCTTATAGCCCAGTGGCCTCTTTCAGACCAAATTATTGAGGTTCAGAAATTCCTACTCAAGAGTTACAGAAATTATTCTTCATACAAACATAGCTATCCCTTAAAAAGGAGACTCACTTTCCATGATATAAATATGTTACCTTACTTGTCTTACTATAAAGCATTTACAACAGAAATTCTGAAATGGGGAGCTGATATTACAGAAGATGCCATTTATTGTTTAAATAAGTCACCTACCATAACTTGAATCTTACCTTGTTCCTCTGTTGCCATAATTTCTACTCCTTATCCTGGCAGGAGTACAGTTCTGGATATGGTAGGCCTGAAAAAGAAAATTTCACAAAAGCCAAAAACCTCTCTCTTGTAATGCCACTTCTAGTAGAAACAGCAGTGGAAGAGCTACTGTAGGGATTTCTTCACAGTTAACAACTGGTAGTTCTTATTCCAGGACTACATATTATTGTGCAGTGCGCAGACGCCCAAATGAGGATTGCTCTCCATTGTATTAGGTGCTGTAATAAAAACAAGGAAGACAAAGCTTCTCCCCTACTAAAGTGTGAGAGTTTTGTCTGGTAACTCTTTGCTGGAAGTTTAAACATGCCTCCACAGAGACACGGATACATAAGAAAGTGTAATGAATTAACTGTTATAGTCAGCTTTCAACTGCTTCTTGTCTCTATGATAAGCTATCCACCAGAGATTTATAAAATGAAAGTGGTTCAAAGGGTAACATTCTCCAAAAAGTAACATATTTCAATTCACAGAATTAACATCTCACATAACTGGTGAGAAATGTTTTAACCCATTCATTTTAATAAATATTTTGAGGGGTTTAAAGTAAAAAGCAAATACTAAACTAATCCATTAAAATATGTGGACGAATAATCAAACCAGATCCTATAGTCATTGGTTGTAGTGAAAAAACAAATAGGCAAATAAAAAAAAGCAACCAAGTAATAATAAATGAATGAGTATATATTCCTATTATAGTGCTTTCTGTTTAAAAAAAAACAAACCTCTAAAAGATATAACCAGATACAGTACCTTGACTCATCTGTGGATCAGAAAAGTAGGATAGCCCAAGGTGTTGTTGGGTATTTACACAATTTTGTAATCTATCAGGTCCACATATTTTTTCCATGGATCTATAAGAAAAAACCTTGGATTTTCTTTTTTTTTTTCTAAAAAACCCCCCCAACAACTAAAATAAAGTCTGAAGAAGGAATTTGACATCAGATGAAGAATGCCTGATTCATAAAACATATCCACAGAGTAAGTTGTTCAAGGAATGCAAGTTGTCACATCTAAAGGCTTATGACATTCAGATGTGGATTCAGGAAGCTTATTAGTCCTGCTGCCCTTGGACTCTTGTAAATGACAACTCTCCTCAGTTCCAGCTTACCTTGTAAATCTCTTTAATAAACCTTCCTGAGAAAGAGCACACCAAGAGTCAACAGTACATGGTGACCTTAAAATAGGCCATCAGCTGCTGACCAGATTAATTAATTGGTAACAGGCCCAACACCTGCTTGGCTATTATGATCCAAAAGCTATATATGTGTTTATAACAACCCTGCCTTCTTCCCAGCTGGTTTCCAGGGGATGGCATAATATAATGTTTGTGACACTATTTCTAGCAGGGAAGGCATCAAATGTTCAAAACCTGCATTACCTAAGTCTTTGGTAAAAGCGGAGGAACAGAAATATAGGCATAATACCAAATGCTTGGCTGCTTCTCTACATATCTTTCTAAGGACAGACATTCCCCCTTTTAATAGACAAGTAAGTTACAGTAACCTGAAATTTAGATATGAGACCCACTTAGAGTTCTTAAAAGGAAAAAAAATACCCTGGAATAGTTTGAAAACTATTGCTCAAGAGTGCCTGGAGCATATTCACAGAGCATATAGATGGAGAACTTGTGTCAGGTAAATGTAGCAAGACTGTGAAAAAGATCAATTTAAGATCAGTTCAGGCCAGAATTGTGTTAAAGCACTTCAGTGAACAAAACCCTTACTATTCAATTATGTGCAAATAAAGTATGGTACTCCAACTTTACATTCCCTGAGATGAAATGTAACTCAATGACACCTATTCTGGTCAATGCAGTTTTCATTTCTTACAATGTATTTATTAAAGGCTTTTATCTGATCCTGTTGGTGACTTACATTTATTTATAAAACAAAATATATATCACACTCCAATAAGATCAGCCTTGATCAAAAAAAACTCTGACTGCCACAAGTAAATCTACTCCACAGAAAAGGACATACTTCACATTTAGTCTTAGCAGTTAACAGATCTAAGTTCAGTCAGAAAGATGATAGTGTTGGCTACACTGTTGAGGTGAGGACTTAAATAGAAGAGGCCCTGCTGTCAGTCAGCTTCCTACTTATACTAAAGAGTTGTAAACTCAAGTGCTTCCATTAATCATAATTACTACCATACTGTACAGAGAAAGAAATGGTCATTGAAGTTGCCAGCGACCATAGCATTTGAGTTTTTCATGCAACAATAACTTAAATAACACCTACAAAGTTGAAAGCAAATGCTGACTGGAGCACAGATATAATATGCTTCCTGTAAGAAATATGACTTAGCAGGATTCAGATCATGTACCAGCTGATGTTTCTGATACATTATTAAGTATAGCCCCACATACAGTGTCTCAGTACTCTAGTCTCAAAAATCGTGAATAGCTGTAGTGTTTGAAAGAATGCATTTTGACTTCTTAGCCACTAGTAGATTCCAAAAACCTAAAAAGCAGCAGCAGTAATAACAACAATCACCACATGCAGATACTATTCATAATCACTACTTCTAAATGGGCATGTGAAACCAGGAAATACTCCAAGCTGACTCATAGTTTCATAGTTTCATAGTAGCTAGAGTCGGAAGGGACCTAGGTAGATCATCTAGTCTGACCCCCTGCCTTAGCAGGAAAGAGCACCGGGGTCAGATGACCCCGGCAAGGTGCTCATCTAACTTCCTTTTAAAAATCCCCAGGCTAGGAGCCTGCACCACTTCCCCTGGAAGCTGGTTCCAGGCCCTAGCCGCCCTGACTGTGAAGTAGCGCCTCCTAATATCTAATCTAAACTTACCCTCCGCCAGTTTGTGACCGTTATTCCTGGTCACTCCTGGCAGCGCACGGGGGAACAGGGACTCCCCCAATACCTGCTGATCCCCCCTGACCAGTTTGTAGCAGGCCACAAGGTCCCCCCTTAACCTTCTCTTGTGGAGGCTAAACAGGTTCAGGTCCCGTAGCCTCTCCTCATAAGGCCTGCCCTGCTGACCCCTGATCATACGAGTGGCCCTCCTCTGAACTCTTTCCATATCGTCCACGTCCCTCTTGAAGTGTGGCGCCCAGAACTGGACGCAGTACTCCAGCTGCGGCCTGACCAGTGCCGCATAGAGGGGGAGGATCACCTCCCTGGACCTGCTCGAGATGCATCTGTGGATGCATGACAGGGTACGGTTGGCCTTCTTGACTGCCTCCCCACACTGCCGGCCCATGTTCATCGTGGAGTCAATGACGACTCCAAGATCCTTTTCCGTCTCCGTGCTGGCAAGAGGGGAGTTCCCCAACCTGTAAGTGTGGTGCCGGTTCTTCCTCCCCATGTGCAACACCTTGCACTTATCAGTGTTAAACCCCATCCTATTCTCATCCGCCCACCGTTGCAACCTGTCAAGGTCAGCTTGTAGCCTATTGCACCCTTCTAGTGCGCCCACATCCCCCCACATCTTAGTGTCATCAGCAAACTTGAACAGGGTGCTTTCTACCCCCTCATCCAAGTCACTGATGAAGATGTTGAACAGTGCGGGCCCGAGGACCGAGCCCTGCGGAACCCCACTGCCCACATCCTTCCAGGTCGAGAAGAACCCATCCACTACCACCCTCTGGGTGCGGCCCTCCAACCAGTTGGCGACCCATTTGACCGTGTGGGCATCGACACCACAGTCTCCCAGCTTTTTGATGAGGACAGGGTGAGAGACAGTGTCGAAAGCCTTCCGGAAGTCCAAAAAGACTACATCCACAGCAACCCCTGCGTCTAATGATTTGGTGACCTGATCGTAAAAGGCCACCAGGTTGGTCTGACAAGACCTGCCACTGATGAACCCATGTTGGTTGCCCCTGAGCATGCATTCCCCCGCAAGGCCCTCCTGGATGTGTGCCAGGATAATTTTTTCAAAGAGCTTACCCGGGATTGAGGTCAGACTAACTGGCCTGTAATTTCCCGGGTCCTCTTTTTTTCCCTTTTTGAAGATAGGGACCACATTGGCCCTCTTCCAGTCCTCCGGCACCTCGCCAGAGCACCACGAGTGCTCATAGAGCCGCGCCAGGGGTCCCGCAATGACCTCGGCCAGTTCCTGTAGAACCCTAGGGTGAAGATCGTCCGGACCAGCGGACTTGAACACGTCCAGCCTCTCCAGAAGTACCCTAACTAACTCCTCGCTAACCCTTGGCCCAGGCGTGTCTCTCTCGGGGCCCGAGGGGGGCCCAGCAGGGAGGTGGCTGAACTGGTCCCTACTTAGGAAGACAGAGGCAAAGAAATCGTTAAATATGTTAGCTTTGTCATCTGGCGTGATGACTAAGTTGCCCATCGTGTCCTGCAGGGGCCCCACATTACCCGGGACTCTCTTTTTACCCCCTATGTATTTGAAGAAGGACTTCTTATTGTCCTTAATCTGGGAAGCTAGTCCTATCTCCAACTCTGCTTTGGCCCTCCTGACTGCCCCCCTACATCCTCGGGCGACTGTAACATAGTCCTTCTTGGTGATGACCCCATCTCTCCATTGGGTATATGCCTCCCTTTTAGCAAGGAGACATTCCCGGATGCTCTTAGTGAGCCATGGGGGTTTATGTGTCCTCCTGCTCCCTTTGACCCTTGTTGGGATTACCTCCCTTTGGGCATGGAGGATCGTCTCCTTAAGGAGCAACCACTCACCTTCGACATCCGATTCCCTTCCCCTCTGGGTCCTCAGCGCTTCCCCAACGATCCTCCTTAGCTTGTTGAAGTCAGCCCCCCTAAAGTCTAGGGCTGTTGCCTTGCTGCAGCCCTTTGCCACCTTACGCTGGATGGTGAATTCCAGCAAGCGATGATCGCTGTCTCCCAGGTGGCCCATCACCCGCAGCCCCCTCACCAGGTCATCACCCGTGGCCAGCACCAGGTCCAACAAGGCGTCTCCCCTGGTGGGACTGTGCACCTCCTGGGTTAGATGGAGGTCCTGCACTCTGGCTAAGAACCGACGTGAGCGATCAGACTTGGCTGACTGCTCCTCCCAGCAGATGTCTGGGAAGTTCAGGTCCCCCATGATGACCACATCCTTAGCCCTCACTGCCTCTGTAAGCTGACCTAAGAATTCCTGGTCGAGCTCTTCTCCCTGGTTGGGAGGTCTATAGTAGACTCCCACCGTTAAGTCTCTCTCCCCTGGACTGCCTTTTACTCTAACCCAGAGCACCTCAGAGTGCCCCCCCTCTACCCCCTTGCTAATTAACGAGGAAGTATATTCCTCCTTGATGTAGAGTGCTACTCCTCCACCTTTCCTTCCTATCCTGTCCTTCCTGTATAGCCTATAGCCCTTGACACTCACCGCCCAGTCATGCGATGAGTCCCACCACGTTTCTGTGATCCCTACTATGTCAGGGCTGGTGACAGCTAGGAGGAGGGCGAGTTCCTCCTGCTTCTTCCCCATACTTCGAGCATTCGTGTAGAGGCATTTGAGGCCTCCAACGGTTGTGCCCACTGACCCCCTAGTCTCAGCAATGCCCCGTCCCCCATCGCTTACCTGTTTCTCCCTTTTGACCATTGGTCTGGGCTCGCTGGCTGTTGCTGGGCCTGGTAGTTCATCGTCTCCTCGGTTTTAAACTCCATTAGAACTTTCGATTATTTCTCACATCTTGAAAACATTGCCTCTTCCCCCTCCCCTCTCCTCGCAACCAGGCCTAATACTGAACTTATCACAGCCAAGGAAATATGGAAATTTCAACAAGATTGGACAAGGTAAAATTGTAGGTCATTAGAAGCAATCTCTCTTTGCATAGGGAGGACTTTGGTCCTGAACGTGTAAAAAAGGATGGGGGCATAAGTAAAAAAACAGTCCTTGCTTTATAGCTCCTGTTAGTTGCTTTCCCTACATTTCCCCTCGCAGAATGTTTTCCCACATCATCACTAGCTTTGCTTAAATTGGATGCACAGCTTACTCTATGGCTCCATTTGACCAAACATATAGTTCATATAACTGCAGACTTAAGACTTGGTCTGTGTCCATGTTTTGCAGAGTTTGTAGTGGGTACCACTCTGTTATTAGATAGGCAATTCCCCATTTTAGCATGCTTCTCACACATTAAAAAAATTGGTTTTATTAAAAGAATTGACCCCAGCTGTGTAATGAGCAACTTACAAATTAAATATACTTCCAAAGACGAGTCTTGTTGTCAGTCAGTACAGATTCTAACATTCCCTTGTATACCTCATTTTCTTTGGGACTGTGTGCACGCACAAGGCAGTATCCTTGCTGATCTTTTCAATCTTATTACATATTGAAGAAGTTTTTACAATATAAAATGGATCATTAACAATTACCAGCGCTAGTATTGTACTAACATGCTCATATCTTGTGGCAATTTACCTAACGTACGTGAAAGAAACACATTTATGTAGAGGGTTACAAAAACAGAGGATTTTACAATTTTTTTCACATGGAACAACAGCAACTGGTGCAGACATGCAAAGAAACATCTCCTCAGACATCATGTTCAGTGAATACAGAATGGCTAATCGCAGTGGGATTTAGAGAAGAAGAGGTGGGTTGGAATATATCAGCTATTTCTCACAAAAAATGTAAGGGTGTTAGGAGCAATAAGCCCCAGTTCCAGATAGCATAAACAATCAATCAATTCTCTGCAGATGTGTAGACCCTCATATCCTCTGTTACAATAACAAATAATACTTGTACGTTCATTTTAGGGCCTTTAAATGAAGGGTTAAAGATATTGGCTAATTGAATTGAGCATGCTAAATTCATAGTATTATTCCCAAAACAAAAATAGCTGAGGTTAATAAATTACATAAGTGTACTTATCTAGTGCATGTTTATAAAAACAGACATTTAAACCTAAGGAACTGAATCTTTAAAAGCTGTTGTTAATCCAACATCACTAAGGCAAATCAGTGAAATGTTAAGTGCGTAAATATTAAAATAATGGTTGCTAAACAAGGAAAGACAAACACCATCATTTAAAAAAAAGCATGATTGAAAATGCATTTTATTTTGTATGTTTAAGATATAAAACTATGTTTAGCTTGATTTTACAAATAGCTTAAGCATATAATAGATGTAGGATGACCACCCATCCCTAACTGGGTGGGACAGGTCCAAAATATAAACATCAAGTCCCAGTCCTGGGCTGAATGAATATGGGATAGCAGTTGTCCTGGATTCCCTTTGACACACTCAAATATTGTCCCCATATCCTGTTCAGGGATTCTGTTCACCATGGAAAAACAGATTTTCTCTTCTGAAGAAGCACCATGGGTTTCCCCTTGCAGGCTGGCAGAGTTCTAGCCTATAAAAGGGGTTGCTTGGGACTGGGGGGAGTGGGATGCAGGGGGGCACTATGTGCATGTCTGCATGCAAACACATGCACATGGCCAGTAATACAGCCCCAAGCTGCCTGCAGGTAAGTCTATGAGCTGGGGGTAGGGGAGAGAGGGTCATGGAGAGGTGTGGGGCAGATTGAGGCCTCTACAGTGGGGGAGGTTGTGGGGCAGCGTTGGTGGCTGGGGCTGAGGGTGTTGCCCAGCTACGGCAGTGCCTAGGGCCAAAGGCCAGGGCGGAAATGCGTGACCCCAGGACCTAGCCAGAGAGTGGGAATGAAGCCAGCTTGTCTAGGTAAATGTAGCACTGGGAGACTGGCTCCCTGCTGCTGTATGCACTCCTGGGGAGGGGGGAGGCATAGCGGAGCATGTGCCAGCAAAGATTTGTGTGCAGGGCAGAGGCAGATGCGGGCTGCCTGGTGCAGGACTCAGGGATTCCCCCCTGCTGCCCGCCCCCCGGGCCTCTGCAGTCCAGCGGGGGAGAGCAGGACCCCATGCAGAAGGGTAGAGTGGGGCAGGGAGGCTAGGTGCAGCTTCTGCCACCAGAGCCCCACAACAGCCACACCGCCATGGTGAGGCGCCCCCTGCACATCTGGCAGCAGCAGGGGGCTCACCTCTGCACTGCCAACTCTCCAAGGCAGCGGGGCTGGTGCAGGCTTCTGGTGGCAGCATGGAGCCTTTCCACACTCCTGTGTCAGATCCTGCCTGCAGGAGGGGAGCGGGTAGGAAGGCGTGGGCTTGTGTCCCACGTTTGTATTTTGAGAATGTGGTCACCCTAAATAGATGCTTGATGCACCTTCTATAAAAGCATTGAGATCTACTGGATAAGAAAGACAAGGGTCTACTGTGTCAAAAAACAACATTCTGTTCTTTTCTCTGTCATAAACTTTCTATGTAGCTTTTGAGAAGGCACTGACACTCAGTTACTGACCCCACTAACATTTTCCACAGAGGTAAATTTTCTTGAAAACTCATGAACTGTCTATTTTAAGGTCAATAAATAATACTTTATTTGTTCCTGAGGATACTTTGCCTAATTCTGGGGTGCTGATTTTTAGCATTGGCTTCAACTGGATTTCTGTCCATCACTGTTTCATGTATTGGTGGCCATGTTAAACACAATAGACTTACAGCAATCAGAACATAGAAATCTTTGTAGAAGATAGCCAACAGAGTGCTTTCTTTTCTGAAGTTGTTCTAACCTGTGTTTTTAGAGATGTAAAATTAATGTACTAGTCTTCCATAAAGGTTATAATCCAAGTATAATTTAATGTAGATCTCGTTGTTAACCAAAAAAAGAAAAAAACTAATCTTCATGTTTTCAATGTCTTCATGGTTATGCTAAATGTTCATCATTGACTTTCTCCAGTTTTCTGCATTCCTGACCAGTATCACCTCAGACCTCATGTAATCCTCAATGTTTTTCTATGCTTCAGACATAAGCTGATTGAATGTTTGTCTAAAGCTTTCTCTAATTGAAAAATGCTCATTACCTCATTGAAAAATGGCTTTTCAAGACATTAGAAAAACCAGTTAGTTAAAAATCAACAATTAAAAGACAAAATCATAAGTTTACATGTTCTGCTTTTAAAGCTTTCACAATTTGGGAAAAATGAAAGTAAAAGGTGAATTAAAGACTCTCAATACCATTCATTTTACTGTATTCTGGAAGAAAGAAATAAAGGAGATGGGGAATACTGAAGCTGAAAATTTCACTGAAAGAAAACTCTCACACTTTGGAGAAGAGCAGCTTGAAATGGCCTTTTCGAAAAACTTCAAAATGCCTATTTGTGTCCCTTGACCTGTCCCCAGAAAAATCACATCATTCCCTCAGTATTTGAAACCTAAATACAGTCGGTCAGTATTTCATACAAGAACCCATTTTCAAGGACAAGAACTGTAAAATGTTTAAGAATGGACTAGGATTTGAAAACAAGATCTCATTAGACTAATTAAAGAAAAATATGATTATAGTAAGCGTACATCATTGACTTTCTCCAACCTTCTGCATTCCTGACAAATATAATATCAGAACCAAGACAAAATCCACTCAAGTTCATTTTCTAGATGTAATGAGCCATTTTCTAGAGGTAACAAGCCATTTTGGAACTAGATGGGGGTAAGGAAGTATTAGACAAAATTCAAAACTGGTATTTTTTTAATGATCCATTCTTCAAAAACACCACTAATTTTATGACCCACTTTGCAGATGCATTATGCTTTGCATTCAGAACAAAACTGAGTTTAAGATAAACAAGTGTTCCAGCCAAAATTACCAGATTGCTAAACAAAGATCTAATGGAATCTGTTTGCAATCATAACTATGGGCAGCCTGCAGCCCCCGTTAAATGTCTGATTAATTAACTGATCCTTACTGAGTACTGTGAGCTTAATTCATCAAAATTTACTGTTTTAAAGTTTCACACATCTGGTGTTTCAAAACTGGTATGCCTATATGTAGCTAGGGGCAGCTGTGGTAATGTTTTTATGTAACTAAGTCTGCTGGCTTAAGCTTCAATTTATTACACAAATGTCTGATGCTGTAACCATGTTCAGCTGCTGATTACTGGAACTGTGATCTCTGACAGAGAGGAAATTAGATAGTGTCTGATGTTAACATCTAAGTTGATAATGTGCTTATGACTTGCATATGACTATGTTAAGACAGCTAATAAGAGTAATGTAATTTAATTATATTTTGTATGATGAGAATTTGGTATATTCTTATAAAAAAACTAAGAAAAGAGTAAAAAAAACCCTTGTGTGACAAAACAGCAGAAGACTCCAGTTCTCTCTACAGCAGGGCTAGGCAACGTTTTTTGGCCGGAGTGCCGAAAAAACCACAATGTCTACCTTGAAGGATGCCGGAGTGCCGGAGCTTGGAGCAGCTGTTTGCAGCCTCCCGGCTGCAGCTGACCCACAGAGCCCTGTCTGCTTGCAGCAGGTCTTCCAGCCTCCCGGCTGCCTGCTAGGAGCAGCCTGGGCTCTGTGGCTGCCAGCAACTGCTTAGAGCCCGGGCTGATGCTTGTGTGCTGAGCAAAATGGCCTTGCATGCTATGCTTGGCACATGTGCTGGGGGTTGCTGACCCCTGCTCTGCAGTATCTTCCAAGAATCAATGATGCATTTATTAGATCATTGTCACTATTCTTGATAGTGGTGGTACTCACTCTACAGCTCAGGGACTGAACCCAGGTCACAGCACGAAGGGATCAGCAGCAAGTAGCTCAGCCTGGTGCAGCCCTTCCCATTGCCTTTGTACATCCCTCCTTTCCTCCCTCCTGGACTTAAGCTCTCTTCCTCCCCACCCCACCCTCTAACACTAGCAGCCATTTCCTTCCCCTTTCTCTTCCTCTTCCCCTCCCCTACTGGAGGAGAGTGGTGGTCCTCAGAAACCTGACATCCCACTCTAAAAGGTTGAGCTCCACTGTTCATAGTGAAGAATATGCATATTAGATCATTTCCATTATCCTTCAGTAGTAAATCACAGGACCTGAAGGAGCCAGTGGCCAAGAGTGAACCCAAGGTGATTAAAAATGGAAGAACCATTGTTTATGTTAAATCTTGCAAGTCCTGGGAACTGCTTTGGTCCCATCATAATTTACTCAACTTCTAAAGCCTACAAAGTTCCTTCCCATTCCCTTCCCAGCAAAAATGTGAGGTGCTTCTAGTTTGGAGTGTAAGGATTAAGTTCAGGACCCAGCCTCAAATTCCCACAATTGATCAATGAGCCAATCCTTTAGAACAGCTTCCTTTAGAATAGCTTATATAAAGAGCATTTGAAAACAGTTTTAGAAGTTACCATCTATCTCACATTACTCTAATTCCACAACATGCATGTCAACATGCCGATGAATAGGTCAAGTCTATCCCTTTGCTTCATGATAGGGATATGCAAGAGAGTTTTACACTATCCTATACTATAAAGGTTGCAGTTACAACTAAAGCAATGGGGAGGCTTAAGCAACTTGCATATCCTGTTTCTAGTGTTTCTAATTACATGCATATTAAGTAGCAGTGGCACTTAAGATATGCTTTAGTATAACTTCCTTTACCACTGACAGTGTCTTTTTCCACTCTGGCTTTTTTCAAAGTGTTGAGCTGAATGTATTAGCTCAGTGCTCACACACAATCATTCAAGGCAGACTCAAAATGGTAACAATATTCTGCATAGACTGGGCACATCTACATGAGAGGCTTTACTATACAGTAGACTAATTTACTGCTCAGTAAAGCATCACTGTCTACATGTAGAGATGCTTACTGTGCAGTTAATATGCTACCTGCAAATTTGCTACCTGCAGGCTAGCCCCAGGGCCATGGGATTTGGAGCATCTCCAGCCCCAGGACTGGGGCAGCTCTTTGCCTGCTCCAGCCTGGCTTTAACATGCTGTGGTGACTTTGAGGTCCTGGGCTACCTGCAGCTAGCCTCTGGCCACCAGGTCCTGCACCAGTGGCCCCACACCAGCTGCAGTCGTTGGGGTTGGAAGGGACCTCAGGAGGTCATCTAGTCCAACCCCCTGCTCAAAGTAGGACTATCTCCAGCTAGATCATCCCAGACAAAGCTTTGTCTAGCCGGGTCTTAAAACTCTCCAAGGATGGAGCTTCCACCACCTCTTTGGGTAAACTGTTCCAGTGTTTTTCTCCTAGTGAGAAAATTCTTTCTAATATCTAACCTAAACTTCCTTTGCTGCAGCTTAAGACCGTTGCTCCTTGTTCTGTCATCACTGAGAACAGTCTAGCTCCATCCTCTTCTGAACCCCTCTTCAGGTAGTTGAAGGCTGCTATTAAATCCCCTCTCAGTCTCCTCTTCTCTAGACTAAGTTCCCTCAGCCGCTCCTCATAAGTCACGTCCCCTTGCCCCCTTGTCATTTTTGTTGCCTTCCGCTGGACTCTGTCCAATTTGTCCACATCGTTTCTGTAGTGGGAGATCCAAAACTGGACATAGAACTCCAGATGTGGCCTCACCAGTGCTGAATAGAAGGGAAGAATAACGTCCTTCAATCTGCTGGCAACACACCTACCAATGCAGCCCAGTATGGCGTTAGCCTTCTTGGCAACAAGTGCATACTGCTGTCTTATATTCAGCTTCTTGTCCACTGTAACCCCCAGGTCCTTTTCTGTAGAGCTGCTGCCCAGCCAGTCACTCCCCAGCCTGTACTGGTGCATGGGATTTTTCTGTCCTAAGTGCAGGACTTTGCACTTGTCCTTACTGAACCTCATGAAATTTCTTTTGACCCAATCCTCCAATTTGTCTACTCTGAACTCTAGCCGTACCCTCCAGCCTTTCTACTACTCCCCCCTGGCATGGTGTTGTTCAAGAATGTGCTGAGGGTGCATTCCATCCCATCTTTCAGATCATTAATGAAAATATTGAACAAAACTGGCCTGAAGACCAAACTCTGGGGCACCCCACTTGACACCAGCTGGCAACTAGGTATCCAGTCACTTATTACTACCTATTGAGCCCAATGATCCAGTTAGATTTCTATCTATCTTACAGTTCATTTATCCCACCAATACGTCCTTGACTTGCTTCCAAGAATGCTGTGGGAAACCATATCAAAAGCCTTGCTAAAGTCAAGGGATATCATGTCCACTGCTTTCCCTGTATCCACAGAGCCAGTCATCTCAATGTACAGGGCAATCAGCTGGGTCAGGCATGACCTGCCCTTGGTGAATCCATGCTAACCATTCCTGATAATTTCATAGGGTCAGAAGGGACCTGAGTAGATCATCCGACCCCCTGCCATGGAAGGAAAGAGTACTGGGGTCAAGCGACCCCAGCAAGGTGTACATCTAGCCTCCTCTTGAAGACCCCCAGGGTAGAAGCCAGCACCACTTCTCTTGGAAGTTGGTTCCAGATCCTAGCTGCCCTGACCATGAAGTAGCACCTCCTGATATCTAGCCTGATCACTTTCTTCTGCTCCACATGCTTAGAAATGGATTCCTTGAGTACCTGCTCCATTATTTTTCTAGGGGTTGAGGTGAGGCTGACTCGTCAGTACTTCCCTGGATCCTCCTTCTTCCCTTTCTTAAAGATGGGCACTATATTTGACCTTTTCCAGTTGTCCAGGACCTCCCCCAATCGCCCTGAGTTTTCAAAGATAATGGTCAGTGGCTCTGCAATTACATCAGCCAGGTCCCTCAGCATCATCAAATGCATTGCATCTGGCCCCATGGGCTTGTACACATTCAGTTTTTCTAAATAGTCTCTAACCTGTTTTAACTTCTAACTGAGAACTGCTCACCTTCTTCACAAACTGTTGCCTGGTGTAGTAGTCTGGGAGCTGACCTTGCCTGTGAAGACAGAGGTAAAAAAGGCACTGAGTACTTCAGCCTTTTCCTCCTCATGTGTCACTAGGTTGCCTTTCCCATTCCGTAAGGGACCTACACTTTCCCTGATCTTCCTATTGTTGCCAACATACTTGTAGAAATTCTTGTTACCCTTCATGTCCCTTGCTAGCTGCAACTCCAACTGCATATTAGTCTTCTTGATTTCATCATGCCCAAGCAATATTATTATACTCTCCCCTAATCCAAATTTCCACTTCTTGTAAGATTCTTTTTTGTGTTTAAACTCACTGAAGAGTTCTCTGCTAAGCCAAGCTGGTCATTTGCCATATTTGCTATTTTTCCTGCACATCAGGATGATTTGTTCTTGCGCCCTCAATAAGGTTTCTGGCCTCCCAGGGGATCCTGCCCATCAGTTACCTGAGGGAGTCAAAGTCTGGCTGTCTGAAGTCCAGGGTTCATACTCTGCTGCTCTCCTTTCTTCCTTTTGTCAGGATCCTCAACTTGATCATCCCCTGGTCACTGCTCCCCAAGTTGCCATCCACTTCTACCTCCCCCACAAATTCTGTTCTGTTTGTGAGCAGCAGATCAAAAAGAGAACAGCTCCTAGTTGGTCTCGTCTTCACCGGCACCAGGAAGTTGCCTCCAAAAACTTTCTAGATTGCCTATGCACTGCTGTGTTGCCCTTCCAGCATATGTCAGTGTAATTGAAGTCTACCATGAGAACCAAGGCCTATTTCATAGATATCATAGACATTAGGGCTGGAAGGGACCTCAGAAGATCATTGAGTCCAGCCTCCCGCCCGAAGGGCAGGAAGTCAGCTGGGGTCATAGGATCCCAGCAAGATAAGCATCCAATTTACTCTTGAAGGTGTTCAATGTAGGTGCTTGAACCACCTTCGATGGCAGGCTATTCCAGACTTTGGGGGTTCGGACAGTAAAGAAATTCTTCCTTATGTCCACCCTGAAAAGGTCTTGCAGTAGTTTATGACCATTCGACCTCGTCATCCCTTGGGGCGCTCTGGTGAACAAACGTTCCCCCAGATACTGGTGGTCACCCCTGATAAACTTATAGGTGGCCATCAGATCACCCCTGAGCCTGTGCTTTTCCAAGCTAAAGAGCTCCATGGCTCTCAGCCTGTCGTCATAAGGTCTGTTTTCCTGATCTCACATCATACACGCGGCTCTCCTCTGCACCCTCTCAAGCTTCTCCACATCCTTTTTGAATTCTGGAGCCCATAACTGGACACAGTACTCCAGCTGCAGCCTCACCAAGGCCAAGTACAAGGGGAGAATGACGTCCCGGGATTTGCTTGAGAAGCATCTATGGATGCAAGCCAGTGTTTTGGTCACTTTACTAGCCACAGCATTGTATTGCAGGCTCATGTTCATATTTGTGGTCAATGATGACCCCCAAATCTCTTTCTTCCATAGTGCTAGCCAGCGTTGCACTGCTGAGCCTGTAAGGATGCTATAGGTTTTTCTTCCCAATGTGGAGAATCTTGCATTTTTCAGTGTTATACACCATCAGGTTCTCATCTGCCCATTTGTTGAGCCTGTCCAGGTCAGCCTGGATCACCCGCCTATGTTCTGGTGTGGATTCTTTGCCCCAAAGTTTGGTGTCATTGGCGAACTTGGCCAGTCCACTTCTGACTCCAATGTCCACATCATTAATGAAGATGTTGAACAATATGGGTCCAAGGACAGAGCCTTGGTGACCCCACTGGTCACAGGACACCATGATGATTGACTTCCATCAATTACTACCCTCTGGGTCCGACCACGGAGCCAATTTCCCAGCCAGTGGATTGTGGTTGACCCAAGGCCACAGTTGGCCAGTTTTGCCAAGAGGTGATCATGGGATACCAGATCGAAGGCTTTTTAAGTCAAGATATATGACATCAATCTCTTCTCCCTTGTCCAGGTGATAGGTCACCTGGTTGTAGAAGGAAATGAGATCGGTCAAGCAAGACCTACCCACAACAAACCCATGCTGGCTATCCCTTAGGATGTTGGCGTTGGCCAGTTCATTAAGGAAGGCCTCTTTAATAAAATTTTCTAAGATCTTCCCCGAGATAGAAGTCAGGCTGATGGGCCTATAGTTAGCTGGATCCACTTTTCTCCCTTTCTTGAAGATAGGCACCACATTGGCCTTCTTCCAGCCTTCGGGCACTACATCAGAGTGCCAGGAGTTTTCAAAGATCCGTGCCAGAGTCTGGGCTATGGTGCTCACCAGGTCCTTGAGTACCCTGGGGTGTAGATTGTCAGGGCTGGCTGACTTGAAGGTATCCAGCTTCTCAAGGTGTGCCTTCACAAGGTCAGCATTAATCTGGGGCAGGGGATCTCCCTCACCCGGACTTCCCTGTCCTGTAATGGCCATGGGGACTGATGAAAAACCAATGCAAAGTAAACATTTAATAGGTTGGCTTTTTCCTGGGCATCAGTTGTCAGTTGCCCCATCTGGTTGAGCAGGGGTCCAATGTTGCCCTTGCTTTTCCTCCGGCTCCCCATATATCTGAAAAAGGACTTTTTATTGTACTTGATTCTCAAAGCTAGTTGGAGTTGAGCTGCAGCCTTGGCTTTCCTGGTCTGTTCCCTGCAGGACCAGACCAGTGCAGAATAATCCTCCTTGGGGGTGAATCCCATCGTCCATCCTTTGTAGGCCTTTCTTTTCAGCCTCAGGAGGTCTGCTAGATCCTTGAAGAGCCTCGAGGAGCAACCACTCTTCTTGAACTCTCCTCTCCCTGGAGTCGTGGTCCCTTAGGGCCTCACTGACAAGCCTCCTGAGCTTGTCAAAGTTGGCTTTCCTGAAGTCAAGGACTTCAGTGTTGCTAACTGACTTGCCAGCTTTATGGTGGATGGTGAAGGTGACCAGCTCATGGTCGCTGTCACCCAGCTTCCCATTGACCACTAGGTCGCTGATTAGGTCATCCCCAGTAGCCAATACCAGGTCAAGCAGCACTTTACTTCTTGTTGGCCCATAGACTTCTTGAGTCAGGTAGAGGTCATCCACGCACGAGAGGAAGCTTTGTGACTGCTTGGATTTTGCTGAGTGATCCTCCTACGAGATGTCTGGGTAATTGAAGTCACCCATGACAACCATGGTCCTGGAGAATGCGGCCTCAGCCAGTTCTCGGATGAACTCCTGGTCAAGCTCTTGACTTTGGGTGGGAGGTCCATAGTAGACTCCCACCATTGTGTCCCCTGTGCCATATTCCCCATGGATTTTAACCCAGAGCATCTCCAGTCGTCCACCCTGGTCACATCAACATCAGCTTGCAGGGACGCATAGCTTTCCTTAACATAGACAGCTACACCTCTGCCCCTTTTATCTGCACGATCCCTCCTGTACAGGGTATTGCCATCTATACCCATGGTCCAGTCATGGGTGGAGTCCCACCAGGTCTCCGTTATCCCTATGATGTCATAATTATTGGCATTAAGCAGGAGGACGAGCTCCTCCTGCTTATTCCCCAAGTTCCTGGCATTTGTGTACAGGCAGGTGAGTGTCGCCTTGGGGGCTGTTGCCTTGCCCACAGATTGTACCAGGGCTGGGGTGGGGGTGAGCTCCCTTAAGTGCCTTGGCCTGCTGGCTTTGCAAGGGGTGCTCAGGCACTTAAGTCCCCCTTTCCCCCAGTGGGCTTAGTTTTAAAGCCCAGTGGAGCAGGTCAGCCAGTCTGGCTGAGAAGAGCCTCCTCCCCAGCACAGAAAGGTGGAGGCCATCTCTTCCCAGCAGCTTGCTGCCTCTTTTGCCAAAGAGTGGGCTGTGGTAATGGAAGCCAAAGCCTTCCCTATGACACTAGCACCGCAGTCTTTGGTTAACTACGTGGATCATCCTCTCCCCTCCTCAGCCCATACCCTGAAACTGGGAGGGTCGAAGAGAACACCATCTGTGCTCCCAGACCCTTTAGTCCCAAATCCCTGTAGTGCGCCATGACCTGGCTAGGAGCACTCTGAGCCATGTCGTTGGTGCCCACATGAATAAGGATAGTGGTCTGTGGGCTGGAGGAGTTTACATTGTACTCCACAATGTCTCGGATATGGGCCCCTGGGAAGCAGCAGACTTCCCGGGCTAAGGGGTCAGGGCGGCAGATTACCCCCTCAGTCCCCCTCAGGATGGAGTCTCCCACAACAAACAACTTACATTTTGTCTTGGGGAGAGAAGGGGCAGTAGCTGCAGTTGAGCCTGTGTTGCCTGCGGGAGCTGGCAACTCAGCAGGCTCTGCTGGAGTAGCAAGAGGTGCATACCTGTTGCTAAGCTCCAGCAGGGCAGAGGCCTTGGTGTGGCGGGCCTTAGGGCCCTTGACCACCTTGGTCCATACCCCTGACTGGACAGAGTGGGAGGTCCCAGAGTCCTCCTTTGTCTTGGAGGGAGACTGTGGTCTACCCTCCGGCTCCCGGGGGAGAAGGGCCTGGCAGTAGGAATCTATCTCCTGCTCACAGTCCCTGATGGCATGCAGTCTCTGGACTGTGGCCTGGAGCTCCTCCAGCTGGTGCGTCAGAGACCTCAAAAGGGAACAGACCCCACAAGGGGAGGTGGCCATGCTCCCAGGCCCTAGAGCCTGAAAAAGGGACAGGCATCCCCTGCAGCCAAGAGCCAGAGGCTTTGTCTGCGTGGAGCCCAGAACCATGGGCTCTGTCTAGGTGGCCATCTCTGAGGTGCTGGGGGGGGACCGCAGAGCCCGAGGGGATCCTCGGGGTGTGGCACATGCCCATCCGTGGCATGCCACTGGTAGGAGGACTGGACCTGAGTCTATCTACTCTAGGGGGCTTGCAGGCCAGGCCTCAGCCCTCCCGCGTGCCCTCCTGCGTGAACTCCACACTAACTCACGCACCAGCAGACAAGCGCTCCTGTTTGCACAGCCTGGTCGCGTGGCTCCCTGGGGGGCTGGGCCAAGTAGGAGCCTGGGCAGAGCAAGACCCAGCCCGGCTCCACTCAGCCACCTCATCCCATTCACTAAGGGGTTAACCCCCTCCCACCATGGGCCCCACTTACCTCCGGCTGTGCTGGGGGTTGGCAGGGGGTTCCGTGGCTGCTGGGGAGTCTCTGGGGGGCTTTGGGGGAGCAGGGGCACAATGGGCTTTCACCCGCGCATCTCTTGCCACTCTGGAACCTAACTATTATCTGGAAACTTCCACTAGTTGTCTGAAAAAAGCTTCATCTACCTCATCCTCTTGGTCTGCCAGGAGGTTTACAGCAGACCCTCACCACACTGTTGTTGCTGTCTGTGATAGGCCCCCGCCTGACTCTTCTCATCACCAAAGCTCTGGTGGCCAGGCCGGGACTGGCACAGCTGCTGCCCTGCAGCTGGAAGAACTGGGCCCTGATTGGAGCATGGCCCGGCAGCTGAAGCCTGAAAAGTGGCCGAGAGGCTGGGAACATGGCAGGACATGTCCAGTGCCAGAACCAGATGTACTCCCCACCGCTGGGGACACCATAACACCACCTTTACTAGCCAGTGAGCCAGGAAGACCATCCCAGGCCCTCCTGAGCCTAAAGGGAGCTGTACCAGAGGGGAATCCAGAGTTCAGACAAAAAACTGTCCAGAGGAACAGTTCTGGTGGCCCATCCAGCCCACTTGCCAGGACTGGGCAACCCTCACTGGAACAGCAGAGCAGACTAGCCTGTGCCAGACTGGAGCCTGCAGCATCACAGGTCAGACAGAGATGGGAGAGGGAAGACTGGTGGGCCAGAGGGCCCCTGTCATGGGTGGACCCTGGAGGGACAGCTTGCAATACCCTAGCCTCCTGGCAGCCTGACCGCATGTATGAAGTGTGCTCTCGGGGCACACCCATTGCATCTGGCCATAAACAGGCCCTGTAGGGAACACATGGAGTCACGCGGAGACCTGACTGCAAGGCAGTAGGGAAAAGCCCCAGGGGAAAAGGTGCCAGATAGAATAAAAGGAATCAGAGGTTAAGGAAGCAGACCCCTAAACCCTGATGCTTAACAGTGAGCAGCTCAGCATGGGGGTAACAGTGCCCTGCCCACCACTCAGTCTGAGCCATGCTAAATTACATTGTTTTCCTTTATGTTGGCATTTTTAATCCAAGTGTAACCAGGTCACAGCAAGCGGTTGTGACCCTAGAGTGTCATTCCATTTGTACATCAAGCCACCTGTGATAACATCAAGATGCAGCCTGAGAGCTACAATAACACTTGAGTGGAAAAGGGTGGGGTGTAGGAAAGATGGAGCCCCACAGAAGGTGCACTAAGGTGGGGTGCTCTGGACCCACTAAAAACCACTGGGCAACTTCACAGAGGTACAGAAAACAACCAAAGTCACAGCTGGCGAGTAGGATCAGGGGAAAGTCTACCCCTGCCCCCCCGGTAGCAGGGTGAGGGCCTGTCATACTCTCCTCTATAACCTTAACCTGGAGACTTTCAACAGGCCTATTTCCAGTTTCATAATGGAGCTCTGAGCAATTAGACACCTCTTTTATGTAGAGTGCAAATCCTCCTTCTCTTTTCCCCTGCCTGTCCTCTCTGAACAGTTTGCACCCAGCCATGACAGTGCTCCAGTCATGTGAGCTATTCCACCAAGTCTCTGTTATTCCAATCATGTTATAGTTCCTTGACTGTGTGAGGACTTCCAATTCTTCCTAATTGTTTCCTAGGATCTATGTGTTCATGTAGACACCTGAGGTAACTAGCCAATTGCCCTACTTTCTTAATAAGAATGAGGAGGCCTCCCCTGTTGCCTCCTCTGCCTTCTACGTCCAGGTCTCCCACTTTCCCACTTACCTCATAGCTTTGGTCTCCATCCCCCAGAGAACCTAGTTTAAAGCCCTCCTCACTAGGTAGTGAACCTGTATGCAAAGATGCTCTTCCTTCTCTTTGTCAGGTGGATCCCATTTCTTCCTAGCAATCCTTCTTCTTGGAACAACATCCCATGGTTGAAGAAGCCAAATCCTGGCTGGTGATATCACCTGCATGGCTATGCACTGATCTATAGATCAGTGGGCTATATAGATCTATAGATCTATATGGGCTCTTGCCCAGGCCCAATGTGTCCCAATGTGTAGAATGTGTCTGCTCCTGCCCAATGTGTCCACTCCTGCCCAGGTCTCTCCCCTTAACTGGAAGGATTAAGACCACCACATGTGCCCCCATCTCCTTCACCCTTGCACCCAGAGCCCTGTTGTCACTCTTGATCTGCTCAGGGCCACCTCTGGCAGTATCACTGGTGCTCACATGGATGAGCAGCATGGGGTAATAGTCAGAGGGTTAGAGGGTCAGAAGAGTCTCACTAATACTTCTGTGACATCTTGGATCCATGCTCCAGTCAAGCAACAGATGTCCCAGGGCAACAGGTGAGACCAGCAGATGGATCCCTCTGTCCCCCACAGAAGGGAGTCTCCAACCACCACTACGCATAGCTTCCTCTTCATGGAAGTGGTCTTGATCCTCCCAACCTTGGGGATTCCTGGCCTGGCTGCTTTCATCAATGGAATATGCTCCTTCACCTTTGTTGCTAGCACTCTATACCAGGCAAACCACTGCAGGTGGAGATGACAATTTCTTGCTGCCAGAGTTCACAAGCTTCCAGTTTCCACCTTCCTGGAAGTCCATGCCCTCTTCCTTTCCTAGCATTGCCTCTGGCAGTCCTTCCTCCACAGTCCTAGAGATTTCCTTCAGCATGGAATCAATGAACTCCTCATGGCAAAGGATGCCTTGTAGCCTTGCTACCTTATCCTGTAGCTATCTTGCCTTCTTCCTGAGGGACACCACTAGAAGGCCTCGCATCACAAGCACTTCCCCATCTGGATGACACTGGAAGGAACCTGCAAGCCACAGTCTGCACAGTACCAAACCAGGACCTGGCTGGAAGCTGTGGTAAGCAGTCCTGCCTGGACAGACACCTCACAGGTACAACCAAAGGAAGAGATAGAAGTAGTAGTGGCTCTGGGATTGTGACATTTTCCAGCCATCTCTCTGGGTCTTCTAATCTGCTGCCTCACTTTCTGTCTCTCTTTCGAAGCAGACCTTCCCTAGCAAACTCCTCTGTAGCTGGCCTGTTTGCTGTTTCTTGATCCTGAAGGGCTCCCTTTTCCCTGAAAACCTCTTTCCTCTTAGCAAGTGTACAGTGAAGGAATGTGAGAGAGTTTCCAAGAAAACTCCCTAGCAAACTCCCCCTCATTCTGGACTCTAGTTAAACAAAGGGTTTAAGTATTACTAGCAAGGCTAACAGACTGGATTATGGTATGTTATGTGAATACTAGAACTTACTCTGACACAGCTTCCTTTTTATTGAACCTCTGCCTCCTCCACTCTCAACCCCCTCCCCCTACAAATACATACTAACCTTTATAATTGACCTAATGCACAATGAACAAAGCTGATGATGATTTTGACAACTGATGTATGTTCAATAGCTGCCCTGCAGACATTTATTAACTTTTGGTAAATGCTCATCTAGTAAATCCATTGCAGGAAATCCTTCTATTCAACCAGAATCTCCAGAGGTGGATGAGCTGGGTGTGGGTACAGTAACTCATTTCAGGAAAGGCTCATTTACTCTGCAAATTGATGCTCTTAGTTAAAACTCTTCTAAAATTATCATTCTTTTTTTTTTAGCTTCACCAGTGACATCATGTTCTAATTTATCTCATACACACATACACATGCATATATGCACACAAAAAAAGTATTCATTTTAGCTAGTTTATCCATGCTTTCTCTTACATGCCTCACTCCTCTGTTTTAGCTTTCTTAATTAAAAAAGATTGGAAGTAACTTTGGTGATCAACTTCATAAGCAAAGGCTCCATGTGTAGATCCCCCTCTCCTATATGGAATGAAATTTCAACCCCTTGTATTGCACCAATTCCCATAGGCCTTTGGATATGTCTCTCTACCTGTCTGCAGATCTGAAAGGAGGCCAGTTGATGGACCAAGTCTCCACAATCAGTGAAGGTTGTAGGAGCTAATAAAAGTTCAGTGTTGCACCCCTGCCATATGGCTTAACCATTTTCCACCAGTACCTGAAATGGAGAAAGTGGGAAAATGTATGAAAAGGGATCCTCATGGAGCTTTCTTCCCATAACTCAAGGAAAGAAAGGGACATTCTGTATTTTTTGGCTTTCCTGAGATTTGGAAACATCTTTGTTTTATATTCTTCCTGTTCTACAGCTTTTTATTAGAGATCAGTGAATTTCTACAGATAAAACAGGAACTAGTTTATAACTTCCTTGTGACAAAAATAATGCCAAAACTATGCATTACAGGACTTAGAGACTTTGAAGTGTACGAGACAGGAGACGCTTTTTCAAAATTGCACATTGCAGCATCTGAACAGCACATACCTTTTCAAAACTGGACTTTGCAGCAGAAACTTACATTTCCATTGCAGATACGATGCAAAGCATTAGACTTTCCTGTAATGAGTAAGCAAGCACTGCTCTGCTGACGCATACAAAAGCCCCTATATTTTCTTACATGGTGACTTATAACATAACCTTTTCAGGCATAACTTTTAGATCTTCACATTCTGGTGCAAGTTTTAGTAACTGAGAAAGTAAAAAATGTCTCCTTTGTGGTTGAAAATTTCAGTATTTGAAACTTTAGACCAAGTCTACTATTTTTTACATACTGGTTTGATATTAAGGAGTTATAAACAATCCTATGGGAAACACTGTGGCTCAGATTCTGCATGATGATCCATTCACTGAGAGAGATCTAAATCTGTGCAATAGAAGAGCAGGTTTTCCAGACATAATTTAGAAAACTAACTTTATTTAATTCCTGTGAAATAGAAAATGGCATTTGAAATACAGTAAAAGGTACCATTCTTTACTAATTGGTTAAAAGAGTCATAATTGCTTCTGACCCAATAACTATGGCTGCTTGCAGATGGTAATCCCCCCAAAACTCGCACTTTACCAGAAGCAGCAGCACATTACTTTAATCCAGCTCTGCAACATCTGTAAAGATTGGGAACTTCAGTGGGGCTTTTTGGTGCTTTAGCTACAGCTGATTCAATCAGCTAGTAGATAAAAATGCCCCCAAAAGCCCCACTAAACTACCCAATCTTTACAGATGTTGGGCAAGCTGGGTTGAAGTAACACTTCACCTCTTCTGGGCATGTGTGGGGCTCGGCACAGGAGTACACTGAGTTTAAAGTGCCATTTTTGGCAGGTTTTTTACATCTGCCAGCACCCTACATGTTCTTTCCAAACAGCTATTTGAATCACTACATGCAAAAGCAAGATACACTAATTAATTTGTGACAATTTGTTACCCCACAACACACGGGCAGCACCAGTAGGCACAACACAAAGGTGTTTGGCAATCACTCCTTATGTTACCTGTACTACAACTTGCTGATTAAAGTTATAGCTATCTGTGTACCCAGCCAAAGTGTTTTTTCCAAAGAAAGTCATATTATTCTAATAGTATATGCAATGTACAGTATATGCAAATGCAGAGTTATTGAAGTTATAGCCAATAGTCTACAGATGATTATCATTCTTCACAGGGCTGAGCATCAGTGCCTTACAAACTGCAGTGCTAGCCACTACAGTCTATTAAAGCATAGCTAGAAAGGTGGTGGAGCGTGGCTTCTGCACAATAGCTTAGTTCAGTGATTCTCAACCAGGGTGCTACAGCACCCTGGGGTGCCTTCAGATTCTTTTGTGGTTTTCATGGGGTGCCATACACTGTTAGTACTGTTAGGTGTGCAAACATGAGTTATAAAACTAAACTTAGAAATTTCACATAGGAATCCAAAGATTCACAAACATTTTGCCCTGTTGTGGTCTTTCTGAGTTCTTTGCAACAGAAAATTGCTCTATTATTTTGCCACAGTCAAAAATGAGTGAAAGCTAAGAGCTGGCATTTTCTGCAGGGAGTCTTGAGTCTAACAAGGGGTGCATAAGCATACTTGCATGAAGTGGGACACCCAGGTTTGATTCTCATTTCTGTCAGAGGGGACTGAAACTTAGCATTTCCCATCTCCCGGATGATCACCATCAGGTTTCAGTCTATTTCTGTATTTTCATTTAATGACGGTTTCAAGCACAATGTACAAACAATGTTGAAAGCAAGGACTGGAATCCAGAACTGTTCCCCCAGCAAGTACCATAACTTCTGTTCTACAGATCCACGATCCCTCTTGGGCACTCTGGCACAGTGAACCTTGAATTCTGTGCAGTGGCATAGCCTTGACAAGAGACATGAAAGTGCTTCTGTTAAGCCTAGTCAGGGCATGTTCCAGGAAGGTGGTGGTTGTAGGTATGAATCAGGCTGAGAACAGCATAGAATGTGGGTCTCTCCCACTTCCTGAGCTGCTGTTGTACTTGGCAAACATTGAGCCTCTGGATCATAGTGTATGGGCAAGAGGTCTATGCAAACATCACACTTAGACCTTCAGTGCATACGCCTAGGCAAGAGTATGAAGGAGTAGAGGATGCCTTAGACCTACCATTTCCACTATAGACCATCAAGACAGACTGCAAGGGCCAGACTGAGTCCATACATTCAGAAGGTTGTAGCTTCTGCTAGAGTGCAACAGATTAGAGCTGCTGCTGCTGCCTGCCTAGTGTCTCCATGAGAGCATATTTCTGTCAGGCTGATATCCCTTAGTATATCTCCAACCCAGGAGTACCCGCAAGGCAGTGGGAACTAGGTTTCTGAAGCACCCTATACTCTGGAGATTGCAATATTCTAGTATTTTGTAGGAACTACTCCTCCATAAGTCTCCCCACCATGTTGCCACCTAGCCATACAGGTGCATGCAGTTTATGGTCATACACAGAACTGAATAAAGGAAACACAACTGTTGCCTCCTCCTTTGGGCACATTTTAAACAAAATTAGTAGTCCCTGCTCATTTTTTTTTTTTTTAAAAGGGGCTTAGGTGTTTATACTTAGGTGACTCTGCAGGGCCACGCATCCTAACTGAACAGAATTATCTCCCTGAAACCCTGAGTAAGATGTCCATGGTTCAGCAGGGGTAGGATTCAAGATTTGCCCTGACCACTTTCCACCCATCCTCTCCAAATAAAATTGAAAATAGAAATATGGCATTGAGAGTAATTTGCAGAAGTTGTACTTAAATACCATGAAGACTGCATTCTCAAGAGGGTCACAGATGACTGCACCAAAGAGGCCTTATCAGTGCACTTTTGGGTTAGCAGGATGGAAATGGAAGAGGATAGGCAGGTTGGACCCAGAGTCCTCCCAGTGGAGACACAGTGCCAATGTTGTACAGACATACGAATACAAACGTATCCCAGAGAGTAGTAATCTAAGGGATAGCCTCATTCTGGAGGGCCATGTCCAGTGGGGATCAGTCCTTGGGCCTGTGCTCTTTAACATCTTTATCAATGACTTGAATAAGGGGGTGGAAAACAAAATAATTAAGTTTGCGGATGACACTGAGCTGTGGGGAAATGTGGGCACATCTGAGGATAGGGTAAGGATTCAGGATGACCTTTACAGAGTGGTCTTATGGGCTGAACATAATCAGATGGGCTAAGGAGGGAGAAACAGCATCAAGGCTGGGATGTTGTGATGTATATATATCCTAGGCAGAAACCTGAGCCCTGAGTTATATGGGCTACCTGTGTAGCATCTGGGGCTAGGATGACTTAAGTTTCTCAGGGAGTCAAATCAGCCAGCATGTTCAGTATGAAGCTGCTTAAACTCAGTATGCTGAATGTGAAGCTGCCTAGAGCTATCAAGTAGGAAATACTATGGACAAGGACAAATCTGGGCTGAGGATGGAGAGATGGATCGAGGCAATCAACCAAAGTAATGGTGTAATCATGAAGCTTCGGCTTCCACAATCACAGTCTGCTCTTTGGTGAGAGAGTGGTTTGCTGGGAAGAGATGGCCTCCACCTCACTTCAGTGGGGAAGAAGCTCTTCTCAGCCAGAATGGCTGACCTGCTCAATCAGGCTTTAAATTAAGCCCACTGGGGAATGGGTGGACAACCACCAAAGCAAGCCCACTAGACAACTACTAGAAAACCAACAGGTTAGGGCACTAGAGGGAATCCACTCCTACACCAGCCCTGAAACAGTGTCCTCCTGGGAGAGCAAGGAAGCCTAGGGCTTCCAATGGGATGCTTATGTGTCTGTACACCACTGCCAGGAGCTTGGGGAATAAACAAGAGGAACTGGTTCTCCTACGAAACAAGAATGACTGATTTCACAGAAATAACGGAGACCTGGTGGGACTCCACCTACAACTGGGCCACAGATATAGATGGTTATAACCTCTGCAGGAGACATCATGCAGAAAAAAGGGGTGGGGGTGTATTTCTGTCAAGGAAAGCTACATGTCCCTGCAAGCTGATATTGGTACCCAGGGAGAATGACTGGAGACCCTCTGGGTTAAAATACATGGGGAATGTGGCACAGGGGACACAATGGTAGGAGTCTACTACAGACCTCCAAACTAGGAACAAGACCTTGACCAGGAATTCGTCAGGGAACTGGCTGAGGCTTTACGCTCTTGATACATGGTTGTCATGGGACACATCAACTACCCAGACATCTTATGGGAGAAGCACTTGGCCAAATTCAAATGGGCACAAAGCTGTCTCACATGTGTGAATGAGTTCTACCTGACTCAAGAAGTCTATAGACCGACAAGAGGTAAAGCGCTGCTGGACCTGGTACTGGCTAAAGGGGATGATCTAGTCAGCAACCTAAGAATCTAGGAAAGCTGAGAGACAGTGACAACTAGCTGATCACTTTTACCATCCATTGCAAAGCTGGCAAGTCAGTCAGCAATGCAGAAGTTCTTGACTTTATGAAGCTGGCTTTGATAAGCTCAGGAGGCTTGTTGTCAAGGCCTTAAGGGGCCATGACTTGACAGGGAGAGGAGTCTGAGGGGAGTGGTTGCTCCTTAAGGGAGCGATTCCGAAAGCACAAGGGATGTCCATACCATCTCTCAGAGGAAATGTAGTAAAAACTCACAACATTCCCCTTCACTCAGCAAGGAACTTGTGGACCTCCTATGCCTAAAAAGAGAGGCTTATGAAGGATGGAAGATAGGAATCACCACAAAGGAGGAGTATTCTGCACTGGTCTGTACCTGTAGGGAGTGAACCAAGAAAGCCAAGGCTACAACCAAACTCCAGCTGGTTACACATATCAAGGACAATAAAAAGTTCTTTTTTAGATATGTGGGGAATCGGAAGAAAAGCAAAGGTAACATTGGACCTCTGCTAAACCAGATGGGACAACTGACAATTGACACCCAGGAAAAAGCCAACCTGCTTAATGGGTAATTTGCATCAGTTTTTCATCAGCCCAAAGGAACTGCCCTGCCTAGCATGATGCAGAACGGCCAGGGTGAGGGTGAATTTATACCCAGCATCAGTGTAGACCTTGTAAAGGAACACCTTGAGAGACTGGACACCTTCAAGTCAGCTGGTACTGACAGATTTCACTGCAGTCTGCTAAAGGAGCTGGCAGGCGTCATAGCCTAACCACTGGCAAAGATTTTCGAAAACTCGTGGTGGTCAGGTGAAGTACCTGAAGATTGGAAGAAGGCCAATGTGGTGCCCATCTTCAAGAAAGGGAAGAAAGTAGATTTGGGGAACTACAGGCTAATTAGCTTGACTTAGATCCCTGGAAAGATTCTGGAAAAAAATCAAAAAACCCATTCTTTACAAGCTGGCTGATGGCCTGAGGGTCAGCCAACATGGGTTTGTTGTGGGTAGGTCTTGCCTGACCAATGTCATCTCCTTCTATGACCAGTTGACATATCACGTGGACAGGGAAGAATAGATTCACATCCCCCATCATAGGGATTGAGGACCCCCACACCTGTCCTGCAGGTGTGCACCTTAGGGCTCTGGAGGCACAGGTGAGGGAGCTCCAGGAGGAGGTTAGCAGGCTGAGGGGAATCAGGGAGGCAGAGAAAGAAATTGACAGCTATTTTCTTTCCCTGCAGGGTTACGCACCCAAGGAGGAAGCACCCCTGGAGGTGCCCTCCACTACAGAGTGGCAGACGGTCACCTCCAGAACCAAGACTGCTCATAACATAACAGTACCAGTTCCTTCAGTCTGGCTGGAGAACAGGTATGAGGCCCTGGCAACTCTGGAGGAGAAGGAAGGAGAGGAGAAAACTGGAGAGGAGGCAACTCCACACTCTCCACATTCCAAGCAGGGCAAAGGAGATAAGCAGGCCAGGAGCAAAAAGCGTCGAGTGATCGTCATAGGCGACTCCATCCTAAGAGGTACAGAGGGCCCCCAGGACCCCTCGACACGCGAGGTCTACTGCCTACCTGGAGCAAAGATTCAGGACATGAAGGGGATGATCCAAGCCGTGATCCAGCCCACCAATTACTACCCCATGGTCCTAATCCATGTGGGTACTAATGATGAGGCCAGGAGAAGCCCTGCTTGCCTGATGGCGGACTACCACGCTCCAGGGTGTGTGCTAAAGGAGATAGGTGCACAGGTGGTTTTCTCTTCTATCCTACCAGTGAGCGGACATGGAAGATGGCACGCAATGTGCATTGCGGAGACTAACTGGCGGCTTTGGGAATGGTGTCTCAAGGCAGGCTTTGGCTTCCTCGACAATGACCGTCACATCACAACAAAAGACATGCTCGGATGGGATAGGCTCCACCTTTCCCCTAAAGGTAAGCGTGTGTTTTCTTCTAGGTTGGCAGATCTCCTCCGGTGGGCTTTAAACTAGGCTCACTGGGGGAAGGGGAAGTTGAGGGTGGAGGAAACATCGGACTGCCAGACTAAGCAACACCCACAAGTACAGCCCAGCCTAGACCAACAAGCAGAACATATACACAGGTAAGCAACAGGGGCCAGGGTAATGCTGAAAGTAGGGGGCCAGTGCACACATCCACAGGAGGCCTCAAATGCCTCTACACAAACGCTCGTAGTATGGGAAACAAGCAGGACGAACTTACCCTCCTGCTAGCTGACACCAACCCAGACATAGTGGGGATCACTGAAACGTGGTGGGACCCAATGCATGACTGGGCGATGCATGTCAAGGGCTATAGGCTTTACAGGAGCGACAGATAGGAAGGAAAGGTGGGGGTGTGGCACTCTATATTAAGGAAGAATACACATCCTCATCAATTAGCAAAGTATCAGAGGAGGAGCACTCTGAAGTGCTTTGGGTTAGAAGACAAGGCAGTCGAGGGGAAAGAGACTTAATGGTGGGGGTCTACTACAGACCTCCCAACCAAGGGGAAGAGCTCAACCAGGAATTCTTAAGTCAGCTCACGCAGGTAGTTAGGTCATCATGGGGGACCTGAACTTTCCAGTCATCTGCTGGGAAGAGCAGTCAGCCAGGTCTGACCGCTCACGTAAGTTCCTAGCCAGAATGCAGGACCTCCATCTAACCCAGGAGGTGCACAGCCCCACCAGAGGAGACACCTTGTTGGACCTGGTGCTGGCCACGGGCAATGACCTGGTGAGGGGGCTGCGGGTGCTTGACCACCTGAGCAACAGTGATCATCGCCTGCTGGAATTCATCATCCAGCACAAGGTGGCAAAGGCCTACAGCAAGGTAGCATCCCTAGACTTCAGGAGGGCAGACTTCAATGAGCTAAGGAAAATAGTTGGAGAAGCACTGAGGTCACGGAGGGGAGGGGAAGGGAGTCAGGTGTCTAAGAGGAGTGGTCGCTCCTTGAGGAGACCAGCCTCCAAGCTCAAAGGGAGGTAATTCCAACATGGATCAAAGGGGGCAGGAGGGCACATAAGCCCACATGGTTCACCAAACGCATCCGGGAATGTCTCCTAGCTAAAAGGGAGGCATACACCCAGTGGAAGGGAGGGGCCATCACCAGGGAGGACTATACTGCAGTTGCTCGGAGGTGCAGGGGGGCAGTCAGGAAGGCCAAGGCGGAGATGGAACTGGGACTAGCTTCCTGGATCAAGGACAACAAGAAGCCCTTTTTTAAATACATAGGGGGCAAAAAGAAGGTTCCGGTTAATGTGGGCCCATGCAGGACACACTAGGAAATTTGGTCATCACACCAGACAACAAAGCCAACATATTTAATGATTTGTTTGCCTCCATTTCCCTAAGCAGGGACTGGAACAGTCACCCCATCTCTGGGCCCCCTTTAGATCCCAGGGGAGGCACACCTAGGTCAAGGGTTAGTGAGGAACTAGTTAGGGAACTCCTGGAAGGACTGGATGTATTCAAATCAGCTGGTCCGGACGATGTCCACCTTAGAGTACTGAGGAAATTGGCTGAGGTCATTGTGGGACCTTTGGCACGGCTGTACGAGGTCTCGTGGTGTTCTGGTGTGGTGCCAGAGGACTGGAAGAGGGCCAATGTGTTTCCCATCTTCAAAAAGGGGAGGAAGAAGGACCTGGGAAACTATAGACCAGTTAGTCTTATAGTTATCCTGAGCAAGCTTTTTGAGAAAATTATTCTGGCGCATATCCACAAGGGCCCAGCAGGGGAGATTATGCTTAGGGGCAACCAACACGGTTCATTAGAGGTAGGTCCTGTCAGACCAACCTGGTGGCCTTCTATGATCAGATCACCAAATCCTTAGATGCAGGGGTAGTAGTGGACATAGTCTTCCTGGACTTTCAGAAGGCCTTCAACACTGTCTCTCACCCTGTTCTCATTAGAAACTGGGGGACTGTGGCACCTACACCCACACAATCAATTGGGTCGCCAACTGGCTGGAGGGCTGCACCCAGAGAGTGGTGGTGGATGAGTCATTTTCGACCTGGAGGGATGTGGCGAGTGGGGTTCTGCAGGGCTCGGTCCTTGGGCCCACACTGTTCAACACCTTCATCAGTGACTTGGACGATGGGGTAAAAAGCACCCTGTTCAAATTTGCTGATGACACTAAGATGTGGGGGGATGTGGGCATGCTAGAAGGGAGGAATAGGCTGCAATCGGATTTAGACAGGTTACAGGAATGGGCGGATGAGAATAGAGTGGGATTCAACACCGACAAGTGCAAAGTGATGCACCTGGGGAGGAACAACCAGCACCATACCTACAGGCTGGGGAACCCTGTTCTTGGCAGTGCAGAGGCCGAAAAGGATCTTGGAGTCATCATTGGTGCCAAGATGAACATGGGCCGGCAGTGTGGGGATGCAGTCAGGAAGGCCAACCGCACCTTGGCATGCATCCACAGATGCATCTCAAGCAGGTCCAAGGAGGTGATACTCCTCCTCTATGCGGCACGGGTCAGGCCACAGCTGGAGTACTGCGTCCAGTTCTGGGCACCACACTTCAAGAGGGATGTGGACAACATGGAGAGGGTCCAGAGGAGGACCACTTGCATGATCAGGGGGCAGCAGGGCAGGCCCTATGAGGAGAGGCTACGGGACCTGAACCTGTTCATCCTCCACAAGAGAAGGCTGAGGGGGGATCTAGTGGCCTGTTACAAACTAGTCAGAGGGGACCAGCAGGCATTGGGGAAGTTCCTGTTCCCCCGAGCACTACCAGGAGTGACCAGGAATAATGGTCCCAAGCTGGCAGAGGGTAGATTTAGGCTAGATATCAGGAGGCGCTACTTCACATTCAGGGTGGCTAGGATCTGGAACCAACTTCTAAGAGAAGTGGTGCTGGCTCCTGCCCTGGGGGTCTTTAAGAGGAGGCTAGATGTACACCTTGCTGGGGTTGTTTGACCCCAGTACTCTTTCCTGCCATGGCAGAGGGTCAGACTCGATGATTTGCTCAGGTCCCTTTCGACCCTAGAAAGTATGAAACTATATATCTGGACTTTAAAAAAGCCTTTGATCTCCTCATAGAAAAATTGGCCAACTGTGGCCTCAGCTACTTCACAGTCCAATGGATGAGGAATTGGCTCCAAGGCCAGACCCAGAGAGTGGTAGTTGACGGAAGTGAATCATCAGGGTGCTCTATGACCAGTGGTGCCCCCCCAAGTTCCATCCTTGGACCTGTTCTCTTTAATGTCTTTATTAACAATGTGGACACTGATGTCAGAAATGGACTGGCCAAGTTAACCGATGACAGTAAACTTTGAGGTAGAGCATTCACACCTGAGGATAGGCGGGTGATCCAAGCTGACCTGGATAGGCTTAGAAACTGGGCAGATATAAACCCTGATGACATTCAATGCTGACAAATGCAAGGTGCTCCACTTCAGGAAAAAAACCCGCAGCACGCTTATAGGCTCGGCAGTACTACACTCGCCAGCACCATGGATGAAAAAGACTTGGGGGTCATGATTAACCACAAGATGAACATGAGCCACCAATGCGATGTCACAGCTGGAAAAGCAAACAAAACTCTGGCTGGACTTGGGGGGGCACCACTGGTCATAGAGCACCCTGATGATTCACTTCCGTCAACTACCACTCAGGGGGCTGGACTCAATGATCTTCTGAGGTCCCTTCCAGCCCTAATGTCTATGAAATCTAAGCTGAAGTTCAGTAGAGACAAGTGCTGGGTCCTTCATCTGGGTAGGAAAAACCTTCACCACAACTATACAATGGGTGGTGGTCCACTGGCTGGCACTGCATCTGAACGGGGCATAGATGTGACAATTGACCAGAAGATGAATATAAGCCAAGAGTGCAATAAAATAGCCAGCAGGACAAATAGAACTCTGGCATGTATCAGCTGATGTGTTATGAACAGATCCAGAGAGGTGCTCCTCCCCCTCTATTTGGTGTTAGTGAGGCCACAGCTGGAGTATTGTCTCCAGTTCTGGGCACTGCACTTCAGAAAGCATGTGGATGAGCTTGAAAGAGTACAGAAAAGGACCACCCATATGATCAGCGGCTTGAAGGATAGGCCCTATGAGGAGAACTGGGTTTGTTCAGTCTGAGCAAGATAAGAATGAAAAACCTGAGCTTTTTCAGTCTGAGCAAGGTGACTTGATAGCCACCTACAACTATGTCAAGAGTAAACAGCAAGATCCAGGGGAGCAACTCTTCAGAAAGACACCCCCAGGAAGGGTGAGCACCAACAGGCACAAGCTAATTGAGGAAAAATTTAGGTTGGACATTAGGAAAAACTTCTCCATAAGGGTATCTAGAATCTGGAACATATTCCCAGCAGAGGTGGTACAGTCACCATCCCTGGAGGTGTTCAAGAGGAGGCTAGACAAACACCTCATTGAGCTACTTTGAGCCCAATAACATCCTGCCCGTGTCAAGGGACCAGACTTGATGATCTTACAGGTCCCTTCTAGTCCTTTGATTCTATGATTATATACCCTTAGGGAGTAAGGCACCTAAAAACTGCAGTGTCTAAGTCCTTTACTGGACCTGATGTAATACCAGTAATTTTGCACCAATGGACCAAAGCAAAGCTACTCTAATAAATAAATAAAGATCTTACTCACAATGTAGACATCATTTTTTAGATTCACTGAGGGGGCCTATAGATGTACAGCGAGGCTGATCTGACATGCTGTAATTACAGTAGGTCGGAGCAGACTTAATTAATTGAATCTGCTGGAGCATGGTCATTCCAGTACTTCGGCAGATTTCAGCATCATGTGTATCAGTGTCCCCATGCTGACAAATGGTGGTGGTGGTGGTGGTTTAACTACAGCTCATTCATTGAGCTTTAGTTAACACGCCATTGCTGCCATTTTTCAGTGCAGGGACACTGATGCATGTGATGCTCTGGGCGCTTTAATCAGAGAGGCTCTCGGAGCTACTCTAATTAAAGCTCCCCTGTCCCTCCACTCCCAGAGAACATGTATAAATGCCCTAAGGTTCTCTCCTGTATTTATTTTCTTTGCTGCATTCACCTCCTTAAGCTGGAACAAGTTTTATTATTGACTTAAACAGAAGCAGAAACAGCTTGTTAATTATAGAACATTTCCCCCCAAATCTGACAAGTTTAATTATGATTAGAAAATATCTGTCCCATGCAGACATCAAGTTCTGTCCATAAGCAGCTGTAAGCTCATCAAAAGTCTGAGAAAAGACATTAAAATTCAATTTAGGCTTTATTTAGGAGAGGGGCTAGAGTGGGCTTTTGTAGAATTACTCAAATTAGCAGTTTGATGATTTTCTGAATGTTTATTTATTGATTTACAGGAAAAACGTTTTTCTAGCAACCACACCACATGTGCGCACACATGTGCGCACACGCATGCGTGCACACACACAGACTTTGGTACTTGGTTCTAAAGACGCATGCTAGATTTCTTTCTGATCTACTGAAAGAGGAAGGAAAAGGAAGATTTTAAACTGCCTGTGTCAGAGGACCTCTAGTTCCCTTGACATCCGGAATGGTAAACTGTCTTGCTACCTTTGCATTATCTTTAAATCCCCAGTATCTACAGGAAACCCACAAGAAAAACCTCATTTACGTACATATTCACCACAGAAAAACCATGTGATCAGCAAGGTGGAAATAACAAACTAAGCCTGATGCAGCTGGAATATATTTATGATATAAATAGCATAGAAACTGTGTTCCTCAAAAATCTCTCTCTCACACACACATGCACACACTGGGACCACCTGTATATTTTAAGCGATTTTTATAATCACTTAAAATATAACTTTTATAATTGTGTATACTAGATATATGGGCACCCACAGTACAGTATTGTTATATTTCTCTATGCTTATAAAAAACATTCTGCTGTGGGCTTGAGGTTTGGAGTCCTTTTATCTTGTAAATCTGTTTGTGGGGGTCCCTTTCACCTTTTAATATTTATTGTGTTAAATTGTCAACATGTACCCTGCTTATATCTAGTTGCATATTTTTTAAAATAAAATCTATCATAACTAGTTTGCAAGAGAAAGTTACAGGCCACAAATTAACCTAGAGCAGATCTAATTTTTGTAGTGACACCATCTAAGGACCCAAGTATTTTTAGTCATATAAAAAGACATTGGATTATGATTCTTTTGTTGAGAGTCAATATAAAAGACTTATGGCAAAGTTTTATAATGGAAAACTTTATAAAAAGAATGAGCTTGATTTAAAAAAATGGCATGTTAGTCTTTAATTGTGAGCAAAAACAAATACCACAAGACTAGGGAGGAGTGAACTGGTTTAAAAAAAATCAAGGATCATTTGACCCAAGCCTTCTCCCACAACTCAAACTGAATATGAACATTTTCTGAGGTTTGAAAAGGTTCCATTTACTTTGTTTGTTTTCTTTCACTTTTATGCACTATGTCACTTCCTATTTCAAGGAAGAAACAAAAATATCATGATACAGTACTAAGAGAAAGATTCTTCCTTTGGTACTTTATTTCTGACCTGACAAGAAACAGGAAATACCAGAAGTCTCATGGGCCTGCCTGTTCTCAGAAGATCTCAAGCCTAATTTGGGATGATTAAACAAGCCACTTGGACCCTCAGAACCTACTGAAGTTTGCATGTTGCTAATAGAAAATTAAAATTATTGCAATAGTTCAGCAAGATTTTTATTAAAGTTTTTCATAAGTTAATCACCATACAACTAACACAGTACCTAACAAAAGAAACTATCTACAATTAACCAGGGAATCTTCTATGGAAGCATAAGTGTAGTTCAAGGTACAGATTTTTCAAAGATTTTGAATGTCTTATTTTTTGAGAAGCCATCCTGAGATGCCTTAAAGTGGGATACTGTTCAGAGTACGGGACAAGCATTTTTCTGAAAATCATATATCTTTAAAAAGTCTAATTTGGATGCTGAAAAATTCAGACACCAGAATTAACTAGTGTTGAAAATCTTGGTTGAACAATAGAACGGAAAGGGTGCCTGTAGATGTGCAGGGACACTGCTCAGATACGAGAAACCCTAGGCAACCACAAACATCCTCCTTTTTCCTGGCAGCATCAGGCTGAGCCCAAGAGATACCAAGCAAGCCTCCAGGATTACTAGCTTCTTCACTCCTTGGGCCACAACAGTCTCGGATCTGGGTTTCGGCATGCCATGCCGAGGCCAGCAGCTTTCAGCCTCAGAGTCTTGCCAGGACTCTAACTGGTCCTGGAGTCCATGGCAGCTTGCTGTGTTTTGTCGGGTGGGAAAAAAACCCACACGTGAACACAGACACTGGGGGCTTTGTGCCCACATCCAGCCTTGAACTGAGCTTTTAGGCCCACAGCTCAGCAAGGAAACCCCTAAGCCAGACTAGGTATGGGTGCCTTCCCCCTGCCCTCTCCATACCTAACCACACACACAGATGCACATTGGCAAAACAGCAACTCACACTTAAGGAATAAATAATAAAAAAAAAATTTCAAACCCTTGACGGATGGCCCCGAGCTCCACAAGAAGAGGCCATGGGCAGCTACAGACACTCCCCTTTTTCCTGTCACCATCATGCTCAGCCCCAGAGATACAATGCAAGCCTCCAAGGCTGTTGGCTGCCTTGCTGCTCCAGCCTCAATGGCCTCAGCTGCCCCAAAATTAAAAAAAAACCCAAAACCCCATTTAGGCTGCACCAAGGTTCCACAGAGACAGTCCCAGTGCTCCAATTCAAGCACAGGCCTAAAATCTGGGCCTCAGTGTGCAACTTTCAGCGCTGGAGCCTTGCCATGACTCCAATTGGTTCTGGGGTCTATGGCAGATTGCCATGTGGGGAAATTCTCTTACATACATGACCACTGGGGGTTTTGGTCCCACACCCAGCCTTGAACTCCTACTGTTCAAGAAGGGAGATCAACATGCAAACCCCTAAGACAGACAACAGGATCTCAATGAGCCATACAGCAAGATTAAAGCAACTTCTTGTAAATCTAACTGCCCCACTATAAATCAAGGTTTTAGACTGGGAACATAGGGCACAGAGAGAAGTTATATCTGTTGCACAATCAGCCCCCTGAAAGCTTTCTACAACCATGCTGTGACATGTGCACAGCTGCAGTGCCCTTTAAACTTGGCCAGTTGTCTGACAGATTAACCCTCATCTAATGAGTAATCAAATAAAGATGCCCCAAAGTGGAGCATCTTAAGGAACTTGTGTTCCCTAGGATTCATCTCAGCATGAGATCAGCACTAGTTCAGCACTATCGGGGCTAAACTAATGCAGCCCAGCCCTGCCCCTGGTCCTGTCTGCAGGAAGGGAGGGGAGAGGAAGCAGGGGGAGGGGCAGCTGCAGGCTGGGGTTTGTCCAGCCTGAGCTGGAGGCATAGATTCAAACCCTCCCTGTCAACCCCCTTTCAGTTCAGGCTGAGCAAATCCCAACACACAGCTCCACTCCCCCACTCTTCCCTCCCTTCCTGCAGACAGCACTGGAGCTGAGAGTCAGGCGCAGTCAGGGATGCATCAGTCCAGCCCTAATTAGAGGATAGGCAGGCAGGCTCAATCTCCTGACTTGACCCAACAGGCTGCCTGTTGGGGCTGTTGAATTGGGGAAGGGATCACTCTAACCCATGCAATTTATGCAAAGTACCATGAGTTAGATAAGGGATCAGCACATCTGTCAATGTCCATAAAAACATAGGAACCGACATACCATATCAGACCAGTGCCCCACTTATCTAGACAGTAAAAAACATTCTAGTGGTATCTTTGTCTTGACAAGAAACAGGTAAAAAATATTACCAGAAAACTTGTTTCTTAAGAGCTTGAAGTCAAATTTTTAAAGCCAAAAATTTTGAGATCCATACATTCATAGATGGTAAGGGCTGGAAGGAACCTTGCAAGATCATCAGGTCCAGCCCCCTACACCTAGGCAGAAAAGACTGCTGAGGTCAGATGACCCCAGCAAGGTGAGATAATTTTGATCAGATTCAGAAGCATACTGGAATGGCTGATTACTTTTTGAAATGCCTGCCCTGTTTTAGAGTGTCCAAAATACAATCCCTAGGCTGGATCCAGGCCTGCCAAGCAATCTCACCCAGCTTGTGGGCGGGTGCCTACCAATTCATTATATTTAACCTGGCCCCGCATCTGCTCCTGTAGTGCTTGCATAGGACTAACCCCCACTCACTACTGCAGGAGCAGTGTGCACTGCACTCCCACCCAGCAGACGTCCAGGGCAGGGCAGCAGGAGCCTGGAGTATGGGCAAGTGGGGTCCACCTCACTCCATCATGCAAGGCTCCCTGAGGCTCACATGCAGTTCCGTTCTCTGCCTGACCCTCATGCCTTTGGGGCAGCCCCATGTGATGGAGCCGTTGACCCAGCCTGCTTGCTGCCTCATGCAGGTCATGGAGAACAGTGTGGAGCTCCATGCAATGGAGCTGGGCTGGATCCACCACTCTCCCTGTCCCCTGGCCAAGCCCCATCACCTGCACTGCTGACTTCATTGCACAGGGCTCCACACAGTGGCACAGGGCTTGGGTGGAAAATCCAGGAACTGCATATGAGCCCCATATGATGGAGTCAGTGGCCCAGGCATGTGCAGTCCTGGGGATCACTGGGACTGCATGCTGCCAGGGGCTCCACCTGCCATGGGCCATAAGCACCCCAGAGGCCTGTTGCTTGCTGCTGCCATTGGCAGCAAAAGCTGTATGCAATGGGTGGGAGGTGTGTGAAGGGGGGCATGTTTGTAGTAGGGCCCCACATACATATTCCACCATATACACATACCCACACTCCCCCATGCACACCCCACCATACACCCCCCCTTTTCCACCCATGCACACCCCACACCTCCAGCCACAGTCCCCACACATCCCACAATCCCACACACACTCCATACTTACTCATCCCTACAAACATCCCCTACAAACCCCACACATACGCCCACATCCCCCCACAAACCCCATGCATCCACACACCCTCCCCCATACGCCACATACACTTACATACAACCTCCCACAAACTCCATACCCACCCACTCAAACCTAGTCACAGCCCCCACACACACCCCGCACCCTCCCCTGCACCCCACATACACACACACCCCTATAGTCTGCAACAAACCCCATACCCACCCATTCATACCCCCTCTATTGCTTTCCTCACAATATGCAAGAGTAAGACTTCATTTTGAGCTATTATGCAATTGCCTCTATATACACTATGCAAACACACACAAATCAGGAGAAAATTTTTTTTAATAAAATTAAAATATGTTAGAGTAGATGTTTGATTTTTTAGTATGCAATTTGTTGGGCTTTTTTTTGGTTCCAATATGACACCCCCCCCTCCCAAAAGAAGTAGTTCTGGGGGCAAGGGGAAGGACTTTCAGTAGAAAAGGTCAGGGGTTAGGGTTGGGATTTCTAATCCCAAGTTGGTTACCAGGAGGCGGGGTACCTGTCAAGGGGCAGGGCTACCCTTGCAGCCCACAACAGCTCAACAAAACTCATTAAGCAGCCCTCCAGTCAAAATAATTGGCCACCCCTGTTCTAAAATGTTCATGGATTATGTAACAGGGCACCCCTCCACTTGTTACTAGAAAGGCCCAAGACAGTGACAAACTCAGGCCTGGCAGGGTAGTAAGGAGCAACAGTCCAGGTGGACTAATAAGACCAGGCAGCTAATGAAACAATAAGCTGCACCTGGTCACTGGGTGCAGAGGACCTGGTCACAGGCCTCAAGGTGACTGGGTTTGGGGATATAAGCCCAGTCTCTGAGCATGCAGGGGAAGTTCCTGTCTGCAGCATGGAGAAGAGCTTTTGGGACCAAGTGGCTGCTGGAGGTAAACGGACAGGCACCCAAACTACCCAGGGGAGCGATGGAAGGAAGCTCCTATAGAGGTAGAGCCTACAGGCAACATCTACCCAAAAGAGGGAGACTACTTGTGTTATAAAGCAGTTGGCTTGTGTTTCTGTTGCTTGTACTAGAGGCTCAGTTGTGCTTATGGAGGTAGAGGAGGCCGTGAACAGGAATACCTGGGTGGAACTCTCCTGCCATTTGTTTCAGGAGCTAGCCCCAACTAGGACCTTGGTTGTCATGGGTGACTTCAATTACCCGGACATCTTGTGGGAAGATCACTCAGCTAAATCTGAGCGGGCGCAAAGCTTTCTCTCATGCATGGATGACCTCTACCTGACTCAAGAAGTCTATGGGCCAACGAGAGGCAAAGCGCTGCTTGACCTGGTACTGGCTACGGGGGACGACCTAATCGGCGACCTAGTGATTGATGGGAAGTTGGGTGACAGCGACCATGAGCTGATCACCTTCACCATCCGCCGTAAAGCTGGCAAGTCAGTCAGCAACACAGAAGTCCTTGACTTCAGAAAAGTTGACTTTGACAAGCTCAAGAGGCTAGTCGGTCAGGCCCTCAGGGACCATGACCCCAGGGAGATGGGAGTTCAAGAAGAGTGGTTGCTTCTCAAGGAAGCGATCCTCAGTGCACAAGCTAAATCGATTCCAACACGAAGGAAAGGCAGCAAGAAGGCACAGCAGCCCCCCTGGCTCTCCAGAGACCTAGCGGACCTACTGTGGCTAAAAAGGAAAGCCTACAAAGGATGGAGGACGGGATTCACCTCCAAGGAGGATTACTCCGTGCTGGTCCGGTCCTGCAGGGACCAAACCAGGAAAGCCAAGGCTGCAACTGAACTCCAGCTAGCTTCAGGCATCAAGGACAACAAAAAGTCCTTTTTCAGATATGTGGGGAGCCGGAGGAAAAGCAAGGGCAATGTTGGACCCCTGCTAAACCAGATGAGGCAACTGACAACTGACGCCCAGGAAAAAGCCAACCTATTAAATAGGTACTTTGCGTCAGTCTTTCATCAGTCACACGGGATGCCCATGCCTGCTATGGGACAGGGAAATCTGGGTGAGGGGGATCCCCTACCCTCCATCAATGCTGACCTCATGAAGGAACACCTTGAGAAGCTGGATACCTTCAAGTCAGCTGGCCCTGACAACCTGCACCCCAGGATACTCAAGGAGCTGGCGAGCGTCATAGCCCAGCCCCTGGCACAGATCTTTGAAAACTCCTGGCGCTCTGGTGTAGTGCCAGAAGACTGGAAGAAGGCCAACGTGGTGCCGATCTTCAAGAAAGGGAGGAGAGTGGATCCGGCTAACTACAGGCCCATTAGCCTGACTTCTATCCTGGGGAAGATCTTAGAAAAGTTTATTAAGGAGGCCATCCTTGAGGGACTGGCCCAGGCTAACATTCTAAGGGACAGCCAGCACGGGTTTGTTGCGGGTAGGTCTTGTTTGACCAATCTCATTTCCTTCTATGACCAGGTGACCTATCATCTGGACAAGGGAGAAGAGATTGATGTCATATATCTTGACTTCAAAAAAGCTTTTGATCTGGTATCCCATGATCACCTCTTGGCCAAACTGCCCAGTTGTGGCCTTGGCTCCACCACGATCCGCTGGCTGGGAAACTGGCTCCGTGGTCGGACCCAGAGGGTTGTAATTGATGGCAGTCACTCATTGTGGTGCCCTGTGACCAGTGGGGTCCCTTAAGGCTCTGTCCTTGGACCCATACTGTTCAACATCTTCATTAACGATGTGGACATTGGAGTCAGGAGTGGACTGGCCAAGTTCGCCGATGACACCAAACTTTGGGGCAAAGCATCCATGCCAGAGGACAGGCGGGTGATCCAGGCTGACCTGGACAAGCTCAGCAAATGGGCAGACGAGAACCTCATGGTGTTTAACACCGAAAAATGCAAGGTTCTCCACCTTGGGAGAACCATGCCACTGTTTGCTGTAAGGTATTTGTTTGATATTGCTCTACCCTGTACCCTATTCCAAACCTAGTCCTTGTAAGCAATACAATTCTCCTTTGTACTTAGTGTGGGAGACTTATTGGGAGAGGGTCTAGATTACACCTTCAGTGGTTCTCCTTGGTTCAGCTGACTAAATGAGACCATTATTTGTGCTTCAGACTGAGGGAAGCACCCCAAGTTCTTGTAGTGGGTCAAATACCCTCAAGGACTACTAGGCCTGTGTTTCCCAGAGGGCACAGGTCCATGATCATACCAAACTCAGGGTGTGGCAGGGTTACCCCCAGGCTTGCAGGTATGCTCCAGGAAGGGGGTCAGCTGGACATGAGGTACCCCCAGGGAGGCACTGGGAGCCTGGAAGGTGGTCAGGCAGAGTGAGGTGGATGGCTCAGCACAGGAGCACCCTCTACTGGCCTGCCACAGTGTGTTCAGTCCTCGCTTACCTGCCTGTGTGTACCCTCGAGTACCTTTCCAAGTACCCGCTGAGGTTGACAACTCCTGTCTTAGTTGTTTTAATACAAGGTATCATTTTTGAACCAGGAGTTCTAGAGTTTTGCACTTCTTTTCCCACTTTAAGGGAGCACTCCCATAGACTTCTGAGAACTTGTTGGAGCATCAGCTATCTTAGCAATGGCCCCCTTTTTCTCTGGCCACACCCTCAGCTTTGGTCTACTGTTTAAGACCTCATTTCCTGGTTATAAGCCCTACTTTGGCAGCAGCCGCTTCCGGGGTTTCAATCTTAGCACCAGCCTCTGCCCCCCTAGGTTTCATAGATTTCATAGACATTAGGGCTGGAAGGGACCTCGGGAGATCATCGAGTCCAGCCCCCTGCCCAAAGGGCAGGAAGTCAGCTGGGGTCATAGGATTCCAGCAAGATAAGCATCCAATTTACTCTTGAAGGTGTTCAATGTAGGTGCTTGAACCACCTCCGCTGATAGACTGTTCCAGACCTTGGGGGCTCGGACAGTAAAGAAATTCTCCTTATGTCCAGCCTGAAACAGTCTTGCAGGAGTTTGTGACCGTTCGACCTCGTCATCCCTTGGGGCGCTCTGGTGAACAGACGTTCCCCCAGATCCTGGTGGTCACCCTTGATAAACTTATAGGTGGCCATCAGATCACCCCTGAGCCTGCACTTTTCCAGGCTAAAGAGTCCCATGTCTCTCAGCCTGTCATCGTAAGATCCGTTTTCCTGACCTCTGATCATGCGTGTGGCTCTCCTCTGGACTCTCTCAAGCTTCTCCACATCCTTTTTGAATTGTGGAGCCCAAAACTGGATGCAGTACTCCAGCTGCGGCCTCACCGAGGCCGAGTACAAGGGGAGAATGACGTCCCAGGATTTGCTCGAGAAGCATCTATGGATGCACGCCAGCATTTTGGTCGCTTTACTAGCTGCAGCATCGCATTGCAGGCCCATGTTCATCTTGTGGTCAGTGATGACCCCCAAGTCTTTTTCTTCTGTAGTGCTAACCAACGTAGCACTGCTGAGCCTATAAGGGTGCTGCAGGTTTTTCGACGTATAGAGAGTGAGTGAGTACAGTGTGTGCCTGTCTGCATGCGTGCATGTGTCTGTGTTACTGGCAAGGAGAGTATGTTTGTGTCTGTGTGTCCATGTGCAGATTTAGTAAGAGTAGCGTGCTCCCATCTATGTGCACATCTGCACGTGTGTATGTTTGGCCATAGCAGGATAGGGGGAGCAGGGAGAACAGGGGGACATGTGCCCCCCCCCCCCACAGCCCAGCAGGGTCCACCTAACCACCCTCACCAGCACCACGAGAGGAAGGGTTCCTGCCCCTCCCCAGCACAGCCCAGTTCCTGAGGCTGTGAGGGGGCCTCCAATTTTGTGTTTTCTTAGGGCCCCAGTACACATTAATCCACCTCTGGGCATGAGGCTGGATGGAGAGCAGTAGTGGGGGAGGAACACAAGGGGCTGGATGCAGAGTGGGGGGGGCAGGTTGCACACAGCCAGATGTGGAGTGGCAGCAGCATGGGACAGGGGGTGGTGGCAGTGGCAAGCTTTCCTCCCTGCCCCTTCCTGAGAGGCAGTGGTGGCACAGGGTGGTGGGTGGCAGTGCTCTGTCCCCACCTGCCCCATCCCCCCATCATTCTTGACAGGCATTTGGCTAGTAAATAATAAAAGGTATTATCTCTGAACCAACAGTTCTAGAGTTTTGCACTTTTTGTCTCAGACCAACACAGCTACCAAATACATCCCTGAAACATGAAAAATGATTAATTTTAGCTGATTTTGGATTTAAGTTTCATTGCTGAACAACAAAAAAGATTTCTACACCTCCCTGCCTTTCTGCCATCTGACACCACCAGGGAAGGAATCCTGCCTGATCTGAACATCAAAGGGCTACTCACAAAGACACTCCCATGGACCCAGAGGAACAGACTTCCACCTTCAGCATCCACTGTGCAATAATGAAGTTTATTTTCTACCTATGGGGACTCCTTACCATTTTTAGTTTTCCTGAGCCTGAGGAAGGGCGTGTGTGCCCAAAATCTTGCAGAAAAAGATAATTTTTTGTGATTTCTTAGGTGGTCTAATAAAAGGTATTATCCATGAACCAAGAGTTCTAAAGTTTTGCATGTCTTTTAGTCTCAGACCAACACAGCTACCACATACATCCTTTAAAGGGGGAAGCACTCTAAGAGGAATATAGACCCTAGATGAGGCAATCAGTAAAGTTACTCCTGGCCCCAAGGGACTGCTTCACTCAACAAATGGAATAATATCAAAGGTGTGGTGGGTGAGGTGGGGTTGGGGGTACAGGAGAGGGGGGTGAGGGCTTTTTTTTAAAGCACCAGGAGCTGGGGCAGGCAGGGCAGCCATGATGGGGGGGCTGGGGGAGCAGGCAGGGGATGGGGCCTGGCAGGGGTCCCCCCATGGCCCCTTCCTCCTCCTTCAGCATCCCCCCCCCGCCTCCTACTTACCAGCTCCAAGTCGAGCTCCAGCTCCCTGGTGCAACTGGTGGGGACTGCCCAAATCATCGAAGATCTCCCAATCTTTTCCAAAGATTCAGAGAGCTTCAAATCAATTCAGACCTTTTTATTGGTCCCCTGATTAGATTTGGATTTGGAGATTCAGCCACCGAATCTGGCCAAATCTCCTCCAAATCGATTCAGCACCCGAAGCTTCGCACAGTCCTAATAACAAATAATACTTGTAAGACAGCCCTGATGGAGCTCCCCAAGGTGGACAATGACCAGACTGTTGATGGATCTTGCGACAGTAGACCAACATACTCTTAAACTTTCTTTTGTATAAATAGGCTGCAGGACCGGCTTTTTTCCCCCCCTCCCTCTGGCATACTTCCTGAGCATAGGCTCAATTTTTGCTGCCTCTTGCTGTAAGTATTCCAGAAAAATGGCATTTACTTTATCTATTATATGAAATGCAAATCTAGGCAACTCCCCCCTCCCCACACACTCTTTGTATGTATTTCTATATTCATTCCTTACCATTCTGATCTTTGAGCTCAGGTCACAAATCTCTATAATGTCCAAAAATACCCCCTTTCTCTATATGGCTCTTCCTCCAGATAATAGCTTTTGAACACCTGATTCCTTGGTTTTTCTCTGGAGATATTCCAAATTCAGAACTACACTCCTTGTTGAGACATTAATGAAAATTGGTTTTGTTTCAAGTGTGCTCTCCCAAGGTCCCATCAAAATTCAATGATTGTTAGGGACTTCATTGTTCCTGATCTGGGAGATACATGGCATATCCCTGGCAGGATATGCCTGACTCCATGTACATGGAGACATTTTGTGCTAAAGCAATTTCATAGTCTTTCATGAAGCCTCTTCTTTCGATTGAAGGAGGACATTTGATGCTTGAAAGCTTGTCCAGGGGCCCTCCCAACTCTGCAGCTGGTCAAATAATATATCACATAAAATCTTTGTCTCAAACTCTATTAGAATTCTTAATGTATACATAGAATCCCCAGAAGGTCACAGTTCCTGAAATGAGAGGCAGAAGGAGCTTCCTAAGCTGGAAGCTATAGGAGTCATATGAGAAAACAATATTTTCCATTTAATGCTTTCTAAATTGGCTCTTAGGGTAATGAACCATGTATTAACATTATTCTAATGGATTAGGATTAATAAAACTATACATAGGCCAAAAATAAAAAAGATCTATGAAAGTTTTGAGAATTGTTATCTAGGACTGCCTTTCACAGGGGATGACATTCATTTTGGAACAGAAAAATACTCTTCTACAACTTGTGTTAATATACTAGCTTGTATGCCTTTATTCTGAAGCCCACCTACTACCAACTGAAAAGGACCACAAATTGTTCTTTTTCTGGGTTGATTGAAAAATAGCAAAAAGCCATGTTGCAATGTAAAGAGAACAGACTAGATTCTTCTTCATCTCTTAAAAAAAACACAACCTCCCCCCCAAGCCCCACTTTTTATCATTGATATCTTTATATCCCTGACACCATAGTGTGATGATGTATTTCACTAATACGAGCCATATGAAAATACCAGGAATATAATCTGCATTTGGTTTTGTAGATGCTAATAAGCAGAAAAAGATTAGTGAACAATAATTTATGTCTTCTCTATTGCATTCATCAGCCATCTTTCTTTGTTCGGACTGAATTTTGTGGGAAATGCAACAAAACTGATTTTGAGAAGGCTACAGTTGCAACCTACTTGAGAATCCCCCAACTAATTCAGGAGATTCTTCAGTAAACTGTGCTCAGATATGTGACATTTTACTAACTAATCACAAAAGAATGTCTTTACTGTATGAGATATGTATGTGGCAACACCTGTGAAAGTCATGTCTCTTTACACTTTTACTTTTGGCCTATGAAAAGAGGAATTTGCTCCAAATTGCTTTGATTGGCATGTCTGCTCAAAAAATGGTGTGGAAGTTCAAAGGAACTGTGTATTTCTACCTACTGTTTTATCCTCTGGAGCCTAGGGTATTAAAATGCTCATAAGCACATTTCCTGCATAGAAAAGAACAGTAATTCATGAATGCATTCAAGAACATAATACTTCCTCTTCTAAACATTGTGCAAACATGCAGTAATTTAACAAAGGCCTTTTTAATATAGGACAGTAAGATTATCACCATTTTATACACGGAGGTAAATGGATTTATATGAGATCACTCAATAAGACAAGTGTCAGTTGGGAATAGAATAAGTTTCTAATCCCCTCGGCTAGGCCTTACCTTTCAAACATTATTTTAAGATTGGCTTTTAAAATCTAAATCCCTTGTATGTCAAGGCATGCATAGCAGCTAGCTTCTTAAAGGCAAAAATAAAACTTAGATTAATCAAATTAAATGATTCAGAGGACTGGTTTTCAGACTCAGATTTCTAGTTTTGTAAGTACAACAGTGGGACAAAAAGCAGAATTCTCCACAACAGAAGCATAAACAACACAGCCAGGCACCCAGGGCAGTGGTAATTTCTGGTTGCTGCCACACCACTGGTGTGATAGCAGATCTTTTTGTCTTGTTTTGTTTTTTCTTCTGCCTCTCCCCTTCCAAACCAGTATCCAAGGAGACTCCCTGGTCACATTGCCCTAATTATGCCACTGCTCCATGTATCTGATAAGCTAGCCAAATGTTAGCATAAGGCATAACTTAAAACTAGTATTAATTCTACATTTAGTAGTGACAGTGATAGGCAACCATCAATCCTCTGGAATATGGTGTACATGGAAGAGGTCTAGTCAGATACCTGATGAATCCATTTGTAGCTGAGAAGCCCAATTCAAGAGTGACACAGCTTGTTACAAGTTTCAGTAGTACTGCTATACATATCTTGTAAAAGGTACAATACTTAAAATTCAGGATTTTGCAAATATACAGCAATCGATCTTAGCAGGCAGACAGGACCAGTTACTAGGTCTAGATCAAGGGCAGGCAACTGTTTCAGATGGAGAGATGCTTACTGAGTTTTGGCAAGCTGTCAAGAGCCACATGGGTAGCCCCACCCCCTGTCAGGTGCCCTGCCCTCTGGTCGCCATCTTGGGACTGGAAGTCCCGCCCCCTAACCTTTGCCACCAGAAGTCCCTCCCCTTGCCCTTGGGAGTACTCCTTTCAGCAAGAGGTTTTGCCATCACAGAACTAGAAAAATAGCAAATTATATTATAAAAATTGAATATCTACAACATACATTAATTTGAGTTCAAAAAATATTTTGTCCTGATTTACATGTGTTTGTGTAGTACACACAGAGATGATTGCACAAGAGCTTAAAATAAAGTCATACTCATGTATATTTGGGGGGTGAGGAGGTGGAGGGCATGGGGGGGATAGGTGTGGTGGTGTGGGTGTGGGGTGAGGGAGCATGTGGGTGTGTGTGAATATGTGGGGTGGGGTGGAGGGTGGCTGGAGTGTGTGGGGGGGTGGGTGTGGAAATCTGCATGTATGGCAGGTATGCTTGTGGGACTCACCCTATGAATTCACACACACACTCACTCACTCACTCTGTGTGCCTCCCGCACTACACACATACCCTCCTGCTCCTGGCTCTGGGGTACTGGCACAGCCTTGTACTCTGCGATCTGGAGATGCAGCCCAGAGCCACATGGTGCTGAAGCAGGTGGACAGGGGAGCAGTGAAAGCAGGGGGAGGCAGAAGCTGCTGGTTGGGGGTGCAGCAGGGCTGGGCCTGCCTTGTTGCTGGTTCTTACCAGCTCTCCCTGGGTCTTACTGCCCCTGGATCCTGTCATCTCTGACAGGAAGCCAAGAGCAGATAAGTACTAATTTTGTAAATTTTTTAGGGGTTTCCGTGGGCCAGATAGAATGGCCTGGCAGGCAAGATCTAGCCCATGGGTCATACTTTTCCCACCCCTGGTTTAGATCTATCCTACAAATTGCCAGCATAACTGGCAATGAGGAGTATGAGGACATGTGGTTTGTGACAGACTCAGCTGTGCTAGCAAAAGTTTATAGTATAGCCATAGTTATACTGGCAAATTTGTGCTTATACTAGGATAGCTTATTGCTTGGAGGGCTGGGCAGAAGGGATAGAATATGCTGCATCACCAAAAGTGTATTTTACCTGTTATAAACTCTGCTCATATTCAAGAGTGCTTTGCCAGTATAGTCTCTACTGCATAGTTATATCAATGAGCAAGTCTAGTATAGACCTCGACTACAAGAAAGCCAACTTATCATTAGAAAGGAACTGGAGTGAACAGTAACAATAAAATAACACATATGCCATAAAAGAGGGATGGAGCTTGGAAAGATGACAACACACAGAGCTGGAATTCAGTAACAGTATTGGTAGTGAGCACATCCCTCTAGAAAGACAGAATTTATTTAACAATAAAGAGACAAAGAGAAAGTTATCCGGTGAGGTCGTTGGCAGTGCCTTCTGCTATGTATCCACACGGCCTATCTAAATGATAGAACAAATGACTAGAAAGAAGTAATTCTCCTGTAATACAATAAAAGTCCTGTTATCAGGCATTTTACTAACCGGCATTTCTATTAACCAGAATTTCTGGCCAGTCAGCTAGATGGGGGGGAATGGGGCAACGGGGAAAGCTCATATGCAGCTGCCACTGGTACCACCCACCACCCTGTGCTGCTGCTGCTCCACATGCACCCACTGCTGCCATCACCTCCCTCCTGCCCCCCACCCCCACCCCTGCCTGCTCCACATCCAGCTGGAAACCCCTGTTCCTCAGGTAACGGCATTTTTAGATTACCAGCACCCCCCCCATTCCCCACCCATGCCAGAAAACAGGGCTTTTATTGTACTCCCTTAGGTACTTTTGATAGCAAAGCAACCCACATGTGAGGCTTTAGACATGCAACTTATTTAAAACAGGGATCAATTCACCTCTTAAACACACATATTCCGGGGCATGTGTTAACATTATTTGTGAAACTGATTCACTGACTTTCAACTGTATTTTCATAGCTGTAAGATGTTTTCCTTTATAACTGGGGGAAAAAAAGTGTCTCCAGTGGTTTATAGCTAGCTTAGTTTCTGGTTTGTGTCAGCTTGTTTATATCAGCTGCTGATCTGCGTCATTGGCTTGGCTTTGTGGTCATGTCTGTGGCCCAGTGGACACCCTGGTGCATTAAGAAAGTCACCACAACAGTACATCATGTTAAAATCAGAGAGCAGAGCCTTATGTTGTTTTCTTATAAATGCATACACATACACATAACCCTCACAGCAAATTACTGGAGGCAGCTAATGGAGGCAGATTATTAGCATGAGGCAAATCAGGTCTGGATTCAGGTACAAAAGAGGACTCTCTTGGGCCAGCCAAAGTATACATATCAAATTGAATTCTGAATTAGAAGGCCCAGAAGTTGCGGTAATTTTTCCTTAAAACAAAAAGTTCTAACTTTTAGAAAGTTTTATAATAAACACTCCTTCACTCCCAGCACATTCCCAGTACAAACGTTGTAAATCAGTGTTACATTCTCTTGTGTTCAATGAGTGGTTTTTTTTCATTTTAACAATCATTATAACTAAAGCCATAATTAACAGCTTCAGTACAAATGAAAACAAATCCTTGAATATTGAAAGCTGATAACTTGCTCAGTTCATTGTCCCTAATGAGTACCATGTGCTTTGGGTCATTTGGTTGTAAAATAAAAAACATTGCGAAATATTCATAATACACTAGGGTGCACAGACAACAGAAGCCAACATTAGGGTTTTTTTGAGCTATGTGCCCATATTAAAGATGGCTACTATTCAAATGCCTAGCGAAATGACTATTTGAGTCCTTAAAAAAAGCCCTTACACAGAGTTTCCTTGTTGCTCCTATTCCACATGTGCAAGGATTAATATTAGGGCAGGGAGTTCAGGACTCCTACATGAGAGACTCAACAGGTGGAAATTGCCATGGCTTCAGCAGAAGCTGAACTCCCTGAATTGTATTTCTAACACTGCCCCAACAGTATTTAATAGTACTTAGCTCTTTTGTATCTCTTTATGAACAGCTAGGTTTCATAGTAGATCCACAGAACTGATTATTATATATGCAGAGTTGACCTAAGGGAAAATGGCACCCTGGAAGAACCCATATTTTGATGCCACCCTCCCCCCAAGTCAGTAGTGCTGCTGCAGGTTGGCAGGGTGTAGTGCGCAGCACAGCAAGGAGGCAGAGCAGCATGGTGCATTAGGCAGGCAGGCACTGCTGCTGCCACCTGCACAGCCTGGCCCAGCTCCTCCTGAGCAGCAGCTGGAGGCAACGGGCAGGGTAGGCTGAGCACCACTCCTCCTGCATGGGGTAGGGATCAGCTGGGATAAGATGGAGCAGGGAGAGATTGCCCATATTGCCCACCCCTAAGGCCAGCTCCAAATATATGAAAAGTTAATGACAATCATTTTCAAGGACCCACTTTCTATTGGAAAATGCAGTTCAATCAAAACTGAGAAGCTTCACAAAAATCTTACTACTTTTGCTACAAGCTCATTTGAGAAATACTGAAAATAGTTCTGACAACACTGATTTGTCATTTTTCAAATAAAGCATTCTGATTTTATTTTTTTTATTTTGCTTTAAAATTATTTTGGTTTGATTTTATTAAAGTTTTCTATTAGACTATAAAATGAGTAAACCGAAATAATTTCAGCTGTGTCAAAATGAAGATTTCAATTAATTTTCTGTGGTGTGAATTTTTTTCAGACTTTTTCTTTGGAGAATATCAAGAAGCCAAATTTTGAAATCTAAAATTCCTTAGTAACACAGAATGAATATTCTCTGGAAAGCTTTAATTATACTCTGCATTATAAATGGGATAGCAGATGGTCATAAAAAATTAAATGGTGACTTCAAGGACACATAGCTAATCAGAAAAACTGATAAGCTATGCTAAGTGATAACCTCATATTTAATCTAGGAATACAGTATCTTCCAGACTATATAACCTACTTTTTGATATTTAGAAAGTATTGAGGTGATCTTACTGAACTTTTGTGGGGCTTGTAAGTATGCAGCACTTCAAAAAATAGTTTGGGCTAGAGCTGGAATGATATTTTAGTTGTGATGGTCCTCAAATATGTAAGAGGCAACGATTTTTGTGGGTGATTATCTTTTGTTGGGTCAACTGCACTGTTGGAAGAGATTTAGACAAGCATTTGGGTACAAGGCTTGAGCTAAGTAGCAGATGGAGCAATGGCCTGCATAAAACTCCATATCTAAATAAAAAAAAAAGTCTCCTAGGTTTGAAATGGGAGGGGGAAAATAAGATAATACTAAGAGTAGACAACAGTCAAGAAAAATGCAGAAGAAAAGATAGCTTGATTAATGGAAAAGCAAGACCATTCAAGAGGGAAGTTAACACCTGTGGAGTGCAGACAGATTAGCAGGGATTATGTAGATAATAATGAGCATGGAGTCAATTTCAGTGTTTAGTCCTTGGGATTTGGGGGGGCACTGTTTTTTATCTGGCCAGGAAGCTCATAAATTTTGTTCCCATGCCTTTCTTTTGAAAGTATTTTGTAAATTTTGAAGGTATTCTGTGAGGCCGGAGAAGGAATGGTGGTTGTGTGAAAAGTTCTTGTACCCACGTTTATGTGTATTTCTCCAAATAAATCGTTATTATGTATCTTTAGCACTTATATCCTGACAACAAATCCTTCATGAAAGAATCCTGTTTTATGCACCTAGCAAACTTAAACCCTATTCAATAACCAGTGTTCCCTAAAAAATGGCCATTTCAGCATCATGTAATGTAAGAAGATCAAGGTCTACTCTTGTTTTCCTATTACAGTATTCAAATATTTTGAGACATATTGCAGCCAAAGAATGCTCAACAAAACTTGAGAGGGGAGACCAGTCCACTGCCAAACTTTATAGTGGTTTGCCATGCAGGGTTGCGCAGCCAGGTCTGGGTAGTTTGCCATGCAGGGTGCGCAGCCAGGTCTGGGATGAAGGTGGCTATCTGGGTCAGGAGGAGCAGGCAGAATTCAGGGACAAGCCAGGTCAGGAAACCAGGAGATCAAGCAAAGCATGGAGCTGGACTACAAGCCTGAGCAAACAGCAAAGCAGTCTGCTCAGGGGCAACCAACATGGGTTCATCAGTGGCAGGTCTTGTCAGACCAACCTGGTGGCCTTTTACGATCAGGTCACCAAATCATTAGACGCAGGGGTTGCTGTGGATGTAGTCTTTCTGGACTTCCGGAAGGCTTTCGACACTGTCTCTCACCCTGTCCTCATCAAAAAGCTGGGAGACTGTGGTGTCGATGCCCACACGGTCAAATGGGTCGCCAACTGGTTGGAGGGCCGCACCCAGAGGGTGGTAGTGGATGGGTTCTTCTCGACCTGGAAGGATGTGGGCAGTGGGGTTCCGCAGGGCTCAGTCCTCGGGCCCGCACTGTTCAACATCTTCATCAGTGACTTGGATGAGGGGGTAGAAAGCACCCTGTTCAAGTTTGCTGATGACACTAAGATGTGAGGGGATGTGGGTGCACTAGAAGGGTGCAATAGGCTACAAGCTGACCTTGACAGGTTGCAACGGTGGGCAGATGAGAATAGGATGGGGTTTAGCACTGATAAGTGCAAGGTGTTGCACATGGGGAGGAAGAACCGGCACCACACTTACAGGTTGGGGAACTCCCCTCTTGCCAGCACAGAGACGGAAAAGGATCTTGGAGTCGTCATTGACTCCACGATGAACATGGGCCGGCAGTGTGGGGAGGCAGTCAAGAAGGCCAACCGTACCCTGTCATGCATCCACAGATGCATCTCGAGCAGGTCCAGGGAGGTGATCCTCCCCCTCTATGCGGCACTGGTCAGGCCGCAGCTGGAGTACTGCGTCCAGTTCTGGGCGCCACACTTCAAGAGGGACGTGGACAATATGGAAAGAGTTCAGAGGAGGGCCACTCGTATGATCAGGGGTCAGCAGGGCAGGCCTTATGAGGAGAGGCTACGGGACCTGAACCTGTTTAGCCTCCACAAGAGAAGGTTAAGGGGGGACCTTGTGGCCTGCTACAAACTGGTCAGGGGGGATCAGCAGGTATTGGGGGAGTCCCTGTTCCCCCGTGCACTGCCAGGAGTGACCAGGAATAACGGTCACAAACTGGCGGAGGGTAAGTTTAGATTAGATATTAGGAGGCGCTACTTCACAGTCAGGGCGGCTAGGGCCTGGAACCAGCTTCCAGGGGAAGTGGTGCAGGCTCCTAGCCTGGGGATTTTTAAAAGGAAGTTAGATGAGCACCTTGCCGGGGTCATCTGACCCCGGTGCTCTTTCCTGCTAAGGCAGGGGGTCGGACTAGATGATCTACCTAGGTCCCTTCCGACTCTAGCTACTATGAAACTATGAAACTATGAAATCAGGCTAAGCCCTGTTGCTCCATTCTTTCTATTTCTGCTCAGGAGCTCACATGAGGTGGAAATGGAGGGTCAGTTGACCCTGACTGACCACTCCAGTGATGGAGAGTAGCTAGAAGGCTAAGCCCTTCTAGAGGCTTCAAACCAACCTTGCCCAGTCTGAGCAGTCAGCTGTAAGGGGGCAGGGTAAAACGAGCTGTTGAGTTGACCAGGCTAAAGGCCTCAAGTTCAAGGCTGTGACCTGACAGCTTAAGATCAAAGCAACAACAAACAGAGAGTTATTGGACTGTGCATTGATTTCCTATAGGAAGTATAAAAACAACAAACTAGGGAAAGAATAATCAAGTCATTACTACCAAGTTATGCCTGACTAACCTAATTGCTATCTATGATGAGATGACTGAGGATGTGGGGAGACCAGTGGATGTGATACACACTGACTTTAGCAAGGCTTTTGATGTGGTCTCCCACAACATTCTTTTAAGCAAGCTAAGGAAGTACAGGTTGGATGAATGGACTATAAGGTAGATTGAAAACTGGCTGGATCATCAGGCTCAGAGGGTAGTAATCAATCACTGGATGCCTAGCTGGCAGCTGGTGTAAAGTGGAGTGCCCCAGAGGTTGGTCCTGGGGCTAGTTTTGTTCAGTATCTTCATCGACCTGGAAGATAGGATGGAGTGCACCCTCAGCAAGTTTGCTTATGACACCAAGCTAGAGGGAGTAGTAGCTATGCAAAAGGACAGGGATGGACTTTAGACAGAACTCAACAAATTGGAGGAGTAGACCAAAAGAAAAGGGAAGTTAACCCCCACTCCCTGACTCCAGACCCCAGGTGGAGTTTGCTTGGGGGGTGGGAGGTAGTCCTTGCCTCCCCCTTCTCCCAACCCTTCTCTGATGGAGCAGACAGCACAGCTCAGCTCAGGGCTGGAAAGCATGCTGGGATGTGAAGGGCTGTGATTTAACTTGAACCAGGAAGGGGTCTGGAGCAGAAGTTTCGTAAGTCTGATATTATATTCAACCAGGTTTCAGCCATTTTGAAACTGGTTTATGTGCACTGAATTGCCATTCTGTTACAGGTTTAGACCAGTTTCTGATGACTTAAACCAGTTTGTGCAACTTCTGTCCTTAGCCTTTAAGTCTCTTTACCTACCCCTTCCCAAACTCCAGCTTGCTCCTCTCCCTCCAGCCCGGTCTGACAGTGCACCAAGCACATCAGACTTCCTCAGAACAACTTCTGAATGGAGCACGAATCAAAAGAAGATATATCCACACCCCTGCTTTCCCTGTGGATTTGCTCTTGCCTGGTACAGAAGTCAGACTTACAGTTCTTAGAGTCTCCAAAAACTACCAACTGTGATCATTCTCTTCCCTCATAAAAAACACACGTTTCTGTGCTCTAGTCCTTCAACTGATAGTGTGGTCAGCAGCTTGCTCACTTCATTCTTAAATGTCTTCCAAACTCCTAGATACACACCATCTGGGCTTGGGGATTTGAGGCTATTTAATGCATTGTTTTGTTTCACCTTGGATTCCTCAGTCTCTGGCTATGTGTCTTCTTAAAAAGAGAACAAGGTCCCTTGCACTGGTATTCTTTTTTTCCCTCTGGATTTTAAATGAAGGATATGTTTCAAAGGCAGCTAGACTACAAACAAGAGGTCAAAGTATGTCTTTGGATATGCACATGCTGCTCCCACACTGAAGTGAAGGAAAACTATATGCATGTCAAAGGATAAGATTTAGGGTATAATACTGACATCCTGTTTACACTAACAGAAATACTGTTAAAAGTTATAGGCTCAAAATGTGACCACGTTGTTTCCTTATTCTCATTTCAGAGTATCCATGGATTTCTTTCCATCTGTGTTTCTTTGAGAAGGAGGAGAGGTGGAAAAAACAAAGCTTCAAGACTTTGCAAGCTCAAAAAATGCACACAATAATAAAACTATTATGTGCTATGTAAAGAAAATATCGATGAAGAAATTAGATTTCAGTTTCAGAATTAGTCCCACTCCCAGAGCTGCCACTGCCCACCCCAAGCACAGTGTAGCCCAGCGCAGCCCCTGCCAGGAAGAACCCGTCACAACCCTGGTCCCAACCTGCAGTAGCAGCTGCCCTGCCCCGCAGAAATCCCCGCCCCGCAAGCCCTCCCAGGGTGCATGCAGCAATGGGAACTGCTCCACCCTTCCCCATGCTCCCCAGATGAGCCGCGGCTCCATCCTCTGCCCCAGCCCTACTCCCTCTCTCAGTGTGGGGGCCTTGATCTGCCCCATCATGCCCCTTCCCTCGCCCCTCCCCTTCTACCACAACAGACTTACCAGCTGCATACAGCTCTCCATGCTATATCAGAAACTGGATCAGTATTGGCCAATATGCCTCCCAGGGCTGTGCAAAACAGCACTGCATGGGCTATGTGTAGGGGGTGAACATGGGTGCATGTGCATCCCCTGCATGTGGCAGTGCACCCCTTGCAAAAACGCACTGCCAGTACTGTCGGCGGTGCCTGTGGGTGGTCGCCACTGGCACTACCGGTGGTGTCCACAGGCAGTCCATGATGGCACCTGGCCATCACTGACACTGTCGGCGGCACCTGCAGGTCGTTGCCAACCTATGGTCAGTGTTCACCCCCCCCCCACTACTGCCGACAGCATCTGTGGGAGCTCCCCACTCACTGCCGCCATGCTCCTGCTGCCACCAGCACAGCTGTGCTTCCCACCCCAGCCACCAGGGCATGAGCCGTTCATAAACTTTTCAAAACTTTTGAAATTTTTTGAGTGCCCTCATTTTGTTTCAAGGCCGTTTTGAAGCCTTCCGTTTCATTTCAATTTTGCTGTTTTGAGCTTGAAACGAATCAAAACGAAACACCAGGAGAAACTTCACATAGCTCTACTGCCTCCTTAAAAAAAAAATCGGCTATCAATATTGGCCCCAAAAATCTCTATCAGTGCACCCCTAGAATTCTTATATAAAGGGCTTAGTCCATCTGTCTGTAATGCTCTTGGAGCTCTCTGATTGGTTAGTGAAACAACCAGAGTGCAGAGTGCCGCAATGACAGTGGGGACAGAGGGGATGGAGGCAGCACAGGCTGCTGGCAGAGGGGGATGGAGGGGACAGTGGGGCAAGCTTCCCCCCACCACCACCCCTGCAGCTGGGAAGTAGCAGCAGCATGGGGCGGTGGGTGGTGGCGCTCTGTTTCCGCCCTCCCCCCCATCATTCTTGATGGACAATTTGCTACAGTATAAATACATATGTGTTGAAACAGAGGAAGACATATAAGATGGAAGACTGTGGAGGGAATATAAGCAGAAACAGCAGTCTGTTGCGCAAAAGTATTTTATAGTGTCTGAGGGAGATGCCTGAATATCTCTCACTGATATCAATGGAACTTGGACACATGCATCAAGACTAATGTCATTAACCAAATATAGTTAGGTTAATGACAAATTTTAAAAAACTATGAATAAATATAAAATCATGAGACTGACTAACCTAAATGATTTAAAGAAATTAACTGAGTTCTTACTTGCCTTCTGGTTTCTGTACTTGCTTGTTTTTAACTCTTTTCTTCACATCCTTCAGGACCAGAAGCTTACTGAGATACTCAAATAGTTATATCACACCAGAAGTTGAGGCCCTAAAAAACCCATCAGATATTGCAAGACTATGCTAAAAACCACATGTTGGGAACAAGAGGATGTTTACCTTACAATAAACAGAGTTATTTGAGATGTTGCACATGTATACTCTAGTGCAGGTGCACATGCTATTCCTGTGCCACAGTTCAAAATCTTTTTGCCAACTGTACCATTCAACCCAGATGCACTGTGTCACTCCTCATGCCTTGCACAAAAGATGCACAAGAATGGAGGATGCGTACCAGGTCCTAGTTTCTTCAGAACTGTGGAATTTCAGGTACACAAATTTAAGGGAAAGAAGACAAAAGTTGAGTTGTGTAAAGTGTGTATGGACAACACAGCTTAAAGAACTCTAGTTATTGTAGCTTCTTTCTCCTTTAACTGGTCACCTTGTCTACATTCCATTGTAGGTCATTTCAAAGCAGTAACCAGTGAACTTGAGGTAGCTCAGTGCCCAGGATGAATAATGGTTGAAATATTGTTTTGCAGAATGAGGACAGTTCAGATATTGCAAATGCTTGTGAATTTCTGAACAGAATTCAATGTGACTGTTTTATATATACTCAGGATTGATACATTTTTCAGACAGGCTACTTAGGTTGCCTGGTGAAGTGCATTCCAGTATTTGTAGACAGGTCCACTGTGGCTGTCTCACAGCATGCTGTTATACAGTCAGAAGCCCATTTGGACAGTCTCTGGGTAGTTGCTACCTTGCCCTTCATCTGGACAATAAGAACCAATGATGTTAATGGTTTTGCCCTCTTACTTCTAAAGACAAGAGTGTTTTTCATATGCAGTGTATAGACCAATGTCTCTGTCTTGGACATACAGAATTAAGAAATATACCGAAAGATGGATTTTCTTGATTTAAATGGAACTCCATGACAGTTTTTAGCAGGAACTTAGGGTGCCCCCTTATGGACATGTTCTCCAAATAGAATAGTAGATGGCAAGAGCACACCATCATGGTTCAGGTTTCTCTTCTCCTTCTTACTGAAGTGATAGCTATAAAGAAAGCCACCTTAACTGGCAAATGTAGCAATGAAATAATCTCTTACAAGTGGGAATCCACTTCAAGAACTTCAGCACATTGAGATGAAAAAGAAACTGATCCTTCCATTGTGTAAAGTGTGTATGGACAACACAGCTTAAAGAACTCTACTTCTAGGGTGATATCCTAAATTTGCTACTAAATGAGATTTGTAAATATTTAGAAACAAAGTGTCTTGATTTGGTACCAAAAGATGGTCAATGAAGCCATTACTGAGATATCAGAGGGTGCTAGGAGTTTTGTACTAAGTCAAGAAGAGACTTTCATCCACATTACTAACTAAGTCTGTCTTATAAATGCATAACAGGGAGCCACAGGTTCTATTACTTGCAGAGGGAAGCCACAGCAGGGGTGTCCCCAGCTGGGGTAAGACATCTGATTTTGGGCTAGCTATAGGGGAATAGGAAGGTAGGGTCCACAGGCTACAAGTCCCTATTGTGGAGCTAGCTGGCTCCCAATAATACAATAGGGTAATGTCCTGATTAAGCAGTGAGGGCACTGCTATAGTAGCCAGAGGAATGGCAATAAGCTGCCCTGGGAGACTGAGGGGGCACATCTGCAGCTGGTCAGGAGAACACTTCTCCAGAAGGGGAGGAGCCATGGGTATATGTCTGGGTCCCTGAGGCAGACTGGCAGTGCAGCCCTGAACATGGAAGGGGAAGGAGCTCCTGCCAGCTCAGGCTGGTGAGGAGTAAACTGCAGGCATGCCAGGTACTCCCAGGACTGAGAGAGCCAAGGAAACAGGAGGTGGCTGGGCAGTGATGTGATAACCTAGAGGGGGAGACTGAGTTTGAAGAGGCTGCTCATATTTTTTTGTTTTAATTTTATACTGGAGGGCTTGATGTGGCTGATAGGGGGTGGATTGGAGGCCACAGGAGGGCTGCAGGGGCACCCAGCATAGAGCCCTTCCAGGGTCAGGGTCCTGGTGGGCTGCATGGGGCAGAAGCCCAAACTCTTTAGAGGGAGGTAGAGCTGAGGGCAGTCTTGCTGTGCATCAGAAATGCCAGGGGGGCTGAGACGCTGAGATGAACCAGAAGCAGCTATGCCTTGGGTCAGGAATCAAGAGGAGCTGCGCTGAACAAAGGGCAGCCTTCTGGGTCAGGGATGCCATGGGACTGGAACAAGGTGCAAGATAAGGCCAAGGGGCACAGAGATATGGAGAGAACTGAGGCAGAGAGAGCTGGGCCCAGATCAGTGGGCCAAGGCTCGAGGTCTGCACCCAGAGTAAAAGAGGGTTAAAGCCAAGAGGGCTGAGTTCTCTACAAAAGGATGAAACTGTGGACAGATTAACATCTGTGAGGCATGGATGTGGTTGTAGGGATGGAAGGAGTCCACAAATTCAACCCTTAAGGTAAGTAGGGCCCAAGGAGCCCCAAGAGAGAAGGAAGAACTTGGGGCTCAGACCCTGGTGCACCAGTCAGACAGGACAAGTTGGGTCCAAAAGAAGAACCAAGTACGAGGAAGAGAGCACCTTGGGCTCACCAGCCTCTGAGGGTAGCCTTCCCTCATTGCCTTTAAACCAAGGCCTGGCAGGCAAGGAAGCAGGGTGAAACTAGGACATGTCACTATGCAGTCACTAGGAAGCATCACATTTGCCTTCAAGTGCCATCCTTTTACAAAATGTTTCCTTGCTATTGACTCACATGAACAGATAAGAGAATCACTGGACATTCTGTATGCATCCAACATGTAGGCAGAGGTGGGGAGGCTTTAGGTTTAGGTGTTGTACCTTGCTATCTCTCTGGGATAAGAGAGAAGGCAAAGGTAAAGATTTAAATTGGTTAGGCAAGACAGAGCATTCAGGAACCACAGCTTTCTCAGCCATGTTAGGGCTGTTAATAATCAGAGTTTGGCCAAGTCGCATCCAATTCACAAAAATCTCTGTGAAGCATTGGGATTGGAAGGGGATGTAAATAGTAACCCCCTATTCACAAGATTAAAATGACATTGAACATGGATCCTAGATTCAGGCCTCTCCTAAAGCTGCCTGTTGATATGACTTGTGAATAGGTCCATCTTAGGACATCACAAGTCAAAGATGCCTTGGAGAATGCAACACTTCTGATAAGAGATGCTTCTCTTTGAAGTATCTCTCATCATCTCCTGAAATTGCCCATTAAGCCATTTTGAATACCAGGTAATTGCATCATGAAAAGGAGTCTGCCAAGTAAGTTTCAAAGACTGATGGTTTTCTGACACACAAGCTCTTATTAGACGGTCTGCACTTGAAGCTCCTAACTAACCTTTATATTCTGACATAAGTGAGATAAGGGGGCTGTGTCCAGACATTTTGGATTCCCTTACAGAAGTCCAGAGGAGTCTTTGGATGCCAGCCCCAGGGAATTTCCCAGAAGGCAAGCCTGTAGCCTTATTACCCTGTCCTTGTTGATTTGAGACTAAAAGGATTTACCAATAGACTGCTCCACTGGGATGTGGAATTTCCCAAGGCAATAGCTGTGGGGTAACACTTGAATCCAGTCAATCTTAGAAATATTATATGTTCAAAAAACCTCTTTCCCCTTTCTCTTCCCCTTCCCCTATTAAGAGATTAAAAGGTTGACAAGGTAAAACTAATTTTGCTCACAAAGTGAAACAACTATTGTAAAATAGCAAAGGTATTTACAAATATTACAAAGATGTCCTGGTGTTAATGCACTCTATATGAAGCATCACAAGTGACACACGATGTCTAAATAGTAATGGCCAAAAAAATCTCCAAGTCCAGATATCTACAGGTACCCACAGTGGAATGTGCATGTGGACAAATTGCTCAAACAAGAATATATAAGGGTTATAGTAGCAGGATAATATAAAGGAAAAAAATAGAAATCCACTGTACATTACAATTCCCTTGGATATCTCATGAGTTCATGACTATTAGTTATCTTTAATACAACGAAAACAAGAGGTGGCTTGGAATACTGGGGCAGGTAACTATAATTTACTTTTAAAATAGTTGTGGAGGGTAGTGTGTAGATTGCTAGTTAGTTAGCTTGCTAATTAGTTAGTTTGCATATGGATGCAGATTCAGGTTTCCACCTTTTGCTTTGTTGGTACCAAACTTGTGTAAAAATGGGAGACTGAATTAGAGATCCAGGACTAATTAAGGATGTTAAAGGTGAAAGAGTATAGGGATGCATTGCTGACTCTGGATACAGACAACTTCAACAGAGAAAATATATATTAAATTGAAGGACAAAGAGGAGGAAGAGGACAGGAGAGCAGAATGAAACGTAAACTCGTTTTCATGAAATTGAAGCCTATGTTAGCCTGCGATATTTTGTCTTAGTCTTTGTTTATAATCATTATACAAAAGGTGTGTCAAGGCAAAAGAGAATGTTAAGGAAGTGTCAACAGAAAGCACAGAAAATACACAGACAAATATTTACACAGTGAGCAGATTTTGGACTAGGTATAACAAGCAGGCAAGATAGATTGGTTTTGCCTTTGTTCATTTGCTGTGTATATTTGAGTCATTAAGTTTAGTGTCAGAAGTGTTTGTGCTGAAAGCACTGAGAGCACTATGGGTTCAGATTCAGAAAGACAAATAGTGCACCAAAACAACTCACCAATCAGATTACTAAGAACTTATTTCTTACAGGCTTTTCAAGACTGCCAGGCTGGCTACCATGGAGGTAGAAGTCTTGGAAGCCCTGGAAACAGCCAGCTGAAGTGAGTTTAATTCTTGCCAGTGTTATACCAATGAATAACAGTGAAACTGATCAGACTCTTGTTAATTTCAGCTAACTAAGCAGCTAGTTATAATGGGGACACACAATTCCTGTTGAAAACATCTTCTTTCGGTGTCTCTGAAAGACAGTATTTCAGAACTTCATGTCTGCAAAAACTGTCTTTTTTTTTTTAAATCCCGGTATAGGATCTTTCCAAAAATTAAAAAAATTCACAGACCTAAAATCCTATTTTCCAATCAGCTCTAGTTAGCATAAGAGGATCAGGACAGAGCTAGACAAGTTTGCATTGAAATAATAAAAAGTGTTAATTAAATATTCAGTTATTTAAAACTTAAGTACATATGTAGACACTTATTTTGTAAGAATAGTGCCAAATGGGGTTTCAGCTTATTTGCTTTTTAAACCAGAAAGTGAGCCTGGGAGGTCAGAGCCAGGGCCTCAGCACTGCATGGTTTCATGGTGTTCAGAAGAACAGGGGGCTTAGATCTACCAACCAGCAGCCTGGTCATTGTCCAGGAGCAGGAGCTTGACTGGGTTTGTGACACCTGCAAGCCACTGTCTTGCAAAGTGGAAGCCCTTATTTTCAGGAATATGAGATATTTTTCAAAACCTGAAGATGGTACATAACTTTTATACCTCTATATTTTCTTTTATAGGTGCTAGGCAACTTGCTGAGTTGTGAAAGTTTCCTGGAACAATCCTGTATACTATACTGGAAACTTCTTGTTCTATTCTGTACTAGTTATCTGTCTCAGTTCCCTTGTGTACAGGTTTTCCTTGTTTTATGCTGTACATGTGTTCCTGGAAAAAGGCACATAACTCAAATTTGCATAAAAGGAACCCACTTTACAATATAATAAATAGGGATATGTTTCAAGACCTTGATTGTACTGACCCCAGACCTATTTCTACCACTTTTACAAGACAATTCTAGTACTCACCAACAGCAGACATTACACAAAAGCAGAAGTACAGAAACACGTGTCACAGACAATGAGCAAGGAGCACAAATCCACATAGGAGACTATATTTTGATGTGCATCACTCCCACAATGCACTGCACAAAACAGCTGTCTGTGGGCTTCCACCACACTGATCACATAAGAGTGAATTTACCGCACATATAACACATTTTTGGTATAAAAAAGGTCATCCCATAAGAGCATATTTGCACATACAGAACCCACATAATGCAAGGGAAACGTGCAACGTTAACCTGTCACCATCAGAGCAGTTACATAATTTTATTCCTACTTAAGTCTATCTTGCAGAGCCTGGTTCACCAAATAAGAAGCAATTTTATATGGGGGAGGAGGGGTGTCAAGAAAAAGTAGAGCTTAAATTTGAGAAATTTGAGATATATCTTTAAATTTGAGTGAAAAAATCCTGTAAACAATAAGCTGCTCTGGAGATGGCACCTTTAGGAGTCCTTTAACTAGATCATCAATATACTACTACTTTTTACGTGCCCTTTCACCAATTTTAAGGCGGTCTTGGGGATTTTAGGCAGGCAATGTTAGTTTGTTAATCTGAGCTGGTACTTGGACTTGTAACTACTGAAGGACTTAAGAAATTGAGCAAAAACTAACTGTCCATAATGGAATTGTATTATTAAAAAAAAAATCTAAACATAATGACAAAGACTAGTCCACTAACATTTTTTTTATACCTTATTGCTCTGTAATGGGCAGCTTAGCTTTGCAAAAAATGAAAGTCTATGTTGCCATTATATCAGCATTGTGCACACTTGAATTGTTTCATGTTAAATAAATAATTTAAAACTAGCAAATGCTAGCCTTGAAAGTTCTTCAAAGTTATTGAATTTGGGAAAGCTAATACCTTGGTATTTGTGAAATAAGCTATATTTCAGCCTCTAAAAGGTCAATATATTGAGAGACTGAAGCCCATTATGCAGGATCATGCAACCTCCACAAAACTCATCTAACTTTGCCTAGTATTATGACATCAGCAGCAACTGTCTCATACTCTCACCTTTCAGTAAGTCAATATTTGGGAGCTAATACCAAAAAGGTCAATGTACATTATTAAGTACATATGATCATCAAATGCATAATACAAAAAAACAAACAAAAAACAAAATCAAACAAAAAATCACTTGAGTAGCATCTGGCACCCAACTAGACAAGTTGGTCATTACAGGATGTTAGGTCACCTTTAAGCATGCAAAGAAAAAGCTAATAACCTTTATTTTAATGTTATTTCAAAGGAATGTGCAACTGGCTTTCAGAAAAAGTGATGGAATGAGGAGTTCCTGAGAATATGCAAGAGCTTCATCACTGAGCCTCCAGTTACAGAGAATAAGTCAAACAAGGTGGTGGTTTATGTGTTGTGTGTGCGTGTGTGAGGTTGTTAGGTTTTTTTTGGGGGGGGCGGGGGGTTTGGACAACTTCCAAAAATATTCATGGGAGTAAACAGTAACACTTTACTGTTGTGATGGTCTAAACTCAGTCACCCATAGTCACAGGCTTCAAATCTTTGGCTATGCTATAACTACTTTTCTTATGAACAAACTGAAAAGCTACATACCCAGCTACAGAACTTCAGCATGCAGGAACCTGCTTGGGTGCAGAAAATATACTAGCTGAAAAAGTGTATGTGTTTGAATTTGGCAAAAAAAGTGATTTTCTACAAAACATGTAACTTTGCAATGAAACACAGCAGCCTTTAAACAGAATTGACAATGATTTAGGGCTGGATTCTGTCTTGTCCTTATGCAGCCATGCAACTGCAGGCAGGACAATGGTAAAAAACCCCTCCCTTGACCAAACTCCACATTTGGGGTCATCCAGAAAAGCAGCTTTTGTTCTGTAGGAGTGCACCATCCCTATACCTCATGGACACCTGGCTCCAGCCTTTTTCCCCAATGTATCAGGCAGGGGATCACGCTGGCTGCATGTGAATAGTAAATTAAACACTGATAATGGAAGCAGGTATATTCTCTGCTGACAAGCTTAAGGTGCCAAGGAAATCAAGTGTTATCTGCATGTTATCCCCAATAGACACAAGCACACCCACACCAAATTATTTAGCATTTATTCGGGCATTACTCCTATTGTACTATCTATATCTCACTCCATTGCTTTAGCAAAAATGAGGATTTATGGGTCTAGCTAAATATTTAAACTATTCTTTTCCCACTTTCATAGTTCTTGAACATTTTATCAACAATTCAGAGGGACAGTAGGGTGGTATCACTGGACAGGTTATTTCAGAGAGTGTATCTTTATTTGAAATGATTGCATGTAGTTTGTACATACTGCTATGGTATCTAAAACTAAAATAAATATATATTCATTTCTGACAAAATAATAAATCCCAGGAAAGCTTCTGCCAGGAGCAGTCATGTTTTATTCAAATCCTGAACTTAGTATTTGGTTTATTTCCTATAGTCAGGAAACTGATTGACAGCTTATCTGAATTTGAAGAGGATATGGTCACGGCTGAAGTTCCAGTGCCACACACCTGGGTTAGTGTAACCTGGGAACACCCAAGGGTGTGCCTGTCCTCAGCTGGAAAGAATATATGAGGCAGATGACAATGCTATGAGAGGGACACTGGTGACTGGAGCTTGGGTCCCTCGTTCCTCTATAGAGTCAACTCCACTCCAATGCTCTTAACTATTTACAGTTTATTGAGTTATAATATACATATTATTCTTATCCAATATATATCTATATCTATAACTTAAGTATCTTAATAGGTATCAAAGGAAAACTTCCTGTACATATCCCCAACTATGTAATTCAACAACACCAGAGATATACAGATAATTATTTACAATACAGTAAGCCAGGAACCACCTCCTGGGACTTCTTGTCCCAATGAACAACTCGCCTTGGGGATGGCCTTTTCAACCTTGTGCCCTACAGAGGCCTGGAGCAACTGGCGAGTCCTCAGTATGCCCAGGTGGAGAGGAGGGGTGGATACTCAGATGAGAGAACCAGGTAAGTTGGGGCCAAAGGGTAGTTTGCAGGAAACCCAAAACCCAGAGGAACCATTTGCAGAGTACAACCAGGTAGAAAAGGAAAGGGGGGGAAGGGGCAGTTTGAACAGGCAGCACATCAATAATGATCTAATTATATAAAACAAAACCAATCCCATGACATATAGTACAACATATCCATAATTATGATAACAATCTTACAAAACATAAGGTGCAGTTTTACACAATATAAGGTGCATTTACCCCTAGATTCCATCTAGCAAGGGGTGCTTCTCTCGGGGGGAGGGGGAAACGACAAGGAAACGACAACTTAGTTCAGGAATGTCACCCCGTAGGACCCGACTCCACCAGAAACCTACAGTTCTCTTCAAGGAGCCGTCAACTGGGCCTCAGAGTCCTCCACTCAGTCAGAGGCCCCATCAGCGCTGTCTGCTTCACACTGAGACCTCCCCCACCGGCCCTGTGCCCCGCTTTGGGCACTGAGGGTTCTTCCTGTTATCAGGGTGGGAGGGAATCTTGTCGCTGCTGCCTGGGTTTACCTAGCCCTAAGCCTAGGTTTCAGGGCTCTTTTAGTTCTTTGGCCGGGTCACACTGTGGGGCTCCAGTTATCCAGCTTATGCCGGGGCTAACCTGAGCAGCCTCAAGATACTCCCAGGGCGGGCTCTCCATATGCCAGTCTGCAGACTGCATGGGGCCTGAGCTGCCTCAAGCTGCTCCCAGGGCCAGCTCGCTGTGTGCTGGTCTGCACACCACTCTGTCCGTCCCTCTACTGGGGATGCAGGCTTGAGCTGCCTCAGTGTGGCTCCCACAGCCTAAGCCCCATACGCCAATTTGCACAATTTGCTGGGGCGAAGAAGGTGTCCAGGTGGAGGCTCTTCCTTCTCCAAATGTCGCTCATCATGCTCTCCCATGCAGCTCATGCCACTCCTTTTATACCCTCAGGGGGCTCTACCCCTTGAAGTCTAGTTAACCTGCAACGTGAATGTCCAAACTCCGTCTTGGGCTCCTCGCCTCCTCCCTGTGGAAAAGGGGTGGCTTTGGCTCCTCCCCACTCTTCTCTGATTGGTGGATGGGCTCTACCAATCAGCACTGAGAATTCTTTAGCCCAGGATTACATTAGGAAAATGTAGAGCTCATCTAAAGTGCAAACAGTGATTTTTTTTTTTGGAGGGGGTGTTGTTTGTTCACTATTTAAATATGGAACATATTTGAAAATATGGAGAACTGTAAAAAAATAACTTTGCATTGGACTATTCAATCATAAAAGATATAAAACAATTGTCTATTTGGGTAAAAAAACAAAACAAACAAACACTCAGTAGGAAATTTCCTCCTTCTCCCCCAGGGACTTTTTTGGTATCTCTCCCCAAAAGTGCATATATTGTACTTTTGGATACATACATATCTCAAAGTCCCTTAGGGAAAATTACCTCCCTATTTTTGGCCAAAAAGATATTTGTTTTATTAATATTTAATATTGGTAAGCTTAATTTTCTGATAATTGAGGAGCAGGGGTTTTCTCAATTTAAAAGCACTTTTTTGCATGTACCTAGCTCACCCATTTGGTTTATTTAAAAATTAAAACTGGGAGGAAAAGAAGTCTAGACAACGTTATGTAGGAAAAAAAAGAAAAATCAAGGATGGACAGTGTGACATTGTCTTTGTTAACTCAAAATGTATTTATTTTGAACATCTGATTTAATGTACCAAGATTCCTAAAAGAGACCTTGCATGTATTGCAAAGCACAATTTACTTTTCATACTACAAGTGGAATGTAACCCCCTATTTATTTTAAGAAAGGAAGGAAGACAGCTGATGGAGGGCTGAAGGTGAGGAATAGGCAGCTGTAAAGGAAAAGGAGCTCTAAAGCTACAGAAAAGCTGAAAACCACTTATCTGAGGCAAAATGGAAAAGGGAATAGCCTGCAAGGGCTGTGTTCCAGGCAACGGATTAAAAAACAGCAGCTACAGCAAAACAGAGCAGGCAACTGAAATAGGCAACAGTGTAAACGCTGCTACTGAGTAGTACCAAGCAGTGGGGCTGTGTGATGCTTTGGGTGCTGGTTTGATTTGGAGGAGATTTGGCCTGACTCAGTGGTCAAATCTCTGAATCCGAATCGAATCAGGGGACCAGTTAAAAGGTCTAAATTGATTCAAAGCTCTCTGAATCGATTTAGAAAAGATTTGTAGAGCTTCGAAGATTCAGGCAGTCTCTGCCCGCTGCAGCAGGTAGCTGGAGCTGGACTCCATGCTGGTAAGTAGGGGGCAGGGAAGGGGAGGCTGGAGCAGCAGGGAGGCGACCATGGGGGGACCCCTGCCAGGCCCCATTCCCTGCCTGCTCCTCTAGCCCCCTCCCCTCCATGGCTATCCTGCCCACCTGAGCTCCCAGTTGTTTATAAAAACGCTCCTACTCACCAGGTTCTGCCAGGCAGGGGGCAATCCCTGCTGCTCCCCACTGCCCCACGCTGCATGGGGGGCTCTGCCACGAGCCCCCTGATCACTACCCGCTCTCCCAGCCCCCTCATGGCTGCCCCGCCCACACCAGCTCCAGCCCTTTAAGAAATGCCCGCCCAAAACCCCAGACCCATCAGCTCCTGTAGTGGCCTAGGGGCTTCTGGGGGCTTGTGCAGAGCTCCCCACACAGCATAGGGCAGTGGGGGACAGCAATGTTCCCTCTAAGGTGTAGTGATCCGTGAGCGCGCCACTTTGGTCCATTCCCAAATTCATCTCGCCTCCCACCTCCCCCTTTTGGTGCCTGCTTGCTTCAGTTTGCCCCACAGTATAACATTGTAAAATTCAAGGTTTTAACTTAGAAGATGCAGTAAGGGGATGGGTCTGTGTGCAATGAATATAAAGATGATCCTTTAAAGAGGCTGCAGCGAAGATACTGGCCTTCCTAGAGTGATAGAAAAAGCAACACTATATGTTGCGTAGTAGAATCATGCCCACTTTAGCCAAGCTAGCACCCAAACTGGATGCAATTTAGCTAAGTTGGTACGTTTCTCTGTACATGCCCATAAATTGTAGGGAGACCAAGCACAGTGTTCTGCAACTAAAATAGCACTAAAGCAGGTAACTAACTGAAGCTCAATAGCTAGCTTATACAGAGAAGACACTTGTATCCCAGCATGACAGTAGCCTGCTACCAGCTTAGGCTGTAAACTCCTACTGAACTTGCTATCTATCCACTCTTACCTCTAAGTCTCCTTAAGGATTGTTGCTTTCCAAGTTTCTTCTGTTCACTGAAGTTGCCTTCAGCTGCTGCTCGGCCTCTCTTTCACTACAGTGAAGCAGTGGCTCCAATACAGAGTCAAACTGTATACTGAATACTTTACTGAGAAGCTACTGTGTTATAGCATATTCCTTAGTAGGAATTTGCACATTTCTCATATGCATATGCCCATAGTAAAAGACTCCACTTCATACAGGAGCTCACCCAAAAGGGCTGGGGAGCAGAGCAGCTTCCTGGAGCTGGCAAAGCCCAGCTCTGCCCCTGCCCCAGCCCCTGCCTTGCCTTGGGGAGGAGCCACTGCCTGCCCCAAGTGAGAAGTTGAGGCTTGAGGAGCAGAGGGTTGAGGAGCTTACTGCCAGCAAGTGTCCCGCACTGGCCCCTGTACCTCTGCTATGCTCCATGCCCAAAGTTTACAGGAAGCCACAGCCCAGCTCCTCTCCAGGTACATGGCATTAAAAAGTTACTGCGCAGCAAGACTTACTGTGCGCAGCTGTGCACACGCATAGCTTAGGCGGAAACATTGGGGGGCAGTAGGGATCACCCCCGCCAGGCAGGAGCCAGTGTGTCGGGCCTTTTTTTCCCCAAAGAGCCGGGAGCTGGGGTGAACAGGGAAGCCAATGAGAGTGGGCAGAGGATGGGGCCTGTGTGATTCAGAAATTCAGCTGATTGAGCAGCAGCTGAATCTCTGAATCAGATTCGGCCAAATTGATTCGGGACAGTGATTTGAATCACCAAATCAAATCACTGTCCAAAATCAGCCAAATCTGAATCTGAAGTGAATACTGTTTTGCACAGGCCTACCAAGCAGCCGAGCTAAGGGGCTGCAACATATTGTAGAGAGCAGCTTACAAAAGAACTGACTTGGCTGCAAGGCAGTGCAGAGAGTGCTCGATTGAGAGAAGCTGGCCACAGAGCTGTAAGCCTGCTCACAGGGAAGCAGACTGCAAAGAAGCAAGCTTAAGTTATGTAATGGGAAATACCTCTGCTTGGCCCTGGGAAGCAAGGATCAGGTGACCAGAAGTGGGTGGAGTTTGTAGGTATATAGACTTTGTTTCACAGCTAGAGGTTTACCCTGGTTCTGAGTGTGGGAGGGATAAGAGTTCCTTGGAGAGCAGACTGGGTTGAGACTACAGCGAGATCAGATGCCCTAGTGGGGTGGTGGGATTAGAAGGCATCTTTTCTGTGATAAGTATAACTAGATGTGTTACTTGTTAAATGTCAGCTGTTTTATAGCCCTGAGGTTTGGGAGTGGCTAAAGTGGAGATAGGCCATGGAGGGGGTGCTGTTAGGGTGGCTCCTGCCTCTTGAGCTATAGGCTGCAGGGGGGGCCTGTCCATACCTGCAGCCACAGAGGGCCCCACAGACTAGGGGCCCTGTGTGTCCGGCACCCTCCCCCGCAGGGAAGTGAAAGCCACAGGTTTAAACTCAGTGCCATTTTCAGCGCCGTGTTTAAAACTGCGGCTTTCACATTTGCTTCCCTGGAAGCTGGAAGCAGGGTCCCTTCTTCACCAATGAGGCTGGGAGAGTGGGGAGTGGGGCTGGAGTCTTGCCTGCAGAGCCCTGCCACACCTGCGGAGGAGGGGCCTAAGCTGGGCAGGGACAGCCCTGCCTTACCTGCTCCCTGCCAGGCCCAGCCCAGCCCAGCCCAGCTCTCTGCATTTGTGGGGCTGCTTGGTGACGCATAAAGCAGTTCGTTTCTCTGGAGGCCACAAAAATCACAGACACACACTCATTAGATAGCACAAAAGGTATATTTGCAAATAGGGTCAGAGCAGAGTCAAGAACTCAGATTACTCTGAACCAACAAAGGAATTTTGCAGACTGTATTTATCTCCTCCCTCCTGGGCACGAACAGGAACAGGAACTCTTACAGCTCACTTCCGTTTCATACAAGCATACATGTGGTTACATCACTACATACATCGCATGTATAGTATAATTAACTACTTAAGTATGCAGGGTGGAGAGGTAAATATGCATCAGCTAATTAAGCATGCTCAGAGACTACTATAGGTCACCAAGAGTTCAAACCCGCCCCCTTTCAAGGACACAGTCAGTTGAATTCCAGCTTCTGTAATCTGTATGAGAAAGGCTAGGGAGAAGCTGAGGGAAAGTCTGCGATTTAGCATAAGAAAAGCTGTGGCAAGGCTGGGAAAGGAAAAAAAGTCCTTGGCAGTGTTTCTTTCTTATCGGGTGCAAGATGCAAGCTGTGCATTTCTAACAATACTCCATTTCTAACAATATTCCATTTCTAACATTGGGATGCCAGGCAGCAACTCCCTGGGTGCGAGTGTAGTGTCTTTCATTAGACCATCTAAATAGTTAGAAACAAGCTTCTTAGCAAGCTTTTGGGCTTAAAAGCCCTGGGTCAGGCTGGGGAAGCATCTGCAGTTGGTGTGCGTGCTTCCTGGATAGAATGAGTAGTAAAGAGGCCAGAGGCTCAGGCTAGGCTGCAGCAGGAAGGGCAGTCAGTGAAGATGTAAACTGAGGAGCCAGTGAATGAGAGGCGGGGGGGGAGGGATGAATGTAGCAGGGAAAAGTGGAGAGATACCTGGGGAGTCAGATGTTGGGCAGCTTATAGTGTGTCATAAATCCAATGTCTGTATTTAGTCCAGGGATGTACTTAGTAGTTGTGTCTTTGAGAGTTGTACTGAGTTGCTCTTTGGTATGTAGATTACATAAAATTCCTTCCCCAGAAGTGTCAGATGGCAGGCTGGGAGGTAAAAAAGCAAAACAAAACTTTCTTGTTCTGAAATTACGTTTTAAAATCCAAAAATCGGTTAAAATTCAGCATCTTCCATGTTTCAGGGATGTACTTGGTAGCTGGGGTTGGTCTAAGACTATAAGAAATACAAAAATGTAGAACTCTTGGTTCCAAAATGATACCTTTTATTAGACCAACTGGGAAATTACAAGGAAAAGCTGGACCCAGAGGGACAGCTTTCCATTTCCAGCTCCCTCTGTGCAAAAATTAAGTTTATTTCTTACCTGTGGGGACTTTTTACGCTCTGCACTTTTCTCAAAGCCTAATGAAGGGCCTTTGAGCCTGAAAGCTTGTGGAAAAGGACAATTTTCTTGTGATTTCCCAGTTGGTCTAATAAAAGGTATCATTTGCAAACCAAAAGTTCTAGATTTTTTTTATTTCTTCTATGTTTAGTCCATGATTTTTTTGTATCCAGGAAGTTGAAGAAGTGAAGTTCACAGGCTCATCTGTGAGAAGTTTTGTGAATTCCCTTTGAGGATTAATACCAAGTGGGTTTTTTGGTGAGAAATGTGTCCCCTACTGGTAACTGGGTATTCTGGTCTTTAACAGATTTCTGGCATATGTTCATTCTGGTGAGCAGTTGTTGTTTGGTCTCCTATGTATTTTCCATCAGGGCATTTGGTGCACTGGATGAAATATATAATGTTTCTGGAGGTGCACCTGTAAGATCCATGAATGCTGATGGCTCTGTTGTGGGGTGTAGTAATTGTAGGAGTGGTGGAGATGTGTTGGCAGGTTTTGCATTTCTTTTCATGGCATGCCCTGGATCCATTTGGTGTATTTTGGGCCATAGGAAGCTTGCTTCTGGTGATGAGGTTAGCGAGATTAAGTGCTTGTTTGAAGGCTAGGATGGATTGATCTGGAAAGATCTCTTTAAGAACTGGGTCTCCTTCTAGTATGGGTTGCAATTGTTTGAGAATTTTCAATACAGGTGTCCCGCGGTGGGGAACCAAACCCCAGAGTCACGGTGGGCCGGGGTGGCAATTAGACACGGTAACAGGCCGGGTTCTATTGGCTATGGAGAACTGAGGCACGGGAAGCGTAGCGGTTTCTTAAACAAGTTGGAAATTTATTTGACTTACGCTTAGGTGCGTAGGAAACGATGTCTTCAGTTACAGTTTACAAACTTACGAATAACAAGAACAACAAAGGGGTCTGTTGGCCCACGAGGTTCAGTCCGTAGACCTAGTCCCAGGGCTGGTCAACAGCTCATTGAGTGGATAATACGAACAACAAACTAACTGTAACGCGGTGAATGATGAAAACGAGATGTGACGCCAGTCCAATATTGGTGGACGATCGAGTAGTCGTAGAGTAATGCCGAGGTCGGGATGCCAGAATGTTGAGGTGAAGTCGTAGTGGGATGGTCCAAAATCATAGTAAGCAATCGGTCAAATTGAATCGGGAACCAGGAGATCAAAACTGCAATAGCTCTAACCAGCACAGAGTGCCAATCTGGGGAAGGAGACCAGTAGGCCCAAGAGCCTGACTGCCAGACAGTCCCTGGAAACACCAGCCTCTGTCTCCAGTGACGCGATCTTCTCCCCCCAGAGGGAGGGGCCCTCAGACCTTTTATAGCTGCCCTATAGCCAATCAGGCTGCTTGGCTAAGAGAAATTTCTAGAGGTATTACCTCATTCCAGTCGTACACTGGGCATGCTCTGCACTAAGATCTGCATAGCAACTGAGTCTGCTCAGAGCTGAAAGTGGGTCAGGGCTGACTGACAGCTCCTGAGGTCATAGAAAGGGTAGTCCAGGCCCTGTATGGAATTTTCCACTTTCAGTCAAACTGAGTTCATGCATTGGCAGCACCTATACTTAAAATTTTGCTTCAACAACAGGTTCGAGGGAGGGGTGATATGTCATAACCAACAGTGTGCCATTCAAGGGGGGTTTCCTTCTGCAGCAGGAAGCACTGCAACAGTTTTTCACATGGTATCCAGGTGGCTCTTTCAAATGTGCTTCCATCTCTCTGGAGGAGTGTCCTTGTTGTATGAAAGCCTTTTTAAGATTTGTGAGGTACCAATCCCAGGTGTTCTCAGTGCAAATTCAGTGGGATCTGAGGGCTTGGCTGTATTCTTGGTGTGCTTAAGGCAATTGCTGGTTCTGTGCACATAGGTATGTTGGTCTGTGGGTTTCTTGTATAACATAGTCTACATATTACCATTCTGGATACTGATTGATCATTGTGTCTAAAGGAGATCTTGGTGCTGGAGTACTCAAGAGATAGTCAGATAGAGGGGTGATGATTGCTGAATTTCTGATGAAACTCAAATCGGAGATTGCAGGTTTTCAGTCCAGATGATGATGATGTCATCAATATATGTTAAGTATAGCAAGGGTTTGATGGTGCAGTCTTTGAGAAATTCTTCCAAGTGGCTCAAAGGTTGGCATACTGTGGGGCTATTTTGGTGCCCATGGTCTGGAGGAAGTGTTGGTTATTAAAAATGAAATTGTAGTGTGAGGATGAAGCATAATTTCAGTAATATCTTTGGGTCTGTACTCAAGAGTTGTCATCTTGCTCTTGTAGGTATGTAAGGAAGGTTTGGATGCTGTCCTGGTGTGGGATGTTAGTGTATAAGCTGGTAACACCATCCATGGTGGCGAGGAGGGTGTTGCTGGGAAGGTGGTCTATGTTTTTAAGTTTTTGTAGGGAAGTCTGTAGTGTCTTGGACAAAACTTACTCTTTTGGTAACAAGCAGTTTAAGGATTGATTCCACGAAACCCACTGAGTGTGGGGAGGGGCCTTTAATTTTGTGATTGACTAGGGCCCCAGTATACGTTAATCTAATCTGCCTCTGCACTCACCCCCCCCACACACACACTGATCCCTTCTTTGTGTCAGGGGGCCCCAAAGCTATGCCTTGCAGGGGGGCCCCAAAAATTTTGGGCTGGCCCTGATGGGCTGGGTGCCTAGTGCAATACACTGAGGTGAGGTCCAGATCTGAAAGAGGGAAAAACAAATGTGCATACACACAGCTTAGTCAGATCAAGCCAGCTGGAGGCTACTTCATGATAAGTAGCCTCACTTGAATTGGAGAACATCTTCCCTAACTTAATATTCTAGCAAGGTGTGGCAGACAGGATCAGGAGGGTGCTCTGAGACCAGGGTGGCACTAGTTCAGCTGGCAGGGGGGCACCACCCCCACCCTCTGAGGCAGCTTCCTCAGAATCCACTGAATCATTGTATTTTCACCTTTGAAAAGAGTATTTGCCACACCTCGCTTAAAGTATCTTTTATATTTACAGGGTTTATATATCTTAACATGTATAGAATATTAGTCTCTCTCTCTCTCTCTCTCTTTTTTTTTTTTTTTTTTTTTTTAGAGAAGTGTTTTATTCTGAAGCTTATTTACCCAACCACTAGAAAATGCATCAATGTTTCATGGAAGACAAAACCTTGCGTGTGATCCTTGATGCAGCACTAACAGCCAATGTGATCAATCTAGTGACTAGCTATTGCAGGAAGGATTGAGCCAGACTAGTTCAAAACATCACTGCTCACTGGTCTAGAGTAATGACAAAGACACAATCCCACCTAAAATCTGGAAGCATGGAGACACAGAAGTACAGTCTTTAAATTGAAAAAAAGTTCTATATACATTAAATACGGAATTGTATTCCTTTATTATAAGCCACATTTCTCAAGATGAAAATAAAACAAGCTTCTTTGTTCCCTTATATAATATTTCCAATGATCAAGTTCACAGCAAAGTGAATTTTTAAAATGAAAACAGAATACCTTTTAGATCAGGGGTGGGCAATTACTTTGCGTGGAGGGCTGCTTAGCAAGTTTGGGTGAGCTGTTAAGGGCCACTTGGGTTGTCCCCTTGACAGTTGTCCCTCTCCCTTGTCACCATCTTGTGCCCCCTAACCCAGCGGCAGGCAAAATGCAGCCCAGATCTAGCCCACCAAGCACTGTCATGAGGCTTGGACGGGGAGCCCCCAACAAATTGTGCCCCACCCAGCCCTCCTGTTCATGAGGGTGCAAGCGAGGTGCCCATGCGTCTGCACAGCCCCCCAAAAGTATACCCTATTGCCTGGCTCCCACCGACATGGGCTGAAGTTGGCCAGCATGCAGCTTCTGTGCAGGGCTGTTGCTGCTGCCACTAGTACAGCCCCCAGGGACCTGCTCCACTTCCCTGATCTCCTGCTTGCTCTGGGCAGCAGGTAGGGAAGCAGCAGGGGCACAGCTGCAGTTGGGAGGGAGTGCTGAGCCGGCACCCAGGAGGACAGGAGGTGGTGGCAGCACAGAGCTGGGGTGGGCAGTATGTGGGTGAGAGTCACCCCCCCCACACACACATTTGTCCCCATGGCATGCAACCCTGAGAGTCAGTGGCAGCAGCAGCAGGCGGGGTACTCAGTGGGGCATGGCTCTGGCCAGTGCTGCACAATTGCAGCTCACAGCCTCTGCCTGGCCATCTGTATCTCTGCTGCTTCCCACACCCACATGCAGCCCCCGCATTCACCGAGCATTGTGGAGAGGGGGAAAGCCCTACATGCTGGAGCCAGGTGGCTTCCCTACCAGGGCTGTGCAGCACAGGAAAGAATCCTCAGGCTGAAGCTGGCTGCCTTTCCCTGCCCCACAGGGGAAGGCACCTTGGGCTTCCATCCCCTGCAGTGCAGCTCTGGCAGGGAAGGCACCTGGCTCCAGCACGTGGGGCTTCCCTCCCTGCTGTGCGAGTGCAGGGGCTGTGCATGAGTGGCAAGCAGTATCGGTGATACAGGATGCTGGGTGGAGGATGCGCTTCTTGTTGTGATGTGCAGCCACCCTGTTCCCACATATACAGAACCCCCCAACATACTCTATTCTGCCCACACAGCCACACACCCTCAGAAACCCTCCATATCCTACTTCATGCATACACACTCTACCGTACAACCCCCTATATACAAAACTAGAATTTATTCTTGAGTTATGCAATCACCTCTATATACAGTATGTAAATACAATTAGTGACAAAAAATGTTTTTGTAATAAAAAATTAAAATATGTTATGGTAGGTGTTTTGACTTCTAGCATATGATTTGGTTTTTTTATGGTTCTAAGATGGCAAACAACCCTCCCAAAAGGCATGGGCAATTATTTCACCTGGAGGGCCACTTAATGAGTTTTGGTGAGCTGTTGAGGGCCATGAGGGTAGCCCTGCCCCCTGACAAGTATTTTGCCCCCATTCCAGTTCCAAGATGGTGAAGTCCCACCCTTAACCTTTGACCTTGGCCCACTGGAAGTCCCTCCCGTTGTCTCTGGAAATACTCTTTTTGGGAAAAGGGTTTGCTATGTTAGGACCGGGGGGGGGGGGAGGAACCAAACAAATTATGCACTAAAAATCAAACCTCCATAATAATATATTTTAATTTAATTTTTTAAAAATATTTTTGTCCTAATTTGTGTGTTTGTGTTGTGTATACATAAAGTGATTGCATAATAACTCAAAATGAAGTCTTACTCTTCTATATTGTGTGGGATGCCCCCTGCGCATGCCCCCCTGAGCCAGTCAGCACCCACCCCTGCCCTCAATAACCCACGCACCCTGTAGTGCCTCCCTGCCACCGCCAACAGGACACAGCCCCAGTGCACCCCATGGCTGCTCCGTACCACCTGGCTGTGGCACGTGCTGCATGCCCACAGGTGGTGGCACAGGTGGGGCAGCTCCTTCTGGCTGCCACCGCTGCTGCTCCCAACCCCTCAGTACCAGTGTGGACTAGCGCACACAGCCCCAGCCTGCACACCCCAAAGCTGGCTCCTGGTTCGCTCATCTGCACTGAGCAGCAGCAGCAGCAGTGCTGGGCAGAAAGTGTTGCTTGGCACAGGGGAAAGTGCCCCCCTCCAATCCTTGCTTTGTCACTGCCAAGCAGTTTTTGGTGCAGCTGCCCAGAGCCCACGCAATACCAGGCTGCTGTGCAGCTCAGTCACCACCACCTCTGGGCTGCCCAGCATGGCAGTGGTGACAGTATGGAGCAGCTGCAATGCAGGCCAGAGGCAGTGCTGACAAAGCTGCAGGACAGTCTGGTTCAGTGCAGGCTCTGGGCGGCTGCACCAAAAACTGCCTGGCAGCAGCAGAGGGAAGGGACCACTTTCCTCCACACCGAACAACACTTTCTGCCTGAAACCACTGCTGCTGCTCAGCTTGGACAGGTGAGCCCAGAGCCAGTGCTGGGACCCGAGCTCAGCAGAGGCAGCATGGGAGAGAAACTGCTGCTTAGCATGGGGCAAAAGAGTCCCCTTCCCTTCCCCTTGTTGGCACTTCATGGTGCAGCCACCCTGAGTGCACATGGGGCTGCCCTGCGTTTGCTCTGCACCGCCACCACTGCCCCAGGGACAGCCCAGAGGTGGTGGTGGTGATGCAGCAGAGACACAGGGCATCCCCACGCAGGCTCCAGGCAGCTGCTCCATGAAGTGCAGGGGAGGGGAAGGGGTTGCTTTTCCCCTGTGCTGAGCAGCAGTTTGTCCCTCACTGCCACTGCTCAGCTCAGATGGGTGACCCCAGAGCTGGTGTGGGGCATGCAGGGTCAGGGCTGTGGACATTGGTCTCCGCCTCTATTGTAGGGCTGAGGCCAGAGGCAGCAAAGGAGCTGTCGCTGTCCAGGCTGCCTAGAAAGGCAGTCCCGCTGTGGAGCTGCCCCAGCCCTGCTGCATGCAGGGTGGTGACAGGGCACGCCACGGCTAGGCAGGACTGCTGGATCCACTGCAGGATAGACAAAACCCCTCTGTGGGCCAGATCTGTCCTACAGGCTGTATTTTGCCCAATCCTGACAGAAATGCATTGCTAAGGCATGCAGGCATGAAATCAGGTAGGCCAAAGTACAACTGGAGTTGCAGCTAGCAATGGATATGAAGGGTAACAAGAAGGGTTTCTCCAAGTATGTCAGTAGCACGGAAAGGATCAGGGAAAGTGTGGGTCCCTTACTGAATGGGGGAGGCAACCTTGTGACGGTGCAAAAAAAGGCTGAAATACGCAATGCCTTTTTTGCCTCAGTCTTCACAGGCAAGGTCAGGTCCCAGAATACTGTGTTAGGCAGCAGTTTGGGCAGGAAGTGAGCAGCCCTCAGTGCTGAAAGAACAGGTTAGGGACTGCTTAGAAAAGCTGGACTTGTACAAGTCCATAAGGCCAGATGGGATGCACCCAAAGGTGCTGAGGGATTTGACTCCTGTGATTGCAGAGCCATTCCATCATCTTTGAAAACTCATGGTAATCAGGAGAAGTCCCAGGTGGTTGGAAAAAGGCAAACATAGTGCCCATATTTAAGAAAGGGAAGGAGAAAGAATCAGGAAACTACAGACCAGTCAGCCTCATCTTAGTCCCTGGAAAAATCATGAAGCCGATCCTCAAGGAATCCACTTCTAAGCACTTGGAGAAGAAGAAGGTGATTAAGAACACTTAGCATGGATTCACCAAGGGCAAGTCATGTCTGACCAACCTGATTGCCTTCTATGATGAGATGACTGGCTCTGTGAATGTGGGGAGATCAGTGGTTGTGGTATACCTTGATTTTAGCAACGCTTTTGATACAGTCTCCCACAATGTTCTTGCAGGCTAGCTAAGGAAGTAGGGGCTAGATGAATGGACTCTAAGGTGGGTAGAGAACTGGCTGGAGCATTGGGCTCAGAGACTAGTAATCAATGACTCAATGTCTAGTTCGCAGCTGGTATCAAGTGGAGTGCCCCAGGAGGTCAGTCCTGGGGCTGGTTTTGTTCAATGTCTTCATCAACAACCTAGAAGATGAGATGAAGGGCACCCTCAGCAAATTTGCAGATGACACCAAGCTGAGAGGAGTAGTAGATATGTTGGAGGGTAGGACTAGGATTCAGTGACCTACACAAATTGGAGGATTGGGCCAAAAGGAATCTCTTGAGCTTTAACAAAGACAAGTGCAAAGTCCTGCACTTAGGATGGAACAAACCCATGCACCAGGACAGGCTGGGGGCTGACTGGCTGGGTATCAGCTCTGCAGAAAATGACTGGGATGTTACAGTGGACACTAAGCTGAGTATGAGCCAGCAATGTGCACTTGTTGCCAAGAAGGCTAAAGGCATACTGGCCTGCATTAGTAGGTATGTTGCCAGTAGGTCAAGAGAAGTGATTATTCCCCTCTATTCAGCACTGGTGAGGCTACATCTGGAGTACTGTGTTCAGTTTTAGGCACCCCACTACAGAAAGGATGTGGATAAATTGGAGAGTCCAGTGGAGGGTAATCAAAATGGTGAGGGGGACAGAGGACATGACTTCTGAGGAAAGGCTGAGGGAACTGGGCTTATTTAATATAGAGAAGAAAAGACTGATAGGCAGTTTAATAGTAGCCTTCAACTGCCTGAAGAGGGGTTCAAAAAGAGGACGGAACTAGACTGTTCTCAGTGGTAGATGACAGAACAAGAAGCCATGGTCTCAAGTTGCAGAAAGGGAAGTTTAATTTAGATATTAAGAAGAATGTTCTCACTAAGAGGGTAGTAAAACACTGGAACAGGCTACCCAGAAGTGATACAAACTCCATCCTTGGAGGTTTTCAAAACCCAGATAGATAAAGCTTGTCCGGGATGATCTAGTTGGGGATGGTCCTGCTTTGACCAGAGGTCTTTTGGACTAGATGACCTCTTAAGGTCCCTTCCCACCTTAACTTTCTATGATTCTAGGACACAGACCTAACACCCAAACCTGCCACAGGCAGGGGAACCAAAGGCCAATGTCCTGCTTCTATGAAGTGTTGTTAAGATATGCTCAAGAGACCCCAGGTAGACAGCCACACCCACAGAGACAAAAACCCTCACTCTCCATGCCAATCTGACCATGGGGTAAATTCCTTCCTGACCGCAAATATGGCTATAAGTCTGACTGACTGGGCAGTGCCAATGGTGGGACAAAAGCTGGAGGTTCCTGGCTAGAGGGTCTTGCCCCTCTGCTTACAAAGTCCCCTGTGTTGCAAGGAAAATCCAATTCACATCAAGTTATCAAACTCCCAGAAGCCTTTTCAAAATAATTCAGAATTAGCAATGATTGTGGCCTGAGGTTAACTCCAGTAAAATGCCAGGAAACATCCAGAACAAAAGAACCATAAATTAAGATGATAATGTGGTAACTATTGGAACTCACCAGTGTAAGAACAAGACAATAACAGGAAAATATTCCAGGTGTATAAGGCTGTGCTATTATGAAGTTTCTAATATATTGTAAAACAAGCTTGGCTGGCCTTAGTAATGGTGATGTCATGAAAGGGTTAAATAGCCTAAGCAATGAAATCACCATTTGCTATTTGTTGTCTGAATCACCTGCATGGATTTCTAAAGGAAGACCAAGCCTTCAGTCTTGGAGCAGCATAACTCAGGAAACCTCACCAAATACGGCCGACTGAGGAGAGTGCCTCCTGAGTAACAGCTCTAGACAGACTGTGACACAGTGAGGAGTCACAGTAACGTGCTCAGTTTTTGGTAACTGCCTGCTTATATTCTGGCAATCCCAGTAAAGTTAACTACTTGGATACTGGCAACCCCAGTTGATTAATTGCTTTGTGTTTAATGAATAATTTTGTAGTCAATAAAGCTTCTGACTGATTATCAGACAAGTGCCAGTGATTAATAGCATAGTTCTCCTTGCCCACAAAAAAAATAAAACTCAAATTTCAACCCAACACCCTGTCTTAGCTGTAGTCAACACCCAATGCCTTTGGGAAGACTTAAAAACACCTTCACACGTGTAGCAGAAAAGTGGGGATGGAGGAGGGTGGGGGCAACCAGCAAAGCCCAAAAGCATGGGAAATACCAATGGTAGAACATAGGCATAGCTATGCCTAGATCATCCCCAACGAGTGGCTGTCCAACCTTTTCATGAACACCTTCAGTAATGTACAGCCCACAACTTCCCTAGGCAGCCTATTCTACTGCCTCTCTGTTCTAACAATTAAAAAGTTTTTTCCAGATATCCAAATCTAAAAAACTTATTTTGCTGCAACTTCAAGCCATTGGTCCATGTCCTCCTCTCTACAGCAAGAGAGAGAAGGCGCTTTCCCTCTTCATGGCAGCCCTTCAAGTATCTGAAGACTGCTCTTAAGCACCTTTTCCACAAGCTGAACCTCTCCGTGTATGACTTAACTTCCAAGCCCTTTGTTGCCCACCTCTGGATCCTCTCTGAAAATGTGGAGCCCAGAACCGCACACAGTACTCCAGCTGAGACCTAACCAGTGCAGAGTAAAGGTACTATCACCTCCTCCTGTCTTGGACCTGTTGCTTCTGCAGGTGCATCCCAAAACCACTTTTGCCTTTTTGGGCAGCTTCATCACACTGCAGACTCATATGGAGTCTGTCATCTACCAAAACTCCCATGCCCCACAGTGCTGCCATCCAGCCAGCTGTCACCCATTTTATATTTATGTTTTTGACTATCCCTCTTTAAGGGGTGACACCTTGCATTTGCCCTCATTGAACATCCTGTTAGCTCTAGTCCAACTTTCCAATCTGTCAAGATCCTTCTGGATTGTGTTTACAGTTTCCAACATGTTCACAGTCCTTCCCAGTGTTGTGTCATCTGTTAACACATCCATAGTCTATACTGCTGAGGCTGTTGACACAGTAGCAGCCTTTGACATCCTGCTATGCCTGGAATTCAGCCCAGGGAGATCTCCATCTTCAGCAAGTCAGTGCACTTGTTTTAGTGGTAGTTCCTCCTTAAACACCATTCCACAGCTGCAAGTCCCCTTCTTTCTGATAATGCCACTGGATCTGCCAAAATTTCCTCTTTACCTTTCTTTTTCCTCCTGCTCATCCCTGCTCTTTTTCCAGCTACTGTCCCAGCCTGTGTTCTTGGACTCCCAACAGCTATACCAGTGCAAGCAGCCATGGCTGCAACTCTTAATCTTGGACTGACAGTAAGTGGACAAAGGACTGTGACTTGGTAATAACTTATGAACACTGAAAAAGTTTTTTCATTCCAGCTGGCAGCCTCTTCAAGCTTGAGATAGGAGGTGAAGTCTCCTGCATGTGGAACCCAGTCAGTCACTAGTAGGCAAATTGACTTAACCCTAGAGTGCAGGCTCAACTTAGGGAAGGAACCACTCCCCAGGGCTGCCACAGGACATTGGCCTACAATTGCAGGCACTGGCATGAAAATCTACAAAAATGATCTACATGTCCTCAAAATTCTGATGCACCTAACAGTCTCCTCAATTTATAGGCCACCTTATTCAGTAACAAGCCTCATCTGTATCTTAAGTGCTAGACAAAAATCAGTTATGTGTGGCACCCAGTGGATACCCAGTTAACTATGCCATCTAGATACTGCAGGAAATGGTCCTGCCCCATGACCTCATCTCCTAGAAGAGGTCAGCAAGTTAAAGGAGCTCCTGTGCCAGATAAAATTGAAATGCAAGTTCTACAGCCTGAGGAGCTGCAAGGAAGTAATAATAATAAATAATAATAATAAAAAAAATAGAAGTTGCTGCTCCAGGCTCTCTGGAGCAGCCACAGGTTTCAGCACTGCACCAGGCACTGGGGTAGGTAAGGAGAACACAGGCAGGGATGCCGTCTGCATTCTGTTGCCCCTGCCCCTGGGCTGTGCCCCCCCAGCCTGGCCCAGCCTCTGGAGGGGAGCTGTGGGTGGGCAGGGCCAGGGCCCAGGCAGGTGCTATGGAGAGCTGCTGCACTGGAAGCTCCCAGGCAGCTTGGCTCCAAACTGTGCCCATGGTAGCTGTTCCTAGGGCCCATGGGGGCTCCCACACTGGGGGCGGCCAGGCTCTGCCCTGCTTACACTATGCCCAATGCGCTGGGAGGCTGAACCTGGCACCCTGCCCTGGTCAGGCAGCATCCCCTTGTGGGCAGGCCGGCTGAGGCTTATCCCCATGGAGCTATGTGGGCTGGGCTGGGCTGGGCTGGGTACCCCTGCTCGCCTGCTGTGACCCAAACACATAGAGCCCTAGGGCAGCACCTACTCCCTTCCGGCTGACACCTTCCCAAAGGCATGTCCTGTCTGCAGCACCTCCTTTCTCATTCCTACTTCTCCCCATGCCAACTGGACCCTGCCCAAAGCACCCAGGCCTGGTACTTGGCGCCCTGAAGCTACCCCAACCTGGGTGGGACAGTGTGTCTGTCTGCCTAAGCCCCGGCTGGGCCCTCCCTCTCAGCCCTGAGCTTCCCCTGCTCCGGGATTATCAGGGAGGCCTGAGCACCTCGGCCCTGGTGGCTGTTGCCTCCCTCTGGGGGACACTGTCCTGGACCAGCAGGCCCAAGTTGTGGGAGACAAAAGCAGGGACAGACACACCCTCTTTCTCTTTTTTTCCTTTTCTCTCCCCCACCCCATCTCTGCTTTTTCTCTCCCTTTGTTACACAAGGGGCTGTTCGAGCTCCTGGAGGCTAAGCTCCAATTTGGTCTCCAGAAGTGAGTCACACCACAAGCCACAGAGACAAAAGCCTTTATTGCTTGCAAGCAGGTCGGCCTGGAGTCATAAGACTCAGATCAAAAGCCGACCCCGAGTGCCTATTCTCCATTGCTTATATACTCGATTACAAGGTACTGGAAAATTCCTTTAGCGCAGGCGTTCTTTGGGTTACATAGTTGTGAAATTGGTTGCAAAGTTTGGGACTATCTAGCCGTTAGCTTGTGGTTTGCATTCTCACACAACAGGGCGGAAAGACAAATTTCAGGTCCTGGGTACATTCTTGTGAAAGCATAAAGCATTAAAGCAAACAGTTTTTAGCCCCCACTTGTCCCACACCTTTTTTCTCTCTCTCATCACAACATGCTTATCAAAAAAAAGGAAAACACAAGAACAAAAGGTAGTTTTTATTTATTGGTCACCAGGTTTAGAATTTTTTAAAAACTGGCATTTACTGTAAAGAAAAAGCAACATTTGTGTTGCTATGTATTAACTATATTAATACATTAGTAATGCATCCTGCCATGTATCTCCTGCCCTGGTTTTGTTTTTCTGGCGTGCCAGCACTCCAGCACCTTGCAAGGTAGACATTGCAGGGGGGTTTTTGGTACTTCAGCCAAAAATGTTGCCTACCATTGTAACTGTTTCCTGAAGTGAAAGGATCTTCTGTTTGCCCCATGCTGCCTGCCGTTCCCACTCCCCATCCCAAGCCATGCCTCTTGCTGCAATCTCTTCCAAAGATTGCCTTCCCTGTTGCTCTAAAGAAGACAAGTGTTCCTGCCCTACTGAGGACTGATTTAAGCTTGTTATCAGAACCTAGATTGTTGTTAAGCTAAGAGACTACAGGTTTTCAGGAGGGGAGTAGGAGTACTTTGAGGTGGTTCTACCATTCTTTCACAGTTCAAAAAGAAGTCAGGGACCTATCAGGCATGTGAAGTGATATCAGGGCAGGGTGCCCATAGGCTGAAAGAAGTGTTGGGATGTGATGTGAGCTGGTGCTGTGTGGAGGAGAAAAATGGGATGTTAGAGAAGGAAGGATCATGGGCTTCTCATCCTGTAAGCTGATGCCATGAGGGAGGAGGAGAAGAGGAGGTTAGAGAATGGAGGGGGGAGGACAAAGGGGAGGGGCAAGCATTTTCCAACCTGTAGGGGGGTGCTCTGGGGGAGAAGCTACAGGTGACATTAAAATAGGGAGAATTACTGCTCACTTTACATGAATGGGCTGGATGGGAGAAATGCTAACCACACAAATAAACTGAAACCAACATTTAGACTTCCATATAGGTTTTGCCTGTGTGGCACCAAAGATGGTACCTCCTCATCCTCAAAGTACCTAAATACCTCACAGGCTACCTGAGGCTCCCTTTCCCCATTATTTAGCATGTTACAGGCTTCCCACCCACTTCTGACAGATCTCTAGTAACCCCAGTGAATATACTTGGGTCTCTTTTTAAGTGAATTCGTGTTGTGCAAATTCTCTTATATGCAACAACCTTATTTATACTAGAAATTCACTTTGTGCGAGAAAAATCCGATCTTACGCGAAGTCGGCCGGCCATGAGCTCCCTGCAGGCTGGCCGAATTCCAGCCTGCAGGGAGCTGGGAGGAAGTGGAAAGAAGGTTATGAGACGGGGGGTGCCATGTGCATGTGCATGCATGTGGCCCCAAGTAGCCTTGAGGGCAGCTCTGGAAGGTAACTGGGATTAGGGGGTAAGAGGGGGATTGAGGCCCCTGTAGGGAGACGGATGGGCAGGGCTGGGGCTGTTGTCCAGCCAGGGGTTGCTTGGGGCCTGGGGCTGCAGTGTGCAGCAGCAGGGCCCCAGCAGGGAACAGGACAGAGCATCAGGGAGAGAGGGGCCCACTCCCCCCTGCCATGCACACTTCCAAGGGGAAGTGGTGGATGCACAGGTACAGTGGGCTCTAGCCCTGATCCTGGGCCTGGCTCGGCTCCTCTCCCACCTGCTGCCCTGGCTACATGCCTCCTGTGGCACAGGGCTGCACCCCTCAATAAGCAGCAGGCACAGGAGGCGTGTCCCCATGGCAGTGCAGGACAAGCAGCCACCATTCCCTGCCATTCTGCTTCCTTGACCCAGGTGCCTCTCTAGCTCAGTGGACACAACCTAGTGCAGCTGGGAACAGTGGGGCTGCGCAGAGAGGCTACGAGCTCCCTGCTGCACCAGGTCATGCCCGCCAGGCTGCAGAGGCTCGGGGGCAGGGAAGCAGGAGACAACAGGGCTGAGCAGAGAAAGTGCTTGCCCTGTGCTGCCTTGGCAACATGCCCGCTGCACATGCCGCTGCTTGCAGCATGAGGAGAGCACCTTCTCTGTGTGGCCCTGTTGTTTCCTGCTTCCCTGCCCCGGGTGCCTCTGCAGCCCAGTGGGCATGTCCCAGTGCAGCAGGGAGCTTGTAGCCCCGTTGTTCCCAACTGTGCTGGGTTGCACCCACTGAGCTGGAGAGACACCCAGAGAAGGGAAGCAGGGCGGAACTAGAAGCAGTGAGCAGCATTTCCTGCTGCCCTACTTCCCTCCCTTGGGAGCCTCTCCAGCTGGTCCTGTGCTGCCCTGGCGACGCACCCCCTGCACATGCCACTGCTTGCAGTGCAGAGCTCACAGCCTCTCTGCACTGCAAGTATTGTATTGTGTGATTACTGTTTGAAGGTTTCATGGTTTGGGGGGACAGTTTAGTGAGTCTGATACATATCCCTATTAATTACATGTAATAATGGATTCACTTTATGCAAATACGCTTTATGCAAGGTTTTTTGGGGGATATCACTCTTGCATAAAGAGATACCCAAGTGCATTAGAGATCTGCCAGTGGACACCTCTGAGTCCAGCCGTGCACTAGGTCTTGCTGAAAGGAGGTCTTAGGGAATACACACACCATTCTGCAGGTTGAGGGAGGGAAGGAGATTGTGCTGAAAAAGCCTGAGTTCCCCATTACTCATCTGTAGGGTGGGCATCTGACCATACTGACATTCCTTCTATTCAAGATTCACATGGGCTCCAGGTGCTGTAAGGACAGGGGCAGGTTATCCGGTAAAGAGAGTAACAGAAGAATCTTATGTGATGATGGAAGAACGGTCTGTTGGCACAATGGTGGGAAAGCTGCTTGCAATGATGAGGAAATGGATGGGTGAGGTGCTGGCAGGAGACAAAATGGGATGCTCCTGCTGTAGACTAAGCCGCTTAACAGCAATATGATATAGCATTTGTTTCCATTCACTTGACCAAAGCTTGGGTAAGAGAAGAGACAAAGGAATGAACAAACAAGAGACTGTCAGAGGATAGAATCATTTCTATTTTAAAAGATATGAGCAATTCTCAGCCAAAGAAGTAGGCTGAAGGTTGCTTAGAGTGCATTTAGTGGTTTTATACCAGTTAGCTCTGGTTTAGAACAACATACAGCTTAAAAAGAAGATAAAAATAGGCATATGAATGTTAATTAGAGTAGAACCTATTAGGAACAGCTTTTTGATACTGAGCCATGCAATGGGGTATAATCTGAGTCCATCTCAGAATCTTAGCACTTCAGCCTTGAACTATAGTTCTTGCAGATGAGCTAAGTGCTCTTTTAAAACTTAATTTAAAATGTAGGTGAGAAGTTCTTTTCCAGCTGGCCAACCGATAGAGGCTAAATTAACTTCATTTTTTTCCCCAATATTAATAAGATTATTATTTCTTTAGATGCAATTTCATTTTATAAATGTTAATCGCTTGCTTGATGTGCTTTTTCTGTACTGTTTGGTCATTTATATCTTATCTGTACTTTATTATTATCCCTGGAGGGATATTCAGGAAGTGGATCACAGCTCTGTCCCAGGCTGTGGCTTTTCACTGTCACCTCTTTGTTGCGATCCTGGCCCTGGCCCTGGCCCTGGCCCTGGCCCTGGCTCTGTCCAGCCTGCTCCCAGATGCCACTCCCTGCCCACCGTGGCCCCATCCCATCCTCCTGGCCAAGCCCACCCTGCCCACAGGGGCCAGCTGGTTTCCCCTGCCTGCCCACCAACTCTTTCCAGTGCCCTGGGCAGTAGATGTAGAACAGATGAGCTGGGTTGCTTGGGCAGAAGGGCTGGGTCCAGTAGCACTGGAAGAGACACTGGCAGTGGCAGCCAGAAAAACCTGCTGCCAGAGGGGCTGCCGAGAAGACAAGTCTGACTGTCGCACCATCCCAGCCCTGCTGCCCCCACCCCACTGCCTGCATGCCTGAGAGCTGTGCATGGGGATAGGGTGGGCTGCACTCTGCCAGGTGGCACCTCTATGTCTGGGGATGGTAGGATCGGCTGCACTTGCCACAGTCCAAGCTGCTCCCCATGCCTGAGCTGGGCAGGGCTGAGGGACCTGCTGCAGGTTAGATGGAATCACTTTGCATCCCAGATTACTTTGCATCCCATATTTTGCCCACCCCTGGACTAGAGCCTTGTCATGGTCCTCCAGGTTTCATCACTGTGTTGAGATGACTCTGGGTCCACCTCATGCCTGGCAATGAAGCAGGGCTCAATGGAAACATCCTTATAGTGTAATCATGCCACTAAGCAGGCTCTTGAAACAGGATTGGTATCACATAGTCTCTTGTGCCACATCTTCAGGCTCTTTGCCTTGGCTATTGTACATTTTTTCTCATTGATTTACAGCTCACAGGAAGCATCTCAGCCACTGAAGGATCTTACAAAAAAAAGCAGTAACAAGCTGTTCAGTGTTTCACAGATTTATAGCTACACTTGGTCTCTATCATCTAGATTTGTCTCTCCCTCCCTATCCAGGATCTTGCTTTTGCCTATCTTCCACTCCTACCCTAGTTCATTCCTTATCTTATCTCCAGTTCCTGCCTGCTTTCTAGGCCCTACTGTCCTGATCATGACTACCCTCACCCTGGTCCCAACAAGTAGCCCTGTTTGGCTTGAATTCCATATCATAAAGCTAATGAAATTCTGGATCAAATATGACAATATTGCTAACTAAATCAGCCTCACACAAAAGGCCAAATCAACCATGCCTTTCTCATCTGAGTGACTTTAAAGACATCAATATGTTATTTGTATGAGTAAGGTGAGAAAGGCATGCTACCCAAATAAAAAATTCTTATGGAGAACTGTTGATTAAAAGTATGATGAATTAATATGTCCAAACTTAATACATATTTTATGACTGACTATTTACTTTTAGGAAAGGTTTATCCACTGTCTATAGCTATGGAAAGATTTAAAAATTATATCAATACTAAATTATACCAGTATGCAGTGCTCCAATAAAACTTAAATCTGGCTCCTGCTGTAGCAATACAAGTGAATTGAAACTGTCATCTGTCAACTTCCATATTTTTTAATGATGATTGATTAACAGCACCTTATACTAGGAACAGCAACTGTGTTAGAAAACACCTTTTTCCTCTTTTATGTTTGAGGGATACAGTGATATTCTGAATATATTATCAGGAGTTAGGCTCCGGAGCGGTGAGAGACGCGTGGGTGAAGCCTGCTGTGCCCCCACTCCTCCCAGACACCCCCTCAGCAGCCGCAGAGCGCCCTGCCGACCCCCAGCACAGCCGGAGGTAAGCGGGCTCGTGGTGGGAAGGGGTTAACTCCTCGCTCCCTGGGAGGAGGCCGCTGCCTGGAGCGGGGCGGGTCAAGCCCCTGTCCAGGCCCCTACTTGGCCCAGCCCCCCAGGGAGTGACAAGAGAAGGAGTGGGGTACTCACCAGTCCCCCTCCTGTAGGGCAGGGCCCCCCAAATCCCGGGCAGGGTCCCCTGGCCTGAGAAACCAGCGTTCCCCGACGGCAGGCCCACTGCGCATGCACGCAGTTTAAAAGGGCCCACCAAATGGGGAGGGGAAAAAAAAATAAAAATAAAAAAGCTCAGTTAGGCTCCGGAGTGGTGAGAGATGCGCGAGTGAAGCCCGCTGCACCCCCGCTCCCCTGAAGCCCCCCAGACATCCCCTCAGCAGCTGCAGAGCCCCCTGCCGAAACCAGCACAGCCGGAGGTAAGCGGGCTCGTGGTGGGAAGGGGTTAACTCCTCGCTCCCTGGGAGGAGGCGGCTGCATGGAGGTGGGCCGGGTCAAGCCCCTGTCCAGGCCCCTACTTGGCCCAGCCCCCCAGGGAGCCACTCGACCGGAGCCGCGCGAACAGGCTGGGTAAACAGGCGCTTGAGTTAGCGTGGAATTTGCACAGGAGAGGGCGGGGGAGGGCACGAGACCCTGCCTGCGACCCTCCCAGAGTAGTCAGCCCCAGCCGTAGCCAGCCTACCAGATGCATGACACAGATGGGCACACGCCGCACCCCAAGGGTCCCCTCGGGCTCTGCGGCCCCCCCATCGGGCACCTCAGAGACGGCCACCCAGACGGAGCCCATGGTTCCGGGCTCCACGCAGACGGAGCCCCTGGCTCTTGCCTGCAGGGGCTGCCTGTCCCTTTTTCAGGCTCTGGGGCCCGGGAGCATGGCCACCTCCCCTTGCGGGGTCTGCTCCCTACTGGGGTCTCTGGCATGCCAGCTGGAGGAGCTCCAGGCCACAGTCCGGAGACTGCGTGCCATCAGGGACTGCGAGCAGGAGATAGACTCCTACTGCCAGGCCCTTCTCCCCCGGGAGCTGCAGGGTAGAGCTCCGTCTCCCTCCACAACTAAGGAGGACTCTGGGACCTCCCACTCTGCTCAGTCAGGGGCATGGACCAAGGTGGTAAAGGGCCCGAAGGCCCGCTGCACCAAGGCCCCTCCCTCGCTGGAGCTTAGCAACAAGTTCGCACCTCTTGCAGCCCCAGCAGAGCCTGCTCAGTTGCCAGCTCCCGCAGTCAACCCAAGCTCAACCGCAGCTACTGCCCCCGCTCTCCCCAAGTCAAAGCGAAAGGTGTTTGTTGTGGGAGACTCCATCCTGCGGGACACTGAGGGGGCAATCTGCCGCCCCGACCCCTTAGCCTGGGAAGTCTGCTGCTTCCCGGGGGCCCACATCCGAGACATTGCGGAGAGGATCCCGCAGCTCCTCCGGCCCACAGACCACTACCCCATGCTCCTTATTCACGTGGGCACCAATGACATGGCTCGGAGCACACCCAGCCAGGTCACGAGGCACTACAGGGAGTTGGGAGCGGGGCTTAGGGGCCTGGGAGCTCAGGTGGTGTTTTCGTCGATCCTCCCAGTCTCGGGCTATGGGCTGAGGAGGGAGAGGAGGATCCACGCAGTGAGCCAAAGACTGCGGAGCTGGTGTCATTGGGAAGGCTTTGGCTTCCATGACCACAGCCCGCTCTTTGGCGAGAGAGGTAGTGAGCTGCTGGGAAGAGATGGCCTCCACCTCTCTCCCCTGGGGAGGAGGCTCTTCTCAGACCTGCTTCACTGGGCTTTAAACTAAGCCCGCTGGGGGATGGGGGGACTACTGCCACTGCTGACCCGCTGAGCAACCCTTGCAAAGCCAGCAGACCAAGGCACTTAAGGGAACCCACCCCTGCCCCAGCCCTGGCACAATCTGTGGGCAAGGCAAGAGCCCCCAAGTGGTCTCTCGCCCGCCCTGCAGCTGGCACCCTGTGCTACAGCCACTCACGTCCCACCTGGGGCTGCCTGTGCCTGCTCAGGACAGCCCCATGCAGGCTGTGAGTGGCTGCAGCAGGGAGCTCCAGCCACGGGGCAGGTGAAGAGCTGCTTTTCCCTGCGCTCCTCCCTGCCTGTACACTAATGCCAGGAGCCTGGGTAACAAGCAGGACGAGCTAGTCCTCCTGCTCAGTGCAAAGAATTATGACGTCATTGGGATAACGGAGACCTGGTGGGACTCCACCCATGACTGGACCACGGGTATAGAGGGCTATACCCTGTACAGGAGGGATTGTGTTGACAAAAGGGGCGGGGGTGTAGCTCTCTATGTGAAGGAAAGCTACATGTCCCTGCAAGCTGATGTTGTGTAGCATGGACAGCTAGAGACACTCTGGGTAAAAATTCGTGGGGAATACGGCACAGGGGACACAATGGTGGGAGTCTACTACAGACCTCCCACTCAAAGTCCTGAGCTTGACCAGGAGTTTGCCCGGGAACTGACTGAGGCCGCTTGCTCCAGGACCTTGGTTGTCATGGGTGACTTCAATTACCCGGACATCTCGTGGGAAGATCACTCAGCAAAATCCGAGCGGTCACAAAGCTTTCTCTTGTGCGTGGATGACTCCTACCTGACTCAAGAAGTCTATGGGCCAATGAGAGCCAAAGCGCTGCTCGACCTGATACTGGCTACGGGGGACGACCTAATCGGCGACCTAGTGATCGATGGGAAGCTGGGTGACAGCGACCACAAGCTGATCACCTTTATCATCCGCCGTAAAGCTGGCAAGTAAGTCAGCAACACAGAAGTCCTCGACTTCAGAAAAGCCGACTTTGACAAGCTCAAGAGGCTTGTCGGTCAGGCCCTCAGGGACCGTGACCCCAGCGAGATGGGAGTTCAAGAAGACTGGTTGCTTCTCAAGGAAGGGATTCTCAATGCACAAGCTAAATCTATTCCAACACGGAGGAAAGACAGCAAGAAGGCACAGCAGCCCTCCTGGCTCTCCAGGGACCTAGCGGACCTCCTGCGGCTAAAAAGGAAAGCCTACAAAGGATGGAGGACGGGATTCACCTCCAAGAAGGATTATTCTGCGCTGGTCCAGTCCTGCAGGGAGCAAACCAGGAAAGCCAAGGCTGAAACTGAACTCCAACTAGCTTCAAGCATCAAAGACAACAAAAAGTCCTTTTTCAGATATGTGGGGAGCCAGAGGAAAAGCAAGGGCAATGTTGGACCCCTGCTAAACCAGATGGGGCAACTGACAACTGATGCCCAGGAAAAAGCCAACCTATTAAATAGGTACTTTGCGTCAGTCTTTCATCAGTCACACGGGATGCCCATGCCTGCTACGGGACAGGGAAATCTGGGTGATGGGGATCCCCTACCCTCCATAAATGCTGACCTCGTGAAGGAACACCTTGAGAAGCTGTATACCTTCAAGTCAGCCGGCCCTGACAATCTGCACCCCAGGGTACTCAAGGAGCTGGCGAGCGTCATAGCCCAGCCCCTGGCACAGATCTTTGAAAACTCCTGGCACTCTGGTGTAGTGCCAGAAGACTGGAAGAAGGCCAATGTGGTGCTGATCCTCAAGAAAGGGAGGAGAGTGGATCCGGCTAACTACAGGCCCATTAGCCTGACTTCTTTCCTGGGGAAGATCTTAGAAAAGTTTATTAAGAAGGCCATCCTTGAGGGACTGGCCCAGGCTAACATCCTAAGGGATAGCCAGCACGGGTTTGTTGCGGGTAGGTCTTGTTTGACCAATCTCATTTCCTTCTATGACCAGGTGACCTATCACCTGGACAAGGGAGAAGAGATTGATGTCATATATCTTGACTTCAAAAAAGCTTTTGATCTGGTATCCCATGATCACCTCTTGGCCAAACTGCCCTGTTGTGGCCTTGGCTCCACCATGATCCGCTGGCTGGGAAACTGGCTCCGTGGTCGGACCCAGAGGGTTGTAATTGATGGCAGTCACTCATCGTGGTGCCCTGTGACCAGTGGGGTCCCTTAAGGCTCTGTCCTTGGACCCATACTGTTCAACATCTTCATTAATGATGTGGACATTGGAGTCAGGAGTGGACTGGCTAAGTTCGCCGATGACACCAAACTTTGGGGCAAAGCATCCACGCCAGAAGATAAGCGGGTGATCCAGGCTGACCTGGACAAACTCAGCAAATGGGCGGACGAGAACCTGATGGTGTTTAACGCCAAAAAATGCAAGGTTCTCCACCTTGGGAGGAAAAACCTGCAGCACCCTGTAGGCTCGGCAGTGCTACGTTGGATAGCACTACAGAAGAAAGAGACTTGGGGGTCATCATTGACCACAAGATGAACATGAGCCTGCAATAGAATGCTGTGGCTAGTAAAGTGACCAAAACGCTGGCTTGCATCCATAGATGCTTCTCGAGCAAATCCCGGGACGTCATTCTCCCCTTGTACTCGGCCTTGGTGAGGCTGCAGCTGGAGTACTGCATCTAGTTTTGGGCTCCACAATTCAAAAAGGATGTGGAGAAGCTTGAGGGAGTCCAGAGGAGAGCCACACGCATGATCAGAGGTCAGGAAAACAGATCTTACGATGACAGGCTGAGAGCCATGGGACTTTTTAGCCTGGAAAAGCGTAGGCTTAGGGGTGATCTGATGGCCACCTATAAGTTTATCAAGGGTGACCACCAGGATCTGGGGGAACGTTTGCTCACCAGAGCACCCCAAGGGATGACGAGGTCAAACGGTCACAAACTCCTGCAAGACCGTTTCAGGCTGGACGTAAGGAAGAATTTCTTTACTGTCCGAGACCCCAAGGTCTGGAACAGTCTGCCAGCGGAGGTGGTTGAGAATGTTTGTTCTCAACATTGAACACCGTTGAGAGTAAATTGGATGCTTATCTTGCTGGGATCCTATGACCCCAGCTGACTTCCTGCCCTTTGGGCAGGGGGCTGGACTAGATGATCTTCCGAGGTCCCTTCCGGCCCTTATGTCTATGAAATCTAGGTGTTTTTTTTGATTGAAACAGGGTTTATTAATTAAAATATCTTATCTTTATTTCTTCATAAGGGTCAATCTGTTAATATGTGCAGAAATTTCAGCTAGGATGACTATAACTGTATTTTAGCTTGTAAGTATTTTTGGCACAAATCATCATTCCAAAGAGTTCTCTAAAAGGACTAAGCCCTATCCTAAAGAGGGTGTTGAAATTCACAGCTGCAATACAGTCATTATGAGATGGTTGTGAATGCTTCTGTCAGCAAAATGCTGTCAGTGAATGCTTTTTGGTCAGCAAAACTTGCCAAAGACACTCTAGCAAAAAAACCAAAAACAACACCCCGCCCCCAAACAAACAAATGGCACAACATTCATCTACCTTAGAATACTATAGCATAGGGGTGGGCAATTATTTCGGGCGGAGGGCTGCTTACCCAGTTTTGGCAAGATGTTGAGGGCCGCATGGGTAGCCTCATCCCTTGGCAGGTGCCCCACCCCCTGGTCACCATCTTGGGACAAATGTCCGTGGGCCAGCACCAGTGGGGCCCAAAGCAGGATACAGGCTGGCAGGGGTCTGTGGAGCAGGCTGGGCTGAACCAGCAGGGAGAGTGGGGGAACTGGCCCAGTTCCATACCGCCCTTGCTGGCTGGGACCCTGTACCCCTGTCGCGCTGCTCTGGGCCCTGCTGGCACTCGCCCTGGGACACACCAGCGTGAGCCCCGTGCTCCTGCTAGCTCCCCACCCACTCACTCCCAGTGCCCCCCAGCCCAGCGGTACAGGTAGGGGGCAGCGCACAGCCCCAACCCCCTGTTTGCCAGCAGGGAAGCAGCTGGTGCAGGGCACAGGGAAAAGTGGCTCCTTGCCCACCCCATGGCCTGCACTCCCTGCTGCAGCTGCTTGCAGCCTGAGCAGGGCTGTCCTGAGCAGGCACAGGCAGGGGCTAGGGCAGAGATGCATCAGATGTTTGTAGCTGGCCCAGGTTCTGGGTAGCTGCTGCCAGCTATAGACCCTGGGCTGGGGGGCAGGGGCTTTGGGTGGAGGACAAGAGGCAGGAGGGCTGGGGGGCAGGGGGCACAAGCAGGGCATCCTGCCCTGTCACCCTGGGCCTCATTTTGTTTGAAGTAGGCACAGGCAGCCCCAGGCAGGCTGCGGGCAGCTGCAGTGTGGGGCGCTGGGCATGGGGCGGGCGAGGGGCCACTTTTCACATGCTCAGCATCAGCTGGTAACCCACTCCCGCTGCCAACTTGGGCCCTGCGTTGATTCCAGGCTCGCTTGTTGGGGTTGTGCTGCAGCTGCAGCAGAGGCAGCGCCCCTGCTTGCTGTGCTGGGCAGCCAGCAGCAACCAACAAGCTGGTGCTGAGCATGGGAAAAGTGGTCTCTCGCCCACCCTGCAGCTGGCACCCTGTGCTACAGCCACTCACGTCCCACCTGGGGCTGCCTGTGCCTGCTCAGGACAGCCCCATGCAGGCTGCGAGTGGCTGCAGCAGGGAGCACCAGCCACGGGGCAGGTGAAGAGCTGCTTTTCCCTGCGCTCCTCCCTCCCCTCCCCAGCTTACCTGAGGCTCTAGTGCGAGGCAGCCACATGGCTTCCAGATGCGGGGCAGGGCTGGGCGGGACCTGCAGTTGTGGGAGCCCGCCAGCTTCCCCTGGATCCTACTGCCCCTGGCTCCTGTCATTTTTGACAGGAACCAAAGACAGAAAAATATTAATTTTCTAAATGTTTTAGGTGTCCCGCAGGCCAGATAGAGTGGCCTCACAGGTAGGATCCAGCCCACAACTCGTACTTGGCCCACCCCGCTATAGCATGTATGCTGTGGACAAAGAAACAGGCCGTGGAAAGGGGACTGAAAACTCCAATGCAAAATATTTGTAAACGTGTGACACGACAACCCTGGAAGTAATGTAGCCCCACCACAAGAGTGGCTAATTATCTGTGGATAAATCAAGGGTAATTATCTCATATTTCCATCTGTCATTGCTTCTCTTTGTCTCGTAGTTTCTAGGGTCGGAAGGGACCTGAGTAGATCATCTAGTCTGACCCCCTGCCATAGCAGGAAAGAGTACTGGGGTCAAACGACCCCAGCAAGGCATACATTTAGCCTCCTCTTAAAGACCCCCAGGGTAGGAGCCTGCACCACTTCTCTTGGAAGTTGGTTCCAGATCCTAGCCACCCTGACAGTGAAGTAGCACCTCCTGATATCTACCCTAAATCTACCCTCTGCCAGCTTGCGACCATTATTCCTGGTCACTCCTGGTAGTGCACGGGGGAACAGGGACTCCCCCAGTGCCTGCTGGTCCCCTCGGACTAGTTTGTAACAGGCCACCAAGATCCCCCCTTAGCCTTCTCTTCTGGAGACTGAACAGGTTCAGGTCCTGTAGCCTCTCCTCATAGGGCCTGCCCTGCTGCCCCCTGTTCATGCGAGTGGCCTTCCTCTGGACCCTCTCCATGTTGTCCATATTCCTCTTGAAGTGCGGCGCCCAGAACTGGACGCAGTACTCCAGCTGTGGCCTGACCAGTGCCGCATAGAGGGGGAAGATCACCTCCTTGGACCTGCTTGAGATGCATCTGTGGATGCATGACAAGGTACGGTTGGCCTTCCTGACTGCATCCCCACACTGCCGGCCCATGTTCATCTTGGAGTCAGTGATGACTCCAAGATCCTTTTTGGCCTCTGCACTGACAAGAACGGGGTTCCCCAACCTGTAGGTATGGTGCTGGTTGTTCCTCCCCAGGTGCATCACTTTGCACTTGTCAGTGTTGAATCCCATCCTATTCTCATCCGCCCACCCCTGTAACCTGTTTAGGTCCGATTGTAGCTTATTCCTCCCTTCTAGCATGCCCACATCCCCCCACATCTTAGTGTCATCAGCAAATTTGAACAGGGTGCTTTTTACCCCCTCATCCAAGTCACTGATAAAGATGTTGAACAGTGCGGGCCCAAGGACCGAGCCCTGCAGAACCCCACTCGCCACATCCCTCCAGGTAAAAAGTGACCCATCCACTACCACTCTCTGGGTACGGCCCTCCAGCCAGTTGGTGACCCAATTGATTGTGTGGGTGTCAACACCACAGCCCTCCCAGTTTCTTAATGAGAATGGAGTGAGAGACAGTGTCGAAGGCCTTCCAAAAGTCCAGAAAGACCATGTCCACTACTACCACTGCATCTAAGGGTTTGGTGATCTGGTCATAGAAGTCCACCAGGTTGGTCTGACAGGACCTGCCTCTAATGAACTGCATTGGTTGCCCCTAAGCAAAATCTCCCCTGCTGGCTCCTTGTGGATATGCACCAAAATAATTTTCTCAAAAAGCTTGCCTAGGACCGAATTAAGACTAACTGGCCTATAGTTTCCCAGGTCCTCCTTCCTCTCCTTTGTGAAGATGGGAAACACATTGTCCCTCTTCCAGTCCTCTGGCACCACACCAGAGCACCACAAGTGCTCGTACAGCTGTGTCAGGGGTCCCGCAAAGACCTCAGCCAATTCCCTAAGTACTCTACGGTGGAGATCATCCGGACCAGCTGATTTGAATACATCCAGTCCTTCCAGAGGTTCCCTAACTAGTTCCTCACTAACCCTTGGCCTAGGTGTGCCTCCCCTGGGATCTAAGGGGGGCCTAGAGGGTGGGGGTGACTGTTCCAGTCCCTTCTTAGGAAAATGGAGGCAAAGAAATCGTTAAATATGTTGGCTTTGTTGTCTGGTGTGATGACCAAATTTCCTAGCGTGTTCTGCAGGGGCTCCACATTACCCAGAACCTTCTTTTTGCCCCCTATGTATTTAAAAAAGGGCTTCTTGTTGTCCTTGATCCAGGAAGCTAGTCCCAGTTCCATCTCCACTTTGGCCTTCCTGACTGCCCCCCTGCATCCCCAAGCAACTGAAGTACAGTCCTCCCTCGTGACGCCCTTCCCCTTCCATTGGGTGCTAGGAGATATTCCCGGATGAGTTTGGTGAGCCATGTGGGCTTATGTGCCCTCCTGCCCGCTTCGATCTATGTTGGGATTATCTCCCTTTGGGCTTGGAGGATCATCTCCTTAAGGAGCAACCACTCCTCTTAGACACCTGGCTCCCCTCCCCTCTGGGACCTCAGTGCTTCCTGGACTATTCTCCTTAGCTCATTGAAGTTTGCCCTCCTGAAATCTAGGACTGCTGCCTTGGTGTAGGCCTTTGCCACCTTGCGCTGGATGGTGAATTCCAGCAGGCGATGATCACTGTCGCCCAGGTGGTCGAGTACCTGCAGCCCCCTCACCAGGTTGTCGCCCGTGGCTAGCACCAGGTCCAACAAGGCATCTCCCCTGGTGGGGCTGTGCACCTCCTGGGTTAGATGGAGGTCCTGCATTCTGGCTAGGAACTTATGTGAGCAGTCAGACCTGGCTGACTGCTCTTCCCAGCAGATGTCCGAAAAGTTCAGGTCCCTCATGACGACCACATGCTTTGACTTCACTACCTCCGTGAGCTGACTTAAGAATTCCTGGTCGAGCTCTTCCCCTTGGTTGGGAGGTCTGTAGAAGACCCCCACCATTAAATCTCTTTCCCCTCGACTGCCTTGTATTCTAACCCAAAGCACTTCAGAGTGCCCCTCCTCTGATTCTTTGTTAATTGACGAGGATGTGTATTCCTCCTTAATATAGAGTGCCACACCCCCACCTTTCCTTCCTATACTGTCCCTACTGTACAGCCTATATCCCTTGACATTCACCACCCAGTCATGCATTGAATCCCACCACGTTTCAGTGAGCCCCACTATGTCCGCGTTGGTGTCAGCTAGCAAGAGGGTAAGTTCCTCCTGCTTGTTTCCCATGCTACGAGCGTTTGTGTAGAGGCATTTGAGGCCTCCTGTGGATGTGTGTGGCCCTTTTCTGATTTAGGTAATCAATTAGCCAGCTGCCTTCCCACATTTCTTTTTGTCCTTGAAGAATAGATTGATCTGTTTACATCTATGTTTTGGGGCCACTTTAAATTTTGGTGCATGGCCATATTCTGCTCTTTTTCTGCTTGGATACTCCAAGGTTCAAGACCTTAAAAACCCACTCACGCCACCTTACTCTAATATTTATGACCTCAATGCCAGCAAGTCTGCCTGCTAGTCAGTCACCACTGCAGCAACTGGACCTATACAGAAGTGGGAAAAGATCCAGCAAGCTCTCAGGAAGAATCACAGGAATATGGATATAAAATCATAGCCCCATAGTTGGCAGCAAAGGGGAACCAGGTTGATAGTTTGTAGTATTGCATCAAGGAGCTCATGTAAGAAAGTATCATTAACAGTCACTCAGGTATTGTCTCTGCTCCAGCTCCATACTACAAAGAAGTGCATCAGAGATCTTGCTAGGGAATGACAATTTATGTCGGTTTGGGGACAAATCTGCGAGTGGACCTCAATATGATCACAAGTCCTGAAAATGACATAATCAAAGATGGCCCAAGACCCAGGAGTCCAGATATTTGGGACTGTTCAACTGGAGGCCATAGGTTTCTGTAGCTGCTTCTCCTACTGCAGTGCAGCAGGAGAGAGTCCAGAAGGGGATACATTCACATTGACACTGCCATTCACCATTGACAAAGCAGAGGGATGGGGGGAAGAAGTCATGCACTGCACCACCTGTGCTGCTTCTGCAGTGAGAATGGATTCTGGGGGTTCGCCCCCACAGTGTACATTGTGCATTGGCACAGTGTCAAAATTGGACAGCCCTGATTTAACCAATAATCCTAAAATGGATACTGGAGCCTCCCAGTCCACCATCAGACAGCTAATCACAAAGCAGCCCCCAGACTTCAACATCATCCAGATCAGCAGCAGAGATGCAGGTGCTAATAGTAAGTATGCAGGATGATTGGATTAGCTGTTTGTGCATGCCAGCATATTTATGTTGTTGTGTTTGGAGGTTACCTCCATAGGTGATATGATAAGACCAAATGCTCCTTCTGCATATCCTCCTTTCCCTCAGTCTGGCTGCATGGATGGCACCCAGCCTTGTATGCAGAGACTACCGGCTTACCTCCTTCCACCCTGCAGAGACTGGAGGCCAAGTCTTGTGGCAGGCTGCACACCCATCCCAGTGTTTCTACCTAGCAGGCAGGACATGGTCTGACAGACATGCACATAAATTAAGTGGCCCTGCAGCCTCCTGGGACCATACTGTGTTTTCCCTCCTCCTTAACTCCAGGTACATCAAATTCAAACAACAGAGATTCCATTCAACAGATGATTATTGTAGTAATCTGCCTCCAGGATTGACAGTGCAGCCAAAAGAGCAATAAATAGTATTTCTCCCAAACACTATTAGCAGCACAGATAACGGACCACCATCAGTTTATACATATGCTACCAATCCCTTTCATACCTGTCGCAGAGCACTCAGGTGCCCTGTGCCTGAGAGCAGAAAACAGCTCGGGAGAGACCCCTAGTGGCAAGAAGAGGGAGGCCCAGCTGCCTGTTACCAGGGCAGCTGGAGTAACAGGTGCTGGTTGCCAGGACAACCATGGGGGAGCCAGCTGACAGGAAGGGGCAGGGCCTGGCCCATATAAGCCCAGAGAGGAGGAGCTTGGCCAGTGCAGATAGAGGGGAGAACCCTGACTGCGTGAGCAGCCCCTGGTCGCTGCTGGGGGTTGGAGTGTTTTTCTGGTAGGGAGTGAATGTTGTTTGGCAGGACAGTCTAGCTTTTTACGTTATAGCCCAGGGGCTTCGTGTTTTTGTGTTCACGGTTTTGACTGGAGGACTGGGTGAGGCTATTAGGGGTTGGAGGAGGCCTCATAGGGGCTCCACAGTAGTGTGGGAACCCTGGCACCAGAGAGGGTGCAGTATTTGGGGTGCATTGACACAATGAGCACCCCAGAGTGCAGTGAATACCCCAGAGCAAGGGGGGCAGTGAGGAGCCCGGAGAGAGGGCTACGAGCAGTGAGAAGCCCCAGAGCAAGGGAGCAGTGAGAAGCCCCAGAGCAAGGGGGGGCTGCAAGAAGCCCTAAGGAGGTAAGGGAGAGGGCCAAGTCACAACAGGGCCCAGGTCAAAACCACGTCAGTACCATCTGTGAGGCTTGGGCTATGGTGTAGGGGAGGAAAAGGAGCTGCAGATAGTGCCCCCTGGCACTGGGGCGCATAAAGTGGGGTAGCTTCCTGCTAATTACATCAACCAATTAATCAGTTAAGATCAAGGCGTGGCAAGCGAGTAAGCAGGCAGTTGGCCCATAACAGGAGAGCAGAGTCACCACTAGAAAGGCTCCAGTAGTGATACTCCTGTCACAATACCCAAGCCCAATTTACATTTTTTTAAATATAGCAATAACATGGATAGATGCCAGTCACTGCAGACAAGAAATTATAGACCAACAGATCTAGAGCACATTCACTCAAAAGAAAAAATTGGAACTTGAGTTACAGGAAGTATCCTAGCCAAACTATTATACAGCCATGGATGGCTGCTTTTTCTTAGTTCCCAAATAAGTAGCTGTGCCCAGCCATTCCAGCAGGACCTCTGATGGTAGCCTCCTGGTGAACAATGGCAAAGTACATGGTCTGGCAGTTTCCTTTGGCCCTGATCCAGGGTAAATGCCCCAGGTCCATGGTCTCATTTGCAATAACTTAATGCAACCTGCACATTTCTGTGCACCTGCCACAATGTGCTTTTTTCAGGTGTTTCTCTGGAGGTTCTCTTCTCTTGCTTATGCATTAATGTATTTGTGGCTGCAAATTACTTAGGAAACTATATTCTTCCTGTGTATCAACAGAAACTGGTTTCACTGTCAGTCCAATTTTTTTCATTATAATCAGACTTGAATTTTGCTGTACTTTAAAAATAATATTTTAGACATAATTTTCTTTTAAAAAATTGAAAATCATAAGAACTAAATATATCTTTTAATAAGATTATCAGGAAAAATCTCCTAACTGACTCGGGAGCAACCAAAATCAATCTAAATTCTCTGCCTTTAAGCTGAATCTTGTGTTGTGGGAGAGTATGGAAAATATTTCCAAGTCAGCTACACTTGTACACATAAATAGCATTCAACTGTCACACTGAGTTCATGTTTAAGGTTACAGTGAGATTATTATTGTTACTAGTGTACTCTATGCATACCAACTGTATACATAACTCATTTAACTGCATAACATAGTGCCAGTCTCAGTTTGTTGCTTACTGTTGCTTACTGTGCTCAATTTGTTACTTTTTATACTGTAACATATTCCAGCTATCTGCATACTGTTAAGTGTATAAACTGTGTAGGTGCATAGCATCTTTCAGACTCAGGTCACATGTACCTTGGCTGTGCTCTAACCTACCCCCATCCACCAACCCAACAGATGTTCACATGTTGAACATGGGGGGGAAGTAAGGGGGCCAGAGCCTGCCTGTACCAGCCCTGGCCAGCAACCTGGGATGCTCTTGAATCCCCCACCCCACCAGAACTGCCAGCTGGGGTTGCTGCCTGGCTGATGATGGGGGCAGGGAGGTGGAACAGAGCCCCCTCACTTCACAGCCTTCCCCCAGCTACCTTGGCTGGGGTACTGGGGAAAGCTAGGCCAGGCCTCTGAGGCAAGAGGACCCAGTTCCACCACCCCCTCCAGCTCAGACCAGACAAGCTGGCAGCTCATGCTGCTGTTTTCTGCCTCTCTGATTTGTCTGGCCTGAGCTTGGGGTGGGGAAGGAGGGATGAAACCGAGCCCCCTCACCTCATGGGTCTGTGCCAGCATCCCAGCTGGGTAGGTATGAGGCAAAGGGACCCCGTTTCACTCCCCTCCCCACTCCAGCTTCATCCAGGCAGCAAATCACAGTCTGCAGCTTGGTGCTGCTCCCTCTCTTCCCCTTCCCCTTCCCCTTCCCCTGCTGACAGCCCAGGGGGGCCGAGCTGAGTTGCATCAGCCCTGCCCACAATGCATGAAAAATTAACTCTAGGGAACGCAAGTTCCTTATGGCACTCTAAAGCAGAGCGCCTTCATCTAGTACTTAATTTGAGGAGGGTTAATTTTTCACGTGATGGGCCATTTTAAAAGCACTCTACATCTGTGCACATGTGTTATGGCATGGCTGTAGAGCACTTTCTGGGTCCCTATTGCACATAAAGTGTAACTTTTGTAAGATCCCTCACTGTTCACTTCATAACTTACCTGTACTTCAGTTAACTGCATACTAACTGTAACTATCTACTTTGTAACCAATACCTTTCAGTTGTGTCAGATACAGTGAAAGGAAAACTGCTGGCAAAGGGCTACTATTACCACATTTTCCCATACTGAACATATTCCAGGGTGTAATGGTATAATACGCACCTTGTTTTTGAAAAGTAGAATGCAGAAAAAATATTTTTTTCAGAGTTACGGCTTAATAAGAGTAGGGAGAAGTAGTTAGCTGAAATCAGTCAGGAGACAGGGAAAATATGACCTTTATAGACTTAACTAAATAAGATATATAGATAGATAGCATAAGCAGCGGCGACGCATAGTGGGTACATGGGGGTGCACATGTACCCCCTGCAAGTGCCGGTGCACCCCCTGACTGGCCACACTCACTGATTAGGTAATGGGCAAGGGGGGCAGGTGGGAGTGCTGGTGCCCCCCTCTGCAAGTGCCGGCCAGGGAGTGGAGTGCTATTGTGCTCCCAGAAGTGGCTGCAGTTGGAGCAATTGGCAACAGCCGCTTCTGGAAGTGGCTACAGTGATTGGCTGGAGCGATTGGCCACGGGGAATCCCCCCCCAATCAGCGGGATTGACTGAGGGGGCTGACTGGTCACTGGGCACCAGTCGCCCATGAGCACAAGCTTTCATGAGCTCAAGTACATTTCACCAGAAACCGTGAAAGAGCATACAGAATGCAGACAGTAAGAAGAAGAGATAAATTAGATAGAAAATAAAAGACAAAGAAGTTGGGGGGGGGTGCAGGGTGGAGAGAGAGTGAGAGGGGAAGGCAGACAGTGCTAGAAAATAAAGGCAAATGATCAGTAAACCCATAGGAACAAATAGGTTCACAAAAGCTAAACCAGGTAATAAAATATGAATCTATAGTTCAATTTAGACCACACTTAATGCAGTCCAGTTTGTGAATGATTTCTTGTTCTGCAGTTTCCTGTTCTGTTTTTTATTTATTTACTTATTTTGTCTAAGAACAGCAATCCTGAGGTGAGTGAAGGAGTGTCCAGAGAGGATGAAGAGCAGAGACAGTCTAATCTTCAGATTACTCAACCTCCCTTTCTTGCTTAACTAAAACTCAAACCCCACCAGCTGCTGAAGACTAGTCTCCATGAGTGTATCTATGATTTTGGAAAGAAATAAAGACTTTTCAGGGCTGTAAAATAGAAGGAGAGAGACCAGCTATTAGACATCAAATTTACCTAGGTTATTTTGGTTAGCTAAAAGGTTAGCTGTGTAGCAGCATTAAAAATGGACCTACCTGAAGGGATAGGAAGGGCTGCCCTGCAAAGCGACAGAGTGAGAGGAGACAGAGTTTGTCCCACCAGGGACACCATTTGCCCTGAGGGTGAGTGAAGCTGTTTTGGAGGTAGCCCTCTTGGAAGTGGGAGAAGTGATATAACCCCAGCAGAGTTTGAATGAGCAGGTTCGATTTCATAGATTTCATAGACATTAGGGCTGGAAGGGACCTCGGGAGATCATCGAGTCCAGCACCCTGCCCAAAGGGCAGGAAGTCAGCTGGGGTCATAGGATCCCAGCAAAATAAGCATCCAATTTACTCTTGAAGGTGTTCAATGTAGGTGCTTGAACCATCTCCGCTGGCAGACTGTTCCAGACCTTGGGGGCTTGGACAGTAAAGAAATTCTTCCTTATGTCCAGCCTGAAACGGTCTTGCAGGAGTTTGTGACCGTTCAACCTCGTCATCCCTTGGGGCGCTCTGGTGAACAAACGTTACCCCAGATCCTGGTGGTCACCCCTGATAAACTTATAGTGGCCATCAGATCACCCCTGAGCCTGCGCTTTTCCAGGCTAAAGAGTCCCATGGCTCTCAGCCTGTCATAGTAAGATCTGTTTTCCTGACCTCTGACCATGTGCGTGGCTCTCCTCTGGACTCTCTCAAGCTTTTCCACATCCTTTTTGAATTGTGGAGCCCAAAACTGGACGCAGTACTCCAGCTGCAGCCTCACCAAGGCCGAGTACAAGGGGAGAATGACGTCCAGGGATTTGCTCGAGAAGCATCTATGGATGCATGCCAGCATTTTGGTCGCTTTACTAGCCGCAGCATTGCATTGCAGGCTCATGTTCATCTTGTGGTCAATGATGACCCCCAAGTCTTTTTCTTCTGTAGTGCTAACCAATGTAGCACGGCCGAGCCTATAAGGGTGCTGCAGGTTTTTCCTCCCAAGGTGGAGAACCTTGCATTTTTCGGTGTTAAACACCATGAGGTTCTCGTCTGCCCATTTGCTGAGTTTGTCCAGGTCAGCCTGGATCACCCGCCTATCTTCTGGCGTGGATGCTTTGCCCCAAAATTTGGTGTCATCGGCGAACTTGGCCAGTCCAGTCCTGACTCCAATGTCCACATCGTTAATGAAGATGTTGAACAGTATGGGTCCCAGGACAGAGCCTTGAGGGACCCCACTGGTCACACGGCACCATGATGAGTGACTGCCATCAATCACAACCCTCTGGGTCCGACCACGGAGCCAGTTTCCCAGCCAGCGGATCGTGGTGGAGCCAAGGCCACAACTGGGCAGTTTGGCCAAGAGGTGATCATGGGATACCAGATCAAAAGCTTTTTTGAAGTCAAGATATATGACATCAATCTCTTCTCCCTTGTCCAGGTGATAGGTCACCTGGTCGTAGAAGGAAATGAGATTGGTCAAACAAGACCTACCCGCAACAAACCCGTGCTGGCTATCCCTTAGAATGTTAGCCTGGGCCAGTCCCTCAAGGATGGCCTCCTTAATAAACTTTTCTAAGATCTTCCCCAGGATAGAAGTCAGGCTAATGGGCCTGTAGTTAGCCGGATCCACTCTCCTCCCTTTCTTGAAGATCGGCACCACATTGGCCTTCTTCCAGTCTTCGGGCACTACACCAGAGCGCCCGGAGTTTTCAAAGATCCGTGCCAGGGGCTGGGCTATGACGCTCGCCAGCTCCTTGAGTACCCTGGGGTGCAGATTATCAGGGCTGGCTGACTTGAAGGTATCCAGCTTCTCAAGGTGTTCCTTCATGAGGTCAGCATTGATGGAGGGTAGAGGATCCCCCTCACCCAGATTTCCCTATCCCATAGCAGGCCTGGGCATCCCGTGTGACTGATGAAAGACTGACACAAAGTACCTATTTAATACATTGGCTTTTTCCTGGGCGTCAGTTGTCAGTTGCCCCATCTGGTTTAGCAGGGGTCCAACATTGCCCTTGCTTTTCCTCCGGCTCCCCACATATTTGAAAAAGGACTTTTTGTTGTCCTTGATGCCTGAAGCTAGTTGGAGTTCAGTTGCAGCCTTAGCTTTCCTGGTTTGGTCCCTGCAGGACCGGACCAGCGCGGAATAATCCTCCTTGGAGGTGAATCCCATCCTCCATCCTTTGTAGGCTTTCCTTTTTAGCCACAGTAGGTCCGCTAGGTCTCTGGAGAGCCAGGGGGGCTGCTGTGCCCTCTTGGAAAAGCCCAGGAAAAGTGCTGGCCTGCGATTGGCTGAGAGGCTTGGTTAAAAGAGGGGAGCAGTTTTACCAGGGAGGAGAACAAAGTGGGGAGGGGGAGAGACATGCTGGAGACCAAGGAAAGGATCTCCCCATGGCTGCTCCTTTGAGAGACCCTGGCAGAGCCCTGCAGAAGCAGCAGCGAGAGGCTACACTGAGAGTGCTACGCTGAGTTTGTTCTCCCTCCCTTCCTCCTGGAGCCCTGCTGAGGCAGGACAAGAGAGGAGCTGCCTGTGAGGAGACTCTGAGCCTGGGAAGACCCTCCTTCAAGCCCTGTGTGGGTGGGTGAGGACAGCAGGGGAGGGGGGCATAAGGCCAAGGGGAGACTGCTTGAGACTGCACTGTTTTTTCCCCTGTGAGTGAGTGAAAAGGCACCAGGGAGGGACAGACTCAGGGTGCCAGCGGGAGCCCTGGGCTAGAGGGGCAGGGACTGCTCCAGCCACCAGAAGCCCTGGGCCAGGCAGGGCCTGCATTTGCTGGGTGCTGTGGGGCTGTGCTGGGCAAGGGAAACTGTTACAACCTGCAGCCCAGACACTGCTCCCTGCTGAGCAAGGGAAGGGGTCTGGGCAGGAATCAGCTCTTGCAGGGACTGCAGGGGAGGAGCCAGCACCTGGTGCATGGAGACCCCTGGAGCTGGTGTGAGGGATGACAGCACCAGGGACTGCCCACAGATCCTGTGCAGGGACACAGACAGGCCTGCTCCTGAGACACCCAGCCAGGGACAGGGCACAACAGGGTCCCTACTACAGAGTGTACATGTTATAAACTGTGTAAAGAAGTTCTCGATGGTTTATTAGTTGAAGTACCAACGTATTTATGTATTGGTTCCTTATTTATTGTGGGTAATTTGTACACCTTCCCCTACTGTAATGTGTATCCAAGAAGCATTAACCCTTAAGCCACCATCACAAGGTCATGTGGTGTAACATTTGTTCTATTGCATTGGTTATATGTTACCTTGTAATTAAATCCTGTAAATAGTTCTATAATGGTCTGCAAGGTTGTTTGATTGTAAGGGGAGGATCTCTGCTCAGGGACCCTGCAGCTGCTACCCAGGGAGGGGCCACTGGCTACTGGGTACCTCAGGATCCCACTATTCAGGTGAAGACGCAGGTAGTGTCATACCCAGGGTTACAGCTGGAGTAGTGGAACATCAAAGACATTAAAAAGGGGAGATGAACATTAATGCTTGTGAAGAACAATTAACCATTAAGTCGACTGACTCCCACAGCTGCCGCACTGTAGAGCAAGAATCAAAGGAGAGTGCTTCTATTCCAGGTAGAAAACCAGCTTCCCTGCTTAACACATATACCCCAATTATGGGGGGCTGATTTTTTGGGAGGAAAATCATGTGTATGTGAAGAACGATGGTAGAAGCTTTGAAAATGATAGGAACTAGTCAAGTTCAGAGTGGCCACCTATCCTCTGTTCAAATTTTCTAACTGCAACCCAAACAGTGACTAGTCGATGCCTTGAAAATGGCATGGAGGTGGTTTCTTTCCAGACTGCTAACAGCACAGAACTGACAAGACTATTAACAATGTTTATTATTGTCATTGTCATTGCTGTGGAAATAGGAGCCCTGAAACTGACTACCTCCCTTTATTTTCAAGGCTTTTAATGGACACTTTGGGCATCGCTATTAAAAGCCTTGCAAATGAAAAAAGTTAATCAGTCTGGAGGCTGTTGATACTACAGTGCTACAATACCAACAGCCCTGTGCACTTAACATTGATTATTTATATGAAGTTCAGACAAGTACATAAGTTAAGTACACAGCTGTTTTTCAGCCCTGGGCCTATTAATTGCATTTTATATGAAATATGCTGTTCCTACCACCAAACCCAGAATTGTGTATTAATATAATCTAAGTTTGGACTAAAATGATTAGGGGAAGCACACTTGTTAGTGCTGGAAAATGAAGGCAACAAAATATGAAAAACTGCTTCAGGATAGTTTACTCTTATAATTTAACAGTAATAATTAAAAGTCAGCATTGGAGCATCTAGTCTGACTTACATATCATACAGATAATACTCTATGAGGCCTAGAAACATTAGTTAACTTAAAGTATTTCAGTCTCCAGAGACTACATTAATGATAAATGTATACTACTTAAAGGGCTATTCCCAGACCCATTCTCTAGCCCAGTAGGGGCCAACCTTTTTGGAAAGCATATCACAAGTTAGAGCCACATCCTCCCTAAAAGCCATTCTAAGCCCCTCTCTCTACCCAACCTACTGCTCTGTTTTCTGCTCCCAGCCCTGTGCTCCCTGCCCAATTTGCTGCTTTGCTTTCTGTTTTCTGGTCTATCTGCTGTGGTGCTGCCTTTTCCCGCCCTGATCTGCCACATCCCACAGAGGCTGCATGTGCCACCGTACTGCAGGTTGGCCATCCCTGCTCTAGTTCCCACTGACCAGTCACATAAAATCCCCTTAACTTGCTCCCCAGCAGTAGTCCAGTCCACCTCAGGTAGTCTCCTGAGCATCAGGCCAAGGTTGAGTTTCTCCTTAGCCTGATCGTCCACTTCTGTGCATTCAAAACTCAGCTGGACTACAAGCTAAAAATAGAAAGTTCATCAACACCTGGATTCCAGCTCTTCAGTAACTTATTTCTTATCTCTACTGTTTATAATCAAAGCCAAGCATAATAGGAGATATAAGTAATGGGCAGACTGATTTCTATATTTCTAGAAAAAAATGCTTCTGGATTCCCCCCAGCCATCAAGCATAAGAATTGACTGTAATTAACATTTTAATGCAGAACTGAAAGTGTTTTGAGCATGCTGAGGACAATACAGGCCTTCTCAAGGCTCACAAAGAAAAAGGATGAACAAGCAGACTCAAATTCAGAGATTGCAAGGCCAGAATAAACCACCACAATCATCCAGCCCAATTCATGCATACTAAGACCATAGCATTTCTTCAGAAACTGAATAAAAGCATATCTTTATAAAAATACTTAACCTTGTCTGAAAGACTCCAAACTATGATGAAACCACCATGTCGCCTGATAAGCTGTTCCACTGTTTAATTACACAGCTCAAAAACTGCAAGTTTCAAGGTTTAATTTGTCTAACTTGAACTTCCAGCCACTAGGTCTCAAGTCCTTATCAGCAAGGTCTAAATGCTTCCCATTGTCAGATGTGTCAGTACCTATTTGTGGGGGAGAGTGAATGACAGTTGAGTGGCTTCCTTGAGTAAAATGATTGTTTATGAACGCAGGGGTAGTGAACACAGTGGCTCAAGAGGCACATACTTGTACTTCAATGCAAGTGTTCAAGTCATGTCTCCTTATAAGGGAAAAATAATCATAGAAGGGGTAGTAATCTCAGTCTTCTCTAAGAAATGTTTATCTTCCGCTTAAGTCTTACATTACATTGCTTGTTTTCCAATTCCTGAATAATTTTTGTGGTCCTTTGTCTATGCCCCCCCAAATGTCCACACCCCCTGAACTAGACAAAATATTATAGAAGTGACTGTACCAATGCTGTGTAACGAGGCAAAACCACTCCCTTACTTCTATTTGATATGGTCTTTTTTATATATCAAGCCACAGCTGTCCAACTGACCTACGGCCTGTGAGAGATTAAATTACAGCCCATGAACTTCCACTAGGGTGCCACTCCCCACATTGCTTCTGCTGTTGTGGCAGCAGCTGGAGTATCCAAAGCATGCAGTATGGCAGGAGGAGGCCCAATAAGCTTGTTGCCTGCATGGTAATGGTGGTGGGGCTCATGCAGCAGCAGCAGCAGCAGCAGCATGGGGGTTCACTCACACAGCAGTGGGAGGGCTTGTGCTGCTTGTGTGGCAGACAGGGACGAGGAGACTCATTCACAGATAGTGACACGAGGAGGTTTGTGTTGCTTATGTGAGAAGAAACACCAGGGAGCTGTTTGGGTAGCCCCCATAGCATGCAGCCTATGCACTGTGTGCGCCATGGGGCCCATAACCAGTGCAGAATGTAGCCCCTGGCCACTCTGAAATTGGACAGTCTTCTTATTAGCCATTTTTGCCAAAGAACAACACTGAGTCATAACTAACTATAATATCCCACAAGTCTGCCTCTACACACTGGTTTTCAGGACAAAGTCTCCCACTTTGAAAGTTTACCCTATATTCATAGTTCCCAAACATACCTTGCATTTGACTGCAATTTAAATCATTTCATAATGGTAACTTGTTATTTTCATATTTACTACGTCACCGATATTTGTGCCACCTGTAAACCTTAATGGCCAAGATTTTACCCTATTATATTAATAACATATTTAATGATACTGGACAAAAGCTAGTCTCCATCTTACCACAACAGAAATTCACTCACTGACATCTTCCTATTAATTACATTTTGAGATCTGTCAATGGGATAGTTTCTAATTTAGGCCGCTAATTAATCCCACATGATTCAAGAAAATGTTTCCTTAAATTGTAATTTGTCTAAAAATAAGAGATAAAAGAGAAAAGTTTAAAAGATATAAATGATTCAGTAAAAGGAGGAAGAAAGACTCAGAAAAACAGAATAACACAAGAATTTCTCCCACTATGAAGCATTGCAGGAGAGATGGAGAAGAGATCAAAACTGGAAGAGCAAAAATACTGCACAAAAATTAATTAAAACCCCTGAAATTATGATAGACAGGGACAGGCAGCTACTGAAACTAACTTTTAGAACTTGAGTAAAATGCTATAGGGGAAAAAAAGCAGTAACCAAAACTTATGAGATATAAAGCATACAAAATCATAGCAAAAAATGCTTAGGAGAAACAATATCAATCCGAACACCTCATAAGCATACTGGTAAAAATATCAAATAAATTAACTCAATAATAAATCAATTAATGTTGATATTTTATTGTGCGATGCTTAGGCTGGCATTGCTTATGCAAGCTAGTTTTTCCACTTGCATTGTTTTTGCTACTTATATAGGGTTTTGCATCCTATGCTTTCGTCTTCACTGTGGTTTGGTTGCTATGACCTAGTTTCACATTTTTACTGCTTTGTATCAACTTAAAACCAGTGAAAGATGACACTGGTATCAAGATTCTACTTCCTGCAAAAAAGCCTTAATACTATCTTCTTTCTGCACCAAGAAAGATCTGCTTTTTGGATTCCCTAGGGGTGGCATAGTGGGAATTCAGGAAGGCCATAAAACAAGGAACGTTAAAAGAAAAGGCAAGGTTAAGAGACTGGGTCAAGTTAAGCATAAATTCTGACAATGTTGCAAAAATGGTTAGAAAAAGTTTAACAAAAAAGCAGAATGGGCAGGATGAAGAGAGAAGCAAGGATAACACCTAGATTTCTGAAATTTGAATCAGAGTTAGGACCTCAGTTAATAAGAGGATTGAAAAAATGACTATTTGCCAATAAAATGAAATTTTAAACGATTAGGTAATTGTTTTGCTTGCACGTGGAAGATGATGAGTCAAGGCAGGGGTACAAGCGGGAGATAAAGAGAACTGTAGAACTGAACAGTATCTGCATAGAAATAAGGGGCAAGTTAGTAATGATGAGATGTCTTGGAATGTGAGGATATAAGGGAAACCTGCCAAGGACAGAGCCTTGAAGTTGTTCACAGACAAGTGAATGGGAAGCTGTAAAGTTGTTAGAATAGAGAGACTAGCAAGCAGAGAGGTATGTTTTAAGGCATGAGTGCTGGTTTCATGCCTGAAAAATAAAGCAGGAGGAAGAGGGAGAGAGACTCAGGTCTTGTCTACAGCAGGGATCTTCAGTGACCATAAACATCTTTGGCAGGATTGTTATAAGCAACCTCATTTGTGAATTGAACCCTTATCTATGCTGGGAATTTCAGTTTTGGCAGCAAGGTTATTAAAGTATAACTGAATCTATACAAACCTCTAGTAAAGACCAAAAAAGCCAATAAAGGCAAGACTTTTGTTCAGTTAGAGCTCTCACCAAATTTCTGCAGCAGTAAGCTAAGTAAGTGGAGTTGTATCTGACTGACCACATGAAGTTTACTTTGTTGCATTTTCACTCTATTTTAGGTGTGGGTTTGGGTACATTATCAAGTTATTACAAAATCATTTAATTATTCCTATACCAGGCCTGCTAAATACCAAAATACTCTGTATAAAAATAATTTTCATTTCCCCTCTGCATAGATGGAGCTAATGAGTCCTTTGCCAAAGACTCAGGAGGACTATTTTATCTAGGAGGATCAACTCTAACAAGACAAAATCAACAAACCTTTAGACCTATGTCATTATCATCATCATAATCAGGGGAATCTTCCATTGTTTTAATGTGAAAGCATAAATCATAGATAACATTTAAAATTTAAATAAATATAGGATAAGTTTAGAAATGTTAATGAAACTAAGTAGGTTCACGTAGTTTTTAGTAAAATTGGAGTTGTACAAAAATGTGCACAATGAAACGCAAAACTATCTGAAAGGTGTTTACAAAGAGGATGGAGCTGTTCTGTTCTCAGTGGTGGCAGATGATGGAATGAGAAGCAATGGTCTCAAATCACAGCAATGAAGGTTTAGGTTGGATATTAGGAAAAGCTTTCTCACTAGGAGAGTGGTGAAGCACTGGAACAGGTTACCCAGAGAGGTGGTGGAATCTCCATCCTTGGAGGTTTTTAAGACCCAGACAAAGCCTTGGCTAGGATGATGTAGTTGGGGAGGTCCTGCTTTGAGCAGCAGGTTGGACTACATGATTTTCTGAGGTCCCTTCCAACCCTGATTTTCTATGAAACAAAGAAATACAGGGCTGCAAAGGTGCTTCTGTTTAAGTTAAATATTGAGAACTCTGTTAACATGCATAGGGCATGTCTACACATGCATTCACACTAGCTTAAATTTACTGTGCAGTAAGTGGAAATAGGCCAGCATCTACACGTGAAGATAACCTTGGACTAAATTCAGTCCCAGGTCAGAGCAGCCTGCCATGTGCCCCTGTGACCACTGGTGGGAACTGCAGCCTGTGGCCAATAGCTGCAAGCACTTGGGACTAACTACTCCCAAGTTGAAGCCAGGAGAGGCAGCTAGCCAAAAGTCCTGGAGCTGTGCTCAGGCTGGACCCCTAGTTGCTCAGCAGACCCAGCAGGGAGGCCCGCTGGGCTGCTGAGCAGTAACGTGTCTACACATGTTACTGCACAGTAAGTAATTGGGATTAAGTTTGACACCTGCATGATGCAGGTATCAAATTTATGCTCAAGTTGGAATAGGTTGTCATATTTACTGTATGGTACAGGTGTGCAAATGTAGACATGCACCTGTACTGTGAAGTAATTTTGGTTACTGTTCAGTAATTGTGCACATGTAGACATGCCCATAGTTGTTCTGATGCATGTGTAACCTAGCCAATGGAAGGACGTATGGAAAGAATCACATCTTAGTAAATTGCTAAAGTATAAAATACTCTGCTTCAATGGACAATATTCAAAACACAAGACTGAAGACTTTGGGGATCATAGTGAACAACAGTCACCAACACACTAAGAATCAACCGCTCCAAAATGATCCAGGTTTTAAAAATTAATATAAAACAATTAGATGAAACAAAACTCCAAAGTTAAAAGAATAATTATCTATCATTTGTAGACTTTTCTAACAAAAGACTCTACAGCAGAAAGTAATCTACAAAAGAAAGACCAGTTACCTGTTAATTACAGTAAATAGTTATAAAATAAAGATTTAAAAAATAAAAGAGCCAAACAACTTTTGCCATTATTATTCCCATTGCGATAGTATCCCAAAAGTATTAGGTTATGTAAGAGAAAAAGAATGTAATTTCCATTTATTCATAACAAATGTTGTATTAACTGTGAAAGTGAAATAATAATATACTGGAAAAAATCAAAAGCAGTCATTCTACATCCACTATAAGTAAAATTCTTATTTCATGAAACAGTATTCCCCTATTATTTTTCAGAAATTAGGAGTGATACATACGCTATACTGCCACGTAGTGGTAAGATGGATAATAATGCTTTCTACTTGAAATTTTCTATCTGACATCCAAATGATTTATAAATGTTAATTAATATAGCATAACAAGGGACATAAAGTACAATATTCCTGTTTTACAGATGAGAAAATGGAGCACAGAGGTTAAGCTACATCTGATGTAGCGACCTATAAGTTTATCAGGGGTGACCACCAGGATCTGGGGGAACATTTGTTCACCAGAGCACCCCAAGGGATGACGAGGTCGAACGGTCACAAACTCCTGCAAGACCGTTTCTGGCTGGACATAAGGAAGAATTTCTTTACTGTCCGAGCCCCCAAGGTCTGGAACAGTCTGCCAGCGGAGGTGGTTCAAGCACCTACATTGAACACCTTCAAGAGTAAATTGGATGCTTATCTTGCTGGGATCCTATGACCCCAGCTGACTTCCTGCCCTTTGGGCAGGGGGCTGGACTCGATGATCTCCCGAGGTCCCTTCCAGCCCTAATGTCTATGAAATCTATGACATCTAAGGAGGAACAACAGGAAATTTTCCTTTGACTTTAATATGACTTTAAGGGGGACTATACAGACAAGACTTGAACCCACAGGCTAGATACAGACATTCAAAAAGGCTAAAGCAGAACTGATCCAACCTTCATGGCTTTCTATGAAGTGTGTAAATTGGACCAAAAGGAAACAGAAAACACATTCACCCCTGAGATGAGGGACACAGATGCCTGCATTGGCTGGAGCCAGCAAGATGGAGCACTCACATGCTTCCCAGTAAGCTGGAGACCGCTCAGGGCAGCTGAACGCAGCCAAGCTGCCCACCCCTGACTGGCTGCCTGGCACATGCCCTCTATCCCTGCTGTCAGCTCCAGGGAGGTGGGCGGCAGCAAAGAATCTCTCCCCAACCCCACTTCCGCTGCCAGTGGCAGCAGAGGGGAAGGGGTAGAGGCAGAGGCCCCTACCCCAGCCTTCCACAGTTGGTGGGAAGCATGGTGGGGGTTTCCTGCCTCTCCCCCCCACTGCCTAGCCCAGCAGAGTTTCTCTCCCTAGCCCTGCCCCCTACTGGCTGTCAGAGGTGGAGGCCCCTGCCATGCAGACTCCCCCCCAGTAGAGCTGGGGGGGGCTCCATGGCAAGGGCTTCCCTCTTTCCCCCACTGCTTGGCACAGCTCTCTCTTCGGCCCCACCCCTTGCCAGCTGTGACCAGTGGAGGTAGAGATGGAGGCCCATGCCATGCAGCCCAGGCCCCAGCTGTTCTGGCTGGGTCTCCACTTGTCTTCAGGACTACTCCCTTCATACTCCTAGAAATCTGACTTTGCAAAGTACAATACAAGGAATTAAGGGTTCTGAGAACTTTGCTGGACTGGACACAAAACTTACTGCAAAACAATTAGTGCCCAAACTTAGGTTTTTTATAAGCATTCCATGATTTTTTGCTTTAAATGGATTCAAATTAACAAATTTGCTTGGTAGTTGTGGAAAACTTCTAAAATATATTTCTTAATAAGATTTTTTTTGTTGTATTCATCTAAAGGAGACCAATGTCACTGACAAATTCCATTGTATGACACATCAAACTAGCTAGGCTTTACATCAAGTAGTACAACTGCTTGTTCAGATTTGCCATCAGAAGAAGCAGAACTCTGTATTAGTATCAAAGCAAGGTACCCTATTACGTAATTCTGCTAAATAATAAAATGTTACACAAGGCAATTTACTACTGCTCTGACTGTTGCTGAAGTCTGGTGTCAGTGATTTTGGCCTGCTTAAAATCCTTTTTCTATTTTGTACTTTCAGGCGACACCTAGAGGCTCTTTCTTGCAGGTGCTAGATTTATCTTTTTTATTCAAGTGCAGACTATGAAGATCAGATGACGTAGTGTCTATTCTTAATAAAAATGCACTTTTAATATTTTCAGAATGAACACTAATGTTATTATTTTAAAGCAGTGATTCTCAACCAGGGTGCTGTGAAATCCTTTTAAGGATGTTGCAGGTTTTGGGCAATACTGGCAAACTCTTAGGTGTGCAAACACCTACCCATGATTCAACAAGATAAACCAGGAGTTTTCAAATAGGAATTAATAGTGTCAAAAAATTCTCACCTATTGTGGTTTTCCTGAATTCCTTCCAATAGATGAATTTCTCCATTATTCTTCTGTTGTCAAAAAATGAGTGAAAGTTAAGACATGGAATTTTCTGCAGAGTGCCAGGAGTTTAATAAGATTCAGAAACACTGTTTTAAAGGAAAACTCTAACAGTGTAATCATAACACATCAATATAATCACAGGATCATAGGAAAGTAGGGCCAGAAGGGACCTCTTAAGGTCTTCTAATCCAGCCCCCTGCTCAAGGTAGGATCATCCCTGATTAAGCTCAGCTGATTATGCAAGTTTTCAAGGATCAAGATTCCACAACATCTCCAGGTAGCCTGTTTCAATGCTTGACCACTCTGTCAGAAAGTCCCTCCTAATCTCCAACCTAAATTTACCCTGCTGCAGCTTGAAGTCAGTGCTCCTAGTCCTGTTCCACACAACCACAGAGAAAAGCCCATTTCCATGTTTTTATAATCACCCTTCAGGTACTTGAAGACTGTTACCAAATCCCCCCAATCTTCTCTTCTCCAGGCTAAATAACCCTAGTTTTATCAGCTTTTCCTCAGTAGCCACAGAGTGTCAGTTTTTACTTTCTATACACAGCAAATTCAATACAGAAAGCAGGGAACATATGGTATGCAACTTGTCATGGAACAAAAAAGGCTCTTGAATCTAGTGCAGAAAGAATGAAGTTGTATAAACTCATGTTATTACACTACTTGTTCCAAGCAATCCCATATTTTTTCCAGAACTGATTTTGTACATTTTTACACAGGGTTTGAAATATCTTCCTCCAGAAGCAGATTCAGGGAGGTACAGTGGTGTATTCACATCCTATATTAGCTGCATACTGCACTGGTGCCCAATCTTTTCATCCTGTGGGCTAGATGAGCAATGCCAGATTGGTCCATGGGCCAGATCTGGTGTGTGAGTCCCGATCCAGCCACACGGCAACACCCTGCCTGGGGCCTGATCTACCTGCATAGGGCTTGGAAATTTGGCAGCAGGGTCCCAGTGGCCATCTTAATTGCCACTACTACCCTGCTGCCAAGTTTCTGAAACTGTAGAGAACACCATGGGTTGGATGATATAGTTCCACAGGCCGGATCCAGCCCATGGGTTGGAAGCTGAGCACCTGCATCTACAGTGAGCTCTCCACCACTATGAGCTTTTGTCTCAGGCACTAATTGCACTCTCTAGACCAGGGGTGGGTAATTATTTTGGGTGGAGGGCCGCTTACTGAGTTTTGACAAGCCATCAAGGGCTGCATGATAGGTAGTCAGGGGCAGATAAATATTAATTTTCTAAATTTTAAGGGGCCCCGTGGGCCAGATAGAATGGCCTGGCGGGCTGCATTTTGCCCACCCCTGCCCTAGACCCATGAGTTCTCCACTGCATCTCCATTTTCAAAATCCCAGACCCACTCCTGTCTTCCCCACTCTTTGGAGTTTCCCTAGACACCATAATACAGACAAAACTCATTTGATTATTGTTTGGGCTGTCAAAATTCCCATTCTGGATTTTACAGATACTGCTCCAAGCTTCCATTGCCATCACATTTTCTCTAGTATATTAATGAGGAGGAGAAGGGAGAGTGCAACTGAAGTGTGTGTGGAAGAAAAGTGAAGGTAAAAAAAAGAGTCTCAGCATGAGAGAGAGAGAATGTACTGCTTTTGCAATGTACCTCATCATATTTGGTTTTCTGAATGACATCTTCAAATAGCTCTTGAGAACACATGTTTTCTGTTATGGCAACATATTGTATTCCCATCACATCCCTGAATTAGTTAGGAGTGGATTCTAAATCTCCTTTCAAACAATTTCCAGTACCAGGAAATGGAACAAAAGGCTTGGCAGCTGAGAAACTGAGAAAATGCTGGTCTTTAATCAGCCTGTCAGATTTTGATACTAATATCTTACTCTCCCTAAATATGTGGAATTTCCAATTATGTAATAATGAAAAAGCACAGAACATTCTATTATTAAATGAGAAAATAGTTCTGTTTCAATTTAATACAAAGATATTAAATACATGTATGTATGATTTAAAGAACATATATGTATGTCCTTAGTGTATTCAACAAACGCACACGGGGCATGTCCACACTTGCAGGCTTGCAGCAGCTCAAAAAACAGTGGTACAAATTGTGCCAGAGATTTGTGCCTCAGCACATGTGCCTAAACACACACTTTGGTGTGGGGCAAATTGTATGCGGCTGGGTGTAGGGGTATGTGGGGTGTGTAGGTGGGTGAGAGGGAATTGGGGTGTGTTAGTGGGTGTGGGGAAATGGGGTCTGTGGGTGTGGGGGGCCCGCCACATGCCCCCCCCACACACACCCTGTGGTGCACAGCCCCAGTGCTGGCAGCATCATCCAGGTGGGCTGGTGGGGCCATGGCCTGCTGCACCACAGCCCTGCAGCTGGTGGTGCCGCCTGATCTGGGGTCTGCACAAGGCAAATAGAGCCAGCTTAACCTGGTCTGGCCTTACCTGGCCTGCCCTGCTAGCGCGCGCCTTCGGACAAGACCCGTGGCTGGTGGCAGGAGCTGTCCCAGTCCTATCCAAAGGTGTGTGTAGCAGTGCAGGCCAGGTTGGGCCAGGCCAGCTCTGTTCACCATGTGCTGACCCTGGGTCAGGTGGTGCCGTGCTGCCACAGGGTGTGCTTACAATGAGCCATGGCCCCGGTGGCCCAACTGGTTTGCCAGCACTGGGAGCAGTACACTGCAGGGGGTAAGTGAGGGGGGTGGGAGTCTGGCAGCCCATCTGTCCCCCCCAACAAACCTCACACCCACAAATTCCCCCACAAACCTCATACATCCATCCACAAACCCCACATACCTCCCGCACCCCCTGCCACTCCCCCACCACATAACAACCCACACGCCATACCCACAACATCCCCCCTGCCAGGAACCACACAGTTTCCCCACCTTCATGTCTCTACTCACCTGGGACAGCGCCTGAGTCTGGGTCACTGCTGCAGCTTTGCTCCACTCCTATTTGCCCCAGCATGAGGCAGTATGCTGGAGCAGTGGGGCACAGAGCAACCATAAAGATACTCTGGTCAAGTGCCAGAGCATCTCTCCGGAAGACTCAGCCTCCACCACTTTTTTTCTGCATGTCTTTTTTTTTTATACCAGGATATCCCGGTATCAAATTTAGAGTCCATACTGCAAATATGCAGCTCAGGGAACATTTTTTTGGTCTTAGTGTGCCTCCTGTGACATCTCAAACTGCTTTACGATACCACAACAGGTGCATAAGTGCTCATTTGGATGAACCCACAATGTCCTTTCTCCAAATCTTTATGCAGTTATAGTTTCATAGTTTCTAGGGTCAGAAGGGACCTGAACAGATCATCTAGTCCGACCCCTTGCCATGGCAGGAAAGAGTACTGGGGTCAAACGACCCCAGCAAGGTATTCATCTAACCTCCTCTTAAAACCCCCCAGGGTAGGAGCCTGCACCACATCCCTTGGAAGTTGGCTCCAGGCCCTAGCCGCCCTGACTGTGAAATAGCGCCTCCTGATGTCTAACTTAAACCTACCTTCTGCCAGCTCCTGGCGGTGCTTGGGGGAACAGTGACTCCCCCAGTGCTTGCTGATCCCCCCTGACTAGTTTATAACAGGCCACAAGATCCCCCCTCAGCCTTCTCTTTTGGAGGCTGAACAGGTTCAGGTCCCGTAGCCTCTCCTCATAGGGCCTGCCCAGTTGTCCCCTTATCATGCGAGTGGCCCTCCTCTGGACCCTCTCCATGCTGTCCACATCCCTCTTGAAGTGCAGCACCCAGAACTGGATGCAGTACTCCAACTGTGGCCTGACCAGTGCCACATAGAGGGCAAGGATCACTTCTTTTGACCTGCTTGAAATGCATCTGTGGATGCATGACAAGGTATGGTTGGCCTTCCTAACTGCTTCCCCACACTGCCGGCCCACGTTCATCTTGGAGTCAATGATGACTCCAAGATCCTTTTCCGCCTCCATGCTGACAAGAGGGGAGTTCCCTTACCTGTAGGTATGGTGCCGGTTGTTCCTCCCCAGGTGCATCACCTTGCACTTGTCTGTGTTGAAACCCATCCTATTCTCATCTGCCCACCCTTGTAACCTGTCTAGGTCTGATTGTATTCTGTTGCTTCCTTCTAGTGTGCCCACGTCCCCCCACATCTTAGTGTCATCAGCAAATTTGAACAGGGTGCTTTTTACCTCCTTGTCCAAATCACTGACGAAGATGTTGAACAGTGCAGGCCCGAGGACCGAGCCATGCGGAATCCCACTGCCCACGTCCTTCCAGGTTGAGAAGGACCCATCCACCACCACCCTCCGGGTGCGGCCCTCCAGCCAGTTGGCGACCCATTTGACTGTGTGGGTGTCTACACCACAGCCCCCCAGTTTCTTAATGAGAACAGGGTGAGAGACAGTGTCAAAAGCCTTTCGGAAGTCCAGGAAGACTATGTCCACTGCTACCCCTGCATCTAATGATCTGGTAACCTGATCATAAAAGGCCACCAGGTTGGTCTGACAGGACCTGCCACTGATGAACCCGTGCTGGTTGCCCCTAAGCATGCAGTCCCCTGCTGGCCCTTCCTGGATGTGTGCCAGAATAATTTTCTCGAACAGCTTGCCTAGGATCGAGGTAAGACTAACTGGCCTATAGTTTCCCGGGTCATCCCTCCTCCCTTTGTTGAAGACGGGAACCACGTTGGCCCTCTTCCAGTCCTCCGGTACCTCTCCAAAGCACCACGAGTGCTCATAAAGCCATGCCAGGGGACTTGCAATGACCTGGGCCAGTTCCTTTAGAACTCTAGGGTGGACATCATCTGGACTGGCTGACTTGAAAACGTCCAGCCCCTCGCGAAGCTCCCTAACGAAATCCTTGCTAACCCTTGGCCTAGGTGTGCCTCCCCCGGGGCCCAAGGGGGGCACAGCAGGGAGGTGGCTGTCCTGGTCCCTTAGGAAGACGGAGGCAAAGAAATCGTTAAACATGTTAGCTTTGTCATCTGGTGTGACGACCAAGTTTCCCAACGTGTCCTGCAAGGGCCCCACATTACCTGGGACCTTCTTTTTACCTCCTATGTATTTAAAAAAGGACTTCTTATTGTCCTTAATCTGGGAAGCTAGTCCCTTTTATTTATTTATTATTATGATGATGATTATTTTTGAAAGATATACTTTACCTTCAGGATTATGCAAGTATTTTACTCTCACCCCCACTCCCCCAGTTCCCCCCAGGGATGATCATCTAAATAGGCTCAGAGACTTAAAATGGACAAAGATAAAAGACTTGGAAACATAGCCTGGTGTGTAGCCACTCCACAATTACTTTTACAAACTGTAGTTGGACTAGCACAGCTTGTATCTGAGAGTTCAGGCAGGACCTGATATAAGAGGGTACAGGGTATCTTTCTTTACCCAAAATGTAAAGGTTAAAGAAATGGCTTACATGCTTAATTAACCATATATTAACAAGTGAAATACATATAAGTATGCCATGTAAGGCCAGTCTTTTAGAAACCACTAGAACTACTCACATGAGTAAGGGGAGTCATCTGTTATAGCTGATTATAGTTCTTCTTGTTCTTTTTTCTTCAAGCAAATGTTTGAGGTCTTGGAAAAATAAATGCTTGAGGATGCATTCTTTTTCCTTTTTTTTTTAGTTGTATAAACACAGGTGGACAATAGTGCTGAAATAAATACAAACCACAACTAAAACTAGAGAACTTCAAAGATGAGAATCACTGAAGTTAAGTTTTATACAGTTCTTAATATAAAGATTGTAATTTTTGGTTCCCCTCAGCCAAAGATTTCCTGAAGGAAATTACAGATATGAAGCTCTTTCTTATATGAACTTCTAATCATCAATTGGCAGGTTAAATGTAAATTCTGGACCCCAGGATGCATAAGCGACTGGTAGGGGGTGCACAGGGGTGCACATGCTCCCCCTGACGGCCAACATTGATACTGTCAGTAGAGCTGGTGCCCCTTTGACAGGGCTGCCATCGTTGGTGGCTTCTGTCAGTGCCCCACCCCCGATTCAGGAGGTGCCAGTCCCTCGTGCCCAGAAGAAGTTCATATCTTTAATTGCCCAACTAATACCCTAGCAAACTGCATACAAAAGTGGGGCAGAGCTGCGGTGAGAAAGAGTAAATAGAAATTGATTTTTTATTTAGACTAGACATTAGAAAAAAGTTCTTCACGGTCAGCGTTGCCAGATCTGGAACAGGCTCCCAAGGGAGGTTGTGCTTGCCTCATCCTTGGGGGTCTTCAGGAGGAGACTGGACAGGCACCTGACTGGGATCACATGATCTCAGGTTTGGTGACCCTTTTCTTGCCTGCCTGGGGCAGGCTGTCCAACTATATGGCTCCCTGAGGTCCCTTCCAACCCTAGAATCTATGAATAAATATTTAATTTACTATGTATACGTTTATATGCATTGGTTGTATGCTTTCCTGCTTCAAAAAAAAGGTCTTTGAATTGAAATATAACCTAGATCTCAGTGTCCATGGCCTTGGTTGTATTATTTATGTTAAAGTTGTGCATGCTCTATATTATTCAGGATCAGTAGGTTTGAGAAAGTCTGAACCTTTGAACTACTGTCCTACTTAAAAGTGTTGAGCATGCCCAGTTGGCGTAAAAGTGACATACAGGTTTTGGCACCAAAAATTGAGAAAGAAGAGATGCACTTCCTGAGGTGATTAACCTCATGACTGGATGAAGTTTGAAAGAAGTATCAAAGGAGTGATTGACAGGTATGTGTGTTGTTTGAAGGAATGATTGGTATAAGTTGTAAAAGTACAACTGGTATGGAAAAGTGGTGTGATTAGAGGGCTATGAAAGAGCCCGAGCCTGAGGTTCTGCACATGATTGGTGTGTGACTGGCGACATGTGACTGAAGGTGTAGGTCTGTGTGTGTAAGTGTGCAATTAGTGTGATTCATTTGAGAGGAGTGGATGGATCTATTGGCATAATCCATTGGTTTAGATAAAAGTTGTTGATTGCTGAGTGTATCTTCATTGGGTGCAAAGCTCCCTACTAGATGTTGTAGTCAATCCCAGACTGGCTAATCACTAGTCGCTGATAATCACCACCTTTGGAGGGTAACATATTAGCCATCCCTATTAAAGGAGTGAAGCCTCTGCATGAGAGGAATACTTCTGGGAGAAAGGAGGAAAATTATATTCTTTGACTCATTGTGGCTAATAGAGCCTGTGAGTCCTTGTGAGAATAAGCCCAAGCCTACACCCACATTGTTGCAAGTGTGAAGGGAGACAGGGAGCTTTGCTCTCTGGCTTTTACTCTCTCCCCTGTAATCCTTTGGTTTTTTCCCCTTCCCTGCTGATTAGCTCTATATTTGACATTGTTGATTGTTGTTTGTTAATTAATACTGTGATAATAATAGTCTTGTTGTTTCCAATCTATAATGGAGTCTGTTGAATTTGTCCAAGTCCCTTTGTCACCAAGTTAGTGCAAGGCCATAGGTTTAAAATTGGTAAGAGTAGGCTCCTCTACCACTTTCATTTGCTGGGTGAGTTAATTAGATAATTTGCATAGCCCCAGTCAACAGAAAGAACATGTTTTCATTAACAGGGCATTTGGAGAGCTAAATTCCCTGGCTTCCATGGAGCCACAGATTATTTTAGGCTACTAGGACTGGAAGGGTCTTCAATGGTGCAGAACAAAGGGGGGGTGGCAACCTACTGCACATGTGCCACAAGTCTGCAGTCTCTATGTGCAGCATGGGGCAGATTGGCAGGGGGATGGAGACAGGCAGCACAGTGGCAGACTGGGCAGAAAGCAACGGATCAGATAGAGGAAGGAAATCAGAATGGCAACTTGGGGAAAATGCAAGGCTAATTTGTGGCATGCCTGCCAAAAAAGTTGGCTTCCATTGTTCTACAAAATTACTACAATTGCAGTCAGTCAAGGAATTTATTGCATGGCTCTTTCTTGATATGACTATAAAAAGGGATGATTTGCAACTGAAGAAATAGCATTTAGACTGAACCATCAGTCACTTGGAGGATAAGTTAATTGAGTTAATTCGCTTTGACTACTAGTGCTGCAGTTTACAATACAGACAAAAGGTGAAACCCTGTTCTCAACGAAATCACGGTCACACTAAAATCAAGGAGTTTGGCCACTAATTTCACCCATGGATTTAATCCTTTTAACAAAAATGAATATTCATAGTTAGTTGCCTACAAATCCAGACAGCATGCTGAAATGGTTTAGTAGAAAAAGAATCATCAATGAACTGTTTTTAAAAATGACTTCTTTGAGCAAAAATCGGAGAGCAGAAAAATTCTCGAAATGTTTTCCTGCTGGTTTAAAAACTAAAACTTGAGAGTCAAGGCAACAGGGATTGTACCAGCCTGTCACCCATCGCAAAGACAGCACCACTTTAAGCCAGTGGGGAGGTCAACATCATCTCCTACTCTCCCCTAGTGCACTTCCCGACCTGCCACTCTGCTCACTGGTACCCCTGCCCCATTTGCTTTGCTTCTTGCTCCCTGCCCCATCTGCTGCTCTGTACCCTGCCTGTACTGCCTTCTGTTCCCTTCCTGATCATAGAAATCAGTCAAAGAAGATGGGTTGGAAAGGACCTCCAGAGGTCATCTCATCCAGCCCTGAGGCAGAATCACCCCTGTCCAAACCATCCAATACAAATCCCTCATCTAAACTCTGACACATCAGACCTAACACCTTAACTTGCCATAGGTAAAGCAGAGGAACCACAGCAGCCAATGTCTGGCTTCTGTAAAAGGCTGTTAATATACACTCAAGAGATCTTGGGAAGGCGGCCATAGCTCTGGCTACAGAAGAAGGCAAAAACCCATGCAGGCCTCACCAGTGTGACCATGAGGTAAAATCCCTTCCTGACCCCTAATCTGGCAATCAGTCTGACCCTGAGCAGAGGGGAAAGAAGACCCTCTAGCTAGAAACCTGCAGCTTTACTTCCAGCATTGGGACTCCCCATCCCTGGCTGTAGTCAACACCCAGCACCTCTGACGGAGGCTTGAAGACAAGGAGCAATGGTCTCCAGTTGCAGGAGGGGAAGTTCAAGAAGAATGTGGAGAAGCTTGAGAGAGTCCAGAGAAGAGCCGCTTGTATAATGAGAGGTCTGAAGAGCAAGCGTTATGAGGAAAGGCTGACAGATATGGGGCTGTTCAGTCTATAATAGAGAAGACTTCGGGGGGATTTGGTGGCAGCTTACAAACATATCAGGGGTGAGCATCAGGGGCTAAGCGAACCCAGTGCCCCAGGGGAAAACGCCCCTCAAAGCACCACAGGGGAAAGCCAGGATCAATGGTCATCAACTCCTAGGTTTCAGACTGGATACAAGGAAGAACTTTGGGGTTTGTGTAACCGGACTCTGCAATAGACTCTTGGGGTTGGTGCAGGCACCTGCCCCAGATCTTCAAAAGGAGGCTAGACACACACCTTGCTGGAGTAGTTAACCCCACCCGTCTTTCCTGCCCCATTGGAGGCTGGACCCTGTGACCTTCCAAGGTCCCTTCCAGCCCTCAGCTTCTGTGAATCTGTGAAGTTCAGGCTAGATATGAGGAAATACTATGGCACAAGCGCAGTGAAGCCCTGGAACAGGCCACCCAGAGAGGCTGTGGCATCCTAGTCCATCCTGGGAGGTTTCTAAGTCCTGACTACACAAAGCCTATGCTGGGATGTTATAATTGGTGACAGCCCTACTTCAGACAGGTCCCCGCTAAGCTCCATAAGTGAGATCCCTGCCGGCGCGTGCGCACTGCAGCCTTCCCCTCCTCCCACGACACATGCTCTCCACCGCCGCAGACACGGAACCCCAGAGTGCTGCTCGACTACCGCTTTGTCCTCTAAGCCCCGCCTCCAGTGGGCGCATACGCAGTGCATCGAAAGCCGTTTCCTTGGCAGCCGCTGTTGTTTTCGGCGCAACTATTGTGAGCAGCCGGGGGGGAGGGGTGAGAGAGACCAAGTGAGGAAAGAGGGAGGCTGCGGGAAGCAGCGGTGCCACCGCCAGAGGAGATGCGCTAGCCTCGGCCAACGTGAGTGGGGTTCCGCCCGCGACGTGGGGCCCCATCCCCAGCAGCCGGGGGGTTGGGGAGGAGGGATCTGAGCGCGGCGCCGAGCGCGGGCCGTGGCGAGAGGGGCTTCGGCAGTACCACCGCGGCCCCACGTTCTCAAGCCGCACCGTTGCCTCCCCACCCCCCCTCCCCGCGAGGCTTGTGGTCTGCTCCGAGGAGGCGGGGCGGGGTTCAGCTGCTCCCGGCGGATGACGTCACGCGCGGTTCCCAGGGGGTTCATTCCCCCCAGCCCCAGCGCCCGCCGCGCCTGTGCGGGGCAGCTCCGTGCCAGGGCTCCAGGTGGGCGCTGGGTTTCTTTGAGGGGAAGGGGCTAGTGAGTACTCCCTGTTTTGAGTGAGCTGCCCCCCAGGGCTGAGTGGAATTACCACCTACAGTCCCGGCTACCCTGCTGGGGTCTCGTGGTCTGGCTTTGGAGCATGTCTGGTGGCAGTGTCCCACAGTCAACCATCACACTTGCTGAGCGCCGTTCCAGCGGGAGCGGGTGCCTTTAAGCACCTTGTTGCCTATTCAGCACTCTCCTAGGGCACCAGAGTGGCAAGGGGCATTTCCTGACAGGGGCTGACTAAAAACTGCACTGTGGTTTAGTACAGTTAAGCTCATGTCCAGTGAGCGCTTTAATAACTCCATGTAATAATTGCAGTCCAGTGATTTGCAGCTGTTGCAAGTGACTGTGTCCAGGTCCGTAGCGCAGTGAGATCCTTTTGAGTTGGTACTAGCTTGATACAGTGTTAGGAGGCGTTGGACTGTCTTAAGGTATAGTAACATTTTTGATCATGAAAGACTTGATTTTTTCTTCTAAACAGGGCTTATGCAATTTGATCAGTTTGAATTGGGTAATTGCATCCTACCAACTAAATTATGTCATGACCCAAATTGGATAATAGTGTCTAAGTTTTCTGTTGAATAGAATTTTTATAATATGTATGCTTTTACTTCATCACACACTGTATAGTCTGTAAAAAAACACTTGAGATCTTCAGAGTAAAAAGTGTAACTTCTTTTAATTTAGAGTAAGAAGTATACTGTTGCTTCAGTATATATTTGTACAAACAATAGTAGCTGACTTGAGGCTGCCATTCTGAAGATTTGATTTGAATAGAAGTTGGAAAACTACTTTTTAAAAACAGGATAGATTGGATATTGGGAAAATGGAAAAGAAATTAGGCAGGAAGATATACAATAAGCCATTAGACTCTCTGGATGCAGACTACTGTTTTCTTTTTATTACTAGCTGTTAGGAATATAAATCTATTCTGAAGGATTCATAGACCGCAAGGCTGAAAGTGACCTCGGAAGATCATCAGGTCTAGCCACCTGCACTAAGCAGAAAAGATAACTGGGGTCAGGTGACCCCTGCAAGGTGACTGTCCAGTCTCCTCTTGAAGATTTCTAAGGTAGGGATTTCTAGATTGCACCGCCTCTGGAGGCAGCTTATTCTGCAGTCTGGACACCCCACCTGAAGAATTTTTTTCCTTATCTTGAGCCTGAATCGATCTTCCAGAAGTTTGTGGCCATTACTTCTGATTTTCCCCTTGGCTGCCCTGGTAAACAGTTGCTCACTGAGTGCTTGATATACTCCCCTAGTGTAGCGGTAAGCTGCTACCAGGTCCCCTCTCAGCCTTCTTTTCCTCAGGCTGAATGTCTTTTTTTAATGTTTCTTTAATAGGAAGCAGTTTTCCAGCATTATTAGCACTGGTCAAGGGAAATAATATTGTCAAGATAAAAAAAATTAGAATTAGGTGGACAAGATTCTTTGGATATCTTTTATTAGACCAACTAAATTGTTGGAAACATTGTTCTTTGCAAGCTTTTGAGCACAAACACCCTTCTCCAGGCATAGGGAGAGAGTCTGCTGTTGTTTTGTGTTTTCCTGGAAGGAATAGAAGCCAATATGCAAAAATGCAGGTCTATGAAAAAGCAAAAATACATGGCAGTGAGGATCAGACCAAGAAATCCATGGACCAACATACATATTCTCATAGAGCCAACAATTGCCCTAAATGCACCAAGAATGCTGTACTATACAGCCAAGCCCTTTGATACCACTGAATTTGTACCGAGCAGGATACCTGGAATCGTTGCCTCGCAAATCTCAAAAAGGGCTTTCACTCAACAAGGATGCTCCTCCAGAGAGAGATCACACTTTTGAAAGAGCCACCTGGATACCACGTGAAGAATTGTTGAAGTTCAAAGAGAAAATCCCTACGAATTGCACCTTTAGTTATGACATATCAACCCTCCCCGGAACCTATACGGAAAATCCTCAAATAATTGCAACCCATACTAGAAGAAGACTCAATTCTTAAAGATACCTTCCCAGAACCGCCCATCCTAGCCTTTAAACAAGTGCCAAACATTGCCATCCTTATTACCAGAAGCAAACTTCCTGTGGCCCAAAGTGCACTCAAAGGATCCAGACCATGCCAGGGCAAGAAACGTAAAGCCTGCCAACACATCTCCACCACTCTTACAATTACTACACCCTGTAATGGGGCCTTCTTGGGGCTGATTTAGCCCAGAAACAAGTGGGCAGGCCATGGTTAACTGCCCACATTCTCACCCACCCATCTTGTTAGAATTAATTAGTTAATAATGTAATTAAGCAGGAGGCTGCCAGTTTCCTGCCCCGATACCAGGGGGCACTATCTGTGGCTCCATTCCTCCCCTACACCACAGCCCAAGCCACACAGATGGCATCTAGGTGTTATCATAATCACCCCCTCCCCACCCTACACTGGGCCCCCGAATCCTCCTAATTGAACCCTGTCTAGATTCCTTTCCTCAGGTGGTCTCATCCGCCTTCATACTAGGCAACATAGCTCCCTGAACTGCTCCTGCTTCAGGAGTGGTCCCTCCAGAACCTTTCCCTCACTAGCCCTGGCCCACCTCCAGGCCAGTCAGAACTCCAGGCCCTCAGCTCTTGGGCGTCCTTTGCAGCAGGCCCCCAGCCCTTCAACCCTTCCAGTCCTGGCCCTAGCATTGACCAGTCAGGGGAAGTTCAGACAAGCCTGAGTCTATGGCCTTTTCTTTCTCTCTGGGGGTCCACCCTCCAGGCCCTCCAAACAAGGGATAACCCACCGGGTTGTGGGGCCTAGGGGTGATAACTGGCTTGGCATTTCCTGGGGGCTCCTGTACCACCAGGCCACCCACTCCTGGCAGAGTGCAGTTTTAGGTCATACCCAGAACCAGGAGCTTCTTTACCATCCCCTACAGCTCCTCCTTTACCTCCAGATGATGCTAGCAGCCCTCCAGCCAGGCAAAACTGCCTTGTTTGTATGGGCAACCCTAGGTTCAAAATGGCTGCCCTCATCAGGCACCTGGTAGCTGCCAGCTCCAGCCCTTTAAAGTGGCAGGCACAAACAGTGCCCTGCCACACACCCCACAACAGGACCCATCACCATTTCTGGATCTTACACCTGCACCTCCAGAAATGTAATACTGTACATCTCATCTAGTGCACTAAATGTCCTGCTGGAAAATAGGTAGGAGAAACCAAACAACAACTGTGCACCAGAATGAATGCACACTAGAAATCTATCAAAGACAAAAATACCCAATTGCCTGTAGGTGCACACCTCTCACAAGACAACCACTCTCTCTCTCTAGTCTCCCAGTTCTAATCCTCAAAGGGAATTTACAAAATACCTTCCCTATGAACTTCACTTCATAAATCTACTGGATACAAAAATCATGGACTAAATATAGACATTCGATTTATGGCACGTTATAACCTGCCTGCCATCTGATAACCCCAGGTAACCTCTCTACAATTTACCAGCTGCGTTCTATTATCAGGTCAACATTTCCCCCTTTCTCCTGCACCTTCCTCTCTTGCATCTATTGTCTCCCATGTCCTCTGATCATCACTGCCAGGCATTTTTATTTTCACAGACATGCATTTTACATATTGGCTTCTATTCCGTCCAGGAGAACACAAAAAAGTTGACTCTCCCTATGCCTGCAGAAGGGTGTTTGTGCCTGAAAGCTTGCAAAGAAACAATTGTTCGAACTATTTAGTCAGTCAAATAAAAGATACCACATTTACCCAAAGAACCCTGTCTGCCTATGTTCTTAGATCAAGACGGCTACAACCAACACCTCTAAAACATGCAAGAATTAGTCAGCAAATTAATCCCAGGAAAAAATTTATAGACTCAGTTGTGTTACTCTGGTTACTGACCTTTAAATCCTTCCTATTCTAAAATGAGATTACGCAGGGTGAACATCCTTGTTCTTACTATTGATTAATGAGCTATATTTATACCTCTTCTGCAGATGATTGAAGAACATCTGTGCCAAATGTTGCATAAATCTGATCTACTGCACATAGAAATAACAGTATTAACACAATACATTTTCATTTCATTGTCTCAAAAAAGATATTCACCAGGAAGATGTGCACACTGGTCAAGCAGAAGGAGCTGTCCATCAGGTGGAAAAAGTGGTAGGGAGGAAATCAGCCTAATTGGTAGACAGCACAAGGAAAAAAAATGCCTGTCTGTGGCTAATAATAGCTAAATAAGTTTGCTGGTCATTTTGTGGGGTGATTCGGGGGTGTATTAATGAAGTTATTTCAACCATCTAGGGCATACCTACCTTGAGTAGGTATGCCATATACATATTTTACTTTTCATACAATATATTACTTTGATTGCATCATTTATAAAGCTTTGAGAGTAGCTTGGCAGCTTATCTGCCTTTTAAAGTAGCACATGCTTTCTTTTTCTGTTTAATTTCTACTCTGCAGTGTAAAAAAGTTAGTGCAAACTCTCTCTTCAGTGTAAGTATAAGAAGAAAATAATTATTTTGTGTCACATAGCACTCTTCTTGGAGAGTAAGAAGTATGCCTTTCATTGCAGCATATAAACTGAATTGAATGTCAAGTGTTTCAATCTAGCATTTGATTTTTCAATATTGTTAATCCCCAAATTCATAAGATTGACGTGTTATAACTTTGAAATTCTTTTAATTTTCTTCTGTTTTTTTATATTGACTTTCTTTGTATTCTTGAGATCTGGAGGTGAAAAGTGATGTAGAACACTGATTCTCAACTTCTAGACCCTAGGGCCATATTTTCTGGCCTATGGGCCTCCTCTTGGGATCCAAAAATTTGGCAGTCAGGCAGTAGTCTCTGGTTTAATTACTTTTGCTCTGGAAGCTATGGCAATTAATGCCACCACTGTCCCCTCACAACTAAATTTCCAAACAGGTGGGAACCCCTGGGGGCTGGACAATATGGCCTTGCATGTGGGGATGCTGTGCAGCCACGTCTGGTTTATGGGGTGGGGGCACTCTGCAGTTGAATCTGGCATACAAGTTTGGGCCAGCGTGTAGGGTTGCTGCATCTGGCACATAGGGTCACACCAGCAGGCTGATTCCATACTGGACCTGGCCTGTGGACTGACCCTGCCTGTGGGATCTGGCCCAGCGGCCAGCCCCACACCACTTCTCTGGCCTGCTGGGCCTGCAGGTTGAGTATCACTGTTGTAAAAGAACTAGCTTGTGGTGTTGGCATTTAAGGTTCACTTGAGTCATATTTTCAAGCTTTACTACACAACAAGGAGGGACAGAAACTGAAAATAAACTAAAACTAAACAGAAACTGAAAATAAAAGAGTAGAATTTTACTGTACAGTAGTGTCCTTAGAGGTGAGCAATAGGTGTACCCCGTCTGCTCTTTGAGCAGATTTAGAGGGGGCACCAGAATGGTGGCCCCCATGAAGCCTGTGCTGTGGAGTTGTGAAGCTGCTGTGTGGGGTTTCTGTGCTGCAACCTCAACAGAAGCAGTACAAAGTTGTTCCTAGGTTGGTTGCTGCAGTCGGTGCAGTGACCCAACACACACCTAGCAGCAGCAGCAGAACTCCCCCTGCATGAAACCTTCCATTTTACCTAGGGTGCTGAAATAATGATGCCTCTGCTTCTGTACCTGCATTTCTCTGGAAGTGGTGTCTTTATGTAAAATATCAAGTGTTTTGAGACTTGAAATAAAATCATTTGAGTTAGCAACCCTAGATGCTTAATTACTAAATTCTTGGTTACTGACATGTAAATTAACCAGCAGCGTAAGTACTCAGCAGGCAGGCTATAAATCACTGTTTCCCCCTCTTCTCCAAGATAGTTTCCGGTGTTGCTAATTACACTGGAATGAACATTATTTTCACTTGACAAAGGATGTGATCATGAGAATCCTGATTTGAGGTCAGGAAGTAGGGGGACGAGAGGCATGTCGGGATGACACAAGTTTATAGTATTAATTCTTTAAGTAACATCATTAATTAGAATATTCTGAATTTTGTTTTATTTAGAATGCTGAACTTTAAAAAAGAAAGGTGTAGCATACTGAAACAGTCTTAGTGCAAGACTGAAAATGCGACCAGGTGAGAACTTTTACATGTTGATTTACAAAATGCATTTTCTTCATAAATTTGGGTGCAAATGAATTATCTGTATCTGTTGATTGTTAATATGAATATGTTACTTATAGGTAGTGCTTACTGATGCTTTCAAGTTATCTTTAGCTTTATAAACTTTTAATTTAATATTTGTAAAACTTTGTAAAATCCACAGAGGAGTTATATGAAACAGTGAATGTGAGTAGTTCCTAGTTGGGTATAACAGAAAATTGTACACTATTTTTCTGTATGCTACTTACCCCCAAATAAGACAAGAGCCTTGTTTTTCAAAGGTACACTATAGCAGGGGAGAAGAAGTTACAGCTGAGAGAGCTAACTGCATACAGCAGCTCGCTTGCCCTTAAGCAGCCCAGTAGCTGTTTCAGGCAAAAGTATAGTGTTAACCCTTTCACAGACACTGCTGAATTAGCAGCATCTTTTGGCTTCTCCATTAAAACTGGACTCCACCTCTGCTCCTTATTGGGTGCGTCTACACGTGTACTTTACTGTGCAGTATACCATCACTGTCTACATATGCATGACAGTTAGGGCACATTAAATGAATGGAACACACCACTGGATAGCCAGATCAGATGCAAGTATTGTCTCATGGTGTATCATATTACTGTGCTTAAACGCACACGTAAACAGTGATGGGCACAAATTGCCCCCGGTCAGCTGCTTCAGCAGGGAGCCAGACTCCTGTTTGCTGCTGAGTCATGTAGTTCGGCAGTTTTTGAAGCAGCGTGGTGTGGGCAACTCATCCACTGCCCAGTGCTATCACCCAGACCCCAGGCTTGATCCCCAGAGCCTGTGCCAGCTGGAGCCTACTTCCTGGGCACCATGCTCCACAATACCAGGCAAGTGCTGCCCAGGACCTAGAATCTAGGTCTGACCCCCCTGGGGCCACTGCCAGCTGGAGCCTGCCCCGTGAGAACCATGCCTCACCCAAATGGGCACCTGTAACCCATGCCACTACCCAGAGCCCAGGCCTGACTCCCCAGGACTCCTGCCGGCCGCTGTCATGTTGGGCTCCCCACACACTGACACACAAATCTGGGGGCTTGACTGCACCCATGAGGAGGCTGTGGACCTCATCGCCATCTAGGGGGTGTTGAGGTCTAGTGGCAGTTTAGCCAGGCAACAAGGGCCAACAGTCACGTTTATATGGCTGTAGCCTGGCAGATGCAGGAGCGCAGAGACCAGCACTCTGGCCACCAGTGCTGGGTCAAGGCCCTGAGGACTCAGTGGGTCCGTGTGTGGGACCACAACAGGTGGTGCATGGTTGCCTTCATCCAGGAGCTGGACTGCATCCTGGCCTCCATGGACCTGTCACATGTTCTATAGACCACCAGAGCCTGAGCCAGGGCTTGTGGGCCAGGAGGACTCTCCAGAGGAGGGCCCCTTGGGGCTTCTGTGTCAGGTCCAGGTGCACTCCCTGCCCTTGGCCTCACCTGGCCGTTCAGGCAGCTACTTTAGGAATGGGTCACCTCTGAGGAGGTGGACAGAGTGGGGATAGCCCCTGCACACATCAGCTCCAGCTCCTCACTGGAGGGAGCCACTGCTGGGGTAGCCAGGCACCGCACTGTGGCACCCTGGGACAGAGCCAGCTGGACCTCCTCTCCACAGCCAGGGACAGCTTCGGACCACCGGGAGCGGCTGCCACACCCACCCAGTAAGCACTACACAGGGAAGTGGGCCAGGGAGGAGATAGAGCACCACAGCCACTTGTGCCCACACCAGTTCATTCCCCTGTCCTCAGGCTGCACATCTGGAGCCAGTGGTCCTGCATGGTGGACGCAGGGCTCTCCCCTCCCCTTCCTGCCATGCCTGGCTGAGCTGTACCCCCAGTCCACTGACCTCTTCCCCCCCCCCCCCCCCCAATGAGGCAGGAGGCAGTGCAGAACTTTGAGCGGCCTGCAGGCTCCCAGCTAGGCAGCCAGGGGCCTGTTGCAGGCAGAGAAACTTGTTCATGGCAGTGGTGGTCTTCTTGGCCGCAGCGGTCAGGGACTTGTAGTGTAGGCAGATGTACTCCAGGCAGCTGCACATGTTGCCTGGGGTGCCCTCAAAGCTCAGGGCCCCATACTAGGTTCTCAGTTGCACCTGGGGAACTATTGTGATCATAGCCAGCAGGGCATAGTGGGTAGGGCAGCCTGTGGAGCCGTCAAACAGCTCATCTCAGCATCCCCAGGTAACTTTGACCAGGGGCATGCTTAGAGGCAGGAGACGTGCAGCAGGGACCCTGGCCTGGGGTGCCTCTGGAGAGGGCTGCTGGGAGGAGGTGGCCACCAGGTCCATGTCTCAGCTGGGTGGGAGCCCCTCACCCCTAGAACCTGGGCACTATGACCCTGGAGGCATGGGAGCAAAGTGCCTTGCCTGTAGGAAGGAGAAGCAGGAACGGGGAGTGTGGAGTTGCTCCAGAGCTACTGAGGCAGCTCTGGCAGTGGCCAGCCATAGCCAGACCTGGGTTGGGTATGGGGAAGGCAGGTTGCCTGCTGCAAGGAGCCCACCTGCCCCTGCTGGGGCAGTGGGAAGAAAGGCTCGCCTAGCAGCTGCCTGTGGAAGTGCCTACCCAGGCAACTTCTGTGGGCACCGGTGTGTACATGACTCCCAAACTGGGAGTGGGTGGTGCACAGCTCCTCTGTATGGTGCATGTTACACCTGAAATGTTGCAAACTCTCACAAAGAGCCTCTCTGTCCTTGCTCTGCAGAGCCAGCTGCTGGACACTGGGGGAGACCCACCTGTTGCCGGTAGAGGTGGGGGCCCTAGGGACACCATCACTGTCTGCAGGTGTGCTTCACATGCACTGGCTGTGTCTGTGCTAGAGCCAGGACTTGGCAGCTCTCCTCGAGTGGCTGGTGAACATCTTAGAGGAGCTGTTTGTGGATTCCTGGGCTGGGCACTTCAAGGACCAGGAGGTGGATCAGGTGCCTCTTGCCCTCCAGCAGAGGCAGGTCACCCTTGAGGAGAGACATCTCACCCTCCTAGAGAGGCTGGTCAAGGCCACATCGTGGTGCGCCGGGCAGTGGACGCCACCGAGCGTGATCAGCGTGTCTTGGATATGGTTCTGGTTCTGATGATCTCTGTTGTGCAACCTGATGTCCAGGCCCCAGCCCAGACTAGGCCTTGACCTGTGCATCTGCATCAAGCATCCCAGTGGGCATGGGAGGTGATGCAGTGCCACCTGTAGTGACCAGGGCCCCCTACTTCAGATCCTAGTTCCCCAGTGGCTGGGTCCCCCACCAACCCCCCATTTATATGCGGCCTTTAAGCTAGAGATGGGCGTGGCAGTGCCAACTCACCATGCGGGGGCCCTGGTGGCCTCGTCCCCATGGAGGAGGAGGGAGAGCAGGCTGGACAGCACCTATCCTCACCCCTGGGGCAGCCTGTGGTCCACTGGGGTTGCCATGGCATCTGGATCCAAGGTGCTGGTGGCAGAGGCTGAGGTGACTCCCTCCAGGCTCCGTGTCATAGGTGCCTCCTCCCCACTGCTCTCCTGGACACTGAATAAGACTCGTAAATAGTTTCACAGGGAAGAGGGTGCTTTACGGTTGGTGCATGTTGGGGTGAAGAGGGGGTCTCATTGGGGAGGGAGGGAAGGACAGGGGTCTGGTTGGGGGTGTGGTTTGTGTTCTGGAAGAAAATAAAGGTTAGTATTTATTGCAAACTGTCCACAGTGTGCATAGTCTTGGGGTTGCCCTGTGGGCCTGAGATTTGTGGGCAGCCACCCTGGCGCCCTACTGCGGGGGGGGGAGGGGTGGAGGTGATCTGCGAGCATGCGGTACCTTCACGCACATGGTACCCTGGCCCTCGCTGCTGGGTGTACAGTTTGCCCAGGGCCTCTGGGTGGTGGTGGTGGCAGAGGGAGTTGGTGCCAGCACTGCTGCAGCAGGGTATGCTCCTGGTGACAGATATCCTTGGTGTGCCGTGCCTCCACCCAGGCCTCCTGAAAGATCTCCCACCAGGACTTGAAGAAGTTGTGCAGCACACAGGCTGTGGTGATGACCTGGGGGATGTTGGCCTTGGCAAACTCAGGGCAGGTGAGAGTGCACCAGTGTCCCTTGAGGTGCCCAAAGTTGTACTTGACCAGTGTGTGACTCTGCCTCCGGCACCTGTTGAAGTGCTCCTAGTATAGGTCAAGGTGGCCGTTGTAGGGGTGCATGAGCCATGGCTACAGCAGGTACATTGAGTCCCCTGTGAGAGATGGGATGGTCACATCTGCCAGCTGCAGGTTGGGGACTCGTGGTGTGAAGTGGTAGGGCTGAGTTCTGGAAAATCCAAATGTTGTGGGTGCTGCCAGCTCAGCCAGCACAGGTGTTGGAGAAGATCCCTCTGTGATCCACCATGGCTTGCAGCATGATGGAGTGGAAGCCACACCAGCTATAGTAGAGGTAGTCTCCTTGGGATGGGCAGATGATGGGGATATATGTCCCATCGAGGGCCTCAATGGGAGAAGTCAAGTGGTTGGAAGCCCACCAGCACCTCTAGGGAGTCAGCAACCCAGACTACAGTGTTGCCAGCCCATCCTGGAGGGTGCCACAGACCTTGACAACAACCTGCCCTAGTGTTGCCTTGCATACCCTGAACAGGCTGGTGGGTGTAGAGAGCTTCATGAAGGTGGCGGTAACACAAATCTCCACATGGAAGGGCTGGTGCATAGTGGTGGGGTGATACTCTAGGTGCAGGCCAAGCTGCTAGACTAGCTTGCGGAATATGGGTTGGGTCATGCAGAATGAGTCCAGCCACTGTTCATTGTCCCAGGCATGCAGGATGATGTGGTGCCACCAGTTCTGGCTGGTGGGATGAGCCCAGAAGTGGCAGGGCCAGAGCACCATGAGCTCATGGACAATGGCCACAGCGGTGTCCATGTGGGTATTATCAGTGACACTGCTGTGTTCTGGGAGGTGGACCAGGTAGCTGATGGTCTGTGAGCGGCAGGGCACAGGCTGGGTTAAGGGCCTGGGAGCAGGGCCATATGGCAGAGTGGGGCAGATGGGGTCAAGCCCCACAAGGGCCAGACAGCGGTCAGCACAGGTGTGGAGCGTGGCTAGCGTGGTGGTGAGCAGAAGGCCATAGTGCTGGTCATCGCTGCTGGGGGAAGGGTGAGGAGCGTCCAGGGGGATGGTGAGGAGTATCCGTGGCATGCACATGTAGATGTACCAACTATTTCAGAGTGAAGTACAGTCATTCTTGCAGTCAGTACAGCATCTCCATGGTTCTTTTCTTCCTTGCTTCTATTCTGAAGAAGAATATCAGTTTCCCTGCTTAAGACATGCATCCTGCGTCAAGTTTTGGGCTTCACAGTTCAAAAAGTATGTAGAGAAGCTTGAGAGAGTCCAGAGAAGAGCCACACGCATGATCAGAGGTCAGGAAAAACAGACCTTACGACAACAGGCTGAGAGCCATGGGGCTCTTTAGCCTGGAAAAGCGCAGGCTCAGAGGTGATCTGATGGCCACCTGTAAGTTTATCGGGGTGACCACCAGTACCTGGGGAAACATTTGTTCACTAGAGTGCCCCAAGGGATCACGAGGTCAAATGGTTGTAAACTCCTGCAAGACTGTTTCAGGCTGGACGTAAGGAAGAATTTCTGTACTGTCCGAGCCCCTAAGGTCTGGAACAGTCTGCCAGCGGAGGTGGTTCAAGCACCTACATTGAACACCTTCAAGAGCAAATTGGATGCTTATCTTGCTGGGATCCTATGACCCCAGCTGACTTCCTGCCCTTTGGGCAGGGGGCTGGACTCAATGATCTTCCAAGGTCCCTTCCAGCCGTAATGTCTATGAAATCTATGAAATCCTAAATTTGGAGGGTTAATTTTGAAGGAAAGGTGTGTGTTCTGTGTTAGTAAATGCAGTATATTACGCAATAATTTTGATTGGTTGCCATTATCAGTGGGATTTCTTTCTCTCATTTTGCTAGGTAAATTAAATAAATTGTGTCTTCTGTCCCTAGTACTATAGTGTTTATGTAATGTCATAATATGATTCATTGTTTAAGCAGACAAATCTCATTCTAACTTTCCTCTGCAGTGGAGAGTGAAGCTAAGGCAAAAACCAAGGTCCGTTTTGAGGAAATCTTCAGGACCCATACTGGCCTTACAGACAGAAAGAAATTAAAGAAGAAAAAGTTTCATTCTCAAGAGAATATTGCAGTAAGTCTGACAATCTGAAAACAGTGTTTGCTTGCATTGCTGAAAAAGATAACCATATTTCTCAGTCAGAAAAATGTGCTTTAAAGAGTCAGCAAACATTTATGCAAAAAGATGGTGTTTGCTGTGTAGCGGAGATCTTTTATTTCTAATATATGACTTTGATATTTACATTGCATAATAATAACCATACTGAATACTAAGTTTAAAACTAAGAGTTTTACTGCTATATGAAGGGTGCTGTCATTTATAGTGTAATTAAAAATTAACCTTATATAGCGCCTGCTATGAAACTGATCATTAAAATTCTGTAGATACAATTTTTAGTTAATGTTTCTGGCAGCATTTAAGGGGGGCATTTGTCAGGTTCTTCAAGAAGTTCACATTAACTTCACTGAGCATTTCATGTGTGATGAGCAGGGATCTGGGTTTTTTGTTTCTCATGGAAAAATGAAAAAAACCATGGATTTTTCCCTTTTACTGAAGGAAAACGCAGATTTCTCATTTTACCGGAGAAACCTGTGGATTTTGCAGTTTTGCAAAGCACTCTCTGCAGGCTGGCAAGGAGTTGGGAGGGAGCGCGATGAGGGCAGTGAGATGGGGGAGCCATGTGCATGTATATCCCATGGCCTCCAGGCAGCCTGGAGAACAGCTTCCACAGGAAAGGGGTGGTGGGGTGGGATTGAGGCCCCCATAGTAAGGGAGGGAGGAAGTTGGGCATGGCTGGGGCTGTTGTCCAGCTGGGGTAAGGGCTTGGGGCCTCGGGACACAATATATGGCTGCAGGGCCCCAGTCAGGAGTGGAACAGGGTGTTGGAGGGTAGTGAAGGGAATGAGCAAGTCCAGGGGGCTGTGGGGGAGAGTGAGGGGCACGAGTAGGGCCAAGGGGTTATTGGGGGGGCAGGGAGGAGTGAGGGGCATGAGCAGAGTCAGGGGAGGGCTGTAGTGGGGTTTATGCTTTATCAAGTGTGGATTTATGGCTTCCCTGGGTTTATTCAAGGTAATTAAGCAATGGTTTGGGGTCATCCCCAAGCATAAATTTACCGCAGCCAGAGAAAAGCCCTGCAGTTTTGGAGCATGGGTGGGGAGGGGAGGCAAGTCATGGAGGGGCTGTCTCTACAGGGGGTGGGGTTATGCAAATAATAGATGCGGGGGAGGTAGAGTGATTCTCAAAGGGCCGGAAATGTAGAGCATGGGCGGAGTTATGCAAATGATGGAATGAGCATGGGGAAAGGAGTGGGAGGGTGGGATTGGATGTGGGGTTATGCAAATAATTGATGGGGCTATGGAAGGGAGGCGGGGTTATGCAAAATAACAAGGTGGGAGCAGTGGGCTCCCTCTACCTTCCCCCCTCCCTCCTGCTTCCATTACTGGACTGAGCCCATGTTGGGGCTCAGTCCCCTATTTGCTCCCTCTCTCCTGTCTCTCTCCCTTCCCCTGTGCGTCAGGATCCAAGGGCTTCAGCCTTGTTCTGTTCTTGCAGGTTTCTTCCTTCCCACCCTGCCCAGTGGTTTCTTGCTTTTTGCAGAGACCGTCTGAAATTGTGGTTTCTGTGAAAATTGCGAAATTGTGATTTCAGTAGATCCCTAGCAATGAGTTTGCAGAATTGTACCAGTAAAATAATAATAATATTATTAATAATAATTAGCTCTTAGAACAAATAACATGCCTGTTTAAAAAAGTATATTAGTTGTCTTTCATGTTGGTATCAAAGGTACACTTACTAAATTTTTCAGTGGTATTGATATGCAAATAACGTGCAAACAAAATTAATTCACACTAGAAACTCAGGGAAAAAAATCTGCATTATGTCTTAATCTTTTATCTGCTTCTGTTTAATTTTATGTATCTGAATAATCCCAATGGAATATGCATACTTTTAATTTTGAGCACACATGGATGGGGGGGGCGGTGTGCACGCGTGCCTTTAAGAATCTGGAAGTTTGTGTGTTACATGTATATGAAAATATTGTATCTCTCCCAGTTCATCACTAGATGGCATTTTTGTTTCTGGTGCATCACTACTTTACTGATCTGATCTGAGTTCAATTTTTATTGTCCTCATTTTACAGAAAAGAATAAAAGCTTAATATGAGCAGTATTGCTCTTCCCAACCGCTGACTCATACTATTTTGCCGCTTAAAAGTGATACATTTGGCTTTGAGTTTTGCTTTCTGTTTTTTTAAGTTTTTCATTCTGAGTTTTTCTGTTTTGTATTTTTTCCTATCTTCTCACCCATACCAGACTTTAGAAGTGTATTTATTTAAACTCGTAAATGTTTGAGATTAAGGGGTTGATTCTTTGATGTAAAATCAATATAGTCTGTGTAGTATATAGTATGTTTAGTATATAAATGTTTTCTTCTCTACTTAGTTGAGAGATCCTACAGTCTGTTTTTATACTTGCATAAGGATAGATAGATTCTTTTCAGGTCTCTTTGACCTGTGAAATAAGAGTTTTTAAACATGTCCTTTTTAAGTATTATGTGAATACTTTTGACCATATAATTGTACATCAGTGAATGAATTATATGTCTTCTAGAAATATCCTTGTATATCTGATACTTAATCATGCTTTGGCTTGAAAATTAGTTTTCTGTTCCATTTGAGAGGTATTTATTTGGGGAAAAAGGCTTTGATGGATATTTATAGTATTTCTAAGTTGCCAAGGAATCCTTATAATCATGGAGAACTGAAAATGCAATTCAGTGCTTGCAGTCACTAGCATATACAAAAGGTTAGAATACAAAGAATTCACTGAACATAAGATGGATTTAACTTTGTGTATTTTGATAATGCTATAAATTAAATCTCAAAAAAAAAGGAAAATACCACAGAACCAAAAATATGAGAATAGCAGATAACACATTCCATTATAAGAATTCATGTTCAGTTGCTTATAATTTTGCTGAACTTTAACCAGCCTGACTGACAGTTTCCATGCTGCATGTCAGCCTTAGACTGATTTTTGTTTTTCTGCAAGAGCTTTGGCAAAAATGGTTTGTTTGTTTGGAAGAATGAAATGAGAGAGAAAGTCGCAGACCAGTCAATATGTTAAATGTGACTTTGAAGCATTCAGTTTCTTGATGAAGTCATTCTTGCATTTTGGTTCCCAATTCTTAGTTCCTTAAAGAAAGCTACTTTTTTGAGTTACAGAGGGTTGTGTCAAAGCCAAAGATTTGACAATTTTGACTACATCTTTTTTTTGTAATTGCTGATAGGTTAAATAATTTCACTCAGACTTCACAGGTAAAGACTGCTCTATAAAAATGCAGATAAGGATGTGGGATAATCCACCAGAAAGCAGTTGGTGTTTCTGTATGCTTTATCTTTTTTTTCCATTTTGGTTTATTTCTACCCTACTGCCCTTTTTAGCCACTTAAAATATTATTTTCTTTCCTTTTCTTTATCTGTATCTCAGAAGTTATCTACACATAATCTGCCACATCCTTTTAGATTATTGACTTTTTAAAGAAAAGGATGTTATTGGTCTCCCTAAGCAGGAAAATGTTAAGTGCACTTGATGGGCATTTTCATGATTACATGCTGTATAGTTTAAACTATTTTTAGCCATACATAGCCAAAAATAGAACCACCTACTCAGATTGTGCATGTGTACAGCACTATTAGACTTGGGGTTATTGCAGAAGTGGTAAACACTATTATACAGAGTTCCAGTTCCTGTTTTCTGTTAATTTACATTCTACTTCTAATATGATGGTTTCATATCTTAGCATGAAAATTTTTAATTATTTTTTTCGGAGTAAAACATGGGGTTTTTTCTTCATCCTTTTTCTTTGATGTTATTTTCCCCCAGCATATCCAGGGTATATACCCAACTTATTTTTCAACATCTCCTATGTTTTTTCCACATCTCATCATAATCTTTTTGTAATGTCAGACATGGCTAAAACAGACTCATTTCAAGGATACAAAGGAAGCTCTGGCAGCTCTGATAGTTGAGGTGTAACTTGTAGCTTATAATGGAAGCATATGGTTTACAGATAAGAATAGTGTTCTCCTTCTGGCCCAGCCAGATGAGAGGTTAGTTATATTCACTTTCTTGTTGTTCAGAGATAGTTATCTAAAATTTAGAGATTTCCAAAAGCTGCCTTTGCAGCCATATGCTTTGCCTGTGTTAGTGGCTAGGCTTCTTCCCTTATCCCTCAGCTTAAGAACGTTAGAGCATGCCATGTAGTGGTATTATCTGGATAGGACAAGCACATTTTTAATGCCCATTTACTATACAGTGGCTTTAAAGAGAGGGAGAGATGTAAGACTAATATAATTTTAAATAGATAATTTCTCTTTAAAAAGTATTTTAAAAATCTTATTTAGCCTTTCAAGTAACATATATAACAGGGATTATCATTGCAGGAGTTTGAAAACAGGTATAAAGGGACTTTTAGCCATTGTGCTTTCCCATATTTTTGAAAGGTGGAAGGTTTCCAGCAATAAGTGAAGGGAGTTTCAAGGTTGTCTTAGTTACTGAAAATAAAGCGTCATGTGATGGAAAAGGTGGATTACATCTAAACCCTACAATAGGCTTCCTTTGATCAAAGTCCTGAGCCCACGTGGACCCCCTGGGAGCTCTGCTGTCTGTTTGTGTGGATCCTGACCCTTGCAGGGCCAGGTCCCTAGTCAGTTTGCCTTGGTGTCTGTGTTTTTTACTTAGCATTAGCAACAACAGAGCGAGCGTTTTAAAAGAAGAGGGGGGAAGCATTTTGCAAACCACAAAAATTGGTAGAGGGGCAGGTGTATAAACTGAAATGGCTTTTAACTTTTTCATTTTTTAAATCAGCTAGATTTTGTGAAAGCTGCTGTTCTTTTCAAAAATGGCTTATGAAAAGATTTTTTTCCCCCCAAAATCATAAGGGTTATCACTTTAGAGTCAGCAGTTCTTTCAATTTTAGCAGCACTGCCTTTTTAAATGTACTTTCAGTGTCCAGCTTCGGCACCCAGTGCTCAGAATAAAAAGGAATCCGTAGTGTTCAGGTTGCAGTTTATGTCACATTTGTATTAAAATATCAGATTATGTTCTGCAGATCTTTCAAAGTATATAACATCGGCATATCATTCTGAAGCAGTTCTGTTCATCAAGAGAATTCTGAATTTTACTGTGTGGTGGATATACATACTAACCCTCCCTCCCCCCCCCCCAAAAAAAAAAAAGAAAAGAAAAAAAACCTACCAACCCTTGAAGTAAAAGTTTAAAGCTGCTTAAATACAAACATTTCAAGTTTCTTCCTTTTTAAGTGCGAGTTATATGTTACTATTCCATATGTTAATTGATAAGTTTAATGAATTTGATGCCTGCTTTCAGTTCTACCTCACATACTTTTGTATGTTATTAGTTTATACAGTTATATTTATTATGGTAATACGTGATTTATATTTAAATAATTTTCCATGTTTCTTATTTTTTAGCTTGACACTTTCAGCAATAATCTTGATCTTGTGAAAGACAATGGTAATGATGAGGCAATTATAAACACTTACAGTCCTCAAGACGAGAGTCCCCGATTTCCAAAAAACAAACTAAGAGACAGAAGTTCAGTTATAGAAAAAATAAACAATGTTGTTGTTAGTGGAGAGGAAAACAAGCAACCAAAGTCTGACAAGAAGAAAAAGAAAGCTCTGTTACAAGAACAACTTAATGAGGAGGAAAATGTATATGAAACTAAATTGGAGAGTTTTGAAAAAAAGATTAATGATTTTCCAAAGGAAAAAACAAGAAGTAAATCACAGACAGATGCACCTCATCAAGAAGGTGACAAAGAGATAAAAAGTGCCTTGACTGAAGCGGGAGAGATAACTGAATTAGAAGAGGAAGAACAGCTAATTCAAGCCTACCAGCTGCAAGTGGCTGAGGATGAGGTAAATGCAATTAAAAAGAAAATAAGAAAAAAACTTAAAGAACAGATGTCTGAATTCACCTCCAGTGTTCAAAGCCCTGAAGTTGTATTGAATAATGAAGTGGGCAAAAAGAAGAAAAAGAAGAAAGAAGTGCCAGTTGTAAATGAAGCTGAAACAAGGTACAATGGTAAACTATAATCACTGCATGTATAAATATTAAAATGTTTGATTTTTAACATGGGAAAGAGTTATCAGATAGAGCTGTATGGAATTTTTTAAACTACAAACTAGCCAGCTGATTTTGTGAGGCAAAAGATTTCCGCCACATGGTATCTGAAAATACTGCCAAGATTAGTATTTATTTGTAAGAAGAGAAGGAATTTTTTAAAGTATACATACTTCAAACATTTGTTCTACAGTTACTGTTACTATGCTTAAAGAAAGGTAAAATGAAATGTCTTTGGTTGACATTTTGGACAGCTCATAAACTGAAGAAATAGAAGCGGTTCCAAAATCAACATATTTTTAATGAAGAAAAATGGTAATGAGCTCTGTGTATTCACACAGTAGTATACAGTTACTAACAGTATATGTTGTGTTGCAGTGCAATGTCCCTCTCTGAGTTGCAGCACGATCCCATAGACAATGATCATGACAAAAAAAAATCAGGAAGACTGCTTGCATCGTGTTCTAAAGACGATCATGCGACTACAGAAGAACAAATAATGGAGGAAGAAGACATGGAGAAACAGAAACTTAAAGCTAAGAAGGCAAAAAAATCTAAAAAAGGTTTGGTAGTGTTGGAGTGATGTTGCACCTGTCATAGTCCAGGAAATATGCAAGAAGCAGAGGGTTTTTGTGGGTGATAACTTTTTATTGGACCAACTTCACAGTTAGGATGGGCTGTAATGCATTTAAAAGCTTGTCTAAGTCTATTCCAGCTGTGTAGTTGGTCCAGTAAAAGATATTACTTGCAAAAATCCTTCCCTTTAAAAAGGTTTGCAATTAAAAAGTTACAGGTAAAGTACTGGAAGATTTTTGTTTTTCCTCGGATATTTTGGTGTGATAAAGATGGCTTATGTGACCAATAATGTATCTTTATTTACAGTCCAGTGTATGTTTTCCATGCATTAGACATCACACATTTCCTGATGCAAAAATCACCCTTTACACTGTTGTAAACAATATACAGTCCTTCTAGGTGTAACATTCTCGATCCTGCTGTAAAATTATCCTGGGGAAAATCAGGAGGTAAAACTACAGCAAGTGCATCATGTCTATGCCCATTCAGAGCTACCCATTTGCTCAAGCAAGCAGATCATTGCGTGCTTGCAACCCCTTAGTGGCAAGATACCATAATATCTCCTGTTACAAGTAGCTACCCAAGCAGAATCGGTTCTCTTGTCCTTTCATTATCCAAGTGTAATATCAGTATGCAAAAGCTATGTAAATTATGCTGGTATAGCCAGGTTATACAGGGGATTTATTTGCTGAGAATCTAATTTGATACTCTCGTCTAAAGTGAGAAAATCCTTTAGGAGTCTTGGAGATTTAGCTTCTTGTGCTGTTCCTTGACTTCCTGAATAGTAGTAAGAATAATTACATACATTTAACAGTATAGTGTTCAGTTGTTGAAGTCATAAAATGACCATAAGAATAAATATTTTAATTTACTTGACCATGAAAGTTGCAGTGAAGAGCTTGAATGAACAAATATTAATCCATATGTAGTTAATGCTATTAACTTTAACACTGCTTTGTATGTTTGTGAAGGTTTATGGGTTTTAACACTACTTCATAGGTTTACTTCATATGCAGTTAATGGTATTAATTTTATTTTAACGCTTCTTCACAAATTGCTAGCTTAATGTAAAGTTTGCTGTGCAAATATGATACGATTTTAATCCTTAGGTGTCACTAGCAAAGCTCAATAACTTTTTCTTTTTTTGCTTTTTGTTCTAGTAATAGAAGAAAATGCAGCTATCGACGCACAGAATATACAGGAAATTATTAGGCCAGAAGCTTCAGTTCAATCCAAATTTGTTTCTGATGATGGTCTTGTGCTAGGGGTTTATATCCATCGATCTGATCGGCTTAAAACTGACTTGCTGGTATCGCATCCTATGGTCAAGATTCATGTGATTGATCAAAAGACAGGGCTGTATGTCAAGAAAGAACATAGGTGATTTTATTAATTTATTTTTGGCTGTTGTTTTAAACTGCACACCCACTTTTGTTTGGAAACTATTATTGAAATAAGCACTTCGGCCCATACTGTAAAAATTACACTGTATGTGTTGAGGAGGAGGGAAGGGGGTTGCGCGCACATGTACTTACTTCACTTTAAGCGATTGAGAGTTCTTATTGACTCCAAAATTTCCTGCAACTTAAGTATTTGCAGGAAGTGAGAACTGTTGTTCTCCTTTCTCTCTTCCAGCTGTAAATGTGCTTCTTTTATCAGAATAACAGCATGGCTGTCAGAATATTGCAGCTTTAAATCTAGCTGATTTATTTCTTCTCCTAAAAGATAGAGAGAAATTCCCAAACATTAGCTTATTAATGATTCTAGCTGAGAATAAACCAACAAAAATATTAAAGTATAAATAAGGTTACCTTTTGATTTTATGGAAAACATCCATAAGAATATTGAAATGAAGTTTAAGTTTCCCGTAAGCATTTAATCTTTCCTACTCCTTTTTGTGTTATTAACTCCCAATAAACCTGATGCAAACTCCCCTTGAAGTCTACTACTAATTAGTAATAATTTAATTGATTAAACCTAGTTAGAGTGACTTGATTCTTAGAACTGTGACTGGTCTTATTTCTCCATACAACGCCAGTAGCATTCTTCCTTCTTGTGACAAGGTATTTAGCAGAATTTCTAAATTCATTAGAATATGATAGGACTGCAGTGTGAGCATGACTGCAGTGTGTGCATGGCTCCTGTGGCCTTGAACTTGCAACCTCTGGGCTGTTAACCATGTGCCTTAGTGTCCACACAACCCCAGTCCCCAATAGCCTTCTGATCTAGCAGATTACTGGAATATTTTTCTCCAGTAGAATGCAGGACTATTTCAGACTTTTCTTCTATGTAGAATAATTAGTAGTAGTTGCAGTAATTTTATTTTTTGTGTTTTAAAAGGAATTATGACAAATTTAATTTTTTTTAAATAGTAACAGGGCGGTTTCATCATATTATGAACAAGAGCGAGTTGAGCACATTCTTCCTATTATGACCCAGCCTTATGATTTCAGAAAGTTTAAATCAGCGCTTCCAGAATGGGAAGAACAAATCATATTTAATGAGCGTTTTGGTTATTTTCTTCAAGATGCTGAAGGAAGCCCTAGAGTAATTCTGTTTTTTGAGGTAAGCACTGAATATTTTACATCAACATTTTCATGCTGCTCAGGCAGTACTAGGATATTTTTTGGTGGTACTGATCGTATAGCACCATTCAGAAAGTATGTTATGGTAGGAATTCTAAACATTGCTCAGTGGCTCCCACTGAAATCAATTGGACTAAAAATGGGTTTGCTTTAAGCAGTTTTCAAATCTTTCTCTTGGAGTTCTGTCCTGGCTAATGAATGGAGAGCCCACTTTGGGTGATGGGAGAGGAAGAGGGAGCAAAATATACTTGCTGACACACAGTGCTTCCAAGAAGAATTGGGGATCCCATACTGGGAGCGGTTGTCTTCTGCCTGTTGCACTGGGACTGGTGGCTGATAAGATGAATAGAGATGCTGTCTGTTTTTTTGTGGGGAAGGATCACTAACCTAGGAAGTTCAAAGGCTAAGGTTGTAGTTGCCCTACCAAGTTTTTCTATGTTCCCTTCACGAGCAGACAGGTAGTTAGCTTTGTTAGATTGAGGTCAAGTAGAGGGCAGGGTGAAATGATCTCTTTCTCATGAACCCTTGTACATCTTTGATTTAGTCAATCTGTAACAAGTCAACAACCTTTCAGTAAAGCGAGCTGCAGCTCGTGACCTGACTGGTGCCACAAGTCACCATTCTGCTCCGGCTGTTCCAGTGACAATGAACAGGCTACAGTGAGGAAAAGCAGTCCTCCATGCCAGCTGGATAAACTGGCTGGAGTGGTTGGAGGCAATTGGCACACCATTAACAAAATGATTAGAACTTCTTGAGCATGATCCAGTCTCTTTTGTGGACCAAATCTGGCCCATAGCAATAGGCTGAGGAGCCCAGGTCTATAAGGTGTATCTCTACCCTGTCTTCTATGTAACCCACGCATGCCAAAGCAAAACAAGATTAACTGGGTAGCAACTATCCTAAGGATTGTCCTGTGGCTCAGGGTATAGTGTGAGTGAAATGTTTCTCTTACAAGGTGGAAAGGGTTTGCATGTTTGACAAAAAAAATGTAGTTAACTTTTTCTCCTCCTTCATTCTTCACACAGTAATATTTACTTCAATTTCAAATACATTTGTGTTTAGAAGCAAAACTGAAAAGTATGTTGAGTGTAAATATTCCAATATTTACTGAGTGTATATGAGATGTTCTGTAGTATTAATATAAAAACGGAAACTTAGTACCATAAATATGTTTGATGTCCTATCATAAATGCTTATGTATTATAATATCACCTAGTAGTTTTTTTTATGTTCTGCGATACACACAGAATAAGTATTTCCACAGTACTAAGAAAAGGTCGTGGTAGCTCAGCACTGAAGTAATTTATATGTAGGAGTGTGCAAAGGCTTTTCATGGAAATATCTTTATGGTTAAAGCTGAAATCTTAGCTCGGATGGAAGACTACAGTGTCCATTAAGTCATTTCAATGAAATCAAGCACAAATTTGAGGACTGGTTCTAATTTTATTTATAGCATGTACTATATAAATATGCAGAAGTGGTCAGATGTGAAGAATGTCTGGAAACAAACCATGAAAATCAAGAAACTCATATCTAATTGATGAAGCTGAGGGGAAAAAACATTTTTTTTTGACCATACAGTTCTGTTTGGATTTAAAGCATAGCCATGCTTGGGGCAAATATAGAGGAATTGTGAAAAGATAAAAGTAAGATGGCTGAGAAAGATATGTGTGTCCAGTTTTTAAGTTTTTTTTCCTTTCTTGATTTATGCTTTGTTAAAAAAAAGACAGCAATGAAGCAAGACAGACTTTTACATGTTCTGGAAGATCGTAACACTGACGTGGAGAGATTTTCTTTTTCTAATTTCTATTATGGGGGGAAGTGGATGCTGCATAGCCAGTAATTGTGTCTTTGTAATATTTGGCTGCTTGCAGATGTGAAAAAAAACCAAAATAAAATAGCGCTTTACCAGAAGAAGTGTGTTAGCTTGACCTGGCTCTCCAGTGTTTGTATACATCAGGTGCTTTAGTGAGGCTTTTGGTTACTTTTATCTAATAGATTATTGAACTGCCAAAAGGCCCCACTGAAGCACCCGATTTCTACAGATGTTGGGTGAGCCAGATCAAACTAATCATGTGATACCTCTTCTGGGAATGCACTGCGCTCAGTGAGGGAGCATGCCGAGTTGAAAGTAAAGCGCCTTTTTTTGCAAGCAGCCTTAAAATACAAATAAAACTTGCTTTGTTTTGTTCATGCTCATAAAGTATGCGCTCAGTGGAAATTGTATGCACCCAGTGGAATATTTACATTCTAATTCATCTCCGCAGATCCTTGATTTTTTAAGCATGGATGAAACAAAAGCCAACATTGAAGTACAAATTCAGGAAAGTGGATTTCGCAAAATCTGTTGGGCATTTCTAAAGGTATTTTAAACTTAAGCAAAAGGATTTTTTTAAAAACATACTATTAAAATAAAAAATATAGCCTCTTGTTACTCAAAAAACAGTTTGAAAGTGTTTTAAATCATAAAGGTGGTAAGATGTAAATCTGAGAGAGAGTTTTGTTATACAAGGGTCAGAGAAAATACTGTATTTGGCAGCAGGGAAAATGGCTATTTCTCAATAAAATACAAAAATACATGAGAATTTCTTTAAGTGCAGAACATGGCAGAAGAACTGAAGTCTTCTGTAAAGAGAAAGAAGCTGAAATATGCAACAGAATGGATGGCTTCTTAGGGTTTGTATTTCTGATAAATATAACCTCTATACAGAAAAGAGTTTAGTGAATTCTGTTTCTCTTTGTTGCTATTCTGTATTCTAGTGAAGCTTTTTGTTGAGAACCAATCATTGAAAGGGCACTGATTCCTGAAAAACTGAAATTGCCATGACTCTTTTACCAAAAAATGGTGATATATTGCCACCACCAGCAGGGCAAAAGATAAGTTATGAAAAGGAATAAGTTACAGTTCCTATATTTCTTCTTTCCTTAGTAGAATGGCCTAATTCAGTTTTCAGAGTCTAATGATGAGCTACATACTTAACTCCATTTGTTAAATGAGAAAAATTTATACTCCAGTGTGTTTGAAATTTGGGAGGGCTGCTATTTCTGCTGCATTTTCTCCATTGGAGCCTAGATAAATCTCCTTTGCTGAGAAACTGCATGGAAAAAGGAAGAAAGGAAGGGGCATAGTTGTTCTCAGTGGCTAGATTAGATTCGTTTGATGTTTCTTCCACATATTTGTTTGAATTGATTCAACAAAGTTTTATTTGTGATGCCTCTATCACAGCAAGAATGACAGTAATAAAAGAATGCCAATTTGAAATATGGCTGGGGTTAAAAATGGAATTGCTTTTTGAGAGATGCTATAGTTTGATCCTGGAAACATTTATGACTTCTGTAAATTTTGAATTCAAGTAACTAATTTCTTTTTTATTTTTCTAAATTGCTTTTTTAGCTTGTAGGTGCAAATGGACTTCTCAATATTGATGGAAAAGTACGTCTGCAATTATATTATCCACCTTCAAGGACCAAAACACACTCAAACGTTGTTGAGGTGTTTCACTGGTGGGCAAAGTGTCCTAGAAACCGTTACCCATCAACTTTATATGTAACTATAAAAGGAATAAAACTTCCAGATCATGTAAGTTACATAAATATATTTATTTACAAATAACTTAAAGAGGACAACTTATGTTCTCAAGGTTATTTCTATAATCCTTCTTAACTAAATAAACTGTTTTGTACACAGCATCTTGAAAAAGGACTAATAAAAATCATGTTATTTGCTCAGCACTTCACAACATAGTCAACTAGAAACATTCACCACCCCTGTTACTTTGAATGTTCAATATCTTCTTCAGTGACCTTGAAGATGGAATGGAGTGCACCCTCAGCAAGTTTGCAGATGACACCAAGTTGGGTGTAGTAGATACTCTGGAAGGTAGGGCTAGGATTCAGAGTGAAGTGACCTTGACATATTGGAGGACTGGACCAAAAGAAATCTCATGAGGTTCAATAAGGAGAAGTCCAAGTCCTGCACTTAGGATGGTACAATCCCATGCACTAGTACAGGCTGGGCAGCAGCTCTACAGAAAAGGACCGGGGGGTTACAGTGGACAAGAAGCTGAATGAGCCAACAGTGTGTCCTAGTTGCTGGCAGCTTTTCTACTATGTCCTTTGAGACACACATGTGGACAACAAACTAGCAGTCATTTTTCTTACTGTTCTCCATATGGCTCGGTTATAGGGGAAGGTCTAGCACTGGTCCTTTTCAACAAAGATTAATTTGATTCTATGTACCTTTATGTTAGCATATTTTTTTCACATATCTCATATGCTCAAATACAATGTGTCTTATTTTTGAAAGGCAGAATTTAGAAAAAAGTTTTCTGTAGTCTTGGCTGACTCCAGGGGCCCTCACCTCCTTTGCTCATCTGCTACACTTTTGATGTTATTGATTGAAAAGGAGGAAGGCTGCCTGAGGGTCTTGGATTGAGCCTGCCGTTGTTCCAGTGTTGCCTTTGGCTTTCTAGGCCTCTGTCCTTTTTACTATTGAAGAGCCGTCTAGCTATAGACCACCGACTGGCCTGAGGGTTCCCAGCTGCCAGTCTGCCTTCCAGAGCCTTGTCTCTGCCCTTTCTCAGGCTGCTGAGCCTCCCTAGGGTCTCTAGAAGCACCCCTCATGGGCTCTATGGAATCACACTTCTGTGTTTACACATTATGCCCTTCGCAGGCGCTGTATAATTGCCCTCTTGGGCACTATGGGATTGCTGCACCTGCTTTGCAGGTGCTATGGGACCTCTAAGACACCCCTCACTGTCTCTGTTCCCCACAAACCACTGAGTATTCTTTCAGTATCCAGTCCCTCCCTGGGCATCAGGCCCTCCTGGTCCCCACCCCACGCACCAGACCAAACTAAAACCAAAACACAAGCCCTTCTGGCTGTAACAACACTTGTACCCAAGCCTGGGTCCTAATCAGTTGCTAGCCCTCAGCTTCTCAAGCTGTCTTTGGGGCTGGCACACTCGGTTTGCCTTTCAGTTTTAGGCACCTCTTCCCTGCTCAGCCTCCGTGGCCAGACTGCCTGCCCTGGCTCTGGCCCTGCCTTACCTCTCTCCCAGGGCCCTGCCTCCTTCTGGTCAGGTGGCTCCCCTGGGTTGCTTGCAGGTGCCTGCTAATTAATCTCATCAAGTGGTCTCCATGGTGACCCAGTTGCAGCTGTGCCCTGCACAGCTGGCTTCTCTCTTAGAGTAACAGTGTCTCAGGCTCTCTTTCACATTGTTCTTTATATAAGTTCCTGTAAATAATAAAAGATTTATTTCTAAGACATTCACAGCACCAGCCTTATCAAGATATGGTAGACTGAAAACAGCAGCTCAGTTGCCCTGAGCCATCTCAATTGCTGCTTTAGGCACAAATTATAGCCAACAGTGGCTGTAAGAGGATTAATGCCAGGGCTGCACCTTCTGCTTGGAAGGACAGGTGGAAGCCATGTTGGCAGCCAGAAACAAGCAGATGCTGTGCTGTAATATTGCTCCCTGTTTCTATTCCAACAAAGAAAAATCAGCTTTCCCTTTTTAAGACACGTACCTCAGTTTTGGAAGTGTGCTTTTTTTGGGGAAAGGTGTGTATGGTATGCAAGTAAAAATAGTAACAGACAAGTCAAAAAAAAGTGTGTATGTGTAGAGGGGGAAGCAGGGGGAGTGGACTGACAGAGATGAAGTGGCTTGTGTTTTCCTTGATATTAAAATATCCCTTTATCATTAAAACTGCATGTAACTTGGAGTTAGACGTCCAATCCTTGGAAGCGCAGAAGCAAGACTGTTTTTTTTTTACTGTAAATAGTGTGACTTGTTTGGGTCCCAGAGGTGGCCAGGATGAGCTGAATAGCCTCTTCCTCCATGCAGCACTTCACATCTAAGAAGTCAGTGCTGGGCTGAAGTAGGTTAGCCGCTTTTAATAATGAGAACTTTTTGCTCCATTTCCAGTCTCAGCCACACGTGGAAAAAGCTAATATAACAGGGAAAGTATTAAACCACTGTTTAATAAAAGATTGGGCTCCTTTTTATTTACACTTAATTATACTAGATACTAATTAAACTGCATATGTTATCTGTTACTTCAGCATAGATGTCTTAGAAATACATATTTTGTTTTGTTTTGCTTTTTGTCCCTATTTAGTTGTAATACAAAATACATTTACTTCTTGAAAACTCCTATATATTATTTTAGTATTGTAAAATATTACAGTTCACTTAAAGCTTGAGTTATTTTAAGATTTTCCATTCCTGTTTTGTCTGTATGTAGGTAGATCCTTCTTTCCGTTCTATGATGGCTCTTCAGCAGGAGCAAGGTAGCACATCATTCTGTGAGCTGCAGAATGAGGTCTCTAAAAAAGATAGTGAATCTGGTCCGGAAGAGAAAAAAGAGCAGTTTAAATGGACAAAACTGCCCGGGCAGGTAAGATAATAGTAAATCCATTGTCTGCTTAGAAGCTTATTTTATAGGGCTCTGTAACTGGCAGCCTGTGGGCTGCATGCAGCCTCTGAGGGGTTAACCTGAATCCCTTGGGCTCTCCATCCAGGTGCTGCTCCTCCCATTGCTCTTCTGTTGCTGCCATCAGAGTCTCTGGGCTCTCCTTCCTTCCAGTTTTTACAGCCTGTCCTGGCCTCTGGGGGAGCCCATGGCCTGGAGGCTGAGAGAACCCCAGGTGGCATGAAAGTGCCTGTGTGTACAGTGGGGGTTGCCTGTGCAGCCTGGCAGGCATGGCTGGGTGTGGTGCACAGCCAGCATGTATGCGATTCAGCGCGCCATCCATGGACCAGGGGATTGTGGCTCCTGGCCACACAGAAGTTGAACAATATTACAATATTATGCAACAAGTCTTTCATCATAAGATAAAAATTGAAGTCCAAGCAAACGAACGGAGCAAGATATTCCTGCAAAAGGAAGTCTGAGATCTGATTTCCCTGCAGATTTCTCCCCAAATAATTCTACCCTGTGGGAAGCTTAGCTTCCAATGCAAGAAGTAAACCTTATACAGCCTTGCCTTTAAAAAAATATCCACATGCAATCTTTTGTATGCAACTTTTTATGTATCTTGATTTCATTATATTTATACCCTAAAAGATGGATATAAATTATAACATCTGCCAATTTTTCATATTTCTTTAATAGCCAGAGTAATAAGAAGGAAATATTGGAGAAATTGCTAACAAATTGTTTTAAAACAGCAAGGTCTTTTAAGGATAAAATGGTCCATGGGGATGAATTGGGGGGAGGGGGGTGGTTTAGTTTTTTTTTACAGTGCATAAATCTAAATTTACACAATTTTTAATGATGTTTCAAAATGTTTCACTAGATTTATTTTTTCTGTTCCACAAAAAAATACTTATACCAAATGAAGGAAACCTATAATCTTGAGAACATTTACCTGCCATCATGAAGTGCATATCAATTTTGGCAGTTATTTAATAGTAAATGTAAATAAATACTGTAGTAGAAATTGTTTTTAAGTGATAGAGAGATCCTTTTAATTGGTTTTTTTATATATCCTAGAAAGGTTTCAGCAAAATCAAAATGACATTTTATCAACATTGCTGCCAAGAAACTTTAAAGCATAAAAAAATCCAATTAAAAAAAAATCAGCGTTAAATCAAAATACATAGCTTACATGAAAAACATTAATTTTAATGCATACAGTGTGATTGTTTTAATAGAACTGTAGTAGTAAAATGGTTCCTTGTTGAAGTCATGGTTTGCTATAAGATTTTAAAAGTGAAATAGCTGGTGCATGGGTTGTGTTTTGTTTTCTCTTTTCTGTTTTTTAGATCTTTTAAATTGCTTATAGTTTTACTCCATTTCAATAGTTAACAAGCAATGGTTTAACAAGCTCATGCCTTCAGCGAAACTAAGTAACTTTTAATTTCAAAACCGCTTTGTTAGTTTTCCACATTTCCTCTTCTGTTTGTTTTTAATAGCTGTGGTCCTGATCTAATTCCATTGAAGTTAGTGGGCATCCATTGTCCTCAGTCTTGTGACCATATAAGCATACTTGTAATGTTGCACTGCTCTGTAAAAATGCATGCACATTTTACATTTTTGTTCAGGGTCTGGGGATGTTTAAAAATAGGACTGTTGTTTCTTAAGAATGAATGCTTTCATGCTACTTTACTTGTTTCCCAGTTAAAGCCATACTTCTTTTTTAAACTGTAACTATTCCTATGGTAACAATTGATATTGCAGGCAGGATTTAAGCTGAAGGATGCATTTTTAAAAATAAAATTTAATTTTTTTTCAGTGCTTACAGACAGGTACCTAAATTCATACTTAGGCACTTAAAGAATATAAAGGGTGAGCTTCTGTGACCTAGATTAATTTAAACAGAAGTGGTGAATATTAAGCTTCTCTTAAAATCAGTGAACTTATTTTGATATTTAAAATTGATTTGGGAGGTAATGTTGGCTTAAAATGTTGAACGGGACATCTAAAGACCTTGTTTTGTTCTGTAGTTATCAGTAATGAAAATGAATTGAAATAAAAAATGTGGAATGCACCATCAAGCAGAGCTACTTTTAAAAATATTTTTTAGAGGGGTTTTTTTCCCTTCAGTGTATCCGCAGGTCTTAAATCAATTTAATATATAGTAAGTAAGAATGATAAATATTTAACACTTTAAAACATTCACAACTAGATAATAAAGGTTCTTGCCTGGAAATACAGGTTTGTCGTATACCAAACAAACACCTATTTTCACTACGAGGAGGTGATATGGGATGTTTCTGTGTTCGTTTTTCTCATGACGGAAGAACATTGGCAGCAACTTGTGCAGGAAGAAATGGCTATCCTATTATTTGTAAGTCATAATTTTATTATATATCTGTCCAAAGTTTTATTAAGTTTTTGATTTTAAACAGCATATAGGTTGTAATTTTTAAAAGGTGGTTTTCCTTTGGTCCATAAAGGTGTTTATTCTAACAGGTTTTTTAATTTAGTATCCTAAAAATATTTTGCTTTTAGTTCACTTTGGCAAAATGTCTTTCAGATTTGATTAAGACAACACTAGTTTTTCATACTGTGTTTTCTTGCATACAGTGCGCACCTTTTCCCCCCAGCTTAGCCCTCTGCCAAATTGGGGTCCATGTGTTAAGTAGAGAAGCTGATTTTCTGCCCAGGAAAGAAGCACCCTAGTTTTATTTCTCCTGCACAGTGCAGCAGCTGTGGTACTATTATTCAGACAGCTAAAGGAGTCAGTTGACTTAGTCTATCAACTGATGTCACATTTGGTGTTTTGACTGGTTCCACAGTGGAGAAGTCGTGGGATTGGCATGTCCAGACATCACTTTCAAAGCGAATTTAGAGTAGTTGAAGGCATTGCTACTCTTCCACCAGCAGGTAACCTGAGCAAGTACATGTGCCAACATGCTTGGTGTTCATCGCTGATTAAGTGTCTGTATGTTCCCTTGATTCTGCCAGTGCTGGGTTAAGTGCCTGCTGCTTGTTCAAATTGTGGGTTGTGTGGCGAAATGCTGGGCTAGCGGCTCCGGCACCGCTTAGGGGAGCCGCGGGCTTTACGGAGTTGTGCGAGCGCGCGGCTTGTGGGGCGGAATTGAGGTAGCTCTTAGCCGCCCTCGAGGTTCGCCGAGTTGGCACAAGTAGACGACTTAGAGTAAGTAGTTAGTGTCTCTTAATCTATAGGGTGTCTGTTGGTTCACAAGGTTCCAGGGCCAGCCCTTGCGTTCCAACAGTGGAACAAGTCCAAAGCTAGGTGTGGCTGCCGACTCCTTAAGTCCCAGAACTGGTCAACGGCTCATTGATATGGAATGTTAGTCATAAAAGTTATTACGGAGTAGATATAGAGTAAAATAAAAAGATTTATTCACTCACCTGGCCTCACCCTCTTACAAGTAAGAGGGGAGGCCGGTTGGAATGAAGTTGCAGTAAATACAAGTATAGCGAGCGTAGATATGCTGTCTAAGCTACGATGAGAGGCAGTCGAGAAGCGGAGTCTCCGATGTTTCTTCAGTTACAGTATGCTGGATACTAAAGGGGTCTGTTGGTTCACGGGGTTCCAGAGCCAGCAGCTGCCGACTCCGTAGTCCCAGAACTGGTCAACAGCTCATGAATGGGATATTCTATAGGGTGTCCGTTGGTTCACGAGGTTCCAGAGCCAGCCCTTGCATTCCAACAGTGGAACAAGTCCAAAGCTAGGTGCGGCTGCCGGCTCCTTAAGTCCTAGAACTGGTCAACGGCTCATAATTGGGAAACACAAAGCAATACTGTAACACAGTGAATCGTTGTCTGTTGTCGGATTTTTGAGGCCTTTATCTTCGCTGGGATACGCCCAGGCGGGGAGGCTGAGAACCGGTCTGCGGGGTGATCAGGCCCACAGAGTTTTCCAGTTGTCGTCTCTGCTGCTTCCTGCTTTTTTGCCTCTTTTATAAATGTTTGTTGGACTGCCTCTATGACACTAACTATAGTATACAGATAGCAATAATTATGTAAAAGAAAATTATCCTAGGCAGATTTTCTACATAAGTTTCAATTCTGTAGAAATGACACTTTTAGATAAGAAATGAAATTTACAGAATGCGCATGTGTAGCTTAATGCCAGTGGAGAGAAGTACAAAGCGTTCATTTTGATTAACAGTCCACTTCAAGGTTACATAAATGTGAGAGTGCCGCGCGGCAGTTACACAAAAAAGAGAAAATAATATAAAGTCTTTGCTAAAAACTATAAGACAGTTACAGGTTGGTGGCAAAATTTGTGTGGGTAGGGTTTAGGTATGTTTCACTGCACAGCTTGGGCCCCTCACTACCTACCTGGATTTCTGTGGCATTTGTGCTGCCTTCTATCATGGACCATAACTCGGAGCTTTCACTGCCCTTGGCAGCTGTGGATCCGTGCTTGGACATTGCCTTGCAGACCTCACTGGCCCAGTGTCATGAACTTGTGAGGGAGGCTGTGCAGAACAGTTCACATCAGTGGCCCTGATGGAAGCCATGACTACTTTTATTGGCAGCAAGAACAATAAGGCAGTATTTACAGGGGAAAACCTCAAGTGTGTACCAACTGCCAAAGAACAGAATGTCCATGGCTACATCTGGACCCTAGTCTGCAACAACAGCCACTGTCCTGAAGATCTTTTGGTCTCAGGTCATTGCATTGTGGCTGGGCAGACATGGAAGTGGCTCCAAACCTTGGAATGGTATTTCTGAGCCAGAGATGAGCAGTGATTGGTGACAGCAGATCATCATGGCCACCTGAGACAGCAAGCAGTGTCATGCAGAATTCCACATGTCAGGGGTACTATTATGGATAGCTGTACTAAGTTTGCCCGACACAAGCTGTGGAAGCTGTGTCAATCATTGCCTAACTGACGTAGAACACACAACACAATTATGGTTATAGTGACTGTTCAAGGCCTCTATAGCTAAAACCCATGCCAGATCTCAGTGCAAGAGCGTGGGGGAGGGGGATGTATAGGGAAGAAGGAACACTTTCAGTTGCCAATAAACAGCTCCTCCCTACCCAGTTTTTTTTTAAATACTACAGCCACAATTCTGACAAGAGGTAGAACTTTTCAACATTTCTGTTGTTCTGTTTAATAAGAGGGAAAACAAGGAAACAGATGTAACAGCAAACAAATGCATTGTAAAAGAAACAGTAGTTTGCAAAATGTTCATGTAACCCATTCCTCTTCTGCAAATGTGAGCACACCTCAGACCCTGCGTGGCTGTACCACGTACACTCAGTGCATCGTCTGCACAGCAGCCCAATTTGGTACATGGTTGGGAAGGGGGACTCCCCCAGCGTGCCGGGCCTGCTGGGACCTGTATGCTAGGACTAGGGGCTGAGTACTGTGTGCTGGCCCTGTCCCAGCGCACTGACCTTGGGTGGATGTGGTGAAGCCTGATCCAGCACATTAGCACTGGAGTCAACCATTAGGTCTGACTCCAGGGCTGTGTGCCAAATTTGGGACTGGGTACTGGCTCTGAAGCCATGTTCTGGGAGCAAGTGCAGTCCCAGACTCTGAGTATGGCCCCCGAGCCAGCACATGAAAGTGTACTTGGCATGCAGCCCTAGCACATGGCCCCTAACCCCAGCATGCAGCCCCCATCCCTAGCCCAGGTGTGCAGCCCCAGCTCTGGAGACCCCAGACTTCAATTATTCTGTACTCCAAGGTAAGAACTTTTCTCCCTGAGGCCTTCCAAAAATAAGGTGCAAGTAATTTTGGGGGTGTATTATATTCAAGAAAATACGATAATGCTTTTAGTGCACAGAAATAGTGGCAGTCCTCCCTAGGCTGCTACTTTCTGCACCCCCCATTCTTAGTCATTTGGTTTCGCTAAGTTCTCCACTTGGCCCCTTGCCTGAGAAGGTAGCAGGAATGACCTTCAGCCTCCTGGTAAACAACACATCAGGGGTAAATAAAGGCAGTTTATTATAGGCAACGTATTTCAAACAAGTGAAGACATGAGAAATAAAGCTGCTTTTAAATCATCAGATCTGCCCCGTGACCAATCGGAGCAGACCACTGTGGCAGTTCAGGGCCACAGCATTGACTGCAATATCCCAGACCCCTCTAAATGCTGACTAGTTGTACTGCCCAAGACTCCTCCAAATGCTGATACTGGCCCCAAAAGTCCGTCTGGGGAGCAATCTCTCTGGCCCGTAATCATGGTGAACTCAGTTTGTGAAGTTCAGGGTCGTTTCACAGTGGAAAAGGATAAGTCACAGGGAAGGCAGGGGACCTTAAGTCCATGCAGGGTTGGGGTCTGGGGGAGGGGGACATAGCAGACTCCCCACCCCATACTCAAAAGAATCCTTGAGCAAGCAACACACAGCTGGTATAGTTGCAGTCACTTCATAGGTGTGGTCTGCCAATCCCCTCAAGGCAATAGCAGACAGGGGATGCTTGCTTGCTTTGCATTCTCAGACTGCCGCTCAGGGCTGACAGTCTGCAACCTTTTTGATTTATTGCCAGACAGTTTTAACTTGTGGACAGACCAGTCATCTTCCCTTATCTTGTGTCAGTCTCACCAAGCAAGGTGGTTGTACCATGTAGTGAGGTACATGTTCTCTGATAGTCCAGGGAAGAGCCAAACACACTGGTAATATTGTAGCATGCCTGCTGTCTTCAGGAGTCAAAGTCATCAGAACTATCATCTCTCACAGCAAGCAAAGACTGCTGGCCTGTGACATGTAGCAGAGAACAGATGCTTTCTCTTCTGTGGGGTCAGATGCATAAGGGTGTTAGCATCCTGTAATTCGAGACACAGGGCATAAGGGGTCCCAGCACAAGAGATCACAGCAGACTGCCCCTAGCAACATCAACTGGCCCTGTCTGCTGTGTTTCATACCCTGGCTGTACCCTTTGGCTGTTTGCTTAATGGCTGCCTCAGCATGCTCCCCACTTCCCCAGATCCCTAGGGAGCACAGGAGACTGTGAACTTACCATGTTGAGAGTCTGCAGGGCAAATGAGTCTGCCCACTGGTTGGATGGCCTTGCAAGTTGGAACTTTTTTGTGGAGTTTTTCATGCTATTCTCTCCTACTTTCAGACTGGATACCTGCAAATGGCAGCAATGGGCCCTCACAACAGATAACAGGCCCAAGACATTGTCAGAGAGTGATACCTAGAAAGCTTCCAAGCAAAGGAAGACTCATGCCTACACAAAGATGGACATATACACTATGGTGCAGTGTAGGTGCTCTTCCGAGGTCCCTTCCAGCCCTAATATCTAAAAAATCTATGAAATCTATGACATGCACATTATACAAGAGATCTGGAAATCTGGCATGGGGGGTGGGAATAGAGTGGTGGTAGCCTTAATTAATAGAGTGGAAGTAGCGCCTCCTGGTATCTAGCCTAAATCTACCCTCTGCCAGCTTGTGACCGTTATTCCTGGTCACTCCTGGTAGTGCTCGGGGGAACAGGGATTCCCCCAATGCCTGCTGATCCCCCCTGACTAGTTTATAACAGGCCACTAGATCCCCCCTCAGCCTTCTCTTTTGGGACATCCATTTAAATGCTTGTTATGATAAGGTGGTACAAACTGTTAATAGGTCTTATTACGCAAATGCTTTTGGGGATTTGTCTCACGACAAGTGGCACGATAGTTCTGTACGCTAGCACTTCATTCTGCATTAAAACATTTTCTGCCATAAGAGTGACATTAGTTTACACCTTTAATAGCTCATTGTTCTTTATAGATGTTAACAATCATCTTTCCTTTTTAATGGTCTTGAATTTTTCATCAGTCAAGCTAACCTTCCTTAGGGCAATGTTGCTGTCTGCTAGCTGCTGCTTGTTTATTTCACAAATTCTTTAACTCTTTAGCTTAGATTTTTTTTAGCCCTGTAACATGTGATTTTGAAAAAGAGCTGAAAAGCCTATGTCCATCCCTGAAGACCAGTCTTCAGTAACAGCTAGGGGTTCATCTTTAGTTATGTAGAAAAGGAAGATTGAGTCATCTGAAGATTGTTTTGTTGCTCCTCTGTTCAGCCTTCTGATAAAATCTTTTTTTTCTTTATTCTGTCTTTCAAAAGCTAGCTGCATATTATAATTGGGAGTGCATTTGTATGTGAGAAAATATGATATTTGGTAATATATATAATTTTAAAGACAGACAGAAGGCAACGTAGAGATGAACCTTATAGACTAACTAAGTCAGAGATGCATAAGCTTCTGTGAGCCAGAGCTCACTTTGTTAGATGTGATATTACATTACTTCTATACCTCCAACAATCTCATGGAAATTTAGAAGTTTGGGGTCTACCAGGAATCAACATTTTAAGTGGAATAATTAATCCATATCTTAAACAACTTTTTCTGACAAAAGCATCTGAATTAGTTTGCATGTCTTGTGCCAGGCATAACGATGGAAGTGCCAGGCTGTCTTCCTCTCAGAAATCGCAGTGTTGACTAACAAGAGTCTGTGCTCATTAGATGCTGGGTCATTTCTGCACAATGGTTGTCTGTTGTGCTGTATGTCATGCAATTTGATTTGCAGAGAAAAAGATACTATTTGTGCATGGAACAAAAGGTTAAACCTTTAAATGCAAATATAAGAACACCCTTCTTCAGGCATAGGGAGAGTCTGAGGAAGGGTGTTTGTGCTGCAAATTTTTCCAACTACTTAGTTGGCCTAATAAGAGATATCACATCTACCTCCAAGAACCTTGTCTGCCTATGTTCTTTGACTAACACAGCTGCAACCAACAACCCTAAAATATAAGAACAGTAACTCTGAAGTTTAGTTATGTTGTTTCACTACAAAATGTGACAGCCACCAAAAAAACTTACCGGGATGTTAGTGGTCTTCTGTAGCTGCAGATGTGGTAATTTAATTTTAAAAAACGAAAATCCTTTGTATAATAGTTAATCACTAAAGACTTAAGCTGTGTTTCCTAATACAGTAAAAATTAAAGGGTTAATGCACTTGTGACATATCTCTGAACCACTAGATGGAAGTAGATGCTTGCAGACTTGCATTAAATTTATTAACTTTGTAAAACCAGTAGCTATTTAATCTTATTTGCTGAAAATTAGGAGCCAGTGGAATTAAATTCACTTATGCCAGTAATGATGTATCCCTAGGAACAGAACTAGCTTTGTAGTAATTGTCACAAGTGTCAATGAAATGGAAATCATCCATATTTGAAGATTCTAATTTGTATAGGAACATGCAGTTATATAAGACTTTATATATGAAATCTTGAAGTTATGTGGTTGTGCTTTGAGAATTGAGGCTTTATTATTGAATGCCTGAATTAAAATATTATTAAAATGTTAACTTTTTTATTTACATTTTAATTAGTGTATGAGATTCCTTCTGGACAATACTTGAGAGAATTATATGGACACCTTAACATTGTATATGATCTTTGTTGGTCCAAAGATAATAAGTACCTCCTTACTGCATCCTCTGATGGCACTGTCAGGTTGGTATGATGGAATTGGTTTATATTTGTAACCTTGTCAAAAGCCTCTATAGGCAGAGTCTGTCTAGTCGGCTAGGTACAGACATTCAAAAAGCTCAAGGTGGAATTGATCTAAGTTACATGGTTTTCTGTAAGCGGCGTAATTTAGACTGGTAGCAAACAGAGCACACGTCACCCTGTGGTAAGGGATGCAGATCTTAGACTGAATTCCACCATTTTTGAACTAGTCTATGTGTGCCGAGCTTTTGTTCTGCTACGGGCATAGACTAGTTTTGAACTTCTGTTTTATTACCGCTGTAGGCTGGCTTCTAATCACTTATACTGGTAAAAGTATTCTGTCTGTACCTGGCCATTGTGTTTGTTACGAACTTGCTGTTCAACTTTTAATAATCGATTTATTCATTAACACTATCAGAAATTTATGACAGAATTTCAGCCCTCTTGAGAACTTGTTTTATAATGTTAATTTTAATACATACTCTTAGTACAGTGTTTGGGGCTGAGATTTTTAAATATAGGAATCAGACTGTAAGGTCCTAAATTCATATTCCCTCACCTAAATAAGTGACCTGATTTTTTTCAGAAATCTTGCATACTCATTGGCTTTTATAGAAATCAGTGGGGCTTTTAGAGTATTCAGTACATAGTATTTACTCTTAATGTATATTAATCTTTCCATTGTAAGGCAGCATCAAGGTTGGAATTTTGAACGCAGAAGGCAGGACATTTAAAATTTAGGATTGAAATATCCAGTTTAATTTGGCTACATTGCAGATATGGGTAGTAATATCAATTCCAGTTACATTACTATATAAGGATTGTGGTAAAGGACTGCTTTCAGTACCTTCACTCTTAAATTTAGAGACTAGAAATGCAAGAAGTTATGCAATATTAGAGTTAAAAGTATCATTTCCATGTGGTTTTTAACGCCCCCTTCCCACCAAAAAAGAGGAAAATATGGTTATGACACTTCATAATTGAATTATGAACAAATCCAAAAGTTTTCAACTGCACTACTGTTTAGCTACTCCTACCTGTTGCTTCCATTTTGTAACTCCATAGTTCTACAAACAGTTGCATCATTTAAAATACCAAAAGAATTGTTGCATGATACTTTTATGTGGAAGTGTTAACTGTTGGGAAAGGGTAAAGATGAAGTAGAGAGAACTTTTTGGAGTGATTGTCCACGTGGCTTCCACTCAGTACAAATATGCACATGGTCAGGCTTTTTTTTGGTTTGTTTGTTTTTTGTCCAACAGTATTTACTAGGGCTCTTCCTGTTACCTAGGTGTCCCACCATCCAAAGACATACAAGTAAGAAGAGACCCAACTGTCCTTTAGTTGCTGCTTAACACTCATGGCAGCAAGATGAAAATACTTTCTACCCATCTGTGTACAGTGTTAATGTTGAAAGCTCTGTATTGTATTAAGTTATTGCCTATTGCCTTAGGACATGGGTATCAAAGATATGGCCCATGGGGCTCATGGATAGGTGGGAAATTTGAGAGCAGGCCCCACTGCTGAAATCCAGTGTATGGAGCCCCACTGGGAATACATTCAGCCACAGATGAGTCCAGATTTGACCTGTGAAAAGCCCCAGTCCAGATCTGGCCCAAGGGCCTGGATGAGTTTGATAACTTTGCCTGAGAACATCTTAGATAGTTTCAGTCATCCTGAAAGTTAAGCTGGGAGAGTTTTCCCTGTCCTCCCATGTTAGCAATATGATTGAAGCTAAATTTCTAGGGATAATACTTGCCCCTTTATATCACTGTTGAAGATTCACAATGAGACAAACCGTCAATACTCATGGAGTAAAGGAAGGGTGCCATGATGCCCAGCCTCTGTGAGAGGAAGTAGGCACTGGGTCCTCCCTGTGTCCCAGAACCATTCCCCATGGCCCCTTCCACCAGCTCCAGAACCATGGGAATAATGGGGATACCAGCTGACCTGAAAAGCTCAGTCCCTATGTGACTGTTCCTGCACTCTGAGCAGTGCACTGCACTGTGCCACAACCAAGTTAGTGGGCATAGTTTCATAGTTTCTAGGTTCGGAAGGAACCTGAGCAGATCATTGAGTCTGACCCCCTGCCATGGCAGGAAAGAGTAATGGGGTCAAACGACCCCAGCAAGGTGTACATCTAGCCTCCTCTTAAAGACTTCCAGGGTAGGAGCCAGCACCACTTCTCTTGGACGTTGGTTCCAAATCCTAGCCACCCTGACAGTGAAGTAGCGCCTCCTGATATGTAGTCTAAATCTACCCTCTGCTAGCTTGTGACCATTATTCCTGGTCACTCCTGGTAGTGCTCGGGGGAGCAGGGACTTCCCCAGTGCCTGCTGGTCCCCTCTGACTAGTTTGTAACAGGCCACTAGATCTCCCCTCACCCTTCTCTTGTGGAGGCTGAACAGGTTCAGGTCCTGTAGTCTCTCCTCATAGGGCCTGCCCTGCTGCCCCTGCTTGTGTGAGTGGCCCTCCTCTGGACCGTCTCCATGTTGCTCACTCCATGGGCGCCACACTCCCTCTTGAAGTGCGGCGCCTAGAACTGGACGCAGTACTCCAGCTGTGGCCTGACCAGTGCCGCATAGAGGGGGAGGATCACCTTCTTGTACCTGCTTGAGATGCATCTGTGGATGCATGACAAGGTGTGGTTGGCCTTCCTGACTGCATTCCCACACTGCCAGCCCATGTTCATCTTGGCATCAGTGATGACTCCAAGATCCTTTTCTGCCTCTTTACTGATGAAAAGGGAATTCCCCAGCCTGTAGGTATAGTGCCGGTTGTTCCTCCCCAGGTGCCTCACCTTGCACTTGTCTGTGTTGAATCCCATCCTATTCTCATCCGCCCACCCCTGTAACCTGTCTAGGTCTGATTGCAGCATATTCCTCCCTTTTAGCATGCCCGCATCCCCCCACACCTTAGTGTCATCAACAAATTTGAACAGGGTGCTATTTACCCCCTCATCCAAATCACTGATGAAGATGTTGAACAGTGCAGGCCCGAGGACTGAGCCCTGCGGAACCCCACTGCCCACATCCCTCCTAGTCGAAAACGAGCCATCCACTACCACTCTCTGGGTGCGACCTTCCAGCCAGTTAGCGATCCATTTGACTGTGTGGGTGTCGACACCACAGTCCCCCAGTTTCTTAATGAGAATGGGATGAGAGACAGTGTCGAACACCTTCCTAAAGTACAGGAAGACTATGTCCACAGATGCAGTGACGTGCATTTTCAGCCCAGCTTGTTTGCTGTGTCTTCCCATGCTCCTGGAACTGGTGGGAGGGGACTTGGAGAATGGTGGCTCCAGTCAGTAGCATTTAAGTTTCTGCAGGAACAGCCACAGGGCAGCGGCAGGGGCTGTGCTTAAACTCTTGAGTACAGACTGAGGTCAGGAAGCTGGTAGACAAAAGAAAGAGTGAGGCATGGAAGGGTTCTTTCTCCATTTCCTTCACCCAGTAGCAGCATCAGCACCAGTAGCCATTATCACCACTTCTTCCTCCTGCTGAGACAGTGACATCCTTCAGGGGCTCCCCCAAGCTCCCTAGTTTGCCCTGCGGAGCATCTTTGTCCAGCACCATGCACCACCCCCATGCTGTGCTGTCCTTGAGATCCTTTTAAAGGTGTTGTGGGGTAAGAGAAGGTAAGCACTGTAAGAAATAAATTAGGCTTTAAATGGGGTGTCACTTATTTCCAAAAAAAGTGATGTGCCTTCCATCTAAAAAGTTTGAGAACCACTGCTGTATACCTTCCCCAAAGAGACACTGTAGAAAATGATAGACTGGTCAATTAGTCAACTTCAGATTTTGGAAAGAAGTGATGGGTAAAAAATGCCACACAGGAAGAACAGTTGGTTCTAGCTGCAGGCTTCTTGCCAGATGAAGTAGTAAAATTTCTATGATTGCCTCAGTGGATAAGTCTAAGATACTCCAGCCAGGACCTCCCTGGGTGCCTGTACACATGCAGTGAGGCTGCTCTGACATGCTGTAATTACAGCGCTCAGAGCAGGCTTGCTGCACGTGTATAGGCACCAAATGATGTCCTGGAACATCTTAGATTAATTGAGTCTGCTGGAGTATGGTAATTACCATGCTCCAGCAGACTCAAGCATCATGTGTATCAGTGTTTCTGCACTGAAAAATGGCAGCAGGGGCATTTTAACTAATGCTCGTCATATGAGCTTTAGATAAAGCATCCCGGCCACCATTTTTCAATGGGGGACAGATACACGAGAGTCTCTGGGTGCTTTAATTAGAGTGGCTCTCAGAAATGCTCTTATTAAAGCATCTCCCTACATACTCTTAGAGCATGTGTATGTGCCCATTAAGTGCATCACCAGTGTTTTGGGTATATCTCTGGATGAGGGGACATACGTAATTTGATACTCTCTTGAATATCTTGTGCTTGTATATTCCTGGCAGACTCACCATGTTGTTGCATAATCCCCATGTTAGATTTTCAACACTCGTTGACAGGCTGCTAGGGCATTATGAAGGAGTTCCATGAGATTTGTATGGATCACACAGTTCTTCAGTTTCATGAACTGTAGCATAAAGTACAGTGACCCAAAGCAGTATATTGGGCCAAGTGTTGCTGAGTTGCAGGCTAGTCTTCTAGACTTGTGTACAGGAGCACCATCTCCAGGGGTGGCCGCAAAGCCCCCAGGGTCTCTTCAGCCCTTGCTCTCCCTGCAGCTTCACCTTGATCTCACCTGGTACACCTTGTCATAATGTTTTAAGTATGAGAGGCTGCCTTAGGGGTTCCCAAGCTGTTCTCTCTAATGACCACCAGGTTTTTGTGGTTCTCACCTTAAGGGCTACTTGTGTGGCTCCAATCTACCCCTACACCAGGCCCCATGCCTTGCAGGCGTTACCTCTCATTGACATTTGCCTCATCTCTCTCAGCCCCACTCTGGGGTCTCAGCATACTCAGCCCTTCCCCAGGTTCTCAACACACTCCAGCTTCTCTAAAAGGCTCCTTGACCTTTTCTGGTCCCATGCACTAATCCCCCGCTGGACCTCTCCAGGCACCAGACTCACTACATATCTAGTCCCTCCCTGGGCACTGGACCGTCTTGGTCCCTACCAGGCACCAGCCTCTCTCATGCTCACTCAGCCTACGTAGGCTGGCAGACTCCTCACGTCTCTCTCTCAAGTTTACCCCCAGCTCTCAGGTTCATATCAGACCCCTCTGGTCTGTCTTTCTCTGTTTCTCTAAAGCTTACCCTGAGCTCTCAGGTTCAGCCAAGAGCCCTGCTGCAAGCCTGGTGTCAGGAGCTTCACTGCCTGTGGCTCCTGGGCTTAGACTTCCTGACCAGGCCATGGACTTATTACCTTCTCCTGGTCAGGTAAAGCCCTCATTAGCTCCCTTCTCCACCTGTTTTACAGGCTGCCCATGCCAGCTACTTTGCAGGCTCTCCCTCTTCTTAAAGTGACAGGTGCATCCAGTGCTCTGTCACAACTTCCAAATACTCAGATGCTTGCAGTTGTTTCCAGAAAGAACTCAGGTGATTAATTCACCATCCTAGATCCTCATCCCTCTAACGTTGTAGAAGTTCCAGTGCCACAACAGACAGATGTGCTATTAAGATTTGGGGCTGAGATGGCCATCATTGATAATATCAAGCATGAATGGGTTAAATATAAAGGCAAAGGAGGTTTTCAAATCTGCCCTGAAAGTCATTTAGTAGTCCTTGCAATTTGCTGCTATAGTCCTTAAGTTTCTCTTCCACTTTTCAAGGGTGAAACAAGGCCTGTCTTTTTCAGTACCATTGCAGAACCCCATCTGTTAAAATACAAGTTTATCCAGAAGTACACTAGCATTTTCCAACACTACCACCAATTCATTCTTAATGCAACTATAACATTTGCTCCATTTGTTACATTAGCTTCATTATTGATCACCAACCAATAGCAGTCCATGATGAATGCTGAGGCATTAGACCGTTTCAGGCTGGATATAAGGAAGAATTTCTTTACTGTCCGAGCCCCCCAAGGTCTGGAACAGCCTGCCATCGGAGGTGGTTCAAGCACCTACTCTGAACACTTTCAAGAGCAAATTGGATGCTTATCTTGCTGGGATGACCCCAGCTGACTTCCTGCCCTTTGGGCAGGGGGGCTGGACTTGATGATCTTACGAGGTCCCTTCCAGCCCTAATGTCTATGAAATCTATGATTTTGATGTTTTATCCATGCTCTGACACCTTTGTTGTAAGTTAGATGGCACTCATTAAAGTAAGTTCTTCCACTGTATTTGAAGGTATTCTGTTTTAAAGCAGAACATCGTCAATAATGAGAAATGTTTTCACTTGGACATCTCTGCCATATTTTTGCCTCGTCTTCATCTATTTCAGCAATGTTGCATTACCTGCTAGCCTCAAAGCTATCTGGGCTTTTTTTGTCAGTTGTATAAGGATCTGTTTAGCAAGAACACATGTATATATGTTTGGAACACCACAAGAAACCCTGGTGGTGTTCTCCTTGATCCTCCTGGCCAAAGGGAAGGGCTGAAGCACGAGTGGACACATCCTGTAGATCAATGCAAGGTTGTGCAGATGGTGTTGCCAGCAGGGCTTTGGCTTCTTTGACCACAGGATGGTGTTCCAAGAAGAAGGATTGCTAGGAAGAGATGGGATCCGCCTGACAAAGAGAGGGTGAAGTATATTTGCAGAGAGGTTTTCTAACTTATTGAGGAGGGTTTTAAATTAGACTTGCCAGGGGATGGAGACCAAAGCCCTGGGGAAAGTGGGGAAGTGGGTAACCTGAAGGAAGCACAAGCAGGAGGGTGGAACACAGGAGGGGTTCTCATTCTTCCTGACAAAGCAAGGCATTTGGCTAGTTACCTTGCCAAATTCCTTGTACACGAATGCATGGAGCCTGGGAAATAAGCAGGAGGAACTGGAAATCCCCACACAGTCCCAGAACTATGATGTATTGGAATAGTAGAGACTTGGTGGGATAGCTCGCATGACTGGAGAACTGTCATGGATGGGTATAAACTATGCTGGAAGGACAGACAGGGGAGAAGAGGAGGAGGAGTTGTGATATTAAGAAAAATCTTTCTCATGAGGAGGGTAATAACGCCCTGTGACCAGACTCTGGAATAGACTCCCAGCTGAGGTGGTGCAGGCACCTACTCTGGAGATCTTCAAAAGGAGACTGGACGCAGACCTTGCTGGGGTTATCTGACTCCAGCAGTCCTGCCTGCCCAGAGCAGAGGGGCTGGACCCAATGATCTCATGAGGTCCCTTTCCTCCCTAAACCTCTGTGAATCTGTGTGGAACAGGTTACCCAGAGAGGCTGTGGAATTATCCATCCTTGGAGGTTTTTAAGACATAGTTGAACAAAGCCTTGGCTGGGGTTATGTGGTTGGGCATGGTCCTGGTTTGAGCAGGTGGTTGAACTAGATGGGCTCCTGAGGTCCCTTCCAAGCCTATTTTTCTATGATTCTGTGATTCTATATCCCTCCTCTTTGGGGGTCTCACAGTGTTTTTTAATCTGATAGGATCTCTGTTCACATTTCTTCTTTCATTTTCCTTTCCCAATTCAGGTTTCTCCTCTCCTACTTGGAGTTTTCCATATAGTTAATATTCTTTTGACCCCTTAGCTGATTGTTTTCTACATAAAGCTTTAATCAGTTAAGACTGTTACATCAGCTTGAAGAATACGGTAGATGGGGCTTTATGTGCGTTTCCCAAAACTAGTACTTTATAAGGAAAGGATTACTTTTAGGTCTTATCCCAAGGTTCTGCCCTAGGTGGTTTCTGAACTCTGTGCAAACCTATTTATTTAGCTTCAACTTTCTACCCAAAGCCTCACTCAACCTTGATGCAAGCTAAACTTTATATATTCACATAGTGAAGATACTGTCTTTTTATAATGACAAGGCAAAGCCATTCAGACATACACCTAGACTGTTTATGGCTTCTATAGAGAGAGTTCTGGGTGAGGTAAAAGTCATTGAAAGATTATAGAAGTGTGTCTCTAATTATGTGAGGGCATAAGTTGGTCAGGTTAGATTCACTTAACTGCATCAGGGATCATTTCACTAGAGCAGGCAACCTATGCTCCCAGTTAGAGGAATGTCTCTGCTTCTAAAATCTATAGGGCAGTTTCATGGGTTTTTGTTTATATAGATATACACAATACTGTTCTTTTGTAGAAGTTTCTAAATCAGATGCCTTTTTGATAGGGTTTTTGCAATTATTTTTTTAAATTGATCTCCTGTTGCTCACCTCCAAGCAAACAGATAACTGCCTGTTAGTTACTTAGAGTAATGGTTACTTACAGTAACTGCAGTTCTTTGATATGTTTTCTCTTCATGTACTCTATGACCCACCCTCTTTCCCTGCTATGTTGGAGTCCTGCTCCTCTTACATCTTGTAGTGGTAAAGAAATGCAGAGACCAGTCTATCTTTTATGAATTCAAGTGGTGGGCAGGAGAACATCTAGGACTAGTTTCCGTTTCACCTATTAGACTTATAACTGGACTTTGATAACTAAGCTTGTTCCTGTTGAGAACCTTGAAAGACTTAAGTCCATGAAAAACTGTTAATACAAAAGATAGGTGGCTCCTCCTTCTGCTCATTGCTCTCCTGTAACTAAATCTTACAGGTAAAATAGCAGGGTGTAACAAAATGTAGTCACCTTAGTTTAGTGAAGTTACAGTTACAACCATACTAACTCTGTGCAATGTTAAGCAATGTTAAAGTTAGAATGTTCTGTGAGCAGTCACACATTAAGAATTAATACAATTTTTTGTCTGCACAGCTCTGACTTGCCACAAGAGGGCTGTATAACAGGTGTAGCTAGCAGCCAGAACACCTGAGCTCTATCCTTGCTCTGGGTGTCAGGGGGAGATCTAGGAGCAGTGCATCCTGGAATGCTGGAGAACTGCAAATTGTTCATATTTTCTTAATGGAGTAGACTGAAGTTACCCAAACACAAGCTAGGTAGAAACCCCAGAGTTAACCCTTGCCTGAAGTGGCCTAACTTTGAAGCACTGGGAGGGTACTTAAAACAAGTTAACAAGCTTTAATGTGCAGATGCTCGCATGTTAAGTGCACTTAGTATGGTTTAAATGTAACGTGTAACTTCACCCTTCCATCACTTAAGTGGAAGAGAATCTGGCTGCTAGTGGTCAAATGCAGCCCTAACAGATATTGCCGGCCAAATGATCCAACCTTACACCTGTGGAGATGCATGCATAGCATGGGTGCTATCTATAGAAACAAAATACCTTGCTTCAAAATTATACTTAGAGTAAGGTAAATAATGTTGTTTTAAAACTCATTTACCTTCTGGAGAACTATCCTAATGCAAAGATTATTCTGTATATAGAATGTGTAGGAATCCTTGAAGAGGAGAAATTAGTATCTTTTGTTGCATATTTAATATCTGTTTAAAATGTGCAAAATTCAAAATGCTTATTATGCCAATATGTAGCAAGGGATTTAGTTAGCAGAGTAACAAACTTTTCTTAATTTATTTTGGAAAGTTCTGTGTCAAACGTTAAGTATAATTGAAGAAATTCAGCAGATCAAATGAAAGCTTTAAGTGTTTGCATGTATTTTATTTTCAGAACCATTGACACAAAATTTGGTATTAACTATGGATAATATGCTATAACCTATTGCATTCTGAGACAGAGGTACTCATTTTGTTACTTTTTAGGATGTGGAAGATTGAGACCCAGGCTACCTCTGCTATGAAAGTTTTCCCTCACCCTTCTTTTGTGTACACTGCGAAGTTCCACCCAACTGCTGACTATCTGGTGGTGACAGGATGTTATGACACTATGATTCGGGTATGGAATGCAAAAGTGAAAGAAATCTATGGTCAGCTGTTGCAGGAGTTTGAGGGTCACAAAAGCTTTATCAATACACTCTGTTTTGATGCCGAAGGTATGTTCTTTTAAAATCTTAACTGTATCTCAAACAAAGAGCATAGTATACTCTTGTATACTCATAATATACTCTGAGTATACTCAGTTTATTTAACATTAATATTAAAAAAAAATTCCTTTTCTTTAATAGTTACAACTGTATAACAGTGTCCTGTTTGGAGCTCATATTAGCTAGGATGTTTATGCTTGGCTATTACCTGTAATCTGATTATGCCTAAAATGTATGAGGTGCTGCACATACATGTAGGGAGATGTAGTCCTTGACATAAGGACAAATAAGTAGACTAAAGGCAGGAAAGAAGAATACATATATAAATATAGAGTGGTCAAGGTGATGACTGTTCATGTCTTGATTATGCAGGGTTTTTTTTAATAGATTTATAAATTAACCCCAGTTTTCACTATACCTAGCTGCTATTAATTAGGTAATATCTTATGAGACATCACATCAGAAGGTAGCATGGTATGAAGCAGGGGCTGGTAACCTATGGTCTGCAGGCCACTTCCAGCCCATGAAGGGATTTTATCCAGCTCTCCAAGTATGCCAAAAATATGGATTGCATTGGGATCACATTTCTAGCAAGCAGCATCAAGTGTTGCCTGCAGAGAGTTCTGCTCTGGGGAACATCCAGGGATCATTTCTCCTGCCAGGCCTTGTGGAGGGGGGTCATGTAGTGCTTTGAGCCCAGTCTTGTTTTAGGGAATACTGATGACTGAGGGAAGCTGCATCACCCTGACAACTGCAGGCTCCCCAATAGGCAGCCTCCTTCCCAACTCCAGCCAGCCTTCTGTTCTTGGGTCTCCCTTGGACTAGCAGGGCTGGCAGAGTTGGTGCCTAAGACTGAGGGTGGGGACCTGGCAGCAGGTAGGCTTAGAACAGGAAAGGAAGTGAGTGCAGGCAGTGGGTTGGGGTGCTTATTTGCATGGCCAGATGCAGTATTGAGGCCTGCCATAGAACTGAGCTGTGTTATTTTAGCCCTGTTAATGAAAGATTGCCAACACGCGCTATAAAACAGGGAGGCCGTTGTGGGAGAAACAAACAGTTGGCATGTCAAGGATACTGCTAGGTGTCACACAGTTAGCATATTATAGGAAAAATAGAAAAAAAGTGATAAAATAAGTGGTGAATTACACAGTGTGCTGAAAAAGAAGCAAGGAGTATGAATACAATGTAATGGTGGAGGGTTCAGTGATCGTGACAACATGGTCAGGGCAATAAGCAAGGAAAATCTTGATTGCTACCTGTTTGGACTGGAGGAGTAAATACAATATGTATATTAAGGATGCCAAAAAGGAGGATGCAGTAGTTAAGTTGGAAAAAGATCTGGGGTTGAATGAAAGCTATAGGTGATATGGTGATATAAATGATAGCCGTATAGGAATAGAAAGAATATATAAAGCAGGATTTGAACATGAGCCCTTAGAGTTCATGTGTGAAAGGGAAGGAGAAAGGTTGCATTCTAAAACGACTAATATTTAATGGATCAGGGAAACGGGAGAATGGTAAACTTTTCAGCAGTATCAGAGAATGGAGGAAACTTAGCTTTTGGGAGAAGAGCTAAGAATTCAATTTTGGCAATCTAAAGTCTTAAGTTGTCATGACATCCAAAAGGAGGTGTTGTGGAGACATGCTAAAATGTGGATGTGAAAGCTGAAGCTATGCCATTGGATGAGATTTCTGGAAGATGGGATTGTATATATTTTGGAATCTGAGTTTTCAAATAGCAATTTCGCTAACATATAGCTGGGTCGTTTTAGGAGTAGCCATGGCAACTCCTTAAAAAACAAAGAAAGAAAAATTCCAAGTGCATTATATACAGCAATGTATACTTTCGGAGCAACTGTTGGAAGGACAGCAGTTGGAGATCAATTTGCCTTTATTCTTGCCTAGGTTGGCAAGAACTCTAAATATAAGCACTAGGGGTCTGATCTTAAAGTCCATTGAAGTGGTAAGACTCTGCTTGATTTTAGCAGTGTCTGTTTCGGTTCCTAGAAGACGAATACTAGTAAGAAATTTAAATAAAGTGAGCTTGGCATTTGAACAGTACCAGATTTTTAATCTGTTTTGACTTTTGTGATGTGCTTTAAGAAAAAATTAGGTTTATCATCTACCTTGTAGCATGAGAAGAAAATGGAAATAAAGCATTACCATTCAAATACTAGCCACAATTCAGTTCCTTTTACCACGTAGGTATAACATATCATTTATTGTAATTCAATTCATCATACATGTGAATGGAAATTGCCCCAAAACTGTTTGTGGCACAGATAAAGCTAGAGATTTTCTAAGTATATTTAATTTGGAAGTTTTCTTCAGTTTATATGCTTCCTGTTTTTCATTTAATATTGTTTAAAAGTATTTCTTGTTTATATTATGTGAAATTATTGTTTTTTCAGGTCTTTACATGTTCTCAGGAGATAGCTCGGGCCTCATTATAATTTGGAATACTTTTGTCAAAGGAAATTCTCAACATCCAGTCCAGCACTGGAGCATTACGAAGGTATATACAGGTTTTTCATTAGCAAGATTAGGTTTTATGAAAACTTGCTTCAAATTTAGTCATCCGACTTGTTTGATTACGTTTCCTTATATATTTTTATGTGGGTGGAAAGTGAATTCCCTTAAAATGTCTTGTTAACACTTTGCTGATAGAACATGCTGTGATTCATGTTAGGGATTTCTAGATTTGTTGCATTTTTAGATATGGTCCTGTTAGTAGAGGATATAAACATTTTTTATCCTAGCAACTTATACAAGAAGTTTAAAGAGACTTGGTAGCATTGTACTTGAGCTCCATAATGCATTGTGTTTATTTTCTGTCATAGAAAAGCTGAAAATAAGAAACTACATACTTTGTCAAAGTACCATTGCTTGTAACTGTATGGCTGATGTTTTATCAACCTTTTAATAATCCTGTTTCTCAGGATTCTGTAGTTATAATAGGGTCTGTCATATGGCTGTGAACATTTGATGACTTGGGATACAGTGTCTGTGAAGAAATTATTTGCCCTTAACCCATAAAGTTAAGAAGAAAAAAATGCAAGAAGGAACAAAATATAGATAAAAAATAAAATACAAAGGGCTTTCTTTAACTGTATCTTCCATTTTCAATATTATAATGTTACATTGTGATAAACTTCAGTTTCTCTCATTGTAGGAAGTAAATGATGATGATATGAAAGGGGTTCCAATAAATCATTTGGAGGTACATCCAAATGGAAGGCGCTTATTAATCCATGCCAAAGACAGTACTCTGCGAATTATGGATCTCAGAATGTAAGTTTCTTGTGGTCAATACATAGGTTTGTGTGCTTCAAGATCGACTATGCATGGCAATAACTTGTTCAAAATTATTGAATATATACTTGAGAAGAAGAAAGATGGTCTGATAGAATGCTAGACTAGAGCTTGGGAGATCTGGATTTTTTAGCCTGCTCTGTTACTGCTTTGTGCATGACCTTAGGCAAATCATCTAGGGCAGAATTTCTTGAAATGCCTAAGTGACTTGGCAGAATAAGTCTTATTGAAAGTGAATCAGACTTAGGTTGGTGAGGGCCATCTGACTTTTGAAAATAGACCTTAGGATCCCAAGTCACTTCCATATTTTTTTTGGCAATTGTTTTTAATTTCTGTGTAATTTAATTTATCTTTTGTGAAATGGAGATGATATCACTTCTTTGTATTGTAAGGGCCTTAAAAAGAAAAGTGTAATAAAGATTAAGTTCTCAGATATGATAATGGGATGCATAGCAGTACATTGAATAAATGGCTAGATATTTAAATCTATTGTTTGATAAATTGTCTTCCCCTTTATCTTTTGCAATTTAAGATAGCATTTTATTCATAGAGAGGTTAAACTGTATATATAAGGCTTAACATTACAGTGTGACAGGATTGTTTGGGGTTATTATGTCTTGGGCTATAATATTTTGACCTACTAAAACCCTTTGTTTCTCTTACCACCTGCTCTTTGAAGTAGATGGTAAATCCTTGGAAAGGTCAGAGCTCAGGCACTGAGCTTTGCATTGCTGCTTTGCAGTTGCTCCTATATTATTATTGCTTCTATATTACTACAGTTCCTGATGTTTGTAAGGGGGAATAGTTGGGATAAGAAAGGCAGGTCATGGTTTTCCAACCTCCTACTGGATCCACTGGTAGTGAATGAAACTTAAACGGGGAAATCACCCAACCAGTTTAGTCACTGCTGGCAAACATGCTGTAATATCACCAGAGCAATTGTATTATTTTTCTGAATCTCTGCCTTTTTAATATAAGTGAAAGTCTCTGGCTATTGTGACCATTATGGAAGATTAACAAAACTGAATGTAATCAGGGCATGCAGGTGTCCATGAATTTGCAGAGAATCTGGATCATTTCCTGAGAAGTATGCATTGCCACACTGAACTTACTGAGGTATTCACTGAAATGCCTCACAATGATTTTTTAAAATGTTGATATTAGCTCTTTCATTCCTTGCATAAAGAAGGAGAGGAGGGCATCACAGATGCGCACAACTTTCTGTGAGTGACCCCCAATGCTAAAAGAGTTCTTAATTGTCCCCTCCTCCTTTCTTTCTTGATAACACCACCATCCTGTCTGTCATTCAAGCTTGTGATCTGGGCATCATCTTCCATTCAACCTTCACTCAGTATATGCACATACAGGCTGTTTTGTAGGTATTTTCTGCAAAGTATCTCTAAAGCATGGCCGTTCCTATTCATCTGCACAGCAAGATGTGTGTTGCATGATTACTGCAACATGCCTGTGATGAATATAATCTTGTTTATCTGATATCCCTGCAAAATGATGCTTTAAAGATTATTTTCCAACACTGATTCAAAACATTTGCATTCCTGTGCTGGCCAAATTCCATCAAACAGAAAAAATATGTATTTTAGCTTATAGGCTCTCTAGGCCTAATTCCAGTTTATGTATCTCTCACTGTGTATCAAGTATGTTACCTCCTACCTCTGATTGGCCCGTGATTCCAGCCTCTTTTGAATTTTTAACAATAATTTTCATGCTTTCTCCCATGCTGTCATGCTTGGGAGGAGCTCCCTATAAATATTGGTGTAAATATTTATGCTCATTCATATCCCTCTTTCAGACTCCCCTTTGCCTTAAGGTATGCAAAAAGAAACTTTAATAGTTGTTGGGCTGCTGATTTATTCAGTCCATTGCCCACCAACTTAATCATCGTCTCATTGGGTACAGGCACATGATGTGTTTATTGGTCTCAATTTACTCTGGAAGAAGAGTGGAGGAGACACATTAAGTACAGTATTTACTTCCAAGGAAATGCTGTTTTTCATTTTTAAAGTTACTTCTGAGGAACTATCAGGTTACTTTTAAGAAACCCATTTTCAATCTTGGGTAGCCATCTGCTCTGTGCTAACTGGCTTCTCTGCTACCTAGTGGCCAAGTGCTGTAATAACACCTACTTCAGGCAGCCAGCTTGAGAGATCTGATCATGTACTCCTTACCCTGGAGTAAATTTACTGCAGGATAAATTCTGGAGTAAATTACTCCAGAATAAACATGTGGCGTGTCTGTCTCAGCTGTTTGTTTATATTTTCCATCTGTATCCATTTTTTTTGCCTTGAATGTCTGCTTTAGATTAGTAAAGTAAATGAGATTAGTAAAGTAGTATTTATCCTGGGGAAAAAATTCCTAAATGGGACATAAAATTTTTGTGTTATGAAAGTAACTTCCACACTTAGAGACTATTCTTTATTTTTAGCTATGCCTCAAAGAAATACATAGGAGCCACAAATTACAGAGAAAAGATTCATAGTACCTTTACACCATGTGGGACATTCCTTTTCTCTGGAAGTGAAGATGGAAAAGCATACGTTTGGAATCCAGAAACAGGTAACCAGTTATTTTATAGTAGTAAAATACAGTAAATTCAGTAGTAAACTACTGGAGTCTGAAGCTGTCCAGGGGAATTTAGTAACTATTTTTTAAAGTTTGTTTTCTTGTTGTAGGTAAGTAACATGGTATGAAATAAAAATTCAAGATTATGTCCAAGTCCCAAAATCTAAGCCCCAGCTTCTAAATTAATGTGTTGTTTATATCGTCCAGAGTTTAACAATCTTTTATTAGAAACAGAATAAATCCCAGTCAAAGTTGTTATCTTGGATATCTTGTAGGAATTGAGCACTACAAATTTTTCCCTTTCTTGTTAGTTGTAATATCCATATGTGTTACAGAAGTCCTTTTGCACACTGATTAAGTACTGTGGTCTAACACCCACTTAAGTGCGTGTATTGATTTCACTGGACTCTGAAGCAGGCACTTATGGAAAGTTGTTTTGTCTGCATACACAATTGACTGTTCAAAGGCAAATGATCCATCTGAGTGTTGAGACACTAGGCTTGCTTATAAATTATCCTCCAACCTGTAATTTCCTCATAACCACCAAATTCCATGGAATCCTGCTAGAAGTTCAGAAAAAGCCCAAGGAACTCTGAATTTTAAGTATCTGTTATCCTCTAAGTTACAACAGGTTGTGAGGGGGCTAAGGCCCCGCGGGACCCGGCCCGAGGGAGAAAGCCCGGAGGGGCGTCCGACTTCCGGGATCAGACCCGGAAGTCCGGCCGGGGCTTTAAAGTTTTCCGGAACACAAGCCGGGCCGGAGTGAGACCGGCCCGGGACGATAAAAGCAGCACTCCTACCCTGGTTAGAGGAGGAGGGAAGCTCCGGTCGGCGGTGAACCGGGGACCGGCGGCAGCCGAGCCGAAAGCGGGCGAGCAGGGAGCAGCGCGGGAGAAACCGGCGGCAGGATCTCCGGCAGGGACGACACCTGTAACGGCGGCAGCGGGACCGGCGGCAGCCGAGCCGAAAGCGGGCGAGCCGGGAGCAGCGCGGGAGAAACCGGCGGCAGGATCTCCGGCAGGGACGACACCTGTAACGGCGGCAGCGGGACCGGCAGCAGCCGAGCCGAAAGCGGGCGAGCCGGGAGCAGCGCGGGAGAAACCGGCAGCAGGATCTCCGGCAGGGACGACACCGGTAACGGTGGCAGCGGGACCGGCGGCAGCCGAGCCGGAAGCGGGCGAGCCGGGAGCGGCGCGGGAGAAACCGGCGCGAGCGGAGGGGACTGCGGCGGTACCAGGAGCAGCGCAGACCCCCGAGACAACCCAGGTACCGAAGGGACTAGAGGTGGTCCCACCGGGCGAACCCCGGCAGGGAGCCTCACTCGGAGGGGACTTCCTCCGAAGACTGGTGGCTGGCTGGCCACGAAGGAAGATCCGCGGACAGGGAGGCGGACTTGGTAACCCTCCCCCCCGGGTCTAGGGACACCGGCCGTTGAGGGCTGGACAGAGGCCTTACTGGAGGCTCGGGTGAGGGTGTAGGGGAGTGAGGAGCCCTCAGGTCCCCGGACTGTGGAGCTAAGGGAGCCCCTTGCGGTGGACCGTCAGCGCCCCATTTTTGGGTGAACCCCTTTTTTTTCATCAAGACGTGGCAGGCGAGACTAACGGGGCGTCAGCGGCCCGGCGCGTACTTCTACTCTACAGGGGCCAGTCGGGGCTTTTGGGGTGACCCGCAACCGGGCGGCGCACCCCAGTGCCCACACAGGTATTATACCTGACAGAGACAAAATTAAAACACATTACATTAAAAATGGTTTTGATGATATTCCATTGTCATTTTTTTCTTTATGATATAGATTTTTAAAATATTGAATAAAAAACAAGAACATGTCTATCTTGAAGTTTTTTCAAGGCATCATCAACTAGATTCAAAATCCACATGTATATCACTATAACATTTGTCCAATACCTATTGAAAATAGGTATGTATAATGAGAGAGTTTGCAGGTAAAAACCTGAACCTACAAATGCTTATATGAGTGCTTACCATCACCTGTTTACGTCCTGCCCTTGATCAGAGCTAAATTTTATTTCAAAAGTTACAGAATACTGTTGTCACTAACTTCTATTTTCCACTGGGCAACATTTTATGATAGAAATCCTTGAGTAAAATAAGAAGTTTCTGTCTGGAGAAACACGAGAACAAAAAGTATGGTTATATGTCGTTTCAGTGTTCTGGGTTTTTTTTAAAGTAAATTAATGTTTAAAAGTCATAGAGCACATTTAAATTCCATGTGGCAGAGAGTTTTATGTCTTGTTCTCCTTATGTTTTTGCAATGTATAGTATGTGTGTGAATATTATAAGAAGTTGCAACTTAGATCAAATCTGTACAGTTTCATGTACTAAGAACCTTATTTTATTTCCTAGGTGACCAAGTAGCCATATATTCTGACCTCTCCTTCACATCTCCACTTCGAGATGTCGCTTTTCATCCACATGAACACATGGTTTCATTTTGTGCTTTCGGGCAAAACCAGCCAATACTTGTTTATATATATGATTACAAAGGTACGGTAGACAGTTTCTTGCATAAGTACCTAGGTGTCTATGTTTCTAGAAGTGGTTTACACAGGTAGTTCTTCTCTCTTCTAAAACAATGTCATAACTATGCTAACATCTTCATACCAGCTTAAGATCAGTTCAGAATTGGCATTTTGTTTATCTTGATCTTGCGAGTCTGAATTTTAAACCTCTTATTAGATCCTGTTCTAGATGATGCCTGCAAGATCTTACATTCTATTGGTGAAGTCCTGTCAATTGATAAGGATCAATTTAATTTTCAGACTGGGTAATGGAACAAAGCTAACTTGCTCTTTTGAAAATTATGCAGTGTCTAGTGAAAACTTTAAAATAGAAGCTTTTTGGTTCCCATTGTAAAAACTCAAGTTTATAGTGGGTTTCCATGCTGAGTATCAGTAGCTATGCATAGGTACCCAAAACAGGAAATACTTTTGTGTGGGAGCTGTCAATTTGTGACCTGAAAACTAAGAATTAGAAGTTTCTTTATGGAAGGTTAATAGTGGGCAGAATTCTCGTTGTTAAATTTTGTGGCGATCTGTCAACAGTTGCATTGTTTTACCTGAGGACACTGGTTTTTGTGTCATTAAGACAAAAAATGACCAGTGTGACAACACTGTGACTCAAATGTTACATTTACTTAGTTGTGTCCCCCCCCAGTCTATATCCACTGAACTAGCTACATTTTATGCTTATAAAATTAATGGCTAATGCAAAATACCAAAAGATTTCATTTAATCATTCTAATATTATAAAAGTTTTAGTCTGTAATAATATTCTAATATTATAAATTCTTTCCCCCAACAAGAGCCAGCAGGGAGGGGAGGCAGGGGGGAGGGGTGATTAGTGGTAGCCATGGCCACCACCCCGCTGCTGCCACCCCATGCCCACAGCCGCTGCACCAGGCCTGCAGCTGTGCTGCTGAGTCTGCCAGCACCACTGGGCCTGTGTCTGCTGCTGCTTCTGTGTCTGCAGCCATGTCCAGCCCCAGGCCCATGGCCACTGCTGGGCCCACAGGCACAGGGCAGCAGTGGCATGGGCACTACATCAGCTGCAGGGGGGAGCAGGCCTGGACCCAAAACTGCAGGGGTGTGGGGAGGGAACAGTCCCGAGCCCAAGCAGCAGGCGGGGGGGGCGGACATGGGCCTGGCTCTGGAGAGGAGGGAGATATCAGGGGAGGGGGCAGGGAAACAGCTGAAGTGGTAGGGGTGGGGGTGAGGGGAGCAGATTCAGCCCCAACGTGGGGGTAGGGCTGCTGCAGCAGGAGGCAATGGGGTCAGGCCCATGGCAGAGGGAGGGGGAGGAGGGAGAGTGGCTCTGGCCCCAAACCCAAACTGCTGGGGGATTGGGTCAGGCCTGAAGGGGGCAGTGCCAGACTAGCACAGGGGTGGGGGAGAGGGGAACAGGGCATAGGAACACTGGGCTCTGTCCCTACCACCCACTCCCCCATCATTTTTGACAGGCAATTTGCTAGTTTGACTAATAAGTATATAATAAAACTACTGCTATTAAATGTAGATTAAGATTCAAGTTCCCTATTTGTTGTAGTTACATGAGATCACTGAAAAAGTCAAATGGAAAGAGTTGCAATGCAGTGTTTAGCTGTCTTACTAGAAACAATAGATAATTGTGTTTTGGATTAATATATTATGGCACTGACTCAGGAAGGCACTACATTACATCTTTAAATCCATTCCTGGTTAGGAGAGCATTTAAGCAAGGGCTTAAAAAATAAGCACATCCTTGACTTTTGCATTCATTGCGGGTACCCTCTTGAATTAGGCCTGTAACAGTGTTCTGAAACTGTCTGCTTTTGTGTATTAAAAAAACCAAATCAAACAAAAATATTATTTTTTGAGATCAGTAATATCCTATCATTTCAGGTTAACCCTGAGAACTAATTTTGGTGACAGCTCTATAGATAATCAATAATAGGGTAATAATTTACATTGATAAATGTGAAGAAAACTAGCTCTTTGAACTCACAAAACAAATAATATTCCTGCATTAGACAAATTTCTGAACTGTTCAAGAGAGTACCCTGTGGAAAAAATATTTTTCTTAAAAAATGGAGCAAATACCACACTAAGACCATGTCGGTAGTTATTTGTATCATCTGTCTGTCAGTTTGAACTAATCCACTGATGTTCTCTCATCAGTAAAGTATTACATAGGTTGTGGTCTTTTCAGTATACTCTGGTAATAACTTTTTGTTCCGTTTTTGGTTAAAAATACATTCTTTGCTTTCAGAAGACAGTTTTATGGCATTGGTGTTGAAAGAGTTAATCATAAAAGTAATAGTAATTTTAGTCAGTGGCACAAGTTTAAGATTCCCATAATATCATTTTTACTTAAATCATATGTTTTAAAATATCCTTTAATGTTCTCAGTTGGCAAATAGGAATACTTGCAAACCTTTGCCACATTCTAGAATTTGCAAAAGTCAAGTTTGTGGTTAAAAGGCAACTAGTCAAAACTTTTATTAAAATAACATCTTTTTTCTGCCCTGTGGAATTTCATTTAGGTTTAGTTGAACAATATAGTTTAAAAGTCCTATTTTCTGTCTGTTGCTTGTCTTCCATAGAGAAGTGTTCACATTGAGATACATCTATATTAGAGTGCTGAAGATCTGGAGTTCAGCCTTGTTGATGATACGTGGTGTAGAAGTGGTGTTACAATTATACAAAATAGAAAGTATTTCTATCTTACTCTTTGAAAACTTAGAAAATTGAATACATAGTCTCTGACTCAGTTATTTAGGTTATAAAGTCACATACTTGGACATTAGAAAATGTTCAGTTTCTGGTTGCCTTTGCAAACTGAATTTGGTACCCTTGTGTATGCATTATGGTAGTCTTTAATTACATGATCTCATATGTTTCTTTTATTTGTAGGACTTCTGTCTCATTGGACAAAGAAAGGGATAGATTTAAGGTTGCATAGGTAACTGTAGATCTAGTATTTCTTAAGTATTGCCTAAATAACTTTCTGTATTTAAGGAGCCTTTGCATGTAATGTTTCTTTATATTGTTTAACAGAAAAGTAATATGGACTATGAACTCAATGTAATTTTTTTCATGGAAGTGCTAATACTTGATCTGAAATATTAATTTTGATTTATTTCTGTAGTTGCCCGGCAGGAGGCTGAGAGAGTAAAAGATCTCAGTGGGTCACTTATATCATCAGCACCAAGAGGGACACAAGTTTTTAACACTTCTTCTGAAATTTCTTCAACATTTCCATCAGATCAGTTTGTAAATGTTGCAAGAGAGTCTATGAGAAAGCAGAAAGTGAAACAGAAACTTGATTCTGTTACGGTATGTCAAATTTCATTATTTCCCATGAAGATGTAAAGTCATATTCATTGCATATGTTCTAGCTTATAGTTACCTCTGAGTAAACGGGCAGGGATTTACAGTACATCAGCTTCTCAACAGTAATTGTCCATGGGCATGTTCTTAATGTGTAGTCAATAAAAGTTAAACTATGATAGCTTATTCATAGATTCATAAACATTCGGGCTGGAAAGGACCCCAGAGGATCATCACGTCCAGCCCCCTGCCCCAGGGGCAGGAAGTCAGCAGGGATCATAGGATCCCAGCAAGATAAGCATCCAAATGCGTCTTGAAGGCATTCAAAGTGGGTGCTTGAACCACCTCCGTTTGTTGTATATTGTACAGCTGTACATTGCTCATGTTTCTCTTGATAAATGAATATAATGTAACTCCTACTAATGTCAATTCACTTATGAATGGATATTTAGAAGAAATTATATAATGTAAACATAAGCTGTTATTGGTATCTGTTTACCACCAGTTGGTGACCAGGACCTGTACTAGTATTAGTATTAATATGATTTGCCTAACAGCATATTCTGATTTTGTTCAAGATCTCACATCACAGGTTTGCATTTTAGAAGGTAAAAGTTGGGTCTTTTGACTATTCAGGATCAGCATGGAGAATGTTGCCAGAATATCCATTCCTAACCTCAGTCTCTGCTAATATTCTGTGAAAAGGAGTTAATAATTTACAAAAATCAGCTTATTTTTATTGATTTTGTTTTTCATTTTTTCTCATTACATTATTTTAAGACCATTTTATTCAATTGTATATTCAGTATTGCCATCCTGAAAAGGATATCTCTCAGCAAGTCAGCAGATGGATTGAAAGATTGCTTAATTTCATTGTAGCAATGAACATTTTACAGCATGACTCCTCAATGAATGTCCATTGATACTTCTCCCCTGCCTTACAGGCACAGGGCATCTGAGGATTAATTTTCTCCTTAGTGGAAGTTTAACAAAAGACTGAAAGATTCTTATGAATCTTTATTTCATAGTTCTTACAAGGTAGGCAAAAACAGTACCGTTTCCAAGATTGGTGCACAGTAGCTATGCAAGAGTGATTAATACTGATTAGCAAAAATCAACATATGCTTGATGCTTTTCAAGAACACATATTTACCTTTGGAATTGAATATAATGCTGCACCTGGAAACAAAAATGTGACACGTTTCTACTCAGTTATGCCTGATCAGAGATCAGTAATTAAATTTGAAATAAGTACTTGGTTGCAATTGGAGGTAAAAATCAAATTGTACTTCTACTAAATAATTCTGCCAAAAATCCTTGTGCTTGTTTTAGAACCATGAGAACTGTACAGCCCAAACGGATATATACAACTGAAATTTTGTCATTGCTTAGAAATGGCAAATGATTGTATTAAGTCTGTGAGAAGTTACATAATTATGACTTATCTTTCAAGACTGTAAACTCAAATGACTAATATCAATTCAGATATAGTCTTGCAGTCATCAACTGGTAGTTTTTATCATTTTAAGTTAAAATTCATTTGTTAGATTAATATAATTAATATTTAAAATATTTGCTTTCTATAGAAAAATGTAACTTCATCTTCTGCTTTTTGTTTTGCTAGTCATTATGTTGAGGACAATATGTTAATTATGTATTTGTATATAAGGTATTTCTTACATGAGAAGGATAAAATAATTATGGTTGATAATTTTCTACCATGTGCCCAGCATTGCCTTCAGTGGAGCCTAAAGCACCACTTAGGCACATATTCATTTAATGGTACAGTGGGATCTGAACTCCAATTCCAACAGTCGTGCCTCTTGCCATGCCACACATACATGGCAGGATGTACAATTTTGGGGTCAGGGATCAGATTACTTTTACTATTACTACTATTAGCACTATTACTACTTGTGAGTGCCAGGGGAGCTCAGGCTTATGATCCTCTCCCTCCACCAACAAAGTGAAAGCCAAGTGCTCACAGCCCAGCATGAATTGAAGCACCAGACCCCATGGACCAAGGTCTTTACCCGGCTCCACTGTCGTACCAGGGGTGGGACTAACAATCAGTTAATTGTTGGTCCCCAGCCCCAGGACTGTATAGGATTCAGGAAATAACTTTTATGTGTTGCTACCCTGCCACGTATTCAATTTAAGGCATGATGGAAACTAGCCACAAAAATATTACATGTCTTCTGTGGAATATTTTTGTGGCTGCTTTCCCATTTGTCATGCTGTTAATTCCTTGGCTGTGTGGCAAGGTTACTATTTATGGTGCAATTCACAGGGTAATCACATCTTAAATTCAGTATCTCTTAGGGGCCTAAGAGGCATATCCTTCCACAAAAATGCATGCTTGTGATAGCTTGAGCGGGGCTCTGGATATGTGAACGAGATTTGTCTAATGCAGAGATGGGCAGTTATTTCAGGTGGATGGCCACTTCATACACATTAGAGCTGGAAGGGACCTCACAAGATCATCGGGCCCAGCCCCCTGCCCCACTTAATGAGGTTTGGTGAGCTTTTGAGGGCTACATGGGTAGCCCCTTCCCCCTTGTCATCTTGGGACCAGAAGTCCTACCCCTAACCCCTGATCTTTGCTACCTGAAGTCCCTCCCCTTGCCCTTTCCTCTGCTGGAAATACTCCTTTTGGGAGGAGGGGTTGGCCTCTTAGAACCAGAAAAAAAAACAAATCATACACTAAAAGTCAAACACCTGTTATATTTTAATTTTATTACAAAAAATGTTTTTGTCAAGATTTGTGTTTCCATACAGTATACAGGGCTGATTGCATAATAACTCAAAAAAATTCTTAGCCTTGTATATTGTGGGGCCTGTTTGAGGGGGGTGTATGGTGGGGTGTAGGTTTGTGTAGGGGGTGGGGTGTATGTGTATGGTGGGGTGTGGGGGTGTGTGCATATATTGTGGTGTGGGGGCTGTGAGGGGGTGTGTCTGTGTGTGGGGGGGCATAGGGTACGTTGGTGTGTATATTTGGGGGGTTGTTGGGGGCAGGGTGTGGGTGTGTGGCATTTGTGGGGTGTGGGGGAGTGCAAACCCCACCCCCACACTCTCCCCACTTGGCACAGCAGCATCAGGCATGAGTGCTTAGGACACTCAAGCCCAGCAGCACACAGCTTGAGCCAATGCTGCACATCATGACGAGCGCAGTGTGCCCAGGCTGCCTCTCACTAGCACTCTCCACCATTCACATGCAGCCCTTGCACTCGCACATCACTGCAGGGAAGCTCCATGCTTTGGAGCCAGCTGCCTTTCCTGCTTCCTGCCACACAGGTCCTGGGACTCTGAAGGGAAGCAAGGGTCGGGGCTTCCGTCCACCTCTGCTGCAGCCCCAGGATCTGCGTGCATATCCCTAGTAGAGATGCTCCTGTGCATGCTACAAAGGCAGTGTAGACATGCCCTTAATCTGTATGATATTGGGTGCTGATTATTTTGTTCCTTATTTAGCAACGGCTAAACTTTTCATGTTACTGTAAATTGTATTTGAAATGTCAGATGCAGAAACTCACTTGTATATAACTACTCATTTTTCATATGTGTTTTAACAATACTAAGTTTGTTAGGTACACCTACGACTGGTTTAGCTCTAATGGGCGCATCCACATATACAAGCGTGGGCGCTTGTAGCAGCTCAAATAGAAGCAGTGCAAATTTGAGCCAGGGCTTTTTGCCTCAGCGCACGTGCTTGGACATGCATTTTGTTGTGGAGCAAATTATGCCACTTGGGGCAAAATAACCCTGCCTGGCTCCTCCCGAATCTGCAGCCAGGGGGAGCTAGAGTCTGGGGCCAGCACCTGTGCTGTCCCCAGCAGTATGAAAAACTGCCCTGTCCTGGCCCGAGCAGTACAAAAAGTGGCCCTGGCAAGTAGCTCAGGGCTACTCACTCTCAGGAGCTTCTGGGGCCCAGCCGATTGGTACCTGAGGACACTACCCCTTGTCCCAGCTGGAGTGCTGCAGCAGCTCTGAGAGATCCCTGCACCTTTTACCCACTGCAGCAGTCTGGTAGTGGGGGCTGCTGCCTGGCTGTGACCTGCTGCGCACCTGCCAGACCCGGATAGGGACTGCACAGCCAGTAGAGGCATCTGCCCCTCTGGGCCAGCTGCAGTGCGGGCTTAGGCTGCAGTGCCTCTGTATGGCACTACTGCCATTTGGGCCCCCTGCCCAGCCATCTGGGCAGCCATTGCCCAGAAGATGTTCTGGGTGTGGTGGCCTGCAGGGGCTACCTCCCCCCGCTGCAATGTTATTTTGTAAATAATACAAGATTCGGCTTTTCTCCCCACTTCCCTCATGCAATGCATGAATCATTCCTATTCCTTTTGGGCCCAAATAATATGCGAGTAGAACCAAGACTTGAATTTTGGTCTTATCTTCAGCAGTGCGTAGTGCTAAAGCTGGTACATTAAGCTATATTGGGGCATACTTAATAAAATTAATTTCTATGTATGCTCTTAAATTTTAAAAACAGCCCTTAATTTTTGGTGAGAGGAAAGGGCAGATGGTTGCCTTCTGTGAAATTGGATAGGAATTTGCATCTTGGCAGCAGTTGTTATGTATCTATGACTCAAGGGGTTAATGTTAATTTATATTCCAATATAAAGCAAACTTCAGTGGTATTAAATCCTTAAATATTCATTCAGTATAACAAGTTGCCATCAAATTCCTGGGTGGTCTTTATCTCTGGAATTTCTCTGCTAATGCAGTAAAATTCTTACAGGCAGCTAGCAGACAAAAATACCAGTTTGCAGTTTTATTGTAATTAGAGAATGTTATTTATTTTTATTTCGGAGATGACATTTAAAAATGTCAAAAACTAAACTAGTTTTCATGCTAAACTAACTGAACTAACACCACTTTAACAGTAAGAAAAGCCTAGTATTTTTCAGTACTTGTAACAAGAGTTCCTTTACATACAGTAGGGCCCCTCTGCACATGTTGGTAAAGGTACAATGGGTTCTAAGGCGTAATCTGCACAATCACGCTTCCTACCATGCCACATGTGGATGGTAGGAGGCATGATTGTGGAATCACAAATTAGATCTCATTGTGCTTTATTTCTGGTGCAGAGGGAACCTGATCCTAGGCTCCTTATGCATTTGCAAAAAGCAAGCTCCAACACTGGGAGCCCCCTCAGCTGAGGGGTGCCAAATGCATCCCCAGGGCTGGGAGATATAGCTGCTATGATCTCCCAGTCCCAGGAGTATGTGAAGCCCCAGGGCTGGGACATTGCAGCTGTCATGAGGGTCATGTCTGGGCCCTGACACATCTCTGGGCCCTGGGGTATATGAAACTCCCGGGGCTGGAAGATCATGGCAGCTGTATCCTGGCACTGGTAGGCACACTGCAGGCTTCCACCATCTGCAGCTGCAGGGTGCTGCCAGGACCTAAAGTTGGCAGCTTCTGCAGCTGTGAGTCCCTTCAGCTGACTGGGCTCCCAACTGCAGGAGAGACCCTGCTACACATGCATATTAAAGCTCTATAGCAGCCAATTTCAAAGCTAGTACGCATTTTTGAGGTCAAACTTTATAGTTGGCTGGATCTTTTTCTCGCATGATAGGTACTTTGCTTTGTAGCTGGTTTCAAGGTAATTGTGCTGTTAACCAATTAATTATGTGATGTCTGTAACATGTACAGAGGTCCATAGTCTTGGAGTTAGTGTATTAGTTGAGTAACCTCTGATGTCAAAATATTTGTGATGAATTCCACCCATTTTTGTTTTATTTTTCTAAATTTTTTTTTTACAAATTCTTCTCAGTATATTTTGGAAGATGTTTTTGAAAGCATTTTCCAAATGATTGCTGAAAACTTCTGTTTATTGAAATAACCCTGGGAAATATAGGTTTAAATTATTTCAAGTCCAACAAGAGAGGATTAGAATTTAAAATTAGAAGTTATCTCCTTTGTACAAAACTGTAAAAATTCCTTGAGTTTTTGAGTTCTTAGCATTATTCTATGTAGCTATGAAACGTGATATTGAATAATTCTTCAAATTATCCCATTAGAATATATTTGAAACATAAAATAGCTCTTCACTGGTCTAAAACGCCTGAATCTATAGAATATATACCACCATGCCTCTGAAAACATATGCAGGCCTTTTTAAGAAAAATCTGAAGCATTGCTAAAACCTAATATTAATACTATGTAGCAGTGTAAGAAGCTAACAGGCAACTTGTTGTTTTTTTGTCTGTAAGAAAGACATACAAGCAGATTCTGAGGCAGGATAAAATGTCATAGTATCATTGCCAATTTACAGCAACTGATGATATACCTCCCAAGGTCTTATTTAGTAGATCCTGAAAAAGCTAGATAACAAATTCTGGGTTTGATTTTAGATCTCAAAAGAAAGGTTTCATTTACAACTTTCTATGTGGCAATAAAAAAATTAAAGATATATTTAAGATGTATACACTGTAATCAAAACCTTTGTAGAAATATTGTGAGGATTATAGATAGATATTTCAAAACTAGTATAGGCAGAAGCCATGGAGCTTTGGCAGGTTAATGTAACATTTACACTTATTCTACCTTTTCTAATAGTTGGTATTACTGTTCATTATTCTGTACTGAGGCATCCTTCTCATTCTTTCCAAAGTTAGCCATGGTCTCTTTAGCCTTCATCCACAACAAGTTTGGACAACACACATAGGAATCCATTGTTAAGAAAAAAAGGAATTATCTCGTGTTTGAAGTAAATCTAATTCTGTTTTAATTAGAAGCAGTGAACCAATAGTTAACTATTGTTCCAAACTGTAAAAATCACAAAAATAATACAGGTGTAAAAATAATACCTTACTGCTTATTAAAGTTAAGTTAATATATGCCTGATATTGGAATAAACTTATGTTTGTGTTATGCATGTTTTGTTTAAATTCCTAATTTGTTAAATAAAGGTATGATGAATACTTATGGATGAGAGGGTTCTACTGTAAAACTGGGTTTATTCTTTAGTTTTTAAATAATTTCCTCTCTACATACCATTATATCCTTTAAAATAGTTTGCTTATTTATTTTCACCAGTCAAGAACAGAATGTAAAATGGTCTACACACTTTTATTATGTGTAGAAGAATTGATTCAAAATAATTAAATTTATTTTACAAAGATACATGCACTGTGATAGAATTTCTGCTCTTTAGTATTGTTCTCGTGGCAGCCCATCTAAGATGTATGGCAAACTGCCTGTTAATAATCAAATGGCTAAAATAATAAAATAAACAAAAGCAGGAGGTGTTAAAGAAAAAAGATAGAAAAAGGCCTAAGACTAATCTGCAGGTTTGTTTTAAAATTAGACTTTTTATTTGATAATTTTTCGCCAAAAGTAGACTAGCGAGAGAAAGCATTTCTTCATGCCACTGTGTAGGCATTACATGGTTTGTTCTTTTTGTTTTGGCATTTACTACTCTGTTTTTAATTGGCACATTCCAGCTGCCAACAGGAAACAGAAGGAATCTTCAAAGTAACATTGACAGCTCTGCATGTATATATGTGCGTGCGCGAGAGAGCAAATTGTAAATATATGTGTATTTACACCAACTGAGGATCTGGCTATAGTAGTCTATAATATATAACAATATCATTTTTGTAGTTCTCATCAAAATGAAAATGTGCCTTTTAATTATGGACAGAACTCCACATGGGGTGCCAACTATTTCTAAAATATTCCCCATTTAAAATGGAGAATGTAATTTTTATTTTAATTCAGATTTTAGGAAACATGGACTAAACTGTGAATGTAAATGGAGAGGAAATATACTATTATAAGATCTTTCAAACAGTTTCTTAAAGTATAACTTCCTGTGCTAATAAAACATTATAATGAAAGTCAACATGCTTTAACATTAACAGGATAGAGATATTGTGACTGATGAGATTTAGATTGAACTAGTCAGTTATATGGGTGGTGTGCAGTGATCCCGTAGCTAAAGAATTGGCCTTGTACAGACATTCAGTTTCTCCTGGGAGAGTTGCTGCTATCCCAGGAGAAACCATGAGTATACAGATATTCAGGCTTTTTCTCCCAGAGTAAACATGGTCAGTCCAAGAGAAAAATAGTTTGGATAACAACCAGAGTTAAATCACTTCCAGGAGAGTTTCTTCTGAGTTAGCAAATGTCTGTACATGCTGTGCTTCTTTCAGAAGAGAACATATTTCTCCAGCATCCCCCTCCCGTAGGGAGACAGTTTTTTGCTCCCTGGGTGATGCTGCTTCAGCAGGGAACAGAACATGCCGCCTTCACAATAACTAAAGTGTGTTGCAGGAAAAGACAGACTGGCCCTGAGAAGTCTGTGCACTGCTGTCATCTGTTGCCAGGCAGACTAAGGGAGCCTGCAGAACATGCTAAGATGTTTTCATAGGGGCCCTGTGGCTACACAATGTTAGTTCTGCAAGGCTTCCCACTCTTCAGGGCTTCAGCATTCAAGGGCACAGACAGAAGTGTGGCACCTCACAGTAACTGAAAATGCTTTGCAGGAAGTGTTCTGAGTTACAATAATCTCTCAGACCAAACAGATATTTACTGTTGGTTTCAGGGGAGGGGAATCTAACTGCTGACTGGGAGCCTGAGGCTGGTTTCCCCTAGCAATAGCCCCTCCTCTCTCCCAGCCTGTCCCTGTTTCAGAATGGGAGGGGAACTGAACTCCCTCTGCTCCCTTTTCCCCCTCCCATTCTGAAAACAGCTCGAGGCTGCGAGGCAACACGGATAGAAGTTACACAAGATGCTCTGTTTTGAAATGCTTTCATCTGATCCCTCATGCAATGAGGGCTCAGATTTTCGCCCGATTGGCCATTTGTAAGCTGTCTGCAGCCATGCGCTTGTGTTTGGTCATGGCTATAGACCACCCTCTGTGGCCAGATCAGGCAAGAATTGTTATTTCTGTCTGCACCCCAAATGTTTCTTTATGCAGCTCTGGGAAATTTCTCTACCAAGAGAACAAACTGGGAGAATTCTCCCTGGTTATTTGAATGTGTGTATTCGGCCATTGTTTAAGCATCATGTGTTTAAACTGATCAGTTTAAATTTGGAACATTAACATCACATACATGCATTTTCATAGTCTGCCTGCTTTAACAGTTATTAACACGTGCTTTCACTTCATAAAGTTTAGTGCAACTCAGTATCTTTACTTTTGTCTATCATACCAAATATATCCCAGGGGGGCCAGATATTTTTACTTGATCTAACTACTCATTGTTATACCAATTGTTGTAACTCACACTGGGAATGGTGCAGATTATAGATCTAGCCACAGACTCATCCATCTGTTACCAGTTCTCTATTTCCCCACTGTCCTTTGTCAAGTTAGTTCAGTACTGGAGAGAATATGCTCCTTCAAAAATGCTATTAAATACCTAAAATATGTGGAAGAGGAAAGCTAAATCTGTTGGAAAAAAATAAGCACTGAGATCAGATCAGTGTTTACCTGCAAAACAAGTCTTGTTAGCTTAGCTAGAATGCAGAGCTCTGAATTTTCATACCAGTTTTAATCAGTCCTATTGTATCATTTAAATGCTTGTAAAACACAATTAGAAAGATTTCTAGGATGAGCCAAATTCTCTTGATTCAGAGCTTGAAAAAGTAGGCTCAGTTTAGCCCAGTATTGAAGGCAAGGAAGGCATTTGAAAAAGTTTCTGCCCCCCAGCCTGCAGAACAACATTAAAGCAGCTCTGTGATCTTTGTGGCTTCCAATGGGAGAGGAGAATGTTTTGACCAATATATTTACTCACCACTATCTCCACTTCTTTTTTCCATCTTCTTTCTGGTTATAAAAATCACCACTCAGGAGCATGTCTGTGGGGTGTTAGCTCTTCTGTGTTGGCTTGTCACAGCCCTTTTCCTTGTGCCATAATACAGTACTAGCATGCATGTCAGCTGAAACATGGCTGTTTTCACATCAAAGTATTTTGCCAGGAATATTTTTTTTTAATAAACTAGGGTTCAGAGCTCCTCAGAGGATTGTACTCCAATTCTCTGGAGGTTTGGGGTGACTTAAGCTCAACCTTTAGAAGCAGGAGAGAAAAAGGCAGTAGGGATAGTCTATACCATAGGGCTGCGCCCAGAAGGCATCATTAGTAGCAGGAAAACCCCCCACTCTCAAATGGTAAAGACATTGTTTGGAAGCTGCCTTCTGCCTGCATTACTGTGCTTGCACCAGAAGCTGTTCCAGCATAGTTATGTGGGTTACATGGTTTGATATTTTCACATTCCTAATGAGCATTGGTATGCCAGTGCAGTGTAGGCAAGGCCTCAACTGAGTTGGAAACTTGTTCTTTGAAAATTTAATCTCTGTCTGTCTCATGGCAGTTTTTCCCTTCTGACATCCCCACTGTCTCCTACCAGGATTGATCTCTTCTAGGAAAGTTCCTCTTCTGGCAGCCAGCTCCAGTTCTGTCATCCAACTGTAAACACCTGAAGGACTGAGTTAGTTGCTTTTGATAGAAGAGATCTGACAAAGTCAGCACATGGGGATGGAGCCACTAGAAGAGGAGTTGCTCAGATAAGGGAAAATGTTTTGTGGCAAAAAGGCTGTTCTTTGGTCAAGGTGCTAGTTACCAGAGATATACTTGAGTTTTCTAAATCTGTCCTGGTCAAGTGGGACTGCTGATAGAGATGCAGAAGTATTTCTGAGCCCAAGAGCAGATCAGTTTTTGTTCACAGAAATGGGTATTTATTCATATGGGTTGCATTGTTGAATAAGCTAACCTTGGGTCTGAGATGGCCAGGTTACTCGCTTGTGGGTGGTTCAGGTCATTCCAAACAAGTGCCACTAAAAACCTTTACATTACATGCATCTTATTTTATACAAACAAACACAGTCTATTGTAAAATACTTATTAACTGACTTTTTGTTTCCTCAGTCTTTTAAAAGTTACTCTACCTTTATACCTCTGTGGCAAATGTATTTGATTAGTGCTGAGTTACAGTAGGGAAGAACACAAAATGACATAAAGTCACAGGCAGGGATAATGTGTTAACTTTGAAAGGCAGTGGAATTTTGGGTCTTGAATCACTTCAGGCACATTTGCATATTTTTACTATATTTTTATTTCAAAAGGAAAACGATCTAACATATCTTGTAACTTTGCTAGTTCATTCTGTTGTGATGATTGCTTTTGACACAGCTACCCAAGAGAAAAATATAAAGATGGGTTTTTAATCAACATTGTGAGCAATATTGCTTATGAACAAAAGCTTTGCAGTTTGAAGTCCTTTAACCCTGAACAATATATGTTGAATATAAACGCCTATAAACTTCACTGTCTCCATGCACCAAATAAATACTGTTGAGCAGCTGCGAATGCATAAAACATGATCATTAATATAAAATGACAGAATTATTAAAATCTGTAGATTGGTTAAAATATTTAATAGTGTATGAATGCTTTACTGTAATTTTCCATTGTGTTCCTTAAAGTTTATAATAAAAGTAAGGTTTTGGAATTGGAATTGATTATGAAGTAGGGGACTTGGTGGCCAGAGGTTGCCAGTTCATTAATTGTAATCAGCTTTGACTCTAGGATACTGCCCTGGTATGGGCAGCAAAGTATTATAAATTGTTGTTATATTTGGTTACCCATGTCAGAAATTAGTCTTCTAAAAATCTACTTTTTTTTAGTTTTTCTATAGAAAAATGAAAATTGTGAGAGCATTTGGGACATTGGAACATTAAAAACTCGTTACCTTGTTATGATGTCTTGCATTTAAGAAAGCAGGCTTTTCCCAAAGGATTATTTCCTCTATTACTATTATGGTGTATGTTTCTTGCCTTTTAATACCAGAATAGTTTTGAAGGAATTATGTTCTTCCTCACTAGAGACATCTAATTCCCATTATCATCAACAGAAGTTACATATTTGATCCTGAATGTGGAACTGAATCTGCATGGTCAGAGCTTTGTACTCAGATGGAGCAAAATTGACCCATGTGGTTCTAATTGTGGAATCTGGGCCATGCAGAGGAAAATAAGCAACTTCAGTGTTTCACTATAGAACAACTGAAAATCAACTGAATATGGCTTCTTATTCTTATTTACCATTTGCTAACAGTACTTTTTGAACAGAGTACTGAAATAGCATGAATAAGTAAGGGCAAAGTACTGTAACTGGGGATGTTTGTCCCGCTTTTATCAACCTATAGCTTGGTTTGATTTATTTCTGACTTTTTCAGCTATATTTTGTTTGGGGTTGGGTTTTTTTTGGTGGGGGCATGTTCTGCCTTTCATTTTATGCCATAGTTGTGTCTGTGCAAAGGAAGTCTGACACCAATGCCATACTTTCACTGTGGGATGTCTCATGCCCCCACAATTCAACCAGGGATTATTTACCTTTGCAGTACCTGCAAAGTGCACTCCTGCCCCACCTCTTGTTGTATCCTCATATTGCAGGAACAGTTTCTGCTCCTTTCTTGACCACAGACTCTTATAATGTATATTACTTCAATGAAGAGCAAAAGAGAAGTAGGATACAAATGTGTGTGTGGACAATCTTGAACTCTAGTTACCAGTAACTAATTTCTCTTTCCTCTTTGAGTAATTGCTAAAACACATTCTTACTGTGGTTATCTCCAATGCAGTGCCCATATATATCTGAAGGTAGGACTCACAAATCCTGTAGGTGAACAGCAGCTGAAGGATCACCCTAACAAATGCACCTTTCATAATGACATAGGGCACTTTTACATGTGCTCTGGGGGTGGGGAGAGGTGGTGCTTTAATTAGAGTGGTTCCAAAAGCCCCTCTAATGAAAGTGTCACCACATCTCCTGTATCAGCATCCCTACAGTTCAAAATGGCAGCAGGGGCACTTGAACTAAAGCTCGTTTGAGCTTTAGCTCAAGTGGCCCCCAGCACCATTTTAAAGCATGGAGACACTGATACAAATATACAGGAGGCTGCCAGTGCAGAACAATTGTTACACTCCAGTGGACTCGATTAGTAGAGTTGCTCTGACATGCTGGAATTCCAACAAGTAGCAGCAGCCTCAGCACTCATGTATAGGTGCCCATAGTATTTAATAAGCATGTAAGTGTCTTGAGCTCCAGGTGTATATTTTGCAGATGCCACTATGGAAATATCACACAGGCACACACTAAGTAACCTGGGCTTTCATGGAGTGGCCACATACCATGGACGTATATTGTTTTGCTGTGGTATCTTAATAGTGCTTTAGGCAGCCTGATATCCAGTTGGACCATCTCTAATACTGCTAAATGCATCTGAGAAAGTATTCAACATGGCTCTGAATACCAATACAGGAATATGGATGTTTGTTTCACAAATTGCCCAGTATCCCTGCATCTGGAAACTGTCTCTATGTATTCCACATCATAATGGTGATGGATACGGAAGGGAGTGCAAAATGCATTTCCTTATACGCACTGATGTGGTCCTTCTACTAGAGGATAGTACTGTATGAAGAATTGTTGAACATGTTTTACAAGCCCCCCTCTAGACAATAAATGGTGTTCGCCAAATCTACAGACCTCTGAGATGAAGGCATCAAAAAGGTTTGGGAGAATATACAACAATGAAGAGAACATGATGAGAAGGAAAATCCAGACCGTTGCACAAAAGTTCTTGACCAGCAAAATAAACTTTCTTGGCACTTTAAAGTGATACTGTAGAAAGTGAGCCATTGTGATTGTGTCTGGAGTGGCCTCTGTGAACTCAACTGAAAGAGCTGTTTAGTTGTTTGAATCGTGGAACACCTGATCAGAGTTGGGTTTTTTTAACAACTGATCAAACTACAACACTTTGCTTTTCAGGGGGCACATCTACACATTCATTAATGCACAGTACTTACTGCACATTTAATTTAGTACTTGCTTAATGAAGTACTAACTAAATGTGCAATAACTAGGGTTACTGCACAGTAGTGCCAGTGCACAGGGTTTTAATGGCTCTTACTGCGCAGTAGCCTAATACTACTGCATAGTAGCATGTTAGCACGGTCTTTGCCGGGCATGCTACTGTGCATTGTTACTAGGCTACTGTGCATTAAACATCTCGTGTAGATGCACCCAGGATATGCAGCTCACCAAAAAATCTCTGAAAACCTTTGGGACCATGGAAAAGCTGAACAGGAGCCTTCTGACAGATGTCCTGTTCCACTATATAAAGTGCTGGTATTTTCACTGTGGGTTCTTATGGCAGTGTGAAAAGGAGTAGCACGTAAGTCAAGATGTTAATTAATCCCTCTGCTACAAGGATGAAAGTGTGGCTGAAATGAACATCTTGAACTTAGGTTTGGAAACTGACAGCCTTTTTAAGCCCGATGTTGGATGCTATCCTCCCTTCTTTTGGGGGATCAGAAAATAACTGCTGCAAGACCTCTTCCCTCTAAGATGGCTAGGAATTCTTCCTATGGCTGTCAAGACCAACAGGAAACAAACCATCTGCTGGAGCAATGTCATATGAGAAGGGTCCCTGAAAAAGGAAGGCAGTCTGGGGCTGGAATAAAGGAGAACTGGATGATATACTCACTTGACACCTGTCCAAAAATCAGGTGATCCAAAATGATTCTGGTTCAGGAGTCTAAGGGAAATGAAACATTGGAGGAGACTATGCATCTCTTGACTGCCTGATCAAAGGTCTGGTATCCAGGTGACTTGCTGTGTGATGTAGTATGTGAGGGCAGATGCTGACTCATTTATGAAACCTCTGACTTTGTTTTGGAGGCTCACCATAGCGGAATATGTGTGAAGGTGAAGGCTTCAAACAGGTTCTTGAGGGATTCTTCTATAAGCTAAATACTGATGGTACAGACTGCTAGGTTTGTAAGAGGTGGAGCAGAACTTGAGACCACAAGGTCATTTGTGAATCCTTTGGCAAATGCTGAAGAGCTAATTACTCTGAGTTCCCAGTAGTGTCCTGAACTTCTCTCAGGAGGCCAGAGCCAGGGAGTCAGGAAGATCTCATAATGATAGCTATAGCCATGGAACAGGAAGTGGTGTCTAGAGCAGGGCTGTCGGGCTAATTTGCGGCCTGCAGGCTCCTCTCTGGACACTGGTTCCCGTCACTCTGGCTGATCCGGGTGGTGTCTCTGAGCTCCCACATCTTCCTCCAGTTTACACTTTGCTGCCCTGTTGCTAGGCCTTGGGAATCATTACTGGGTGTGGAGGATGCTTATATCTAAAGTTGGACAGGCCTGATCTCTACAGCATCAACAGCTACCTGCAGTGCTGTCCTGGAAACAAATCAGCCCCCATAAATTGGGGATATGAAAAAGTACCCGTCAATCAACTAGAACTATTTTTGCTTAAAGAGTATGACACTCTAACATGCTGACAGTCTGTCAGTTAGCTATCTGAAACTGCACACTGGCTCTTCAGAGCTGGGAAGAGTTGCTGGACTATTGTTTTTGGAAGAGTGGTCTGCTAACCCAGATTTAGCTGCTAGATGGTCCACATGTTCCAGTGACTGAGCTAGTAGACAGCTCAGCCTCAGGTACATGAGATGAAGACTGGAACACTGAATTAGCAGGATGTTGGCAATAGTCCATGTGGGGTAGAAGCCCCAGGATAAGAAGAGTCAGGCTGGATAAGGAGACTTAGCACCTGAGGACAGTCATTGTGGCATGGTACAAATAAGCATTGCTTTGCACAAGGCAGCATGCTTTCTTGTTCGAGGAATTTGCACCAGCTCATAGCAGTACTAGGGATCAGGAGTCCACGTCATACTGTGCGCCAAACCAAGCCTGCAAAGTGGTGGACTGAGAATCCTGGGCAGACAAGAGAAAGGTAAAGGTCAAGATCAAAAGGGCCCTTGAGGACAGAAAATATTGAATTTCTTGGTAAAAAAAAAATGGGATGCTGCTAGGAGAGCTGGTGCTGGTACTGCATCCCTTATGATTCAGACTCATTGAGCTGGAGATGCTAGTGTTCACACCAGGGTTAAATAACATTCTGATGAGGAGCTGTTACATTGATGCTTCTTGCTCCATGAGCTTCACTGGTACCCATGAGAAGGCCTGGAGCTGGATGGTGCTGATAGAGCCATATTTTAGGCACTACATGCTTCTTCAGAATCCTTGTGGAGCCCTGAAGTCTCAGATTTCTACATGCAAGTCAACAAAATATTTCAGTCTTTGTGCTGCAGCACAAAGACACCTATGAAGTCTCAGAGCCATAAGAAACATCAGTTTGAATACTGAGGAGAGGAGAGTGATCTCTTGATAAAGCTCTTTTAAAAAAGGTAAAGTAAAAATAAAGTTTCCAAAGGAAATTAAGTCCCAGTAGACATGTAGAGATATAAACATGGTGGGTGCCTCATTTCACCGTACACATCTGGGAGGCAGCGTAGAATGAAAAGGGCACCAAGTCCTCCTTCCTTTTCCCTTCAAAAAATAGATTTGGATGGGGGAGGAGAAATAAAACAATGTCTCACTATAGAGTAGCTCAAACTAAAGAGAATGGTGGAAAAAGAAAACAAAGACTAAAGATTTAGTGAATACATAGGCTGCAGTCCTACACTGTCATAAAAGCCAAATCCAGCCAGACTGTTGTAAACAATAACAGGAAGTGTGTGCTGTCCTTTATCTCTAAGTGGAGTATTTGAGGAAGGGCAGGACTAAAGCACATTCTACAGGCATTGCTAAGGTAAAAAGGTTTGCAGCCAAAGCATTAGTACATCTCTCAGTGAGAGTATGTGTGTGGATGCTTGCTCAAAGGAGAACATTTCTTTGTTAATACTATCCAAATGTATAGAGGAAAATTACTTGGATGACAAAGAAACACAATTAAAGGACCAAAAGGCCTCATTTGCTGTGGTTATTCCCTCAATCGAGAATATTTCTTGGGTCTCCCTTTTGTAAAATGGGGTATGTATGTGAGTTATAAATGTTATGTGGATACTGCATCCAGGAGTGGGATGTGAAGGTGGGGTCAGGACCAAAGCTAGGATCAGGATTGTGGGGTGGTGATAGTGTGGGGCCAGAGCCCAGGGCAGAGCTGCTATCTACTCCCCACACGTCCCTGCCTGCAGAACCAACACCCGTCACAGAGATACATGGGGAGCAGCTCACATCTGTACCCAGGGCCTCAGCTCTGCACTGTTACTGCCCACAATCCCAGCCCTTGCCCACCTCTCCCACTTCCAGACACTGATTCCTTCCCCCTACCTGCAGTCCCATCCCTTCCTCCTGGCTGAGCATGTCCTGCCCTTGGGTCCCAGGCGGGTCTTCCTGGAGACTGCACTTGTGGCAGAAGGCCACTTCTGTTTCTGTGACAGTTTGGTTAGGATGGGCCCAGCAGAGGATACACACCTTACCCTATCTCTTTAGGTAACCTGAGCTGGATACATTCCTGAGGGAGGGAAACCTGCTGCCTCTGCCTACGTGACTGGCATCACATACCTGGGTGAGGGACTTGGGGTACCCTGGTGGGCCAGAGACTGCCAGTCTGCCCAGCAACCAGTGATACATTTCAGAATGGTTGGCTGACAGCCAACAGGTGCTGGCCTCCATTGGACCAAGTAAATGAGGTCATAGGGGCTATATAAGTTAAGCACTGCCCAGGAGGAGGGAGCAGCAGCCATGAGGAAAACTCAGAGAGAGAAAGAGAGAGGAGCTGGACCATCTGAAACCTGGTCTCTCAAAACTCATGATCAAGGAACTGCCTGCCTCCAGAGGGAATCTCCACCTGCCTCTGGATGATACTTGTGAGAAAGCTACCTGAGATCTAACTAGATATATAGCTTGCAGTAACTTAGATGCATGATCAAAAGCCACTCCAGCCACCCTGTTTGCTGTATGGGATTTCTCTGATACTACTCAACTCTGTACCCTATTCCAACCCTACTCCTTGTAACCAATAAAGTTCTCCTTTGTACCTAGTGTGGGAGACTTATTGGTAGTGGGTCTAGATTATGCCTTGGGGTCCCCTTGGTTCAGCTGACTAAGGGAGACCACCACTTGTGCTTCTGACTGAGGGAAGCACCCCAAGTTCTTGAAGTGAGTCAAGTACCCTCAAGGGCTACTAGGCCTGTGTTTTTCAGGGGGCGCAGAGCCAGAATAAAGCTCATCCCTGGGTGGTGGCAGCTCTGCCCCCAGGCTAGCAGGTGTGCTCCAGGAAGGGGGTCGGCCAGACATGAGGTGCCCCCAGGTAGGCACTAGGAGCCTGGAAGGTGGTCAGGCGCAGTGAGGTGGGTGGCTTAGTACAGGAGCACCCCCTACTGGCCCGCAACACCACCTGCCTGCCCACTCTGTCTGGCATCCCCAGCAGTGGGTGCAGGGCAGAAGGGGCCAGGGGCAGATAGGATCAATTACGCTGGGTCAGCACCCCCATCATCTGCTGCACTGGGTCAGTAGCACCCCCATCTCTGCTCTCTCATTCCCCTCCCCACCACCCCGCCGGCCCACAAAATTCCTTAAGTGGCACTCCAGCCCAAATAATTGCCTGCTGCAATCTAGATGAACTCCAGTTACTGGCTGATAACTTCATTTTCTTCACTGTTTCTGTCTTCTTTCCTAAACAAAGTAAACTCTGAGTAGTGTTACGTTAATTCATATTGTGTCTAGAGCAGAGGACATAGAATTACTGTCATTGGCACATCTTTCTGTGCCTGCTACCTGATTGTCACCAAAGTGTGGAGAGATTTGCCCATGGGAGAGCAGCTTTCCTCCACAGTAAGTGTCCCTGGGGATTCCCCACACAGAGGCCGCCTAGGAGATGTACTGAATTTAAAGGAAAATTGTGGGCTTCTTATACCATTCTGTTCTTTCTACAGTGTCTATGTGCAAATTTAGTTGTGGTCCAAACACTGCAGGTACTATAGGGGAAAAGGTTGGGAGAAGAGCAGATGAGAGTAAATACTCTGATTTTAATAGCATTTCTTCACAAATCTCTTTAACCTATCTGAACATCTGAACCAAGAAGAAACATTGTTAAAATGCTCTGTGCTCATTACAATTTTTAAAAAGCTAGAAAGAAATTTAAATATCTAAGTCTAAAAATGGAGTTTGCTTTCTTATTCTGAGTAAATCTGGTTAACTTATTTTAGCTTTCTTCCCCAGGTCCAAGTCACATTGTAATGAATCATCAGGATAGGCAAACTGAGCCTGGTCTATGTGAAAAAGTTTCACTGTGCTTAGCTGAAAGTACAAGATGAAATCAATGCAGACCTTGTGTATGTACAGGGACTTTGTTTTGGTTTAACATAAACCGATTCCTGATCAAATGTCACAGAAATGTCTTGATTTTGGAAATCTTAATAATAGAGATTCTCTATTGCAGATCTTCTTGGCTACAAGGAAGAAGCCTATTATTTCATATGGCCATACTAATATCTCTTAAGAAAACTTCGAGTATAAGAAAGGTTTCGTGGTTAATTCAATTACGTGAAATTCAGGAGTTCTAAGTTTTGTTACTGGCTCTTCCATAAACTTTATTTTATGACTTTACTGCATCTTTGTTTTCCTTCTGCATAATGGGGATAACTCGTGTCTGTTGTCTCTGTTAAAATCAAAAGTTCCTTGGGACAAAGATAAGCAGAAATGTTTGCATTTTGTTTAACACAAGTGGACCCCAATCTCAGTTGGGGCAACTATGTGCTACTGTAATTAGAAATATTTTTTCTTTTATAGATATAAACTTCAAACACAGATATCACAAATAAGAACAGGGAGTTTTTTGTTTTAATTTAAAAGCTATTTCACATGGATCTCTTCTATTATAGAACAAAAAGTGGTAGGGTTCTTAATGTATTGTATTTTCAATGTTAGATCCCCAAAATCATGATTTAATAACTACCTTTAAAACTGTCTTTTAAAAAATAGTGTCCTAAAGGCACAAAACTTCAAAAGGAAACCTCAACTTAGAAGGGCAAGGAAACAGTACAGACCAGGCCAACTTAATTTGACTTGCAAGTATACATGGAAATGTTGATTCTGTCGGTTCCAAAGGTCATAAAATTGAATTCTCTGGGAAAAAAAGATTGTTGTTGTTAGCTTGTCAAGTCTTGCAGCATTCTATTTTTTGTCTCATGAAGCTAACTTTTTTAATGTGGAAAACTAGTTCCGCTGAAAATGTATATTTGCATAATTTGCATAGAGCTGCCCTAACACACACACAATGCAAATCAGCTTTGTTTAAAGTTGGAAAAAAATTGTGTGTATGTGTGTTTTATCTCTACAAAAACTAAATGACTTTTAAAATAACTTTTAACTTTACTCAACGCAGGGGTCATAGTAAACTGTCTTTGATAAAGCTGTGGTTTTTGCATGAAGCAAGCTTAGTCTGTTGTGAAAATTAAGTACATTGATGGTTGACTATCTTAGCCAACCTTCTTGTTGTTGTAAAGCTATTTAGCAATCCCTTCCCACAGCATGTATTTCATAAATAGCTATTGCTTCACTCTATTAGTTCTGTAGATATTATTACACATCTGTCTATTGAAAGAAAATAGAGAAAATACAAACATTAGTATGTGCATATGTATTTTCATAGGACAGGTAGACTTCAAATTTCAAACAGCTCTGTTAAATCATTATCCTGTATATAAGTGTAATTTCTCTAGCCCTTTATAATGCTTTCCTTTATTCTTTAAGCCTTAAAATAAAGTTTTAAATAATATCAGAAACCTAAAAGCCTGAAAGAACATAATGTTTTGATTCTGCAGTTTTGATTCCCTATGGGGTGGCTCCTTGTGCAAGCGGTGAGCTTAACTGATTTCAAAGGGGTGTGTACAGAGACTGCTCACATGGTGTCAGCTGTAGGATCAGAACGATTACTGTTAAGTTATATTTTGAAATGAAAGCTTTTAATAATACATTTTTATAAAAGCTAAGTTCTTTGTTGTAAGATTTTTAGAGGAAAGATTATGGGTAGGATATATTTTATATTTGAAACAAGGATCGCTTTCCAAAGAGAAGAATCTAAATGAAAAAAACTTACTTAACTTTCTAATGTTAGACTTGATTTCCAACCATCTGGTCTGGGATGTATGACCTAAGTTCATACATAGGGGTCTTGTTTGGCAGTCAGGAAGCTTCCTGACCTACAGCATGGTCAACTAATATTGCAAGTCCTGCGGCCCAGTGCTCTTCTTTTTCCCAGCTGTCTGCTCTTGTAGCCATTGCACAAATGCAGACTCTGGCTGCAAACAGGTATTCATATCTACTGGTGGCAGTTTCTTTCTGGAAGAAAGGCATTCAGCCCACAGCCTCTTTTCATCTTTCTGTACCTTCACCAGACTGGGCAGTCCCTAGTCTGGGGAAGGCTTGAAGATCAGTCACTGCTCCACTCCTTCCCCTCCCCAGGGGTGGTAGAGCAGAGGACAAAAACTCCCTGTGCCTTCCCTAGACTAGGGAGGAGACTCCTCTGCTCCACTCCCAGTCTCCAGGAGTGGAGCGGGGGAAGCAATGTGGCAAAAACCCCCCTGCCCATTCCTTAGACCTGATCTGGAGAGTGGGTAGGGGGCTTTGCTCCACTGCTATAGTCCACTCTGGGAAATTTTTAGACCACTCCAGCAATGGACTGGAGCAGTGGGGCAATGCCCCTTCCTTGCCCCTCGTTCCCCCAACTAGGCAGTCCCCAGTCTGGGGATGGGGCATTGCCTTGATGCTTCATTCCCCTCCCAGACCAGGAAGGACGAGTACAAGGGTTCATTCTTGAGAGAGTTTCTCTCACTAAGGAGATCTTCCAGGTTGACACCTGAAAGATCTTTGAGGTGGGATATGTTTCTCCCAGGAGAAATTGAATGGATGTTTGTACAGTCATAGTTTCTACTAGAGAAGCAGCAATCCTCCCAATAAAAACATAACATTGCTACATGGCCTCTGCTGCACTACAGACAAGGGGATTAGTTGCTTGTTTGCTTGACTGTTAGCCTGTGCTTTGGCTAACAAAATTGTGAGCCAATAGTGAGGTCAAAATATGTAGGTATCTACTGAGCACACCTCACAAAGAAGCAAGTTAACAAACAACAGAGCCATTTTTTAAATAGTCTAATTTGTTGTTTTATTTAGTGCCCATATCATATACCACTTTCTGATGCAAGGTTCATAACTGTAGGCCATATGAAAGAGAAAGTGTACATGTTTCATAGTTTCTAGGGTCGGAAGGGACCTGAGCAGATTGAGTCCGACCCCCTGCCATGGCAGGAAAGAGTACTGGGGTCAAACGACCCCAGCAAGGTGTACATCTAGCCTCCTCTTAAAGATCCCCAGGGTAGGAGCCAGTACCACTTCTCTTGGAAGTTGAGAAGTGGTACTGGACAAGTGGCAAATTGATCTTTTTATTGGGAAGGAGACCTTGTCTTTACTTTGCTTAAATTTTAAGCCTATTACTATTTACATAACATTGAATTCTCATTCTGTTATAAGCTTCAGTCTATTTAGGGGTCTTCAGTCATGTTCATTGGTCTGATTTTATTCACTGGTGTATCTGTGCATTGCACTGAATCTGAAATTGAGCAAAAAAGCCTGTTTTGGGAAATCTTTATTCTTAAGTTAGCATGTACTTATTTAGTTAGGGCCCTATTGTCCTAAGCATTTTACAGACATATAGGAAAAGACAGTTCCTGTCCCAAAGAGCTTACAATAAAATTAAATCCATACTGCAGCTATCTTGCTGAAATGTGAAAACCACATAAAATGACGTAGTATTATAATCGTAATGTAACATTTTGTATAATTGATTTGTGGATAATAAAAGTGTGCACTGAATAACTCTGCTGCATGTAACTGCAACCTTTCAGTTGTCTAAAAGTAAACATAAAAGACTGAGTTCAACAAACCAGATGCTTATAGCCCATTAACTTCAATGAGACCACATGTGCTTTAGGTTAAACCATGGGTGTATATATTTGCAGGAGTGAAGCCTAATGAATTTTTTAATATATGTTGTAATTTATACAACCATTACTTCTGTTGTTGTATCATTTCTGAAATCAAGCAACAGCTTGACCTATTTTAAAAAACTGGCTCCACTTCTTTAAATAGATTTTAGAGACTAATAAAAATAGGCTAAATAATTATTCTTTGGTGCAGTATTCTTTGATCAGACCCCTAAGCCCCCAAAGCTTAGGGGTCTGATCTGGAGACTGCTAAAGTTAATAGGAAGATCTCCATTGAACTGTGTGGGCTTTGAATCTGCTTTGTTGATTACACAGAATTATTCCAGGCTTTAGAATATACTCGATAAAATAATTCTTGACTTTTTTTTCTTCTATACATATTACTTTAAATTAACATTTTCAGCATCTTAAAACATTTCATTTAAAGAAAACTAGTAGCACATTAGGGAAATAATCATGGAATATACTAAAATCAATATGAGCAAAGGCAGCCAGTGACAATAGGTATTACACATATTTAAATATTTTATTTAATCAAGTAAATGACTCAGATTGTCTTAATATGCTATCTCTAATAGTACATTTGGGATAAAGTTTGAGTGGGAGGGGTTGTATTTCATGATAGCTACTTATATGCAAAAGCTTATAATAAGCCAGGTTGCAACTATGTTATCTGTGTCATTATGGAAATAAGCACATGTGCTACAGGTGTCTTTTGTGTAGTCTCTGTAAAGGAAGTACCTGGTGTTTTGGTCTAAATATGTCCTACAATCTACAATGAATTAGTTTCTTGTATGACTATTTTAACCTTTTACTGTATTCACTTGAATATAAGATAAGGTTTTTTCCCCCAATCAACATGGGGAAAAAGCCCCTCATCTTACATTCATATGCAGGGAAACTGCATTAAATACATTGCCTGTATTTGTACTGCTACTAAAAGCAGCATGTGCTCGGTAGCGGAAACCAACTATGAAGTTGATTGCACCCAACATTGAGCATGATTATAAAATACATAGCTCATATGAGATAAACATACTGACGAGAAACTTTTGTGTGTGTGTGTATGTCTGTGCACATGTGTGCATGCCCTTTAAAAATGTGTAGTTGCTCCCCCATGAGGGAATGAGCATAGACCTGGAAATGCTGCAGTACTAGGCCAGGACTTGGAGAGCCTGGAGCAAGCTTCAACACCTTCTCCTGGTGCCAAAAATGCTCATGGGAACCTTTTTTTTGGCCCTTACAAAATGGGCAATTGTTCCCTCCACAGGGAACCATGCCTGGAGATATTGCAATACCAGGCTACCACTGGGAGGGCCAAAGCCAGACCTGACACCCTCCCCGTGGTGCCAAAAATACTTGATCTTGGCCAAAAGTCCAAGCACAGGTTAGTGTAACCCACATAAATAAGACGCATGGTAGCGCCTATTGAGCTCAGTCTACAATTGCATAAATTTTTACTTCCTCTTCAGTTCTACAGCTGAGTTGCGTCTTTCCCATTTCCAATGATTCCTGTTTTTTCACCAGCCTTAAATGCCTGTCTGACATCACCAAACAGGACCCCAAACAGTACCCAGAGTCCCTCTGTCAGCCCCTCTCTTTCAGCCTAGCACGTGTGATTAGTGTGGCTCTGCACTCCATGAGGTGAAGCCAGACCACATTGTCCTTTGCCTCATCTGCATATAAATTTTTGGAGGATCCTAGTGCTCATGACAAGAACACCTGGTTCTAGTTATGAGTGAGAGGTTAACTAGCACACATATCCTTTGTGGGGGTGCCTGGAGTACACACATATACTGAGCAGAGTTCACTATGGCTTGAAATGCTGTTGACTCTGCTGGGGCTCAGCCAAATAAAGTATATGGTGAATAATGAGCCTTTTTGCTTTAGGCTAATATTATGCATAGTTGTAGTCTCTCTAAGTAGGTGCTAAAGTGCTACTTAAAAGTGTATTTATGGAGTACCTGTGTTAAAACTTGCAGCGGTTTCACAAAAGGTAAAATGAATCATTTCTAGGTGAACTAAGTCTATTGGTTCTATATGCAAATTGCTACAGCTGTGTTTATTTCAAGATCAATTTTTTCAGATTTGCTCCTCATTTCCCTGTGCTCAGGGTGAGCAAGGTCTGACAGGGGTTAGGGGGAAAGGGCTGCAAGGGAAAGAAGTTGTGTGGGGTGGACTTGATCCCCCCAGATTTATTTTCCCTTCTGTAACAGTGGGAAGGGGACAAATTCAAGACATCTTCAATATTAGATTACATACCTGGAAAATTATATCAAATGCATACATTTTCCACATATAGAATCTAATTATTGGGGGAGTTATCTTATTATCAGGGTTGTCTTATATTTGAGTAAATACGGTTAATACTCAGGTTAATCATGAGCATTCCTTTTACACAATAGAATAATGAAATGCTTTACTTCAGAATAATAACATGAAATGTTGGTTTTTCTTTCCCAATTTACCTGTTTAAACAATTTGCTAATTTTCACTATTCAGTATCTTAATAAGTAGTAGACATGTTAACATACCATTACATTTTAAACCACCAATAAGTTTTCAACTTTGTGTTCCCAGATATCCTTCCAAAAAAGTAAACCAATTAAATTGCTATTCTGCATATAATGTGATTTTCATTCTGTCTAGAATTTAATAATTATTTACAGTGAGCAGATATTTCTCATTTAGTTCTTGCATCATAAGTAACCCAGGAAATTACATTTTCGTTTCTGATTTGCCTTTCCTATTACAGGCCAGCTCAAATCTTTTGCTTCCTGCTCCATCATTGCTGTCACCACACTCCAAGTTAAAGCTGCCAAGTACTCCGGGCACTTCGTTGATTCCTCAGCATCTTTTTACTACTCACAGCGGTGAGCCTCTTTTCTAATTTGTTTGCTTTTTCAAATATACAGTCTCTATTTCATGAGCATTTTACCATTCATTATACTAATCAAGTTTATTGTGCAGCACTTTATGGCAACTTGACAGTTAAATACAGTGTAGTTCCTTCTACAGTGTAATTAGGGCCAGAGAAATATTAAACTTTTTTACCTCAAACTATTCTCCATAAAGCTTTGCATTTAGTTATTACTACTTAAAATTATTAGTACAGAGTTTTAGTTCCAGATTTTCTGCATTTATCCTGCCTGTGTCAAATATTTAAACACAATAAATACAGTTAACATGAGCAATCTCATTTGAAAATATATCTGTTGAAAAAGAAAAAGAGGGGAAAAAAGTTTGTCTATGGGTTGGACATAGTCAGTTTACTGGTCTGTTAAAATACAAACATGCCCTTAGATTTAAACAAACAATTTCATAATGTTTACTGAAAATTGTTAAAAAACTTGAAGGGAAAAAATAATTCTAAAAGCAACAGAATTGTATTTTTGGAGAACTTCTTTTGTATCAGTTTCAAATTACAATTGTGATCAAAACAGTAAATTGGCTTTCTGTTTTATTCATTATTGAAACTATTAAATTAATTTACTGGGTTTTTATTTTATTCCATTGAAAGACTAAGGGGAAGAGCTTGGGGGGCAGGGGTGGAAGGTGGAAAAGGAGTGCCATATAATAAGATAGAAACAGCACATTATTAATTTTTAAAATTCTTAATGTTGCCTGTTAGTGAGAAATGGCTTCTATTTTAGACAATTCTATATAACCAATAAGCCACGTCTGTTAATTTTGGCCTGAATCAGAACAATTTTTCCATCAGAATATTGACATGCTTGTTATTAACAGGGTAAAAAATTTGCCAGAGAAGCTTTAGAATCAGGAGATTGAACTCCAAGTTGTCTCAGGTGCTGATTCACTGGGAGATTTTGGGCATATTTAATTTTTCTGTCCCCAGTTTGCCTGCAATCGGGAGATAATAGTATTATAATATCCACCTCTCATAGAGTCTGGTGGGGCCTATTTGGTATTTTCTAGTGGCTTGTAAATGTGGAAATTTAAAGAAGATATATGTATGTGTCAATATTCTCTTTCCTATGGTGGGAACATTTAAAGAGAATGAGAAAAAAATACAAAATAAGTGTACTGGTGGTGATAAACCATGAGTGAGTGCTATAACTTTGAGTACAAGGTTGCAATACCATTGTTTTGGCCAAAACTGGCTGTTCTTTTCACTGCCTTTGTTAAGTACAGAGCCTTCTTTGTAAGGGAAGTAAAGTAAAAAATAAAATGAACAATACTCCCCAAGATACACTTTTAAGGGATGTTTCAAAAACACAGTTGGAATAACCAGAAAATCAAGATTTCTAGAAAAAGCACCATAAAAGATTAGTGAGTATGTAGTCAAAATAGACTTCCCCATGAGAAAGTTTTTAAGAATCCTAGGCGCCACCTGTCATACTTTAATTTTCTAAGTTATGTTCCTGTAATTCTAATAGTGTGCAAAAATTGTTTTCATAAACATATGGGGAAAAGAAATTCACTTTTTTAACTTATCTTTTACCATCAGCTCTCAACCGTGAAGAAAGATGCTGCTATCTAATTCTGTTGTTTTAGTTTTGAATAGTATGGAACTTGTAGTGACCAGGCAGAACCTATTTTTCCTTATTATTTTTGTATATTGTATTATTTACTTTTTTAAAAATTAGGACTTGCACTGGCTATAATAATCCATCTGGCATCTGTAACACGTAATCTTTATATAGGAATACTGAATTTTTTGTTCATCAACTAAAAAGATTCTTCCAGTGCCATGTTTATGCCCCAGTTTTCCTGTCTTCCCCCAACTCACAGACCTTCATGTGACTCCCTTCTGAGACAATGAAGAAATATTCCTCAAAATAGAATTCCCAATCACCACTCTGGCTTGAGGCACTTAAGCTTGTTCATAGTCCCATTGACTTTAATATGGCTGATGTTAGTTGCATGTTCCACTGCCTTCCTGTTAGGTTTTAGATTTTCCAACAAAGACGGTTGTAGCCGTATCACTGTGAAGGACCAGAGGATATGCATGTGGGGTGTCCCCTCAGCCACGGGCATAGGTCCGGCCAGAATAACACCTCCACGCTACTGCAGGAGCTCCTGGTCTGGCCCAGATTTGCTTTATCACCAGGTCTGAGCATGGAACGTGGGGAGAACGGGGAGATGAAGAAGGAAGATGGAGGGCAGGTGGGAAGATTGGGATACCCAGGCCGAGACTGACGTCCCCGGGAGCAGGGTAAGAGACAGATCCGGTCTCGGAGGCTGAGAGGAGCACCCACCCTCCCACCCCCAAGAAAAAAAAGAAAAAGAAAGGAGGGGGAGAAGGAACAGAAGCTCCTTAGCAGCTTGCTCTGTCCTTCATTGTACATGCTGATTAACCGCCATGGGCTGCCAATTAATCTGGGTGTGGCAGCGATTAAAGAAAAAGAGAGAAAAGTGGAAAAGGAAACCCCATTCACTGGTGTCATTATGAGTCAGGCGCCAGAGAGAAGATGGTTAGAGCCCAGGGAAGAGAGAGAGAGAGGGAAGAAACCAGTGCTCTCCCTCAGTTTACTTTCTTTTTTTTTTGTATGCGCTGATTAGCTGTCATGGGTAGCCAGTTAAGCCAGGTGCAGAAGCAATCATTGAAGGAAAAAAAAAACCTCTCCGGTTGCCGGTGGGTGCAGGGTGTCAAACGCCTGTGAGACAACGGGCAAAGCAAAGGGGTTGTCCAGGTCTCAGCTACTGGAGAGGGACTTCGACGTGCCCAATAAACAATTTTTTTTCCGGTCCTTTTGTTCTCTCCGTTTTTTGCAAATGTGCAGTTCAGGGCATGAACCAGTGGTCAGTCATGGTTGGGGCAGGGAAGTCACCACCCCTCCCTTTCATTAACAACTTCAAAAAACATCAAAGTTGTGTTAGGTGGGAATAGAAAGTAAGAGCCCCCTCCAGACTGACTGAGGGTCGCAGTGCCCTGGAGAAGTCCAGTGAATGTCAAACCAGACGCAAGGGCATGTGCCCATATCTGGTGACTACCCAATAGTCACATGTGACACTCTTCTCTGAAGGAGTAGTAGTCATCTAGTTGCTTCATCCAACAGAGATCACTAAATAAACTAGGTGTTGCCCCTTGTGACCATTTGCAGGTAATAACAAGGGTCTTTTTTCAGTAAAGTTGTCTTAGCTCTGGCTTCCCTTGTAGTTGTGAATGCTTTTAAGTTGCTGTTCCTATAGATCCTTTTGCAAATATCCCACATAATGTTAATAGATGTGCTACAAAAGTTAGCAGATGTATTGTGTGTTTCAGTGATTTGAAAATGTGAAAATTCAAAGATGGTAATGTATGTATGTATTGATTTTCTTTTTTTTCTTTTTTTTTTTTGCCTACACACACTTCACATGCATCAAGACTTTTTTGCAACAAACCAAATACCTGTGCATGAGGGACATCAGGTTTTGTAGTGTATTATTGCTTTAGATTTTTTTAAATATATACCATCTTGGAGCTGTTAATGTTGTTATATTTATACTATGCTAAACAGGCTTGTTAGTTTCAAGAGCTGAGACAAGGGTAACGCTCAGGCACTTTTGGCAAGTAATGATCAGAATAAAGTACTTTTGCAACTTTCCCCCCCCAAAAAATAATTCTAATAGAAAATATCAATAAATGTCACATCATAATCTGTGTTATGGACATAATGACATAGGACATAGTTCAAGTTTTACCAATATTTTTAGGAGCTGAGATATGTTTTTGTATTGTGCAAAAACTAAACTAGTCTGACCTTGAACTGACCACAGTAAATTATCCCCCCAAAAATGAGACACACACAAGATACATATTTTTGATCTGAAGGCAAGCCTTTGTTCATAAGACACTGAAGATACTGTTTAACATCAAAATATACTTCTGAAAATATCCATTCTCCTTCAGTAATGTTACTGCAGTGAAAACAAACGTGGATTAATAGAAATGTCACATAAGCTTATCATTGGCTTCAAGCTTTTCCCAATGTTTCGTAATTTAATAGAAAAGGTCCTTTCTTTTCTCTTTCATTTGTTCTCCATCACAGTCTTTCTCTTTTTCTCTCAGTTTTGCATTGTTATGGGGATTTTTTTTAAAGGCATTTGCTGGGAATTTGACATTAAATTCTTTTTCGGTTTGTATGAAACGACTCCACATACCCTAGCAGAGCGTACATTTAACAGTGGATGTTTTAGAAATGTGACCAACAGGCCTAAAAAAGGTCTGTAGTTAAAAATTTATTTTTTGTACTACAAATCTCTTTTACCCCTGTTGGTCAAATTTTTGAAACATCCACTGCTAAATATCTGCTCTGCCAGGGAGTGTGGAGTTGTTTCATACAAACTGAAAAAGAATTTAATATCAGATTCCCAACAAATGCCTTTTAAAAAAATTCTTAACAACAGTTAATCTTTTTGTCCTTATAACCCCTTTAGAGAGATTCTGGAATTACAGTCTTTTGTCCCTAGTGCTGTGTCATGATAGATATAGGGGAAGATGTCTCAGTCAAAGCCATTTCATTCATTGGTTAACCAGTAGTTACTTTAGTTAAGACCCCTGAAACACGCTAACTTAATGGCCTGACGGGCCCTGATCCCAAAAATATCACCTCCGGCCATGCCACACATATTGGTAGGATGCATGATTTTGGATTCAGGGATCAGATCCCAATTGCACCATTAATATTTGCCAGTACAGGGGGAGCTAAGGATCATGATCCCTGGCTCTCCTCTGTATTGGAAAATACAAAAGCAAGGTGACCAGTGAATCAGTGTAGTCCCAGGGCTAGGATCAACAACAAGCTGATTGTTGGTGCCTACCTTGAGATGCTCTGGGGTTGGTCCCAGAGCTCCGCCATACAGGCAGCAATGACAAAGACCTTGCCACAGTTCAATTTAAGGTATGATGGAAGCTGGCCACAAAATAATTGCACATATTTTGTGAAATAATTTTATGGCTTATTTCTGTTTGATTGCCTGAACATGTGGCTTGGTTAGTAATTAAGACACAATTAACTGGTTAATCATAACTTAAGTGTATGATCTGCCAGAGGCCTCAGAATCTTTCCCCTCTATTCTCATGTATCATATACTGGCTATGGCTGCTTCCACCATAACTTGCATCAAATGGGCCTGACATCAAGTGCCACTTGTGAATGCAGTGCCCTCTCACAGACCGCGAACCACATAGTTACGGAATGCCCTATCTTCCATTGCCCTGGAAACCTCAGTGCCCTCAGCAACCCATCTTGAACCTGGCTTAGCTCTATCCAATGTGAAATATTACTCTGATGCACCGCTTTTTGTCATCAAATACACACACACACATTTCACTCCTAAAAAATTTCTGACAGAAGATTATTTTCCTGACTCCTAATTCTGTGCTTGAACTGCTACTGGCTTCCTTTGTATAATTTGTGAGGTTTGTTTATTTTTTTAGATGCATCATTTCTCATGCATCATGGGGGTCTTTTGCTTAGTATACTAGCTATTTCACAGGTAATTTTTTCCAGTGGTTTATGAATGTTACTTTTAAACACCTGCTTTCTCAGGGCTACATCATATCCTCTGTGCCAAACCCAACTAACCTCAGCTAGACTTGATTTTGTACTTGATCATAAACTGCCTTACTTCAAATCCACACAGTTACAAATAGAATAAAGGTCTGAGACGACACTTGTTTTGCTGTGCATAGAGACAGGGTTTTTTCTTATTCTGGACAGAGATTCCCTGATTTATACTAGATGTACATAAATCTTTTTTTATCCCCATAAAAACCTTTCTTTTGCCATCAAGTTTGAATTTCTTACCTTTTCCACTCTTCTGCTCACATTTTAATACTTTCATGAATCTGTTTTTATCTTCTGGCTTTCACACAATGCAAACCTTTCTGTTAACTAATAGATAGTTTTGCTTTTGTCCTTTATTACATACTATACTTTTTGTGTCAGTCCTTTTTTAAAAGTGAAACTATTAAAGAAAACTGTAGTATCCCCCACCTTTCAGTATATACTCCCAGGGATTCCTGACCTCTCTCCGTATCTTACCTTAGGTTGTAGATTCTTTGGACGAGAACTGTACCTTCCTACATTACAGCCCATGTATCTTGTAGGGTTAAGTTAGTAATATCCATGCAAAAATGAGGGTTTGGAAAATATATCCATGGGCTGCACTGCCTACTTTAAAGGGCACCACTTTTCTGATCAGTTGTGTGGCACAGTGATTAGCTTCACCTGAATGGAGAAATATCATCATTTGAAGAAAAAGCCACAGTTGACAGCTGAGCTCTTCATCCTTAATTCAAAAGCTGACTGTGAATTAAGTGGATTGTGAGCCACCCATATACAAATTATCTGAGTAGTACTGTGTACCTGTGTCAAGTATCTTGCACACCCTTGGCTCAATATTAAAAAATGAAATGAGCTCAATCCTGAGGTCCTTGTCCAGGCATCGACCACTGGCTTCAAAGAAAGTTTACTGAATGAAGACTAAGAATTGAGCCAGCCATAAGTAGTAATTAGCTAGTAATTAATTCTAGCATTTTGAGAGAATGATGCTTTACAGCAAACACAGCTAGACACACTAACATTTTGACTTCACTAAAAACAATTAATTAAATGTACTCTTAAATATAAATTACATCTGTACGAGGAACATGATGGTTCTTGTATTAAAAGACAAAAAAAAATACTTTGGCAAAGTTGAGAACAATCAGAATGTTTTTTTCCATTAACACAGCTCCATTAACATAGTCAAAGGGGTTTTCCATCTAAAGAAAGTGAAAGCTGCTTCAAAGGACTCTGTTAATAACTTCAGAAACAAAGAAAGAGTTACAATTAAACTCTCCATTAATTTGATGGACTGCTTAAAAATACATTTTAATGTGGTCTAAAGCAACTGGTAAAATCAAAATCTTGCAGCTATAAAGTATACCAAAAATAATATTTTGACAGACAATTCTATATTGTTTTTTAAAAAGTCCAATTTTCACTTTCTCCATGGAAGAAGAAATGGAAAGGTGAAGTAGGTACATACTGTAATAAAATCACACACATCTGCAAAAGAACTTGATAGAAAGTTAGTGACTACATTAGAACCCTCAGTACTGTAGTGTAGTGTTTCCATCTCTTATGATTTTGGCACTTAGTGTTTTATCCTAGTACCCACCACTGTTTTATCTGAGTACCTTCCACATAAAAACAGTAGCAATAATAAAGTCACTTAGTCTCTGACTTATCTTTATTTTAAGGTTTAAAACTCCAGTGTTTAATTCTATTTATTGTTTGGCTATCTTTAGGTCATTTCAGGGTAGAAGGGAATATAATGATTTAGTCTCTAGTCTTGCCTTACTTGAATTTTTTTTAACTACTCCTGAATGTCAGGTGATTTTTTTTTAAAGAGGATTTTGCATTCACTTTTGTAATGAAAGCTAAGTTTCTAATATTGGTGGTGTGGAGAAGACTTGAAAATAAAATGTATAGTATAAAAAATCCCATAGGCAAATACAGATAACTCAGTTTCTTAATTTTCAATTTTCATAGTATTTTGAAGGGGTCTTAAAGCTTGATTTTTGGAAGGCCAGGTTTTAGCAATACTGTTGCAACATGGATTCATGTAGCTAGTCAGTATAAAGAAAGAGTAAAAGGTGAAATAAATTTTTCTTGTTGTGAATTAAAAATGTTATAAAAGTTGCATAAAAAATCCATATCCCTTAGAACAGTGAGGATTGCAGTTCACCTAATTTTGAAACTGGACAGTTTGTGCCTGTCTTTGAGCAGTTATTTGGCATAACACTAAAGGGATTGAAGGCAAAGATAATTTGATACCTCTCCAGGTTTGTGATTTGTTGATACATTTTCCGGGAGGCTAGGTCCATCTAGGCTGGCCAGAACCTTCATAGCTCATTGCAGGAGCTTAAGATAACTGGAGTATAAGTATTTTAACCATGTCTCTTTCTCCTGAACAGTTCTCACACTTTGGGGACTGAGAGGTATTGGAAAATAGATACTATGCTGGCACTGTGTCACTTGGGGACTAAGGACTTAGATTACACATACACTGGTTTAAGTGATCAGAAAGTGGTTTAAACCTGTAAAAGAACAGATGTTCAGTGCAGATAAACCAGTTTGAAAATGGCTAAAATAGGTCTGAGATAAACCTGGTTGAATGTAGTATCAGACTTAACTGATTTAGGTTAAACCGATTTATGCAATATCTGTCCCAGACCGCTTCCTGGCTTAAGTTAAACCAGAGTCCCCCAGCATCCCAGATGCTATGCAGCACTGAGTGGGGCTCTCTGCTCCAGAGCAGGGCTAGCCTTTCCCCTCTGCTCCCTGGTTGGAGCAAAGACTTTCAGGCACAGCAGGGTCTGCTTGGCTTCCCCCTGCCCTCTCCCCACCACTCAGTGCTCAAGCAGGGATCCCTCCGTCTTCCCTCTGACAGCACAGACCATAGCCAGCATGTGGTTTGCTAGCTAATTCTGAGGGGTGTCTATGTAAGGCTGACAGGACAGTGTTGACTTAGGGCTTTTTGGAGCGAATCAAAAGGTAGCTGGTAATGTCCCACCATTCCTTCCTTGGAAAAAGTTGTTTAAGCACTTTTTTTTAAGAACTGGCTGAGGCCACATGCTCCAGGACCATGGTTGTCATGGGTGACTTCAACTACCCAGACATCTTGTGGGAGGATCACTCAGCAAAATCCAAGTGGTCACAAAGCTTCCTATCATGCATGGACGACCTCTACCTGACTTAAGAAGTCTATGTGCCAACGAGAGGTAAAGCTCTGCTCAACCTGGTACTGGCAACTGGGGATGACCTAATCAGCGACCTAGTGATCGATGGGAAGCTGGGTGACAGCGACCATGAGCTGATCACTTTCACCATCCGCCATAAAGCTGGCATGTCAACACAGAAGTCCTTGACTTCAGGAAAGCTGACTTTGACAAGCTCAGGAGGCTTGTCAGTGAAGCCCTAAAGGACCATGACCTCAGGGAGAGGGGAGTTCAGAAAGAGTGGCTGCTCCTCAAGGAAGCAATCCTCAATGCACAAGCTAATTCTATTCCATCTTGGAGGAAAGGCAGCAAGAAGGCACAGCAGCCCCCCTGGCTCTCCAGGGATCTAGCAGACCTCCTGAGGCTAAAAAGAAAGACCTGCAAAGGATGGAGGATGGGATTCACACCCAAGGAGATTTATTCTGCACTGGTCCGGTCCTGCAGGGAGCAAACCAGGAAAGCCAAGGCTGCAACTGAACTCCAACTAGCTTTGAGCATCAAGGACAATAAAAAGTCCTTTTTCAGATATGTGGGGAGCCGGAGGAAAAGCAAGGGCAACATTGGACCCCTGGTAAACCAGATGGGACAACTGCCAACTGACGCCCAGGAAAAAGCCAACCTATTAAATGGGTACTTTGCGTCGGTCTTTTGTCAGTCCTGTGGGATGACCATGCCCACTACGGGACAGGGAGTTCCAAATGAGGGAGTTTCTCTGCCCTCCATCAATGTTGACCTCATGAAGAAACACCTTGAGAGGCTGGATACCTTCAAGTCAGCTGGCCCTTACAATTTATACCCCAGGGTACTCAAGGAGCTGGCGAGCATCATAGCCCAGCCTCTGGCATGGATCTTTGAGTACTTCTGGCACTCTGGTATAGTGCCCAAAGACTGGAAGAAGGCCAATGTCGTGCCTATCTTCAAGAAATGGAGGAAAGTGAATTTGGCTAACTACAGGCCCTTCAGCCTAACCTCTATCCCAGGGAAGGTCTTAGAAAAGTTTATTAAAGAGGCCATCCTTAATGGACTGTCCGATGCCAACATCCTAAGGGATAGCCAGCATGGGTTTGTTGCGGGTAGGTCTTGCTTGATCAATCTCATTTCCTTTTAGAACCAGGTGACCTATCACCTGGACAAAAGAGAAGAGATTGATGTCATATATCTTGACTTCAAAAAAGCCTTTGATCTGGTATCCCATGATCATCTCTTGGTGAAACTGGCCAACTGTGTCCTTGGGTCCACCACAATCCACTGGCTCGGAAATTGGCTCCTTGGTCAGTCCCAGAGGGTGGTAATTGATGGAAGGAAATCGTCATGGTGCCCTGTGACTAGTGGGGTCCCCCAAGGCTCTGTCCTTGGACCCATATTGTTCAACATCTTCATTGATGATGTGGACATTGGAGTCCGAAGCAGACTGGCCAAGTTCGCCAATGACATCAAACTTTGGGGCAAAGCATCCACACCAAAAGATTTAGGGACAGGCCCAACAAATGGGTGGATGAGAATCTGATGGTGTTTAACACTGAAAAATGCAAGGTTCTCCACCTTGGGAAGAAAAACCTGCAGCATCCTTATAGGCTTGGCAGTGCTATGTTGGCTAGTACTACGGAAGAAAGAGACTTGGAGGTCATCATTGACCACAAGATGAACATGAGCCTGCAATGCGATGCTGCAGCTAGTAAAGTGAGCAAAACGCTGGCTTGCATCCATAGATGCTTCTCAAGCAAATCCTGGGACGTCATTCTTCCCTTGTACTCGGCCTTGGTGAGGCTGCAGCTGGAGTACTGTATCCAGTTTTGGGCTTCACAATTCAAAAAGGATGTGGAGAAGCTTCAGAGAGAAGAGCCACGCGCATGATCAGAGCTTAGGAAAACAGATATTTCAATGACAGGCTGAGAGCTATGGGGCTCTTTAGCCTGGAAAAGCGCAGACTCAAGGGTGATCTGATGGCCACCTGTAAGTTTATCAGGTGTGACCACGTTTGTTCACCAGAGTGCCCCAAGGGATGATGAGGTCAAATGGTTATAAACTACTGCAAGACTGTTTCAGGCTGGACATAAGGAAGAATTTCTTTACTGTCTGAGCCCCCAAGGTCCAGAACAGCCTGCCATCAGAGGTCGTTCAAGCACCTACATTGAACACCTTCAAGATAAATTTGGATGCTTATCTTGCTGGGATTCTATGATCCCAGCTGACTTCCTGCCCCTTGGGGGGGGGGCTGGAATCAATGATCTTCTGAGGTCCCTTCCAGCCCTAATGTCTATGAAATCTATGAAGATCTTGAACTAATGAGAGAGGCTATTGTTTTGCTAATGGGCTGATAAATGCTTTGTAACTCCCTGCTGGCTTGGAGCAGGGAGTGGGGGAACTCCTCCCAAATCAGAGCATCCTGCTGGGGCCTATTCCCCCTCCCTCCCCCCGCTCAGCATTATGGAAGGAAAGGAAGTGCTGCTCTAGTGCCCGCCCCCCCGGGTTTCTAGCCTGAGCCACAGCAAACATGTGCCTGCATTTCCTCAATTCCAAGGGGATGTCTGTATGTTTACAATCCAGTTCAGCCTAGCCAAGTTAGACTAACCTGCGGTGATTGAATCAATTCAGGCTTAGGCTTTTTGAATGTCTGTCCCTAGCTAGGAAATCCTCCTGTGTTGGAGGAAGCTGTGTGAAACAGGTTGAATCTGGCCATTCCCCTTGCATCTACTGTAGAGGAGATGAAAGAACAGTAGCAAGCACAAGGATAAGAATCTCACCCGTAATCAGAGCTGGCCTTAGGGAAAATAGAGCCCTGGGCAAACTTGTATTTTGGTGCCCCTGCCCTCAGGTGCTCTCCCCCACTGCATCTCCCTCAAGTCAGCAGCGTTGCTGCAGGCAGAGGCAGATGGGGAGGAGGAGCATGGGGTTGGCCCCATCCATGGCTCATCCCCGTCGTCAGCCACCCCACTGCAGCCACCCAGCAAATGTCAGCCCAGCCTGCCACTGTCTGAGCACCCATGTGGAGCTACCATTTGGTCCAGGAGTGATTGCGACATCCCAAGTACATTCGTGTTGTGAGCTCTGGCCAGGTGGGAGTTGGCAGGGAAGGGACAGGAAGAACTCGGCTTCCCAGGTAAAGTACTGCTGGGGGGGGTACCCCCCTAACCATGGTGTCCTGGGTGGTCACTCATGTCACCTACTCCTAAGGCTGGCTCTGTCCACAATCTGCTCTTGAAAATGATACTATGTAAAATCAAGATTTGAATTGGATCAGTTTTGTTGTACAGCAAAGAAAGCCATTCTTCATATTACAAAACAATAATGAAGGACTCTTCTGGAATTGAAAGGTTCGGATATTCATGGGAATGACAGAAAATCTTGTTAGAGACATCAAAAAAGTGCAGCTTTCCCACACTGCGGTGTTCAAGTGGCATGCTCTTGCTTCAGTGAGAACTGTTGTTGTGGAGCGGCCCAGATGTTAGTGAGGGAAGAAGAATATTCATTGTTAGGGTAGGAAGCCATCTTATTCAGAACTAAGTTTACAAAACCAAGCAAAATCATTATTTGCATGCTTCCAGTAGAGTAATATTTGGACAGCTTTCAGAGGTTTTAAATGTGAATCTGATCTGTCATGCTTTCTTCTCAGCTGATTGGGTCATAGTTGTTTTTTATGTGAGTTGGGTATGTTTTATGTGGCAAGAATAAATAGACATGTAGCCACCACCCCTGGGTTGTGAGGGGTTAAGTAGAGAGGGGTGGGGCATTCCAAGACCGGGAAAACCAGACCTGGGAGCTGGCTTGAATTATAGTTCCTAGACTGCTTGGAGGGATGGCAGGAGGGGAAGTGGGAAAGAAGATAGTCAAGGAGAGTGCCATTTTGCCTGGAACTGTGTGGAAGGAGCAGTTGAGAGGCCTTGCTCCCTGATACGCTCCGTGTACCATTGCAAGAGTCCCCATGGAGATTGTGGAGGAGCCTGGTCTGAGTGCATCTGGGAGAAGGAACTACTTCCCAACTGAAGAGACTCCAGAAGGAAGAGAAACTGACTGCTGCTACAGAGTAGCCCTGTCTACATGAGATGCTGACTGTGCAGTCATTACTGTGCAGTTGTTTAGTACTCGTTCATATAAGTACTAAATAACTGCACCATAACCAGAGTTACTGCACAGTAGCGTTGCCGAACAGCTTTTGATAACAATCTTCAAATACCCAATAGGCAATTATAAAGAGGATAAAGACAGACTAGTCTGTGTGTTCATAGAGGATAAGACAAGGAGCAATCACCTCAAACTGCAACAGAGGAAATTTAGATTGGAGAATAGGAAGAGATTTTTCACCTGGGACGCTTTAGTCAGGGCTTGATTACAGGACTAGATGGCTTTATGAAGTCCCTTCCACTGTACTTCCCTTTGATCCTATCCCACACATTCCAAAAAAATAATCTTATATAATGAGATGTTGTCGTATTTTTGAGCCATTGTCATCTTGGGGTGAAATCTTTAAAAATATCTCCTCTGCCATTTAGGCACCTAAATAAATTGGCCAGATTCTGAAAAGTGCTGATCACCTAGGACCTCACATTCTTACAGGTGTTTCATCTTTTGTAAATTGGGCTATTTTGCTTAAGAGCCTAGCAGCGAAATTTGGATGCCAAATACATTGTATAGCTGATCTTTTAATTCTTTTCTTGTAAATATTTATCCCTTGCAGACAGGAGACAAAAATGCAAATTTGTCATTTAAGTTTACAGATAAGGTTTTTAACCATGTATTTTAGAGGGGGTTTTTTAACCACAGAGCCATATCTGTATAATTTAGCCACTTAAAAAAAAGTTAGTTACAAAAAGAAATACTACATACAGCATATAAAGGTACTAGTGCTATTGCATGGGTGGATCTACTATTTTGAAAAGTGGGGTGGAAATGGTGTGGTGCATCAATATTATTCAGTTTGAGATTGAAGAAAAACAAACAAAAACAAACAGGTTAGGAACTAATTAGAAAGGCTGGACAAGTCCATGAGGTAGGATGGGATGCACCCAGGGGTGCTGAGGGAGTTGGATGATGTGATTGTAGAGCCATTGGCCATCATCTTTGAAACCTCCTGGAGATCAGGAGAGGTCCTGGATGGTTGGAAAAGGGCAAACATAGTGCCCATATTTAAGAAAGGGAAAAAGGAGGATCCAGGCCCACTTCAGTCCCTGGAAAAATCATGGAGAAGATCCTCAAGGAATCTATTTCTGAGCACTTGGAGGAGAAAAGTGTGATTAAGAACAGTCAGCATGGATGTACCAGGGGCCAGTCAAGCCTGACCAACCTGATTGCCTCACATGATGAGATGAGTGGCTCTGTGGATGCAGGAAGACTGATAGAGGTAGTGTGCCTTGACTGTAGCAAGGCTTTTGATACAGTCTCCCACAATGTTCTCACAGGCTAGCTAAGGAAGTATGGGCTAGATGAATGGACTGTAAGATAGAAAACTGGCTGGAGCATCGAGCTCATAGAGTAGTAATCAATGGTTCTATGTCTTGTTGGCAGCTAGTACCAAGTAGAGTGCCCCAGGGGTCAATTCTAGGGCCGGTTTTGTTTAATGTCTTCATCAATGACCTGGCAAATGTCATAAAGTGCACCCTCAGCAAGTTTGCAGATGACAGTAAGCTAGGGGGAGTAGTAGATACACTGGAGGATAGGGCTAGGATTCAGAGTGACCTAGACATATTGGAGGCTTGGGCCAAAAGGAATCTCATGAAGTTCAACAAGGACAAGTGCAAAGCCTTGCACTTAAGACAGAACAATCCCTTGCCACAATACAGGCTGGGGGCAGCAGCCTGGCAGAAAAGGACCTGGGAGTTGCACTGAACAGTAAGCCAAATATGAGCCAACAGTGTGTGCCCTTGTTGCCAAGCGGGCTAGTAACATACTGGCCTGCATTGGTAGGTCAATGGAAGTGATTAATCCCCTCTGTTCAGCACTGGTGAGACCACACCTGGAGTACTGTGTTCAGTTTTGGGCCCTCCACTAACAAAGGATGTGGACAAATTGGGGAGAGTCCAGCAGAGGGCAACAAGAATGGTGAGCAGGCTAGGGTACCTGACTGCTGAGGACAGACTGAGGGAACTGGGCTTATTTAGTCTGGAGAAGAGAAGACTGAGGGAGGATTTAACAACAGCTTTAGACTACCTGAAAGGGGGTTTGAAAGAGGATGGAGTTAGACTGTTCTCAGTGGTGGCAGATAACAGAACAAAGAGCAATGGCCACAAGTTGCAGCAAGGGAAGTTTAGGTTATACATTAGGAAGAATTTTTGCACTAAGAAGACAGTAAAACACTGGAACAGGTTACCCAGACCAGTGGTGGAATTCCCATCCTTGGAAGTTTTCAAGACCCAGCTAAACAAAGGTTTGTCTGGGATGATCTAGTTGGACATGGTCCTGCTTTGAGCAGGGGTTGAACTAGATGACCTCCTGAGGTCCCTTCCCACCCTAATTTTCTATGATTTCTATTAAGTATAACTTTAGTGAACTGTATATTAATTTTATGTTAAATGTTAAGTAGGCTGTCAAACGATTAAACAATTTGATCACGATTAGTTGCACAGTTAAAAAAAATAGCTGCAATTAATTTCAAGTTTAATTGCACAGCTAAAAACTCAAAACTGTGTGCAAAAATACTCAAACTTATGCAAAATTATGCAAGTACTTTGTATGGTTGGGGGGTGGATGTGGGAGGTTGGGATTGTGAAGGTGTGGGAGACTGTAGGGGTGAGGGGGTTGGAGCCCAGGGAGTAGAGTTCTTGCATACCCAGGCAGAATGTGGGGTGCTGTAGGTCAAGAGTGAGAGGAAGCAGCAGGACTGGGGGGGCTGTGGCTTGGGAGTGAAGGGCAGACAGACAGACACATACAAACACACACACGCACATGCACACAGACAGACACATACAAACACACCACCCAGCTAGTAGGTGCATGGAGGGGGAGGTGAGTGTGGGAGGGAAGGGGTGATGGGGGCAGATTGAAGCCGCCACAGTGATGGAGGGAGTGGGGCAGGCGCTGGGGTGAATGGGGCAGGTTGTGCGACGGTCAGAGCTCTGGGTGGCTCATCCAGGGGTATTGATGGGGGGACTCCCACTGCTATGCACATCCCAGGGGAGGTATAGCGGGCACATGCCCCCAGATTTGTGCATGGGGCAGAGACAGGCTGCTGCTGTGGGCTGGGGTTCTGCGGCCTCTTGCTGTTGCCCTGGGATTTGCACAATGCTGTGCTGTGCTTTCTACCGCTGGGTGCAATCTGCCTCCCACATCCAGCCTCTGTGGTGCTCTGTATAGGGCTGGACTCCACCAGCTCCTGCCCAAGGCAGCCTTCACCGTATTCCTGCCTTTACATGCCTGGTGCCTGCCGACAGTCCCAGCCCTGGCCCTGGTGAAGCCTTCTTCCACTCACTTGTCTGCCTGCAGGTGGCTGCTCATTGCACCGGCCAGGTGGACTGTGTGGAAGATGGCCTGGAGCTGGAGCCAGAACCAGAACCCCACATGCTGGGGCAGGAATTACCCATCTGTAGCTTTACCTGTGCCGTGGCTGGGCATATGGTACCCGAAGTGCATCCCCATGGCTGCCGTCACTTCCCTGCCCTACCTGCTGCCCAGAGTGGCGCAGCAGGGACAAGAGAAGGAGGTGCTGTTGAAGATGGGGAGGCCGAGCAATACCCAGGCAGCTGCAGCAGCAATGGGAGCAGCCCCACCATGAAGCTATGCATGTTGGCCAGGGCCAGGGTGGTGTCATCAGTGGGAACAGGACAGGTGCAGTTAGAAGTGTGGGGCAGGCTGCCCCAAATGGCAGGTGGGTTTTGACCCCATATGGAGTATTCTGGGAGCAGCTACAGGCCAGATGCAATCAACTGGTGGACTGGATCCAGTCCATGGGCCATATTTTGCCTGCCCTTTACCTTAAAGTGAGCTTTTAAAGATAAGCCAGGGCTTTCACTGTTGCCACTGTTTGTGCTGTTGCAAGGGGAGTTGAGATATTGAGCTGACCCTTCATATGCAAAAGCTGCATTCTGAACAGCATGACCCAAGAGAAGGTGCTACTTTACCCATTCCCAGCGGGGCAGTTTGTTCCCTCATTGCAGCAGCTTTGTTAGCTACATGGAAGGGACGATAGAGTAGGGGTTGGATTTTCGTTACCTGCCCTGGCTCCACACCACAACCCATTCCCTGCTGACTCTGGTGCCAGCAGTTTGCTTCTTCATTGAAGTAGCTGTCCTGCTCCTTCATTGAAGTAGCTGTCCTGGTCAGGTTAAGGGAAGCGGGGATAAGACTTTCCTCAAGAGTAGCATGTGCTGTAGATCTTCAGAGCCCTGGCTTTGGTGCAGGCAGTTTGCTGTCCATGGCCTCAGCTGTGCTGGTTGGCTGTGTGGAGGGGAGGGGAAAAAGAGAATTGTACTTTCCCCTGGTGTGGTGCTGTGTTCTGGCTCCCAGGTGAGTCAGTCTTAGGGCTCACCCCACACCTTGCTTAATCCACTAGCTGGCAACAGCCTTCTTGGCTATGTAGAGGGGTCAAGGAAGAGGGGATGAGACTTTTCTTACCTGCCATAGGTTTTGAGAGCCCAGCTCAGGGCTCCACACCACTTACCCATTCCTTGCTGGTTATGATGCAAAAAAATGGTACCTTCATGACAAAAATTGTACCTTCATCATGCATTTGAGATAATTATCCTGGCACATGTCCATGAGGGGCCAGCAGGGGTTCATTAGAGGCAGGTCCTGCTTAGGGGCAACCAACATGGGTTCATTAGAGGCAGGTCCTGTCAGACCACCAACCTGGTGGCCTTCTATGACCAGGTCACAAAATCCTTAGATGCAGGGGTAGCAGTGGACATAGTTTTTCTGGACTTTAGGAAGGTCTTCAACACTGTCTCTCACCCCGTTCTCATTTAAAAAACTGGGGGACTGTGGTGTCGACACCTACACAGTCAAATGGGTCGCCAGCTGACTGGAGGGCCACACCCAGAGGGTGGTGGTGGATGGGTCATTTTTGACCTGGAAGAATGTGGGCAGTGGGGTTTCGCAGGGCTCTGTCCTCGGGCCTGCACTGTTCAACATCTTCATCAGTGACTTGGACGAGGGGGTAAATAGCACCCTTTTCAAATTTGCTGATGACACTAAGATGTGGAGGGATATGGGCACGCTAGAAGGAAGGAATAGGCTACAATCAGACCTAGACAGGCTACAGGGGTGGGCGGACGAGAATAGGATGGAATTCAACACTGACAAGTGCAAGGTGATGCACCTGGGGAGGAAGAACCAGCAGCATACGTACAGGTTGGGGAACTCCCTTCTCATCAGTGCAGAGACAGAAAAGGATTTTGGAGTCATCACTGATGCCAAGATGAACATGGGCCGGCAGTGTGGGGATGCAGTCAGGAAGGCCAACCGCATCTTGTCATGCATCCACAGATGCATCTCAGGCAGGTCCAAGGAGGTGATACTCCCCCTCTATGCGACTGGTCAGGCCATAGCTAAACTACTGCATCCAGTTCTGGGTGCTGCACTGCAAGAGGGATATGGACAACATGGAGAGGATCCAGAGGAGGGACACTCGCATGATCAGGGGGCAGCAGGGCAGGCCCTATGAGGAGAGGCTACGGGACCTGAACCTGTTCATCCTCCACAAGAGAAGGCTGAGGGGGGATCTAGTGGCCTGTTACAAACTAGTCAGAGGGGACCAGGAGGCATTGGGGGAGTCCCTGTTCCCCCGAGCACTACCAGGAGTGACTAGAAATAATGGTCACAAGCTGGCAGAGGGTAGATTCAGACTAGATTCAGGAGGCGCTACTTCACTGTCAGGGCAGCTAGGATCTAGAACCAACTTCCAAGAGAAGTGGTGCTGGCTCCTACCCTGGGGGTCTTTAAGACAAAGCTAGACAATCACCTTGCTGGGGTCGTTTGACCCCAGTACTCTTTCCTGCCATGGCAGGGGGTGGGACTTGATGATCTGCTCAGGTCCCTTCTGACCCTACTAACTATGAAACTATGAAGCAGCAACTGTTCTGCCCACACAGAGTGGAGGAGAGGAAGAAGGGATAGGACTTTTCCTGGAGCAACATTTGGTAGCAGCACCCAGCACCTGCAACATGTGGTAGCAGCAGGAACCCAGCTATGCCCTATTCCCTGCTGGCTTTTGTCCAGGGAGTTTCCTGCCTAAGGCAGTAGCTCTACTGGCCACTGGCCTAGACATGTGGAAGGGAGCAGTAGGAGGAGTTGGGACTTTCCCTGGCTTGGTCCAAGAGTGTGGCTTATGGTCTGCTCTGCACTGTTTACCCTTACTTCTGCCCCTTTTAATCTCTCCACCTCCCCTTTTGCTTGGGTTTTCCCTTTATTGTTTTGCTCTTCCAGCCTCCTGCAAAGGGAACTCCCAACCCAACCTTAAACAGCCCCCCAACCTTAAGCAGCCTCAGGGTACACAGAGTGAGTACAGGTACCAAGTGAGTGAAGCAGGAATAAAAGGGTGATACATCAATACCAGTGCGCCCCTTCTGGAGCTGTCCCTGTGCTGTTGCATCAAATAGCTTGGAAAAAAAAACAAAACAAAAAAACACAAGTGAAGAATTCTATGCGAATATTATGTTTATCTATAAAACCTGGAGGGGGAAAAAAATCACACTGTTACTACTTTCTGATGAGGAGACAAATACTAATATCTTTTTAGAAATTAGATTTTTTTTCTTTACAGTTTCAATACAGTTTGATAATTTTTTTCTCATAGAGGCCTATTATATGTTCAAATTAAAGCAGGATAGAAATCAGCCATAGAGTTGTTGCACATTTTCAAATACTAACTTTATTGTTGGCTGGCTATTTTTATCGTGTGATAATTACTTTTCCTTTGTGGCTGGTCTAAATTTATTCCATGATTAACCAATTACTTGTGTGATCATTACTTGGCACTTGTAGTCAGTCTTACTTTGCACAAGTTGCCTCTCTACATTTATTGTATGATTAACTAGTTAATTGAGTAATATATGTAACGTGTAGCAGAGGCAAAAGTCTCATAAGCTTTTGTTAATATTAGTCTTGTTGCTTGCATGTTGTTCTGCAAGCTATTTTTAATATAGCTCAAAGTCTCAAACCCTTTATGTTGGCTGTTTTTTTATATTATTATGAAGTGTGATGGGGCAAGCTTGGAGCCGAGTCTCAAGCTGGCCTGCCCGCTTGTCTACATAGGGCAGTCTGTCCAGTCTCACTTGCCATGACTTTGCTGTAACAATGAACCAGTAGTAAATGTGGGAGGCTACCCATTACATGCCCCGATACCAGGGGGTGCTATCCACAGCTCTATACCATCCCTACACCCTGGTCCATGCCTCACAGAAGACATCCAGTATGTCACTATGCTCCTGGCCTAACAGCAGGCCAGCTTAGTCCTATGTCAGGTCTCATTCACTCACACACTCAGACTGCCCCCTCTCATTGGGGCCTCTTGCACTCCACCCTCTCTCACTGGGTGTCCTGCTCGTCGCATGATACTGTACCTGCTTCACTCTGCCATGCTCCCTTGAGTGGCCCTGTAAGCCATCAGGCTTATCTGAGTCACGCCTTGGGCGGTGACATGTAGTCTCTTGGGCTTGTCCCATGACCCTCACCTGAGTAGTGGCCAGCCGATTCACTGAACGGAAAGCTAACTCTGCCCTAGCCCCTCCCCATGCTTCTCACACCATACAATTTGATCTCATAGGGGTTGGCCCATGTGCAGCCCTTCTGGCTGTCCCACAGCCCTACTCAGCACACCCCTTTGGGCTGTCCTTCAGGCCAACCCCCAGCTCTACTCAACCCCTGTCAGGGCCTTCAGTACTGCCCCCTCTCTGTGGCTACACAACTATCCCCTCCCTGGGTCCTCTGAGGTCTTTCACCCCTGTGGATTCAGGGGTCTGCAACTGTGCCTGGCCCCACTCCTATCCTGCAGTCTTATACCCCCTGGGGCTCAGGTGGTTGTAGCTTACCTGGCCCACTTACTCATAGTATTGTGGGGCTGGGGTTATTTAGCCTCCCCGACCCGTCTTTCACTGGGTTGGTGAGCGGTCCTGGCATTTGAGTGGGGCTGCCGTGCCACCAGCAATCCCACCATGCCTTCCCTTCCCAGCAGGGTGCAGTTTAAATTCATGCCCAGGACTAGGAGCCTCCAAGCCATCTCCCTAGCTCCTGCTCTTACCTCCAGGATGTTCCAGGCTGCAAGGGAGTCAGATGGTGCTGCTCCCTTGGCTACAAGCAGCTAACTGTTGTCTCTTCCTGACAGATCTTTGTTTGAAAATGGTTGCCTGTTTCAGCCCTTAAAGTGGCAGGCACCAAAGGTACACTGCCACATGAATACATACCAAGATGTTTAAAGGTATTATATTCTCAGAGGTGAAAAATTAAGTTTTGTCTTTAAAACATCTCTGTATCTATGTTTTCATACAGACAGAATATTTACTAAAAGAATAAAAGGTTCGTGTACTCAGCTGATATAAATCAACATTGTTCTTTGGATGTTAGTACTACAACATTTTACTTGATTCTAAGATGATGTCCCCCCTCCACCCCCCACATTTAACATGGGGGGGAGAAGCCCCTTGTTTTACAGTCGCATACAAGGAGGGGCAGGGGAGAGAGGTGGCTGATGTGGCTTAGGGTCCAGCCCCTACCTGGGGTTGGGGCCATAGTCCAACTGTTGCCTGCTTCCCCACTCCCCTCACCTCCTCTGCAACCTGCTTTTTGCCCCCCTGCAGTCTCTTCTCTCCATCTGCCCCACCCTCACACAACAGCTTCTGCTCCCATGCCTGCCCCTCTCTTTGTGCCAGCTGCAGGCTAGGGCACTGAGCACAGCCTCAGCCCAGCCCCTCAATAGTGATGAGCAGTTTACATGGCTGCTACAGGGGCTGGCCTTAGGTTGTGCTTCAGTGCCCCAGGCTGGAACAGGGAGGGAGTATACCGACTAAAGCAGAGGCTGGGGGGAGAGCAGAGGTTGGGAGGAGCAAGAAACACGGAACAGAGGCTTCAGGGAGGACAGGCAGGGGCAGAGATAGGCACAAGCAGTGGGCAAGCTGCTTGACCTGCCGACCACCTGCCTCATAACTGCCTGCCCCCCTGCATCGGAAAATGATAAGAAATTTGTAAATTCTGCCTATTTGTAATCTAAATATAATCTATAATTATTGGGGGGGGCATAAATTCAGTGTCATCTTAGATTCAAGTAAATATGGTATTTTGATTTAAACAAGCTGAGTATCTAAGCTAATGTACAAGGGGAAAGTTTACAGTATGGAAGAAAGCAGTACTTCATGTTGTTTACTCTATTTCATTTTAAACTTTTTCCCACTTTACATTTAGGAAAGATATGAAGGGTGTGGGGGGAACCCTAAATTTTTAAATGCAAAAAATCTTTTCAGTCAAAAACGAAAGCAAAGTTTTGAATTTTTCAATAAAAGGGATAAAAAGAAAAATTGAAAAGCTATTCTTTAAATAAAGTATTATGAGCATGCCCCAGCCCTCTCATTTCTCAAACACTTAGGTCCCTCTTAGGTTATTTTTCCCTTATGTGGCAGGCTTGTCAGTAGCAGCCTGGCTTGCTGGCTGCAGCTGAAAGGCTCAGCGTGATTGGTGGGGGCATTCACTTTCCCCACCAATCAGAAAAGGGAAGGAGAGAGGCTTGCCCTGCCTTGACCCAGGGCCGAGGTGAAAAGAGAGGACCAGATGGGGAACTAACCCCTCAAGCTTCTGATTGGCCCATTCTCAATCTGGGGGCAGGGCTTCCAGAAGGGGTAAAAAGTCAGCATGCCTGGCACACGGGCAGCTTCGATGAGGGACTGAAGAAGTGCTGGTGTATCTGACCAGCGGGAATGGAGCATTTGCACCAGAAGCGACCAGAAGATGCCTTCACCAGATGGGAAGCAGCAAGCAGCTGCATCCGAGGCCCACTGCGGAAAGAGCTGTGATGACGGTTCATAGGCCAGTGCACAGAGGGTCCAGGAGCAGATGGGACCTCGGCCGCTGTACAAGGCAGCATAGGTCTCCAACCCCAGCACAGGGCAGGGGCACTGATACATGGAGAGTCCGGAAGCAGACGGGACCTCATTCACTGCACAAGGCAGCACGGTTCTCCAAACCTGCACAAGGCAGGACGCAAGAGCCATCAGTGCACAGGACGGTGTGCAGGGCCATAGAGCTGAAAGGACCACAGCAGCTGCACGTGGCAGGCAGGTCTTCAACCCTGCATGATACAGGAACAGGGAGAGTGGGCCGACAGGCTGGGAGAGCCACACAAGGTAGCTGTGGCCCTCTCATAGAGGGAGGAGATGCCTTACCCACTTGGAGAGGAGTCAAACCCCATCAGGGAGTTATGAATCCCCTACCCCCCCCCACATGCAAGGAATTCCCACAGGGGAGGAGGGCCCATCATGCTGCAGGCAACGGAGGGAAAACTACTGACAAGAGGGGAATAATTTGCACTGGGGCAAAGATAGGAGTCCAGGGCTCCAGCTTGCCAGGGGGAAATCCCTGGGTTAGGGCCTTATCAGCTGAGTATCCTGAGCAGAGTCAAGGGTGCTGTATAAGTTGACAAGGTTCCCTGCCAGGTTGTCATTTATTTGTTAAGCACAGCTGTGTGCCACAGTAGCTTTCTGGTTTTTTTTCCCTCCTCTGTATTGTTGGGATTCCTGAGGTAACCCTGCACCTTTATTATTGTATTAGGAGAGCGTTATAAGCCACCTGGTATTGCTATTTATTGAATGTAGTGTTTTATGCAAATATGCTGTATGTGATATAACTAGAGGTGTGATGATACATTGGTCTGATATTGGGTCAGTACCAATATTTAAAAAATTGGCTGTGTAAGAAATTGGCCTGATGCAGCCAGTAATTTCACCAATAAATGCTGTGCATGCACGCAGCTGTAGCGCAGCATGCAGGCAGCGAGGAGCATGGCCTGGCAGCTTGGAGAGCTGTGTGCAGCTGATAAGTTTGGTGTGGAGGAGGAGGAGGGAGGGAAAGGGCATGGGGGTGCAGATGAAGGCCCCCTGCAGTGAGGGAAGGAGGGGATAGGGACTGAAGCAAGCGCTACCCAGCCTGGATGAGGCGGGGCACAGAACTAAGCCACGGCTCATCCAGGGTATATGTGGGGGGAGCTCCCACTGCTGCACACATCGTGGGAGGTCACGGCGTGGGGGCATACCCCCTGGATCTGCATTGAGTGGGGCAGGCAGGCTTCAGCTATGGGCTGGAGCCAGGGCTGCTCCAGGCTCTTCTCAGTGGGGGCTGGGCTTAGGGAGGGTGGTGGTGCTGTGAGGGGGCCGCAGCCAACCCAAATTTCTCTGTAGCCTCCCCACAGCCCCCTCCAAGTGCTGCCACCACCTGTCCCGAGCCCAGCCCGGGCTCAATGCTCTTCTTCCACACACACTCCAGGAAGAGCCAGGCCTAGGACTGCACTGGCATTGGGAGGGGGCTACAGGGAGGCTTATGGTGAAATTTTGGGGTGGCTGCAGCCCCCTCCGTAGCTCCCTCTCAGTGCCAGTGCCACCACTGCCTGTCCTGAACCCAGCCTTAACCAAGAAGAGCCCAGCACAGCCCTGGCTCCAGCCCGCAACTCCAGTCCATCCACCCTGCCCTGCACAGATCTGGGGGCACATCCCCCACCCCATACCCTCCCAGGATATGCACAGCAGCAGGAGTGCCTCCCCCCGATGAGCCATGGCTCAGTCCCATGGCCCACCCCACCCCAGCTGGGCAGCACCTACCCCTGCCCCCTCCCTCACTGCAGGGGCATTGATCTGCCCCACTACGTCCCTTCTCTCCCCACTCCCCTTCCACCACAACAGACTTACCAGCTGCATGCAGGTGTATTGGAAATCAAATCAGTGTTGGCTGATATGCCTCCTTAAATATCAACTATCAGTATCAGCCCCCAAAATCTCTGTGGTGCACCCCTAGATGTAACTTCTTACGCTAATATTTCACCATCTCTGCCAGTCATTTTGTTACTGATTCGTCAGCTAAGCCCTGTTTTATCCTTGAGTGCTCCCCTCCCCCTCGGGCCTGTAGGACTCTGTAGGAGGAGCAGGGCTGCCATCTAACTTGAAGGCCACAGGGAACCAGGCCTGTGCATGGGTTTGGGGTTACTTAGTGTGCTTGGGTGGATTCATAATCTCTCTCTCTCTCTCTCTCTCTCTCTATATATAGAATGTATAGATGAATGTATGTATGTTAGTATGTATGTATGTGTATATATGTGTATATACGTATATGTGTACATATGCTGATGTAAGTTGTAAATTCTTTATGAATATTAAACCTGTACATAGTCAAGATTTATTGAGTGTCCTGGCTCTCTGCTCTGTAAGAAGAGGAGGGGGGCCACGCTTCCCACAGCATACCAGCACCCGCTGACCATCCCTTCATTTGGAGAGACGGTACCTTCCTGCATACCACCCGGGTTACACTTACTATTTAAATTTTGAAAGTAATGTCCTGCAATATTGACTTTTATTAACTTCCATAGGATTTAAACACAAGGGGCACATCTACATGGGGCACTTAATGCTTAGCAGACTAATTCTACTGTGCATTAGCACACCATGTCATATATCTTGACTTCAAAAAAGCTTTTGATCTGGTATCCCATGATCACCTCTTGGCCAAACTGGCCAGTTGTGGCCTTGGCTCCACCACGATCTGCTGGCTGGGAAATTGGCTCCGTGGTCGGACCCAGAGGGTTGTGATTGATGGCAGTCACTCATTGTGGTGCCCTGTGACCAGTGGGGTCCCTCAAGGCTCTGTCCTGGGACCCATACTGTTCAACATCTTCATTAACGATGTGTACACTGGAGTCAGGAGTGGACTGGCCAAGTTCGCCGATGACACCAAACTTTGGGGCAAAGCATCCACACCAGAGGACAGGCAGGTGATCCAGGCTGACCTGGACAAGCTCAGCAAATGGGCAGACGAGAACCTCATGGTGTTTAACACCGAAAAATGCAAGGATCTCCACCTTGGGAGGAAAAACCTGCAGCACCCTTATAGGCTCGGCAGTGCTACGTTGGTTAGCACTACAGAAGAAAGAGACTTGGAGGTCATCATTGACCACAAGATGAACATGAGCCTGCAATGCGATGCTGCGGCTAGTAAAGCGACCAAAACGCTGGCTTGCATCCATAGATGCTTCTCAAGCAAATCCCTGGACGTCATTCTTCCCTTGTACTCGGCCTTGGTGAGGCCGCAGCTGGAGTACTGCGTCCAGTTTTGGGCTCCACAATTCAAAAAGGATGTGGAGAAGCTTGAGAGAGTCCAGAGGAGAGCCACACGCATGATCAGAGGTCAGGAAAACAGATCTTACGATGACAGGCTGAGAGCCATGGGACTCTTTAGCCTGGAAAAGCATAGGCTCAGGGGTGATCTGATGGCCACCTATAAATTTATCAAGGGTGACCACCAGGATCTGGGGGAATGTTTGTTCACCAGAGCGCCCCAAGGGATGACGAGGTCAAACGGTCACAAACTCCTGCAAGACCGTTTCAGGCTGGACATAAGGAAGAATTTCTTTACTGTCCGAGCCCCCAAGGTCTGGAACAGTCTGCCAGCGGAGGTGGTTCAAGCACCTACTCTGAACACCTTCAAGAGTAAATTGGATGCTTATCTTGCTGGGATCCTATGACCCCAGCTGACTTCCTGCCCTTTGGGCAGGGGGCTGGACTTGATGATCTCCCAAGGTCCCTTCCAGCCCTAATGTCTATGAAATCTATGAAACCATGGCAAAAACTGTGCTAATATGCTAATACGCAGTACAGTTAGTCTACTGTGCATTAAGCATCACAGTAAGACTGTGTACTGTTGCCACTGTGCATCAGCACCGGCTACAAACATTTATGTAGTACCTCATATTACAGGTACTAAACTTAATATGCAGTAGTAACAGCACATTAATGCACATGTAAGACTCAGTTTTCAACTACAGCCAAGCTCTGCTCATGGTTCCTTATACTAAGGTTGCTGAGGGCTAGATGACCCCTTAAGATTTCAGTCTCTGGGCTGTTTTAAAATATACTCAATATTAGTACCCACATAAAAGTTGTCTGCGGCACTGGAGCTCAAACTTTTTGGCCCTATGGGCCAGATGACTGGAGCAGGGCCAGTCAATGGACTGGATCGAGCCCCATGCCCCCAGATCAGGCTCTGGGGCCTGGCACCACTCCCTCCCTGCCCCACACACTGGAATTGGGTCCTCGGGGTCCAACACTACCCCTTTCTTCCTGCATGTCTTGGGATTGAGCCCCCCTACACCCAGATATTTGAAAACATAAGATCCACAAATAGAATTTCCTAACTGCAGTGTTTTAACAAAATAGTGAAGTAATAAAAAACAACACATCAATTTAGTTGTTCTGTTTTTCAGAAGGTTGATTATCCAGTTTCCTTTCTTTGATTGAGTAGATGTTATAAATATAAGTGTCAGACTAGTTTGCATCGTCTAGTTCAGCTCACTATATCTGTTTATACTGAGATCAAAGGCACGCATGTTCCTCTATTACGTGTTCTTTTTCATGTTACTTCTAGGCATGTCATTAAAATCTTTCACTGAAAACTGCACAAAATGCTGAACAAAATAGCAGCAATCTTTGAAGAGTCCAAAAGCATTATCAGGAGAACATCATATATGTTTACTTGAAATTGGTATATGTTAGGGTACTTATTGCTGTGCCTTCAGGGTAAAGGAAGTATTCTCAGCCAAATTATACAAGGGTGTGGATTAAATGAAGCATTACTCTCTGTTTGGCAGCAATGGACTCTAGGTTGCAAAATCAAGGTATGACATAGCATTATTGAAATAAGCTGCCAAAAGTTACTTGGCCTGAGCGTGCCCTTGTTTTTTCAATGATGTGCTATTCTAACAGAACCACATTTAATTCATTTGTAACTAGAGGCCCTGTTAACCGTTTGTAGGCTTTTGAATATAGAACCACTACATGTTATAAGAAGACTGGATTGGGAGGCAGTCACAGGCAGAGATGAACAGGGTGCAGGTCCAGGTGCAAATCACCCCATGCAGGGCCCTGTCCCCGCTTTGATCCTGCCTGCCCCGGACCTGAAGAAGCTGCCGCCACCATTGACAGTGGCAGGGAGCAGGGGGATGTGAGCGACTGGATGCAAAGCTGCTGCTCCGCCCAGGTTCGCGGGGGCCTCCAAAGTGCGAGGACAGCTGCCCCGACTCTTCCCCCCTCCCCCCACCCTCCGGGACAGCCCTGGTCACAGGGCAGGAAAAAGTAAAGGATACATGCTTGAGAAAAATCCAGATGCTCCGGCCAGTGGATTCAGTACAGTTTCCCTGCTCATGAGCTGTGTACCCTCTGTGTGGCATAAAGTTCAGGGGAAGGGGGAGAAAGGGATACAGTCCATATGGCAATGACTAGGGAGTGAATGCAGGCAGAGGAATCAGTTTTATGTAAACTTCCTCTAGTTTGCACACCATCATCATCTGGGGATACTAGGAAAGATGTTTTGGTTGCTCTGGCCTAAAGTTGATTTTTTCCAACCACCTCTTCTTTCTCCTTCCATGGGGATCCCTAGCAATCAGGCTGGATGCTGAACCTGTGGATTTGAACCTGTATTTTGAAAGCAACCATGCATTAAAAAGCTTATTTTTGTGGGGATATTTTCCCATCTTAATGGTATACATGCATTTATGGGTATATTTTTGTAGCCATAACAGTACATTCATACTGCATTTGTAGTACATTCATATTTATTTATGGAATCTATAGATTCTTTTACCTGTGTGTAATGATGGGATTTTCATGTGTAGAACCCATTTGTCCAAATTCTGTTGTTTGCTTATGCTGTGTTAGAATCTGTCTACCACAGTCTTGTGTGTGAGTGCTTGAAAAATGTATGCTCATGAATTTTAAAGTAAAGTACTGTATGTACAAAGTGGTTCTTATTTGAAAATCTAGCTTTCTAGGTCTTATTTGTATTGTGAGGGGTTTTCTGGTGGTTTGCTTGTACGGCATACCAATGAAGGATATTGCAGGCTGTTTTTTGGGTAATTTCTGTTGTCAAAAGCAAAATGTTACTGCGGACACGCAAGTTTTTTAGTGTGTGTTAGTAAAGGGAAAACATGCTTATTTATGGGAAGTAATAATTTTATTTGCCTTTAAAAAATGTCCCTAAATTTTTTTTATTCGTCTCCAGAAACTGATGTTACTGCTATACTCAAGACTAATTGAAAGAATACAGCAGCATTTTCAGTAATCTCTGCTTGTATCTTATGTTGTAACATTTTTGCTTTGAAGATGTTGCTTGGCATTAAACTTACTAAACATTTCCAACCTTGCCCCGTCTGAAGCCATGGAATGTCTACTCCAGAACTCCACGTGTGTTCTTCTTGATCACTAAGACTTGGTTTCTTAAACCAGAAGGGAGAGATTAATTATGTTTGTTTCCATTTCTTTTGGGCTTTCCCATGAATACTCTAGATAAGCCTGTGTACTGCTAGTTACTCATCTGTGACATTTGGGTTTTGCATGCATTGATACAAAAGGTCAAAATAATTTTCTGCTCATCTTTCAAGGGTAGTGGTGTAATTGTTTATGCATCACAAGTAGCATAGAAGTGCTTCCCGTCTCTTGGAAAGTTAGTGCAGCATCACCCCAGCGTCTGTGATACTGTATTTATGGTGGGATATCATTAGTGACACTGTGCCTACAGATGGAATAATTTATCTGGGAGGCTATAGACTACTAGATCTCTCTTGACCAGGGATCTGGATTTTCTGTTTCCCACGGAAAAACAGTTAAATGCAGATGGAACCCATTCCCCTTACTGGAGTAAAACATGGATTTCTCATTTTAGCAAAGAAACACACAGATTTTACAGTTTTGCAGAGAGCTTTCTGCAGGCTGGCAGAGTTCCAGCCTGCAGGGGGTCGGGCAGGGGGTGTGTCGTGCATGTACATGAACATGGCCACCAGGCAGCCTCGAGAGCAGCTCCCACAGGTAAGTGGGATTGAGGCCCCCATAGGGAGGGAGGGATTTGGGCTAGGACTGGGGCTGCTGACCAGCTGGGCAGTATGTGGGGCTTCGAGCCCTGGGGCTGCAATGCACAGCTGCAGGCCCCCACCGCAGCGCAGCATGGGGCTCTGGGCAGGTTGTTCAGAGGTGGGGTGGGACTGGCTTCCCACCCATGGTATGCAGTCCCAGGGGTGCAGGAGGGACTCATACTCCCCAGATCTGTATGTGGGGTGGGCACAGGCTGCCCACTGTGGGCTCAAGCTCCCGCCTTGCTGCCCTCTCCCTAGGCTTCCATAGCCTGATGGGTGAGACCTGGAGCTGCAGGGCAGAATGGGGCCCTGCAGGAAAGTGCTGCCCTGGTGACGGATCCCCTACATATGCGGCTGCAGTGGGGACAGCAGTGCAGGGTTGTGTCCATCACTAATGCCACGTGCACAGGAGACACGTCGCCAGGGCAGCACAGAGCTTGCAGTGGCAAGCAACTTTCCTGAGCAGCCCCACTCTGCCCTGCAGTGCTAAGTCACACCCCCCAGGATGCAGAGGCCGCAAGGGAGGGTCGCAGGGTGAGAGCCCAGGCCTGCAGTGTGTACCTACCCCTGCCCAGTGCACAGATCTGGTGGACACAGGACCCCCCTACTCCCCAGGAGTGCAAGCAGTGGCAGGGAACTGGCCCAAACCCACAGCAGGCAGGCAGCTCAGAACAGCTGCTGCCTCCTGCTGGGGGCAGGGGGCTGTGGCCCTAGGTCCCTGGCCCCATAGTCCTGGCAGCTGGGGGCCCCTCTGGCAAGGCTGAAGGGCAGCAAGGGCACCAGTAGGGCTGGGGGGCTTAAGCGAGGAGTGAGGGGCACGAGTAAGGCTGGGGGCCTGTGGGGGTGGAGTGCAGGGCATGAGCAGGGCTGGAGGAGGAGGGAGTGAGGGGCATCAGCAGGGCTGGTTGGTCCTTTAAGTTTAATCATGGATTTGAGGGAGGGGGGGTTATCAGAGAAATTGCAATTTCTTATTAGAAAATTTGTGATTTTTTGTTATCAGGGAAAACCAGGATCCCTGCTCATGACTAGGGTGTACCAATTGTTCAAAACAAGATGTCCCTCTGTAGGTCTGCCTTGCTTGAACTTGACAGAGCTCTCAATTATCAGCATATCAGTACACCCTGTAAATGCATTCCATCAGTGGGAAGTCCTTTCTGTACTTGACTCCTAATAGCCCATGGTTCTCAAGTGTACTCCAGTAAAGTCCCTCTAAATCTACTGCCTCAGTGAAGTTTTTTGATTTCCCTATTGTTTGTTCTGTCTAGTAATAGTGACACACCCTTTCTTTGCACCCCTTGAAGCAGAATCTTCAGAATTTTCCAGTGCTGATAGCTTCTCCCAGTACCCTGAATCATAGTGTTATGAACAGCAAGTAGCATAGGCTCATAACTGTTGGTTAACAACCCAGAGTTTGATTCTGGAGTTTGGCATTAGTACCAATGAGCTCTTCCATTAGCTTGAATAATGTACGAGGTTCCCTAATTCCAAGTTCTTTCACAAGACTAGACTAGAATACCATCTAGGCAGCTTTTGTTTCATATTTTATTCCATTTCTTGAATATGTTATTCTTAGTGTAAGCTGCCCTGAGACTTTTTTCAGTAGGATGGCATAGTTAATAGATACTTTTAACTGTTCACAAAACTATAGATCCCAATTCAGGACTTAGTAAGAAATTTGGCCCTATTTCAGTGAATAAATGGACAAGTAGTGATAACCTATGGTGCTCTTGCTTAAATGACTGGTCTACTTTGGAAGGCTGCTGTGATGGGGACTATCATAAGGCCAGTCCAATCATTGGCTTGCCTACTTGTGTAGGGCAGTCCGTCCACCTGTCTCGCTTGCCACGCCTTTGATATATCTAAGAATTAGCCATTTACAAAGGCAGGAGGCTATCCATTTATCGCCCAATGTCAAGGGAATAATACACAGCTCCATATCAGTCCCTACACTGTGTCCCATGCCTCACAGATGGCATCACTATATGGTTCTGGCCCCACTTTGGGCCACTGATGTTCAGACCCTAACCTGGTGCCCCATCCTCGCCTCTTAGTAGGGAGGCACAGGTGTGGTATTTCCTGAAGACAGCCCATCACAGGCTGTCTCACCACACCATACTTCCCAGCAGGGTGTAGTTTTAGGTCATTCACCAGGACTGGGAACCTCCTCCATCCCCATAGATTCTACCCTGAACCTCCAGATGTTCTGGGAGCAGCAGATTTCCAGCTGGGCGATGTCTCTCTGGCTCCCTAGATGTAACTGCTAGCTCAGCTCCTAGGGCCTAGGCTTATACTGAGGCTACCCAAGACTTCCTCCAATCCAGGAGCCATCTTGCAGTCACATGACTGCCTCATTAGACCTCATTGCACCTGTCTGCTGCTCCACAGCCTGCTCATGCCTCTTAAAGTGGCAGGCACCAAAGGTGCCCTGCCACAGCTGCATTCCTGCAATCATTGCAGTTGCTGTGCAGCCAGTTAAACCTCTTGCTGGTGTTTTAGCTACTTCTGTTGCTGCTAGCTCACAGCTTGCTGTTATTACAGCAGTGGTTCTCAAAGTTTTTAGTCAGCGCACCCCTCTGCAACTTTTTTGATTGTGGCAGCATCCCTAGTTGAGAATCACTATTGTGCTTAACTTACTTCAATGCTTCTCAACTGGATGATGCTGTCAGTTAAAACATGCCTGCTACATAGCCAGACTGAAAAAAAAACATGCTCACATTCCTCTTGCATTTGGGTTCTCTGATCACCCTAAAGCAGACCGGAGAGCTTGCTCATGGCTTTCCCAGTTTGACAATACATGGAATCTCCTGGAAGCAGAGGCCTCTGCGGCAGGTGAAACTGTCCTGTGCATCTCTATCTGGGAGGAGCACCATGGGCAGGGGGAGAGGTAGACTGGGAATAGATACAACCTGGGTGAGCTCTCCTCCCAGCTTTAGGATTATCAGAGAGCCTTAATGCAGCAACTCTGGCACAGGGCAGTTTTACCTACTACCCGTAGCAGTGACACCTGATAACCCCTGAGGGGGTCTTCTGGCACCTCAGGGTACTACACACCTTAGTTGAGAACCTCTGCACCACATTATAAGATATTCTTCATAGTCCCTCGTCACAGAGAAAGGATTCAGCAACCCATTTCTTTGGCATAAGATTTTTATGGGTTTTTTTGCCTCCTCAAAATTAAACCTATTTTTCTACTGTGTTGAACATCATAATGTTTCAACAAAAGACTGTTCTTACCTTTCGCAGCATATAAGAAAGATTCACAGTTTAGAACAAAAGTTGTAAAGAAAAACATTCACCCACTGCTTCGACTTCTCCCCCTATGAGAAAGTCGCTGCTTTATTGCGTCTTTTTGTGGCTGGCAGCTGGACCTATTAAATAATTCAGCCCAATTGCATTTGCTTCATAGTCTTTCTTTCTATATACAGTTGCTTGAGGTGCAGCTGCCCATGGAAATTCAAAGCCCAGTTCAACCACCCAGAGGTCAGCTAGATTTGATCTCTAGTAAAACTCATAAGGGACCTTTAGCTGTCTTTGCCTTCTTATAAATGTAACATTTCTACAAAAATGGAAATTTGGATTTTATTTTGAGATTCTTCCTGTAAATCAACCTCTCTTCTAAGCCAACAAATCCTTTTCAGAGTGAATAAATTGCAAAGGGAACACAAGGTGTGTCCACAAATTAGTTCTGCTTCACTGATATTTGATTTGTTGACTAGATTTATTTGCATAAGTCAAAGATACCTAGGAAGACTTGTTACCATGTCTTTCTAGGTATGTGATTTGAGTCCCAAACTTCCTTGGCACTAGTAGGTAATTTTGTACCCTTTGCGTGATCGGCCTACAGAAAGGAAACACACAAATGTTTGCAAAGTATTTAGCAATTAAATTGGGATTCTGGAAACCCAGAAGATAACTCTTTCACAATTCAAGCATGGAAACTACCTGGTTTAACAGCAAAAGACCAGAGAGCTTCCTTCACGACTCCATGGTGTTGCACCTCAAAATGTCGTTTCTCCTGTTCTTGATGCTGGTGTTTTCCCAACCACTACTTTGATATTGCCATAGATTTTCTGAGAATCCACCAACCAAATTAGTTAACTGTTGATGGAAGTCAAGTCAGAAATAGAGTGTATTAGAGAAGAGTTTACATAGTAGAGTACTGTAGCTTACACTATTTTGAGTTGTTTGGGTTTGGAAAAAGAATATAAAATACACTTATGTCAAGGGGATCAGATTATTTTTTCTCTCAAAAGAGATGCTTGTGTTGGGGGGTGAGGGAGAGGTGTTCATTTTACATCTTTGGGCCCTAAGAGTTCCTCCACTTGAGAGAGGTGTTTTGTTTTACAAATACTCTTTTAAAGCAGGCCTTTGAATTTGTTACTTTTTTTTATTTAGTGGAATTTACTCTACCAGTTTATTTGTAGTGGTTTTGATTACATATTAATGATCTCATCCTGCAAGTTATCATGCACATTAGCCCACCCATTAAATACAATTAAATTCAGTAGAGCTAATTCTATGATTTAACAGATGCATGCGTATGATAGCCATTTAGTAGGGCTGTGCGAGGCTTCGGACAGAGCTTTGGATCCAGAGAAGCTTCGGACGCTTCAGGGTCCGAAGCAGCATGTCCAGGTCGAAGCGCTGCCTCATTCAGCTTCCCGAAGCGGTTCAGAGCTGCCTCGGAGTTCCGGCCATAGGGTATAATGGGGAAACAAAATATCTATAACTTTGTTCTTTTTGTCCAATTGGGATGAAATTTTCAGGGGTGGTAGACTCTACAGAGAGGAAGGAGCCTGCCAAGTTTCAAGAAGATCAGTGCAGGTGTTTGGGGGGAACTGGACCTCAAGCTGCAAACAAGCAAAACTCATGTCATGGGTGCTTGTGAGACTGACCATCTGTCTTGTGGCGGGGAGGGGAGACTCTACTGCAGGCTGCTGTGTTACCAGTTACCAATCAATCAATCATGATTCACTCAGGGACCAGGGACTCAGCTCAATACACAGAACCTAGCTACTACATAACGACTTAACGAGCATCAATTAGCACCTACAAAACCAGGCTAAGGAGAGAAAAGACTCAATACAGACAATTAACTGCCCCAAGACAGACACAGTCTTGGCAGGAGTTTTGTCTGTCAGCAGCTAGGGGTGCAGGGCCCCAGAACCCCCCGCACCGATCTCCTGCACAGCTGACAGGTGTCACAGCAGGGGCCACCATCCCTGCAGCTGTCACCCTGCTGTGTCTTAGCACATGCAGTGTCACCCATGGCATGAGTTTTGCTTGTCCGCAGCCTGGGGTGCAGTTCCCCCCAAACCCGTGCACCTATCTCCTTGAAACTTGGCAGGCTTTGCGGCCTCAGTAAGAGCTACCACCCCGGCAGTTTTGACCCCCCGTGTTGTAACACATCGCTGTGACAGGAGTTTGGCTTTCAAGAATTTGGGATACAGTTCCCCCCAAACCCCTGCACCGATCTTCTTGAAACTCAGCAGGTTTCATGCTCTCAGCAGAGGCTATAATCCCTGCAAGTATCGTCCAAATCAGACAAAAACCAGCAAAGTTATAGATATTTCATTGATTTCCCGTTATATCCTATGGCCGGATCTCCGAGGCAGCTCCAAAGCTTCAGAGCTGCTTCGGCTGAATCGAGGCAGAAACCCGGTCCGGAGCTCCGGATCAGATCGCAGCCATCTGAAGCAGCTGGATATGAAGCCGGATCAGATCACTGCTGACTCGCACAGGCCTACCATTTAGGGACCTACAACAGTTCCCTCTACCAGAGTTGGTGTCAGACTAGCTCACTGCCTCAGTTTCCCCTCACAAAGTTTGGATCATCTGAACTTCTAGCCTGCTTGGTAGCTGTACTTACTTGGGCCTCTATCTGTTCTAGGACATCCAAAGCCCAAATAAATACAAACCAAGAGATTTCCGCCCCAGTCTTAACCTGAGCACAGACCTACTACCTACCTAAGGATCTGTTTTATCTTTAAAAGTGTCTTTTGCCCATCCAGGGGTCAGCTCTTGAATTCTCCTATTCTTTTACTGAGTTCTTCCTATGAAGACTGCGTTTCCCAGAATGAGTTCTGTCTAGAGGAGAACTAAAAAAAAATTTCTGTCTGTGTGTAGAGGTGCTAATATAGCCCTTCTAACTAACTTCCTGACTTGCTACTTGAAGTCTCTCCCTACCTCTAAAAGGTCAAGTTGAGAAACATGACCTGCTTGTCACATGGCTTGAGCTCAGCCCCAAACACTTTCCTTTCCCTAGGGAGAAAAACATTTTCCCCTTAGTGGTCAGTCAGGTAAAGCAGACTGCATTAATAGATTTTTGACACAAATTGATTTCCATGGGATAAGGTATGTACACAAAAGACGAAAACTGTGAATATGATACTGATTACATTTGGCAGATGGACAGATATTTTTAAAATAGTTTATAGCTCTACTGTGTCTGCTTCTCTCCTGGGGCCATAAGGAAGGGTCCTGTAATACTTAAAAACTTGTCTAAATCTATTCCAATCATGCAGTTCGTCCAAAAAAGATACAACCCAAAAACATCCTTGGTTTGTGAATATTGCCTGGACCTTCATGGCCACAACATCATTTTAACACTACCGTTGTTTACAGTGGGCACATCTACATATGCCCCTGATTGTGCAGTTGGTACTGCACAGTCATTTAGTACTTGCTTTCGCTAAACTGTAAACTAATTGCTGTAACTAATGCAGTAGCCGGTTGTGGTGATGTTTTGGGGAGGGCTGTGTGGATTTATGATAAGCCAAAGGGACCGGATATCAACATTGCTGAACTATTCCAAGTTCTGCCTAAAACCGTCTACTCTGGTTGATGTTCCAGTTAGTTCTCCTCCATGTTTTTCATTTCACTCTTCAAAAGGAGGATAGCAATTCTAACTTTCCTCACAAAGCTAAGAAAATGTTTTGAATATTTTCAGGGGGGTAAAAGTTGCTATATAATGAAGTGTTTGTTAGTGTATCTTCAAATGTAAGAAAACTGGTAAAAACCTATTTGTTCATGTGTGCCTCGATTGGTATATTGGATAGATCTCTCCAAAATATCTTTATAAAACATCCCAAAATTTGGAAATGTGACCTCTCATGCATAAATATGCATAAGATAAATTGCATCAACTTCTTCATCCTTCAAAAATTCTGACCAAATAGCATTTACCTTTACTGAAAAATAACATGGATAAAAATCCATTAAGAATTGTAGCTTTATGTCTGAAAATCTTGCAGTAAGGCATGTCTAAAATGTACATATTTGTATTGGTTCATTTAGAGTATATTAAAAATAGTATTTTATGGTTTTCCTGTCTTGATTTCAGCTCATGGTCTTACATTTTTGAGCTTTAGTAAAATATATTTCTGGAATTGTTGGCAAGTTGTGATGTCATAGGATTTCCTGGCAATGCTTTCTGAAATGAATATTCTGTGCTTGCTGAAACTGCTAACTCAAGAGGCAAAACAGGCTGTGTATAAAACAGTGGCTATTGTGGTCACAGTAAAGACCTCAAAGATATAGCTGATGTATATGTTCCAGAGTATTGCATGTGGGTTTGCTGGAATTATTTTCCTTTAACAAAAAGTCTATAACCATGTCACATGTATTCAGGTGTTTTTCATTGGGGAGATTAATCATTTTTTGTTTTTCAGTCAACACAGTATTCAAAAGTAAGTCTGAGCAATACAGAAACTTGCAAGTTTACTACTTGCAGTGGCTGGTCATTTTCTCTAAGAAGACTTTGCATTGCAAAAATTTTAATGGGTGAATTTAGAACATAATCATGGCCCCTCTATGTTCAGTGAAAGTGTAAGAATTGAGTTGTAGTTTCTTATCCGTAAGGCAGTATGTTGCACTGCTTGTACTTTAGATAACTGACAGTGTGATATTGATTGTAGTTGAAATGTTAGCTTAACTGCTGGTAGTCATTGGAAAGATGTCAGTGCAGAGGGTGCGGAAGGTTTTTTTTTGTTTTGTTTTTTCTTTTTTTCCCCAGTAACTGAAGGGACCATGCAGAATAGTTGATTTTGATCTTCCTTTCCACCTAGTTTTTATTCTTCTATCTCTCTGCCTAGCATAGTCCCTGTTTCAGCCCAAAATTTACCTGTGTGCTCAACTTGAAGCTTCTGAATAGCTCTGTTTGGTGTCAGTAAGGATGCTTCCATACAAAAAATCTTTGCTGAATTAGAGCCATTGTCACATTATTTTTTAAAAAAGGCCAGCATGCATCCTGTTTAAAAAGTCCAAAAAATGCAGTTCTAAAGAAAAAATAGCTGCTTTTTAAAAATAAGATACATGGCATAGGCCATTTTTTCATTAAAACTTTGTATCTACTATCCATGAAAATATTATCAGCTAGTAAAATTTCATGGTTGTGGCATCCATTCAGGAGTCTGAGCAAGGCATAAACTGCCCTGCATTTACTTTTGTTACTCCACTTTGTAGAACAGAGCTGTGAATGAAAGAGCCCTGGCAGATGTTACATTTATCTCATGGTTAATATGTAAATAAATTGTAACATGCCACACATTCAGCCAATTTGTGGCCCAATAAAATGGCAAGCCAGTCACAAAGGTTTTCTACATTTAATGATTTGGCAATATCAACACAGGCAGAAACATTATAGTGGATTCTCTAGCTCCCCTGAAGGTAGGTGAGAAGGAAACTGTATAGGATGTTCTGGAGCCAATGACCATAAGGGAGTAGTTTGAGAGGGTGCTCCCTGTGACAGATGAGGGAAATGTTGCTTCCTGGTTGAGAGACCTTAACTATGACTGAGGGGAGCTTGATCCCAGGAGATTTTCACAGGAATTGTGACAGTAGGCAGTACTCTGAACATAGAAGTTCCATTTAATTTGGAACATCTTTGTGGCTGGTTTGTATCACATCATAAAGGGGACATGTGGCATTTGTCCCAGACCCTGGGAATGCCACCTGCCCGATTCCAACAATCATCAGGATCAGGTAGGGGGCAGCCCAGGGCCTGGGACATAGCTAATCCACTGCCCATTAACAGGTGTAGCAGGTTGTACCTGCACACTTTTCCAGTGCCAGTGGGCTTGGAGCCAGAAACTTGAAAGGGCACAGTGGACCTATAAATAGAATACCCTAAATCCTGTTTTCTACCCCTGCAGTTGAGTGATTAGGATCTAAGGAATGTTATACTTGATTTCAAAATCCCTGGCAGGGCAAGACATAGAAGATGTGATTGGGGTTCACAGACCCTGATCACACAATTTTATTATTTTCTGCCAGGGGCCAAAGGGACTTAGGATCTAGTGGCATAATGATATACTGTTATGAACTGTTGTTAATTAGTATGTTCCTGATTTTTTTTTAACTCAAGGGAGTTTAATCACAAGCAACAAATGGTAAGTGCTGCTTTTCACATGTTTGATATGCAAAGAAATCCACCCAACTGACTGTGACAAAACCCTGGGGTGTCAGGATGCTCCCAGAAATATACCCTGGTTTGTGTAATTCTGTTGGCCCCCACTCTGAATGGATATGCCCAGGTTATTAATTTGCCCATTAATCATGATTTACCACAGGCACTCTGGTAAAGTAACAGAAAAATAAAAGGAAGAAAAAAGAATATAAAAAGAATATATAAAAATAGTATAAAAAAGGAAAAAAAATCAACTACTTTGATAACAAAGGACGGTAAAACAAAACTGACACAATCCTTACCCTACATTCAGACTACCACGTAGGCCTCACAACAATTCCTGTGAAAATCTCCTGGAGTCATTCTCCCCTCAGTGATAACTAGCTAACTGGGGACCAACATTACCCCCTCTTCTTTTGGAGAGCCCCCTCTCTAGCTACCCCGATATGGTCATTGCCTCCAGAACATCCCATACAGCTTCCTCCCCCACCTACCTTCAGGGGAGTCAGAGAATCCACTAGTGGATTTCTGCCTGTGGATCCGTGACTCTGCCACTTTCCTAGTTCTGGTCTTCTGCTTTTTTAAATCAATTTTTATCAATATGTTTATATCTTGTAACTCAGTAGAGCCCAAATTTGATACTCTAGATGAGTGAGGGGCAACCATATGAGCAGGCATGCTGCTGATTAAGCCCTGTGTCCTCTCTGAGTGCTTCTCTGATCACCTTCCCCTTTTTTCTGTTCCTTTCCGCCATCTGCCACACAGAGGCTGCCCATGCCACTTGTAGCATATGTACCACAGGTTGACCACCCCTGCTCCAGGTCCACAATATAAATATAAATATGAATAAATGTTTATATTTATTAACAATGTAATATTGATTGATTTATTTAAGTGTTAACAGTTCTTTCTGTAACCTCATCTAAGTGGTTCTACACTGATATATAAAAAAAATCTACACTAAAACTGCAATGGCAACCCAGTTGTATAGCAAAATCTCCAGAAAGGTGGGGCATTTCAGAAGTAGATGAACACAATTAACTTGACTTCAAAAAGTCCTAAAGGACCAGGTGCAAGTAATATATCTTTAAAAGCACTCATTCCTGAGAAAGAAGAAGTATTACAGAAAAGAACACATGAGCGATTCAAAACGGGGGTTTTTTGAGTACTCTTAGTTTCCCAATGATCCAACCTCGCCTAATTGTTTAGGAAAATTATTACCACAAGTAGGAAGGAAACACATCAGAATGGTTAAATGTGCTAAACTGTGTCCTCAATCTATATTTGGCCTTTAGATAATGCAGACCTGTCTAATTCTATATCTGTTCTTTACTTTAAAGAAGGCATTGGGCATGTGCTACTACTTGCAGTGTTTACAAACTATAGGAGCTTTTATTTGCAAAAAAGTACATTGTAGTAGTTGATGTTTTGATAAGCTTACTGTAAAATAATTAGCTGGGTGTGTAGCCTATTAAATCTATTTGATTTTAATCTCTAATTAAAATTCTGGGATTATTGCTTTTTCTTTTGTAATGAAACAGCTTTTGCTTCTTTTCACGTTTGTAAAGATATTAGGCCCAGGTCTGTTTTATGCAATTTCACTCAATCCATGAAATATAGTGCCTTCACAAAGCCACTGTGATCCCTCTCCACACTTCTGTTATGAAGATTATTCTGCTGCTTGTATAGGAGTCATCCTTCTGCCCATGATAGATATGATTGTGGGTGAGGCATACCACTGCCAGATGCAAGGTTAATGTTGCTCGTGTTAGTGCAGGTCAGTTTGGCCAGAAGTTGACCTAATCATTATTGTTTGTGCATCCACTGGAAAATTGCTTGTTGAGCCACAAGCGTAAAAAGCAGTAGGTCTGAGGCTGCATACCAAAGCCATGATTTCCTACTGGATATCTCTCTCTGTCCAGCTCAGACGATACTTTTCTACTAGACACCCAATTTTAAAGCCAGTATCTAACTTTAATAAACTATTAGACAAGAGTTGCTGGATTTGTTTAAGAAGTATATCCTTCTCTTGCAAATTTTTAGATTTTGTTATTTTGAATAGTTGACACCATTATTCTTTTGGCATAAACTGTCAGTACTGTTCTTTAAGGCTTTTATGCCTTGAAATTTGAGGGGAATGTGGGGAGGCACTAAAAATAAAACTGTTTCATCAGGGCTGTTTGGCATGATGGGTTTTTTTGTTCCTTCAGGACTGTCAAATTGATCATAATCTCTGCATTCCAGCTACTAAAGTGACAACTGGAAGCAGTTGCTGTTTGCTTCATTAAGTTATTTATATAGTATGGAAGCAGTTTCCATATATCTGATTTGTCATGTAAAAAAGGGGGAGGTTTCTTTGTACATTTTCTGTAGATTAGTACAGAAGATAAAAAGAAGATTTGGGGGGTGGAGGGACTGCATATATTTGTTTTTAAAGTGGACAAACTCCAATGATGACCAGTTCCTTTGAGGAACTCAAAGCTAGACCAGAAAGCCATGGATAAACCTGGGGAATCTTTTCCAAAGAAACAGATTCTCAGAAATGAGAGAGGTGGAAAACAAAGGAAGAAAGTAGAGGAGAGGTCATAAGTCTTGAAGTGACCTGCCACACCCCTCTAAGAGAGCCTGCAAATTGAGTAAGGAGTGATAAACTCATCCACCCCAGTGATGGCCCACAGCACACACCAGTCCTGGAGCTCACTGTGCACACAGCGCATGGGGCTGGCATGGTGTGGGCTGGATTCAGTGTGGAGACAACAGAGGTGGTGGGAAAGGAGGGTCAGTCCAGGATGTCACATGTAGCCTGTGCCCAGGACCTGCTGTGCCACATGTACAGCAAGCCCTGGGACCAGTGCATTTAGCATAGAGGGCCAGCATAGGGCATGCATTGCATTAAAATGGCCTTGCCTGCTAGCTCCGGCATGATGCAATCAGGACCAGCCCTGGAGTCAGCATGCAAGGCTGGGCTGACACAGTGCAGCATGGAGTGTGCACCCCAGACTGATCCCCTGTGCTGTGTAAAATGTACATAGCACTGGGTCCAGTGCATCCACCACTTGTGGCACATGGGGTCGGTCCAGAGACACATAGGCCAGATTATATGGCTCCAAGGACTGGAGATGGCCTGTGGGCTGTCTGCGTGACACCCTTCGTCAAGGTGGAGCAAACTCCTGTTTGTCAGGAGTGGGTAAAATACAGTTTGCAGGCCAAATCCGGCTCGTGGCGGGTCTTTGCCCAGCATGTCCTGGTGCCCCTTTGAGTACACCACAGAGCTGGCGCGGCTCCACAGCTGGACTGCCTTTCCAGGCAGCCCTGGTGGGGGTGGCACCTTCTGGCTACTGCCACCACCAGCCCCAGCCCTGTGGTATTGGAGGGGACCCATGCTGCATTGTCCCGACCCCATGCGCCTCTCGCCTGCTCCAGGCTCACCCACTCAGGCTCAGCAGCTGCTGCATGAGACAGAAGCTGTTGCTCAACACGGGGTGGGGAAAGCGGCCCCTCTACACTCCCACTGTCAGCAGTTCCCTGTTGTAGCTGCCTGGAGCCCACGCAGGGCTTCCTGCATCAACTCTGTGCTGCCACCTCTGCTGTTGCAGGGTGGGGGCGGGGGCTGACCAGCTCAGAGCAGCACATCCTACCATGCCCACAATTCCTCCACTGTAAACCCTACAGCCACACCATCCTCCACACACAATCACCCACCCCACAAACACCACATGCAGCCACACCTTCACTCCCACAAACCCTCCCCCCACATACACACATGCCTCAGGGGCAGCCCCGTCACTGCTATGCGCACATACCCCACCACACATGCACCCACACCCCCCACAAACCACACACCCTCCCCCACACCCTGCACTCACATCCACGCACACACCCACAGCACCCCACAAGCCCCATACCCACCCCTCCATACCCCCCAGCCCCTCCACACTCCCCTACATTATACAGAAGTAAGACCTCATTTTGAGCTATTAAGCAATCACCTCTATATACACCACACAAACGCACACGAATGAGGAGAAAAATATTCTTTAAAATAAAACTAAAGTTATTGTCAATGTTTGATTTTTAGTATATAATTTTTTTCTTTTTTTGGTTCCAAGATGGCAAACACCCCTCCAAAAAAGGAGTACTTCTGGGGGCAGGGGAGAGGGGAGGGAGATTTCCAGTGGCAAAGATCAGGGGTTAGGGGGTGGGACTTCCAGTCCCAAGATGGTGACCAGGGAATGAGTCACCTGTCAAGGAGTGGGGCTATCTTTGTGTCCCTTGACTAAAGGTGCACCGATACATTGGTCCCATATCAGATTGGCAAGGGTATAAGAAAAATTGACTGTACAGGAAATTTGCTTTTTTTGTGGCCAATGTGGCCACATGCCCCGTGCATGCACAGCCATATCTCAGCACGCAGACAGCTAGGAGCGAAGCCTGGCAGTGTGGAGAGCAGCTGGGTCTGGCTGGTAAATCTGTTGTGAGGGAAGGGATGTGGGGGGGGGGGGCAGATAAAGGTTTCAGCAGTGAGGGAAGGGAGTAGGGCAGGCGCAGGGACAGGCACTGCAAAGCCAGGGCAGAACAGGGGACAGAGCTGCGAGCAACTCATCTGGGTGGGGGCTGGCTTCTGCCGCTACATGCTCCCCTAGGAGGGCATGGGGGCTGTGTGCACCTGTATCTGCACTCGGAGCAAGGGTGGGCTGCCACTGCAGGCTGGGGCTGGGGTGGTGCTAGGCTGTTCCCAGTGGGGAACTGGGCCAAACTGTGCTCAGGGCAGGCAGTGGCAGCACTGGGAGGAGGGCTGTGGTGAATTTTGGGGTGGCTGCAGCCCTCAGAAAAGCCCCTTCCCAGCACCACTGCCACCCACCCTGAGTGCAGCCCCAGCCCAACCCCCACACCAGGAGAGCTCAGTGCTGCCCCAGCCCGCAGCGGCAGCCTGCCCTCGCCCTGCACACAGATTTGAGGACCCATGCCCCCCATGCCCTCCCAGGGTGCATGCAACAGCTAGAGCCTGCCCCACACCCCCTAACAAGCCACCCATGACTCCATCCCTTGCTCCACCCTGGCTGTGCAGCTCCTGCCACTGCCCCAGTCCCACTGCCTCCCTAAGGCGTATGAATATTTAATTTAGTTAGTCAATAACAGAAGTGTTCAACCTCCAGCCCACAGGCCAAATGCAGTCTGCAGAGCCATCTGCCCGTGGGGCTCCCTGTGGGGTGGGAAACTTGGTGGTGGGGCATCAGTGGCTATTAATATGGGTCACCCTTCCCCCACCAAATTCTCAAACCCCAATCCCACACTGCCAGAAGCAACCAGGCCACACCCCTCTCCGCACCTGGATTGGGGCCAGGCCGTGCCACCTTTCCCCTGCAGGACCAGATGGTGCCCACCTCACTGGTCCCAGAGCCAGATTGGGACCACTGGTGGGATATGGCTTGCAGATGGACATGGCGCCACCATGAAAAGTCTAAGTCTATAAAGTGCATCTCTACCTTGCTTCCTGCGAGACTTCAGACTAACATGGCTAACTATCTCTCTCCTTGTGAAAAGTTCTTAGATTCTATCAACTAAATTAATCTAACTTCTTATTTGGTATGAATCGCTTCTGAAAATGTGTGCATTTGTTTTGAAAGTGTTTATGATCATTTGTTGACGTAAAGGAAAACAGTTTCTTATCCAATAAATCAACAAACTTCTCCCTATTTAATGAAATCTGTTTGATCTGTTTCAAAGTAATTGTGAGGATAAAATCTCTGAGGGATAATTGTATATATATACATTGTTACACAAGAGTCTGTCTCCCTTGTACTAATACCTGGGTCGAAGATTAAAATAGAATGTGATTCAATAGGCTTGCATTTCTCATAAGACTTTTAATGTAAAAAAACCTTTCTCCAAGAAGCTTCAATTAGAAATTACATCATTTACTAAAAGAGCTTCGGCATCATATCACTTAATCAGTAAAGTCCACAAAGAGATCCGTGAAGAGATTTAAACATAAGAATACTCTTTGTTGTTCTGCTTAACGTCTAAACCTGAGGAAGCAGCTTGAATTCCCTCTACAGTGAACAGGGAAAAGTTAGGCATTTAAAAATAGGATTTGCCACCGGGGGAGGAAGGGGAGCAAGCAAGTTGAGTAAACTGACCAGTAGGAAACACCAAAGAGAGGGGTGTCTCTCAAATCTTACATCTCTCTTGAATTTAGACACTTATGTGGTACTCGAATTCTGAACCTGAAATTATTTCCTGCACTTCGACACTTAGTCGTTCTTTTGAATGCAAATGACCAACTTGCTCGTTCCTCACAAAACACAGCTAATGAGGAGGATATGGTGGTGCCTCTACTGACTTGTGTGTGATAGCCTAATTGTTAGGGTTAGAAAAGGATGAAAGTGAGTTTGTTAGGGTCTTCAATCCCCGGGTTTGAGCCCTTACTCCCAAATACTGTTTATGCATTTATCCAACAACAGGGACCACAACTCAACATGCTTAAAGAGGAATATCCTCACTAGTGGGCTACTGAGTTATGCTTCCCCATCATGATCATGACAGGTCAGATTCTATTCCACCTATAAACTACCTAAGTAAGGTGCTTAAGTGTGATTAGTCCATCCTGTTCAAACCCTGGAAGTCCATCAATGCATCTTCATTAGAAGGGAGACCTACCCACCTTTTTCATAAAAAAAAATTTCAGGAACTTAGGCAGGGTAGACTAGAATTGTACTTAGGTACCTGAGGTCATTTATGCAACTAAGACATTGAATAGAATCTATCTTAAAGTATCTGCAAGGCTATTTAGGAGAGGCAAAATGGTTTTAAAAAAATATTTAGCCTTAGCTCTACAGCAGACTTGGTGACTCAAGCTATAGTTCAAACTATATGAGAGCCTCAGCTGGTCAGTGTTCCAGTATCTGCATTTTAAGATGCCAGACAATAGCCTTCAAAAATTCTGAAAATACCCTCCAAAAGTTCTGACATAAATTTCAATATTGAACTTCAGTGGTTGGAAGTTTGTGCAGAGTCTGGATCAGGCATAACCAAAGTAAGCACCGTTAGTCATTCCTGCTCAATATAATTGACATGTTTCATCAAGCCTGGAACCGTGTCAGACTAGCAGCTGTTCAGAACTGCTTTAAAAAGATCTATTTAGCACCATTTGGGGAAGAGGTGTTGGACATTCCTCTCTACTAGCTGAATGGAACTTCCTTTGTGAATGAGTAACTCTTAAAATTCATTTCAAACATGGCTGTAGAAATGTTGTGTATGATAAGGAATTCACAACAGACACAGAATTGAGTGGATCTAGAGAAAGAGTGGATCTAGAGAAAAGAGATAGGGACTAAAAAGGATATTGAGGTTAGATTTACCATGTTGAAAATTATTACAGAATATGTAATGAAGCTTTGGCCAACTGGAAACAAATGTGTGTTGGCTTCGTTGGGTGGTGAATATTTGAAACCAAAAGTTCAGTGTACAATTTATCATAACCATTACGACTGAAGCTAAAAAGCCATGAATTACCTGATTTGTTTTGACAAAGAGCCATAATAACTCATAGAAAATATGTAATAATCACAGACTTATTTGAAGTATTTTCTGGCAACATGTTATTTTTTTGTTCCTATAGTAGCAAAATGTTGCATCCTTGATAGTTTCATAGCTAAACAGTTTCATGAAAGGATGATAGCGCTATTACTGTTCACATAAAGCTAAATTCTGATTATACAGAGGATGGACATGGGCTTTTCTTTGTGGTTGTAGGTGAAAGAACTAAGAGCAGTAGACTCAAGCTTCAGCAGAGGAAACTTAGGTTGGCGATCAGGAGGAATTTTCTGACTGTAGCTAAGTACAGAGAGTCAAAAAGTCTGAGGCTGAATCTTTGCAGGTTAGTCTAAGCTGTGTAGATTGAACCAATAACAATGAACAGACATTCACTTTTGATTCTGGAAGTGGAGCCACATGCCTGCAGTGGCCCAGGTCAGAAGCCAGGGAGCGCGAGAGCACAGTCCTCTGCTCATTTGGAACAGACAGCTTGGGCCAAAGCTAACTTGGGTGGGGGCCTTCAGGGAAGGTACAAAGCATCCTGGGATGCAGGGGGACTCTAAGTTAACTTGAATTTGGAGAGGATCTAGGACAGAAATTCAATAAACTGATTTAACCTAAATCCGTTAAATCTCATAGTACATCTATAGAGGTTTATTTTAAACCAGTTTCAGCCATTTGGGAGCAGTCTATATGCACTGAACTTCAGGGCTAGGGATAGAACTTGCACATAAAACAGTTTAAGTGATCAGAAACTGGTTTAAACCTGTAACAGACCAGAAGTTCAGTGTACATAAACCAGTTTCAAAATGGCTAAAACTAGCTTAAGATAAACCTGATTGAATGTAGTATCATACTTAACTAAATTAGGTCAAACCAGTTCATGAAACTTCTGTCCCAGACCCCTTCCTGGTTCAAGTTAAATCAGAGTCCCTCAGCATCCCAGCATGCTTTTCAGCCCTAGGCTGGGCAGTGCTGTCTGTGCCAGAGAGCAGAGCTGGCCCTGCCCCTCTGCTCCCTACCTGGAACAGTGAGGGCTGGCTTACTGGCCAGTTCATTGCCCCCTCAAAAGGCAAACCCCGGCTGGGGGCTGGGGCCAGGGAGAGGGGTTAAATTCACCTTCCCCTGAGTACAGAGCTGCCTTGTCCTGCTATCTTACTTAGTGCTGGCTGCAACTGTGGACTACAAATCCCAGAGGCACTTGGAAACAGGAAGATGAAGTGATGAGCAACCCTGCAGAGTCCTACTGCTGTGAATGTGGACTACAAATCCCAGAGACCTCAAGGACAGCAGGAAGAGGAAGTGAACACACAGCCCATGCTGGCTATGTGCCAGAGAGCCGTGCTCTAGCATTCTCCTGCCCCCCCTCAAGCTTCTGGCTTGAGCTGCTGCAAGCATGTACCTGTAGTTCCTGAATCACAAGTGAACGTCTGTTCATTTGCTTATTGGTTCAATCTTTCCAGCTTAGACTAACCTGCAAAGACTAAATCTATTCAGCCTAGTTGTATGACAGATATGAACTGGTTTCCATCACTTATACCAGTTTACAAGTAATTTATGTCCCTAGAAGTGAGGGTGGTCAAGCATTGAAACAGGCTACCTAGAGAGGTTGTAGAATCTCTGTCGCTGGAAATTTTCAAAAACAGGTTGAACAGACACTAGTTGACTGGTTTAGTCAGGAATGCTCCTGTCTTGAGCAGGGAGTTAGACTAGATGGCATTGTGAGCTTCTTTCTAGACTTACTTTCCTATGAACCTTTTTGGAACTTCTTTTAGAATTAATATAAAAGGATGATCCTGGAAGTGACAGATGATAAAATGAAGTATTAATTTTGAAGCTCTCTTTCTAGAAATATCATTTCTGTTTCAACCTCTAATTTTGTCTTGGAAAGTTGTAAAATTCAGCTAAGTTCCTTTGCTGTAATGTATATTTTCTTTTTCTTTAGTAGATTCATAATCATGGGCGACTGGTGCCTCCTGAGTTGGGGAAGGCACTTGCCCCTCCAGTGGCTAGTCAGTGACGTGGGGGTAGGGGGGTCCCCGCAGCTGATCGCGCCGACTGGGGGTGGGGAATGGCCAAAGCAGTGGGGGGAGTGGACTCAGCCCCAAAGCGGGGGTAGGGCCACTGCGGCAAGGTGGGGCAACGGTGTTGGGCCCATGGTGGAGTGGGGGGGAAGAAGGGGGAGCGGCCCCAGCCCTGGCCCCAAAACCAAACTGCCAGGGGGGACAGGAGCAGGCCTGAAGGGGGCAGGACCAGACTAGCACAAGGTGGGGAACGGGGTTGCAGGGCTGAACACTGAGTTCTGTCCCTGCCACCCCGCCTGTCATTTTTGCCAGGCAGTTTGCTAGTTCTCCCACATCGTTCAAATGTATGTATGCAGCATTTGTCTCATCCAACTATCGGCTTGAATAGGCATTCATAAGTGCAACATTTTAAAGCAAAGTGATAATAAAATTTTTATTAATAAACTTCCTTGAGTTTTTATTGAATTGTAAAAATATTAGAAGAATAAATTATATGGTTTTCTTATCTTAAACCAAAAAAATATTGTTAAAGGACTTTTCTAAAAAACATTTATCCTTTACTTGCACTTCTAAAGTCAGGATTTAATCATTTTTGTTTGTGGCAAATTTAATAATAAACCCATTTAATTAAAGAAGCAAAATAGTAATACTGATAGACCATAAACTCTAGTGTCTCTTGAGGATACTTCTGAGATGTTACTTTCTGTAAGTGAAAACCAATAACAGTTCCATTGTATCTATGAATCATAATTTGGTTCTTGCCCTGTCCTTAGGGCAGTGTGGCTATTCAGGCTGGATATAATCTCATAAACATTAGTCCTCATAACTGGGTTATTCATGTGTGTCCAGTATGAGGTTCTAAGATACACAAGACAGTTGTTTCAGAATCTAACAAGAAAAATATTTCTTAAAGGATATGAAGAAGAAAATATAAGGTTAAAAATCATTAAAATTCCATGTGTCTCTTACAAAGAGCACCTTAAATTATTAAAGTTGAAAGAATTTTTCAACAATAATTCTTGTCCTTACACATGTTAATAATTTGCCATGTCTCTGATCTTGAAAAAGTAAAATAGGCTAATCAATTTCAATTGTTTCTAGTTCATTTGCCCATCAGATTTACATGACCTAGTACATTCGATTCTGCAGTACAATGTTTAATCATTTAAAGAAAAGAAGTTTGAATCAGATTTTTAAAAAATTCTTGAAAACATTGATGTTAACCTTGATTTGGGGGACAAGATTATTTTTTTCTTAAAGAAAACTGACATTTAGCTGGATAAAGCTATGTGGTTTGTAATAGCGTAAAATGTAATTAGTAATATACTGATTCTGCAAATCTGTAAGTATGTGAGTAACTTTCACATGTATAGAAAGCCTGTTGATTTTGGGACTAACACTGATCAATTTTTTTTGCAGGTAGTTTATTTATCAAAAATGCAGAGTATGCATAATCTAGCAACTTTCATTGAATATACAAGTTAAATTCTGCAAATAGTTTTGGGAAGCAAAATGATGAAAAGCTGGAAAGGTTTTCTGTGGTATTTTACAAATCTAACCTTTCAACTTTCCATGTCCAAATTTAGGTATATATTTTTATCACCTTTAAAAAAGTACCAAAAATAAAGACATTTTGATTTTTTTCAGTTTGGCCACGAAATTATTGCACAACCCCTTTTGGAACTTCACCCATACAGGATTAGGACTTTACTAGTTTTAATTCTTTGAGCTTCAACCACTTAATTACATTTATAAATATCTTCCTGTGTTTAAACATATATGAGTAAATCCCTTATGAATATATTTAATGCCACTGGCTTAAGACAAGAATAGTGCAGGTAAAGGTTGTACAAGCTTTCCCGTGGTTCTTTGCCAGTGCACCTGAATCTTAACATGAAAAATTCCATTTTTTTCCGAATTCTAGACACCTTATGAGTAGATGTTTTGCTAGTGGTGCTAAGTTGAGGGTTTTTTTGATAGGAAACTACAGTGAAATCTCAGAAGTCACTTTTATTTGAAATCCTAAACTAGGTTTTGAACTCTGGTCTGTCATTCAGAAAAGCTTGTCAGCTTAAGTTTATGGAGCCTGACTTCCCTTTGCACCATCTACTTACAAAGGAAAAGGTCAAATGTCTAAAGTAAAGTGATAACATTTAATATTGTCAGGTTTAACAATTTTCAAATGTCTCTATCTTTTAAGCATGTTTTCTTTACTTAGATATAGAGTAGAAGAAACCAATAACAAAAAGATACATCCATAGATGATGAAAGGATTTTCTTGAGCTTAGTAGTCAATATAATAATTTCTAAAGGAAGGAATTTACAAGTACTTTTTCAAATGCACTAGGTAGAGAGTGAATAAAATAAACAGCAAGATGTGTTTTGGTAGAAACTCAGATGATCAAAGCAAGCTACAGAATAGACATAGTTATTCTTTCAGATAAAGTAAGGAAGTAATTCCTTTGACAGGTTTTGTGATCATTTCTGACAGAAAACTTTCTATGCTCTACTCAGAAATTCAATGAAAAGAAAGGCAATGTAGCTGAGATAATAGTGTCCGTTCTGAGCACGAGGTGGCATGTGGACATTGCTTGTGCTATTTCTCTGAATCATTTGAATGGAAATATTGGATTAGCTAACCTTGTGTCATGTCTGTTGGTTAGATAAACCCTCCAACTGTTCCTAACTGAAGGACATGTAGTTGCAACTGAAAGATGCTGCTGCTTTTCATTAGAGTTTTATGAACCATATCCTGCTAACATAATGTTTTTTAAAATAAAATGGTTTATTAGATGGAAATGGATAACAAGCAAAAATTCACAGCCTTGTCTTTTCACAGGGAGTTTCAGCCCAGTAGGAAATCCTCTTAGCCGAACACCATCAGTCAGACTACAGACGGTAAGGAATTCTATTTCTGCATTTAAAAAAAATGATAATGTTAGACTATAAAATGTCAATCTTCACAGGTTAACATTGTAGAAAAGCTTTTCTCCCCACTTTTTCTTCTTTATTTTTTGCCTCCCTTTATTCACAAAAGACTTATTTTCAAGCAAATTCATCTACAGGGCCATATATGTCTTTACCTCATACTAGTTGGTATATAGATCAGAAAAAGTTATATTTTCATTTAATGTTTTTATTATTGTTTAGAAATGAATGTACAAGAACGACACTGCTGTATTCTTGCAGTTAATGTAAAAGTCAACTTTAACACTGTCTTTTATTTTTGCTCATCTGCATATTATTTCAATAGCTGGTTTGTACCAGTGTTCTAAGGGAAACCTAAGAAAAATAGCATCCATCTTCCGTTTACTTCCTTTATTGTTATATATAGGAGTTGGTTGGGACCTTCAACTGATATTACATATCCCTTTCTATATCCTGTTTCTTCTCTCTTCATCAACAAAAAACAACTAAAATGCTACAGGTGTACTTAATTAGAACTAGATAATCAAATAAATAAATCAATAAAGCTCAATTAAAATATAATTATAGCAGGGAAAGAGAGAAAGTTAGTTGTGGAAAAGCTGGTTGCATACTAAAAAAGTGTGTGGCCACTGACAAAATGGATCTTTTTCACCATTCCACTTGTGCCTACAGTCAGAATATTCCTGACCTAATATATTATGGCAATGTGTGTGCCAGCTGTTGGCTTCCAGAGGATCATGAATAACGCTATGTCCTTAATTCTCTTAAATTGTTGCATCATTTTTTGTATCCCATTCAGGCCTTTCTTTCATAAATCTCATCAATGTGTCCTTGCATGAGGCTGATATGATAAATAAGACTTGCCCTAATGTCCTGAAAATATATTTTATGCTCATTTGTCTTCTCTATTGGCTAAGTGAGTCTCTTTTTTATACTATATTAAATATTTTATAATTAATAAAAAATATTAGAACAGATTATGAATTGTTTTGGTTTACATTTATGCTTCTCTGCAACAACAACCCCTAAAAGTATCTGCAGCATCAAGTGTTGTGGGAAGGGTTATGTTTTAATCAATGTCACTTTCCATTTACAAAAAAAATCTGGAGTTGAGTATATTTCGTTGACCTTTATTGCTGCTGTATATGCAGTCAAAATGAACAAGATATGGAGTTTCTTTAAATAAAAGAGAAGATATTTCCCAATTAAAGACAAAGTAGATCAAAATATTTTTGGAGGATATTTGAATTATCTCAGGAGCTGGAATATTTTACATACCTTTGAATTCATCTTTTTCTTTTTTTCTTGTTTTCATCCTATAAGCTTTGCTGCAGCAGCTGTGTTTGCATTTCTGATTTCTGTTTGTACGTTGCAGGTTTCAATAAAGTGCAGCCCGGCACAGTTTTTCCTCTAGGCAGATAATAGATTCCCATGCTCATTAAATACTGAAGGGCTGTAATCAAATGAGGATCATAGTCATCTGAAACCAAGGAAGTAATATTTACAGTAGTTCCACAATAGTGAATATTAATTAGAACTAAAGTACACTACAATATTCTACGTATTTACTACTTAAAGTTTTTTAATTTAACTGTTAACATTTTTCTTTGTCCACTCTGTATGTACTGAATTTACACGTTAAGAAATAGTATTGATACGTTAAATTAAGGGTGCTTCCTATTTTCATGATTGGTTATCTTCTCCCATCTTTCTTAAATATCTCGCATTTCACCTACGGCATCCTAGAGCAAGAGCAGGAATAGATAGTGTTGCTAATGCTCATTATTTTATCAGAAGTTTTTACATATTTGGTTCTTAAGGCCTTAGCTATTGGGAAAAAGGGATTCAATACATCTTCCCATTTTAATTTTTATGAAATTATGTTTCCTCATATTTGCAGAGTAAGACTAAAATATGTGAAACATGTCCTAAAGGATCAGAAAGCAAATCGGAAGAAAGCAGTGGTTTCTTTACTATTTAGGAATAACCTTGATTACTGAGCCAATATTTTTTTGGCAACATTGGTATAATATTTCAATCATTTCTTAGATTAGAGTGCTACTTTAGACACATGATTATAGACCAGCAAATACTACACATGATACATTTTGAGGCAAAGAGATCCACTTTTGATGATTCCTTGGCTAGTGCTTTTTCCTTCATCCGCTGCCTGTATTTTGGGAGTTAAGTCATCTTACGTTTCTTTGGATCCACTTAAGACTTGGGATCACCCCAAACACAAAATGCACTCAGTACGAAAAATGTTTTTATATGTTATACATAAGGACTGCGTAGATATACATGGAATGCAGAAAATGTAATATACTATATTTACTTGAATTGTAAGAAAAGGGTTTTTTTCCCCCATTTAACTTTGGGGGGAGTCACTTGTCTTAGAATCAAATACGAGGGTGGGGGTAGGGGAGAGCAAGTGGTCACTGTGACTTGGGCTCCAGCCAAGGTTCCCTCTAAGGTGCGCACAAGTAAAAGTCTGGCCACGCACCAACTTTTCAAGGTCACGCACCAGGAGAGGAGCTGGGCTCCGGCATGGGACACTTATTGAAGGTAAGCTCCTCCCCGAGGCAGGGGCGGGGGCCTGGCGTGGGCTCTGCCAACTCCAAGTAACTGCTCTGCTCCCCTGCATCACCTTAGGGAGTGAGGAAGCCCATGGTGTTAGGCCTGGGGAGTGGAGCACTTCCCCGGAGCTGGCGAAGCCCGCTTACATGGTATCATGGCTTTGTGGAAAACTAATACACAAGAGTTTGTAATGCAGTGCTCTTGTATAAAAGTACCAGGCTTTTTTTAATTGTGTCTGTAAAAAAAGAGATATGAAGGGATAGTGTCTGTCTGAGTTGGCAAGTTTTGTAATTTTTATAAAGGGTCTTGTATTTTTCTTCATTCATTGATTCACAGTTTTCTCCTTTTTTAAATTAAATTATGGGAAAAAATTGAAAATGGGATGCAGGCATGCTTGAGAAGTACAGAAACAAAAAGGCAAATAAAAATAGCCATAAAATTCATTATGTTAATTAAAAATCATGATTAAAGGCAACATCAAGATTTAAAGTCCTAATTCATGGTTTTCTTAAATAGTTTGGGTATGGCTAATGCATAGAATCATAGAAGTAGGGTCGGAAGGGACCTTATACGTCTTCAAGTCTGACCCCCTTTCAGGGCAGGAGAAAAAAACTGGGCTCAAATCATCCCAGCTAGGTAGGCATCAGGCCTCCTCTTAAAGACCCCCAGGGTAGGAGCCAGCAGCACTTCCCTTGGAAGTTGGTTCTAGATCCTAGCCGCCCTAACTGTGAAGTAGTTCTTACGGATGTCAGATGTCAGACAGATGCAGTAACGGAGGAATCCATATTCTAGAATGCTGGGTTTAATATCTGTTAATCAAAAATAAAAAATGCATAATCGTGTAATGTGCACATATTATATGTATGAGAGGAGTTTCGAACACTGGCCAAGACAAAGTAGTAATACAAAGGAGTCCAGAAAGCTTAGAAACTTAGATACAAAAATAAAAAAGATAATTAATTTTGAAAAATAGTTTAATATGCTTGTAAAAACAAATCTAAAATGTATGTGTAAAATAACATATAGAAATGTTGGAAGCTGTGTAACAAACTAAGAAAAGATAACTACCTGGCCAAACTATGGGGTTTGTGGGGCGGGGTTGACAAACGCGCTCTATTTTTTTTCTGATTAAACCATACAAAAATGTGATGGTAAAATATACACCATCTGGCCCACCAAGCAAAGCTCAGATATTGGTAGCATTTCAGCAGTGGGGGGTATTCTGATGTGTTTGGTTTGCATGTGTATTGGTGGCAATTTGGTGCCAGGGAGAAGCAGCAGTGGCTGAGTCAGAAACTCTGGCCCACCATGTTGGACTGTATTTCAGCCCACCACCCTGAAAAAGTCGCTGATCTCTGTGCTCTGGCACTTCCAAGTGCCAGTATTTAGTACAGTTCTAAAAGCCTGGTTAAGTTGGAGGAGTCAGGTATAACTGGAATAGTACAGACTAAGCCACATGTAGCCAGATTAGTTTGACAACCAGAATACTGCTAAGTGAGCAGTTTAAACTTTTGGCTCCACAGGCCAGATGAGTAGAGAGGGGCCAGTTCGCAGATCACATCAGGCTCCAGAGCTCCATGCCATGGATCAGGCCCTAGCCAGCTCCATGCCAGCTCTCTGAAGCTATTCCAGGATTTTTTTTCCAACATGATGTAATGCAGCATCAAAATATCCTATTACAATCTCCTGGATTGCTTTCAGTAGTCACCAGGAGATCAATGCCAATTTTGGTAAACTGCCAGCCAGTCCAGGAGGGTTGGCAACCCTAGGCCCTAAGCCCCTGCACCCACTCAGCCAGCCAAGAAGGGGCCCTGTGTCACCACTGCCAAACCCCATGTACCAGGATTAGGTTCTGGGGCCCCACAGTAGCCCTGCCTGGTCCCATCTGCTGAGATCAAGCTCTGGGGCCCCACTGTGCCTCAGACCACTCCTGCATCCTGGGCTTGGGCCTTGGGGCCCTGTGCCATCTCTTTGAGAGTCTGTGAGATTTAAACTTTTAAAAGGGTCCCAACTGAAAAAAAAAACTTTAGTTGGGACCAGCTGTCTAGCAGAGACGCACAGGTAGAAGCCCATCATGCCCCTGAGAGGTTTAGAACCCTGGCAGACCCTTTGGCAGACCCCCAGCGCAGAGCCAAGAAGTAAGCAGAGACCATGGCGGGTAGCTAGGAGCAGTGGTGGGATGCAGCTGAGTATAGCCAAGTAGGATTACGCCCTCCCTCTTTTCCTCCCCTGCCACAGCTCCTACTTAGCCCAACCCCCAGGGAGCCATACGAACAGAGTGCATGAACATAGTGAGCAAACAGGCACGCTCTTGGCCCGGCATGTGAGTTAGCACAGAAGTTTGCATGGAAGGGTATGTGAAAGAGTCATTAGCAGGCACTCTCCTGAGTTGCTCCCCGGCAGAGATGCTTGGCACACCTCATAGCTGTTGTGCTCCCAGGCAGCCAAAGACCCCCACACCAAGGGATAGATCTCCAGCAGTGGATCTCAGGTAAAGGGGACAAGGGACCATCCCTCCACCTCTCCAGGGAGGGATCTGGGGAATCCCCCAGCTGCTTGGGAAACCGGAAAGCCAGGAGATCCCCCTGCAGGCAGCTACTTGAGCTTGTCTGCCAAGCCACTGCAGCAGCAACAGCAGCTGGTGAGGACCACATGGGGGTAAGTACCCACCTCGTCTCCTACTTAAACAAGCACCTAAGGAACCATGTGAATAGGGTATGCCCTGTAATATGGTGATGAGTATGTGCCACACCCCTAGGCATCCTGGTCTGGATGGACCACCCCCCTTGGTACCTCGGAGGTCTTTACCCAGATGGAATAATTTGTTCTGGCCTTCACATAGATGCAGCCCTTGCCTCCAGGCTGTGGAGGCTGCCTGGCATGTTTGCTGGATACTGGGATCTGGGGCACAAGCACTCCCACTTGTGGGATGTGCTTGCTGATAGAGACTCTGAAGGGCTGGGTGAACGAGCTCCAGGAGGAGGCAAACAGACTGAAAATCAACAGGGAACATGAAGCAGAGATTGACCCTTACTGCCAGACCCTACACCTGGAGAAGGATGCCACAGAAACCAGGCAGAAAAGCAGGCTTGACCAAGATGCCCCAACCAAGGCTCAGTGGAAATTTGTTATATCTGGCCCAAAGCCATGATGTGTGTCAGTTGCTCCACCAATAGCCCTGCAGCCCTCACACCATCGACGGATGGGGATCTGTGTCCTCTGCACCAAAGACAGGACCACCCCCACCAAGGAAGCAATGAAGGGTGATTGTCGTGAAAGACTCCCTGCTGTGGAGAACAGAAGGAGCCATTTGTCATCCACACCCCCTTGCTTGAGATCTGCTGCCTTCCAGGAGCCAGGATCCAAGATGTTACGGTGAGGATCCCTAAGCTGCTCCACCCTATAGACCACTTCCCCCTGCTCCTTTTCCACGTGGGCACCAATGACATGGCAAGAAACAGCCTGGAGAGAATCATAAGCAGCTACTAGACCATGGGGGTGAAGCTCAAGGAATTAGGAGCACAAGTGGTCTTCTCCTCAATCCTCTCAGTTAGAGGCTGTGGCCCTCGGAGGGAGGAGTGCACTGTAGGACCCCTACTTAATACAGAGGAACAGCCCACAGTTGATCCCTGCAAAAAGGCAGAGCTCCTAAATACTTCACGTTGGTATTCCTGAAATCAGACGAGAGCTGTTCACCTGTCCAGAGGCCCAAGGAATATGGGAAAGTCAACAGACCACATTAAATCAGTCCCGAACAGGTAAGGGTACTCTTAGAACATGTGGTTGTTTTCAAGTCTGCTGGGCCAGATGACCTGCATCTGAGAGTCCTGAAAGAACTGGCTGAAATCATAGCAGGGCCTCTAGGGAAACTGTTCAAGGAGTCGTGGAACCTGGGAGTGGTCTGGAATGACTGGAACAGGGCCAATGTGGTACCTATCTTTAAGAAAGGCAAGAGGAACAACCCTGCAAACTATAGACTGGTCAGTCTGACTGGTCCTAAGAAAAAATTTTGAAAAAATTGTTAAGGAGGTCATCAATTACAAACTTAGGGTATTTGGAAGCAACCAGCATGGCTTTGTCAAGAGTAGGTCATGCCTAGCAAACCTGGTGTCCTTTTATGACTGGGTAACTAACCAACTGGACAAGGGACATGAGGTTGATATCATTTACTTCAGTAAAGCCTTCGATTCCGTTTCCCATGAGATTCTCCCCATTAAACTGGAGGGTACTGGCCTAGACCAGTCTACAGTCTAAATTGTTCTGTACAAGCTTTTGGGCACAAAGGAGAACTTGATGAAACCTTCTTTAGAACCCAAAAATACCTTTAAAAATTGAGATTCTGAAGTAGTACAGTAGTCATGTAAGTACACTAACTGGTTACCCAGATAATACTAATAATAATCACGATGAATCATTTTTGAGTAATAAGAGACACTCCCAACCTACAGGCTAAGTACACTGGCTGAACAGTCTTCTCAGCCTTAGTCTGAGAAAAAAGATTAAGAATATGCTGAAACCTGCAAGACGGCACTAACTAATGAGTAGGCCACTGTACAAGCTACATGTGCTATGCTGCAGTTCATGTGTGTTGTGTTCACCCAGTCAGGTTTTATGTGTGCATACATTACAGAAATGTTAAGTAGCAAGTAAGTAGCAGGAACATAAATGCTAATAAGTTAAAAGAATTGCTTGATTTAATAGTGTTTTAATGCATGGTTACTATAGAAACTGTGGTTGCATTGTATTTGTTGTATATCAGATGAACTGAGAGCTTAGGTTTTGTAATCTTGTAGGATCCCTCTTCTGAATTAAGACTACTTGTCTTAGAAAAATGTATTAGAATTCCGGGGAAACAGAAAACTCGGAGAAGGCCACAGATTCTCCAAGAGATTTAGATAATGGTGACCTTTTGGAAAACTTGACTAAGAGAACATATTGGAAATAATATTGAGAGAATAAAGCAGCATCAAATTTAAGATGTGCATTCATTTGTGTAACCCTTCTTCTGTCAGGCACTAGATGACAGTACTATGGGCTGGGTCTAAATTTAGGAGTTTTCCACAAGCTTTCTACTTGACTCAAGCCCTCACTCAGCAACCTGGGAAAGTAAGTGCTACCTGGCTCTTCCAAAGTGAACAAACTTCCCCACTTGCAAACAATATTAGCTATAACAGGGTTTATTAAAGGAGCAAGCTGGACAAATATACAACCTCCCCCCTCCCCAAATTTCACTGAAACCCCCCAAAACCTAGCAATCTCTCTTAGTCACTGCCAAAACAACTCAGGGGAGCTACTTCTTAGCACAGTCTGTTGAGAAGGGATACTTCCTAGAACTGCCATTTGTGGTCTACCAAAAATGACAGATGCTAGATTGGGAGACCCACCCTGGAGGACTCTGATGCTCCTTGCCACTAGGAGTTGCCATTCTGCAGTGGGGGCTCTACCAATTTCACCAAAGTGACAAGTGCTGGGTAAGCCCACATTTGAGTTCTGTACCAGTTCACTGCTGGGGATCACCACTCCTCCATCTCCTCTGTTGGGGACCACTGTGGTGCTCTCGTGGGGGGAGGGGGGTCTTCTGCTCCTTGCCATTGCCAAGATTAACACCACACTGCTTCCAGGGGTCTGTTACTCCTTGCCACTGCTGGTTGTTGTTGCAGCACAGCCTCTGGAATCTGCTGCTCCTCACTGCTTCTGAGGGTCACTGTTTCTCTTCAGGTTGCTTATGCAACCTCTCAGCTATGTTACACCCTGACCCCAGCAACAGCAGGCTCAGAGATTTCAGTTCTTTGTGGGTTTTCATCTGAACCCACAATAGGGACTTATGCAGGCAAGCATTTTTCCTCTGAAGATCTGATGGCCTACAATGGCATCAAAGGAGTTATTCTTGTCTAGAATAGCAGGTTTTTCTTGTCCCTTTCCCAACTCCACAATTCCATGCACTTAGGATGGAAGAATCCCATGCACCGCTACAGCCTGGGGACTGACTAGCTAAGCACCAGTTCTGCAGGAAAGGACCTGGGGGTTACAGTGGACAATATGTGTCAGCAGTATTCCCTTGTTGCCAAGAAGGCTAACAGCGTACTGGGCTGCATTAGTAGAAGCATTGCCAGCAAATAAAGGGAAGTAATTATTTTGCTGTATTCTGCACTGATGAGGCCACATCTGGAATACTGTGTCCAGTTTTGGGCCCCCCACTATAGAAAAGATGTGGAAAAGTTGGAGAGTTGGAGAGCAATGAAAATGGTTCAGGGGCCGGGGCACATGACTTCTCAGGAGAGGCTGAGGGAACTGGGTTTATTTCGTCTGCAGAAAAGAAGACAGGGGCTTTGATAGCAGCCTTTAACTACATGATGTGGGGTTCAAAAGAGGATGGAGCTAGACTGTTCTCAGTGGTGACAGATGACAGAACAAGGAGCATTGGCGACACATAGGTGATTCACATGAGTGCACATGCACCCCCTGAGCTGAGTGGTGAACCCCCTGCAAAAAATGCCACCAATGCTGCTAGCAGCGCCTGAGGGTGGTCACCTCTCCCTCCCTTCCCCTTGCCACTGACACCACTGGTGGTGTTTGTGGATGCTCCCCAGTTGCTGCTAGCCTTCTCCAATGCTTCTGGCAGTGTCTGCAGGTGGACACTGACTGCCAGTTAGTGCTCACCACGCCCGCCACCGACTTCACTGCAGCTGCCTGTGGGAGCTCCCTGCTTGCTGCAGCCACACCCCTGCCACAGCTGCTGCCACCTGTGGGCAGTTGCCATGCGCCCCCAGCCTCCAGGGGCACATGGTATTCATGACAAGGACCAATGGTCTCAAGTTGTAGCAGTGGAGATTTAGGTTGGATATCAGGAAAAACTTTCTCCCTGGGAGGATGGTGAACCACTGGAACAAGTTACTTAGGGCGGTGGTGGAACCTCCATGCTTGGAGGTTTTTAAGGCCCAGCTTGACAAAGTCCTGGCTGGAATGATCCAGTTGGGGCTGCTCCTGCTTTGAGCTAGGGGTTGAACTAGATGACCTCCTGAGGTCCTTTCCTTCCCTAATTATCTATGATTCAGTGAAATGACTATGGACACAAAGATCTGATCCACCTGGCTCTTTACATTTGCATACTTTACCCCACCCCAAACAGTAAAAATCAAACCCAAGTACCTCCCAAACCTCCAAATATACATACTAATGAGGGCATGTAGAACGAAAAGTTACTATAATAGAATATAAACATGACAATATATGCATAACGTGCAGAGTTACATCTTTTTTTTTATTAGTGGTGGTGGATTGTTTTTGCAATACATGACAAATAAGTATAGACTTCAAAATAAGTACTTACCAAAGGTTTCCATGTTAATGTTGTAAAACTATTTCTTCTTCTAGAGTGGTGACTATCTGGCTGCATCATGTATGAGAATAGGGAATAGCTCTGCACCACTGCAAGAGACTGTGAGTATTATGGAATTTTTTCATTACCCCTATGCTTGCCACACTACATCTGTGCTTATAAAAATATTAATTAATTCAGAACAGAGGTGTCAAACATAAAGTCCACAGTCTAGATCCAGCCTCTGGAGTTGGGTGATCTGGCCCACAGGGCTTCTTGCAGTCTGGACCACCCACCTCCATGGATGCCTCTGTAGCAACAGTTGATAATCCGTGTGGCTGCTAGAGCCGCTGTTTCAACATGGCTCCGGAACCCCAGAGAGTTAACACCACTTGCTTCCTCATCACAATTACCTGCTGCTGAAATTGGAATTTTTAGTTTCCACTGGTGCCTACAATTGGTGGCATGGGGAAAAAGGGGACAAGCCGAAGCAATGTTAATTCTCCAGGTTTTGGAGCCAAACTAAGACAGTAGGTCCAGTGGCTGCAGGGATTAACGTCACTGTCATGCTCATAGGTTTGTGGGAAATTTCGCAGTCTGGATTCAGCCCAAAAGGCCAAATGAGATCAATAGTCCTGGTTTGGACTGTCAAGTTTCTCTTTATGTTTACTTGGGATCACTCTAAACTTTAGAGTGATCCCAAGTAACCATAAACTTTAGAGTGATCCCAAGTAACCATAGAGAGAAACTTTGCACTTTAGAGTTCAGTGTTCAGATGACCCCCAACTATCAGACATAGGTCAAAGCTTTCATGTTACTTGTGGTTTCATGTCAGTCTCAAAAAAACAAGTTTGGCATGATTTTGATGTATATTCTGTGCATTATATTTGTTTGAATTTGAGCCAAGACTTGCCAGAGAGTCTGTAACATTAGCAAATTTTTGAAACCCCAGCATGAAGGGACATTCCTATGGCTTTGGACCACATTATGAGCTATTTACATGCTTCTGTTGATTCCATTTGTAGTCATGAATTTGCTGTGTGCTGTGACAGTCAAATCTTCAATGGGATCTTGAAGATAATGACTGCTTTGACTTCTGTTTTTAAACAGTGATAACATAATCTCCTGAATCCAATCACATTACAGGATACACTGATACCTAGTGTTTGATTAGCTTCGTTTTCCTTTGCTTTGGTTTTGTTTTTTTAAAGCATATTACAGTTTTGTGATGCCACTGGATTATTGTTATTTTTTCCAGATACTGGACAAATGCTAAATATTTTTATGGAAATACTAATAGTCTTTATAAGATACCACCCCCTCCACACACTCCCCAGCGCACACACTTTTTGGCCTGGCCTTTCATTTTTCTGCATTCAATTGAATTTTTATATTCCTTTTACTTTACATGGCCTCTTGGTTTTCACTATCTTATGAAGGAGTCCTGAGACTTCTCAGTAAGTAGGCTTTCCTAGAGCACCCCTTACTGGACATGATCATGTAAGCTGTATCCATCTAACTACAACAGTGACAGTGGTCACCTCTGATCATATTGTTGGCTTTCCTGATGCAGGAGATGAGTTATAATAGAGAAGGAGGTATTCACATTCTTTCCTCCTTCTGTTGTGTTTGGGGCAGCTGAGTACAATTAGATAGATTCCTATCTATCAGGAACAAAGCTGATCTCAATGCTCTTCTGCTGACCAGGTTATAAGCTAATGCATTAACTTTATGATTATAGAAGTATTTTCATCTCTTCACTTTGCAATTGTTGCAGTATCCCTGGTCATTTTTTTATATGTAAGTATGCTTTCATCAATAAATACTTTGTGCAAAATAGAGCACAATATAAGGTTGCCATTTTTGACAGAATAGGGGAGAGATAGGGGGTCCAATATCCTTTCAAACCTTCTGTGTTTTTCACTCTCGTCTGTTCTATGTTCACGAAAATGGGATATAAATTGTTCCTTGATCATATAGCTGTAGGAGCTAAGTAAGAAAAGATCCATCATATTTTTATTTTCAGGGCAGATAGAAGGGTTCTGATTGATGGCTGTATATTCTATGCATTGTGAAGCATGGGGGAGACCTCTAAAATTTCTGTGGAGTGAAGTATTGATGCAGCAGTGCAGTATGTTTCAAAGTAAATAGTTATATTTTGTAGTTAATAATATGTGTGTCCAGTATACAAATGTTTAGCCAAGTATTTGTTTCAAAACAAAATGTTACAAATAATTGAAAGGATCAGAATAAAGCTATACAATGACATTGTTCCGTCTGAGTTTTCTTTCTAGTAAAATCATCACATTGTTGGAGCATTTATTCAAATGCATATGCTTTATGCACACACTCATGGAGTGGGATCTGAAGGTGGTGTAACAATTCTGAGAAAATGAATGTATGAGTTTTTTTTTTTTTTGCCTCGTAAGTAAATTGCTTATAAAACTAACAGCTGCTGTTTTGAAGCTAATCTTAGTGTATTGAATGTTCTTTACCATTTTTGCAATCCCACAGTCCTTTATCTTGCTTCTCCTGCTGCGTTCCCACCACCCCTGATCCCATTAGCAAAACTTGAGACAGCCTCAGCTTTTACCAAAGTGCAGCTTTGGTTTCAGCTGCTTTTCTGCAAGAGGAAGTGAATGTTGCGCTTTTTTCTCTGTGGCATGGTTGTGATAAAGCTGTGGTGCTCTTATCTCTCTTTTAGGTAGTGGCTCTTTATGACTACACAGCGCATCGATCAGATGAGCTAACCATCCATCGCAGTGACATTATCCAAGTGTTATACAAAGATAATGATAACTGGTGGTTTGGCAGCCTAGCAAATGGACAGCAAGGTTATTTTCCAGCTAATTATGTGGCTGGTGAAAGTAAGTTTACTGCTCTTCCTGGTATACCGGTATGGGTTTAACTGATAGTCCAAGATTTTACCAAGTTATACTGCTTATTACTACAAATATGTAAGTTTATATAGTGCACATATGACAAGTCAAAAACTCACTGCAATGCATAAACAGTTTAAATTAAGATAAACATTTAGCATGTGAACATGTAGCATTTTCTAAGTCTGAAATGTAGTGACACTACAATGATACATTCTTGTTCTCACAGTATTACTTCTGTTACCAACCTCTACCCCTCCTCTTTACCACATGCAACCACCTGGTTCACATACCATCTTGGCAGTTCTTTGGGGCTCCCACAAGATCTAAACAGTTCATAGGCATTTCAGCCTTTCATTAAGTAATAGCTCCTCAATTAAGCCAAATTGCCAGTGCAGTAGCACAGGTCCCAATTCCCACTCCTCCACCCCCAATGGAGAAAGTTTCATCCCCTGATAACTGAATTATATCCTGAGGTTATAAAGAAAAGAAATAGCAGTTAAAGCAAGAATCCCAAGTGTGAGCTCTGAATTTATTCCTGAGTCCTAATCATTAAAACAACCTTTGCAGAACACTAATACAGCCTAAACTTGAATACAAAATAAAATTAAAATATTCCCATATGACTTAAACCCCTGGCACATGTTACAGTTATTGTGTGATTAATGTGGTAGTGTAGTAACTGTGCCACAGTTTCAGCTGATTTATGGTACCATAACATTGTGGCTGGTTTGCCACTTAATTTCACAGAAAAATGTATAATATCTCTGTGGTTCATTTTTATGTCACCATAAATTAAGTATGTGGCATCCTCAGGCCAATGCTGAGAGTTGTCAGCAATGACATTGGAACAAGGGTCAGCACTGGGACTGGGACAACCCTAGTCCTGATGCTGAAAATCGGCTACCAGGAGAATGATATACAAGGTTCCCTGGTAGAGGACTCAAGGAGCTCTGGCTGCTGGAGACCCAAGAATTAGGATTCCATTGAGGTGGATTCACAGGTAATTAATTTTATTTTATTAAACATGTATTAATTCTGGTGATGAGAGAACTTTAACCTGACCAAATCAAAGAAGGATCAACTCTTCAGTTATCTGATCTTTAGTGGAAGCTGCAGGGCAAGGCACTTAAAAATGCTGAAATGCAGGCAGCCAGGTGGAAGCCATGCTTTTTAGATGTCCCAGGGCTTGGAGACCTTGCAGCAGAGAAGTTCCCAGATTCCAGGGTCCTAGTGCCCCAGAACATCCAAAAATTGTTCAAGTATGCTATCCCCTGATGGTCAGATCCAGCTCCAACAGCCTTGGGTCTCAAACTGGACCCAGGTCTGTTGGTTGGAGTTGGGTCCAATAATGAACTGTCCCAACAGCTTGGGGCCTTGGCTGTCTGGGCTAGGTCTAACAATCTGCTCCTTAGACGTGGTCCCTAGGTCTTGCACCCAGCTTTGACTCTTGGAATTAGCCTGATAATCAGCTGATTGTTGGCCCCAGCAACCTCAGGGAACCTGCAGGGGGCTGGGGGCAGCCCTGGGTCTGAGACAGAGCTGTCTTCAGCGCACTCTTGTAGGATTGGGCTAGGAGCAGCTCAGCAATGGTGAGACTGGGACTGGAGGAATATTATGCCCCCCAAGGCAGGAGGTTCAATATTTGGGATGCAACATAAGATCACTCTGTTCCCATTCCATCATTGTTTGAACATCTGCCAGGGGCCTGAGGAAATCGAGAGCCCAGCTGATATTTGGATACACAAGGTGTCGCTAGGACAGAACTGTCAATTCTGAACTTTTACATGATGGAACATCATGTCTGGTCACATTCTAAAAGCACAGACCCAAAAGGTGGAAATTCATTGCGATGTCTCTTAAGACAATAAGCGTGCTAGGTTAATTCAATTTCTTTTATTAAACTTGTATTACTACTGGTGATGAGACAACCTTAACCTGATCAAATCAAAAGGGATCAACTCTTCAGTTATCTGATCTTCAGCAGAGACTTATATGGCTTGGGAAAGATGAAAAAAAAACTATACCAAACCTTGAAAATTGTTCAAAATAACTTTATTTCACTTAATTTCACACTCTGCTGCATTATAACATCATGAGTAGTCTGTAATGGTGCATTGGATAACCTTTGAATTATACTTGCTACAGGTGCACATGGTATTCTTACCCACAAATGTCTAATTTTTTTAAATATTTGCTATCCATTTATAAATTTAGATATAAGAAGTCTGCTAATGTACATAATCCTGCTGAAAAACAGGCTTCAAGAAACCCGGAAAAGTTTTTGATGAAAAAATGTACATTTTTTTGTGAAAACTGTTACAAAAATATTTAACCAGTGTTAGTTAATGTCCTACTGGTAACTGAATAATAATTTAATTTCCATTCAAATTAAATACACATTTGTATTAAACACACTTTAATTACATAATTTTCATGACAAGCTGGATCATGACCTTAGTCTCATATTATCTTTTCAGCAGAATATGAAGAGGAACAGTCTTTGGGATTAGTGCCAGATTCTTCTCCTCTTCTATCAAGTGGACAAACACAAGCAGGAAAAAAATCTCCAACTCCACGTGGGGTAATTACTTGAAAATAGGAAATTCTTTTAACTATGGATTTGAATTTTTTCTTCTCTTGGATAAAACAGCTACCTGTTAGGGCATTATATCAGGCAAGCATGAAAACAGAAGTGTTTTCAGCTCGTGCCTTAATGCTTTTTTATTTGGCTTAATTGCTGTGTAATGTAGCAATTAAGTGCAGAGCCCTAATCCTGCTCCTGTTGACTTCAGAAGGAGCAGAAATAACCCCCTCCTTCCTAAAACATGAGCACAAACATGAATTTGTAAAGAATTAGTACATTGTATTATTTGGTTAATGGCATTTAGCTTTCAGTCTTGGGAAGCACACCGCTGCGAGGCACATGTATCTTTATAACTGTCCACCTTGTTCTGTAAAATTCCTCATTTTTGAAGTGACTTAAATGAAACCCATTATGGGCACTTTTACACGTGTTCTGTGGGTGAAGGGATGGCACTTTAATTAGAGTGAGTCCAAGACCTGCTCTGATTAAAATGCCCAGTGTCTCGTGTGTCAAGAGTTACCATGCTTCAAAATGGAGGCGCTTGAACTAAAACTCATTCGACAAGCTTTAGTTCAGGTGTCCCTGCTGCTATTTTGAAGTGTGGGGACACTGATACACAAGATGAAGGAGACTGCTGGAGCATGGTAATTACCACACTCCAGCAGACTTAGTCAAATAATTACAGCACATCGGAGCAGCCACCATCCTCATATACAGGCACCCTACATGCCTAGTTGAAGAGTTTTTCAGTCCATGTAATAATTACTGTACCTGTTAAGGACTGCAAAACCTCTTTAGCATGCTTTACAATTTGTGATATTCATACCTGTTAATTCAGGACACATGGTTTTACTAAAAGGCTGCTGAAGCTCCTCCCAACAACCCGTTTACCATGCAGGTGATTTGGGGAAGGGACACTCCACAGACTTGGCCCTTGCATCATCTAATCTGGAAGAGTGAAAGACACTGGGAAACTCTTAAAAAGAGGCTGTATATATTTTCCTCTGATCCATCCCATTTTCTTAATTCTGGTAAAACTATTGTCCAGGAGTATTTTACACGATGTTGAAATTTACAATTAAAAAAAATTGTAAGCATCCATTTTATAGGCAAGATAACTCAAATTAGTGTGTGTTCACTGGTTAGTTTGTAAACCTCGCTCCAGAGAAGCTTATGATGAGAGGCTGAGAGCCATGGGACTCTTCAGCCTGGAAAATCACAGGCTTGGTGGGGCCTGGTGGCTGTCTATAAGTACATAAGGGGTGTACATCAGGACCTGGGGGAACGCCTGTTCACCAGAGCGCCCTGAGGGATGACAAGGTCAAATGGTTACAAACTCCTCCAAGACTGTTTCAGGCTGGACATAAAAAAGAACTTAATTACTGTCTGAGCCCCTAAGACCTGAAACAGGCTGCCTCCAGATGTGGTGCAAGCACCTACTCTGGACGCCTTTAAGAGACGTGTGGACATTTATCTTGCTGGGATCCTTTGACCCCAGCTGACTTCCTGCCCCTGGGGTTGGGGGCTGGACTGAATGATCTTCCAAGGTCCCTTCCAGCCCTAATATCTATGAAATCTATGAAATAAAACCCTAGTCTCTCTGTGCCATCTTTATCTACCAGCTCTGTGTTCCCAAGTTGTGTATGTGTTGAGTAGCAAAGTTCATACCATGCTGAGTGTCATACTGTATTGTACATTTAATTGTAGCATTCCTGTCTTCCTGTGCTTATACATTTTAAAGCTTAGTGGAATGAATTCACAGTCTATTCATTTAGGAGCAAAGAAGCAAGTCTGCCTCAACTAAAGTTAAATGAAATCCATGAGGAAAAAACTAAAAAATACAGTATTGCCCTTCAGATATTGGAAATAAAGGTGTGTTGAGCAGATCTGTGACTTCTACTTCTCCAGATAATAGAGGTCAGAACCTTGGGATACTGTTCATTGGGCAAAGGGAAATATACGATGATGACAGTAAGTTCAGAGACCATTGGTTACAATGTTAAAATTACTTTTGAGTTAAACTTGTTTGTGACCTCTTTGCATATGGTTTTTCACAAATGTTCAACTAATCAAAATGTATTAACACAAATACTTATAAATTTAATTTAACTTAGAATTTTTCATTAAAAATATTTTTCTAAAATGAAGTTCAGATTTTGTTTGGGCCCTAGCAGACATTACAACATGACACACATTCAGCCAATTTATAATACAATAAAATGGCATACCAGCCACAGGTGTGTTATGCATTTAATGTAAAATATTAATGTGGTTTGTAATTTGAATGTGTGGCATGTAACCCAACATCAGGTTGCACCGTGAGGTTTTAAATGTCCCTGCGTTGGGAACCTATGGGTTCCCCTGTGCAGTCATTTAAAGCCACACTGTACAGCTTAATGCAGGATCTGGAGCAAGAACAGCTGAGGACCCAGGCTACCTCATGCCCAGCTAAGTGTACCCCAGCACAGAAGCCATGGGATCAGGGAGCTCCGTGGTTGCCACCTGCTCATGCTGTGACATAGAAACAACACACATGCAGCTGGTGACCAGAAAGCAACCTGGTCCCCAGGTGCACACTTTCACCAGAAACCAAGAATCAGGATGAACCCGAGAACCAGGCTCCATGCCCCATCCCCAGAGGGCTTCCCCAGTCCATACCAGAGACCTGGTGCTGCTTCCCATCTGATCCCCAGAGGCAGCCCCTGGTCTGAGACCCAAGGTTCAGGGCTGCTTCAGAGCATAAAATTCCTCAAATCCCATGGCAAAATCATTTGAACATCTGCCAGGATCTTTGATTGTGAGAGGTAAAACATGATATAAATCATCCAGAGAACAGTAAAAAGAAAAAACCCCCATGTACTTACCATTATAGTGCAATTTTGAGATTCAAATATTTGCAAACCTGTTTGCAACCTGTATGTATAGCAATAAATTCAATGTAGGTGAAGTCAGAGGTAAAATTTAACAAATTATTTGGTACAAATTATTCACTCATCTTATTGCTAATACCAGTATATCATATATTAGTACAGATATTTTATATAGAATTAAAATTTTAAAAAATATAATTAATCCTGTTGAACAGAAATAGCAACTCTGAAACATGTTTCTGATTGTATAGCTATTTCACTATAAGAATATGAGAAACCCATAGCCAAAACCATGTTTCATAAGGGATTAAATACAAATATACCCTGTCCTCTAAACGTACCATAGGCAAAGGTGAATAGTTTCTCTTTTCTCTATATTGAGCATAGATTTTCCCAATATCTGTATTATCAGTCTGTTGGTTAATTGTCCCGGTAGATGTTTGAAAACCTCAGTCCACCCTCACACCCCTCCCCACACACTATCTTTTTATTGCAGCTGTAGATATCACCATCAGATACTCATCTGTCACTTTTAGCAATTCTGTTCATCAAACATGCAAAATTAGAAAAAGAGAAGATCTGTACTAGCTAAAGTTGTTAGAGTTTGGTTTTGTGTTTATCTGGAGTTTTCTCTTTTTATATCCAGAGGAAACCTAATTGTATTGTTGAATCAGAACAGTTTTCAGGTAGAATTATAAATATCAGTTAAAATTAATTTACAACAATTAACTAAGCTTTATGGGGGGGAGGAGGGAACAACTAACCAATCTCTCCTGAATATTTGTTTATTTTTAAAACCTTATTGTTAAATAGGAATCATTTAAACATTTCTAACAACATCTGAATTTCTCCTGTAGTAATCATTTCTGTGGTGTTTTAGGAAAAGATCATTGGTTATAATTAAAAATGCTGGAGCCTGAGGGAGGTCCTAGTAGGAATGTGTATGTAGATAAACCCTTAGACCTCATTAAAAAGTGAGGCATTATGTACTATTAATAAAAAGGCATTATTGTGGACTCAGTACTCCCTAGGGTCCTGAAGGAGCTCAAATAAAAATTGCTGAACTCCTAACTGTATGCAACCTATCACTAAAAACAGCCTAGTATGAGAGGACTGGAGGGTTGCCAATGTGACTACAGTATTTAAAAAAGGCTCTAGAGAGGATGCAGGGAACTACAGGCCAGTGAACCTAACTTCTGTTCCTGGAAAATTGGTAGAAACAATAATAAAAATAAACATTGTTTAGCATATGGATGACATGACTTGCTGGGGAGGGACCAACATGGCTTTGTCAAAGGGAAATAATGCCTCACCAACCTACTAGAGTTCTTTGAACATGTCAATAGGCAGGTGGATAAGGGCAATCCAGTTAACATAGTATATCTGGATTTCAAAAAGCCTTTGACAAGGTACCGATTCAGAGGCTCTTAACTAAAATAGCTAGTCACAGGATTACAGGGAATTTCCATGCACGGATTAGAAATTGGTTTAAAGATAGAAAGCAAAGAGTGAGTTTAAATGGTGAGTTGTCAGGATGGAAAGAAGTAAACAGCAGAATCTCCCAGGGATCTATCTGTATTGGGACTGGTGTTATTTAACTTATTTGTAAGTGATCTGGAAAAGGGGAAATAATGAGGTAGCCAGGTTTGTGTATGACACAAAATTATTCAGTTTTAAAGACCAACAGGGACTGTGAGGACTAAAGAAGGATTTGGCATGATTTTGCAAGTGGGCAACTAAGTGGCAGATGAAATTCAGTGTACATAAGTATAAAGTGGTGCACCTGAGCAAAAATAACCCGAACTATACCCAAACTGTCACAGAATCATAGAATCATGAGTCGGAAGGGACCTAGACAGATCATCGAGTCCGACCCCCCGCCATGGGCAGGAATGAGCACTGGGGGTGGGAGGGGTCATAAAACCCCAGCCAGGTGCCCTATAATGGGCTCTACATTAGTTGTTACCACACAGAAAAGAGATCTAGGAGTCACTGTGGGCAGTTCACTAAAAACATCAGCTCAGTGTTCAGCAGCCATCAAAAAGGCAAACAAAATACAAGGATTATTAAAAAGGGAATTGTAAACAAAATGGAAAGTATCATTATGCCCCCTATAAATCCATGGGGCATCCACATCTTGAATACTATGCCTAGGTCTGGTCCCCAAACCTCAAAAAAAGATATAGAAGAACTAGAAAAGGTACCGAGAAGGACAGCAAGTATGATTAGTGGTGTGGAAGGGTTCCATAGGAGGAGAGGCTAAGGAGACTAACCTATTCGGTTTAGAAAAGAGACATTGAAAGGGGACCTGATATGTGTTTATAAAATACTACATGGTAAAGAGACTCAGTAAGGATTTCTTATTATTATCTTGCACAATACAAAAGGTATGGATCACAAAATGAAACTAGTAGGTAGTAAGTTTAAAACTAACAGCAGGAAGTTCTCTTTCACACAGCATGTAATTGAAGTGTGGAACTCATTGCCACCAGATGTTGTGAAAGCTGACAGATTCAACAAGAGATTGAACAGTTTCCTGGAGGAAAGGATCATCACTTGCTATTGAGCATTGGCATGAATGATGTGTGCCCTTGGGAGCTGGGGTTGCACAGCAGCGGGAGCATGGCGGCAGTAAGTGGGCACTCCTGCAGACACCACCGGCGCTGTCAGCGGTTGGGGGGGGGCGTTGTGGCGAGCACCGACCATAGGTTGGTGACCACCTGCAGATGCTGCCAGCAGAGTCAGCAGCAGCCAGTGACAATCGTGGACTGGCCACAGATGCTGCTGGCGCTGTTGGTGGCAGGGTGGCAAGTGGCAACCGCCCACAGATGCCGCCAGCAATATTGGTAGTGCCTTTTTGTGGGGGGTGCACCATCACACTCAGAGGGTGCAAGTGCACCTGCATTCACCCCCTATGCGTCACACCTGAGCATTGGAGTTAGGGGGTACAGCCTCTGAATTAGAATTTCCTACACCCTAATGCTGGAGGCTAAAATGGAGAGAGGAACAATGGGGAAAAAACCCTGGTCATATCCTGTTCGCTCTCCCTTTCAGCATCCACTCTCTGCCACTGTGTGACGCTGGTTACTAGACAACATGGACATATGGTCTGACCCAGTAAATGGCAATTATTATGTTCTTAAATATATTATTAAGAATATACTATCATTAGATATTGCATATCCTTGCTGGATCACTGCATTTCATTTTAGTCATCCAATTTCAAAAGATGTTGTAGAAAGCACCACAATTCAAAGGTCTCGATTTACTTTCTCAGTGCCCTAGTGAGTGTCCAGGTATCACAACCCCCTCGCAACACTTGTTGAAATGACAACAACATATAGTAGATGGAGTTTCATTTTCATTGTGATGTTGCTGCTAGTCCAGATTTTCTTTAGCTTTGCAAGTTGTTCAATGGTGATGGCTATTCTTGTTTGAAGACCTTTGAAATGCAGAGCTTCAGAAGACTTCCACACATACCCTACATTGCACACACAACAAATTAATTTATGAAAGATCAATTCAGACAAGAAATTGGCAAATATGAATACTTGCTCAAAATCATAAGAAGGAGAAAGATGCAATGGTTTGAACATGTAACATGTTACTAACACCATCCTGCAAGGTGCTGTGGACAGATGAAGACCTAGGACAAGCTGGACCATCAGCATCAGAAACTGGGTGGGATTAAAACTGACTGATTGTACAAGGATTGCAAAAGACAGGGTAGAATGAAGGAAAGTTATTACTACATCAAAGATGCCCCAAAGGTCACTGCAGCCTTGGGACTGACTTGACTTGACTAGTAGAAAAAACAGAGGTGAATGGATGGTTAAAGGTCTGGAGAAAATTGTGAAAAAAGAAATATTGAAAAAATTAAATTATTTTGCTTAGAAAGGAGATTAAAGACTGACATTCCTATGTATCCTCTCCTAACAGAAGAATAAAATAACTTTAATTTAAAAAGTAATAATTTTGATAGAATTAAATACTGTACTTTGTTCACATAATACATAGTAAATATCTGGAACTCATTGTTATGAGATATACTTGACATTAGAAAAAAAATTATGTTTACATTACATGTGTGCATAATATAATTATGGTTAAAATATAATGGAGCTTTTTCAAAAGTTCCTAAATTATTTGAAAGCACTTGTTTTCAAGTTACTTTGGATAATGAGCCAAAAATATGAAAAATTAAACACTCCTCAACATGGGGTACAAACCACTGTACTTCAGGGCATAAGTAAATTACTAACTGGATCAAAGGGAGCTGGATAGAAATTTTCTTTTGAGCAAGTTATTCTTAAAGTGTTCATAAAGACAGATTGACCATTGGCTGATCTACTGTGGCAGTTTCTGTGCAGCAGCAAGTACATCACTATTATGCTTTCTCATCCTTCTGTTTTTTTCTTAAACTTTATAAAGAATTTAAGAAATGTATTATTTGTTAGAGATAATCAAAGAATACCAGTTATTTTGCATGGGAAATTTTAGAAAAGCCTGAATTACACAGAATTCCAGAAGTGAATGAAACCTAAAAAAGAGGACATTGAGATGAATTATTTGCTGGGTTATAATACATTTATAATGTCTGAACTCTAAAATTGTTTCATTGAACAGATAAATTACATCATTGGGACTAGCAAAGTATTTGTGACTTAGCAGCCACTATAATTCTGCAAGTATGGATCATTGTTTCAATTTAAGATCCAGCTGTGATGATGCCTTTTCCGCAAGTACTTTCTACTTTTCACTTGGTATACACAGCATAAATTCATGCACAACCTTGTTTTTCCTGCCTTTTGAATTACTTAACTTCTGACCCACAAAATTAGGTCATAAAGATCTTTAATTACAACATACGTTTAAACTGCCGATATGCAATCCTTTAATTTTACTCCATGAGGTTTATAAAAGGTCTCTATTTTTTCAAACCAATATCAGTTTCCCTAACCAGATGAAGGAGGTTTTCCAACTCTGGAGCAGACCTACCAGGCAGGCTCCCCTGGCACTGTAGTCCCAGTGTTTCCAGTTTCATGGCTGCAGAGCAGACCTGCCAGTAGGTTCCTACAGCTTGACAGATCACTAACCCTGAGACTGACTACCAGCAATCTAGGCAGGAGTTTGTCAGAACCTGCTTCTGTATTCTGTAAAGGTTCATTGAGCCCAAGATGCTTCAAACAAAAGAGTTTAAACCACTGATGCTCCACCTTTTGGCCCACTGGCCAGATGCTGCATGTGGGGTTGATCCACAGCCCTGATCCAGCATGGGGTTTGTGCACATAGTGTGTCCACAGGTGCAATCCACCACACTGGCCTGGGTTCAACTCCACATGCTCGATCTAGCCATGGAGTGACCCAGAACCTCTACCCCACCATGCTCAGGTCTAATCTAGCACGCTGTACCTAACAATCTGGCTCATAGGATTCCCACCAAATAGTGCCACCAGATTTTTTAGCCTGATGGCACGGCCTTGTGGGCTGGATTCAGACTGTGGGCTAGAGCTTGAGCACCACTGGGTACATCTACAGGTGTACTTTTAATGCACAGTAACCAAAATTACTGCACAGTATGGGTGTATGTCTACATGTGCTACACAGTAAATATGGTGCATTGTGGTGATGTGTGTATAAATTTCCTAATTGCATGATACAGATATCAAATTTATGCCCAATTAGTTACTGTGCAGTCTGCCTAGCCATTAGCGAGCCAGCTGGAGCCCAGGCCCCGGCTCCTGCCCCCAGCTGCAGGGTAGAAAAGCCTGCAACCATTTCATTCTGTGGAGCACACACTCCAGGAGCCTGTACGCTCTGGTGCAGTCCTTGCCCAGCCCAGTGATTCCACCAGGGGTACTGGCCCTCTTTGCAGGACCATAGTGAAGCACCTCAGCTGCACAGCTGCATCTCCCTAGCCGTGCCCAAGTCAGGGGTACTGCTGCCAACTCTCTAGGGCCATCCCTACAGGACCAGCTGCACAGGCCCAGTCAGACAGTGTGTCCACCACCTCCCCCATGTCCAGCCCTGGCCCTGCCCACAGGCACCCACCTGTTCACAGCCCCAGGGTCACCAACTGGACTTAGGAGGAGATGCGTACCCTTGTGGCACTGTGGGGTGGGGAGGAAGTCCTGAGGTAGTTCACCCAGGACAGGTGCTCGAGTGTTCACATTTATGAGGCCCTAGCAGCTGGGATGTGAACGCAGGGCCACCCCCCAGTCAGCGCAGCAGTGCCTTATGAAGGTCAAGGCCCTGCAGGCCTAGTGGGTTATTGTGACCAGCCACAACTGCCAGTCTGGTAGGGCCCCCAGGACCATGCCCTTTATGTGGGAGCTGACCCACATTTTGACACCCCAGGAGGTCACGCCCGCACCCCAGTCTGACAACTCCAGTGACTCATCACTGGGAGAGGGGACCTCAGGCCTCCAGCACCCTGCCTTGCACTTCGGCCCAGCTCCTGCACTCACTGGCAGCCCAGGGAGCCCTGGCCAGTGGCTGCCTCAGCTGCAGCCCCTCTCCACAGCGGCCTATGAGGAGCAGCCAGCCACACCACCACTGGCTGCCAGCAGCACTAGCTTCTCCGAGGGAGGAGACCCTGGCTGGGTGCCAGCTCCCAACGCACTGTAGGCTGTAGACACTGGGCACAGCTGGATGCCGCCTGGCATGGCAAGCCCCATGCCAAGCTGCCAGCTTCTCCAGCCCTGGACCTATGGTAAGTCCTACACTGGGGGGTGGGCCCTGCCATGCCCAGTCCACACTCCTGCCTCTGACCCCGGCCCCAACCCCAGCCTTGCTCTGCCTAGCCTCATTCCCTTGCCCCCAGGTTCCCTCCTACAGCACACAGGGAGGTGGGACACAGGTCAGAACTTTACTGAGCAGGCTGTGTCCCTGTGGCTGGGTGGGCACAGGCCTCTCACACGCTGAAATACACATCAACCCTGGTGGTGATCTCCTTGGCAGCCGGGGACAGGGATGTGTAGCACTGCAACAGGTTTCCCTCCACATGGTGGCAGACATTGTGGGGCAACTGGACTTGCCCCCCACACTGTCATATCCAGGAATGTAGGTGCCCAGGGCACCATCAGGATCAGCAAGCAGCAGGGCATAGTAGCTGGGGCAGTCCTCCACCTGCACAAACAGCCCATTGTTTACTGCCTGTGGCACACGTAGCAGGGACACACATGGGGCAGCGGTGGCGCAGCAAGGGGGGCGCCTCCCCTGAGACACGCCCTGATGGAGGGCAGGGGCACAGACAGCCCCTTATCCCCATTGTCCTGGAGCCCCACACACCCTAAGCCCAGGGGCTAGGTGGCAGCAAAGCCCAGCGGTGAGCCTGCGAAAGCAGAGGCATGGGCCAGTGGGGGCTAGAGCTGCCAGTCTGGCCTGGCCTGGCCCGCCCTGGGAAGACAGCAGGGGAGGCAGACAGCCCACTAGTGGGCCCCAGGCAGTAAGCACAGACAGGGCGCTCAGGCAGCATTCCCCTGGGCCCAGGCCTGCCCAGCCAGCTTACCATGGTCCCTGGGCTCCTAAACTCTGCTGCCCTCTGATCTGAGGCCAGGCAGCACAGGCCCCCTAGAGCACAGCATCTTATCTCTCAAACATTGCAAATTTTCACAAAAGCTTTATATCTCTTGCTGCTTCAGGGTCAATATCTGGACATGGGGAGAGGCTTGAGGGGCCCTCAGGACCTCTGCTGCAGAGGCCTGCAGGACCTCTACTGCAGAGTCACGGCCACCTAGCACTGGAGCCACCCAGAGATGCCAGCAACACCACCACCACATCCTTCATAGATTTCACAGATTTCATAGACATTAGGACTGGAAGGGACCTCGCAAGATCATCGGGTCCAGCCCCCTGCCCAAGGAGCAGGCAGTCAGCAGGGATCAAATGCTCCTAGCAGGATAGGCATCCAAATGTTTCTTAAAGAAATCCAGAGTAGGTGCTGCACCGCCTCTGGGGAGAGTTTATTCCAGGCCCTGGGAGCTTGGACAGTAAAGAAGTTTTTCCTTATGTCCAGCCTAAAACAGTTTTCCAAGACTTTGTAACCATTGGATCTAGTCTTCCCATGGGCTGCTCTGGTGAACAGACTTTTTCCCAGTTCCCGGTGCACACCCTTTATATACTTATAGGCTGCCACCAAGTCACCCCTGAGCCTACACTTGTTTAGGTCAAAGTGTGCCATGTTTCTCAGCCTCTTCTCATAAGGCCTGCCCTCTTGTCTTCCAGTCATTCACGTGGCTCTCCTCTGGACTCTCAAGCTTCTCCACATTCTTTCTGAATTGTGGAGCCCAGAAATGGACACAGTGTTCCAGCTGTGATTTCACCAAGGCTGAGTGAAGTGGTAGGATGACCTCCTGGGTCTTGTTTGAGATGCATCGGAAGATGCATGCCAGAATTTTGTTTACTTTGCTGGCTATGTCATCGCATTGGTGGCTCATGTTCATCTTTTGGTCAGTCATGACCCCCAAGTCTTTTTTGGATGCGGTGTTAGCTAGCATAGCACTGCCAAGCCTGTAAGTGTGGTGGGGGTTCTTTCTCCCAGTGTGGAGCAGCTTGCATTTTTCAGCGTTGAATGTCATCTGGTTTTGATCTGCCCACCAAGCCTGTTGAGTTCTGCCTGGATTGCCCACCTATCCTCTGGGGTGGCTGCACTTCCCCGTAGTTTGGTGTCACCAGCAAACTTAACCAGTCTGCTAGTAACACCTGAGTCCAGGTCATTTATAAACACATTGAAGAGTGCAGGTCCAAGAACAAAGTCCTGGGGGATGCCACTGGTTACACTGTGCCAAGTTGACTTGGTTCCATCAACTGTCACTCTTCTGGGTCCATCCACAGAGCCAGTTCCCCAGACCATGAAATTGTTTAGGCTGCAAGGCCCCAATTTTTCCATGAGGACATCATGGGACACCGGGTCAAAAGCTTTCTTGAAGTCCAAGAATATGATATCCACCTCTTCTCCTTTGTCCTGGTGATGCGTCACCTGGTCATAGAAGGAGATCAGGTTATTCAGACAAGATCTACCCACCTTGAAGCCATGTTGGTTATCTCTCAAAATATTACCTTCTGTTAGGATGTTGGTAATAGTTTCCTTAATGATTCTTTCCAGGATCTTTCCAGGGATTGAAGTCAAACTAATTGGCCTGTAGTTCCCTGACTGGACCCGCTTGGTCCAGCAGCTGGTGGTGGCTGTGGAGGGGTGGGTGGCAAACCAGCGGGCATGGCAGGCAGAGACCCTCACCTAAGGGACTGCCCAGAAGGAGGTGCAGCTCTGGGCATATGCAGAGCAAGGGGCTGAGCTGGTAATCTTGGAGTGGCAGTGTGTTGCGCTGCTGGAGCAGCAGATTGCTGCCCAAGGCTTCCCAGCAGAGGCTGCACCCGCGCTCCTCAGCACCTGATCCCCCACCCCGGCCCCACAGGGCCCCTGGGTCCTGTCTGCCGCCCTGCAGCAGGGCCCCAGCAGCATCATCAAGGAGCTGATGCAGTGCCTGCCAGCTGTAGGCATCCTTGGGCTCTGCAGCAGCCCCTGGACCCATGGTGGCATTTCCTGTGGCCAGGGTGCTGGCCACCTGCCACCAGGCCTCCACCCTGGGTGGCCCCACCCCTGAGCCCCTTGCAGATGGACTTAGGGATGAGTCAGACACCTGAAGTGACTTTGCAGTTTGGGGAATGGGTTTTTTATAATTGGTGGGTGTGGAGGGTGGTGGAGGGTTACTGTGTAGTGGGCAGGGGAGAGGGGGCTGTGTTTGTTGAGGTGGAAGGGAGGGATGGGGTGGTTTTGTTCCATGAATAAAGTTTGTACTATTTGACCTATGTGTGTATCCTGGAGTGGTGCTGGGGATGGGCAAGGGGTCAGGGTGTGTGGGCAGTGGGGCAGGTGGGCTGGAGCAGGAAGCACAGGAGGAGTGGGTCAGCCAGAACTTCCCCCTACTGGTACTCTGGGCCTGGCTGGCAGGTGCACGGCTGCCCTAGGGCCTGGTAGGGGGAGAGGTGAAGTGGGGCCAGCAGAGCCAGCACCATGGCCTACAGCAGTGCTTGCCAGGGGCAGAGGTGGCATGAGGAAGCAAGGTAGGTATGTTACTGCCATGTTCTGGCCCTGTGCTGGGCACGTGGCTCCCAAGCAGAAGAGGGTTTGGGCAGGGTTGTGCAGGTAGGAATGAGCCCTTAAGATGGCTGCCACATGCGAGCAGCTGCCTCTGGCTTCAGCATGGCTGCCAAAAACTGGCAGCCATGTGGCCGGAGGCTGGAGCTCCCCTCAATGGCCACGGGCACATGGAAGGCTGTTCTGACTTGGGACTAAATTTAGTCCAAGATTGCCTGTACATTTAAGACACCAGCCTATTGCTGCTTACTGCATAGTAAATTTAATGCATTGCAAACGCACATGTAGACATGCCCACTGTGTTAGACTCTAAAATGTTCATCAGAAATTTTCTGACTAGTTCTATTTCAGAGTTCTGTTGTTATAAGAACTTCTGAGCTTGTCCTGTAGTTTGGGGGTTGCCTACTAAATGTTCTCTCTATGTTAATATTATTTTGGAAGAGAAATTATATAGGTTCGGCTAAAGCCTAGAATTGGAACTTTTTATGCAGCACTGGTACTTTTTCTGCATCTAGGTCATCCTTATTTCTTCTGGCTACTTCAGAGGGAAGGTCAGAATGCTCTGAACCAGTGGGACTCAACTTTTTGGCAGGCATGCCACAAATTAGCCCCCATGAGTGCCACTATGATCCCTTTGTCTTACCCTATCTGCTGCTCAGCTTTGTGCTCTCTGCCTGATCTGAGGCTCTGCTTTCTGCTTCCTGCCCTACATGCCACTTTGCTGCCTGTCCTCTCCCTGGTCTGCTGTATGCAATAGACAGGCTGCCTATGCCACTTGTGCTGCAAATTGGCCGCCCCATCTCTGATCAATGCCTAGCCTGTGGCTTTGGGGGGTGGGGGTTAGTGGTTTTTGCTGGGAAGTGAGAGATGCAGATTCAAATCTCTGCACAAGGGGGTTCCTAGAATCTTGTTCTGGGACAGGGGTGGGCAAAATGCGGCCCATGGGCTGGATGTGGCCCGCCAGGCCATTCTATCCAGCCTGCGGGTCTCCTAAAAAATTTAGAAAATGAATATATATCTGCCCCTGGCTGCCTGTCATGTGGCCCTCAATGGCTTGCCCAAACTCAGTAAGCAGCCCTCTGCCCAAAATAATTGCCCGCCCCTATTCTAGAAAGGCCCTGTGGAGGTGCCCAAACCATTAAGTTATTGGGTTAAAAGAGAAAGGACTTTTTACCCTCTTCCTCCATCTTTCAATTTGTTCCTCGCTTATTTTACTTTTGGCAGTGAATTGGAGAAGGTATGAAAGAGGTGCTGGAGGGGAAAACAAAATGCAACAAAAACCCTCTGTGAGAGGCTTGGGTAGCAGTAATGACATCGTGCTGCTGCTTTCCTCATTCACTTGTGGGATCATAGAATCCAAAATGTGCAGAAGTACTAAAATTTGCATTTTCCTGGCTATGTTAAGTACTACAAAGGCACATAAAGACAAACTGGGATTTAGCCGTAAATATCGCCCTGCTAGATTCTGCTCACATTCCTGAAAAACTTTAGGGAAACATAGGTCCTTTCTCCTTTTTGTGACTTAGCTTTGAGGCTAAGATGAAGGCATATTACAAAAGTTAGCATGTTAACAGTTTTTCAGGGTGGAGTACCATCATACTAAGGGGCCTAATTGCCATTTTGACATCTAATAAGTGAAAGAGTATCTGTTGTTTGAGAACAGTTTCCATTTAGTTCAAAGGATGGACAGATTGGAGATAGAATTGGAGGAAAAGAACTTCATACAGTGTTTATAAATGAGTGTTCTCAATGAGTTTAAAGGGGAAAAGAAGAAGGGAGTTGGGATAGCATTGGGCGAAACAAGTGGAATAAAGGATGAGGACTTATAATGAGAGCTATTAAAACATGCTTGCATTTTGTGGGGAAAGAGTAAAATTAGAGAACATGACTGGGTGAGTGTTGGTCTGGGGAGGAGATAAGGAAACAAGATGGGATTATCTTCATAATCTTTAAACAGATCAGAAAAGTTCAAATTGATTGGAAATGTAATTTATATTTTGCAAGTTAAATGATTTACTCATTTTGCTTGCCCAGGAGTTTTCAACTTTTCTATTTGCCACTTCAAACCTGTGTCTTTAGTGCTTCAGTTCATAATCATTTGTATTTGCATCCAAGCATTTGAGTCTTGCCATGACTCAGATGCTGTTTGAGTCATGGCAAGAAAGTGCATCTGGTTTTAAATGGGAATGGTGTTATGAAAATGATATGAAAAGTTAAAGATTGTATGAAACTGATAAGCACTTGCTGTAAGTGGTTCATATCTAAAGGTCCCTGCAGTCTGATCTGTACCATCTTTTTTAGAGCATAACACACTGAATTGGAGAAGGTCTGAAAGAGGCACTGGAGGTGAAAACAAAATGCAAAAAAAACCCCTCTGTGAGAGGCTTGGGTAGCAGTAATAACATCATGCTGCTTCTTTCCTCACTCGCTTGTCCCCTGTATCCTAACAGCCTCTTATTAAACAGAGCTGAGATATTCTAATGCAGATCTTCTACAGGCCTATAACAATATAATATATGCCTTTGTGCCATAACCTGTGTTACAAGTCCTGTGTGTGACCATAAACTGCATCCGACTGGTGGGCCTAGTGGCCACATAGTGGAGTTACCCATGGTGGGATAGCTCCTATAAAATATCACAATGTTGTAACCTCCAGAGTAAGCTGCATATAGGGCACCTCAAAAACCTAGTCCCCACTGCTTTGTGGTTAATCCTTCTTTGGAGAAAGGCTAAGGGACATCACTGTGATAGAAATGTGCCCTTGCTGAGGCATTAGGCACTCAGCAACAGTTCTTATCTGTTGCTCTCTGGCAGAAGCTACAACCTTTGAGGCACTGAACAGAGTCCTCCATGATCTTACCTAGGCATATGCATCAAATGTCTTGGTGAATAGACTTCTTATATGTACACCATGATGTAAACTAGAGGATCGACAGTTGCCTACTACTATATTACAGGAAGACTGAGAAAATCTACGGAAATCCCATTTTACTTCAACCAAATGTATCTTGTCTTCTTGTCTGTTGAATGATAAATGATATGACTTTCATAGATAGGAAGACTAATAAACATCAACTTAAGTTGGTACTTGACAATCTTGTATTTTCATTGGTTGCTCATGCCTTTTCAGGCAAAACTCACCTAGATGCTTAGGTGAGTTTCTTTTCTCAGTCCCCCATCTTTCTGTGTTCAGAGTACTTTGGTTTTCTAGGGATCCAAAACTGAGCTGGCAGTCACAGATTTAGCTTTCATAGTGAATCATAGAAAGTGAGGGTTGGAAGGGACCTCGGGAGGTCATCTAGTCCAACCCCCTGCTCAAAGTAGGATCATCCCAAACTAGATCATCCCAGCCAGGGGTTTGTCAAGCTGCACATTAGAAACTTCCAAAGATAGAGATTCCACCACTTCCCTAAGTAACTTGTTCCAGTGCTTTACCATCTTCCTAGTTTGCGACACTGCCCCGGCTCTGGAGCAAGCTGCCCCCATAACAAGATCCCAGCAGCTCCAGAGCAGTCCCTTGCCCTCTTCTGCTGCACACCCTGCCAGTGCAGCTGAGGCTGGTCTACATGGCAAACCCAGCCTTGAGCTTTCACAGCACAGGGGTGGCTGGGAAATGGAGTCCACTGCCAACTGGATCTGGCCCATGGGCTAGGCTTTGTCCATCCCTGGTCTAGCTCCATCCCCTTTGGAACCACCCTTCAGGTAGTTAAATCCAATTTAATTTTTACTTGATCATATACAAATATGATTCATGTTTTTAATTTGGGGCAAATTGCATCCCAAGGAAGGAAGGCAGAAGAAAAGAAGACTTCACAAGATTCCTCTAAGAGTTCTTTACCAATAATCTGTTCAATGGGAGAGGTTTCTGAAGGGGACAAGAATAGGGAAGAGCAAAACCGTATTAGTAGGATGTGATTTCATGGCACACCTCTTACCGTTATTCATACAGTGTTTTCCCATTTCTGCCTGGCCCAAGGGAGGGAGATTATGTTGCCATGGAGAGTTACTATTTACCATAAAGTATATATTTATTGGAGCAGGAATTTGAATTCAGGTATCAATTTCCCCCAAGTGAATTCTTTTACCTCTAGACTAAAGAATGGTTCTTGCATTATATGGTCCAGTGAATCTTTATGCAGTGCACAGAAACAAACAGCTTCCAAAGGAAGGACTGAGTGCCCAGTCCTAGAATAGCCTATGAATCATCTCAAGGCAGTCCCTCTTGGGCAATACAGGCTTGAATCTATCCCAAGTAGGTGCGGGAATTAAACCCAACTTCATTCTGGATGAATTTTCTAGCCACTGAGCTTTTTGTATACAGATGAGGCATGCAGCACCACACCTTGTTTAGCTAATTGGGAAGAAAAATAGAGCAGGAATTGGTGCTGCAATTAAATGTGTAGACACCTAACTCTAGAAAAAGGTTCTAGAGCCCAGAATAAGAGTCCTAGGGTGTTTTCATACATGCATCGGAAGTGTGTGTGAGAGTAGGGGATGGTGCTTTAATTATTGCAGCTCCAAGAGCCACTCTCATGTATCAGTGTCTCCATGATTCAAAATGGTGGTGAGGGCACTTTATCTAAAGCTCATGGGGCAAGCTTTAGTAAAAGCACCCCTGCCACCATTTTGAAACAGGGATGCTGAGTCATGAGACATGTATGCTGGCTGGAGTGTGGTAACTACGCTGTAATTACAGCACATGGGAGCAGCCTCCCGGCTTATGTATTGGCTCCAGAGAGGAGAGGAGAGGAGAGGAAGCCTGCTTGCCATTCAGCAAGTTGGCTTTGTAAATCCTATTCTGAAGCACCAAACTCTTCCTGTCCATTGTAGGCACCTAACACAGGGCTATGTATTTGACTGTGGTGGTCCAGTGCCTAACTACTTATGTGTATTTAGCCCTTAATTTATCTTTCTTTACTTCAGCGTTCTCATGTTCAACATTGGGACAGTTTGGTTATCACCAAAAGGGCTGTCAGGACAAATAAACTGAAAAACATTAAAGCATGTGGGAACTTGGAATATAAATTTTTATGGAAGTGTAAACTATATATTCTTTGTTGCTAATTTTTCATCATATTAAACATAAAGAATAAGTCTGTGCCACAGCAGCAGTGTGTCCTGGTACAAGTGCCCTCACTGTCATGCTTCAAACCCAGGAGGTTACTCTGAACCTGTTCTTGAGACCTCCATTTCCCATGTGTTTGAGAGCGGGCCCTTCGGACAACTCTAGGGTAAGCTCATTATCAGACCCCCAGGTTCAAAGACGCAAGGGAGCACTCATGTTAGAACACCCCGAGACAATGGTGTAGACACATTCACAGCAATCCTCCTTTATTTCCTAGCAAACAAATGGTAGCATGATAAAATTAAAAAGCAAAGCAAAGAGAAAAAGTACTCACACCAATCAATAAATAAACACTTAGCACTAGTTGGCTGTCCTATTGTCCCTCTATCAAAAAGCACCTTATTAAATAGGCATGAAACCATAGGTTGAGAAACAGTGGTAAAACAAGCAAGATTGCTACCTGTAGTATATGGTGTTGGTTCAAAGATGCATATTAGCAACCTATGCTATCATTCCTTTAAATAAACCAACCCCACTAATTGTAAATTACTATTTAATTTCTGGAGTCTGGATTGTGTGAAAATACTGGAATCACTGTGTCTCACTTGATTTCAAGTTAGGGAAAAATATTTCAGTGCTCTATAAAGAATGAAAGCAAGCTTTCTTATAAGTTGGAGCGCTACCTCTTCCCCAAGGTGTCAATACAATTCCTACTATAAGAGCCTGGGTTTTTATATTTATAATATCACTGTTCTTAAATATCAGAGAATTTGAATTCAGATTTTCTGAGGTTGATTTCTGCTTCCTGTTTTTGGTGTATGTTTGTTTGTTTGTTTTCCAGCAAAAACAGTATCAGCTATTTCTGAGAATGAAAGTAGGGAAAAGATATCATGTTGCCCCTGTTAAAAATTTAGGCTTTTCTTTGAAGAGCTGTAGCACCCTAACGCTTTGAATTAAAAGCTTGAAGTCTGGCAAGCAAGTGACCTTTGTGACCAAGATACATCCTCGGTTACATCATATAAAAATCTGCCTGAATATTGCTAAGTTACAGGTCTTTAAAATTAATTTAACCCATTCTCACAATCTCTAGGAAGTAGAGACTTTTCAGAAATTAATAGTTAAAACAAGGGTGGGTAAAATACGGTCTGCAGGCCAGATGCGGCTCACCAGTTGATTGTATCCAGCCCGCAGCTGCCTCCACAGTGCTCCACATTGGGCCAAGCCCTTCCCGGTCCTGTCTGGGGTAGCCCACATGTTCGCACCCACCCTGTGCTCACCAACAGTACTGCCCTGCCCCAGCCAGCACACACAGCTTCCCGAAGAGCTGCTCTCACTGCTGCTGCAGCTGCCCAGGTACTGCTCGGCTTCCCCGCCTCCAGCAGTTCCTCCTCTTGCCCGTACTGTGTTGCTGCAGGCAGAAGGTAGCACAGGGAAGCAACAGCAGCTGGGAGGACATGTACCAGGCACCATATGCCCAGCCAAGCAAGAGGGAGCTGCAGCTAGGTGGCTCCTGCCCCAGTGCATGGGGCTCCAACTCCATATTCTGCTCTCCACCCACTCCATCTTCCTGGCATGATGAGCAGCCACCTGTGGGCAGCTAAGTGCATGGAAGGCAGCTGGGAGCTGGAGCCCCATGCACTGGGGCAGGAGCTGACTGGCTGCAGTTTCCCCCTCACCACCTGGCTGGGCATGTGGTACCTGGCACATGCCCCCATGGCCACTGCCACTTTCCCGCACTAGCTGCTGCATGGAGCAGTGCAGCAGGAGCAGGAAGAGGAGGAGCTGCCAAAGGCAGGGAGAGCTGAGCAGTACCCAGGTGGCCGCTTTGTAGCTGTGCATGCTGGATGGGGCTGGCGACAGGGCAGTGCCATCGGTAGGCATGAGATAGGTGTGGATGGGACCGCAGCATGGGCTGCCCTAGGCAGGAGCGCAGCAAAGACTGCCCTGGGCAGGAGCACAGCACAGGCTGGCCCGGGCAGGGGCGAGCAGGACTCGACCCCATGTGGAGCACCCCGGGGGCAGCCACAGACCGGATGATGGGGAAGGCGGACAGCACCTGCACGTGTACTGTACTGCCTGGGCAAGCTCTGCTGCACGTTCCCCCTGCCACCCTGCCCCCAGCCAGCTCCTGGGATCTAGTGCACAGGCAGCCCCCCAACACATGTGCACACCCTCACCCCCACATGCACACCTGCACAGCCCCCCACCATTCCCTCCACACACACTTGCACACCTCCCCATCATCCGGCCACATTCCCACATACACAGTGTACAGAAATAAGACTTTATTTTGTGCTATTATGCAATCACCTCAACATACACTACTCAAAAAAACTTAAATAGGGACAAAAATTATTTTTTTGAAATAAAATTAAAATATGTTATAGTAAGTGTTTGATTTTTAGTATATGATTGGGGGGGTTATCTATAATTGTTAAAATTATATTCTTCTGAAAGATTTTGTGTGTGCAGCCCTGGAGAGGTCACCAGGACTCATTAAGGGGCCCACCAATTAAGGCTCACCCCTGAGTTAAAATCTCTGAAGACTTAATCCTCACAGACCATACATTAATCCTCACTGAGCCTTCCTCAGTGTGTAATGCTGACCAGATTGTGCATACGCCATCTTCACAGGGCAGTTGAGCATGCTGCAGCACAGGGCCATGGCATCTTAGGACTTTCACAAATGCTGTTCCACCCTGCTCAGAGACAGATTGGACTTGGAAACTGGAACCAAAGCAAAAAACAGATGGGTTTATCCCAGGCCTGATGATAGTCCTGGGCTTTGACTCTCATCAAACGGAACAGGGCAGGGGGTAGAAATGATGATAGGACACAACACAGTCATTTCCACATACTGCTTGAATGGTAATTAACTCTAATTATGCAGATTGTCCTGAGGCAACTTGTTAGTTCAGATACTTCACAGGTACTTAACAGAGAACAATTGGGCCTGTCCAGGATAAAAGGCTTTGCCCTGGGGGAAAGCTGGCCTGTTTTTTTAGCCTGAGAAGGCTGAATCTCATTTTCCTGTACTCTCAATGAACCTTGCATTTCCTTGCTGGTACCTAGACAGCACAGAGGAATAACTTACATGATTGAATGTGGAAGGTGAGGGGACCTCGGATTTTGAAAAACGGGGGTGTAGGTGACGTAGCGCGTCATCACATAAAATACAAAAAATATTTTATCAAGTTAAAGAGAAGCTGGATTTATTAATGTGATAGGGGCCCAGTGCTCTATTACTCAGTTTATGATCAAACCAAAAACCAATATAACTTCCCTGGAATGTGTACTAATTTGCTTGTTTACTGAGTTTAAAAAACACAAAAAACTGGGCAAACGTAGTCCACAGACTAACTGTTTTATTAGTCCTCTAGTCATTATAGTCAAATGTACATCTCTTATTCAGATTTGTAAAACAAAATCTAGTCTTCAGCACTTCCCTGTCAATCATTTCCACACCGGAGTTACTGTTCAGGTGTACTGTCAGGTGTACTAGTATTACCACACCTGAGTTAAGATTTTAACTAAAATTAAAAACAGTTTTCTCTTCTGTAAAATAGAAGAGAATTGTTACCAGGACTAGCTAACAGATGGCAAAATTGCAGAAGAAAATATAGCTTAATTAAAAGAACATCAAGAACCTTAAAAAAGAGAGAGAGAGTCCTTAACACCTGTGGAATGAGCAATTAGGGGTCAGGTCTAGCATAATGAGCCTTGAAGTCTATTGACTCCCTCCACACTACCTGAATAGAAATGCTGCTGCCTCTCTGGGGCAGTTGGTTTTAAAGTCTGGAGGTGGAGCAGGATTCAAAAGGCATACAATTTTGGCATTGCCCTCCTCCCCTTCCCCTCCCAGAGATGCCCCTGATGTGGAGACAACAAAACCCATGCTAGGACAGAGCATGAAAGAAGATTGAGATGAGGATTCCCGTGAGCTTTGCATTGGTATTGGTAGGGGAGAGAGAAAGTAGGAGTTGCACTTCAGGTGGTTGGCTTGGAAGCTGGTGGATATACTGACTAGGATAGTCTTCCCTCCAGAGTTTTGAATGAGCTCAAGATTTCTGAGTCTTACCATTCCTTTGCTGTAAGCAAGGCAAAGGAGGACTCTCCTCCCCATCGAGTGATGTTCCACATGGAGGATAACCATCCCATATGGCTGTTAGTTACTACTTAGCTCTAGGTGCAAAAGGCTATGTGGCACATCTGATACTTCCAGTTCTGTTTTTGAATGATGTGGGTGTCAATATATTGACATCTAATGGAATTTCTATCGTTTTATTAGCTTTGTTCTGTATAATCTATCTCTCAGCCATGTGTATGAATACATGTGTAGACTCTTTCTCTCTCTTTCTCTTTAAAGAGTATTATTAAGGTTGCAAAATCAAGCAGTTGAAAGTTAGAAAACCTGAACTGAGACTGCCTGAGCAGCTGTAATGTGCACTACAGACCACCACCTTTTACAATATATTCTTTAATTAAATGATCCAATGTTTTCCACAGGACCCTTTCTTCAGGATGGGCACAGGATGGCCTGCTTTGGGAGTGAATCAGGATTGTGCTCTGAAGAAGCCTGTTTCCTCCAGAGCCCCTGCTTCATTTTTACAGTATTTAAAGGTGTGGAGAGAATGAGGCAGGTAATTGCTGTCACAGTTTAATGTTGCCCTCAAGAATTGACATCTGTTCCTGCATCTTCCAGAGAGTTCCTGTGTGAAGCTAATCATGTTGAAGAAATGCACCTCTGAAAAGTTTGATTTAACTAACTGTGCGCTGAGACCCTGAGGGCTCACAAATGCACCTGAAGTCATCAGTAGTTGGGTTTGAATATATGAAATAGTATATCATGATCAGTAGTTTGACAAATTAGATGTTAGATGTTTCAAATGTGGCCCTAAAATTTAGAGGACACTTTTTACATTCAGTTGTTCTGTATCATAATTCTTCTTTTCTAAAATGAGATAATACCAATCCCAGAGGAGTTTGGTAGAGATAAATTAAATTGTTTGTGAAGCCCTCAGATGCTATAGTTATGAGTGTCATAGAAAATCCAACAAGGAAATGATTAATTCTGTCTTTAGAACAGAGTCCGAACAGTTGCAGTCTGAGGTCATACCTTGAGCAGTGAAGATAAAATATTGGATAGCTGCTGATCAGCTGAACTTTGTCCCTCCTGTGTACTGCAGGAGGCAAGATCCTGCGAGAAAAAAAAATATCGATCTTGTAATTAAAAGGTGTGTCATAATGCATCCATGGATGGCTGATGAATCAAGGCTTTACCCACAGCTTAAGTTCTGGCACTGCCTGATACTTCCTGAGCTTCTAGTACTTGATTTTGCAACCTTAATAAGGTTCTTGTTACGGTAGGCTTTCTGTGTGTAACTTTTATACACAACTTAATGCCAGGTTGTATGATTTAGATGTATTTAATTAATATTTTTGAAAGAAAACTAAAAATGATCTTGCTGGGATTGGTTGTGATAGCACAGTAGGCTTTAGTTGATTTCTGATTCTTTTGCTTTCATTTCTAGAAAATGAATAAATTACTCCTTTAGAAATTAGTCTGTGCCTCCTGTGCTCAGCCTATAACTGTTACACAAATTGTTTTCTCAGGGCGCTATTACAGGTAGTTAGAGCAGACTGATTCAAAGCAGCCACATGTTAAGGCTTAATGCTGTCTCACTTGCCACCAGAGGGCCTTTTCTGGGGTAAGGAAGGAGTGGGGGGAGGGGGGCACATTGGGATCATGTAGCTGGGAGGGAGAGAAAGCAGCACTGTGTCTTCCCTCTCCCCCTTCCTGCCCCTGTGGCAACAGGAATTGGAGCTGCAGGTGGGAAGTAAGACATCTTCTGAAAACTTCAGTGTTTGAAGTGAGTAGGGGGAAGGGACAGAGAAAAGAGTAGAGAGGTTAAAAAAAAAAGAATAAAGAACCAAAGGCCTGTAGGTGTGTCAGTGAATTAGAGTTGAGTTAGGGCTTGCGGGGAGTCCTGAGACAAGCTCAGGTGGCTGGCTTCATGCTAGCCATCTGCAATGAGTCCTTCTGAACTGGACCGCAAGGATCTTGGAAAAACTGAGCTTAATTGAAGTTTTCCCATGCCTACCCGTGTTCTCCCCTAGTTAGGCAAGCTGGGAAGGGGCACAACTTTCCTTCGAGGCCCCCCTCAGTCCGATTCTGGGGGAGGGAATGGGAGGGAAGCATATCTACCCAGTTAACCAGCAGGCCTCCCTGGGCTCCATGCTTTTGCCATGTTTGATACTAGGCAGCTCTTCCCAGGAACATGGGAGGTTGGGAAGGGAAGCCATAGCCCCTCACCCCAAATTCTCATGGCTAGGAGAGACTGCCGAGATGTGGTGAAAGTCTTAGCCCTCTCAGAGGAGGGTCATGTTCTTGGCATCTTGCCCAGGGGCCCAGATCAGGTCTCCTGGTGTCCTTGGAGCTGGCAGTGTAATGCCAGGGGGGCTGGGATAATACTCACTGGCGGCAGATGGGACTTGGCTTGGGACCAGTACCAACCCCTGGCCAGTAGAACTTGTAAGGTTGGAAAGCTGGTGTGGGGCAGAAGGGCTGGGAAAGGTGAATGCTGAGATGCTGAATAACTCCAAATTGGTTGCTTTATCTCCCTAGAGTAGACTAACAGTATAGCTTAAGCTGGGTAGAACAACTCAATGATAACCCTCACCTGATGTGGCGTGACTTCAAGATGCTTAAAAGGTACTTAGCACAGTTTAACTCCCTTTAATGTATGGGCAGTCCCATTTTAAGTGTCTTTACAATCATTTAGAGTGAATTTATAACACTGGCCTTGGTCCATTCCATCTAAATTATTTCTGATTCCACATGCATTCAACTGATCCAGGATTGCTCCACCAATGGTGGATGAATCTGAGTATGTTTGTCTTTTCCATTAGCTATGACTGTTTCTGTTTCTTTTCAGTCACTGCCATGATGCAATTCTAGCAGTAGCTATATTCTTTCATTCCCCTTTCTGTTGTTCTTTTCCATGCAGTTTTGGATCTTCCTCTTTCTCTTGTTCCTTCCTCTCCTCTACCAATTTGTTTCTACCTTACAAGTTCATTCTATGTATGTGGCCCTGCCATCTCTCACTCTTCTATTTTTTTCAGGCCAAAATATCCATATAGTACTCCTCAGGACAGTTGTTATGACATTTCTTTAACTTACTAGCCAATTGCTGGTCATGAATGATAGAGCATTTCAGGGAGAGCTTACATGCCCTTTGGGGCTGGCCATGTAAACCAGGGGTGGGCAGTTATTTTGGGCAGAGGGTCACTTACCAAGGTTTGGGGCTGCAAGGGTAGCTCCGCTGTCTTGTCGTCACTGTCTTGCAACTGGAAATTCTGCCCTCTAACCCCTGACCTTTGCCACCAGAAGTCCATCCCCTTGCCCCCAGAAGTATTCATTTCAGCAAGGGGTCATGCCATCTTGGAACCAGAAAAATACCAAATTATATTCTAAGAAGGAAACACCTACAGCATTCATTAATTTGATTTCAGAAAATATTATGTCCTGATTTACATGCATTTGTGTAGTGCACATAGAGGTGATTGCACAAAAGTTTAAACGAAGTTTTACTCCTGTATATTGTGGGGGGTGGGTATAGGTTTGTGGGTATGTGGGGTGAGGGAGCATGTGGATATGTGGGATGTGGGTGGGTATGGGGTTTGTGGGGGTAGGGTGCCTGGGCTTTGTGAGGGGGTAGGGTGCCTGGGCTTTGTGAGGGGGTGTGGATGTGGGGGTCTACATATATGTTAGTATGAAGGGAGTCTGTGCATGTGTATGGTGGGGTGTGTGTGTGGGACTCATCCTATGAACACACACCCACCCACTCTGCCCCAGGTGCACACCCACAGCCACCCTCCCACTCTGCCCCTGGCTGCATATCCACAGCCACCCACCTACTCTTCCATTGACAGCACAACCACACCCACTCTGCCCCTGGCTGCACAACAGGCTGCACAACACCCATACCCTCCCACCCAATCTTCCCCTGGCTGTACAATGATGCCCACCTTCCCACTCTGCCCTTGGCTCCATAACTGTGTCCACCCACCCACCCACTTGGCCCATCTGCACACCCACACTCACCGATCCACTCTGCCCCGGTTCCACAACTGCACCCACCCACTCACTTTGCCCCTGGCTCCACAACTGCACCCACCCACCCACTCTCCCCCTCACTGTACAACCACACCCTCCCACTCTGCTTCTGGGTGCACGCCCACACTAGTGTTCCCTGTAAGCTGCATGGTGTGCGCGGCCACTCAGGCATGCTCATGCCTCACTGCCAGGTATGCCTGCATGGCCACACACACCACACAGCTTAGAGGGAACACTGACCCACACCCGCCCTCCCACTCTGCCTCTGGCTGCAAACCCACACCCACCCAAGCATTCTGCCCCTGCCTGCACACACATACCCACCCACTTTGCCCCTGCCTCCACATACACACACACACACACACACACACACACACACTGCTTCTGGCTCCACAGCCACACCCACCCACTCTGCACCTGCCTGCACACACAACACACACACATACCCACACCACACACAATCCCATGACATACACACAAACCAGACCCAAACACACCCTACTGGGGTGATCCATGCTCCCCACTCCTCCAACACAGCCAGGCCACATGGTGCTGACATTGCTGGCAGGCAGGGAGTACAATTGCTGGGGGTGGGGTGAGCTGGGCTGCTCAGTCCTACTGAGGCTCCTCCTGGGTCCTACTGCCCCTGTCTGTCAGCTTTGACAGGAGCCAGGGCAAGTCAATACAGCATGAAAGCCTAAGGGCTCCCTCCACCTCCAGTTCTCTGCCGGAGGGGGTGGAGCCATGCAGACAGTTGCCACCCACCCTCTCCGGGGCACATGCATAATTGGCCTCCAGCATTACAGACAGACAGGCACATAGATGGAAGTACTAAGACTTTTATTATATTAGAATATAAGGTCTTAAATGTTATCTTCCCGCTATTAGGCCAGATGAGTATACACTTTTCATATTATGGTTATATATTTGAGCATTTGGTTTTCTTAAGGTTGCTGCAGCTGAGACCTCATCAATATAGAAAGTCTTTATGGCTAGAGATAGACATTCAGAAAGCCAGAGCCTAAATTGATTCAATTTTTGCAGGTTAGTTTAAGCTGCCTAGGTTAAACTGATTTGCAACTGTGCAGACATTTCCTTTGGACTGAGGAAATACTGGCATATGCCTGCAGTTGCTCAGGTCAGGAGCTGGGGGGCTCTAGAGTATGCCCTTGGCTGCAGGGAAGCTGTGCTGGGGGAGAGGTATGTAGCCAGCTCGGTCAGTAGCCTTGGCTGAACTGCCCAGAGAGGGGTTTAAGTTCCCCCCTCCCTGTCCCACCAGCAGGGACTCGAGCCAGGTCTACCAGGCACTCTTCCCTCGCTGTTGCAATGGTGGGGCTGGCTGTGGCCAGACACTAGCTGGGCCCCTAAAGCAGAGGCAGCAGGGACAGGGCTTATTCCCCACTCTAACTCCACTGCCCCTGGGGGACTGCAGTAGGATTGGACTGCAGCCAGGTCCTCCCATCCCAACCACTGCTGCCACTCACTCCCTGCATGAGGCAAATGGCAGAATAAGACCCCCCACCACTCCGCCAGACACCAAAGGGAGGCAGAATAACCTCCCTCCCTGCCTCCCACCTCTGGCCGCACCCCTGCCCCACTGCTGCCCTGAGGGGGCAAGGCTCTTCATGGTGGCAGCAGTCCCTTTCATGGTATCAGGGAGCATGAGCCTCTTCCCAGCAGAAGCCACACTGCGGGACAGGCAGAGCTGAGGCAGACTGTGCGCAGCAGCACTAGGGATCAGAGGGGGCCAGAGCCACCCCCCCCCAGTGGCCACCACTGCAGTGGTCCACAGCAGCTTTCCCCACCCCACAGCATGACCCCCTGCTGGGAAGAGGCTCACCTAAGGGAGCGACCAAGATGGGGGTGGTAGCCCCCCACTTGCCGTTCCAGCAGCTGGGTGAGGGCAGGGCCAGAGGCCAGCCAGCCAGGCCCCTTAGGTGGGCAGGGAGTGGAGTTATTCCCCGTCTGCCCCTGGGGTGCTGCAGCAGGGTCTTCCTGCCCCAGCCATCACCACTATCGCTCACTCTGTGCCCGAGGCAAGCAACGGAGTAAACCCCCTCAGATGTCCCTTCCCTCTGGTGTCTGGCTGAGGGGGCTTATTCCACCACTTGCCCTAGGCACAGAACGAGTGGTGGCAGTGGCAGGCAGACCCCGCTGTGGGTAGGTAGCTCTGCCCACTGTAGCTCTGCCCAACCTGCAGCATGGCCCCCTGTTGGGAAGAGGCTCATGCTCCCCAACACCATGACAGGGGCTGCTGCCCCCATCAAGAGCTCTGCCCTGTCACCACTGCAGCGGCGCAGCCAGAGGTTGGCCAACAGGGCCCCTTAGGCAAGGGGCAGGGAGGGGGATTATTCCCCCTTCCTCCAGCGTCAGGCAGAGGAGGCAGCAGGGAGTTTATTCTGCTGCTTGCCCCAAGCATGGAGCAAGCAACAGTGGCAGCAGTCAGGGCAGGCAGACCCAGCTGCAGTCTCCTGGGGTCAGTGGAGGTGGAGGGGGGAATTACTGGTGTTTGGCCATGCCCAGCCCAGCTGCTGCAGCCACAAGGGGGCAACAGCTGGCAGACACAGCTTGGGTCCCTGCTGGTGGGATAGGGAGGGGGGAATTAAACCCCTCTCTGACCAATTCAGCCAAGGCTACTGCCCAGGCTGGCCATACTCCTGTCACTGTACCAGCCAGCATGGAGAAGTACAATTCTGCGTTAGAGGGATGGGAGGGTGGGGGAAAACCCTACCCATATACAAAAAGACCCTGACTCCCAGACACCTTGGGCATGACAAACTTGACTTCACTGCCCTGTTTATAGTATAGTAACAGTGTTGCATTTGCCTGTATTTCAATCATTTGGAAAAAACAACAGTTTTTGGTATAAGTTTGCAATTTGCTATAGTATAGTCTCATGAAGTTCTACTATATCATAATCCACCTTATAAAACTAGGTTTTTTGTTTTGTTTTGTTTTGTTTTTTTTAACTTCACTATCAGTAGAGTTAGGGAGAGATTTTGTTGTTAAAGATTCTTTTAAAAATATTAAGCCAGTATGGAAGTTGAATCATAGAACCATAGAACCGGAAGGGGCCTGTAAGAACATCAAGTCCAGTCCCCTGTCGTGGGCAGGAAGTTATTGGGCTCAGACAAAGTTGACAATGTGCCTGTCCAGCCTCATCTTGAACACCTCCAAGGAGGGTGACTGCACCACCTCTGCTGGGAGTGTGTTCCAGATTCTGGTGACCCTTACAGAGAAAAGTTTTTTCTTGTGTCTAGCCTGACTTTACCCTCTATTAGTTTATGCCCATTGGTCTTCATTCCCCACTAAGGTGCTTTCCTGAAGGGTTGCTCCCCTAGTTCTTGATGTTAACCCCTGACATGCTTAAAGGGATTTGGTAACTTGAGAAACTTGAAAGTAATAACCTTGGCTTACCTCTGACCGCAAGGAAAAAGAGTGTGAAAAGGAAAGAAATAAACCTCAAGAGAATTATGAATTTTGAAGAAAGTGGTAATCATTTAGAGCTGCACAGCCTTGAATGCAGTCAATTGTAGTTAGTTATCAAAGGGTGAAAACATGTTTCCTTCTTTTGTTTCCTTCTAAATGGTATGTGCTGTTAATATAGATTTTGCGTGTTAATTTAACACAAGCAGTTTTTTTCATTCACAGCCAATATTCTGTATGCTAACAGTATCTGCACATTATATTTTCTAATGGCTCCCATTAGCAGTGTGCTTTTTTTAATTTCATGGCCATTAGGGGGGCCAACAGTTCTACTACGGTTTTGGTCAATGGTAAAATTGTCATTGGCTCTTAGGGTACCTATACACAAGAATGGAGGCTGCTCTGACTCGCTGTAATTCCAACACAGACTTGATCAATTAATCAAGTCTGCTGGAGCGTGGTAATTACTGCCATCCAGCCAGCTTCTGTGTCTCATGTATCAATGTTCCCATGCTTCAAAATGGCAGCAGGGGCACGTAATCTAAATCTCAACAAACAAGCTTTCGATAAAGCACCCACACTCCCGTTTTGAAGCACAGGGATGCTGATACACAGGACGTTCTGGGCACTTTAATTACAGTGGCTCTTAGAATGGCACTCAGTGACAGAGCTGGGATGGACACCAAGGGACAGACCACAACACTGCATGCAATATGCGTGAGTGGGGAGCAGAAACAGTGCCCCACCTGACACTCTCAATGGATTTTTCTTTTTGTATTTTCATTACCCCTGAGGCCAGAGAGTGGCCACAAAGTACACGTCGGGGCTGAGGGGACTCCAGGCAAAGGACACTTAAAACCTATTAGGTAGCCCAGGGGCCAGAATGCCCACGGTCCCCAACAGTAAGTAGGACCACCAGGCTCGGCGCAGGCATCTTAGGCCAAGCGAAGAAGAAAGGGACCTGTATGCAGTAAGCAGCTTGCAGCCAGACACCATGATCATATCGCTGCACTCATAACCCATATCGGGATCATGCCACTAGGCCTGGCACACGATGTGCTCAGACAGGCCAACATTGAGGTGAATCCAGCTGGTTGGCACATGGAAGCAGTGTAGGGGAGGTGGAGCCCCAGGAACATCTGCTGACAACACCCCCTAGCAAGTCCCATTTTTGAGGGAACCTCCCCCTTTCAGACAGAACATCTAGACATCGCAGGTGAGTATCAGGGGCTTCCCTGGAGAGATGGTGCATGATCAGTAAAGGTGCCTAAGAGAAACCAGAGACGGGATAAGCGTAACGATCCTGAGCTGCACGGGAACAGCTACACGAAGCCCAATGGGTACAAAGTTATTTAGCATCTGTGCTTTGGTTTCTCTGGCTTTAAAACATGGGTAGAAATGCTTGACTGGGGAATTATATGCCTTAACTGTTTCATAGTTCATAGTTTAATAGTTTCTAGGGTCGAAAATGACCTTAGTAGATCATCTGGTCCAATTCCCTGCCATGGCAGGAAAGATTACTGGGGTCAAATGACCCCAGCAAGGTGTTCATCTAACCTCCCCTAAAGACCCCCAGGGTAGGAGCCAGCACCACCTCTCTTGGAAGTTGGTTCCAGATCCTAGCTGCCCTGACCGTAAAATAGCACCTCCTGGTATCTAGCCTAAATCTTCCCTTTACCAGCTTGTGACCATTATTCCTGGTTACTCCTGGCAGTGCTTGGGAGAACAGGGACTTCCACAGTGCCCACTGATCCCCCCGACTAGTTTGTAACAGGCCACTAGATCCCCCCTCAGCCTTCTCTTGTGGAGGCTGAACAGGTTCAGGTCCCGTAGCCTCTCCGCGTAGGGCCTGCCCTGCTGCCCCCTGATCATATGAGTGGCCCTCCTCTGAACCCTCTCCATGTTGTCCACATCCCTCTTGAAGTGCGGCGCCCAGAACTGGATGCAGTACTCCACCTGCGGCTTGACCAGTGCCGCATAGACGGGGAAGATCACCTCCTTGGACCTGCTTGAGATGTATCTGTGGATGCATGACAAAGTGCGGTTGGCCTTCCTGACTGCATCCCCACACTGCTGGCCCATGTTCATCTTGGAGTCAATGGTGACTCCAAGATCCTTTTCTGTCTCTGTACGGACAAGAAGGGAGTTCCCCAACCTGTAGGTATGGTGCCAGTTGTTCCTTCCCATGTGCATCACTTTGCACTTGTCAGTGTTGAATCCCATCCTCTTCTCGTCCGCCCACCCTTGTAACCTGTCTAGGTCCAACTGTAGCCTATTGCTCCCTTCTAGCGTGCCCACATCCCCCCACATCTTAGTGTCATCAGCAAATTTGAACAGGGTGCTTTTCACCCCCTCGTCCAAGTCGCTGATGAAGATGTTGAACAGTGTGGGCTCAAGGACCAAGCCCTGCAGAACCCCACTGCCCACATCCCTTCAGGTTGAAAATGACCCATCCACCACCACTCTCTGGGTGCAGCCCTCCAGCCAGTTGGTGACCTAATTGACTGTGTGGGCGTCAACACCACAGTCCTCCAGGTTCTTAATGAGAGCACATTGAGAGACAGTGTCAAAGGCCTTCCAAAAGTCCAGGAAGACTATGTCCACTGCTACCCCTGCATCTAATGATTTGGTGATCTGATCATAGGCCACGAGGTTGGTCTGACAGGACCTGCCACTGATGAACCCATGTTGGTTGCCCCTAAGCATGAAATCCCCTACTGACCCCTCCTGGATGTGTGCCAGAATAATTTTCTCAAACAGCTTGCCTAGGATCTAAGTAAGACTAACTGGCCTATAGTTTCCGGGTCCTCCTTCTTCCCCTTTTTGAAGATGGGAACCACGTTGGCCCTCTTCCAGTCCTCTGGCACCACACCAGAGCACCACAATTGCTCGTAAAGCTGTGCCGGGGTCCTGTAATGACCTCAGCCAATTCCTTTAGTACTCTAGGGTGGAGATCATCTGAACCGGCTGACTTGAATACGTCCAGCCCCTCCAGAAGCTCCCTAACTAGTTCCTCACTAACCCTTGGCCTAGTGTGCCTCCCCTGGGACCTGAGGGGGCCCAGCAGGGGGGTGGCTGTTCCAGTCCCTGCTTAGGAAGATGGAGGCAAAGAAATCATTAAATATGTTCATATTTGTAAAAAGTCTTGAGATCATTGGTGGAAAGCATTATTATCTAAGAGGATTAGAATCAGTGTTCCATTTTATAATAGTGAAATTATGCTATATTTAATTAATTAAAAGATCATGCTGCCTTGAAAAACTCCTTTGTTTTCCCTTCATTTGTTTCAAAGAGCTATGGCCTGGCCATGGAATACCTTGCCTATTGTGGTACACATAACTCAAATAACCAATTGACAAACTGTCAGCTGTCATTTATTTTTCTTGACATTGCACTACTTACTTCCAATAGAAGGCAGGGTAATAGGTAACTGAATTAGAGATGTATAAGCTTTCATGAGCAAGAGATCACTTTATCAGATACTAATCATAGGATGTTTATGAATCTTGGATTCAGTAAGACTGTAAGGTACAGCTCTACCCTACCTTTGCTAGAGTTCAGACTGACATGATTAATTTCCAGTAATTGCATGATTATGTCCATCAGGATCTTCTGTATGGCATTTTTTCCTAATACTTACCATATCTACTTGATTCCAAGGCAAGATCTAGTCTTACAATAGAGTATCAAGTAAAAATGCAGTACCTGCAGTCAGAAGAGGTGGCAGGAATCCCTTCAGTGAGGCACGGGAATACTGCAGAACCTGGTGTGGATGCATGAAGGGGGCATAGAGTCACGGGAACCGGCACAGAGGCACAGGAGTAGTGCAGGACCTAGTGCAGAAGCACAGGTTGGCACATTACATGGGGCAAAGACATTGGCATGGTGCAGCACCTAGCGTAGAGACACAGGAGTGGTGCATAACCCAGGACAGAGGCATGGGGCAGTGCAGCACCCAGCCTGAAGGCACCTGGCGGTGTGACACATGGCAGCAGAGGGGTAGGCAGTAGGAGGGAAAGGTGTTGGGTGGGGAAAGGTTTTGGGGTCAGGCTTCATTCCCTTTGCCACTTGCCTCCCCACCGCTTGCCCCATGGCCCCTATTTTCCCCACCTTTTGCTACCTATTGCTTCTTTCCCCACTGAAGCAGTGGGGGATTAATTTTATAATAAGACTCTATACAGATTTATAATTTTGTGTTTATAGAATCTAACTTTTAAGGAGTTGTCTAAAATTTAAAATTGTCTTGGATTCAAGTAGATATGATATTAGCGGCTTTTAAGAGTACGACTTCAAAGGGGTCCCTCAAGGCTCTGTCCTTGGGCCTATACTATGTAACATCTTCATTAATGATGTGTACATTGGTATTAATAGCAGACTGGCCAAGTTCGCCAATGACACCAAACTCTGGGGTATAGCTTCCATACCTGAGGACAGGAGGGTAATCCAGGCTGACCTTGACAGGCTAAGGAAATGGGTGGCTGAGAGCCTGATAGTGTTTAACACCGAAAAATGCAAGGTTCTCCACCTTGGGAAGAAAAACCTGCAGCATGCTTATAGGCTCGGCAGCACTACAGATGAAAGGGATTTGAGGGTAATGACTGAACACAAGACAAACATGAGCCTTCAATGTGATGCTGCTGCTAGTAAAGCAAGTACAACGCTGGCTTGCATCCATAGATGCTTCTCAGGCAAATCCCAGGACGTCATTCTCCCATCGTACTTGGCCTTGGTGAGGCTGAAGTTGGAGTGGAGTTTTGGGCTCCACAATTCAAAAAAGGTGTGGAGAAGCTTGAGACAGTACAGAAGAGAGCCACGTGCATGACCAGAGGTCAGGAAAACAGACATTATGAAGAGAGGCTGAGACCCATGAGGCTATTCAGCCTGGAAAAGTGCAGGCTCAGGGGTGATCTGGTGGCCACCTATAAGTTTATCAGGGGTGCTCATCAGGATCTAGGGGAATGTCTGTTCACCAGAGCGCCCCAAGGCATGACAAGGTTGAATGGTCACAAACTCCTCCATAACCATTTCAAGCTGGACATAAGGAAGAACTTCTTTACTGTCTGAGCCCCCAAGGTTTGGAATAGACTGCTGCTGGAGGTGGTTCATGCACCTACTTTGAACACATTCAAGAGACATTTGGATCTTGCTGGGATCCTATGATCCCTGCTGACTTCCTGTCCCTGGGGGAGGGGTCTGGACTCGATGATCTTCCAAGGTCCCTTCCAGTCCTAGTGTCTATGAATCTATCAGATCAATGTCAAAGAAACTAACCATTTCTGGGTCATTTTAACCAGTCAGTGAGTACTCAGAGACATGGTTTACATGCAGATGAGAAGAGCATCTCCACATTTGAGAAAGCTAAAAAGGTCCCTTTCTAGTATAAATCACTGGCTTTTTGAAAGTTCACAACTAAGTCCTGTAGGTTTTGCTTATGTTGCTCATTAACCTATTGCATAATTAAAAGGTCATGAACTTGAACCAAGTGTTGAGAGTTGAAGTTGTTTCAAACCATTTTCTCATTACTCACCTAGAAACACTTACTTTGGGGAAAAAAACCTTGAAACTGATTATCAGCCAAACCCACACTACCCTGTCAGGCCTCAGGCTCCAGTATGTTGAAAGAGTCTTGCTTTTCCAGTTTCTCAAGATCTTCCATTGGAACACTGGCCAGTCCGAAGTGAATCACTTGGTAGGCCTTCATATCTACCCATCTGATTTGAGAGCGAGGCTTCTAGTGTTCAGGAGCCCTATCAACCTGCAACAGAAGGAAAAGAAAGCTATTGTAGGGTGTGGCAGGGCACTGTGTGTGCCTGCCACTTTAAGGCCCTGGAGCTGGCAGCTTCCAGGTATGTAATGAGGGCAGCCATTTTAGGTTCAGGGCTGCCCATATAAACAAGGCAGTTTGGCTGCTGGAGGTCAGGCAACAACACCACCTGGCCAGAGGTCTGCTGAGTTTAATCCGGAGGTAAGGCAGGAGCTGTAGGGGATGGTAGGAGGCTCCTGGTCCTGGGTACGACTGAAAACTACACCCTGCCGGGAGTGGGTGGCCTGGTGGGTCTCCCAGTGGCATGGGAGCCCCCAGGAAATGCCAGGCCAGTGATCACTCCAGTGAAAGGTGGGTTGGGGTGCCTTAACCCCTAGCCCTCACCTTCAGGTGGGTTGCATTCCATTGGAGGTAGTTGTTGGGATGCAAGCCCCAAGGAGGAGAGTGAAGAGTTGGAGGCCAGGTATGGCTGAGGCTGCCTGAGCCCTGCAGGGGTTCAAGACACTGAAGAGGTAGAGTTGGGGCCAGGCACGGCTCCAGCCACCTGAGCCCCCTGAGGAGGAAAGCCCCGAGATCCCGAGTAAAGGGGGCATGATGAACAGTGAGGAGCCCCCAGTGTGAGGGTGGGGCAGCATGAGGAGCCCCCAGTGATGAGGGAGGCAGAGTGAGAAGCCCCTAGTGAGGGAAGAACAGGGGCTCAGCCAGAGAGTGAGAGAGCTGAGTCCTGACCCCAGTAAGTCCTCTGATGTTGGGAGGCAGAGTTTGAGTCAAATATAACATATGAGCCCCAGTTGTGGGGGGGGCAGTGTGGGAAGCCCCCAGTGTGGGGGGGGGCACATGAGAAGCCCCCAGTGAGGGAAGAATGGGGACTCAGCCAGAGAGAGCAAGAGAGCTGAGTCCTGACCCCAGTAAGTCCTCCACCATTGGGAGGCAAAGTTTGGGTCAAATATAACATCTGAGCCCCGATTGTGAGGGGGCAGTGTGAGAACTGAGGGGGCAGCAATGAGAAACCCCAGTAGAAGCCCCAGTGTGAGGGGCAGAGATGTGGAGCCCAGTGAGGGAAGAACAGGGGGGCTCAGCCAGACAGTGAGAGCCGAGTCCTGACCCTAGTAAGTCCTCCAATGTTGGGAGGCAGAGTTTGGGTCAAATATAACATCCATAGGAGCACCACAACCTGCTGCCTGGGGGAGAGTGAGAGTCCCCTGTGAGACCCTGAGGCACCAGTCATGGTGTGAGGTACCCCAGCTCCCCACATCCATGAAGGAGGACCCAGAGAGGGGGGCCCCAGGAAAAGAGTATGGGTCATACAGCGAGGCCTGCCAGAGCTTCCCCTGACTGGCCCAGGAGGGGGCCGGGACCAGGAGAGTAAGGAGGCCCACCGAAAGGGACGCCCAAGAGCCTGGGGTCCCGACTGGCCTGGGAGTGGGCTGGGGCAAGTGTGAGTGAAAGGTCCCAGTGAGGGGACAACTCCCAAAGGGGAACCGGTGGCAGGGAGATATATGGCCTGGCATGATGGCGGCAGAGTCTGCCTGAAGGGAGGAACCCAGGTGGGATCCTACAGTGGGATTCAGGGGCCCATCGTGTGGGACTGGGGTGTATGAAAACATCATGAGGTCATCTGCAAGGCTTGGGCTGCGGTGTAGGGGAGGAATGGAGCCGCAGATAGCACCTGCTAGCAGTGGGGCAGAAAATGGGCAGCCTCCCGCTTAAATTACATCTATTAATTATTAAGATCAAAGCATGGTGGATGAGAAAGCAGGAGGTTAGCCCAAGAACAGGTGGCCGGGCCGCACGGAGATCGGCCCGGAGCTGGCCCCCTGTTACATAGGGTTACACACCCAAAGACTTGTTTGCATGATTTCTCTACTTTGTATAAGAATTGTATGGACAAACATATTTTTAGCCTCTTTAAAAGGGAAGGGGGAGCTGCTGCTTGGGAGCATTTATCACCCTGTCTGTTCTAACAGCTAAACCTGCATGATCCTGTAGGAGGTGTGGGCAAAATGTGGCCTGTAGGATGGATTCAGTCTGCCAACTGATTGGATTTAGTCTGCAGCCATGCCCCACTCGGCAGCCCACACTGTGCTCCAGCCTGTCCTGCTGGCCCCAGTCTGGGCTAGTGCATACAGCTTCCAGCAGGGCTGCTCCTGGTGTGGCTGCAGCTGTCCGGGTGCTGCTTAGCTTCCCTTACCTCTGGTGGTTGCTCCTCCTCCTGATCCTGATGTGCCACTCTCCACAGCAAGGAAGCTTCAGCCGAGCAGCTCCTTCCTCAGTGCACAGGGCTCAGGTTCCAGCTCCTGGCTGCCTTCCACCCACTAAGCCACTTGTGCTGCACATGCAGCCTGCCCCCTCCTCCCTCCTTTCACCCCTTGCCAGCTCCCAGGACCTAGCACCCAGGAAGCCCATCACACATGCACACATCCCCCACAACCACTCCCCCCACACACCCCACAGGGCAGGGACATGTAGAGAACAGGTCGCAGCTCTGCCCTAGGCCCTGCACTATCACCATTCTGTGACCCCACCAGTCCTACTCCCAAAGACCACTTCTCACTTGCCCATGACCCCATCATCCCACATTGGGAGTTTTTTGTTGTGGCCAGGGGTGCTCACCAAGCCTGTCGCAACTCATCAAGACTCCCTGTGTGGCCCTGGTCCCAAATAATTGCCTACCCCTGTCCTATAGTGATATAAGTTAGTTAAATTGCTACCCTCCACTGGAACCCTGCACACCCCACTGTGGCGCACCACAAGAACAGCTCCCCTCTGCCAGAGATTCATGCAGCTAACCATGGTGAGCTTCCCCACCCCCACAAATGCTACCTAAGGCACAGTTCCTCAGGCTGGATCCAAAGGCTCTGTGGGCTGTAAACTGTCGACCCTTACCCTTAAAGGGACTGTGGAGCTTCTTAGTCCTAAAGTTCAACACTGAAGTTACTGCATTAAGTGCTACAGGATATAGTTAGTATGTGGGTGAAGACAGAAGTGCAGCTCCCTGCTGTAACTGAGAACACTTTTCAGGAAGCGTTTTGAGTTGCAAAAATTCCTCAGACCAAACAGAAGTTCACTGTTGATTCCAGAGGTGGAGGGGAATCTAGCTGCTGGCTGGGAGCCTGCAGCTGGTTTACCTTAACAATGGCCCCTCCTCTCTCCTAGCCTTTCCCTGTTTCAGAATGGGAGGCAGGAAAGAGAGGAAAAGGAGCTCATTCTAGGGGTCCCCCATCCAGTGCTGAAGGGTGGGGTGGCTGAATTGGAGCCCCCCTCCCCAGCGGAGCTCTAATACTCCCATCCCACCCTCTATTGGGGGCTGAAAAAACCCCAGACCAAACTCCCTCTGCTCCCTTTCCCCGTTCCTGTTCTGAAAACAGCAACAAGCTGGGAGGCAACACAGACAAATTACTGAAGGTGCTCTGTTTTGAAACATCTTCTGCCACTCATGCAATGGGGGTTCAGATTTTCACATGACTGACCATTTTTTATGTAGCCTGCAGCCTTGCACTTATGTTCAGTCATTTCTATAGACTGCTTTCTGTAGCCAGACCAAGCGAAAGTTGTCACTTTGTCTATGCCCTAGACTGCATTTTAGAAGCCTGATTTTAATGAAGCAACAAGCCTACTATTTGTGCCCTCATTCATCAAAATTCAACAGCAAAAAAGGGCAGAATATTATGAGGTGAAGAAGAGAAAAATGGACTCCTGTATTTGAAGAAAGCATAACTGATGGAGGACATTGCAGACCACTAAAGTTTTCTTCTGAGTTGTCCAAGGAATTTTTGCAATAAAAGAATGTCCAGTCAGGCTCAAGGGTGTTTTTAGCCAGGGAGAGCAAAGGGCCTGGAATTCACTAATTCTTAAGAAACTAAAGAATGATGCAAGGTTTTCCATGACTTTCAGTTTTGAGTTTGAGAACCTGAAAGAATATGAAACTGTTTGAGCAACTTAGACTAATGTTTTGCACTGCTCTGGTTAAAACTCTGTAGTGTGTGACTCCTCATTTTAATTGCTTATTTAAGAACTGAGTGATTTTTTTTTTTTTTTTCAGGCAAAGATTTGTAACATATTTTTTGCCACACACCTGAAAGCTGTCTTTACAGGAACTGTTTCCTTGTTTTAAACCACATAGGAGTGAACATTTTCTGACTGATAGACATTCTCTTTCAAAAAGGGTATATTCTCTCCTTATTCAGGAAGCTGGTGGGTTTTCAACGTACATATGTTGGCCCATATGTACGTTTCTTCTTTTTGCCTTCCAGCTTATATTTTTTTCTTTTGCAGATGTCAGCAGTCGTCATCCAGTCAGGGGACCTGAAATTTTTCTCAGAACATGACACAGATATAGACTCACCTGCAACACAGTAAGTAACCAATCATCCAAAGCAATTTACAGTGTTATTTCTACAAATGCTGTTTGAGAACTGAGAAATTGTCAGATGGGTTGTTTTAAGTTTTAAGCAAGGCATTAAAACATGTTTAAATTTAGGGTAATCATTTTAGAGGAGAGTTTAAGAAAAATGAAATGAACAGGAAATTATATATAGGAGTGTCACAAAGATACTGTGAATATTATAGGGCAAAAGAATAGTTATGTTACCTAGAGTTCAGGAGTACCTTAAAGCATCATAACTTTTGATTAACCTATATTGAAATGAGCTGCCAGCTTCTTTTGCACCTTCTAAGAATTAATTAATATAAACGGAGACAGTTTGTCGCATACTTAGGAGACAAAGGAGCCAAGCATCTTCAGCTATTACACTTGGATTTGGAAAAACAAAATTGCGTGCACACATATATGCAGCATGTAAAACTTCATAGTAGATAAAATCAAAACATTTTGTATAAGACCTTCTACATAAGGGGTAGCTAATTATTTGAGCTGGAGAGCCGCTTAGAGTTTTGGTGAGCTGTTCCAAGCCGGGTCAGCATGCCCCCACCCCATGCTGCACCGGTTCAGCACCCTCACCCCACCCTCCCTGGCTCACAGCAGCTCACCAGAATTCCCTACGTAGCTCTGCCCTGCGCTTGGCCAGGTGTATGGGATAGGTCTGCAGGCAAGTGGGGAGCACCATCTAGGAGTGGAACAGGCAGGCAGGGTTGGGGCCAAGATTGGGGCTGGCATTAGGATTGGGATCGTGGGGTGGTGACAGCGCAGGACCAGCGCACAGGGCAAAGCCAGAATCCACTCCCCCTACACTCCTGTGCCAGCTGCCAGTTCCACAAGCAGGGGTGTGTGGGGACCAAATTATTGTTCTAACCTGGGCCTCAGCCCTGCGCTGCCACCGTCTTGTAATCCTGGCCTCAGCCCCACCAGCCCATCTTGCTCCTTGATGCTGTTCCCACCCACCCACAGCCCCATCCCAGCCACACAGGTCTTTGGCCAATCTCCATGGAGAGCCTGCCTGCCTGCTCCATCTAGCGCCCCCGGCAGTGAGTGCAAGGTGGATGGGCAGGGTGCTCAGGCAGCAGGGTCGGGTCTGGTGGCGACAGCAGCAGAGACTGGCAGTGGCAGCCAGAAGAAGCTGTCACTTTCAGGGCTGCTGGGAAGCAAGTCCAGCCACTGTGCCGCCTCAGCCCTGCTGTGAACTCAGAGGTGTTGGGACCAGCAACATACACCATGGCCCAGACTATCCCCCCATGCCTGGGGCTGCCAGGGCCAAAGGACCCCTGAGTAGTGGGCAAGATTCCTTGGTGCCCTGCAGGCTTATTTTACCCACCCCTGTTCTACATGGTGGCTTAAATGCTTGCATTTCTATGTCCGCTTCAGCTTAGTCCATGTATTTGTATTTATTTTTTTAAGAATGTCTGGAAATTGCTATTTTGTTTGTAATTAACGTTGTTAGTTGATTATATACATAGATAAACGTAAATGTAAAACCCACCAACACCACTGAAAGAGAAAACTTGCCATGTAGTAACCTACGCTTAAATGTTACAGGCTTCTGTATTTCTAATTTTAACCAGATCTTGAAATTCTCATTTTTTTTAGTCTCCATCTGTAAGTAGGTTCAAAAATAAACTGTGAAAGGAAAGTTTACTTAACATCCATGTGCCATGAGAAAAGGGACTGTAAAACTGCATTATTATTTTATGCTGTAGTAAATCCAGTTCTTGAGTACTGAGAAGGCTAAAGAAATTGAACCTGACTTAGGAAAGGAAGAAAGACTTTTATACTCAAGGTCTGATGCTGTATCTTTTTAGGAAGAAGCAAAGTTTAGAAAGGAAAGATCTTAATTTGGAACAACAGGGGCACCTGTTTCACTTAGCTCTTTTTCAGAGGGTTTGTTTTGTTTTAAGTGAAGTCGGGTTATCTAGTTACTGTCTTGCTTTGTCTGACAATAGTGAATGAGCTACTTCTACTGAAAACTGTAAATTAAAACTAAAATCCATGCAATGTTTTTTCCTAACCTGAAACTAAAGTATAATCCTTTTAATTTTATGTGCTATTTTCAAATAAACAAAGTAGAGGAGCCTGTTGATGATTGTGAGTTTGAAGTTAATCTGCAGAGGACTCTATGGCATAGAGAAGAGTCCAGTCATAAGAAACATAGCTTTAAGGAGGATTCTGAAGAGAGATCTGTAGGTTAGTCTTTGAAAATGCTGTATTTGTTTCGTGTGGCAGAAAGCCACCTCTGTTTCTCCCCAAAAACTCTCTGCTCTGTAACAATTTGGTTAGGATGGGCCCAGCAAAGGATACACACCTTACCCTATCTCTTTAGGTAACCTGAACTGGATACATTCCTGAGGTAGGGGGGAAACCTGCTGCCTCTGCCTTACATGACTGGCATCACATACCTGGGTGAGGGACTTGGGCTCCCTAGGGAGCTAGGAACTGCCAGTCTGCCCAGCAACTAATGATGCATTTCAAACTGATTGGCTGACAGCCAACAGGTGCTGGCCTCCATTGGACCAGGTAAATGAGGTTGTAAGGGCTATATAAGTTAAGGACTGCCCAGGAGGAAGGGGGCAGCAGACATGAGGAAGACTCAGAGAGAGAGAGAAGAGCTGGACCATCTGAAACCTGCTCTCTCTCTCAGAACTCATGGTGAAGGAACTGTCTGCCTCCACAGGGAATCTCCACCTGCCTCTGCATGATACTTGTGAGAAAGCTACCTGAGATCTAACTAGATATATAGCTTGCAGTAACTCAGATGCATGATCAAAGGCTACCCAGCCATGCCAGTTTGCTCTATGGGATTTCTCTGATATTGCTGTGCCCTGTACCCTATTCCAACCCTACCTCTTGTAACCAATAAAGTTCTCCCTTTGTACATAGCGTGAGAGACTTATTGGGTGTGGGTCTAGATTATGCCTTGGGGTTTCCTTGGTTCGGCTGACTAAGGGAGACCACTACTTGTGCTTCCAACTGAGGGAAGCATCCCAAATTCTTGAAGGGAATCAAGTACCCTCGAGGTCTACTAGGCCTGTGTTTCCCAGGGTGCACAGAGCCAGAATCAAGCCCATCCCTGGGTGGTGGCTGTGTTACCCCCAGGCTAGCAGGTGTGCTCCAGGAAGGGGGTCGGCCAGACGTGAGGTGCCCCCAGGTAGGCACTTGGAGCCTGGAAGGTGGTTGAGTGCAGTGAGGTGGGTGGCTCAATGCAGGAGTGCCCCCTACTGGCCTTCCTGGCACAGTTAGTATCTTAAAGGCAGCAAGAGATTTCCATTATCTAGACAGCATTAAGGGAAGAAATCCTTCCTTCGTGTCTAATTGTTCTTCTTCAAGCAACCCTTGCACATTACCAGCAATGGGATTCACAAGTGATACAGCTCTGGCACTGAAAATGCTTGCTGGAGCAATTCTGTGTGAGCATTCTGAAAGAGAAGGGGTCTGGCTGCCTCTGTTCCTTTCAAACACAGCAGCAGGACAAGGAACATCCAAGACTGATCCAACCTGGATCTAGGTTCTTTGAAGTTTTGACACTTAGTTTTCTTGGTTAGGACTTTTATCTTGGTTGTTTTCTTCATAAAGCAGTCATTTATATTACCCTCCATACCTTGCAGATAAAAAAAATATTAGAGTGATTTTCTTTTCCCACTTCTCTGATGGGGGGGAAAAGACAACATAGAGTAGATTCACATTTTCCCAGATCTTTTGTCCTCTTCATCTAGAACACCTATCTAATAACTAGTGGTTTATCTCTTCCTTTTTCCATTCCAAAAATACCAATGTCATAAGTTTCCCCCCTCTGACCTGAAACTAGACTGTGACAGATAGGGTAATTTATTGTCATGGTTCCCGTCATCTGAAAATAAAATGAACTAGAGCAAATGTTACACAGAGGATCCATGCTGTTCATGTAAACACAGTCTGTACTGTTTTACCAGTGGGAACTGTGGTTGAGAACCTGATAGAAACTACTGACAAAATTAGCAGATGTCCAGCCTTGGCCCAGAAACTATGTGGATGTTGAACACGCTTGCCTTTACAGGGGCCCAGCTGCCTCTGTACTTGTGGATTACTCTGCATCGCAAAGGTAGAGGGAGCACTTCCCTAGTGGTAGTTCTAGTTATGAGCTCAAGAGGAAGAACTGATGGGCTCTACTAAACACTGGGACACACGACTTGAGTAACTTAATAGTAGCCACATTAGAAGATGCCATTCAGTTTCATGTATTGGAGGTCAGAATGGCTTCAACTTTAAAGATACCATCCATGTCAGTAAAAGGGACTTGTCTTCCAGTGTTTAATGTTCTGGGGTCCATTCAAATAGCAATTTTACCTTCCATTTTTTTTAAATATTGTTAAAGCCAAACCTTAGGGTACTGTCACTTAAGCCTGTCCACTGAAGCTTACATGCTCTATCAGTTATCATAGGAGAGGTTGGTTTCTTTTCTACATATGCCATGCTCGCTCCCAGCTTAACAATGGTTGCTGCAGCAGTTCAGAGAACCAAAGATATCTAAGTGTACTCTGGGTAAGAAGGTTTTCTTCTTGGGCTCACAAGGTTTAGGCATTAGGTTTTTTAATTTCCAGGCCATAATGTCTAAATAGCAGTAAAATCTCTGAGAGCAAATACCCATAATTATTATGGACCTACTGCTAAAGATCCTCATGCACTTGCAAATGTTGTGCCTTTAAGTGGTGGAAGCCCATACAAGATGGTAGAGTATACACATACATCCCTACTTAGAAAAATAGTTTGTATGGTCATTATCACAAAACTGTCTGTACCAGAAGCGGTGTGATCTAAAGAATTTTGAGATCTACTAATAAAAAACACTATATCAGACCTAAATATGGTTGTATTCATGTGTTCCCTTTTTAAGAAACTAGGACTCGAATTGAAAAAAACAAATTGCATTTCATTAGTGGGGTAGACCTGGATTCCCAAGCAACAAGAGCCTTCCCTAGACAATTGGTTTTTAACATTTTTTGACTCATGCCCCCACAGCCTGATAGGTTATCCCTGTGATGGGGGAAAAGGCTAAGGGGAACCACCCCAACAGAGAAACACTCGGTGGCATGCTACAAGTGAAAACATCCCCAAGTGAGTTGTGAATAAAGTGCGGGGAGGTGTGTAGCAGGGGCACTAGGGTGTGCCTACTCCTTTAAAGGAGCTAGCAGCCTGTGAGGCTGGTTGTACATGGTGCAGGAAGCTAACAAGAAACTCATCTGACCAGAAGAGGGCTCAGGATGGAGCTGCATAAGCCCAGAGCCTAAGCCAGTCGGGCAGTCTCTCCCTGGCGGCCACAAGGTAAGGAGCTCCTAGCAGCAGGACTCCTGAAGGGACTGGCATTGATATAAACAGCCCTGCAAGCCTGGGAGCAGAGGCAAATCCCTGGGCAGAGGAAGTAAGGGTTTTTCAGGCAAATGATCTTGGTTTTATTTTGAACCCACAGATGGTCTCTGAGCCCAAAGAAGGGGATTTGGACAGGACCAGGGGTCTGGGAGCCCAGTGAAGAGGCAGTGTGCTAGACCAGGGGTCCAGGAGCCCAGAGAAGGGGCGGGGATGCTGGGCTAGGGGTTCAGGAGCCCAGAGGAGAGGCAGTGTGCTGGACCAGGGGCCTGGGAGCACAGAGAAGGGGCAGTGTACTGGATCAGGGGTCTGGGAGTTCAGGAAGGGACTGTGTAACAAACCAGGGGGGTCTGAAGGCCTAAGAGGACCAAGTGCATAAGTAGACAACATCACAGAGAGATAAAACCCACTAGGCTTGGGGTGTGGTGTAGGGGAGGTACAAAGCCATGCAATGAGCCCTTAAGGGGACAGATACCCAGCAGAGGTGCAGACAGGCCGAGACGGCCTACTAGCCTGAGGGCTCAGGTGACTTAGGGGACATAGGATGGGCCTGGTGTTGATCAGGACAGGCTCAGGCTCACTTGGAGCCCACAGGCAACCTCCCTTATATAATGTTCAATAAGAGCAAGGCATGGTGGGAAAGTAATCAAAGGGAAGGGTGGCAGCTGAGCTGGAGCCAGGCAGGGGCCAAACAGCTACCCCCATGGCCGTGGGCTTACTTCATATGAATTCCTGTTTGCAGTCTCTGAGTTTATCTTATGAATAATGTTTGCACACCTAACAGTGCTAACATTGCATGGCACTTTGCAGTAACCTTTAAAGATTGCAATAAACCCCAGAATACCATGGCACTCTGGTTGAGAATCACTGAGTGATTCTCATGATTCATACAAACCCAATCTTATATACACATACTTCAAGAGAACTACTAGACAATACTGACCTTCTTTACACTGATGTGGGTCTCAGATGTTCAGGTTATCCCCTATATTGGGCTCAAGCTGAGAGCTCTACAGTATTGACAAGCAGACTATCACTTGCCACACTTAGACAATATATTCTTGAAACTGGCAGTCCCAGGAGAATGTTCCTCTCCTCTCCCCCCCCACCCATGTTGGACAGCATTTCTGTATCCTTAGAGGATATTATTTAATCCTTCATCTCTATTAATGCTAATCCCTCTAAGTGCTTCTAGTTTAGGATGAGGGAGCCAACTTCAGCAACTGAATAGCTTACCTGGAATCTAATCTTGAAGAAGCAGTGTCCTGTCACCATCCTAGAACTGAGGGCAAGTCATCGTGCTCTCAAATTTTTGCAAGGCAAGACAGTCATGAATTCTAATGGACAGCAAAACAGGCAAGGAGTGCTCATTTCTCCCAGCTATGCAAGGAAGCATTGAAGCTGTTGAACTTGTTCACCAAAATATTTGTCCTGTAACCCTATGGGCATATCAACACAAGACAATGCACAGAAGACCAATTTTACTGTGCATTAGCGCAGTAGGCAAAACCCATGCTAATAAGCTAAAGCACAGTAGGTTCAATTTAATGTGCATTAATGTCACTAAAAGGTGTTAGTCTGCACTAATGTGCAGTTGTGCCAATTACATCATTAGAGGTGCTACCTGTCATTACAGGTATTTTTACTGCGCCATAATTACAGTGTATTAATGAACATGCAGATGCACCCACTATCTACTGGATGAAGGCAGTAATCTAACAGATCAGCCTAATAGGAGCTAAAGAGAACTGTACAGTGGTCTCTAAAGACATCTGTGATAATCAGGGATCCTGATAAAAAAAAATCCAAAATTTTCTGTTTTGAACCCCACCCAATCCAATGTTTTTCTATGATTAAAATGAAACACCACTATATAATGGTGTTTCATTTCAATCATAGAAAAATGTGGATGGGGGGGTTAAAATAGAAAAAGTGGTGTTTCCTTTTAATCAGGCATGGCTGGTGATCTCAGACTGAAGGGACAGATGGAGCATCCCGCCACGGGGGAGGTTGCAGGCAGCCAGGAGTTGGGGAGGGTGAGGAGGGGTTGCAGCCAGCCGGGCACTCCAGCCGGTAACAAGGAGGCTGCAAACAACCCGCTCCTAGCCGGCTGCAAACCCCACCCTGCACTCCCATGGGATGCTCCACCTACCCCACCAGTCTGAGTTCACCAGCCACACCTGATTTTAATCATGGAAAAATGTGGACTGGGGGCTGGGGTTTAAATCAGAAAATTTTGGATTTTTTTTTTATCCGAGCAAACCAGGATCCCTGGTGATAATATCTGATCTTTGTTCTTATGGTATATATGGAAATAATAAGGTACAATGTCAAATGCCTTCTTAACTTCTGCTTAAGAGCACAAACAGCCAGCAAATTTGTTTCAAATGTGTTTCTCCTTTACGTGAGAGTAAGTGTTCTTGGTCTTTTCTGCCCTTTTCTCTCATCCAAAAAGTAATAAGAAAAATAAAACAAGCCATTTGCTCCTGCAACATGGAGAAAACCGTTGTGGTTTCCACACCACCTCCATTACTTCAGAAGAATATGTCTAGGTATTCTTTTGACCATAGACTGACTGTCTCAGTAGAATAGCTGTATTTGTATCTCCCATGCCCACCTTTTATGAAGCTGATAGAATGAATCATAGAACTTTGACAGAACTAGAAAGACTCCTGTCTGCTGGAAATATAGTATATCTAGATGAATTCCAGGAAACAATAGTCTAGTGTTGTGACTTCAAGTGGAATAAGCTGCAAGTTTGAATGTCCAGTAACAGCATAACTTTGATTTAATCTCCAATCCAGTCTGTGCTTGAATACTTGCTTCACCTGAAACTTTCCTGTCTCTCCTTATTGTTGGTGAAAATCTATTTAGCAGACATTTTAGCTTCCTATATGCTATTCAGTAATAAAAATGATGCAGTAAAGAAATGTTTGCTGGATTTAGTTAACATGTTTATCGTTTTATCAGTCAATCAAAACCACATTCATTATGACCATAATAACTGTCAGAAGATTGAGCAAGTCTGAAAATAGTAATGATGGATCCATGTTTTTGGATCCACAATGCGGTACTGTTCTTCATTCTCCCTACCTTAAATTTTTACACAGGGCAATAATTTATTTATATCTTTACCAGTAAGTTAGTCCATCATTTTTCTGGCCCCCAAGGCTACTGCAAAGCAAGATTCTATGCACAAGATGTTAAGAGGGCATTAGCTGTCTACCTAAAAAGAACCAAAAAGTTCAGAAAGTCACCAAATCCTTATGCTTTAAATAACAGTGGGTGAGCAATTGCTTAGACCGGTGGAATACCGACATGAAGTATTCGTTTAGGAGCTCAGTTTTCTCCCGAGTGATGGTTATCATCTGACCTCAGCAGTCTTTCGTGCTCAAGTGCAGTGGGGCTGGATGTGATAATCTCGTGAGGTCCCTTTCAGCCCCTGACATCTATGAATTGTAGTGGGTTAGGTTATGTAGTGACCTTTTCATGGTAAGGATCACATTCCACAGGGCAAAGAAGACCTTAACATGCCAGAGCCATGGGCTGTCCAACTTCACAGCAGCTGGGGATCATGTGCTAGGCCTATGCAAATAGGGAAGTATATGATTCGGATTTGGATTCGCCCAATTTGGAGGACAGCGATTTGATTCAGAGATTCAGATCACTATCTTAAATTGTTTTGGACAAATCAGCTTTGGAAGATTCTGCACTGATTCAGAGAGATTCGGTGATTCTGATCAGCTGGGGAGAGGCAGGCACAGCCAGGCAGCTGTGCCTGCCTCTCCCTGGGCAAGGGGAGCCACGGGAGAAGCCCTCATGGCTGCCCTGCCCAGCCCCATCCCATGCCTGGCCCCAGAATCCTGGCAATTTAAAAAAAGCAAAAAAAAAAGCCCCACACGCACCAGCTGCAGGAGCGGTGATCAGGGCCTCTGGGTGCTGGTGGCAGAGCCCCCCAGTGCAGAGTTGGGGGACAGTGGGGATCATCCCCTCCCCTTTGCCTAGCACCCACCTGGCAGCTGCCCCATGGCATGGGTGCTGCACAGCTCAGCAGGTTGCCACGCACTGTCTGAAAGATGGGGCTGCTGGGGCTGAGCAGTGCCAGGCTCTGGCTGACACATGGAGCCGACTCAGCTTCCAGGTAAATTGATCAGGAAGCTCGGGAATTGAACCAGGGGCTGGGGAATCAAACATGGAGCTTGGGAATCGAACCAGTTCAATTCCCCAGCTCCCTGGTTTGATTCACCTGGGAGCTGGGGCAGGTCCACCTGTCAGCCGGAGCCCAGAAGCGCCCAGCCCCAGTGACCCCAGCTCCTAGACAGCGTGCCACACTGCACCCGTGCCATGAGACAGCTGCCGCACAGGTGCCAGGCAGGGAGGTGATCCCCATTGCCATGAGCACCCAGAGGCCCCAATCGCCACTCCTGCATCCAGTGAGTGCGGGGCTTTTTTTTTAAGTGCTGGGAGACTGGGCTGGGTGGGGATGGGGCCAGGCAGGGCAGCCATAGGGGGCTTCTCCAGTGGCTCCTCCAGCTGTACCTGACTCTGCCTTGGTGGAAGGAGCTGCAGGGGCTCTGCCCTGCTGCCACTTGCCCTCCCGGAATGGGGGGAGGGAAGGGCCATGCAGGTATGTCTCACGCTGGTCAGCAGTAGGGAAGAGGCCCCGCTCCCAGTGCTGCCACACCTATACCCTGCTGCTACTTGCCCCCTTCTGCCTGGAGCAAGCCGTGCCTGCATCCCACCCTTCGCCCCAGCTGGGCAAGCGACATCAGGGCAAAGCCCCCGCTCCCTGCGCTGTCATGCTTGCATCCCACACTGCCCCACCCCGCTCCCCTCCCTGAATAACGTGCCCCCCTAGCCTGGCGGGGCACTTGTCCCAGCCCCATTCCCTCCCAATCCCAACAGACTTACCAGCTGGAGGCAGCTGTCAGCTGCCTGTTTAGTCTATGACTGAATCTCCAAATCAGCCAAATCTTTTTCCGAAGCTTTTCCTAATCGATTCACATTCTTTGTATGCCTAAGGCCCATGGGTTCACCAGGTTGCATGCCTTATGCACAGGGACAGATATTCAAAAAGCCTGAGTTTGAATTGCAGCTTAGTCTAACCTGGCTAGGCCAAATCACTTTGTAACTGCCCAGACATCCCAGAAATGCAGGCACATGCCTGCAGTGGCTCAGGCTAGAAGCCAGGGGGGGTGTTAGAGCAGCTCTCCCTTCCCTTCCAGAGGGCTGAGCTGAGGGGGGGCATGGCCAGGTCCTGGCAGGATTAGGGAGGGGTTCCCCCACCCCTCCTTGATTACAGAGCATTTATCAGCTCTGATATTAGCATTTATCACCCCATTAGAAAACAAACAGCCTCTCTCATTAGTTCAAACTGTTCTTAAAGAAGAAACAGAGGGATATTACTAGTTGAGCTTTGACTAGCTCCAAAAAGGCGTAAGCCGACACTGCTGTCTGCCATAGCATGGACCATAACCAGCATGTGGTCTGCTAGCTAATGGTGTGATTCCGCTAGGTAGTGCTTTATTTACATGTTAACAAATCATCTAGCTTCTCACTTGAATGATCTGTGTGGAAAAGCAGTAGCTCAGCCATTATTTAATTAGGATTTCTTGTCCTACCTTGTTTGGATGACAGTACTGCTGCTCAAATTCACCCAGGAGTTGTGGGAAGATGTACAGGTCATTCTTGGAAGAAAGAAAGGTTACTTACATGTAACCAGAGTTCTTCAAGACAGACTGTATATATTCACACTCCTTATCCATCTTCCCCTCTTCCTTCTCAGAGTCCTAACATGGCCAGAGTACCAATTCCTACATTTCCTCAAAATACTTAGGAGGAACAGGACCATATGCTAAAGTGTCCCAGTAGAAACTGGTATGAAATGTCCCCCATTAGGGCTTCATGAGCAGCACGTCCTTGGGGTGTGAACATGCAGAATCCATTTCAAAGAATTCTAGTTACAGGTGAGTAGCCTTCATTTCTTAAGCAAGGCTGCCATTTAAGAATCTTGGCTATAATAATTAATTGCATTAAAGCAATCTGACGACATGAAGCTGATTACAAGCTCTAACATTGTTCCACCACTAGCTTATTACTTAGTTATATGACAGTCATGGGCCAGCACTCTATTGTGCTAGGTGCTGTATAAATGCACAAAAAAGACAGTTCCATCTACTTAAGGTTGCAGCTGCCAAGACACTTGCCCTTGCTGAATATTGCAGCATTACAAGCATGCACAATAACTAGCTCTCCTTGTGGGGATTGGTGAACAAACCAATCCCATGGTTAGGTGACACTACCCGGGGAACCTCCATAAATAATCTGGATTGATTTGATGGGGGGTTTTTTAGCATACATGTGAAGTGCTGTAGACGTTAATTGAAAAGGGTTTTGCGTTTCTGAAAATTCATCCAAGTTCAGATGCTTTAAATGATCAGCTGAAGTATTTCACTTTGCCTGCATTATTGTCCTACAATGGATAAAGAAACCAAATATAAATCTCTCTCCAAGTAAAATTGTTGTGGCAACTGAGATGAGGGGGGAAGCAATCGGAAATGGCTGCTTTTTGTAGGATTGGTAATATTAGTTTTGATTTATTGGGAAATGGGCTTTCTAGTTACTTTTAAAAATCACAGACAGCTGTCTTCAAAAAAAGACTGTTAGAGCATATGTTGCAAAGCAAACTAGTGGATTTAGAACAATCTGCCATATTGTGCCCTAGTGTTTTTATCTGTTTTGGTTGTATAATAGAACAGTAGTTTTTACAGCTATTTCAATACTGTACTCAAGGGAGACCGCCAGAAAATAGTTTTAGCATGTCAGCTGTGAGTGGAAAAAGTTCTAACCTTTAACTAACTTTTTGTGTTTCTTACACTGCCCCTCCCCATTTAGCAGTGCAAAGAAAAAGAAGAAAAGGACACAGAAAAATGAAACAACAGAAAATGAACCCATCTTAATGGGTTGTGAGACCCCTGCATCATCAATTACTGCTGATGGTGTTGAAAATGAATCTAGAGCCCATGAAGGAGAATTGAAGAAGAAGAAAAAAAGAGCAGTGACAAACTCAGTCTCCAGTGGGAAGGCAAATATTGCCTTTGAGCCTGACAGTTATAAAGCATAGCCTTCATTTGATTTCAAGTACTGGTGCCACATTCATAACAATGGACTTCAGTGGGATTTACGTGGACATAATGATCTCACTTTGGGATTAATAAATAAATGCTTCAAAAACAGTACATCCAAATAAAAATAATAATAAAATATCCTAGGCTTCAGTCAAAGCTTGATAACACTGTAGAGCTTGATTCTTTAAAGGGTAGGGGCAGGGCAGAAGCAGCTCTGGGCTTTCCCATGCCTGCATCATTGGCGGGACAATGGGAGAGCCTGGTGGGGTGGGCACGGGGAAGGGAGCAGGTGCCAGAAGGAGGAACCTGCACACTGTCATTGTCCCTGGCTGAGTCAGGCTAGCTGCTGCCTTCAGCATGGAACAGGAACAGCCATGGGACTCCCCCCAAACTGGGATCAGCCTGGGACAGAGGTGGAAAGGACTAGAGCAGATGTCAGTGGGCAAGTGGCAAGGGGGCAGGCACCAGAGTAGGGGTAAAGGATGGGGTCAGGCCTGTAGCCTCCTATCCCTGCTGTTTCACTCCACACCACTTAACCCCCTGCCACTTGCCTCCCAACCTTCTGCACTGTCGCTGCCACTGCTTTCCCCGCCATTTGTGCCCCTGCTGCTGCTTTCCCCACCGCAGTTATGGGGGGGACAAATTTAAGATGATCCTGCAATAATTAGATTCTATACATGGAAAATTGTAACAAATTTGTAATGTTCCATGTATAGAACCAAATTCCTAAGAGGTCATCTTAAATTCAAAAATGTCTTGGATTCAGGTAAATACGGTATTTATTTTGGAAAAGATTTTGCAATTCTTGAACATGGGACTGCTTAAATAATTAAGCACTTAGCAGCTTAAATAATTAAGCACTTAGCAGGTTGGACAATATTTGCAAAATGCAGCATTTTGCTGTATTCATTTTTAAAAGTTTTATATGACATATATGAAAACCTGATCTAAAACTTTGTAAAACTCAATTTCTACTGCACTAGCAAGCAATGGAATTGCCAAATGTATTTCACTTTGAAGAGACATTTCAAAAGAAACCAAGTGGTTTGTTTTATATTTTTGCATAATATTTATTTGATTTGTATGCTTAATTACTCCGTTTTAATATAATATTACTATGTTGTGAACCTGTCTAATGACTATCAAATATTTTACATTTGCTGTTAAATAAAAATACTTTCCATGGGTTAATGCTCGTATTTTTTTTCTGACTGGCAAAGTCCAGTTTATTTTTACTCTGCTAGGAAATTCTTTCCCCTCCCCCTCTGAAGCAATAAATAACATAAAATTAGAAAGCCCTTATTTAGTAGACAAGGCACTTGATTCCATTAAAAAAAGAAGTGAAAATAACAATGTTGGGCACTGATGTGTGAAATGCACCCAGATGCAAAGGACTTGTTGCCATATATTATAATATCATCCCTGCACATGTTTTTGAAGGCATAAGAATCTGTAAACATGTTTCTGTTAGGTAAAACCCCTCAGAAAAATAAGTCCTTATGTAGGGGCATTGAAAATTATCCACTTATGTTTAACCAATGTGTAATACATATGTGTTCATTCCTCAATAGGAATTACATGTGCATTGGAGTAATAATAGATTATTTAGTATGGATTCTAGTAAAATTATGTTATTCCTGACTAGTGAAAATGCCTAATATTTTAGTGAGGAATCTTATTGACATTCTGCTGAAACGCAGTCTAGCTCATAGTTCAGTAAAATGTACAGGATCAAATGTTTTACACAAGGAGAAACTCTAGCATCCTATTATGTCCTTGGTCCCATTTAAAAATAAGGGCAAAGAATGACATCAGGCTAGATGTCAGGGAGAGCTGAGTAGTAGCCAAGATTGTGGATGCTTATTCAAAAGCATTGTAAAATGTTAATTTGGTATTTTGGATGCTGCCGACAGAAATAACACTTTGGATAAACACCACAGAGAAATGGTAGTTCTAATCAAAGGCACAGCGCCTTCTTTCATGCTTGCGAACTAGGTCTCCAATTATGTTCAGTGCTCTAAAGCTGAATAGAGCTCCTTTGCCACACTTTCCAACTTGAGAGAAGAGAAACAGAAGCAGTGTCTTCCAAGGCACAGTTCCAAATAACAATTAAGCAGAGAAATCGAATAAGAGACCGAACACAAATGTTTATGGAGTTTAAAATGTACTTTTAAAACCTGCTTCATTACTATGCTTGTTATTACAGAGATGCTGTTTTTTGTTGGCACTATTCCTTTTGCCCCACCTCTGTTGAGGATTAGATTCTTTTACTCCTTTGTATTCTTTCAGTACAGTGTTAAAACTATCTGCATTTAGTGAAATGAAAATGAGAGAAAATAAAAATCTGCCTTTAACAAAACCATTCTGAACCATTCTCTATAGTGCAATTAGAAGCTTCAGATAAAGATGATAAATAATCTTTGAAGAAGAAACATCAGAGAACAGTACTGAGGAATTGGTGTATTCCTTTGATTTAGAAATATAGGTAATAAATTCATGAATAAAACTTTTTCTTTCTTTTACTGATACTGAATTCTCACCAATGGCTAAAGTTATTTTTAGGAATTAAAATTTTATTTTGGATGCCGCAAAAGAATAAATGATTTTTCTGTGAAACCAGTCTGGAGGATGCTTTGGCAGATTAAGCTTTTCACATTACGTACTATGCCATTGTGTAACATTGTGCTGTTTTTAGGTTAATGCAGGGTAACACAAAAGGTTATGAAAAAAGTTTTTGCTGTGTCTACTTGATGGGAATTTTTCAGGTATTTACAGGAGTTAAAATTTAATCTAAAAAAATCCCAGCAGGTTCATAGTACTTATTATACATATGGCATTTTTTACATACCACCTTTTCCTTTTTTTAAAGGAAAGCATTACATTTCCCAAATCTTAGTGTTTTAAGACCTTGCTCATTAAGTTTCTGGCCGGAAAGAGTAGAGTTATAAACACCTGCCTGTGGGGTTTCTAAAGGAAATTCACACTTAACCTTGAACAAGTGACACAAACAGTGATCGTTATCGGATCAAAGAGGGAAGAAAATCCAAGTGATACACAGGCTAGAAGCCTGATGTTTGTAACCTATCCCACCAGTAGTAGTTTGTTTTTTATATTCTATTATATATGTTTTATGGATACATACCTGACTCTGTAACTCATATATGTGATTCGTCAAAGATACAGCAAACAATATTCAAAGGAAAGCATGGCATTTTTGTCCCTTGCCTTCCTCCATAATCATCAGACAGCACTTAATTTTTGCCTCAAAATACTATAAGGAATAGACATAATAAAATCTAAGTAATGTATTTGCAGCATCACTTAATTCAAAAGGCAATAGGGAATGGATCACAATCAAACAAGGGCTAATGAGAACACAGAAGAACATGACAATTGAAAGTCTCTGTTGACTAGTGAACTAAATCTGCCGGCTGGACCCAATTGTCTGATGGAGAATTGAATGTCAGGATCATTTAGGGTTAACAATGGTCCAACACAAGCGAAAGCAGACAGCTATGAAAAATAGCCGGCATGCTAGCCATTCTGCAGAGACCATGGATGCAAACTTGATAATGAGGCACTTCATTCACCACATCCTTCTGCTCTAATTACTAAGGTGAATAGGAAATACTTCATTTAAGGCGGGAACAGGCTGAAGTAAAACCAGTTGTTTGGAAAATACAAAGAGAAGTGTGTATGTGTGGGGTGCGGGGGTTAATGATCCCTTTCTAATATATATGAAATTATTTTGAACTTAAACTTCATGATGAAGGTACTTTTGCATTAGTATGTACGCCTGTTTAAAGTTTCATCGATAAGCACAGCACCGTGGTGGAAGTTGGGTCCATCAGCAGTAGCATTCTTGTTCAAAAACATAGATACTCAAACTGCCTCAAACTAAGCAGCTGTAATTCATGAACTGGATCCCCAGCTTAACTATCTACCTGCTGAAATACTATGCAGGTCTAATGTAACACACAACTAACTTTCTACCTTTGGCTTAAAATCCAGTTTAGTGCTTATCCTCACTATTCATTTGATAAAAAAAAAACCCAACTCTTCAATTAAAGAATAAGTGACTGTGCCAGAAAAAGATACTTGTACAATGATATAAAAAGCTGGAGTATATTTGTAATGCACATGATATCCTCATCTTTAAAAAATAAAATGCATCTGGAAGTTGGGAAAAAACCCCAAATGAAATATTTGCTGATTATTAAAGCAATTTAGAGAAGGGAAAGTTTTAATTTAACAGCAATTCAGAGGTTTAGGATTTGTGGTTTTTTATTATTATTTTTACTTAGCATTCTGTCCAGAGACTGCCCAAAATGTTTTGGAGGAAATAATTTATGGATGTACAACTGTGCCTGCAAAAACATATTGCATCAGTTCAAAGGTTTTTATTGCTTAAAGTATAAATATATGCATTGGGAACAGAACCACTGTGCATAAGGAATAAAAATGAGAGAAGGCTGGAAAGAGAAAAATGAGCACTTTGAGAGGGAAACTATTCTCTGGGGCAGACATGATAATGTAGCAACTAGAAGTCAGAAGAAGGAGGAACAAAAGAGAATGAAAAGGTTTGTTACAACAAAGCTTTGGTGTTTTCAATCATGTTTTTTAACGTTTAATCGCTAAGGAGGTTTAATCACTTCACCCTCCTGTGGCAAATACACTGTGTTCTTCTATGCCATTTACTGCGGTCTCTCAGCCAAAACTTTAAAAATGAAGGAGGACGTTCTGCTTGGAAAACTTAGGGCTCAGGGAGAAGAGGACGGTGGTAGCTTTAAGCCACTTCTGGATATTCCCCCTTCTGAACTGCCGTGGGGCCTAGAGTACCCAGATAAATGCCCTGGCATCTCTGAAGCTCTGGTGTTGCAGCACTTCCTCCGATGTGCCCTGTCTCCAGTACAAGCCCCCCACACTAGAACTTATACGCGAGGGTCCTCAGAAAGCAGCTTTAAGGCCTCGGGCTGGATGAGTTCCTCCTTCTGCTGGAGTAGAAGTGAGGACTTCTGTTACGAGTACAGCAAAGCACCGTTCCTTTTGCCACCGTTCTTGCCATTGTTCTGTCTGCTGTGTCTCCGTTACCTGCTGCCTTACACCTCAGAGCTGGCTGCGTTTCAGCTCATCTGACTCACATTGGTCCCAAGCCCTGCATGTAGCTCTGTGCTTTCCTGCTCCAAGAAAGATGTGGGGCCTCCACGTGGGAATAGGGTTCCACATGGGAGGATCAGGGCTATAGTTTTTTGCTGGAGTATACATTACTTTAGGTTCACCAGGCTACAAATATATTTTTATTTTGTTCTAGCAAACTCTCCCAAGTACATTTCGGCCAGTAATCTCCAACTGACTGATGTATGTGCACACTATTTTGTCAGGCTAAATGAGCTTTGCATGATGACTGGCTGTGGCAAACCAGTTTTACAATTCCTGTCTAAGGCTCAGATGCGAATATTGAAAAGAAACTGCAGATGCCACATTTAGCGGAAAAATGTTTCCACACCGGTAAAAAAATATCAGTAAAATCTATGCACTGAGAAGACATCAAATTCTTTTTACACTTATATCGCCTGCACAAGCAGGGAGTAAAGTAAACTAGTCTGAGGCAGCTGTAAATTTTCTGAGGATTTATCTAACCACAAATACATCGAAATGGGGAAATGGGGCTATATTAAACTGTGCAAGATGCTGCTGGAACTTAGCCATTTCTGCAACATCCTGTAATTAATTTATTATGACAGGTCTGGCAAACTGAAACACCATATACACTTGCGACAGACTGTTATGATATAGCTGTTTGAAAGCTTTGCAGTCACATAAAATGCAGGTATAGCTGAAACAATACCAGAGACAAATCTTAACATAGTTTCTCCAACAGCAGTGATCATTCCCAGACCCACATCTCCAAACCCTAGGAATGTCACTAGAAAACTCATTGCAGACTGGGACAAAGTTGAGATCACTCTCTGGAAGACATTAGTGTAGATTTTGTTCCACAAGGAGTAAAAATGAGAGACCAAAAATCATCTGAAGACATATCTCCTGCAGTGTGTGAGTCAAGCCTGACACCAGGCGTACTTCAGGAGGGAGGAATTAAGAAGTGGATCTGAAACACCAGACACACAAGGCATGTCAACACTGCCTCCATGTCAAACCTATTTGTCTTTTTGTGAAAAATGTCCTGCATACTCACTCCCACCAAAATGAGGCAGTGAAGCTCTCTTGAGCAACCCTGAGCGTGTATACTGGCACCACCCTTGGGTTTTCTGTCTCTGGCATGTTTGTTAGTGCACATTGCAGGCCACCCTGGCATGACAGCCATCAGGGTTCAAATTATGGAGGAGCTCAGGGGGCTGAGCTCCCCCATCAGAGACGAGAGCCCGCTGTAAGATTTGTAAGATTTGAAAATAACCTGGGAGGATCACCAATTTTATTAGGGCATCGTGATGGGAAGCCCAATTATTTTGCAGACTCCCCCCACCTCCCCAAAGTGTCATTCGAACCCTGACTCCCATGCCTCCGTTCTGGGATTTGATTTGTACTGCGAAGAGTGAAAGGGCAGAGTGTACTTCATGGTGACACACGAGCACAGCACAGAGGTAGACAAGCCCATAAAGTTAACAAACCTTGAGCAGTCCATATTCTTGCCATTCCAGATGTTGGACATGACACTCTGGATCTTTGTCCAGTAACAGTGCAAGGGGACAAAAAATGTTCCATAGAGCTGGAAAATAATAGCCCAGATGTCTTAGAACTAACCATATTTTCCTTTTTTATGTCTGGCATGGCAGAATCAGTCTGAGAAAGGTAATAGAAATACGCCCTCTTACTTAATCCAACTGCTTCTCCTGAATGCTTCACATCAACTTATAATTAAAACAAAGAAATCCCTGTGCTTTTGTTTTGCCATAGAGAATCAATCTCTTCTATCTAATAAGTAACCCACTTCTAGAGATAATGAATCACAAGGTATCAGGCTCTTGACCTGCCACTGGTTCATCTGAATACAGTCCATTTCGCCAATGTGAATGGAAAGTCCTCTTTCCCTCCTGGGCCTTAATACATTTAGTTGTCAGACTCTTTTTGGTTGTGTGTTTGTTTTTAATGGCAGCACTTTGACTCTGTTTACAGGTTTAAATCCCTAAAGAAGTGGAGGGGCAGAGCATGGGTGAGACTGGCAGAAGTGCCTACCAACAGCAGTTAATTATGTGAAGATAGCTACTCCATTATATGTATGTTCATATGGTAGTGATTACTAGTCATGAAGTCCTCATGTTTTTATTTCATCAGCCATTCATTTCTTTACTACATATGCCATTAGTATTTTAACATCCCCTTTTTATAAACATTTCATAGACACAATAGCTTAGTTTTACATAGTAGAACATTAATTTTTGCTTGTTGGGGACAACTTGCCAGAACCCACTCATAGCTTCAGTGGTTGTTCATTACATCAGGACAAACCTCATTAATATACACACCATTTAAATTCCAGCTATAAGAATAGACATAAATGTATACTGAGCTTAGAAAAGAAACATAGTCCTTATTGTGGTTTGATATGATGTTGTAATGAGAAAGTAGTATTAAAAAGTACATACAAAACAGTACACATACCTTTCATTATATCCAATTAGCCAAATCAGTGGTGCCCAGACTTTCAGTCCTGCAGGCCAGATGAATGCTATAGGGTTGGTCCACAAACTAGATCTAGTCTGTGGGCACAATCTAGCACATGGTCTTCGTCTAGCCCATGGCCTCAGTCCCCAGTCCTACAAATATCATGCCATATCATGCCTGCAGCCCCAACCTATGCCCTAAATTGGGCCTCAGCACAGGCCTCATACCCTAGATCAGGCCCTGGCCCTACATGCCATATTGTGTACACAGTAGATTGGGCGCTGGCCCTGCATGCCAGATTGCACCCACAGCCCCAGCCCCACTTGCTAGATCAGACCCTGGCCCTGTTCACTGGATTGGGTTATGTCCCCATGTGCTGAACTGGGCTCAGCACCAGACTGTGTGTGCAGACCTGTCCTCACCCTCAGGACCATGTCATCTGGCATGCAGGACTTGGAAATTTGGCAGTGGGTGAGTAGTGGCAATGTTCTGGACCCATGGGGAGCCCTGTGGGCTGGGTGACTTAGGTGTGTGGGCTGGATTTGGCCAGCAAGCTAAAGGTTGAACACCATTGGGCTAGATCAACTGGGGCAAATTAGCTGTTGGTAACATACCTTGATAACCAACTGCCTGGTGACAAATAAGCTATCAGCCACAGGCTTTTAGAGGTGGGGAATTTAAAAATGTGTTTTCTATTAATCTATGGAGAACAAGGACAGTACAAACACTTCTTTTATAAGTCATGTTGTTGGAGACAGCCTTCATTGGAAAAGTAAGACTGGTCAGGAGACCCAGTTCTTGTTGTTTCTGCTGAGGACATGCTCTTGACTTATACCTCTGGGGGGTAACCTTGCCACAGAGCTCCCCAGGAAAGGCTTGCCTGATTTTCTTCCTGAAGGACCCCCTGAAGCCAGCCCTGGTTTGGCTTCTAGAGGGCCAAGCCTCTGGCTTCAAGACTCTGGCTTCCCTATCTATCCGTAGCACCCCCACCGGAGAGAGTGCATTCGTTCCTCAACTCCCTTGAAGGAGGCGGTTCCTTTTCTAATGGGTGTGGGCTCAGAGTGCCGACGTCCCAAGCAACACAGTAGACAGCTCCTCTTTAAATCAAAGAGTCTGTTATGTTAGTGCAATTCCCTTTTTGTTCCCTGGGACTCCTAGTTTCTCTTGTCCAACTTGCTCACAGCCTCCTTTTCTTCTCCTCTGGCACACATGCCACATGAGCAGCAAAACTGTAGCAAAACTAGAATGGTTAAATAAAGTAACCAGAGAGTAAACTCACAAGTAAAGTAACCAGGGCGTAAACTCACACCATAAAATTAAACATGGTGTCATTGGGAACCAAACAGAAAGCAGACTGGAGCTGCTGTTTGACCCAGACTATTACTTTCTCCTTATGTGAAAAGCTGGCATTTAGGTGTCCTACTATGAAACAAAAGAGGTGTTCCCACAGAGCTCTACAAAGGGTGCCACTCAAGATTGGCAAGCCAGAACTTGGCCTACTTCGCTTCCCTGGTTGAGCTGGAAACAAAACCTTTAGGGCCAAGTCCAGAAAAAGGGGCTTAGGTACCTCCAAGGTAGGAGCTGCAGTGCCTCTTATCTAGGTACTTGGACCTATGGTCAGGTCCTAACCTCCTTGTATGGGAGGACTATAGGTTGTCTACACCAGTGTTTCCCAACTTTTTCCAGCCCAAGGCACACTTACATTAATAAAATTTTTCCGTGGCACACCAGTTAAAGCATTCCCCATCCTCATCCCTATTGCAGCTCATTGCCGTGGCAGAGCTCCACGGCGCACCTGTTCATTTCTGACGGCACACTTTTGTGCCGCGGCACACTGGTTGGGAAACACTGCTCTACACTGCAACAATGGTCCTCACAGCACCGAGGGGCTTAAACAAGCCCAGCCCTCACCAGCTGCCACTCTCCAAACTTAAAATTTAGCGGTTGCTCCAAGCTTGGTCCCAGTTGCTGTTCTCAGGCCTGCCAAAGACATTGAGGGTCAAGAGCCAGAAATGCACCAAGTGTCCTCACTGGCAAACTTCTGGGTTTTTGAGGGGATTGAGGGGGTAGGCAGGTTAGTTGTGTGCAGGGTGGTCAGGCCACTTAGTGCTAGGACTGGCCTGCCAAGGAGTAGAGAAGTCGAGATCCAAACGGGCCATAGCAGGGAGCATGAAATAGGGGGAAGCCTCAACACAGCACTCAGTGTGCAGCTTTCTAGAGCGGGGCGGCAGGACATGCAGGACAGGGTGGAATAGGAAGCCTTCGCTTCCCCCCATGCCTCAGGCAGGGCTGTGCAGAGGTGCCTGTGTCCACTCAAGATCCACAGACACGACCCTCTCCTGACAGGAGGTGCCTCTGCCTTTCCTTTCAGACAACTGAACACAGATAGCTTTCGTTACGGAGGTCGATGTATTTTATCTTAAAGAGTCATCTTTAAGATAAAAGATGACTCTGCAGCCCTGAGTCAAAGACGACTCTCATAACTCTGAAAGAGTTATCTTAAGGAGTCAAAAAGCTAAAACACAGAAACAGTTGCTGGAACAGATGTTAGGCTGGGGTCTACCCACTCACAGAAGAATACCCGCAGCACTGGGCCACAGTCAGGCTCCCTTTTGGCCACTCTCCCTGGTCCAGGACTCAGTAGTCCTAGCAAGTGGGGCACCTGCCCTGGCTGCTAACGTAGACAGGGCACCACAAAGGCAGCCCCCTGGGTAGCCTGTGCTGTGACAGCAGCAGCTCAGCATCCCTACCACCACTCTTCAGCACTCAGCTCCCCTTTCCCTTCCCCCATCTCTCCTGCACCCCTGCCAAGTGCACTGAAATAATTGGTTATGCCTCTGCCAGCACTCAAGTTTTTGCCTGCCCGCAGGCCCACCTTCAACAGTAGGGGTGCCTGGCATCTATGTTATATCCTGGTGCTTATGGCACTTTCCTGGGAGATGGGAACTGTAGATTCGTGTCTTCTCAGAGTGAGGAAAGAATTGAACCTGGTCTCACACTTGGGGCCAGTGCTCTAACCACAAGGAAAGGAGGTTAGCCACACAGTCTGCCCCAGCCTGCTCTTAAAAGAAAGTAGCACAAAGCCCAAATCTCAGGGCTCCAGGAGGATGGAGGCCTCATATCAGGCAGAGGCATGAGGCATGCACCGAGTTCCTTATTTCTGTTATAAATGAGGTGCTTCTGCAGATATGCAGAATTAGCACTTTCTGGCATCTAGGAAAGCAGATCCAGGCTCAGGCAGCTGAGAGCAGCAGTTTCTAGGACTGTAGCTTTGGTCTCAGGTACTGAAATTCTTCCTAAGTCTCATTTTGGTGCCTCATTTTTTTCATTGGCCCTGATCCTTAGGTCAAAATTTACAAACCCGTCTGCCTAGAATGTATAGAAATAAATGGTCTTGTATTTCCCAAGGTTTAGCTTAAACTACTTGCTAACGTACACAAAGCACACAGTCTTCAGGGGTCCTTGCTCTAAGCATGAGAAAATACTGTCTGTCTCCACTTCTCTATGCCTAAAATATTTATCTGTACTTCCCTCTAGCCACAAACTGATTTGATTAAGGCCTTCTGAGAGGCTATTACCCTGCTAATACTTAGCACTGATCAGTTATTAGCACCAGAATAGAAAGTGACAATGCACGGGCTTACATTCAGAAAAATGAATAAATAAAGAAATAAAAAGTGATGGTCAGAAATGGAACCACCGCTTCCTGGGCAGAGAAAGATTGGAAGAAAGTGTTAAGGTTAAAATCCCTTGATGTGCTCACTTTAGACTAGGATCACAGCCAAGGGTTATAAAGCCTGATGCTGAGCAAGGTCTACTTTTCCTAGCAACGATTGTGTTGGGAGAGGGAAGACCCTGTCTACCTCTTTGTGTTGAAATGAACTCACTTTAAAAAATCATGCATGTTATTCTGCTGGCTTCAAGACAGTTACTACCATGGTAAGCTTTACTCAGTGAGAAGGAGAGAGAGAATGTGGTCCTGATTCTTTACCTTGTCTTATCATTCAAGCCTGTGAAAAATGGGTGATGGAGTACCCCCAAAACATTTCTGGCAGTCATGCCATACAGGTGGCTATGCAAAGTGCAGGACAGTGAGGAACAGGGCTGTGCATGTGTGTGTGTGTGTGGACAGCTTGGTAGGGTTGGTAGCATTGCTTGGCTTATTTTATCACTACCGATATATCTTTCTCTGCACATAAAAAGATGACTGAAGGGGTTGAGTTTGCTGCTGCTCTCCAGTGTTACTGAAGTATCAAACTATGATGAAAAGTATTCAGCTGAAGGAAAGCATGAAACTATGCCGTAGCATCCTAGAGCTGAACATCAGGAAAACAAGTTCACAAAAATTATTCCAATGATTAAGTTGCTCCCTTTCATTAGTCTTTAAACCAATCCTTTTTGTGCTACTTTTTCATAATGTTTTCTCTTAAAAACGTTATTGACACTGTTATTGAAATAATTACTGACATTCATTTTGTTTACCTGAAGACACATTTTCTTACCAAAACAGTTCTTGGCAAATAAAAAAAAAAAAAAAAAAATCAACAATGATTTTGAAAATGCTGATGAAAACTACTGATGAAATTGTCATGAAAAATGTTGACAATTTTATTAAGGAAAAAGAACCTTCACATGAAAAAAATATTTTTCATAGACATTCATAGATTTCATAGACATTAGGGCTGGAAGAGACCTTGAAGATCATCAAGTCCAGCTGCCTGCCCCAGGGAAATTTTTTGTGTGAAAAATACTGACTGCTTTGACATTGTGCTGAATTCATTCTTCGTTGTAAATGAGACATATCTTGACATGCTAAGTCTTTTCATACTGTTTCATGGGACAGTATCGTTGGGTGTTTGTACATATGCTTCGGGGGGGGCACCTTAATTAGAGCGGCTCTCAGAGCATCTTGTGTCTCAGTGTTCCTGCACTTCAATGAGCTTTAGATAAATTGCCCCCGCTGCCCCCACTGCCATGGGGACACTGACACATGAGACGTGGGAGGCTGCTGCGGCAAGGTAATTGCCACGTTCCAGCAGACTCGATGAGTAGAGTCTGCTCCAGTGCACTGGAATTACAGCGTGTCAGAGCAGTCTCCCTGCTCGTGTATGGACACCCATAAGCAGTAAAATATAAGTGTCATACTGAGTCAGACCAATGATCTGTCTAAACTTGTGTGCTGTCTCTGACAGTAGTAGTAGTAGATGCTTTAGAAAGAGAACATATGGACAGGGTCTATCTAGAGTCCCCTGTCATACCTCCCCTAGCATCCACCCTCGTGATCATCAAGCAAACTAGGGAAATGCAGATCTAAATAAAATCACTATTAGGTAGAGGGACAACTGGAAAAACTATATTCAAAAAGTTGATAGGTGAGATGTCAGACTGGAAAGGTATGTGTGGAATTTTGCAGTGATCCATCATGGGTTCAGCTGTAGGCAGTATTTTCATTAGTGATGCGAGCAGTGGTATAAAGGGTACACTTCAAGACTTTGCAGAGAACACCAAATTAGACACCAAACTCCTACTGACTTCAGTGAAGCTGAAATTTCAGCCCTATTTTTTTTCCAGGTCTCAGGAGTCAAAAGGTCCTGATTTTGAACCCTGTCCTTCCTTTGATTGGTTGTTTGGTGTTGGGGTTGTCAAACTCCAGCCTTAGTTTCCCTCAAGGTAAAATGAGGTTAATAATATATTTCTCACAGGTTTGGCACAAGGGCTAATTAGCTGGTGTACATATGACACTGACAATTACTATTTGAGAGTTCACTCCTCCCTCAGCTCACATACTCTGATGCTGCAGGCAGTGTTGCCAACTCTTGGGGTCAAAACAGAGATCCGGTTTCTCCTGGGACAAAGCCATTTATTCCAGTATTCTCCAGAGGCCCGTTGTCCAACCTTAAGTATCTGTAAAGTATCTGAGATAACACTTTTTCCTGGGACACTCAAGGCTAATTTGAGTTATTTGCCATTTAAATTGCTCCCAGGTTTTGACTCAGAACCAACTCAAATCCAACGTCTGTTTTTATCTTTGCAGTTTTATCACAACTCTTGCATGATTTCTTCTTCCAGTTTAGTGCCAGCCCCCTGGAGTTCAGCAATATCAGGAGAATTGCTGTTTTTTCTTTTAAAAAAAAGTTTCCCATGATGACAATGAATTCTTAAAAATGTGACTGGAGTATACCTGAAAGCCTCAAAACTAGGAGACAAATAAAAAGAGCCTCTTACTATTATTGCTGTTGGTGGTGGTATTGTTCTTGTTTAATTTAATTCTCTCATGATTTTGGGCATGGTTGGGCATTTCTGTTTTTTCCTTTCACTTGACAGTGACCATGCTAGATTTCGGATGAAAATCACTAGTGAAACCCTGAGAAAGTCCTTTCTTTTCACAGCCAGCCTATTCTTCTGTACTTAGAAACTATATCCTGTTACAACACAGTCCCCCACGGCAGTTACAACAGGCCCTGCTTCAGCTCCAGAAGTCGGCAGTGGAGTTTAGCCAACACAGCTGAAAGCCTTGAAGCATGTTTCATTAGAAGGAAAGAGAGGTTACCTTTTCCCTCAGGTTTCTTTGCCCTCTCAAGTGGTAATTATGATCAAAAGAGAGAGAGAGAAGATAAATGTGAGGGTGCTGGCAGGAAAGAACTCAGCTGATCCCAACAAATGGGATTATCTGTATATCACACTGCAGAGAGTGTTGATTTTACAAAAATAAAAGTAAGGGGTGAGGAGCTGACTTTACAACCCACACTTTATATAAGGAGTTAAAAGGATATCAAAAGATCAAAGGGTGATTCACCAGTTTCCTCTGCCAATCTCTATTTTCAGGTCTTCATATCTCAGGAATGGGAGTTCCTTGGAGCTAGAATGTGGCTGACAAAACCTCAGTCTAAAAAGCCTCTATTGTAACATGTACAATATAGTGTTGTCAGCAAGTTCACGTATGACACCGAGCTAGGGTGTGTAGTAGACACACTGGAGGGTAGAGCTAGGATTCAGTGACCTAAACAGATTGGAGGATTGGGCCAAAAGAAACCTTATGAGGTTCAACAAGGACAAGTGCAAAGTCCTGCACTTAGGGCGGAAGAATCCCATGCACCTGTACAGGCTGGGGGCTGAGTGGCTAAGCCTCAGCTCTGCAGAAAAGGACCTGTGGATTACAGTGGACAATAAGATGGATATGAGTCAGCAGTGTGCCCTTGTTGGCAAGAAGGCAAACAGCATACTGGGCTGCATTGGTAGGAGCATTGCCAGCAGATCAAGGAAAGTAATTATTCCCTTCTATTCTGCACTGGTGAGGACATATCTGGAGTGCTGTGTCCACTTTTGGGCCCCCTGGTATAGAAAGGATGTAAGCAAGTTGGAGGGAGTCCAGTGGAGAGCAATGAAAATGATTCAGGGCCCGGGGCACATGACTTATGAGGAGAGGCTGAGAGAACTGGATTTATTTTGTCTGCAGCAGAGAAGACTGAGAGGGCATTTAATAGCAGCTTTCAACTACATGAAGGCAGGTCTAAGAGGATGGAGCTAGACTGTTCTCAGTGGTGACAGATGACAGAACAAGGAGCGATGTCTCAAGTTGCAGCAAGGGAGGTTTAAGTTCCATATTAGGAAAAATTTTCTCACTAGGAGGGTGCTGAAACACTGTACTGAGTTACCTAGAGAAGTGGTGACATCTCCATCCTTGGAGGTTTTTAAGGCCCAGCTTAACAAAGCCCTGGCTGGGATGATATTGTTGGGGATGGTCCTGCTTTTAGTAGGGTTTTGACTAGATGACCTCCTGAGGTCCCTGCCAACCCTCCTTTTTTATGATTCTATGTCATGGGGCCAAATCCGGAGCAGGAGCAACCTGTGCATCTTCACTGTGTTCTTTCATTGAACAAGTTATTAAAACAGAATACATTCATCCATTCAATTTGAGATGTTGGAGTGTAAGATCTTTCTTTGAAATTCTCTGCTTGCTATGTTGTGACCTGAAATTAGCTTTTATCCGTATCAGTGAATAGTTTATAGTAAGGGTGTACTTTTCTTTATTTTGATTAAAAGGCTGTATTTCAAAACTAAAGGTATTTTTGTTTAGCAAATATTGCAGGCAGGAAATGTGACAATTTTGGGGAAGGCAAAATCATAATGTCATAATGTTTTAGTGGTTTGTTTTTCCCACCTTCAACCCCTCCTTCCGCCCTCCCCCCAAAAGTACAATGGCCAAATCGACTCCAAGGACTAGATTTCAGTCCAAGAAATCATTCTTTGCCTATAAGTAAAATGTGTCCACTCCAGCTGCATTTTAGCTTTGTGCCGTACTATTTGTAGGTGAACTTTACTGTGGACTAAAATCACCCCACCAGGTGGTTTGCCTCAATTCAAAACTATGTCAAAATAATTCTGTCCCTGATAGCAGACCACAAAAGATGGACATTGCTTTCTAGGAAACTAATCTAAATCCTAAATCAGTCTAGCTGGAGGTTTTCTGTAGCCTTCAGTAAACTCTGTTTTGGGCCCTGAAACAGCTTTGGAGATTAGTTTCCATACCTAAAATATCCCCGAGTCCTCATCCAGACTGAGCTCCCGTTGATTTCTAAAACATAATGAGCATGAAAGTAAAACCCCTTCTATTCTTTGTTTTACTGCAAGCGCCCACTGAAGTAAATACCAGCTCCTAACATTAAGTAGCATGTAGTACTTTTAACAGAGACTCAGATCCCCTTCAGTGGGAGCTCTGCTGCTTGTTGCAATGGCAGCTAGACCTGGTTCTTGGGGTAGAAACAGACATTGCCAGATGTTGCATTTGTGCTGCCATAACCATTTTTATAGTGGCACAAATGCCGAGCAAATAGACATTGCTGCCGTTTGTCATACTATATCAGTGCCATGACAAAAGATTTCATACTTACATAGCTGGTAGGGTCGGAAGGGACCTGAGCAGATCATCAACTCTGACCCCCTGCCATGGCAGGAAAGAGTGCTGGGGTCAAACGACCCCAGCAAGGTGCTTGTCTAGGTATGAGCAACTTGTGCCACTTTATTGCAGCTGATGTTAATTTGTTCTATGGTGGGAAAGAGTGGGCAATTTGGAGCTGCCTGAACTCTCCTTTGCCCCCAGGCAGGTGCTGGGGGCCCAATGCATGATAAAGGTCAGGGTTAGTAAAGCGGTTCAGCTGTGGTGGGACAGCTGATCCACTTTAGTTCTCTGACATCTGTTTCAACCCTCAGTCTTCAGCTTTCTCTTTGAATGACCTTTCTTGAGGGAAAAGTGAGATACTGTATTTATGTGCTGGCCTTAAATAGAGGGAGGGAAGTATAATTTCAAACTCCGGTTTCTCAGTTGCTAGTACCCAGATATGTCATGTTGACAGCACCTATTGTTCCAGAGCAGTTGAAGGGCATCCAAGTTTTGGCTTCATTAGATTATCACCATGGTGTTAGGGCTGCAAACCCAGCATAAGAAAGCAGTTTTCCTTCATTTACAATCACTGTGAGCTGTTATCTGTAGCTTTCATCTAGCTTCCATTAATGAAAGAGCAAATCATTTTCGAGATTGAATAGATGTTTGACTATACATATATATGCAAAATGATTTGATTTATGAATGGGAGGTGGTGGTTTACAAGTTTAGATTTCCCCTCACTATGGTATTTCAATTTAGTGGTATTAGTGCAGCTGAATCAGTGAAGATCCTTTACAAATAAGGAGTAATAACCAATAGGAAAAATAATCATAGTACTTTGCAATTTCATAGTACTTTTCATCTGAAGATCTCTGTCTGATGACAATTAATTTATTAAATCCCACCTCAGTTTATGAGGTAGGTCATTACTGTTATAGCCAAGAAAACATCCAACCTTGTACTATTAAAAATCTCCTGGCATATTACATGGTTTTCCTGGCAGATTGCATGGCTTCTACAACTTTTCAATGTGCGGGCTCCGTGCATGGCCTCCTTCAAAACAGTAGACGCCAATGGGACAGTTGGCTTAGTGATGCAGTCTGAAGGAAGCATGGTGATGAGGATGATGCCAAACAACTGCATCAAGGTCATGCTTGGCTTTCCAGTTGTTCTAGCAGCATGGCAGGCTTCCATCTCACAAATCCCGAGGCATTGCTTTTCCACATTATGGTTATGCTTGAGAGAACATGGGAAAGGCAGCATTGCTAGGAGCAGGAACATGATGGCATCTAGGGATGTCAAGCTGCCCGTTGCAAGCTATTTTTAACTGAACTGTTTCAAGTGAATCAGCTGGCACAAGTGCAGAACTCATTCAATAACAACTTTATTAAACATTTCCCCTCCACTATAACTCAGGAGTATTCTACATCCCTGTCCGAATTGTGGAGATCTCTCTATTTCCCCATGTGTTATCCTCCTTTTATTGCAATTGCCACCTTTATAGCAACTGGTGAGAAGATCAAGCTTAATCTCTATTTAGCCCTTTAGATCCTGCCAAAGTTTAGCTTCCCTCCTGCTACCCGAAGCTGTTTACTTGTTTCTATCTGAGAGAGGGAGAAACTCAGAAAATAACTTGAAGGCATGCCCACCCTGTCAAAGGACTACGTTCGGGAGCACTGCCATGAAGCGTGACAGTGTAGCAACCTCAGTGTGGTGCTTGGCACACACCAGTGATCTCTCTGGCTGGTCTGTGTGCATTGATGCGTGCCCAACACAACACTAAGGCAACTACATTACATCTATTTCCAGGTGTAACAGGCAGGCACGCCGTGCTTTACAGAGCAGGCACGCTGTGCTTTATTGTGTCACGTCCTAGTGTGGCCTTTTGACAGCATAGATAGATATATCCTGAAGTTCATCATGGAAAAACCAAAGTAGAGAAATTTGAAACAAATTTAAACTAAACATATTCATTGGAAAGGAGGAAATTTGGATGATAGCAAAGAGCAAGACATGAGCTAGTCATGTGATAAATTAGCAATGTGATTTTGGGCTGATTATGAACAATCATATTGCTGAACAGGGAAGCAAGAGTTTCTGCCTATTTTGTTGAGGAAAAGCTGGAAGGCTTTATTTATTTCTGGGCCCCATATTACCACAAAGATAAATGGGGAAATCTGATGGGATCAAAAAAATGGCATCAGATATGAATGGGGGGCTGGAGTTATTGACTTCTGGGGTTGTTTTGGTTTGAAACCAAATGTCTTGGTTTCATGGTAGCTAATTAGGATTGGGAGGATGTGGAAAAGTGGAAATATTTAAGAGTATAAATACCAACAATGGAGAATTCTTCTTTAAAGGAATGTGAGTGGGGGAGGTATCCTGGCACTGAAACTGTGGACTAGTCTCCCAAAAGGAGTAACAGAAACCTGCTTTATTTAGGACTCTGAAAACTGGATAGGGAGGTATCAATATGCAGAGCAATCCTGCATTGCCACAGCCAGATGATTGAACAGGGCTTGTCTTCCCGAAAGGAAATACACTGTAGATCCCTTTGATGTGCTCCTTAAAGAGCTTATGAATTTTTTTTCTTTTTTCAATTTAATACCACTGTCTGAAGCAGACTCCAAATTGAGGAATTCCTATTTGCTCCACAAAACTTGCCTTTATTTTCAATTGTCTGCATTCAACTCTTCCTGCCCTACCACGCTTCTATAAAGCTATTGGGAAATTTTCCTATTCCATGTAAAATGGCTGATACTTACCCTCACAAAAACGGGCTCTATTTTGGCATTGGGTGATTTCTCTCTCTCTCTCTCTCTCTCTCTCTTTCTCTCCATATCTTAAAAAATAGGAGTGTTGTGAATAATTAGATAATGCTTGGAAAGATCTCAAAGATCCTGACAAGAAGGCTAGGTAAGTCTAACGCTTTTGCTGGTGGGCTTTTCTTGTTTCATGTATTTTATTTTGGGAACCATTGTAGTCTAGGCATTATTAGATTAGCTCTTTATTTATGCAAGGTTGGGGTCTAACCTGAGGGGGAAAAGGGTTAATTAGTCTCAGTAAAACATTGACAGTCACTAGAGACTGCCACAACTGAGATGAAAAACAAGACTGCACCTGTATGCCGGCAATTTCAGATAGATTCTGGCCAGCTATTTTTCTCTTGTGCTTTGTTCTGCCAGCTGCCTCAGTGCTTTGGATGCAGGTGGAAGGATGGACTTTGCTATCTATAAAAAAATTTAATGGTGAAGACCAACTTCCGCCTCACCTCCCAGGGGATCAAAGTTACTGTATTGCTACACAGCATGGCAAAACAGCATAGAACAGGTGACAGGCTGCACAGATAACTAGTGTGTGGAGCTCCCAACCTAAAGAAATAGCCTGAGATACTTTTTTGTTTTCCTTCTATTTTGAGAGACACAGTGGAGGTATGGAAGGAATCCTAAACTGTACAACCACATGCAGATGTGGTGAAAACTAACTTAAAGTACATGCATTAGCTTAAAGTAGTGGCATCAGCAATGTACTTCCTCCACCAAGGAGCTGGTGTATTTGTTCAAATAATCCAATGCGCATAGACGAATTGCTCTGGCAAAGTAAATGGGCAATGCAATGCATGTCTGACAAAGTAGCTCAAATAGGGGCCTTACAGACCTGTGGCACATATGCTGCTGTATTATACGAAGTAAATGACCCGCCTACTACTGACAGAGCCTTCACTTGCCTGCAATAGTAAAGCAAGATCATACAGATTTCTGAAGGGGTTAAACTTATTTCCAAAGCAATGAAATGGCCTGTGTCTATCTGAGTCCAAGTCTGTAGCCCTGTTATGTGACTTTGGATCAAGATTTTTACATAAAAACATGAGATGCCATTTACTTGATCAAATCATAAATCCATCTAGCTCTGTAGCCTTTCTTCCACAGCAGGCAATCCCCATATCCTCTCTGGAGCTTGCTGTGGGGTCCCTGCCTCATGAGATCCCCAAGGCACTCTGTTCTTCACCATCCCACCAAGCCAGTCTGACCCCTCACAGCTCATGGCTGCCATCTCTACACACCCATGCTTAGTACCGTCCACTGACCCATCGAGACAAATAAGTAGCAGGACGCCTTTGCGGAAAGTGAGTCTCCCCCCCGGTGGAGAAGCCTGTATTCCAGCCTAATCCCATGAGCCACAAAGGACCTGGGCTAGTAGGGAGCTTTCTCCACAGGGGTGTATCTGGCATGCTTCACTTGCTCCCCTAACACCCATCCTTTCTGTCAATAGAGGGGGACCCTGAAGCACATGTACTTTGAGTGTGCCAGGCTGCAGCTCCCCTGCCACCTTCTCGGGGACACACTCCTGAGGATCTGGCTGCACTTCTCCCCGCACCTTTTTTTTTAAATATTCCTCATCTGTGGCCCTACCAAGTCCCAAGACCTTCTGGTCAACCTCTTCCTGGAACTTCCAAGGGAAGTGGTGCTGGCGCCTACCCTGGGGGTCTTTAAGAGGAGGCTTGACGTCTACTTGGCTGGGGTCATTTGAGCCCAGTTTTTCTCTTCTGCCCAGGGCAGGGGGTTGGACCTGATGATCTACAAGGTCCCTTCCGACCCTTCCTACTATGAATCTATGAATCTATGATCTACCAGACCAGGAAGATGGCCATGGCCACGGGGAACCTGAGAAACTGTGGGGCTGTTTTCCTTTCACTCCTCCATGGATGTCTTCGGGAAGAGTTTCACTGGGTTCACTGACTCCTTGGGCATGTTCAAGTGGCAGTGGGTGCTGACCAGTGTCCTCTTCTCAATGTTCCCTCCCCACCAGAACCCTCATTAGCAAACTCTGAATTACACTCCATCCCTGGGGTTTTTTCATTCTTTGTAATCTGTTACTACACACTTATTGGCCTCCCTTTAACACCAGAGGGAACCTTATTGTTTTTAAGTAAGCCTAGGCCCACAGGCCTAGGGTAACAAATAAATCTATCTCACACAGTGGCAGAGAGCAGATGGCAGTGAGGGTAAAAACAGACAACAGGGAATGTCCATAATTTTCTATTTCTTGCTCCCTTCCATTATTTAGCTGTGCCCTTAGGATATAAATAATAATAGTAATATGATAGAAATGGAATAGCTTGGACACATGACTCTCAATCAAATGTAATAGTAAAAATAATTCCCACACTTGACTTTTAATAGGAGGGGGAAAACCCAAATATCTGATGGAAAAGTTAAATGTTAAAGAGCCATGTGCCATTTGTGTGGGCTTTGAAAGTGCTATTAGAAGCAAAGGACATCTGCTTTTTTTTTCTTAATCACACAAACAGGTGCTTAATTTAGGTTGTTTTCTTAGATTGTTGTTTTACATCATTGCTTTATGACCCCACGCCTTCAAAGTGCCATGAAAAGGGGAAAAATACAGAAGTTGCTAAATGGAGAACAACGTTACAACTGCTGAAAATAACCCACACATAGATAGTAATTAAGTAGAAGGTTTTAATTTTTTTTTCCTAAAGAGCTGGCTACCTATCTGACTGGAGAACACTAGACTGTTAATCAATGTATGCCATGCATATGATATTGCTTCAAGGTATGATAATGTGGGGCATTCAGCAATATATAAGGATAATGCCACCTCCTGTTTCAGGGCATACTATTCATCAGAAAGGGCCAGCAAAGAATTTGGTTTTTACTGTTTCCACCATATACACCATCGTTACTTAATGCATGGGTCTTAACCTACTTTAAAGCAACATGTATCACCTGCTATATAAGTAAAATACAAAGATAAACCCAAGTTAAAGGCATTTTCGATGTTTTGGGCATTATTATACCCAATAATTGTGCATGAGGGTTTCTCCTGAAGCCTTTAAGACTAGGTTAGACAATTTTTTGTCCAAGATAGTTTAGATAGGGATGATATTGCCTTGACCAGGGGGTTGACCTAGGTGACCTCCAGAAGTCTCTTCCAGCCCTACTTCTCTATGATTCTGTGATTCATTCAGTCTGGTAAATTGTGTGTTCTTGTGTGTGATATGGAGGACACTGCTATATATGCGGGTGTAGGAGGAGTTCTGTCAATCTGCATGTTTCAGCACTAGTTTCATGTGCAGTCATGGGACAACACGTATTTTTCCCATGCACAGTGTGAAGTAAATGAGTCATCGTGCTGCCACTTATGACAGATGGGCACTTACCTGACGCATGATGCTTGACTATGTGAAGTAGGAAAAAGTTGCCCAGTTTTCTTTGATGACTTTCAAATTGATCTTCTATGCAGCAGAGCTGTGGTGCCATTCAGATGCATGATCTCCTACTTCTCTTACTACATCTAATTTTAGTGGTGTTGTACTGGAGGGGCCCAGATGCTCATGATGGCTTATTCTGTGGTTGTGTTTATTCCTCAAATGCTGGAAAAAGGGTGAGGTACCTTAAGACATGTGTATTACAAACATCATTACTCTGTATAAAAATAAAGGAGATAAGGGCAACTGCAACAACTACAGTGGTATCTCGCTACTAAGTACCGCAGGAAAAGTTTTTGCAAGGGTCATCTTGGTGCGCCTACAACAGCTAGCGAGTCATGTCTACCTTGAATCTCAGTGCAGATTAAGGGATGGAAAGTCGACCACAGACATGATATTTTCCCTGCGGCAACTTCAAGAAAAGTGCGGAGAGCAACACCGAACTTTGTACATCACGTTTGTGGATCTAACCAAAGCATTTGACACCATCAGCAGAGCAGGCCTATTCATAGTCCTAGAAGAGGCAGGATGCCTACCAATCCTGTTAAATCTTGTGTATTCCTTTCACAACAACATGAAAGCAACTGTTCAGTTTGATAGGTCTGCTTTGGACAGCTTTGAAATGAAAAGTGGAGTGAAGCAAGGATGTGTTCTTGCCCCTACGCTCTTTGGAATCTTCTTCTGCACATTAAAAGACATGGGATCGGGAGTGTACCTTCACACAAGATCAGATAGGAAACTCTTCAGCCTATCACAACTCAAGGCAAAGACTAACGTTAGAAGGGTGCTTATCAGGGAGCTTCTATTCGTTAATGATGCTGCCAATATAGCCCATGATGAAGACCTACAAGAAGAACTCCTGGATCACCTCTCAAGAGCTTGCCAGGCATTTGCTTTCACCATCAGCATAAAGAAAAAAGTTTTACTAGGATAGGGAGTTTCACAAGATCCATCAATCACTCTTAATGAAAACCAGCTAGAAGAAATCCAAAAGTTCGGCTCCCTAGGCTCCACAGTGACCACCAACCTCTCACTGGATGAAGAACTAAATGTTCACATCAGAAAGGCTGCCATCACCTTCAGCAGACTAACTAAAAGAGCATGGAACAACTCAAAGCTTACCATCACGACCAAAATGCAATTGTATAAAGCCTGTGTACTCAGCACTCTCATGCATGGTGCAGTAACATGGACAACTTGCGCACATCAAGAGAAAAAGTTAAAGAGCTTCTACCTGTGCTGTTTACACCACATACTCAACATCAAATGGCAAGGTAAAGAGGTTCTTCAATGCAGAGGTTCTTCAAAGGGCAAATTTATCAAGTGCAACAGTCCTACTCGAACAGAGACTACGCCAGAGCAGATTAGAAGATGGACATATACCCAAGGATATACTATACGGGAAAGTATTGGAAGGAACAAGAGCAACAGGACATCCCATGCTTCATTACAAAGACACATACAAGTGAGGTATGAAACAAGTTGGTAGTGACCCTAACCAGTGGGAAGCCTTGGCAAGCAATTGGAACAAGTGGCAGCACCGTCTCCACCAGGGCATTAAAGTCTGCCACAGGAACTGGATTCAACAGCTTGAAGAGAAAACAGTCCGCAGGAAGCAAGCAGCTCCCAAACCACCCAATCATGACACATACACTTACAACCACTCCCACAGATCATGCAAATCTCGGATAGGATTATTCAGTCACATGAGACACTACAAACCACCTACACCATAGGGTGCAATATCCACCATCTCTCACAGACAAAAGGATGCCAATCAGTTTATTCCTGTCTTCAGTGGAATAACAGCCAGGAATAATTTGCTCCAATGTTTTTATATAACCTTCCTATATTTATGATCTATAAGATATAAACAGGCCATTTTATTTGTCTGTGAATGTATATTTCACATTTCAAAATTTTTCTCGCTGCATTCATGGGTTTTTAATTGTCTGTGTCCTAAACTGGGATTATGACCTTAAAAAAGCATACTCCATTAACAAGTGATCCTGTTAAAAAAGGGGTTACATGGATTTTGGACATTTACTAAAATAGGTGAATCATGACCTCAACAGGCCAACAGCCCTAGGCACTGACATAAGGGGGAGCACAAAAATAGCAGCTGCTGTCACTGATCTTTCAGCCATCATGCCACCATCAGCAGCTTGACTCTGGCCACACTGCCTGTGCTACTGCTGTTCAGGGCTGCCCTGTTATGCCTCTGACCTCACCAAAACAGGTGAAAAGGTTGGGGTGCCCCTCTAAAGAGGGTACCCAGCATGAAGGCTGAGTAGTCCTAAGCAAGGAAGCCTTGGAACAGCCAAACCTGCAGAAAAGGTTTGAGCTGAAATTTATATTGTGGTGGTGTTAGTTTCAGTCCCCAGAAAGTGCTGAGTATATTGGCGGTCTACATAGTGCACTGGCTGTCTGGCAGCGTGTTGGGATGGAACCTGAACATAGACGTTTAAAATGTGAATGCTCAACTGTATTTTGTATATCAATAATACTGAATGTATCCGGATTTAATTGGGGAACCTCACTCTGTCCAAAAATGTAACTGGCAAGCATTAATTGACAGGACCTTCAGAGCAGAGGTTCAATGTGGAGGAACCGCTGTACAAGGGAGCATTAAAGAAGCTTGGCTCACACTCACCTTATATTTTGAAGCCAAGGCGTGCATCACAGAATAAGCGATGTACATAGCGCCTTTGTTCTGAAGGTTCATATCCTCCCATGGTAACCTTTGAGCTCACTGAGTACGTAGTTTAATAGACTCTTGAGTTTATTTTAATATAAATCCCTTGCTTGTGTCTTCCATAGTTTTTAAGTACACATAACATAACGTCAGTCACAGATGAGAATAATATATTGCTGGAGCTTTGAAACCCATGAATCCTTGGACAGCAAAACCTTCAGGGGATATAAGTTATCGACAGGTTGTTTCTCACGATTTTTCCATTTGGCTTTCTCAATCTGATGGTAGTTACAATGCAAGCATGTTACATTTACCTCTTGAGTAAAAGTATCGTTCTCATATTGTCCCTGTCCTGTTTGTCCTTCTGCACCTCTCTTAATAAGTGGAAGGATATTAGAGGCGGGGTTTTTTGTTTTTTTTAATTCATGAGAATTTTCCTTTTGAAATCCTTAGAACAACCTGTAGGCTACCTAGTTAGTTTTACCTTGATAAATTAGTTTAGCAAGATGTCTGTGTCTCTCACCACTTGACTACCTGAAATAAGATAAACCAAATGATAGTGACGGGTTTGCTAAGGGTTGGACATTGTGCCTTTTGCTGACAGGAGGAGGATGCTGAAGAGTGAATGAAGCCCCTCTCCAAACCGTGTTGCTTCTGGAGCTATCCCGGCTGCCCCTGCTGCTGCCAGGGAGCCAAGAACCCAAACTCAAGGACTGTTTATAAATCTAAAACCTGAAGCTACATTTCACCAAATAGGCATTTAAAAAAAAAAAAAAAGAACAGCCTAAGACATCTCATCTGTATCCTTTATTGGTCTCTGCCTCTCTTTTTCTGAAATATATATATAGATTTGCAGTTAGCCATCAAATCTTCAGCTCTGTTTCCAGGTCTTCTTCCAATATACAACATTTTTTTTGCATTTAAGCATCCTCGGTAGAAAACTCATTATTCTCTCTCCATGATATTCTACCTTTTTCTGGAGAGTCTTGTCTGGCTCACTATGTTCAGAGAGGGGCAGGAGAAACAGCTTGAGCAAGAATTGCAGCATCAAAGATGTACAGCATTTGCAAAGAATAAAATTGTGGGTAATGAAACTCTGGTTAAAAAAGCATGATTGTACATGCTGATCACATGTGAATACTGCATGTCAATATATTAAAGGCATTTGTATCGTCTCAATTACTTTGCTCAACCTGAATGACCTCCGGTGTAAAGTGTTCACCATGTTACATCCAAACAGATACCATATTAAAAGAACATTAAGGTTGCAAAATGAAGCACTCAAATGAGGCAATACCAGAACTGAGGTTACTGTGCAATCTTCATTCATGCACCCTGTGCATATGCATTATGATGCAATCTTTAATTATATGAACCCATACAAGAATTGTCTCCACAGGCCCCTGCCATGAGCTCCAATCCTCTGTGGGTCTCAAGAATATATGAAAGGGACATGAACAAACTTTTAAAATGGCTTTGCCTTTAAAGGAGAAAGACATGGGAAACTGTCCCTTTTCCCTTGCAGGCTGGCAGAGTTCCAGCCTGCAAGGGGCTGCTTGCCCCCCACACACCCATGCCCTGCCCCATCATGGGGCTGTGGCCTGCGGCAGGGGACAGTGGGTCAGGAGTGAGGAGCACTGGGTCAGGATTGGCTAATGTTTACAAATGGGTCCTGGTACAAAACAGGTTGAGACCCGCTGCTTTAGAGCACATGGTCCCTGGAAGGAGATTTACGTGGATAGTTCCCAGTCGCTACAGCCTAGGATGGCACATGCTCAGTAAGACGAAATATTCAAAGAATCTGGCTGTCAAACTCTAACATGTCTCTACTGTGCACAAGTGAAATGAAATTTCCAGTCACAGTAACTAGGCCAGATTTGTATGGATTTACAGAGAAATGATGCATGTCCAAAACTGTAACCCCTGCCCTTCCTTGCCAAATTCCAAGCAAAGCGTGGAAGCCCCAGAGCTTCTGAATTAAACGTTTCTAAGAATTTCACGTTGATAAGCCATGCATTTATTTCCCTTAACCTCATTCTCAGAAATGGCTGAACCACTTTTAGCTAAAATTGTTTTGTTCTTTGATTGCTCCCTTTATTTGTTTTTCAGTACAGAAGGTGCATTCTAGTCATTTCCTTACCTGTGGGTAGTGTTATTCAAAGAATACTCACTCGAACTGAAACCTCAGGTTCCCAGCAGGAGCCACCCTGCTTGACCTCAGTCAATCCTGGAAATCTTTTAAATAAAACTCACATTTTTCAAAGTGAGCAAAGCTGTCTCTGTGGAAAAACACGCACAGATCCTTTGGGGCTAGCTGGTGAAATGCATGTGTCTCATCAGAGCTTCGATTATTGTACTCACAGCGTTTATCAACAGAAAGCATTACAATCATCATTACTTCACATGTCTATTTTTTCTGTCAAATTATGCGTGCCAGTTCCATTTTTGCACAGAATGTCATCTACATCAATGTGGAGGGACCACTGTATAAGGGGACAGTAAAGAAGGCTGGTTCACATTCATCTTATATTTTGAAGCTAATGTGTGCATCACGGAATAAGCAATGTATAGGCCCTTTGTTCTGAAGGGTCATATCCTAACTATCACTTACAAGCCCCAAATAAATGTGTCTCCAGCTATAAAAATGTACTTAAAATGAACGTACTGCAATGTTATTTACAAGTCATTCCCTGTCTGTATATTCTTTTTCACATACTAAAGTCTTTAAAATTGAGGAAGATAGAGAATGTTATATTTGAGATACTGTCAGTCACAGAAATTTTGGACTTTGAGACCCATGGATCTTGGACATCAAAACCTTCAGAAGATATCAATTTTTGACAGGTTGTTTCTCATAATTTTTCCATTTGGCTTCCTGAATCACTATGAAGATGGTAGCGGCAATGCAGGTTGACCCAGCACATTGTCAGATCTGCCTGGACAGCTGTGGCTTTCAACAATGAGTGGCATTGTTAGGTCCATTTTAAAGCAAGTGCTTAAAGTTAATGTGATTATGCAAATGTTGTCCTAACTACCATGGCTGCCTTATACCCTTTACAAATGAATGCATTGTCACTTTTCATTATGTGCTTGCAGTCCCAGTGGTTTAGTAATATCATCATATCTCTTAGAAATGGGCAATGTAAAGGCCATTCACCATTGGCATTGTCTTTCCAGAAGCAACCCAACCTTGACCCATAAACCATGGATTTTTGGGCCGAATCCTCCTTGCCTTATTCACATGATCGCTTCCATTGACTTCACTGAAATTACTTGAATAAGGCAGACAGGAATTAGGTTTGGCTATGACTATGAAGTTAAATCCAGTCTACAGACTTACATGTTTGAGGAAGAACTGAGACTTTAAAACCCTGGGTGGCCGGTCAAATCTCTGTCAGTCTAGAGATAGATGTTTTTATTCAAAGTCATATGCAAAGCAAGTGTTTGAAAATGACCCCATATTTATTGTGGGGAAAGCGAATCGGGTAGAAAACTTCAGCTTTTGATTAGTGTTTCTGGATGTTTTAATAGTAGTTTTTAATTATTAATAAATAATAGTGATTTTAACTATGAGGCTACCTAATCACAAATGCGGAAATTTACAAAAATCAAGATCTGTATGTCTTGAAAGGTGGCAGATTTCAGATGACTTGTCTGTAAAATCATAGAAATCATAGCAATCAAATAGAAGTAGGGCTGGGAGGGAACTCTTTAGGTCATCTAGTCCAACCCCCTATCTGAGGCAGGGTCATCCCTATCCAAACCATCCTATACAAATCCATACTCTAACCTCTTCGTAAAACTACTGTCAACCTTACACAACACAAAACATAAAACACTAACCTGCCACAGGTAAAACAGAGGGCCCATGACAGCCCATGTTCTGCTTCTATAAAAGTTGTTAATAGAGATCCCAGGGAGAGGGGCACACACGCTACTACAGAGGAAGGCAATGCCCCCCACAGTCCATACCAATCTGACCATGGGGTAAAATTGCTTTCTGACCCCAAACTGGCTGGTCGGTCTGACCCTGGAGCAAAAGAGGAAGACTTTCTAGCCAGGGACCTTTGGCTTAAGTCTTATCAGGAGCACTGGCACGCCCCAGTCAAAACCAGCAGCCTTGACTGTAGCCAATGCCTGATGCCTCTGAGGAAGACTTGAAAAAACAAAACCAAACTTGACATGTAGCAGAAAGGTTGGCCAGTACGGGGGGCTGGGGAACAGAGAGGGAGGACAGGATTTCCTCCCACCCCATATGTCAATCAGCAAAGGCCAGAAGCATGGAAAATGCCCAAAGAAAAACAGAGGCATAGCTATGCTTATATCAAAATGATAAAAGTGATTTTAATGTCCTTATTGGTTTGTCTTCATGATAAACAGTGACATACAGTTTTAATTCTTATCACAAAAATGTTCCCATCTTTGTTATTATCTTACTTCTTCTTTGTGCACAGGTATGGGTCAGATCATTTTTACCTTTTATTTCCTTCCTCCCTTGGGACTAGGGTCTCCCTGATTTAAGTACACTAGGTGCAGTTAGAGACAGGCCAAACCCAATAGTCATAGGTGTCGACTTTTATTTTTGCTGGGGGGAGGGCTAAGATGATGGACATGTGGAAAGTTTACACATTTCAGGTGACAGCCCTCTTACTGAAGTGGGGCCAGGGCCCTTCAGCCCCCAAGTATTTGACACCTCTGCCACTAGTGATGAGTTCTGCTCTCCTCAGCAGAGCTTCAACACCTTTACAGTGTGGTTCTCTGTAAAAAAAAAAAATCAAAGGGCCATCATTACCCTCAGGGACATGTCAGTATGTCCTCTAGGATGGCTGGAAAAGTCTCTCCTAAGAACAGGAATTTCTAAATCTTTAAGAGTGACATTCAAGAGCTCATAGCCCATGACAGCCCTGAGGCAGGAGGAGGTGTAGTTAGTGACCCATATGTTACAACACATTATGTAATTCTCTACTATAATATTTCTTATATCAACCTCATCCCTATCATATCTGAATGACTCTGCACTACTAGGTATGTCAGGCCTGTGCCCATCAGTGTGCACAGTTAAGAGAACTCCTTTTTCTTCTTGTCTAGATCTTCCTCATTCCTGAGCCATTTCTGATCCATGTTTTGTATACACTGGCTCTCAAATAGGGAATACCTAAATAGGTTGTTGTCCTGTCCCATGTGAGCTGCTCTCATTGTAGGTGTTTATATTCCATGTCTTGAGTTGGGCCTTCAGGCAGTCCTTAAGCACTACCAAGATCTACCTTGGGTTCATTTACTGGAGGCTATTTTGCCACGGAGAAGCTTCTTTGGTAAGCAGTCACCTACCCTCCTCAGTACGTAGCCAGATGATCACAGAGGCATTTTGATGACTGGGCCATAAATGCAGGTCACTGCTGCTTGTTGGAGAACACTATATTTAGCCTAAGTCGGAATATGTTGAAATCAACTTCTCTTTCCTTCCATATGTTTCTATTTCCCCAGGGATTTGGGTCCTAAGTAAATAACCCTGATACAATAAGATGGCACTTCGAGCATGGTGACACTCTGACACCATTAAAAAACACAAGAGTTATCTGAACCTTTGAAGAGTGAAGACAGACCAATGTTTAAAGCCTCTTCATGTGAAAATATAACAGTTTAAACAAAGCTGATTTCAGGAACTGGAAATCTTTTGAACAGTTCTGGATATTAGAGAGGAAGCCAAAGGAGCTTCTGTCATCCTGACAGTTAGGGAGGCAAACCAAGGTATCCCTTTAAATTAGTATTCCAGCATTCAAGCTCTCATATAAAAAAGCTGGTTGTTCCATTGATCTGATGCCAAAGTGGAAGGTAGTAGGTATTTTTTGGATGACAGATAGACAGCATACCAAACCTCAGAAGTGACAGCTTAACAATGGAGGGGGGACTCTGGCATGTTATTTTATGTGGGTATGCTGTTTTATGATGCCTGTGGCAAAAGCGTAAGGCAGGTGTGTCAGTCTCATTCCTTTCTCATCACACTGTTCTTAAGATCTGAATGTTAAGATGATGCCACTTTGGTACAATGCACGCTGTGAAAAGCTAACCTAGAAAGAGGTGTTCTGAGTGCTGAGATATATAGGGCATATAATCTTCAACTCTGTGGGAGTTTTTCACAAAGTGAGTTACAAGAGGAGTTGTGACAGAGTACATAGAGGCCTATCAGAGGTTGGGAAAGAAAGGGCTAATCAAATCCATTTGGTTGGCGTGAGCTGGAGGTACGCTTTCCCTGCACACCCTGTCTGGCATGTCAGCACTCAGGTTACTCCTCCCAATTTAGCGAGCCCAAGTGACAGCAGCCACACTGTGAAATACAACTCAAGCTTCTGCTCAAACAGCAGTGCTGTATTCACTTACGTGTCACATGAAGACTTTTGCAGATAAATCCCATGGTCCTTTGTGCATGCAGAACCACCCCATGAATTCTTCCTCAGTGGAAAACCTTGTGTCCTTCCTGGTGCACAGGAGTGAGGAGGGCCCTGTGGAAAGGAAGAGGAGGAGTGGGAGTGGTCAAGTGAGGCTAGCTTGTGTCCCGTGGCAGAAAAGCCGTATTAGCACTAGCCAAGTTGAGTTTCCGCCTGTTGAAGACAACGCCTCCATCTCACACTGCAGGGCTTTTCTGCATTAATGGGACAACACTCAAAGTACAACTTGAGTTAACTTCACAGGGAAGCCTTTGGGCATCAAGGTAACACAAGCTTTAGAAATATGGAGGTGAGGCAGAGAGGGAGAGGGGCAGGGAGAAGGAGAGGGAGAGAGATGCCTTTCTTGAGTTAAAGGATTTTCTGGCTAGTAGGGCTGGCCCAGCTGTGGGGAATGAATTAACGTTCTCCAGTTCACAGTGTTAATTTGACTCAAAGCCCATTGATTTCAATGTGGTTTTTCATCGACCCCAATGAGCTTTGAGTCGGGCCCTATCAGAGGACCACCACAGGAACCAGGAGAAGGAAGGCGGCTGGAGCACAAAGAAGAAATGAAGGAAGAAAATCTTGCTCTTCTTTATTACTTGGCTGAAAGAAAATATATTTTAGATTTGGGCATGGCTGAAGCAAACCAAGGCTAAGCCTTTCTTTGACTGAGATAACTTTACTGCATCTGTTTGGCTTTTAACTATCTTCTCATGCAATAAAGCTGACTACAGCGGTCTTGAAACTCCTCTGAAGAGAGAGAGAGTTTAGCCTATTTTGCACTGTACGTAGGTTACACCATACCCTAGGTCAGGGAGACTCAACCAATATTCGTTGCTGGTTGGTTGCTGCCCTGTCAGTTATACCAGTTTGTGTCACTGTTCAATACCAACAGATTTACTGAGACAGTGGGAAAACTCTGTTTGATCATATTCTAACCGTATTCATTTGTGGCCATGCTACAGTATTCAGAGGCTATGGTTAAAATTGCAAAAGAGGCACTTCCTTTCCCCCTCTTTATCGTTGGTATGGATCCCAAAGCACTTCACAAATTTTACAGAGACTGAACCATACACACAGTAGGGAGGGCGAATTGTTGGTTTGATGATACAAGATCCAACTCCTAGACATGGAGAAAGCTATAAAAACTTTAATGTTCATGTAATGCAGACAGGAGGCTAGTTGTGAAGGTGACATTTGAAAGACCTGACACAGGTTCCTCCCAAATCTGCTAACTAGTATTGTAGATATTATATCCATCTGGGAAGGTGGAGCCAAAACTTTTCAGGTCTGAACCTGCTGTAGTAGAAGAGAGAGGTGTTGCAAACCTCTGACTTATGTCGCTAAGCCATTTAGAAAACTCTTCTAGATGTGTGTGTGTGCACATGCGCATGTGCCCATGCATGTTTGCATATGTGTGTGCATCATCCAAAGAGAAAAAGCTGCAGCACCACATGATCTAAGTATCCTGTATTCAGATACTTGCTATGAAGAATTCACCAAAAGCTCTTAGACTCCAGGATTTCATTCAAACACCCTGTAGAGCTGTCCTGAACAACAAATAGTTTGGTAAAGAATATAAACTGATCAGAACCAATTTATACAGGGATAAAAGGTATAAAATAAACTGTTAACACTGAACTGCATCACCTATCCTGTTCTTGTGCATGCTTCACTTAGGAATGGAATTTGGTCCTGAATGATGCATCCTCTCTCTTTTATACTCAAGGGCCAGCCAGTCAACCAGAGGAAATGCCATAGATGAGCTCATGCTGGCACCAAGGCTGCAGTGAAATCTACTGTGACGCCCAAGTCAAGTTCAAAGGAAAGAGGAAAACAAAACAACTGCGATGAGTTAGGAATGACCAATTCAACTGGAATTAAGACATTAGTCCTAGTGACTGAAAGACTTGGCCAGAGTGCCTCTCTTTGGCTGCGTCACCAAACTTCTACCTCCTACTTGCATTAATTTTGAACAATATTTGGTCTATCCACAGGCATCAAAAGAGAGCCTAACAGGATGCAAAATAGCATTTAAAAATTATGATACAAGCTCTCTTTATCTCATAATTGGTGGTGATTTGTTTCCCATTGTTACTTCCCTCCCCCGCTTTTTATTGGAAGCAGGCTGGTGCATCCTATGAACTAAATCCTCTTCTCTTTCCTAATGCACTCCCTATATGGAGAACAGTTTAGAAACAGAATTTAGCTTGGCAGAAGTAGGAAGGACAGGGTAGTAACAGGTGGAAATGCTGCCTTCGCAACCTTGTGAAACACTCCTTGCGTAAGTGTGGCAGCCACTTGCTTCCCTGGGCAATGCCTGAAAGTGGCCAGGTTTCTCATACAAACGAATGAGAGAAATTTAAGATTTATATATATATATATATATAGGTTATATCTTTACTCCAGCATTTGTGGAGCACATCTTGTTGGGTGGTCGGCATGTGCTCTGTGTCACCCTCTGCCTTATCTACAGACGATGTTGCATGGGTGCATGCAACGCTCAAGCTGTAGTGATTCCTGCCGGTAGCTTCCAAGTCCATCCCCAGTTTACTCGCTGTGGTGGCTTCACATAGTCGGGGTTCGTCCAGGCTTTGAACCTCAAAGACCTCTTGTACAGGACATGCATTAATCTGGAACAATCTGCTGAGGAAAGTTAGCAAACTGTATCATACTGTCTGGGAAACTACTTGCTCTGTTTGCTTTCATTGTTTCGCTGTTCCTTTATCCCTTTTTAAAAAATAAAAAAAATGAGTGGCACGTGCTGAGACAACAGTTCAAATTCTTCACAGAATTTAAAAGACGTCCAGAATAGACACTGAGGGCAAACTCTGCTCTCAGATTAAAATTAAAATGCAGAATAACTTGGCTGAACCTCAGTGAGCCAAAAGCTCTTTTCACTGACACCACTGACGTTGGGTGGGATTACTCGAGATTTAAACCTGGGTAAATTCATTTTTGTGTTCAGGACTAGTGTAAACCCAATGATGTATTGCCAAGACCTCTTACACCCTAATGATAGGGCTTAGACGGGACCTAACAAAGGCCTGAGACTTACACTGGCCCCCTGCAAAGGTGTCTGTCTCCCCCACCTTGACTGGAACTTGGCCCAGCTGAGCTGGTTGTGTGAGGAAGATGAGCAGGATTTTGCAAAGCCCGTACAGCAAAAATTGGAAGGAAAAATAAATACTCAAATATACGGACTGCAGCTTTTGAACAAAGCCTCTTAGATCCACATATCTGCTCTATGCAAATCAGGCTTAATCTATTGGGTGCTTTGCATTCTCAATAAAAAGAGTGAAAAGGAGGAAGAAAAAAAGAATTTTCCTGCATATTAGCTGCAAGTGGCACCATAAATAAGAAACTTATTTAAATGGTTTTGCATGTGAAGTTAGAGCATTTAAGAGTTTGCATAAAGAAGCTGGTTCTACTGCTGACAATGCTCAGGGCAAACCTCCAGATTCCCCGTGGGCACCTGAGTCCTTTCCAGCCAGTTACATAATGCTTTTTCTAAAACCAGCAATGCTTTGCAGGCAGTCTGTGCTGCAGCACTGAAGAGCATGCTTCACACAAGTGAGAGAGCTCTTGTAAGCTTGCTGCTTCTTCTTTTTTTTTTTTTCAGCTATAACACATTGCTTAAGCCATGGCCTACCACAAACAAAGCACTTTCCCTTTTTCCAAGTTGCATACGATGAAATCCTGCAGGCCTCTAACATCTTGCATAAGAATTTTTTATGACCCAGACCTGCAACCTTTACTCACATAAGTGCTCCCACAAACTTCCTGTTTGCAGTAATCCTTAGAGAGCACCCAGGTTCTACTGCAATAAGCACCTTCCAGCTATTTAAGGTTTTGATTCTCATGGCAGAAAATAAGCTGCAAAAAATTCCCTTCTGCAGATGAGAGGTGCTGGGCTCATATAAGTAGCCCTTAAGTGCCCCTTCACAAGGACCTGAAGGGTATGTCCTAGGCCAGCGTTTCTCAACCTGTGGATCGCGACCCAAAAGTGGGTCGTAAGAATATATAACAGGGTTGCAAACTTTAAAAATGGATCAACAAACTTTAAAAATCGATTCTCCTTTAACATGGAAAACTGTGGCTTTTCTCTTGCAGGCTGGCAAAGTTCTAGCCTGCGAGGGGATGCTTGGGAGCCCCCTACCCTCCTGCCCCCTCCCCACCCCAAATTGGATGGGGGGTAGCAGGAGTGAGGGGCACTGAGTTGAGACTGACCATTGATATTTACAAATGGGTCCTGATACAAAAAAGGTTGAGAATTACTGGCCTAGATAAGCAGGCAGTATAACCATCCTGCACTGCAGCTCATAAGCACCTGGGGAAGACTGTTCAGATGCCTGCACCTCCTGGGACAGCTCCTGGTTGCACTACAAACCAAAAGCATCCAAGGACACAACCAGGGTGTAAAACCACATCTGTCCTTTCCTCTCCCTGTTGCGCCTGTGGAGATGCTGTGCACAAACTGGGGCGAGATGCTCGGTTGCACCTCTGAGAAGCAGAGCCCAGGGGGCTTTCTGTGGGGAAAAGTCTAGGCTGGTCCATGGACTTGAGACCTCCATGTGTAGTCCTATTATCTGCAGCCCTCCCTGGCACCTGTCAGGCTGTTTCCAACCCATGAGGGGATACTTGTGCCCCAGATCTGTGTGCAGCAAGGGGGCAGGTTTGTGCTGTGGGCTCAGGCTCCCACTCTGCTGCCCTGACGACATGTCCCCTGCATGCGTGGCAGCAACGGGGGCAGTTGCATGGGGTTGTGCCCCTCACTGCAGCCCTGCGATTAGGGGACATGTTGCCAGGGCTGCTCGAAGCTCGCAATAGCAAGCAGCTTTCGTGCGTGGCCCCGCTCTGCCCTACTGCGACTGGTTGCACGCGCTGGGCTGCAGAGATCCTGGGGGAGGGCAGCAGGGCAGAAGCCCCAGCCCATAGTAGGCAGCCCACACCTGCCCCAAAGATCTGGGGGCAGGGTTCCCCAATGCCACCTGGGAGGGCACACAGCAGCAGGGAATCTCTTCTCTCCCGTACCCCCTGGACAAGCCGCCCACAGCCCACTCCCGCTCCTGGCTGGGGTCCTGTGGCTGTGCCTTTAGGCCCCAGGCCCCAAGCTCCATGCACCGCCCAGCTGGGCAGCAGTCCCAGCCCCAGACCTGCCCAACTCCCTCCCTCCCTCCCTATGAAGACTTCAATCCCCTCCCTGCCTCCCCCTCACAACTTCCATGCAGGAGCTGCTCTCCAGGTTGCCTGGCGGTCATGTATATGTACATGGCTCCCCCTGCCTGACCACCCTCCTCCCGCTCCTGCTCCCTTCAGTCCCTTGCAGGCTGCAATGCTGCCAGCCTACAGAGAGCTTGCTGCACAACTGCAAACTCTGGGTTTCTCCGCTAAAATGAGAAATCTGCATTTTCCTCCAGTAAAGAGGGAAATCCGTGTTTTACTCCATTTTCCCATATGGAACAGAAAACCCGGATCCCTGGTCATGCCTGTTCAGAGTGCCTGCACCAGGAAAATCCTTGTCCAGATGAACAAGGAGAGCCTAGGGATGCCTTATACCACCGCAGCCTTCTATCAAGAGGATGAAAAGGACTCGCTGGATCTCACCCCTGGTTCTTATACACCTACTTGGATTAAGCCTCTAGTTATACTGACTTCTCTCACAGTAGACCAAATTCAGCTGTCATGTACAGTTGTGTAACTTTGAAAAAACTCAATTTACTCACATTGCAGCCCCTGGTGTTCTGAAACAGCTGAAATAAGGGGACTCGCACACAATATTTTTAAATGACTAGTGGTGTTTATAAAATATCACACTGTCAGCTCCTAGCTAAATACATGGAGGCTGAGAGTCCTCAGCACTTTTTCTGGATTAGGACCTGTAAGTCTGAACACATATTCATTGTGCTGTGAAATCATGGGGCATTTTAAGTCAGATTTGGATCTCTAATTGCTGAGACATGTCAACAGTACACGTGACTATCCTGCTATGTAGTATGTACCAAAAGATGATGACTTACAAGAGCTTCTGGTGTGGTAGTCTCTGATAGAAGGATGAAAATAAGGGGTATGTGAAGGCAATATCTCAAAAGAACACCACCTTTTCCTAGAAGCTGCAACCAGCCCCTCGGTTATTGATATGCTCACGGATTTAAGGCCTGAATCTGCAATAGTCAATATCTGCAGCGGTCTGCTGGGTAACCTGAACTCTGATTATAGCTGTAAGAGTTGAGAGCTCAGAGTACCTACAAGCAGAAGTCCTTTAAGTCAAAACCAATCCATGATCATAGAATATAGTGTTACTGTAACAAAATCCTGATATTGTCATCATGGCTACAAATACATGTCATTTTTGTGGTGGGATCAGTTGTGCTGAGAGGTGTTGATTGATTGGCAAATGTTGTCCTGCAGGATTGGGACCCTGGTGCTCCCAGGGCTTCAGGGGATCAGTCCCAGGTGCCCGGCCCCTACCCAGGGATGTCCCGGGTAACCCCATGTGTTCCTCATTCTGCACTTATGGATGTGTGCCTAGTGTGAAACACGTGCCCTGGGTTCCTCTACAGGTGAATTCTTGAGATGTGTCTGCAAGTGTGGGGTGGGGAGTGCATGGGGTGTCCTAGGAAACTCCCCACTTGAGGCCAGGCACCTGGGGCTGCTATTCCACAGGACTGGGCCCTAAGAGCCCCTGCTAGAGGCAGCTGGAGAGTACAGTTAGCTGCTCTCACTCACACGCACTAAACAAGCAGGTGTCCACTGTAAAAAGGCAGCACAAACTATTACTCAAATCACGGAATCGCTATTTTTGGTGCAAAAAGGACCAGCGGTGTCTATTCACTCAGGTTTTGTGCCACCCTGAACATTTTTATGGAAGCACAAGTGTGATATCTGTTTGCAGCCTGGCATCAATGGAAAAAAATGCCACTATCCTGGTAATTGTTTAAAATACGATTGCTACAACATAAAACAAGAGCAAGTTCAGAAGACTGACCACATTTAAGTAAAAAAGAACACACTTTATTTATCTACAAGGCAGTACATTGTTGTATCAAAAATTAAGTGCAGATCAAGCTGCACCAAATGGTATTAAGGCAGCAAAGTCAAAATTTATTTAAAAAAAACCAAAACAAAACAGTGTTCTTGCCATAAAAGTTTGATATGGCAGTACATAGAGCCATCATTTCTAATATCCCCGATTCAGTACAAAAAACCCAAGTTAGGGAACAATTAGCAAAACATGGAACAAAAAAGACGACATGAACAAGACAGTGTTCTCCCAAACATATGAAGGTGCAACGCATGCTATTATAAACCAATGAGAAATATAACGCAACCAGACAAAAAATAAAACTCTCCCAGGAACAGTGTTCAAAGTATTGCTTATAAAAAGGAAAAAATGTAAATTATAACATTAAAAAGTCTGAAATGCTAGTGCATAGTCAATTAGCTAACATCAAAGTTTGTTTCCTCTCATATAAAGCTCTACTGCCCCTTTTACACTAGCAGCACGACTACATGCTAAGGTCCATAGCAGCAAAACACAGTATTCATTTGGCATTTACAAAATTAAATTACTGAATAAAAATATAATTTGTTCTCATAAATCTATGTTTCATACAGTAATAATTTTTAAAGCAAGCTAATAAAAAATCCCGCCCCTCCCCAAAATAAAACAGAAACACACAATGCATATAGGGTCTAAGACCACGAAAAAATGAAAGAGTACTTCAAAATAGTATGGTTATTTGAGCATTCAAAATCTCGATCGGTTTCCACCTTTGAACATGCTAGCGTTTGTAGTAATGCTTTTCACTGCAGTATTTCATACCAATGCATTTTATTCAGTGATTTAAAATAAAACTGAGTACCTGCTCTTTATAAAAACCCCACATATTTTATCACTGAAATAACAATACTGGTGTATCAGGTCGGCTTGATCTCAAAAAGTACAAAAATTATTTTCTAGCATAAGTCTGCATTTAAGATAATTAATAATTAATTGATTAAATTCAATACCTAATAATTTAGGCAAGTGTCATCTATGTAAAAAAAATCCTTTTAAGTTGGGTGAAATCCAACAAGAATATGCTCAGTGACTAAATGCACTTTGTGCTGCTCCCAACTGTTGTACCACAACAAAAATATGCTCTTCTCCCATTCATGAAAAGTTTTCATGCAGAGGAACGGTAAATTCCAAGTCAACTTGAAGTGTTTTGAAAACCATAATGCTTGTCTTGTGGACCCTTTTTACATCACCAGAGTCCGGGTTGTGAATGCATTCATGTATTTGCGTGCCTGATCAGTAAGGGTCATCTGATCCTCTATCTTCCCACAGGAGGCCGACTCCCAGCTACTGCTCAGATGCTAAATTTGAAAACAAGGAGACAGGTTAGAGTCTGATAAAACATTATTTATTAATCTGTGTCATGGTAGGCCCCATCACAGAGCTGGCCTCATTGCACTAGCTGTTCACCTGCTAGGAAACAGTCCCTGTATCAAAGAACTTAAATCAAAACAGAGAAGAGAGACAATGGAACGTTATACCTATTTTACAGACGGGGAGTGGAGGGAGTGAGAAATTCACTGGCTTGCTGAAAGTCATACAAGCACAGCCAGGAATGGAACTCAAATTTTGGACCCAGCCCAGCACGTCACCTGCAAGGCTATTCTCCTTGACAAGACCATATTCACAGAGTACCCTTCTCTTGCCTTTCCGGAAAAAGACAAAGAGAAGGTATTTTTCCTTTTGGCTCATATGCTCATACTGGTTAAAAGGTTGTAGCTAAATGTATAATACTACCACCAATACCTCCTCCGCCCCCAAATAAAAAACCCTGCTGAAGTTTTATTCTATAAGCATGGGTTCTCTGTGCCTCTGCACTCCTAAGCTCTTGATAGTCTGACTGCAGCTAATGGATAGCTCAGCATTCTCCAGCGTTTTTGCCTGCCTGCACCAATTAGCACATACCCAGTTGTATATCTCCATGTGCCAACAAAGGTGTGTGGGTAGGAAAGGGAACAGTCTCAGTAGCCACATACTAATCATCATTTAAGGCATTGTTTCTTGCCTGACTTGACAGAGGTTAGAGACACTATTTCGTAAAATGTTGCACAAAAATAAGCATATCTACCCTGAGGCCTATGCACTGTGTTAACTCATTACATATATAAAATGTTTCTCAGTCCCATAAAATGGAAAGAAAGTGAAATTTCTTGGAATTCATGCACATAAAACACATTAGTTTACTATGTAAATGCACAACAGTACCGCTGGGCAATGTCAGGCACTGCAAAGCCCCCTGTGTTCCAAAAACATGTACATTTCTTGATTCCAAACTTTGCTGAGAGAGGAACTACTGTGGTTGACAGGAGCAGCTGATCTTCTCATGCCTATAGATTTAGCTGCATAGCTAAGTCTGTAGAAACCAGCCTGAACCCTCCCTTGCTTGAACATGGATCCCCTGGTGCAGTTCAACTTCTGCACTGCTCAGTTACTTGGTCATTGTCAGTGCTACCTCCTGGGCTCTTGGTCAGAGCATGCAACATTTATGTTTCTTTTTCTGGTTGCCAAACATTTAGTAGGCACTGTAACTATTCTGTAATCTGAATTTATAAAGAATAACATCCTGACTGGGAACAAGTGTTATCTGATAAACGTTTATGTTGTCAAAAGCCAGGGACGGAGTAGAAAACCTGCAAGATTGATGTAAAGAGAATATTCCACAAGCATGTTCTAACCAGAGCCCTGTAGTAGCGGGCACTGTCCAGACACGGAGACAGACACATTCCCTGTGATGAAGGGCTTACACTCCAGAAGAGCCAAAAATGCACTTGACAGGGCAAAGGGACATCATACAAATATTGACCAGGGTGAGGGCAGACATCTTAGTTGTTTAAGACTTTTGCTTCTTCCTATTCAATTATATGTTGCCAGCTCCATGTGCTGAACTTGATGGTACAGTTTTTTCTGCACATAAAGCTCCCATTGGCTTCCAACAGGAGATCTGTGTCCAGTAGGAGCACACGGCTGGGTTAAAAATCATTAGTTACTGCAGTTACTTGGGGCAGGCAGCATCTGTGAAACAAAGAAACAAGCTATACACCTTTTTTACTAGCTCCACTATACTAAGACTTGTCATGTACCTTGCGGTATGGCTCCGCCTAGGTTCCATATCACAGCCAAAAGCCAGGTGTGACATACTTTTCACTTCACAGACATGCATACGACATGCCACAAAATGCTGCAACTTCCTCTTATGTTTTGGGTAAACAGCTTCCAGGATAACATTTTCAAAAGTAACTAAGTCACTCAGGAGCCTAAGTTCTACTGAGTTTCAGTTGGACTTTTATTACCCCCTTTCTTTTAAAATGTACTCTCAAAGAGCTCTATTAAACTCTGGGATAACCCCACTGATTTTACTACAGGGTCAAATCTGGCTTGGGGATCTTAGAAATAGTTGAATTGTACTCAGTCTGGTCATTGCTGAAGTCTGTTATTCTAAGGGTTAAAAATATGTGTCCATTTTCTTTATGACTCTCTGAAAGTTTCAATGTGCTAGGCTGGAAAAGTGGGTTCAGTTTTTGGTTTTTTTTAAATAGATTAAAACATATGGGAGCAAGATTCCATCTGTCACAAGCTGCCAATATTTTTAAATGGAACAAAAATCATGCAGGGAGCGTCCCAATTTCATAAATTATTCTTAAAGTGTTAGTATTTATATTATCTTTGTATTAACAGACATATGCTTTAAAAAGTATCATGCCATCTATTTATCTCAGCAGACTGCTACGTACAGTTATTTCACTTAAAGAAATTAAATAACACTTTCCTCGGAGGGGGCTTCATTTAAACTAGCGACAAGTGGGACATATCCAATAAAGTAGTAAGTCACTGCTCTCTTTAGGAGGCTAACTCTCTCCCATGCTATCATCAGGAGGGAGAATGGACCAGGCAAAGGGGACTACAGAGGAATTCAGTAGATCTGTAACATGCTTTAAGTTAAAGTGACTTATCTAAGGTCTGCTCTTTATACATAATGGAATATTTAGACTCCAGGGTCACATCCAGATGAGCGCAGCCGTATGGTATGTGGCACCACAAACACGTCTACAGCTGTACGTCACACAATTAAGTGTTCTCTGTGCTGCCTGTGCACGTGCTCCTCCGGGATTCTTTTCTGCAGGTTTTTTGACCCCTAAATATCCCTCCTGTCCGCAATTAGACTCTAGAGAAAGCCTAATACTCCAGTCCTGCTGAAGTTGGTGACTGTTTTGCCTGACTCAGGACCACAGAATTTGACCCAGATCATTGCAAGAGTACTAATGAAATATCATAGTGCAATATCTGTGCTATGATACACTGACCTTGCTTTAATAAAGAATTTTTAAGATTTTCAACTATTTCCCTCTTGAAATCCTTACTCTGAGCAAAAAGCTCCTAACAAACCACAAATGCCTGTGCTCTGCGAGCCTTGCTGCTCAATTCTGGAGGCATGTGTGAGAGTCATCTGAATTTGAGAAACCTTGCTTCCATTCTTGGCACAGATCACTAGGTCTCACAACCCAGGCATAGCATGTTTCTGGATCTGAATGCACATGTCTGTCCAAGAAGGCACTTAGTAAAAAAGGCAAAAGCAACTTGGAGGCTGAGAAGCACAATGGGTCTTTGCATGCCAGTAGAGCAGCAAGTGCTGATGAGCCTTAGTTATAAAAAATAATAAAATAACTCTGCTGTAGAAGGCAGAGCCTAGAATATATTTCATAAGAGGAAAAGGTGCAGGGGGATGGGGTTGAGCAGCAAGTTTGATGCATAAAGAAAAACAGTTTATGCCCAACACTAAATATACTTTTCTAGAAAACCCTTGTTATCTTCCTTGTTTCAGACTGCATTTTAAAAGGTCTGATCCTGCAAGTCCTTGCACAGACAAAACTCCTGTTGACATCAATGGGAGTTTTGCTGCACACAGGCTAAAGAATCTGGTCCATAATCAGGAGTTCACAGGGTCTGATCCAAACCCCTACTGATGCTGATGGGTGTGTTTTCCCTAAGTTTACCAGGCCTTGACTGTGCAGGAAGAGAATTTTGTCAGTCCCCTATTAACTATTGGTCTGTAGGTGCATTTCTGGTCTTTTGCAGGCAGATTTTGTTTCTCTAAATAAGAATCATGGAAAAAAACAACATACGTCCACTACGCTGAATTCCCATACAATTACAAAATCATGTTGCAATTCCAGCTATGTCACTCCCCTTGGTTAATTTTTTTCACATCAATAATCCTACTAGCACATCCTTCTGGCAACAAAATTATCTCACTTATCCTGTAACGTGCTTTCAACTGCCCCAGGCAAAAGTGAACTGTAAATAAACTGCCAAAGCTTTAACTGGGATATCCAGTTAAAGTACTTTAAAACCAAAAACTTGGACCCTCTAGACAGAAAAAGAAGAGTAGGGCAAAAGAATGCTGGGGAAAGGTGCTTTTTCACACAGCTGCTTTATAATGTGCTATATGTGTTATTTTAATAAGTCTCACCATTACTATAGTATGCCTACTTGGAACAGGTAGTAACAAATATCTCTGCAGTTATGTGACACAGAGCTACCACAATAATGGAAATGTAGTTAAAATCCTTGTGAAAAGGGCAGTATTAGAAAATAGATTTAAAACTCCCCAGGCCAGATTCTGATCTGTCAAGCTGGTAGAAATGACTGATGTTACTGTATCCTTGGGTGGGTACAATTAAAACAGAATTTGACCCCAGTTTTTGTGCCCTAAAAGGCAATACGTTTTACCTTCCTTATCACTTAAAAGAGTTACTTATGTTAACCTACACTGATTCTGTATAGCTGAGGTACACTACATGGCAGGAAAATGTGGGTAAAAGCAGAAATGCAGAGTTCTTTTTCTAAATTTTAACACCACAATGAATACCCCAACTGAATATATTCCAATACGTATCATTTGTAAGTTTATGGCTTCCTATTTCATAAGGCCTTTAAACCAAGGCCAGCACTTTCACCAGCTTCTTATCAGTTGCAAGGTAATAAAGATTAATGCAGAAGTCAAGTTACTGTAAACCAATTCTATTTCATTTGCTTATGGAAGAATCATAATAATGTATTTATTTGCCTATGCAGCAATAATAAAACAGCACTAAGCCTCTTCATTCTACTGGCTCTTACCAGGACACTGAGAAATTCTCTCCCTCACCTGGTTTTCTTCCAGGTGTTCGGAAAATATAGCCCACTCCTGTATACTAAGACAAAATAAAATGACAAGGCTCCTAAACTTTTATTATTATATTGATGATATCAGTGCTAGAAACTACACTAGGACCCAATTCTGAAGCCCTTACTCAGAAACATTCATTTTAAAACCAATGTTAAGAACAAATGAACTGATCTTGAAGGGTGATGAATGCTTGCAACTCCTACTGATTGGATGACTGGCACTCGCCAGGGTGTGTCCGTGAGGAAAGACTTAGATATTTTTATCCCTGCAGCTGACAGTCTTTCAGTTCAGGATGTGAACAGAATGCCGCAGTTTGCTGACCCTCCTGCAGTCACCTGCCTATGCCCTTCTTACGTCTGTCCCTACATGCTGCATGAGAGCAAACACGGCTGCCCAGGACATTGTCATTTCTGATGTATTGTGTTCTGTTGCCTTGAGAGACAAATCAAGAGACTGATTGCCCCCCCACTTTTGACCACATTTTTTCTTCTCTAGGGTGTGCAAAGCACAGGTCCTGTGCATTAGTCACAAAATGAAGGGAGGCAGTTACACAGCTGAAGAAAAACAGCATGGCAACTTCTCCCTACCTCCACACATTTTTCAGTCCCACTGGAGTAAGGATTTTCTTTCCTGCCCTCACTTTGGAAGGCCTAGGATCCTATTCCCCAAGGAAGCCATGAGAAAAGCCAGTAAAAGAAGCAGGCTCCTTGCAGACCTCTGCTGCAGGCAGTCCATGCTGCCTCAAAGGAGCAGATTTTGCTCTCTAACTGCAAAATAAATGTCTCAAAATGAAAAAGGGGAAAATTAAAGGTTGATGCAAAATCCAATGGCTCATAGGATAGGTTAACAAGTGAGCAGAATGAAAGCAAAAAATGTGTTTTTTAACTTAAACTCATTCTTTAAAGAAGATTAAGATTGTGACACAAGCCATTGAAAGTCAGGAAATTCAAACTGACGGGTGTCAGTCTGTGGTTAAAAAGAGGAAAGTGATGGGAGCTAAAGGCTTAAGAATGTGCTTTTTAACTTGCAGAGCTTGTATAGTTTGTAGTTTCCTTTTGTTATTTCTAAACACAGAACATATAAAAAGAAGTGTTTTTAAAAAAGGCTGCCATAACTTAGTGTGAGGGTAGGCAGGACTGGGAGGGTAATGTATGAATTAGCTAATTTGCTCTCCCTGGTATTGTATATGGTGTAACTATGCGTGTATTCTGTCATTTACTCAAAAGACTAGTAAGATGTATGACTATAACTGCTTTTTTGAAAGCATAACATTACATATGAAAGGCCAGATTCCATGGCCTTTATTTCAGGTAGTTATGCTCTACACAGGCAAATTCCCAGGGAGATAAATCATTTTGCCTGGCTAAGGTTTTCCCGATTCATCCCGAAGTGTTAGTCCCTGAAGTCTTGTCCCTGCCATTCTTCACCAGGCAACACTCCCTCTGCAGTCAAATGAAGCACTGTTTGAAAAGACAACAGTGAAAAGACTCTGGCAAGTGTTTGGGCTCCATAAAGAGGAGTGAAAGGTACCCCAAGGCAGAGGCACAGGGTTGGCAAGAGCCCCTTCTGTACCTTCTTCTCCAGAGCATAAGCAGTGGGGGGGAGGGGCACAAGTCTCCTGAGATTTCTGTGCTGATAGTAGGGTGCGGGGCTGCAGCCCAGCCAGAGTCATAGTCCGACAGCAGTGGGGGCAGTGGCAGCAGCACAGAGTTGTTCCCCCACACTTGCCCCCACACCGTCAACACTTACTCATAGTCTATGCTCCAGAGTACCCAGGTCCACAGACCCTTCACGCTGGTTATGCAGGGCAGAGAGCCCCTTCTTTGGTCTCCCCCCAAGCTATTCTTCTGCACTAGACTCTGTTGACTTGGCACAAGCTGTTTCTGAAGCATGCTGTGGATGCTCAGCTGGCAGAATCCCACCCCACCTTACCTGAAGATTAGTTTGTGGTGGTGGTCATGGTGGGAGGGTGTTATGCTGTCCCCCCACACCAGTGCTGAATTGCACCCTTTAGAATATGGTCTGTATTATTTATAGAAGCAGCAGAAATTATAATTAGTTCTAAAACATTTTTTATCTCAGCAGAAAATACCTTATGGAGTTGCTCTTAATATTCCTTACTTTACAGAGCTGTAGCTTTCTTCTTTAGAGTTTACTAACTCAGCAGTACAGAAAGTGACTAGACTATTTCATGAGATAATTGCTAACCAAAATGTCATTTTTTCTAAAGCAACTATAATGTGAATTATGAAAATGCTGAGAAAAAAGTTGTGTGCTGGTAAAGCTTGCTGCTTGCATAAATATAAAATGAGAAAAACTTTTTTTTTAATCTGATTTTTAAAATGTACTCCTGGACTAAAACTCTGTGCCCATGGCATTTTTAGTCTTAGTGAATGAAAATTACCTTGGACTGATTTAGAACTTACGCCTCCTTTCCCCCACCACACCACATTCACATCCACATGGCTTTAAAGACTGGTGATGATAAGGCACCTTGTAATCCTTTCTTGAACTCAAGTCAGTGGGAATTTTGCCTCAATAAGAAGCATTGGATCAAACCCAAAATATTAACAGCATCTAAACAAACACACCTGGATTAAATTTCATCCAGATCAGCTCTATGGGCCAAATCCTGTTCTTATTTAAATAGGTGGATTTGGTTGTTTATGTTTGTGCATAAAGACTTAGGAAGTAAAAATTCTAAACACTTTCTACTGCTTTACAACTGTGAGACATAATCTACTATTATTGCACTGCTATGTCCTATTGCTGCAGATGAAATAAAAACAGTATAGGGAGTAACTGGGAGCAAAATTGGGCCAAATTCAATACAACCTTAGTGTAAATCCACTAAAATCAACTGAGTTATGGGATGACTCTGTTTCCTTGTTCTTTACCTATACCTCATTAATACTAATTTGGACAAACCACTGGTCAATATGTGGTGCTGCAATGCTACCAAATATCATCGCTTCACCTCTGGGAAAACCTAGATGTGCTAATGACAGGTAAGCATTTCAGCCTTTAGAACCCTTCATTAATATTGACATAGTGCCTGATTGGACTGTCTGGTCATCAGTTTGGAGATTAAAACAATTTAACATCTGAACAACTGTTCCAATATGCTGCAGGCCACCCTCCCAATGCTCTGGTGGCTGCAGTAGACTGGGAAAGTCCCTAACCTGCTGCTGCTGCCCACGGCTTTAAATGAGTTGTGTTGTCTGGTGGGGCTTGCTGCCACCTCCTCAACCCGCTGTCAAAGGCCCCATGGAGTGGCTCCCAGCAGCAGGGCCTGTGAGCAGCCTCGGACTCCCTAAGCTGCTCCAGGCAGGCAGCTGTGGCCCCTCTCTCATGGTGGGGTGAAGTAAGGCACATTCTCAAGAATATTTAGGAATATAACTCACTGGTTTCAATGTGAGTTAGGTGCCTAAATACCTCCGAGGATGTGAACTTAAGACATTCTGGAAAAGCTAAAATCTTAAAATTCAATGTATTTTTCCAATGACGCGTAACGGATTTAAGTGGATAACTTCTATGAATGCAAAGTGGTCATCTCTGCATTTGACTAGAGTCCCCTGATAATTTTCTGACTGAATGCTGTTCTATTAAAAATACCTTTTCTTTGAAACTGAAACTTTATGCCGAAAAAAATTTTAAAACATTTTAATAAGGCCAATATATTCCAATTTCAACTTTTTCTGAATATAAATTCCAATTCTGCTGTTATAAAAGAAGTTTTTGTTTTGAAATTTATTCTGTACTACGAAAAATAGATCTTACAAAGCTGTACTGAAGTAAAATATTTGATTTAGAACTTTTTAAATTCTTTGCTTTCAATTTAATTCAGAATGAAAAGGTTTAAAATGGTGGAATTTCTTGTGAAACAGAAATTCCAGTTCCCACAAAGTTCTGCTTCTGATATAAAGATATTACTAATATTTGAAATGTAGAAACTGAGGCAGTTTTTGAGATCTTAATGTACTGCTTTTTAAAGGATGCTTCCAGATCATAAATCCAGGGCAGATTTTGCTGAATAAATAATCTATATTGCTATTAATACAAATCCAAGGGTAGACTGGTTAATTACCACAGTACTCCCTTCTGTGGATTTTCTTTCTTTTGGATTGTAAATACTAATAATACTTGCATTATTCTGTAGGGAACTGTTCAGCCTGTGTATAAAAACTATTTAAAATCAAAGAGCAATTACCTGCAATGGATTACCCAATGGCCTATTTCTAGGTACTGCAAACTGTCTGTGAAGGCTGCTGTCCTCTTCTGACACTGGCATCTTTAAAATGGAACTAGTAAGAAGATTCTGCACCAAAAAAAGAAAGGGAATATTTAGGGAGTTTTCATAGCATAAACATATTTTCAAGAGAGACTCAACCCAACTACCCTACTGGATACTCCAAGGGATTGGAACATAGGAAGTCTGGAAGCAAGGTTAGTCCCTCTAGTACAGACCACTATTATACAATGCAGAAAACAACTTAAGCAAATGTTTTGCTTTGGCTTTGCTTGGGCCCAAGGTAGAGACTCTTCCTTTTAAGAATTCCAACTCTGATCTGAGAGACTATTATATGGAGGTTAAGATCTCTCCTAAATATATGGAAAAGACAATACATAGTTCCAAATGCATGCAACTCTCTCTGCCTTCCACAGGAGTCACAAAGGTCAAGTTAGGAGCATGAATTAGGAATCTAATAAGGGTCTTTGCCCTTACAGTATCTTTTTCTTGTCTCTAAAGTACATAAACACAGGATACCACACACATAATGGAATAAATGCTCTCTCCTGAAAATGTTCAAAAATTCTTTCTCTTGTATTTGAGAACATGTAAGGATGAAACAAAAAGAGGGTTCTATGGTTTGAACCCTTATATGTACCGGAACATCCTCCATGGCAGATGTATGTGTGAAGAGCTGAGCATTCAGGTTTTCCCCTTCCCAGTGATTTGAGCAAAAGAAGCTTCCAGTTTTATCTGTTGGCGACTCTACCTGGAAGTATCAAAGGATATGTGTTAAAGACTTCATTATATATTAATGTAATGAGACCTCCTCAAAACACTGGAGATCCAAATCATTCCATGTAGCTTGGTTTCCACTGGGTTCTTCTATGTTTTCACAAACACTGAAAAAATCAGTTTAATGGGAAAGGAACTGGACAGTAACAGCAAGCTCTTTACTAAAGCTGGACTCAAGTGGGAAAAAAAAAAAGAGATGTAGCTCATGGACTGAAAGAAATTGCTATAAATTTCACAGCAAACACCATGGACTTAGATTGCCTCTGTATAACTTCTGTATCTCACCTCTTGTTTTATCTTCTTAAGCAGAGGGGGTCCATTTTCATGTAGGCCAGACACAATTCCAGATTCATCAGACTCCTGTTTGATAACATCTTGCAAGTCTTCTACAAGGTGAGTTGGTGTTTGAGGCTAAGGAAGAAACAGGTATAGGTTAAGCCCTAGGCAAGCCCCTTGCACTAATACCAAAGCAACTTTTATCTCCATTGCCTTCTTACCAGCATCTTTAAAGGCCCATATTTCATTTCTTGAGCTGCAAGTGCATTTTTGAATGGAGTAGGTGTTCTTGGAGAGCTCTCCAGTATTGACCTTTTGATGGCTGGAGTTCTGAAACTATAAAAAGAGGGAGAGAAAAACATTTCCATTGATTCTGTTTGAAAACCATTTTTAACATGAAAATTCTGCGTATTGTCAAAAAATTGACATTCATTAAATATTATACTGCAATGATATTCTGAGTTCACATTCAGCTATCTTACTTTTCTGGAGGAAGCACCTGTTCTAATAGTCTAATGTGGAACAACACTAAATTAAAAAAACTGGTGGATGCATCTATATGATTGTTCCCTACTAAGAAACTTGACACTGAAAAAGATCAGTACTTTCTGAACTAAAGAAAATCTGAATACATTAGCAAACAGGACAGCAACAGACATGAGAATATTCAGCATTTCATTCTGGCGTGGACTAACCTGAAAAAAAAATCCCTGTGTTCTGAAAATTCAATGTCAAGATTAAAAAAGGACTTACAGATTATTTTCTTTCTGAGTTTTAAAAGCCTGGTCTCTGTGAAGTGGTGTTGTAACAGTCAGCTTATGACCACAAACTGGAGTGGAAGTTAATGTAGGATTGTCCAGGTCCAAGTTTTCATGATTGGTTGAGGTGTTTAAGAACTGCAGGTGTGACAAAACAAAAGCAATATAAACACCAAGATGAAGAAATTGATTTCTAAGCCTGAACTAAATTGATTTTTATTTGCTGAACTAAATAAGGCTGGGGGAGAGGAGGAATCTTTTTAGGTATTAACCCCCCCCAAAATTCTCAAGCACTATAATATACTTGTATATCTGGAGTGTCTGATTATGTGGTAAAAGTATTATCTCCCTAGAAGTTTTATTAGAGAATTATGAATTAAAAAAGGAAAAGGTTCAGCATTTCATGTGCTGGAACTATAAGCCAAATTACTTTCCATTCCAAAAAAAGCTTTTTCTACCCTTTATAAAGCCAAGTGCTAAAAGCCTCACTTTATTTTTTAATCAAATTAATTGTAGTTTTCTTTAATAGAAGTTTGCCTAAGCAAGGACAGAAGCCTAACAAGTAAAGGCTTCAGGAGCTGGCTAAAAAAAATGGTGGGTAAATTTGTCAAAGTTTTAAATAAGACAATGAGGCATACATTTAATTTAATAAACTGAGGAAACTGAGCTCCTTCATCATCATCATCTCTGTGAAAACAGAGGGACTTAATGACCTAATATGCCATTTTTATCTCTAATTCTATTATTTTATTTATGAATTTGGAGGTGTCATCTCTTCTGTTAGAGATTTGTCCAAATATGTCTTACTTGTAGAAGATTAAAAATATACATAGGCAAAAATATAGCATAACAAAATATGTCTTTACTTCAGTAAATAAGTTATGCTCAAATAGAGTTAATTAAAAATGTATCAGGGTACCTTTAAACACATAAAATGTCTTTTCTAACCCTTCATGAAAAATTGCCTTTTTGACAGTAAGGACCATCAAATAGCCAAACCAAACTATAACAAAAGCAATCCGCAAACCAAAAACAAAGCGTAGCTAATGTTACAGCTGTGAGACAAAGCAACAAATGACAGGAAATTCAAAGTGGAGACCAAGATGATTTCAATGTGCATATTTTCTTTTCATCCTTGTCCTACCCACTGTAGTGCCTTGAGTTAAGAATGAAGCTACCATTTGAATTTTCTGTTTGTTGTTAGTTTGTTTCACAATCTGAGTTTTATTTAAATACAATTTGGAATTTTCTGGGTCAGTGAATCATACTGTAAGTGGACAGAGATGGAAAGTATTACAATGAACAGATATGTTAAACTCTGGTAGGTATTAAAAGCAAGAGCAAAGCACGCAGTCATCTTCCCCTACAAAACCACGAAGAATTAAAGAAACAATAGAGAAAAAGAAAATCAACAGTTAGCTTGCTGATAATCTAAACTCAGTGGTGAAGACTATCAGCAGTAAGAAGATTCAAACATGGAGTGAAATCAACAAGTGCAACAGTATTTAGTCATTTGTTCCAAAGGATTAGTTTCTAAATTGTTAACTCTGGTGACTTTTGAGAATTAGTAACATCTGTGCAGAAGTCTTGATCTACCTGTGAGGGAGAGAAGGGTAGACTTTTGACAGGGGAGCGCTTAGGTGTTGAACTGCTGACGTCAGCAAGTATGAAGGAGCTACTGTGGCCACTGGCTAAGTGGCTGGAATGCCCTCTCTTTTTGCGAAGAATGACCAGCGGAGTTGTGCTGCATTTTGAGGCAGATAAGGGCTTTGGTGAGTCAAGAGAGTCTTGACTCAATAAGAATTTGCTCAAGTTTGTGCTAGAGTGTCCTTCAGGTCTACACGCAATGGCCTCTCTTTGCTGAAGCTGTGCGACTTTGCCTGAGGGAGTTTTGCTAGGCGAAGTGTCTGCTTCTTCAAAGAATTCAAAACTGCTGAGATCACCCCATGATGAAGGATCCTGAAACAGTGTGGGAGGCACGGAACTATAAGACAGAGTATAGTGCCACCTCATGAAAATAAAGCACTATGATATGCCAGTAACCAAAGAAAAAAATGCTGTCCTTCCCAATAATTCAATTTGACCCTGTTTATTTGAGTAATATTACAAACAACTTAGTCATATTTTAATATATATATTGAATATATCAAGCTGTATATTATCCTAGAGTTGCTGGAAACTGAATTCCTGCAACTAGCAATGACTCAAGTGATGAGCTGCCAATATTATGTACATTGGTATGAAGACAACGCCTTTTGTTACGGAAAAATGTGTTCACCAAGCTAAGTTTAACTTTATTCTAAGCACCATGGTTGCTAAGTAAATGGTGAATGGGATGTAGTTGAATGGCTTAAGCTGTGCACCCTAGTTGCTATAAATCAAAATGATACCAACACACTTATTTCAGTGCAACACCTCTGTTTCAGCTGACAATACCAGATTACAGTGCACAAAGGCCAGTGTTAAGTGCAGTAAGCCTTTCACTGTTAAATTAAGATTACCAGTTCTTCAAACAAGCCATACGAGCTCCTTAAGCTTTGAGAAGAGGCAACTATGGACGCTACACCTCGCAGTGAGGAAGAATACCAGAAAAGCATACAGAAGCGTGCATAGCAACACATAGAACTACAGCCTTCTGACTCTTCAGTCTGGAATAAATATCATTTATACAATTAACCTGGTTGTCTTATCTCTGATTTTATTCTAAGAGGCAACACATGATATTTAGAGACTGTTTCAAACTGTTTTATTGTGCAGTTTGCTAAAAATTGCACCACCACCCGCACAGAAAGGGGGAAAAAATAAGCCCACATGTAAGAAATTAAACTGTGCCTTGCAGCTTGATATCTAGGCAACCATATGTTGGTATTTTAAAACCAAATTTCAGATCTTGCAATCATGTTATTCAGAAAACACAACTAAATACAGGAGCTCTGTTAATATTTCTCCCTGAACAGATACCAGTTTACCTGAGATGGCAATTCTACTTACGGAGTCTACAAACTGAAGTGCTTCTGCAAATTCTAAGATATTCTTAACATTATCCAGGATGTTGCTCTGGTGAACGATCATGCACCTTGCACTTTCTTCAGGTAAGCAACCATGATCCACTGGTGGAGATGGAGTACAGTGGTGATGTTCCCCCAAACAGGAAACAGGTGCATTGTCACCACTAGTTCTGGTATTGTCAGCAATTGTGGTGCTGTGCCAGCCTGGGTAGTTTGATGTGTGGTTCTGTGTCTAAGGGAAGAAGAAAAAAAAAAAAGAAAAGGAGGGGTGGGGGGGAAAAGGCAGAAGGAACTTAGCAATGAAATTGCACAAGGTGTCAGATGCCGCTGGAGGAAAGATAAAAGTAATTGCATCATCTAAAAACTTAGGCCTATGAAACAATTGTCAAGATGTTTCCTTTCATCAGCGCAAGACTTTGTTTTAAGTAATATTTATATTTGTTATCTTAAAATGTATTTAGTTCAAGTAACAAGTATTATGAACATGTGTATTGTATTTTCAATTCATTCATATTACATTATTCCAAAAAATCTGTCGTCTGCAAGTATTTTGCTGTGAGAAGCAAGAATCGGCAGGAATTCCCTACTTAACACTCAGCTCTATGAGAGGCTAAAGGGTTTAAGAGTTAGAGTTGCTTTTGTTTGCACATCTCTTTTCTTCTTCTGTCCCTGTCTAACACTACAGCTTACACCAATGCAATGAAGAGGCTGTCAAATCAACGTGGTTAGGAAAGCAGAAGAGCAAATTAACAGAAGTTTCTTTCCAGTGTGATCATGCAACAGAAGAAATTGCAAAACATTAACTAAAGTTAAAAGTGGCCAAACTAACACATCATGCACACAGTTGTTTTATTATTAATTTTAAAATGACTTATAAAAGTATTTGCTGGCTATCACTTATCTTCTAGGATGATTTGAGGTTTTTTTGCTTTGGCTATATTATTATATAGCTGCTCTTCTATTTTACTACCTGTACACAGCAAAATGTGAAAATTCAGTAATAGCCAGCACTGGTTTCATGCATGCAGCTATAAAGGATCTAACATTATTCAAAGAGAAGTAAAACAAATTGTAAACACATGCACTGAGTTTACAAAGTATGCCGTATGCAGCTGAAGTAAGGAATACAGCAGAGAGGAAAATTCTAATGAACAGGCACTACATTTTCAATATATGAACCATTGCACACTGTCAGAAATGCAGAACCTCAGAAATTTAAGGTTTGTTAGCATTTTACTGTGTTTGCTTAAATGGTACCAAGAGCTCGTGGTATTATAAGACAACACAGAGCCCAATCTTGCTTTCATTGGCTTTGCAAAAGTAAAAATACCTGCAAATAAATACCAGAATGTATAAATAAATGTGCAGAACAAATATATATTAAGTATGTGCTATGTTTCATCCTCTTAAAATGGAAATATAGAGCCTTGATTAGTGTCAGAGGTAGAGGGGGAGTAAAAGATAAAAAGACAAGCACTGGGGTAAAGCTGCTATCCCTCCATCCAAGCACACAGTGACAATCTTACTGGTAATGCCTGCTGCCCTTTCAGTTCATTCTCAGTCGACATTAGTAGCAACTCTAATTCCTTTATTCGTTTTTCTTTCTCAGGGTCTTCATCATTATAGTGTCTCTGCAATTAAGAGTTAAGGGAAAAGAAAAGATAAAGGTCTGATTGGATGTTGCAACTAAAATGCTTATGGCTTGCCATCCTGTGGTATAACAGCCAAATTAGCCTCAGAGATGAAACACATCAATTGTGTTTTCCACTGTAAAAATCCCTACTGAATTTCACTGAAGTGGAGAAAATGAAAGCTGTCACACTAGATGTCAGTGAATATGTTCCAATTTACCTCAGAAGCACTGATTATTGATTATTAGCTGTTTTAGAACTCCCTCCCCTTTCCCATTATCTTCATGACTTAAGGATAGAAGTTTATGTTTTAACTTGCACATTAAAGGTTTTTTAAAAATGATTGTTAAATTATCTACCTGAATAGCTGCAGCAGCTGGCTGAGGGACATTGACAATATTTACATGAAGTGCTACTGGATATGGGATCTGGCCAGGGACCTACGCCAAAAAAACCAAAAGACACTCAGAATTATTCATTCTATTACATTTGCTATCCTACAACATCTATTTGGGTTAAGTGGAAGCATCTTACATTGAATATTTACAATTTATGGAGCTAAAACCACTTGTCTAACTTACAAGAAAATCGAGGGGTTTTTAACAATGCAACACTTAAGCATTAAAGAGAAGAAATTCTAAATGTGAAACATGTAGCACATAGGGCAGAACTTAGTTCAAAGACAGGGTTATTACGTTTTTCTAAACTGAAGTGTAAATGTCAAGGACACACTTTCTTGTAATCTAGCATCCCATAATGTAGCTGGGTTTAGGATAGCAATCATCTTCATGTTAGTAATTAGTAATTACTCAACTCTGTAGTAACCCAGAACCAGAACAATCAGTGTGACCCGTGGCAGCTTAACATCTGAAAGGCTGCAGAATAGGGTCCAAAGTAAGCTGCATCTCAACAAGTGCAGCACTCCCCACTGTAAAAAAAGTTACTTACTGTTATTTTTAATGGGTTAGTTTGCTTTAAAAATTAAAATGTTAGGAATGCTGTATCACAAGGATCACTGTAGTATAGTGTCCCACCACAGCACAACACCTGCTTAACTTTAAGTCAATGGACTTCTCATATGCTTGAACTGCCTGAGGGTCTAACACATTTACTGCCTCTCTTTCACCCTCACACCCCCACAAAACTACACCATTTTTTCTCTCCTTATCATTTCACAGACCGATAAATGGATCTTAGATCTACATATTCAACAAAAGGTTTTCAGCAGCTTACATTTTGTGGTTCAGAGATGTGGTAATAGGAATAGTCATTGTTAAGTGGGGGCTGGGTGGCTGCTGAGAGCTGTCCAGAAGGTGGAGTGTGAGTAAAGCCCATTAAGTGATTGCTTTTCTGAAAGTTTGTGGCTACTGAGGACTGATTGGCTTTAGAAGACTCCTGAAGATAACCTTCCTGTTCGACTTTTCTGCGCATCGTAGAATTCCAGTGGTTCTTGATAGCGTTATCAGTTCTACACAGAAATACATGGATATAAAGAGTTGTATAAACAAGACCTTTCAATTCAGATTAAAGTTAATTGACAGAAAACTGCTATTAGTGTAGAACTCAGTTAGTCCTCAATGGATTTCTGTGACAATTTAATGGTCTTCTCTTCCCACCTTCCCTCTGCCTATGGTTAGTAGGCCCAGACTTTTAATAGTCTCAGTGCCAAAATACAGATCATTGCTCTGATTTTCTCATGTGATTGCACCTTACGAAATTTTTATGATGGGAAAGTATGAAAAAAGACAAATAGACCGCTATTCTTCCTAGGGGTTTTAGACCCATTTCTTACCCTTCTATTTTATATCCTACTGTGAGAAAATAACTATTTCAGCTACCCCACATTCCTGTTACAGGAAGCAACAGGCTTGTGGGCAAAACTCCCTTTCTGAGCTACTGTGTGCAGTGAATATGTCACCAAACTTGAAGCATTAAAACTCCAGTGGAATTCGAATGCACTGAATTGCTGCAAAGTGAGTGTAGGAACCAGCTGTGAAAAGGTTAATTCCAAGCTAGCACTCTAATTGGCAGTCTAGGCAATGCTAGTGTTATATCATGTAGTCTTTAAGGAGGAAAGGGGAGTTTAATTTCATTTTCGGAAAAACTGTTCTGAGTATTCAAATAGTGTAGATTAAGTGAAAAACCATCTGAATTGGGTATTATTAAACTTGGGTTGTGTGGTATGTTCAAATACAACTAACCAAAAGCTTTCTTTCCATCATGAAATTCATCATTACTTATATTGTCTGTAGTATAGGCAAGACTGTAAAACTTGCCAAATAACAAACCTAACTGTTGTTCTCTCCATGCAAAAGAGGGTTGATACTTAACAGGGCACAATAACATTACACTAAAAGCCTGAAGAGATTTTACCAACTATTGTTACAATTACAACCTATGATTAATATAGCAAAAAATACTGAAGAAAAAACATGTTGTTTTTACTTTGTGCATTTGGTAGCCCTTTGTTTGGTCACTTACACTGTTGTCCTTGCACAGTAGGGTCCTCAGCACATACAGCACCAGTCCTCAGCACTTACAAATAAGCCCCAATGAAAGCAGTGGGGCTGCTCATCTGCATTGTGAGGCATACGTGCATAAGTGTTATTTGGACTGGAACTACCATCAGTCAGTTCTTTCAACTCCGTACATGGATCATTCACATAGCAAAATTTTGTAGAGGACTCAGGGGCAAAGACTTAAGTATCTTTTCAGTCAATTTAAAAAAAAAAAAGTTGATTTTAAGCCAACTACATCCCCTAACTGAATGTAAATTTAACTTCACTTGGAGAACCTACCCCTGGGCTGTTAAATGAATGGCAGTTTTGCCAATTAAACACAAACCAGACTAAACCTATATTTGGGAAACCCTGGATGATTTAATGTGATTATTATTTTCTTATCCAGTAGTAAATACTTAAAAAAAAAATTATTTTTCTACTCAGACCTACATCCTGGTCTCATTTGGGCCAATGGCAAAAATACATATTGATGTCAGTGGCTCCAGGATTTCTCAGGTTCTGAGAATTTTGGTTTGTAATGTGCAGCTCTGTCAATCTGTTAAAAAGACATGGGAAACATACTCCCCAGACCTCCAGCCTTTTCTTCCCTACTTAAGGGCTACTACATGAAATTACCGTCCAGGCAGCAACTTTGCAATTTCTGCCCATCTGTTTCCCAGCCGCTTGTGTGCTTGGTAAATAATTCTATCTTCCTCTTCCGTCCATGAAGTTTTCTTTACTTCTGGATTCAAATGGTTGTGCCATCTCTCCCTGCACTGTTTTCCAATCCTTCCTTTCAAGTGTTTGGCAATTACAGACCAGCGCTTTGGCCCATATTTCTGCACAAGCTCTATTACCTTCAAAGAAGAAAAAAAAATTATGCATGTTTAGTATTATATAATGAATCAGTGCAATCATTCTGTGATGCTGCAATGTTTTCAGTGAAGTTTCTCAAAACCATTGTGCTAAATCTCCTGTGTCGGCACTGTTTTATATTTTCGTTACATATTTGCTCGAAAAGGAAAAAGCTTTGATACTAACAGGGGCATTTCTAGATTCCATTTAAATTTGCAGCGTTTAAACAATTAACTACTTAAGGTAGGGAAATTTTAAACTGTACCAGGAAACAATAAATTATTGCTAAGTACTACTATTACTGGGACCAGTTTTGCAGTCCTTGCTCATGCACAGTTGCCACAAAAATCATGAGAGTTGTGTCCCATCTAAAACAGCAGTATTGGTCCCATCGTTATATATTACGTGGACTGAAAGAAAAGGTAATTACCCGCTGATCCTCTTCTTTAGTCCATGGCCCTTTAATAAGTTCCGGATTTAGTACCTTCTGCCATCGGTGCTGGCACTGCACATCTGTCCGATTCTGATCATATGTAAAATACACAAATTAAATCATTCATTAAATAAGATGAACTCACTGTGATGTTCTTAAGTACATTTACCCCCACTCTGTTCCTCTAATGTAAAGACTGCTTAGATGCTAAAATTGAAATATTTTGCCCACCGAACTACTGCATAATTTCCTAGTTTCATTGTAATTATACAAACTTTACTATCCAACAGTTGTCATTCAAAAAAGTAACCCTTAGCTATAATGTCTGAACAACAGCAAAGAAATTAATTTTATAAACACCATTTATTGGGTGCGCCTATACATTCATTAATGCACTTTTGCTACTGCGCATTAAATTTAGTACCTCTGTGAGTTATTATAACTGCACATTAAGCTACTCAAATGCTCAGTAGAGACAGCACATGCTTTTTTAGTGATGCTTAATGCACAGTAGCCTAATTTTACTGCACATGAGTGTATTAGCACAGTTTTTGCTGTGACATTCTAATGCACAGTAAAATAGGCTAGTGCACGTTAAAGCACACATGTAGACTCACCCATTATTGCTTAAAGCTAAGCGTGCTAATTCCTCTGTGATGGAACTTTTTTGATTCATTGTTGTACCAATCATATGCTCTGCAACAAATTCCAAAAATGTCTGCTTACATTCCCCCAATCTCACTTTAGATGTGAAGTGGAAAACAAAAAAAAGACAGAGAAGATAAGATTGTCAGTAAAGCCCTCCATAGTATTAAAACTGAATTTCTTAAGTCTCCATTTGTGGAGGTTTTTGTACTTCTCAGGAAAATGTAGTTTTGAATTTCCCTTTCCCTTACTAGAAAGTGTGTGATAAGAAGTTGTCACTACAATTGTAAACAAACCAATGTCCACCTACAGGAAGGAAATTGGCAATAACTTTCCAGTCTTCTGTACCATTCTGCTCCACGAGTTTCTTTAATTTCTCATCCTAGATCATAAAGAAAACAGCATTACTGCTTCAGTCACTTAGTACTATAAAAGTAGTATGTACAGTTAAAAATGCTGAACGTAGCTGGATTTCTATTGATCCACTTCTTTCAATAGTGATAAGTTACTAATATCAAGGGGAATGTCTTCGGCCAGATTACGATTTTTGTCTTGACAAATATCTCTCCAGAATCAGAAGACTTTTTTCTTTATTACTGATAGGTTCCTAAATAGAGATAGAACACGTTTGCTTTGCAGTTCTGAACTATTCAAACGATAATAATTTGCATCTTTCCAGCCAAAGCAATTTAATTGTTATTTTTGTGCTGGAATTCTCAAGGAAGCCTAAGAGGGTGCCAAGCACTCAAATCATATTGGAATTCCGTGGAGTTGGGTGTCTAACTCCATTAGGCATCCTTGAAAATTCTCCTCTTAATTTTTAGATATTTCAGGGCAAGGCAGCTCTAATAATATATTCACAGCATAAGCACTTACAATGAATAGAAAGCAAGGCTTTTTATTTGGTCTTAATGTTAGGTGGACAAAGCCCCATTTACTTCAGTGGAGTTTTGCCCTATTATACCAGCATGGAATTCATTCCTGTATCTTTATTTGTAAGTCCAGTACCAGGGACTGCAATGAGAAGCAGCAGCCCACTGCACACATGGAGAAGGATGAAGATATTGTAACAGCAATATAAGCTTTTGAAAAGCCTTCATGAAGTGACCTGATGTTGTTTATATAACAGTATGAATTGTGGGTACTAAGAAAGTCAAAATATAATTCATATAACAGTATATTTCACACAAGGCTGAAGCAGTGTAAGTGACTGTGGAACATCCACCTGTCAGTGAACTTTATCACTGTAATTCACCAAATGATAAGACCAAAAGCACCACAACTAAATGTTATCAAAACATACTTATCCTTTGTCTTTGAAATCTTTAATGTCTGACTTTTGTGCTTAATAGATTTGCTTCTTCCAGCTTTTAATGATTACAACTTAGAATCACAACCATGTTATTAAAGCACCAACTTAAGATGGCCCATTTGTTTGGAGTAACTGGGCTGCAGAAGTCTGTCCCACATAGTTCTCTGCTGCTGTAAGACACTGAATGGACGTCATTTCTCTCTTAGCAACCATTTGCAAACAAAACGTGCCAGCAGTAACAATCAAACATTGCTACAGGTAACTTCAAAACTCCTTTGCCCACCTGCCTCATGCAGCAGTTTGAACACCTGTACTGCAGGTTTTGTTGGAGTCAAAAGACATCCATTTAGACATTTTATTACAAAAAGAAAAACAGAGAGAACCTCAAAGTTGCTGGTGTATCAAATTCTGCTCCCATACATAGATGGAGTGCCACTAAAGTCAGTGTGTAATGATGAAGTATGCATCTGAGAGATAAATTCAGCCCATTCCCTCTCTCTTTAATGAAAAAGTAGTAAGTGAATCTATATTTACCTCCTCCCGTGTCCATCTGGTTTTTCCTAAATGACGTTTTCCAGTCTTGGGAAGCAAGCCATCATAGTCATGATCAAACATTTCAACATCTTCTTCATCATCATCGCTACTATATATGCTAGAGAAAAAAACAGGAGGAGACACAGAGTGTAACATGAGGGCTTGAACTACTTAATTACAAAAAATATGAAAAACACAATAATCTTTACAAAGGTTAAAGAGATAAAAGTTTGAAAACTTGCACAACAAGATTTTGTTCTGCATTCTGTTGTTCTTCTATTCTGAACTGGTTCTGCTGTTTTCGGTATCCAAAGATACAAGCAAAAGGCTGGCAACCTTCTTATTACTGTACATGTTTAGACCTGCTCGCACTGTTAGATCAGTGGCAAATTACACACTTGGCAGCCGTTCAACCAATGAAAGTTTCAAATTAAAATACAATGTTTGGGACAATAAAGAGAACAAGAGGCTGAGTCCTTTACACAAGTGCATGCTCAAAACCTTTTAACTTGTGCCATACATTTTGAATAACGCTTAATGCTTTCACACATTTGATATAGTAATTGGGTATGTTCCAAATAATACCTTGTATATTTAATTAAAAGCCCATAAAAATAGCAAAACTACTCAAAATTATAGTTAGTAATAATTTAGGTGTTAGAAGACCAAACATATCAAAGGACATAAGTTTTCAAAACAAATTCTAAATTTTATAATACATTTTGTAATAAACTATAACATAAAATATGCTTACATTTCATGTTCACATACAGACAAAGCCGAAGACACGTATAAGATCTCCATAATAACCAACAGAAGAAGCAATCGCCCTTTTACTATTTTGCTAAACCTTACTGCATTTATAAATACCTCATAGTATTATAAATACCTCGTACTACTTCTGAAATACTCCAATACTCACCTAATTCATGACTAAGGGATTTCCCCAGAGGCTATCTAAGGGTGACAAGGAATCTACCACTGTTTTCACAAACAGTACTCTATCCAGCTAACTAAATTTAAAACTGAGTATTTTGCAACAGGAGTTGTCTTTCTGTTGGGTAATATTTTATTTCCAACGTTAAGATATAAACATCACTTTTGAAACTTTGACAAAGAGACAACATGTGCAGGGTTAGAAAAAAGACAATGCAGTGGTCTGTGACTAATGATGGTGATATATGAGCAAATTGTTTAAAAATTTTTTTTTTGATCAACATACAAGGATCAGGTACCCTTTCTACTGTTAACCTCGATTTTCAAGTGTCCTTTTTTCTTGCATTAAACTGAAGTTCAGTATATGAGTTTGCAGCCAAGATGCATGAAAGTATATTAAGTTAAAATGACATTAAGCCCTCAGCCCTGTCTTTTGGCATATGTTGCATATCAAGGAAAATCTGCTGTAAGAGGTGTATCAGATTCCACAGCAGTATGTAGGGCCTGTCTGAGAGCAAGCCCTAAGAGGGTGACTGACCAAACAAGTCCACTAACCCCAGGCTTAATTCACTACTGAGCCTCTAGGTATGATGGCAAAGTCCAACTCTACAGTGCACTGTATTTTGAGAGTTGTGGAACACTTGGACATAAACAGTGAACAAAGGTCTGATCCTGCAGCCCCAGAGAATGGTCCTTATTCACAGGACCAGTCAATCTCACAGGCTTCACTGGGACCTCTGGCTGCAGTCCAACCGTTCCAAACAGAACAGCGGTATCAGCTCCTTGGCTTTGTTTTTACTTAAAAGAAAGTTGGATTTTCTTCTCAAAGTGACACACGGGGCCAGCTGTTTAACTTGTCTGCTGTCAAAGGAAGTTTTGCAGCTCAATTTCCAAGTATAATTTTGAAAACTGGTTCCACTGAAAATTACACTTACTGACAGTACACCCAGCAGGGCAGAAACTGAGCTAGAAGAGCAATGACATACAGGTGAAATGAGTTGAATGCCCCGCTTGCCCCACAAAGTCCCTCACTCCCTATACAGGGCCTTACTGGGGCCTAGAAATAAGGATTTCACCGCTTATGAGGTGAAATCTGTGGCAGAAGAAGCAGCAGGGCCTAGGAATTGAGGCTGATCCATGGCTAGTCTAGGTTCTAGCTTTATTGAAGCATTTAAAATGATTCCCAGCAGATAATACCTTGCCCCAGGAGCCGGGCTGCTGCAAGAATGAAGAAAGCTTCACCTGACTGCCTGGCGAGTGCCGTTTACATGCTCCACAGCCAGGCTGCACTTTTGTTAAGGAAACCGAATTGTGCAATAAGACAAAAAAAAAAAGTAGGGGGGGAGGGGAGGGAAAGGTTGGAGAGGAAATGACTCGCTGCTGCTGATACTGTGATTGAAGAAACTGGATGCCAGGAGCAGTGCGGAGCCTGCTCGCTAGGACACACCTGGCTGCTAGCACCTTGCTGCACCCCTGCCCAGGGTGCTGTGCTGCCAGCAGGGGGAGGCACCAGCAAGTCCCCATGAGGGGAGCACTGGGATCCCATGCTGGGCATAGGCACCAGCTCCTTCTTCCATCCCCACCCCTGCACTCTGCTGTGCAAGCCTCCCTGCTCTTCCCAAAGATGGGAGGGTGTGTCTCTTTATAGCTGCCGGGAGTGTGTGTATGTGTATGTGGGGCTGGGGGTGTTTGTTTAGGCCTGGGGGAATCTCCGTGTGTATATGCAGTGTGTGTAGAGGCAGCGGGGGACCATGTGTATGTACAGTACGTGTGTGTGTGTAGAGGTGGGGTTGTGTGTGTGTGTGTGTGTATAGGTATAGTGTGTGGGTGTATGTAGGGCTAAGGAGAGTGTGTGTGTATATGTACAGTGTCTGTATGTAGGGCTGGGATGTGCATATGTGCAGTGCTTGTGTGTTTAGGGCTGGGTGTGTGTATGTATGTGCAGCATGTGGGTATGTGTAGGGCTGAGAGTAAAGTGTGTGTATGTGTGTTACAGTGCCTGTGTATAGGGCTGGGGGCTATGTTCAGCGTGTGCATGTGTTTAGGGCTGGGGCAGTGTGTGTGAGCGCATGTAGGGCTGTGTGTGTAGAGCCAGGGTAGTGTGGGGGGGGGGGGGGAGATGTGCATGCGTGTCCTGAGTGCAGGCCAGGCCGGGGTGGGGCGGGGTTTGCTGGTCAAAGAGGGGGATCCCCCAGCCACGTGTCGGCCCGGCGCGCGGAGGTCATTAGCGAACAGCCCCGCAGCGCCGCGCGCCCGCCCCCCCGCGCCCTGTCCCGGCAGCAGCCACGCGGCGCCCGCTCCCTCCAGCATGGCCCGGGCCCCGGCCCGCCCTCCCCTAGCACCCAGCTCCCTTCCTCTGCCCGGGGGGGGGGGGCGCGAGCGAGCTGCTGACAGCTCCTGCCCAGCCACCCCTGCACACACACATGCAGACATACACTTATACACCCCCCCGCATATAAACACACGCATACATGCATATACATGCAGACACACGCACATTTACCCAAGATATACATACACACATTCACACGCATATACATGCAGCGACACACTTATACACACACATGCAAACATATACATGTGCATATACACATGCAGAGACACACTTATACAAGCACATACATTCACACACTTACGTGCAGGGACATATACACATGCATTTACACACATATACACAAGCATATACATGCAGGCACACACACATACGTGCAGAGACACACACATATACACAAGCATATACATGTAGGCACACACACTTATACATACACACACATTTACCCGCATATACATGCAGTGACACACTTATACACACACATGCACTTATACACACACATATGTGTAGACACACACACATACACAAGCATATGCATGCAGGCACACACACATACACAAGCATATGCATGCAGGCACACACATATTCATGCAGAGACACACGTATACACGAGCATATACATGCAGGCACAGGCACTTATACTTATACACACCCCCAAACAAGCACATATACATGTACACACATATACACACACTCCCTCCCCCGCCTCCTGCCGCAGCCGGAGCTGGCCCGGCCCGCCCGGGCTCCACATGTGCAGAGCGACGCGTGCAGCGCTGCACAGACGCGGGGCAGCGCGACCCCCGAGCCAGCGGGGTGGGTGGGTGTGTGTGCGCGCTGGCGGTGCAATAATGCCAGCCCCAGTAAAGGGCTCTCTCTCCGCCCGGCCCCGGCTGTCACCCGCCCCCGCCGTCGGGAATGAATGAGCGGGCAACAGCGCAGCCCCAGCCGGCCCTTCCCTCTGTCCGCGCGGCCGAGCAACAAGTGCCCGCGGGAAGCGCGGAGCAGCTGGAGGCAGCAGCAGCAGCAGCAGTTCCCCGCGCGGGACGCGAGCCCGCCTCGCTGCCTCTCTTGGAAGGGGCCAGAGGCGCAGGGAGCCGCCAGCTCCGCCGGCCGACCTCGGGGGCACCGGGGCTCCTGGCAGCCGGCCCCTCGGAGCCTGCCCACGCCAGGCACACGCGCGCACGCGGAGTTTACCTGTACCTGGGTCTCCGGGCCATCCTGGGACTGGCCCACGGGGGAGGAAGAGGAGGAGAGCGGTGCTGCTGCAGGGCTCGGCTGTCCTCGCTGCTCCCCCCCCCCTCCAAAAAAAAAAAAAAAAAGAGGGGAAAAAGTGCCGTGCCGCGGGGCCGGAGCAGCCGGGAGCGGGAGGAGGAGGGAACAGGTTGCGAGGTGCAGAGCAACTCTGTAAACAGAGATGCCATCAAACAAAGGGCTTTTTTGGACACTCCCCCTCCCGCCAAATCTGGCGCCCCTTGCAATGCGCAGGCGCCTCTTGCGAGGGAGGTTGGTCCAGCCCCTGCCCCTGCCCCCGCCGCTGCTGCCGCCGCGGGGCTGCCTGCACAGCCCGCCCGCTCGTCCCGCGCCAGCCAGCGAGCTGCTCCGGCCCGGCCCGCCCTGGCGCTGCGCCTCCCAGCCCGCGCGGCCGCGGCGGTAGCGGGGGCGGGGGAGGCAGGCACAGGCGCCTTTTGCTCCACACTTCCCCCTCTGCGGGGCCCGTGAGCCCTGTACACACACACACACACACACACTGCATCCCTCCTTCCTTCACTTGTCCCGGTGACTCTTGTACACCCACATATACCCACAGAGTGCGTCCCCTTCCACCCCACATGTTCCAGTGCCTCCTGTACACGCATACACACACACACTGCCTTCCCTCACTTGTCCCAGGGAGTCTTGCACACACACACATCCCCTCCTTCCCTCACGTGTCCCAGTGACTCCTGTACACCCACACACACTGCAGCCCTTTTTTCACTTGCTCCAGTGAGTCCTATTTACACACACTCACACACCCCTCACTTTAGCTGCCCTTCTTTAAGAAGCCTCCCCGCGGGAAGCGTTTCCAACCAGACCTCCCCGGGCTCCTCATGGCTGGAAATGCCCTTCAGCCCCAGGGAGCAGCGAGGGAGAGGGGCCGGGGACAGCGTGGGATGGGTAGGAAGGAGCCCGCGCGCGTGCGTGCGTGCGTGTGTGTGTGTGTGCAAGACTCACTGAGACAAGTGAGGGAAGGGGGGGGGTGCTTCCTAGAGGCGGAGGGGATACGAGCCGCGCAGAGGGGCGCCCGCCTGCCCTGTGCACTGGTGCTTGTACAGGGGCAGTCCCGAGGCGGCTCGGTGGGGGGTGCCCGCGGCTGTGCTCTGTGTGTGCATGTGTTTCATTCAATGAGAGGAGGAAACACTCACAGCCCGCCCCCCCTCCCCCAAAGCGCACCTGTTTGGTGGCTCCTTTTATTCGCTCCGTTTCATATCCCAAGAAGTAGTCCCCCCCTTTCCCCTTCCGCTCAAAACAGCCCTGAGCGAGCGAAGCCCAACGCCCCGCCAAGGGCCGGGGGCACCGGGGCTGCGGCGGCAGTGCGGGGCTGGGAGGCAGCCTGATTCTCAGTGCAGTTCCGCTGGGGATTTTTACCATAGTTCCCCTTGCTGCCAGGACTTGAAGGGTGCTGCCGCTTTCGCCGCCTTAGGAGAGATGGTGGGTGTCCGATGAGCTCCAAAGAACACATTTTTTGATACAGGAATGAGTCATAATTTGAAAAATGGCGAAGCATGCAAAGTTCCCAGGCTACTCTGCTGTTCAGAGCTCTGATCCTTGTCACGTTAGAGCTACATTTCTCCTTTCCTCCAAGCCTCAGTTTATGAATGAACTCCCCTCTGCCTTCATTCCGGCAGAGGCAGACAATGGAGCCCAGCGCAGTGATGATCACTTTCAGTTTTGTGGCATCTGAAATGTCAGGTTATTTTCTAAACGACAAGCAGTCCCCCGGATCCAAGTGTTTAGACCTGCGCTTAAAAGTTTATGTACAGGCAAGTCACCAGGAAGGAGGATATTCAGCTTGAACCCACGCCAGAAAAAAAAAAAATTCTGGATGGTGGTGTTCCTCTCCAAATCAAACTGCACTTTCCAAAACTCACTAACTCTGTGGTCTGAGTTCCTAATGCTTTAGTAGGGCTTTTTTTATTTTTATTTTTTCCAGAAACAGAAATATTACTTTTCAGGTGAGGTGTGAATAAAAAAAAAGGGTAATCACTGGTAGCCCTAGCCATTTTGTAGATACTCTCATTGGAGCAGTGTACATGCTCTATACTAGAAATTGCAATGTTTTATGATTTTAGATGGGTCCATTTAATTCTGAATATATTTAAAAGTATCTATAATGACATATAGTACGTGCATCTGAGGGGTCAACCAGAGATATTCTGTAGCCTCTTTAAAAGCCAGAATCCATGGCAGGTGTCATTGGAAACTTACAGTCTCCACTGAGTCACCTTGGGGCAAAAGCACTTTGATATTTTGTACTTCTGTTTGCCATGTGTAAAATGGGTCCAATTTTATACTTCACAAGGTTGTGAGCTCTAATACATGCCCCCATACACACACATGTTTGTACATATATGTGCCTGCGTGCATACATGTGTGTATTTATTTGAAAAATCACAGTAAAATTCTCAGGAAGCAAGGAAAAGATAATAAAGCAGATTTAAACTCTAGAACGTGGAGGATTCATTCCAACTCCTGTCATCCAGCTTGACTCCAGGGGAAGTTATAATAATCATCCAAGAAGAACAAGAAAGACACGTCCTGGGAGTTGCTTTTGGTAAAGAAATCCTTTTAGGAATGAGGGAGGTGAGATGGGGAACAGGAAAGCAGTGATGATTATGTTCACATTCATGAAAGAAAATATCAAAGCCTCATTATTATACACAGTCAACACTGTTGTATGTTATAGGGAGAAAAAACTTTCTGATCTGGAGCAAAGCATCTGTTATTTATGCTGTTGTGTAGTTAGAACTTGGCAGTTCAAGAATCCATACTGCTAGCACTCCACAAGAATCAGACCTACAGCTGGAGAAGTGTGCTGCACTGTTGCTAATGGGGTAATGCTTATTTGTTTCTATTATATTTTTAGAGTCTAACCTAGTGGTCCCCACCCTTTGCAGACCTGGAGCACTGCCCTGCTAGGCTCGAGGTATCCCTCAGAAAATGCCAGTTTTTAATTTTCTCTTTTTAACTATGGCAAAAATAAATGAACATTTTTTCTGTTGCAAAGAACTCAGAAAGATCACAATAGGTCACAACTTTTTTAACACTATGGATCCTTATTTGAAACCTCAGGTTTATCTTGTGAATCAAGTTTGCATGCCTACCAGTGTGCAAACTTGTTGTGCCATACTGTGGAGTGCCACATGGCATGGCACTCCACAGTGTCCTGGTTGAGAATCACTGGTTTAACTCTGTGTCCCTTACACAAAAGGTCAGTGAGTGCTACCCAATTTATGCATGATTTGCAGAAATGGGGCCTAAGATAGGCCTTTAACCAAGATAAATATGAGATAAACATTAGGAACTGAATGGAAATGCTTATGTGAGTAAGAACTAGTCATCATGAATAAGCGCTACATAAGGTGAATAAGAATTGGGGGCCTAGTGAAATGCAATGTGTCTTGCCTATTGGTGGCAACTATATTCTTGTTACATACATGAAATGCCTCATAAAGTGTGTTTTCTGTATGTTCCTTCCTGCTGTTCTGAAAAATGTTTATCCTTTTTGAATATTTCAAGATGCATGAAGGGTGAACTCTAGCTGAAACAAACTCAACACATTCCCACTCTGTTCTGATGTAAGTTTCTTGAATTAAATTAATTGAATTTCATTGAGTGTTAAGTGAGGGGTATCCTGACTTAAATAAGAAGGATGATATTTATGCAAGCTTAATCTGATTTACATTTAGGAACAGACCTTTTTGTTAGGAATCTGAATAAATATACATTTCCTTTCAGACTTACAAATCAACTTGACTGTCTGTAATTACATGCGAGACTGTGAACCATGTCCCCCAAAAAAACTTTCATTTTGTAAAAAGCTAATTTAGAGGTCAATCATCTTCAAAGTCACATGTGTGCAACTCCCACTAAAATCAATGGGATATGCACATGCATATCACAGGGATGACTGCATTTTACTGTTTAAAATAAAATTGTTAAGTAAAATACAACATGCAGAACGTTTTCTTTTCTTGCACATATACAACTCAAGCCAACTCTAAATTTTAGGTGAATTTTATATATTGATGTAGATATGGCTTTTATATCTACATATCTACTGAAGGCACAAAGGAAAAAAAGATTATCTTTTTCTCATTTGAGGTGCTGGACTTGAAAATGTGTTCTGGATGTTTGGTAGCAAAATTTTCGTGTCATCCTCCAACTGTACTAATTAGTAATGCCTCTGCATCTGTCTATATTAATTGCATTAGCTAACAGTAACTATAGAAGGCACAACTACATATTCTAGTGTTCTTTTATTTACTTATGCAAATTATAATGAATAATTAAAAACAAATTATAAATACAGGATAGTGCATAGCAAATTAATAATGTGCTCCTCCCACCACCCCCAAAAAACTCAAAAACTAACAAAACTATGTAAAGAAAATATCAAAACTCATAGTTAATAATTAAATACAGAATATTTGCACAATAGGGCCATCCACAGTATTTCCTGCTGTGACTTACTATTGTGACTTGGGGTTCAGTCTTGCAATCCTTATACTCAGACAAAATGCCAGTTGACTGTAATGGGGATTTATCTTGGAAAAGAAAAATATGATTAGCTTCTGACATTAGGATCCTTTAAGGGCCTGGAGGTTGAATGCCTAACTTACTAAGGGCCCTTTGAAAATCCCAGACCTAATCCTTATTGCTTTTCCTCTTTTTTCTAGGAACTGTGAAGAAACACTGTCAACACAAAGCTACATTTTATAAATAAACACATTTCTTTACCTAACTTACTGATAGTATCTTGGGTTATCAAGACTGTTTTCTATTCTGGTAGTATAAGTGTAACTATTTCCTCCTCATTTACTATTTGAATTTCCCTCAGCTCGGACAATCAAACTCAGTGGGAGAACTTTTATAGATAGTTTCATTTTCAAGTTCTTGCTGCTGTAGTGTTTGAGTTTCAAAGACCACCAAGTAATGTTTATTAATTTAAAATAAAATGGTTTTATTGGACTTTCAATTGAAAACATTTCAAGTAACATATTATAAAAAACTTGGTAACATTTAAGTGGGAATCAAACTTTAACTAGGCTGCTTTCCTTTAATATAGACTCTGTCATAGAAAGTTTTGTGTGCCTCAGTAAAGGAGAAAGAATGGGTAAGCTATAAGACTGGGAATCAGGGAACATGGTTTTAACACTAGTTATGCAATAGCTTTCCTGTAAGCCAGAGGTAGGCAATTATTTTGGGCAGGGGGCCGCTTACTGAGTTTTAGAAAGCCATCGAGGGTCGCATGACAGGCAGCCCAGGGCAGATTAATATTAATTTTCTACATTTTTTTAGGGGTCCTGCAGGCTGGATATAGTGGCCTGGTGGGCCACATCTGGCCCCTGGGCTGCATTTTGCCCACCCCTCCTGTAAGCCAAGTCCTTTGGGGGATATCAATGCATTTTAGTCAGCTTCCAGTCTGCCTTATTTGTGGATACAACTTGCACCTGAAAAGCTGCACTTGCATTTTTCCTCCAATAAGAAGTGAGCTATGAGTGTAGTTTAAATGCTTGCACTGTTAACTCCCTGATTGGTACTTGCAGCCAGGATAGCTAGAGACATCACCACTCATATTTTTACTGGTAATGGAACTTCAGGGATGAATAGGTATATATAAATAGCAACACAACAGCCAGGACATCCTACTGAATATTTATGTTTTAATTAAATACTAACGGCCAAGGCAGATTCTAGAAATCATAGAAAGAATGCTGAGAGGTCCACTTAGTCCACTTTTTACCTTAAAGCAGGATCAGTAATACCTAAATAGTCATATTGGCTGTGTCCAGACAAGCAGGGATGTGTGTTTGCAGCAGCGCAAATAGCAGCAGCACAAATTTGTGCCTCCATGCATACCCCTCTACGTGCCCTTTGTTACAGGCTGTGCCCAGCTCCTTCTGGCTCCCAGTCAAGCTCCATGTGGGCTGTGGAGCAGGGGCCGGCTGGCTGCAGCACAAATGCCTCAGCACAGGACTAGCTGACAGACAGGCCCTGCGCTGTGGCACCCTGCACGCCAGCCATCTGGGGAGCAGCATGTGGAGACAGGGGAGCAGGCAGCTTAGGGCTGCTTGCTTCCCTGTCTCTGTGGTTGTCCCGGTATACACTATTTTCATGCACTTTGTGCTGCTTTTTTTCCTGGGGCTTTATTTTGCTACTGGAAATCCTGGTAGCAATTTTTGCCCCTGCACTGCAAATTAGCAGCGCTACTCATGGTTTAACATTCAACAGGTGTGGTTTGTGGTGCCACAAACGGCACCTACCTGCGTGTATGGATGCAGCCACAGCGTGCATCTGTACAATGAGGGTCATTGCAGAAAAGGGAAGGGAGGAAAGCAGCTATTTGCCGTGGTATCTTTCTTTTCCTGTGCCCCTGCAATAGGGCTGGAAATCTAACTGGCTACAGACACAGCAAGAAGCAAAGCTAGGGGAAATCTGCCCCAACCCTTCATAAAAATTTCTATTGCACTAAACAGATCCTCGGTCCACAATGAAGTAATCGGGCATATAGAAATTGCGGCCATGACCACACAAAGTCACCCAGTGATTGCAAAGTGCTAGACTCTTCATGCTTTGGAGTGCATCAGTGCATATTAGGGCTGCCTCTTGTGTGTGAGTGTTCAGGAAAGTAGGAACTCAGCATACCCCTTTGGCTCTCCTCTTTCACTGTGATCTAGCTGTGATAATATAAACCAAATATTTCTTCTGGTTTATGAATTATTTCTGTTCATGTAGATTTCTGTACACATTTTGTTGTAAGATGAGGATGAGTTTTGCTAAGCTGTCTGCCTGCAGTAGGTGATTTTACATCACCTGGCCCCTAGATGGTAGGGAGTGTGCTTACTTTTAAGTGGGAGGGAGGGGGATTGATGAGAGGAGTGGAAATATGACACATTCTACATAGTAACCTTCTCCCTTTATAAAGTTACTAGACATTTTTCAAGGCGTAACTACTCTTGATGCAAGTGACTCACTGGGCGCATCTACACATGCTATTAATGAGCTGCAATAAACTCTGGTGCGTATCATGCACAAGTTTATTGAACATGTGCCCAGGACTGCAGCATGTTGAGCTCAGGCAGAGCAGCCCTGGCTGGCAGGGGACCCTGGGGTTCAGCTTGCTGCCTGGGACATGCTCCTGCCCAGCTCAACGTGCTGCAGAGGGGCTGGATAGGGCATGAAGGTGCTTCAGTGTCACGGCTAGTCAGCAGGCAGCCACCGCACTGAAGCATCCTTATATCCCAGCCAGCCAGGTCAGCGTCTACACGTGAATTGCTGCACACAAACCATTTCTGCAGCAGGATAGTACTTTTATTTACAAGTACTAATCTGCTTCAGAGTTTATTAGTTTACTGTTTTCTAAAAGCGCCACATGTATAGATGCTAAGATGTTTACTGCACAGCTAATTAGGCAGCTCCAGTAAACATCTCATGTACAAGCTCCCACAATGTAGGAGGTGGGAGAGGAGAAGACCAGGTAGCTTTGCATGGTATAGAGTAAATCAGAGATGCAGGTGTATCCATTTTGCTTTTACCCTATAGAAAAGTGAATTTACTATGTAGTCAACAGATCATATGTCAGCACTCATCTTTAACCAGCTGGAAGTCAGCAAGATAAGAATTGCAAAATTGGGAGATTCAATTCTATTGAGATGCAAAATGTAATTTTTCATGGTGGCAGGGTCTTGGCAGAATATACAGGCTGTAGAGTTAACATTGAACCAGTCTAAGGGTAAAGGAAAATTAATAGAAACCAAAATGGCTTGTGCTACCAGAGGCAGAGCACTACAGGGTGCAACTGTATAATATCAGGTTGGAAGGAAAGGGGTATAAATTGGTAGAAATGATAATCCTGAAAGATAGAGCAAAACGAAAGCTCTACACTTTAGCACAGGTTCTTTTTTCTGCTAACCCCTCTTTGTGTATGGCTTGGAAGGGAAAGCAATGCCTGGGGCCTTCCAACTGCAAAAACAGAATACTATAGAAGCTGAACATGTGTTGTGCAAAGGCTGTTATTTCATTAGTTTTGAAACTACAGTATGTTTTGTTTCTGCAGAGTGCACTAGAGCCAAAATCAGCCCTGATGTAAATGGGACTAATTCTTTGGACATCAGCAGAATTGTCTCAGATTAAAAATGCTTGTATTTGACCCTTCCACTCTGCAAAGAAGGAACATTTATTGGAATGCCTAAACAATTGAACTGGATGGTACAGGGGACAAGCACCGAGCTAGTAATGAAGTTCAGTGCTTTCCAGTAGGAACAAATAAACTGTCAAACAAAATTGTATTTATTCTTTCAAAGGTGCCATTCAGAAAATAGGAAACCTCTTGTATATTCATTTTCATCCTTCTACCCTTTTGCACGGGACTGACGTCACATCCTTAAAGGTAATACAAAATTAGCAATATGAAGGGTTATTAAAGTTGCATGTTATAGGTCTACACAAGGCAATAGAGCCCCCTACCCCGGTCTAATCTTTTCATTTTATAGCCTGTTTTCTTTCCTTTATTCTGGTTCCTGGCAATGGGTGTATCTAAAGTAACTGTGGTATGTATTTATTTAAAACAAGGTACGATACAAAAAGTTAGACAAATTAGATTCATAATAGAAAACAGGACAGTTTAACACAGAGTAACTAATTTATTTTCTACAGTACTTTGTTTCCTAGTAATAATATGTCAAGAATAGTAGCATGCCTCTCTAAACAATAAAGCAAGACCTATTCCACAAGACAAAAGATTTGATCTGTCTACATGGTTTAGGGAGGGTGTGGTTATTATGTACGTCTGCTGGCAAGCGGAGTAGCTTTGTTCTGTGTAGTTACTCTCAAATTTTCCCTGATTAAAGTACACCTGTGCTCTGAGTTCAATATGGATATTGGTCCAGTTTTTTTCTCTTGTTTACACTGGTTTAAATGGAAAGAAATTCAGTTGATACAGTAGTATAATGATGGGTGGGTGAATGGGGCATGAGCCCTGGGTGCTGCCTAAGGGAAGATCACCAGAATGTAGCTGGAGTGGGGGCACACCTCACCCTCCCATCCTCCTCCTCTGCCTCCCCCCACCCTGCACCTTTCCTACAATGATTCCAACTCTAGTTCCAGCACTGTGGTGGGAGGGGGACAAAGTAGCATCTGGAGATTTGCTGTTGAGGGTAGAGATGTCACCTCCCTTTTTACTGCTGAAACTGGTTGGGGTTTGGGGTGGTTGTTTTTTTGCCGGGGGGTTTGTTTTGTCTTTTTGGCTGCTTGATGCACGTTAGTGACAAAAAATATGATGGCATCCCAGTCTCTGTGTCTGGACCACACACCACCCACCACCACCCAAGGTGCAGTTCTAGGCAGTCACGGCTCTTAGTTGTCATTTGAGTTACACTGGTGTAACTGAAAGTAGACTTTGATTGATAGGGGTTGGTTTTCCTCTCAGACCAATTTGTTTTTGTGTAGCTCTATTGACTTAGGTAACTTAAAGGGGCTGCTTTTGACTTACAAATGTTTAAATGAGACATCACTTGGCTCTGATATTTCACTGCATTACAGCTTGTGTAGTTATTTCTTTGGCAATCCCTCACAATCAAGGGTGATTGTCTTCCATGATCATCTTATCTGTGTGTCTGAAGATGGTTGATGAGGCCTGTTACGGATAGACAGACTACTGCAGCTCGGACATGTGTTTCCAAGTGAGGTGGGTGGCACTGGATTCTTGATTAGGTCCACAACACACTGTTTCTGCCGCTCCCGCTTTTCCATCTCCTGTTGTTGTCATGAGGTTTCAAAGTACTGAGATCCCTGCAGCAGACTCTTCCTCCATTTGGGATGGTCCTGGGCATTAGTCTTCCATTGATTTTGCATTTTTTTAAGTTTGCCTTGAGGATGTCCCTGACGTACCTTCTCTGCTCTCCTCTTGAGCATATGCCTTGGCCGAGCTTGGAGAATAAAACTTGCTTTGGGAATCTGTAGTCAGACATCCAGATGACATAGCCAGTCAGACATCCAGATGACATAGCCAGCCCAATGAAGTTTATGTTGGATGATCACTGCCTTAATATTCATAGTGTTTGTTTGCAGGAGGACACTAATGTTGGTGCGTCTGTCTTCCCACTAGATTTGGAGGATCTTCTGATCCTTGTCTTTTCATAAAGGTTTCTTTTTACAAATAACCCACCGTTAACTCAACCTTGTAAACCTGGGAGAGACAGTTACCAGCCCAGGCAGAAGATCTACTACTTATTGGGTGTGTCTATGCACTATATCGCTGTATGGCGTGCTACTTTAGCAATCACGTATGTCTACACATGATTGCCAACTACATTGCCATAGTGGCATGCTCCCCAAGTATAGCACACTGCTATGGCGACGTAGTGGCAAAATATAACCATGCACTGCCTTCACAGCACAGTAACAGTCTCTATTGCACCAAAAGGAAGTATGGGCACTGTAGCATGTGAGCCATAGAGCAACCTGTAGATGTACCTATTATTAACATGATTATTTTCAGAAGGTGGCATTTTACTTGCTTAAAAGAAAAGCAACTTTCTCTAGACATGTGGCTTAAGAGAATTTTTCAACATGGTAGCAACTCTCCCCTCTTTGCTCTATTTTTTTTCACTTTTATCCCATCGTTGTAGTAATCTTCTGTAGGCTGGATGGCAATGCTGCTGTTGCTGCTTGCTCTGATCTCAGACCCTGTGTCACTCCTTTCTGTATTAGTCAGTAGAAGGTGCCAAAAATGACAACAAATGTCATTCTTTTGGCCAGACCAGAATTTGTCACCTCCATCTTGCGCTTTGCAGTGCTCAGTCGCCATAGCTGTTCAGAAGTTTATCGAATGACACGTTCAACAAAATTATGATTGCACATTACAGCGTGACCTGTCCCTGTATTCCTTGGACACATAAGTATTTCCATTTAATTCAGTGCAACTATATATATACTGGTCTTTAGTTTTGAAAAAAATGTACTATTTCTATTAAAAGAGTAAAACCATTAAGATAATAAGAAAAAAAAAGACAGTGAATGTTTTAATAGTGTAAAACTAGGCATTATTTTATTACTGAGCATTAATGACAAAGACCTTTCTTTCTGATTGTAAATACTGCTTAAATAAAAAATTTAAATATTATATTTATCAACAAACTATATAATATGTATATGTATAATAATGTATAATATGTATATGTATAATAATATATCTGTATCCATATACGTTTCAGGATTTTTCAAAACTGGAAGTTCTTTGGGGGCCTATGAAAATATTTCTAGGGCTCTTTTATAAATATAAAAAGACAAAATTCAGAAAACTGTGGGTTGAAAGCAATTCAAACAGACAGACAGAAGACATCAAGTGAGGATTTCAAAAGATGTAAGTCCAGATATATGGGCACTTAACTCTTCATTTAGGTACCAAAAAACTGTGGAGAACTGGAGTAAATCAGCAGATGCAAATAAGAAGTAATACCAGTGAAGTCTTTCCTTTATGTAAAAGAAGAATTGTAGCTACTGCAAAAAAAAGATTATCTTTCAGTAAAAACTTATCTCTGTAGCTTTGTGGCCAGGCTGTCTGCTAATAACTGAAAGCAAATTGTGAAAATGAAAATAGATTTAAAGGACAGCTGTCAAAGTGGAATTTTCTGTGCTTTCCCTTACTTATGTCTTTAGTGAGGTATTGTTACTTAACTAGAAAATGATACTTAGGAAGGCTCCTTTGCAGATGTTCTTCTTAGGTACCTCAGAACCTTTCCATGTGGTCCTTACCACACTTCACAAAAACGTCCATCCATCAGCTCATGTATGCACATTTCCACTCCTTTCGTCATCTTCCTAACTAGTGACTGTACATTCTAAATTATGCTGATGTTTGCATTCTTATTATTTAATGTCTTATTATTTCTGGTGTTGTGCTTCCCATATGTTTCCGGGAGAGTCCATTTCTTTCTTTTCCTAGTCTTGTTTCTGCTTGCTCTATCCTAAACATACCAATTCATAATGAGGGCTGTGTATGTGCTTTTCCCCCCTAAGGCTCAATGTGGTTTTCTCTGAATCTCACTTTCTGTGAAAAGTAGGCCATCTACTGTTGCTTTCTAGTATGGATTTTAAATTTCACAGCAAATGGCCACAGTGCACACACACATTCCCAAAAGTCAGTATGTTCAAGGGCAGAATGCTTATACTATTTATAGGATTGTTGTTAATTTCAAAATATATCTTAATATATATAACTCCTCCATAAAACAGTGAAACCTTACCCATTTTTATGTGCTAAGCAGTTAATTTGGTTTATGCTCCATGCTGATGTATTTTATTCCTATTTTTACTGTATGTCAACTGTTAATTTCATGGGATCTGATGTTTGAAAAAGAGACACTCTTCAGATAGTTTTAATAAACTAAATGTCTTTCCAGGACAATATTGCATTGTCACATAAAAGGAAAAAAGCAAACCTTTGTTACAGTTGTCTAGCCAAGAACCAAGAGAAGATGCGTTAATGACAGTTTGCATCAGTTTAGCAGGGTTTCTTGGTTCTTTTTATTTAATTGTGGTTATGAACAGAAAAGTGACTTTAAAAATGGCATCTTGGTACTGCACAATATACTCTACATATGCCTTCTGAGTCATATCTGGATAATATATTGACAAAAACATGTTCTGGTGCTTATAGCACTGCACAACCAGTAGAACTGTGAAAAGAAAGCCGGATTCAGTTCTAACTCTTGCACCACCAACTGAGTCACCAGTGGGGTTCTGATTCCTGAATCGTTACTTTTGGTGATGATACAGAAGCTGACAAAGCACTACCAGGTTTCTAAATTTTGCCCTAGTGTGAGCTGGTTCTGCAGGAAGTTGTTTTGACTTCAACCTGATGTAGAACATGTTACTGGAAAATTATGAGATACAACATGAGATCCAGTATTGCCAACCCCACTGTGCCAAAAATTATGACACAAACTGTTAAAAAATCAAGAGATTGGCACATAAATCATGCGATGCTACTTTTGAAGTGTGTGTGTGTGTGTTTTGGAAGGGTGTTATTTGTGAAAGTGTTGGGGGCTGTGGATGTGTGGTGGGGGTTTGGAGCCCAGAGAGGGAGGGTCCCCATACACCCTGACAAGATGCAAGGTACTGTGGGCCAGGAGTGAGAAGCAGCAGCAGGCCTGGTGGTCTGTGGCTTGGGAGTGAGGAGCAGACAGACACACACACAGACACTGACAGACACACAGACAGCACCCAGCTGGTAAGTGGAAGAGAAGGGGCAGGGGGGAAAAGGGTAGGGGTTGGGGTGGGAGAGATCAAGGCACCTGCAGTGAGTGGGGGAGTGGGGCAGGAGCAGGGACAGGGTTGAATGGGGCCCCGGAGCCAGGGCAGGTCATCCAGAGGCACGGGGGAATGGTGCAGCTCCCCACAGCAGCACTGGGGGAGACATGGGGGCATGTGTCACCTGCAGGGCAGAGGTGGGCTGCCCACTGTGGGCTCAGGGCTCTGTGCCCTACAGCCTTTGCCCTGGAAGCTCAGCCATGTGACCCCAGTGTGCCTCCTCCTGCTGGGTGGGCAGGGGATGTGCTGCACAGCCAACTTGCCCCATGTTCCCTGCCCACCCAGCGGGCAGCAATGGTAACATGCGGCTGAGCTCCTTGGGCAAGGCAGCAGGGCACACAGCCCCAGCCCGCAGCGAGCAGCACACCTGCCCTGCAGGGGGCATGTGCCCTCATGACTCCTCTGGTGGTGTGCGCTGCTTCGGGGGGCTGTACCCCTCCCCCACACCTCTGGACGATCCACCCCGGCCAGGGCCCCATTCACCCCTTTCCCTGCTCCTGCCCCACTTCCTGCCTCATGTGGGGGCTTCAATTTCCCCCAACCCTTTCCCACACTCCTCCTCCCCTTTCCCTCCACTTACCAGTTGGGAAAATCCAAAGATCTGAGGGCTGGATCAGGAGATCGCAAGTCAGAGTTATTTTGACTTTGAAATCCCGAGTCTCACAATGGTTTTGCAACAGTTTGCATTCCTGTGAGATTACCTTTTTTTAGTATAAATGTACATTTAGAATCACTTTTCTAAGGTCAAAGTCAGATCTTTTTTTCCTTTGCTTCTTTTGAGGGAGGCAATCCTTTTCCCCACCTGCCACAAATTAGCCTGTATCCCTTCCTGAATGCCACTCCAATCCCTTTCCCCTGTTGGATCTGCTGCTCTGTCTACTGCTTCCTGCTCTGTAGTCCCTTCTCAAGCTGCTTTGCTTTCTGCTTCCTGCCCTGTACTCCTTGCCAGATTTGCTGCTGAGATTTCTGCTTTCTACCCTCTCTACTACTGTGCTGCCTGTACCCTCCCTGATCTTTTGCATGCCACACACAAAAGTTGCCACTTGTGGCACACATGCTGCAGGTTGGCTCTGCCTGCTCTATAACATCATCACTGGAAAAAATGACTATCAAAGAGGAATAAATGGAACACATATCGCATACAAGAAATTTGCATAGTAAGCTGATTGAATCCATATATCCATCTGCTTTAGTCCAAAAGCATCTTTCATTATATGAAAGGTAACTTGCAGAGTCTTTTTTATGGTTAGCAGTCAAAATCCGATTCATGTGAGATTCTAATTAATGGTAATGGTCATTTATTTCAAATTTTGGCAGGAAGCAAATGAGAAGAATTTAGCCCTAAGTTGAGAATGAAATATTTATCATTGAGTTCATTGCTAATAAACTGTTAGTGATCTTATGTTATTACATACAGTTCATTCTTTGATCAAATGTAAGTATATATATCCTATTCTTTTTTCTTACGTAGTCATACAGAACTTGCATATAAAATGCACTTTCTGGTTTTAGAGATATCACATCTCTATGTGACACTGGTCAGGCTGCATTTGGAGTACTGCGTCCAGTTCTGGGCGACGCGCTTCAGGAGGGATGTGGACAACATGGAAAGGGTCCAGAGGAGGGCCACTCACATGATCCGGGGGCAGCAGGGCAGGCCCTACGAGGAGAGGCTACGGGACCTGAACCTGTTCAGCCTCCACAAGAGAAGGCTGAGGGGGGATCTAGTGGCCTGTTACAAACTAGTCAGAGGGGACCAGCAGGCACTGGGGGAGTCCCTGTTTCCCCAAGCACTACCAGGAGTGACAAGAAATAATGGTCACAAGCTGGCAGAGGGTAACTTCAGATTAGACATCAGGAGGTGCTGTCAGGGTGGCTAGGATCTGGAACCAATTTCCAAGCGAAGTGGTCCTGGCTCCTACCCTGGGGGTCCTTAAGAGGAGGCTAGGTGTACACCTTGCTGTACTCTTTCCTGCCATGGCAGGAGGTCAGACTCGATGATCTGCTCAGGTCCCTTCCGACACTACAAACTATAAAACAGGTTTCAGAGACATTCCCCATGCTTAAGGAGGAATACACCTATGTTGGTGATATTGATAGATGTGGAATGAACTTTCTGAATTCATCTACTGTATATGAGCAAAATTGAAAAACAGATATTACCTTTTCTATTAATTTGAGCTTATTTGAATAGATCCAATCTTACCATAGCTGTTCTGACTAGAACCAGAAATTTAATCAGAAAATTGGAACCAAAACTAGAACTAGAACCAGAAAACCACAGTGCAGGGGCTTTAATGATTCAGGGAAGGGGAATATGGAGTTTCACTGCTTTAGGTCAGCAAATGGAAATGAACAGCAAAAGAGACAATACAATCTTGATAAAAAAGACAGAAAATATTTCACTCAATGGCTTTCCATTGTACCTTTGAACAGTTTTGACTGAACCGAACTCCTCCTGTGACAATATTTTACAATTACTAAACATTTTATGCTGATGTCTGTTGCAATTAAAATGGGGTACTTAGTGCTTTAAGAGGATTGACACAACACTTCCATTGATATTAAGCAGAAAGGCTTTATTAATTAAATAACGAGCTTAATAGGAAAATGACAGGTAGGCTACCGCAATAAACAAATAAAGCAAGCTATAATCAGATCCAGTGTAACTTGTAATGAAAGTGGCTGTGAGTGTTGAGCCCAATGTTGTTAGTGTGCTTTAGGAGTGCTCTGAGCATGCCTTCCAGGTTGGGCTCCTAGACTTGCAGTCCTACACTTGGCAGACTGGAATCGACCTGGCATATGGCTCTGGAGTCAACATACAGACTTGGCATCAGACCTAGCACACATCCCTGGACCCAGAATTCTGGGCTAGTCCAAGGACAGGGCTGGCAGCAGCCTCAGGAGCAGGCTTGGCTCCCTAGTTGCTACCAATCACTCACCTCAGTCAAAGATTTTTTTCTTCAAGCTCCCCTTCAAATCAAGGTGAGTACTGTATACAGGGGCATGCGGACATACAACAAATAATCAAAAACTGCTGGAAGGAGCACACCAAAAGCTCCTGTTCTCTAGTGTGAGTAAGGTGGCTGTTACTTGTCTACCAAAGATCTATTAGGTGACAAGATGGAAGCTGAACTGAAGTTCACACTGCCAAACAGGGATCATCCTGCCATGCAATTGTTATAGCTGTCTGTATATCCCTTTCAGCAGATGCACTTGCTTCAGGGATATTGAAAGCTGGAAAATAATGTTTTGGAAATAATATTTTTCCATGAAATCTTTGATATAGTGCCCCCCATTTTTTGTAAGAGTTCCTCTGGAATTCCCCGGGAAGCAAATATACTCTTAAGCTTTCCAATGATACTTACTCTTGTTGTATCTGGCAAGCATGCAGTCTTTAAGTATTTTGAGTAAGTCTACTGCAGGTGATATTTTTCTCCATCTAGCCTGGAGGGAATGACATCCAACTTTCTCTCCTGGTTTATCAGACAAAGACAGAGTTATCAGAAGTTCTTACCTTTTGTCTTTCCTTTTGGCCTGCTGATCTTTCCAGGTCCTCAGGATTCTTTTACTTATTCTAGTCTGCTACAGAATCAAACTCTGTCCTTGTTCTGTGCTCTCTAATGCCCCAGGAGGTATTCTGCATTTTATTTACAATTCCTTCTCTAGAGGTTACTTGCCTACCACTGCAAAAGAGCATAACTTTAAACATTATTAAGCAATTTCCTTCTATTTAGAACATATGTATTTTTGGCCTTTTGCCGCAGTGTGGTGTACAGCAGAAGTTTTTGGTTGGTTTATTGTAGTAGTCTGTTTTAAATTTTGTATAAAAAAATGTCTTGTGGGTTTCTGTGACTCCTTAACGCTTCTTTTTCCCCACAAGTTAAACATATTTTGAATTTGCTGTGGTAATTAGATGTCTGGTTCAGATATATGTCATTATTAATATATCTGATTATAAATGATATTTAATTTCCTTCCAGGTTGTTGGTTGTAGCCACGTTGGTCCAAGTACATAGCCAGACAAGATTCTTTGGGTAAATGTGATATGTTTTATTAGACCAGCTAAATAGTTGGAAAAGTTATTCTTTGCATTTATGGCACATTATAACCTGCCTGCCATCTGATAACCCCAGGTAACCTGTCTGCATTTTACCAGCTACATTCTATTACCAGTTTAACTTTCTCCTCTCACCTGCCTGTCTCACACCTACTGTCTCCTATTCTCTCTGATCCTCACATTTACATTTTCACAGACCTTCATTTTGCATTTTGGCTTCTGTTCCACCCAGGAGAGCACACAAAACACCAGCAGACTCTCCCTATACCTGAAGAAGGGTGTTTGTGCTCAAAAACTTGCAAAGAACAATTTTCCCCAACTATTTAGTTGGTCTAATAAAAGATAACACATTTACCCAAAGAACCCTGTCTGCCTATATTAATTCCCTGACTCTTGAGTATTTAACTGTACAATCTTGTAACAGTTTTTAACAAGGTTTCTTAGTATGTAATTATTTGTGAAAGATTTACATTACTACATGTAAGATAGGAAAGACAGGGAAATATTAAATTATGGAAGGCATTAATGCACAGAAAGCTTTTCCTTTTGTAGCCTACTGAGGCATTGGGGAGTCCTGATCTTGGACCCTTAGTCCCAATGCTTTTTATGCACAGCTTTTTCATACAAAAACCATAATAGTTCCCAGGTCTAGGGCCTTGAAGGAGAATACTCTTCTCACTGGGTTGTAAAGTCAAGCCAAATTTTGATTGTTGTCCTTCTGGCCCCATTGCTCATGTACTTTTGGCTGCCTAATGGGCCAGCATCAATACAGTCAGGGTGCCCTGACCCTATCCCAGCCTATGTTTGGTAGTTAGGCCACTTTACTGGGAAGTGGGAGAAATGGGCTCAAATCCCCACAGACTGGGAGTTAGGAGCAGGGGGGCATAGAAAGCAACCCTGCGACTTCCTAGCTGAGTGCTCTAACCCTGTGGTTCTCATCCTTTTTTGTACCAGGACCCATTTCTAAAAATCAATAGCCAGTCCCAACACATTGCCCCTCACTCCTGACCCACTGCCCCCTCTACCCCCAGGCCCCAGCCCTCCTGTGTGTGGGGCAGGGGGTGATTGTGTGGGGCAGGGCCCAAGCAGCCCTTGCAGGTTGGAACTCTGCCAGCCTGGAAGGGAAAAGCCATGATTTTCCAAGGTTTTTCTCATTTAGAGAGAAAATCCATTTTTAAAGTTTGTTGTTCCTTTTTGTTTGCACCCCTTTCATATATTCTTGCGACTCACTTTTGGGTTGTGACCCAAGGGTTGAGAAATGCTGCTCTAATCCCTAGGAAGCTCAGGCAGGGTTCATACACTAAGCCGTAGATTTCATTGAAATTGGTGGTAGTGCTGAGCATACATGACATCTTTATTTTTACATAACATCTTTATATCCATATTCATTCTTACCTAAGCACTACAATGCACAGAACTTTACACGTGCTTAAACACAGAGGTAAAACTCTACTGAACTGCACAGGTAAATACAGTACTTTCCAACCAAAAAGTAACTTGTGCACGCAAATCCCTTTTTCTGAGTCAAGCTCTTGTGTCTTGAATCTCACTGATCTCACTTATGTTAAGCACATGCTTAAGCACTATGCAGAATAGGAACACCTTCATTGATGCCTTTTGGGAGTTCTGCTAATACCAAAATGTAATTAATCAATAAAAACACCATTACAAAAAATGAAAGTGTATTAGCCAAATGAGGTAGCATGAATTTGACACTGAATGCAGTATGTTGTACCAAAGCCTGCTTGAACAGAAAAGTATGCACATCTGACAGCTTTGGGATTATATCTTCCAGTGCAAGATAAACATATCATCCCTTCTCTGTTTTGTTAATGTGAGTTTGATCTCCATGTATTTATACAGTCTCATCCTGTTTCATGCTGCAGGATCTGTTATTGTTACATTGTTACCTTTACGACTGGCTCTCCTTGACCGTCTGGAAACTGGGATCCTGAGATCTGTATTAACACTTTAGGGAACTACCCCTTCATCTTTATTTTCAGTGATTCACAATGCAAGAGACTCACATGCTCCAAATACTTCCTTCAATCTTCTATATCAGTTCTATTGTTACAACATTACAGCTCAACAGGTTATTAACCTATGACCTTCCTCTACTCTGGCCCTTGACAAAAGTCATTATATGTTGTTTCATCTATTACATACCCTTTCAAGTCCAGTTCTCCTGCTGGGCTATCTAGAATAACATTAGCAGACTTTATCTTGGATTGGCAATGAAGACTATTGTGTTCTGCTTCTAACAATACATGTAACAGGCCTTTTTTAAAACTGGCCAGTTTACCATGAATTAGTAAATCCACGTTCCAGGGTTCATCTAGGTTATCAACACAAGTATGGAGCATAAGAATGACTCTGCACATTACCCCTTTTGTTCAGCACATGACTGTGCATAAACCTTTCTTGTGGCATTTTCCACATTTTGCATTTCTAGCTAGGTGTTCAGCTTTGTATACTTGGTAAAGATTACTCCTCTTTACTTTTGCAACAGACTTGCTTTGTCCAGGTCCCTTTGTTGATTAGGAAATCTATTCTGATGTAAGTGTTTTGGCAACCTCTTGATCTGACTTCTAATTTCTTCAGCTAAAAGCAGAGGTCAAATTTCTACCAGGAGAAAGCCCTTAGTCCTGGGATACTACAGATGTACAAACATATTGTTAAATTTTAAGTACCTGTAAAGTATGCAAGATTAAATGTGCTAACACTTCTCTCCTCCAGCCTTCCTTTAATCCTGGTTCATTGCCATCCCAGAAATAAGGTAGGTATGTAGAGAGGGACAAACCTTTAAAACAGAGGGACAAAACCTTTTATCCCGAGATGCCAAAGGCCTACAAGCTCATTGTCCCATTATAAGTACCTTTGAAGTATCTGAGATAACACATTTTCTTGGGACCATCCATGCTAATTCAAATTGATTGCCATTCAGGCAAAGGACAAGTTGTGTAAAGGACTATGCCAGGTTTTTATTTGGATCAGTCAAAACAGACTCAGATGTGATCTGTGGGTGTGTCTACACATGTAAATGCTGCTGGATGGATTTACTCTGCAGTAAATTACCCTGGGCAGGTGTCTACATGTGCGATCATTTGGGAGCAGATTTGCTGCTCCTGGCAGCAGTCTGCTCCTGCCCACTCTGGCCTTTCACCGACCCCCTGCAGCAGCCAGGGGGAGCTGGAGGCTGTAGCTAAAGCTGCATATGGCCAGGAGCCATCTTTAAAAGCCAGCCCTGTGTGCTGCTACCTGGCTACCTGCCTTCCTGGCTCAAAGCAGGCTGCAGCATGCTGACACAGAGCTTCACAGCTTTGCCACCAGAGCCTGTGCCCACTGTGCAATGGCTGCTCCATCCTGAGGCCCTGACAGCAACATCCAGCACCCTGGGCTCTTGCTGGGCACCCTCCTTGCCCTGCTTTGCCACCACAGTGACTGCTACCTGGTCCAAGTCAGTCTCAGCCCCGGTGACCCCTTGCATGGTATGGCTGCCTAGGCAAGCTCACCATGGTGTCTCTGGCTCCCTGCCATAGAGTTGTTGCTGTCCAGACCCTGTGCTGCTGGATGGACCCTGGCCCAGATGTTGATAATGTGTACCTGGATGCTACCACTGGTGCTCTTCATATGGTCCTGGAGTTCCAGCCCTGCTGCCTGTGGGACTGCATGGCCAGTCAGGATTAGTGGTTACAGATCAACCATAGCACCTGGGACAGTGAAGAGAGCTAGAGTCATTCTGGATGACTTGGGCCACCTTTCAGGAGCTCCTTGAGCAGCTTCATCTGCAGCTGGAGTGACAGGCCAGAACCATGTAGCAGCCTCTCCCTGTGGACATCCAGTTGGCCATTACCCTGCTCAAGCTGGCCACACCTGCCAGCTTGCGCTACATTGGCCACTGCTTCTGCATGGCAATGCAACTTCCAGGGAGGCTGTCCTGGAGGTGTGCAGCACCCTCCAGGATATGCAGAGGCACACCATGCTCTGGTTTCCTGAACCCCTGGAACTGACAGTGCGGTTCCATGGCCTTGGCTTGCCCCAGTGCACTGGGGCCCTGGATGGGACCTGCATCCCTGTCACCTGCCTGCCCCACAGTAACTGCCCCTACTACAGCTGGCAGGAGTTTCACTCGGTTGTGCTGCAGAGCAGGCCATCATCAACCACTGTAGTGCCTTCACCAAAGTGAGCACTGGATGGGTAGGCAGTGTCCATGATGCCTGTGTGTTCTGGAACTCTGCTCTGCCTAATGGAGAGCAGAAACTTTGTGCCAGAGGTGCTGGACCTCCAGCTGGGCATGGTGGCAGGCCTGTACCTCCTCATTGGGGACCTCTACCTACCCACTTCTCCCTTGGCTCATGTGGCCCTACACCAGCCAGTTGGATCCCTGCCAGGCACAATTCATCAGGTGTCTGGGTTGGACCTGTGTGCTGGTGGGGTGTGCCTTTGATTGCCTGAAGGGATGCTGGCACACCCTCATGACCTGCCTCCTCAAGGTCCTGGAAGCCAACATTTCCTGAGTCATCATCACAGCCTGTGTGCTGGTGGCAAGGGGTTCACCTGGGGGTGAAGGTAGGTGTGGCTCTGCCAGCACAGCTGGCTCCTCCTCATGCAGCCAGTGGGCCAGGCCAGCAGGGCCCATGCATGGTATTGGCCCTGCTACAAGCAGGTCCTCTTCCAGGGCCACATGGAACTGGGGCAAGAGGCAGGCCTGGGCCCAGGCAGGGGTCTGGGTGGCAGGAGACCCAGGGCAGGTGCCGGGGCAGGGGCTACTGGCCGGTGAAGGTGCCACTGCACCTCAGCCCAGACTTACTGGGGAGTTTGTGGCTGGGTGGCAGGCAGCTGCCAGGGGGTAGGCAGGACTGCAGCTAGCAGTTGCACAGCGGGAGACATGGAGGTGACTGCCAGGGCGAGGACAGTGTCCAGCACCCAGTGGTCTTCCACCATGGCCTCTACTGCCCTGGCCCTCTTCTTCTGACACCTCGTCAAAGGTGCCAGGATGCAGTGGAAGCTCAGACAGGCCTCCCATGCTGGAATAGACAGCATGGCTCCAGCCAGGGCCCCAGGGTGTGAGGATGGCATCCAGCTGCTGTGTAAAGAACATGGACTTGAAAAAGAAAAGGGAGGCTTACCAACGATGGAAGCTAGGAATAGGCCTCTAGGAGAACTGCGTAACATTTGCCCACACCTGTAGGGAGCAGATTAGAAAAACAAAGATGGTGACTGAATTCAGGTTAGTAACTGAAATCAAGGACAATAAAAAGTCCTTCTATAGGTACATAGGTAACAGGAGGAAAACCAGTGGAAACATGGGGCCACTGCTCAATGCATCTGGACACCTGATCACTGATACCAAGAAGAAAACTGAACTTAATGAGTACTTTGCATCTAAATTCCACCAGTCTAAGAGTGATAGCCTGCTAAATGCAAATATGACACAGAATAGTCACAGTAGGGATGATACCAACAGTCAATGTAGAGCCTGTGAAAGAACATCTAGAAAGGCTAGATAGCTATAAGTCAGCAGGACTGGATGAAATCCTTCCAAGAGTGCTGAGCAAATTAGTCAAAGTCACTGCAGAACCGGTGGCGAACCTCTTCAAGAATTTGTGCCACTCAGGAGAGGTCCCAGAAGACTAGAAGAGGGCCAATGTTGTGCCCATTTTCAAGAAGGGAAGGAAAGAGGACCCAGAGAACTACAGGCTGATCAGCCTGACCTCAATCCCAGGAAAAATCCTCAAAAAATTTCTCAAAGAGTCCATATGCTAGGAGAAGGCAAAATTCTGAACGACAGCCAGCACAGTTTTGTCGTGGGTAGGTCATGTTTGACTAACCTCATTCCTTCAATGACCAATTTACTTACCACCTGGATGAGGGAGATAAGGTCCATGTCATTTACTTGGACTTTAGGGAAGCCTTTGACTTGGTGTCCCATGAAGCTTTTAAGGTAAAACTAGGGGACTATGGGCTAAACAATTCAACAGTTAGGTGGGTGGGAAACTGGCTGTGGGGCTGGACTCAGAGAGTACTAATAGACAGATTTGTGTTGACCTGGCAGAAGGTAGCCAATGGGTTCCCCCAGAGTTTGGTACTTGGATTACTTCATCAGTGATCTGGATGTAGGGGTGAAAAGCACACTGTCAAAGTTCACCAGTGACACTAAGCTGTGGGGAAGTGTGGCCATGCATCAGGGTAAGCTGATGATCCATCTGGACCTAGACAGATTAGTTAGATGGACAGACCAGAACCAGATACTGTTCAGCACTGTGTAAAGTGCTCCATCTGGGGAGGAAAAATTCTCAACAACTTACAGGTTCGGTGGTGCTACACTAGCTAGCACCACACCTGAAAGGGACCTGGGATTCATAATTGACTATAAAATGAATATGAGCCACCAGTGTGATGCTATAGTTAGCAAAGCAAACAGTACCATGGCATGTGTCAATCAATGCATCTCAAGCAAAATTAAGGAAGTTCTTCTGCTCTGCTTGGCATTGGTGAGGCCGCAGCTAGAGTACTGCATCTAGCTCTGGGTGCCACACTTCAAGAAGGATGTGGAGAAGCTTGAGAGAGTCCAAAGAAGAGCCACGTGTATGATTAGAGGCTGGAAGAGCAAGCCCTATGAAGAAAGGCTGACAGATATGGGACTATTCAGCCTAGAAAAGAGAAGACTTTGTGGGGATTTGGTGGCAGCTTACAAATATATCATGGGTGAGCATCAGAGGCTAGGTGAACAACTGTTCACCAGCCAGGCACCTACCCTGGAGATCTTCTAAAGGAGACTGAATGCCATGGCTGTCCCTAGCAGGGGCAAACTGGGGCAGCCACCCTGGGCTCCATGCTTTGGGGGCCCTGTCATTAGTGCCATATAGGCCCTGCTGCGGCCACCATGTGCCACCACTGCCAAACACCACCGGCTCTCCTGCTGCCACCACCGAGCACTGCTGGCTCTGGCCTCTCACCACCCCACTGCCCCAGGCCCCGCACAGGCTGATATGCCCCAGGCTCTGCACACCCCTAGTGACGGCTCTGCCGGACACACACTTTACTGGGGTTATTTGACCCCTGCCATCTTTGCTGCCCAGAGCAGGGGGGCTGGATCTGATGATCACACAAGGTCACTTCCAGTCCTAAACTTCTGAGAATCTGTGAATCTGTGACTTGTGGGCAGCCTCCAACCAGCAGTTGTGGTTAGTGACAATGACCCACTGTGCCCCCAAGATGTTACCCTTTATGCGGCACTGGCCCACCAACTGGTCATGCTCATGCTCCTCATGTGGCCTGAGAAACCCTCATAAATTTGGGCATTGGAGTGCTTGCTCTGGGCAAACTGGCTGAGGACTTTGACCTTGCTCCACAGTACCATGAGGTCTACGGTTTCCTCCTGGGACCAGTTTGAGCCCTGGGAGGCAGCTTGTGCTGTTGGGGATGTTGCCAGCATGGCTCCCTCAACAGTTTGTTGGGCCTCTACACAACTGTACAGGTGCTGCTGGGCCTGGGCAGGTGCCTGCAGCACCCAGCGCAGGGGTGCAGCATGGGACAGACAGGCACATGGTCACACTGTGCCAGGGACCAGTGCTGGTGTGCAGGCAGGCTACTGAAACTGGCCAGGGGCCTCTGCTGTGGGATCTGGTGGCCAAAGGCTGGCTGCAGGTGACCCAAGGCCCCACTATCCCTACAGGCTTTTAAGGCCCAGGAACTGGGGCAGGCAAAGAGCTGCCCCAGCCCTGGGGCTATAGAAACTCCCAACCCCATGACCCTGAGGCTAACCCAAGAGTGGTAGAGGTGGTAGGTCAAATTGGCTGCTGATCAGCATTTACATGTGCATTACTGTGCTGTAATTATTCCAGAGTTAATCTGGTACTTGCATTTGCAGGTAGCAAATTAACTATGAAGTAAAGCAAATTACTGTGCAGTAAGCATCTGCACATGTAGGCGGTGAAGCTTACTCCACAGTCATTTGCTCTACCGTGCAATAAACCATCTCATGTAGACATGTCTTGTTTTTACCCTCACTAAAAACAGTCCCTTAGCGTGCAGTCTGCTCACAAGTGAACTTCCACTCATCAATCCATTTCAGAGATACCAATTACAAATTTGTCTCAAATAAGTTCACTTCTGCTAGTTCCACAGTCACAGAGTTATACCCTAATGAATATTTCAGTATATTTCCCTTTGGTAGCGTTGGAAAAAGGCCTTTTGTATACCAATCTTTTAGGCCAGGCACCTAAAAGTTATCTTCTCTGTGCCTTTGAGCTTAGTGATTCTTGAATTCATTTTTGCAGAGTGCCTTCAACAGACGAATGACCCTTACCAGCTTAGAACATCATATAGCATTATGTTTAGGGTACTTTCCTTGGAGATGGATTTCCTAGGAAATGTGGATTTAAATTCTCTAAGACAGAGTAAGGCAGGGGTGGGCAAAATGTGGTCCACTAGTCCAGATGTGGCCTCCTACACCATTCTATCCAGCCCGCAGGGCCCCTAAAAAATTTAGAAAATTAATATTAATCTGCCCTGGGCTGCCTGTTGTGCAGCCCTCAATGGCTTGCTGAAACTCAGTAAGTGGCCCTCTGCCCAAAATAATTGCCCGCCCCTGGAGCAGGGAAATGATAAAGTTCAGTCTTCCAGATCCTGGGTGACTACTCTATCCATTAACCCATGGCATGAAAACGTGGCAGTGACACAGTCATAATAAACATAGGTTCTGTTTAGTTCTTTGAAACAAAACATGTAGGTGCCTTCTTTAGGAGAAGGTCCAGGCTTTGGATCCCAATTAGAAGGATCCAGAGGTCTACCCACAGTCCTTTCTGAAGTACTAAGCCTCAGAAAAAGGCAGGATTTTAGATGCACCTAATATTTCTTTTCTGTTCAGCATGTTGGCTATTCTGGACCCCATTTTGGGACACCAGAATACTTCTCCCTGGGCGCATCTACATGAGATGTTTACTGTACAGTAGATAATTAACTGTGCAGTAAAGTTCTTGGAACCTACACATGTGCCCATATTAGGCTGATGTAAACTAATTTACTCTGCAGCAGAATAATGTTTTAAGATACTGCCTCAGCTGGCGGGGCAGGAGGGTGCTTCAGTGCAGGGGCTCCAGCCAACCCTTATGCCTTAGCCAGCCCCTCTACAGCATGCTGAGCTGTGGGGAGCAGCCCTGGGCTGGCAGGCTGACCCCATCATGTCCCTTGCCATCTGGGGCTGTTCCAAACCAGCTCAACATGCTGCAGTGCCAGGTTCATGTTCAAATGGTAATAAGAGTTTATTGTTCCAGTGTTTATGGCTCCTGAGCAAACATTCAAACAGCATGCCTGGGAACAATAAACTCCGGAACAATAAACTCCACAGTTGATTGCTTCGCATTAATTGCATGTATAAATGTGCCCCCTAGGTGCTGTGTAGGAAATCTGGGAATCTCATTCAGTATTTTTTATTCCATTTAGTGAGCCAGGCACCTAAAAGTTGTTGCAATCTTGGGGCACTTAAGTCTAAAAGACCTAGCTTTAAATGGTATATTCAAAAGACTGAGGCATGCAAGAGCCTAAACTGCATTGACTCCTTGAGGTTTACTGCCTAAATGCCTCAGTTACATCTGGAAAGTGAGATTTAGGCTCTGAAATTGTTTTGTGCATTTGAAACATGTATCACCTGCTTAATATCTGTCTAAACTTTATATCACATCTAAAATAGTCAAGAAGGAAATAAATTACAAAATTAAAACAAATTTAAAATATCAAATTGCCTAAAACAGTCTTTCAAAGTTTTCTGTCTCCTGGAGGAAATCCTCTCATGCCAGTTTATATCTCTTCCCTCTCTCTACTCAGTTGATGTCACTGGGGAAGTTAACATGGCCTTTCAGATCACTATGGCTTTTAGTCAACCATATAGGTATAGGCAACTGTCAATTTTCTGTATCATGGTGTACATGTAAGAGGTCTAATCAGGTGCTGGATGAATCTGTTTGTGGCTGACAAGCCCAATTCAAGAATGATACAGCTTGTTACAAGTGTCACAGATCCATGTATTGTCTCAGTTGAAGTCCAAGTTTGCAGCATGCTGCTTGCTTCTTTCTCACTTTGCTTCTATCCTCTGGATCAAAGCTACCTTACGTTGAGCTCATCCAGTGCCAGATGCTACCTCCAGTTCAGATGGGATTCTGCATGCTTCTCCCAGCTTTCTACACTGGTGTTGAACGACTTCATATAATTTTTGCACATCATGGTACCATCACAGAGGGTGAATCCACTTTCTAGAGCTGTCTTGAATCTCAATGTAGAAAATATTGTTGGGGATTCTTGGTTTCCTCCCATTCTCCTGACATAGCCGAGCCATCACAACCTCCTGTTCTTGATAGTGGTTTCTAAGTGTATCAGTCCTGTGCACTCAAGCACCCCTGTGTTTGTTATTTTGTCTTCCAAACACTTTATTTTCAAGATCTTACACAGGCATCTTGTGGAAGTTGTTCAGTCTCTTGATGTGCCTAGCATATATTGTCCACATTTCTGAACCATAAAGCAGGGATATAGCACACAAGTCTTGTAGATTCACACCTTCACCTTAAATGATGGTTTGCTGTTATTCCATGCGTGTTTCTGTAACGGTCTAAAATTCTTAGCTGCTTTTCTGATTCTTTTAGTCAGTTAGGTCTGAAGGTCAAGATTCCTTTAGGCTTCTTATGCAGTCAACTATATAAAGGTGACGTAAAGGGATATATATATATATATTTCTTTTTTGTATATATAAAAACCTTAACTTTTTGTGTCTAAAAGTCCTGATGATTGATGTGGCTATCTTTTTGGAGAACCAGAGTCAGGCTTTCACTGAAGCTGTCCAAATACAAGCCACTGGCTGATACCTTGTGGGAGAAAGGGCACAATGCAACAGTGCAGATTGTTGGGACTCTTGAATATAGGGCTTAACAAACAAGAGTGGCCTGTGAGCCTGCAGAGTACCATGCCACTGCTCAAAACTGATGAGGCAGGTAAGGTTCTTTGGGTAAATCTGACATCTATTATTAGGCTAACTGAAACAGTTGGAAAAATTCTTCTTTGCAAGCTTTCAGGTACAAATGGAAGCAATGCTTCCTCAGCCTGACTAAGGGTGTTTGTACCTGAAAGCTTGCAAAGAAGAATTTTTCCAAGTATTTTAGTTGGTCTAATAATAGATGTCAGATTTACCCAAAGAACCTTACTTGCCTATGTCCTTAGACCAACACAGCTACAACCTATACCTCTCAAAATTGATGAGGCACTTCATGGTATCCAATATCATCTAATGGTCAAGAGATGTTTACATCAAGCACATGACAGGTCACCATCACCATCACTAGTATGTAGATAGTCCCCAGAGACGACTAGAGAGAAGCAAGACCAAGTAAGATACAACTCTTCCCACACATGCCATCAACTGACATACTCCTAATGCCTTTGACTTTTCCCCACCTCAGCAATCGTACATTATATGCTAAAACCATTGTCTAAGAATGTCTTGCCAACTTACAACTTTGTACTAATGCAGTTACCATGCACATGACCTTACTTCTCTTCCTATCATAGTATGGCACTGGAACCTCTTAACCTGCTGTGCCATTGACCAACATAGACTCCATGACTAACTGCATGTCTTAGATGTTGTTAATGAACACCAAATGTGTACCCACATAGCTACCATGCATGGAGTCCTTGTAGCAGGCCACTAAGAGCAGAGATAAACACCCAGGTGCAGATTGCTAGGACAACCGGTTAATGAGGGGATTGGCTGCACCTGCACCTGATCAGCTGGCCAGAGGAGGCAGGTCATTAGGCCCATATAAACCCCAGGGCTGGGACCACAGGGTGCAGTTCCCTGCCAGCAGCCAAGGGGGAAGGAGCTCTCTAAAAAGCAAGTATAGGGGAGAGGCCAGACTACAGGTACAGCCCTGAGATGGGTAAAGGATGAAGTGCCCCTAGAGCAGCTGGAATAATGTTATAGCCGGGTGGCTAGAGTTTATGTTATAGCCCAGGGGCTTATGTTTTGGTTTACTGTTTGATAACCGGTGGCTTGGGAGAAGCTATTAGGGGATGGAGGAGGCCTCATAGAGGGCCCACGGCAGCGTGGGGACCCGAGCGCCAGAGAGGGCACAGCATTGGGGGTGTGCTGACCCCGAGCGCCAGTGAGGGTGCAGTGTGCGAGGCAGGGGTGTGCTGACCCCGAGTGCCAGTGAAGGCGCAGTGTGCGAGGCAGGGGTGCGCTGACCCCGAGCGCCAATGAGGGCGCAGTGTCCAAGACTGAAGAATGTCAGTTGCATCTGCGAGGCTTGGGTCATGGTAAAGGGGTGGTTGCAGCCATGCATAGCCCATAAGGCGAGGGTGCCCCAAAACACCCGATATCGAACAGGGCCCACAAGGGGCGCAGGAGCACCGGGGCCAATGTACAGCCCAAAACCGTGTCCAAGATGACGGAAAGGCAGCCTCCCTATTATATATTATCCACCAAAGACATGGCAGGAGAGAATTGAGGGTGCCCTTTAGGACCTTGGCATGGTAAAGGGGGGCCTTAGGGGAGATCACAGCAACCTCTAAGACACCAGGCGGTTACAGTCCTATATGATCTTCTGACTCTACAAAGCCATGTAAATAACCATGCTTTTAACATTTACTAATAACATTTTAAATCTGGTCTTATCTGATTTTTATATTAGAAATTTAGGAATATTTTTTCCCAGAAAACTGCAAAATGTCTAGGACTCACTGCAAAAAGGAAAGGGTGATTTAAGTAAGAGGGAAAATTATTTTTATCCAGAGTCTTTAAAGAAGCTTAAGATGTACAAAATCTCTGATAAGTCCTTCAGTAATAGGATAGAGCATTTAATATATAAAAATATAAATTAAAACAAATGAAAAATTTGGCCAAAATCCTAGCTCAATTTAAATCAATATTTTTTTAAAAGAATAAGAATATCAATTTGAATTTGTTTTTTACCCTTGCAGGTCACATTGATCAATAATTAATGCATTAAAATAACTTGGTCTAAGCAAATGCCTATCAAAATCAATCTAAAGGGCTTTCATTGACTGGAAAGGGCATTGAATTAGGTCCTTTCAGATTACATTTTGGGTAACTCTTGCCTGACTACTATTTCATATAAGAGAAATGGGTTTTTAATCTTCTCTCTGTATTTTAGCTTTCCAGCAGCAACATTATATATAAATAAGTGAGGTAAGTAAAAGAAAAGCAAAAACTGTTTCAATAATGCAGTGTTGTGGGTGGAGTAGTTGTAGAACATCAACAAAATGACACGTTGGAGAGAGATGATAAATCACAGAATGAGACTGGGAGGTAAAGGAGGAGAGAGGGGTCCAATCATGTCAAGACCTGAGCCAGTGGGAAAGTGCAGTTTAACAGTATTAAAATTTTATATTGTTCTTCACGTATAACAAAAAGAAGGTTTTGTTTTTTGAGGTTTTTTTTAAAAAGGGGGAAAATGCTCCACAAATATTCCAGCAAGTTTAGGAACAGGAAGCTAACTCAATGCCAAATTAGCACTGACGTTCAGCTTTTACAGGTGTGTTTTCTCCTTTTACCTGAATTCAGAGGTGGGAAATTCCCCAGATTTCAGTATGAATAATTTTCTTATCTGGTGCCCCTGTCTTTAGACTCACAAGTCTGAGCAATGAGGTAGACATTTAGCTGCAGATTCTGCACTTGGTTCTATTTGGTGTCTAAATTCCTGGATTCACCTATTTGGTGAATCCAGGAATTTGTATAAAATTGCATTGAATCAGGGATTGTTCTGCAGGGAGACAGTCTAATCAGGGACTAATTCATATTCTTCAGGTTAGCTAGATTTTTGTCCTGCATGATTAATTTCCTTTACTTTTCGAAAGTAGCTTTCATCCCTTTTAAAATTAGAATTACATTACATATGGTTGCATTTTATTGACTGCTTTAAGAAGAAAGGTAACAGTGAAATTCCCAACAAAATCTAGTACCACCTCAACCACTATCTTTCAGAGAGAAAAGCTATACAATCTCTCAGATCCAACAATGAAATATTAATTACAGCAGTGGACAATAGTGGAGCCATAATTATTCTAAACCTTCAAGACTATATCAGTGAGACTAACAGACAACTCTTTTGATACCAGCAACCATAATGAACTTAGGAAGCATCTCACACCACACACATTAAGGGCATATGAACCAATATTCACCAAAATTCAAGTCCATTCTATACCAGCTTCAGGAAAAACTGCTTACATTAATCCCCCACTCACCCACCCCAGGAATATTTTATATGCTTTTGAAGAGATACAAATACAGTAACTCTGGCTGACTCACTATATCCAAATGTGGTATCCTTATGAATTAAAAACAGGATTCATAGAAACTAACTATCTTTAAGTCACCTGCCACTCAGAGAACAAGTTTGCTACAAGACATTTAAACAAGGCATTTAAACAACATCTTTTAAACAAGATCCAGAAAGTCACCCACTTCCATGAGAAGGCCATTTTTGTGAACATAGATGTCACCAACCTGTACATTAATATCCCATAATTAAGGCAAAACTGCTTGCCTGAAATACCTACAAGAGCATGAACTATGTTCAGATTTACAACCACAATATATTGCACAGATCATCCACTTCATGCAGATGACACCAAGCTGGGGGGAGTAGTAGATACACTGGAGAGTAAGACTAGGCTTCATAGAGACCTTGACAAATTTGAGGATTGAACAAAAAGAAATCTCATGAGGTTCAACAAGGACAAGTGCAAAAGTCCTGCACTTAGGATGGAACAATCCCAAGCACCAATACAGGCTGGGGGCTGACTGACTAAGCAGCAGCTCTGCAGAAAAGGACCTGGAGGTTATAGTGGTTGAGAAGCTGAATATGAGCCAACAGTGTGCCCTTGTTAAGGTTAACGGCATACTGGGCTGTATCAGTAGGACTGTTGCCAGCAGATCAAGGCAAGTAATTATTCCCCTATTTTCAGCATTGGTGAAACCACATCTGCAGTACTGTGTCCAGTTTTGGGTCCCCCACTACAGAACAGATGTGGACAATTTGGAGAGTCCAGCGGAGAGCAACAAAAATGGTTAGGGGCTGAAGCATGTGACTTCTGAGGAGAAGTTGAGGGAACTGGGCTTATTTATTCTAGAGAAGACTGAGAGGGGATTTAAAAGCAGCCTTCAGCTGTCTTAAGTGGGGTTCCAAAGAGGATGAAGCTAGACTGTTTCAGTGGTGGCAGATGACAGAAAAAGGAGCAACAGTCTCAAGTTGCAGCAAGGGAAGTTTAGGTTAGATATTAGGAAAAACTTTCTCACTGGGAGGGTAGTAAAGCACTGAAACAGGTTATCTAGAGTGATAATGAAATCTCTATCCTTGGAGGTTTTAAAGACCCGGCTAGGCAAAGCTTTGGCTGGGATGGTACAGTTGGGGACCGTTCTGCTTTGAACAGGGAAATGGACTAGATGACCTCCTGAGGTCATGTTCAATCCTAATTTTCTATGATTCATTCTCACCTGCAACAACTTTACTTTCAACAACCAGCACATCCTCCAAGTCATGGGCACAAAGATGGTTCTTCAGTATGTCAACCTCTTCTTGAGCCACCTGGACAAGGAAATTCTTCAAACCTAGACTGCACCTATGTTATATAGATGATATTTTCATCTTTTGGACTAAACACTTGGACTTGCTTATTTACTTCCACCATCAGTTTGACAACTACCAACCTTCTATCAAATTCCCCCTGTCATACTCCCAACACTTATATTATCTTCCTAGATACCATATTATACATCCAGGATGGCACTTTACAAGTCACAACATACAAAAACCCCACAGGCACCACACTTACATCCACAAAATAAGCAATCCTCCCAAACTTATCACAAAGGCTGTAACTTATAATCAAGTTAAAAAAAAATCAGACTTAGAGGGAAATAATTCCAACCCTCCCCGGTTCCGTAGCAAGGAATTTTGGTGCCCATGGCAAGCTGAAGCAGCAGCCCACCCTTGCCCCATGCACAGATCCGGGGGGCACTGCCCCCCATGCTTGCCCAGGGATGCATTCAGTGGTGGGAACTGCGCCCCTGTCCCTGCAGCTCCCCAAATGAGCCACCCACAGCTCCATCCTGTGCCCCGCCCCGGCTGGGAAGTACCTGTTGGTGCCCCTTCACTTCGGTGCCCAAAGCGGTCATCCCACTCTCCACTCCCAACCCCTTGCCCCATATAATACCATCAAAATTCAGAGATTCTGCACATATTTATAACAGAATGTGGTGCATCCCATCCAATGAACAAAATGCCTTAATGGGAACACAAACAGCAGTAGGACAAAACTATTGTACAACAAGCACCTGCTTTTGACCAAACAATCCTTGTATTCAAAGAGAAATGTGAAACAAAAATTCAGAAGATGGGCTTGGGAACAAAATTCACAACTGTACTAAAAACTGTGGACTAAATAACGTGTCTGTTATGGCTTATGCTATCTTTGTCAACCTCTCTGAGCTCCATAGGTAATAACCATCGTTTTCCATTTTGAACAGTCTTGATCTTCCATATGATTAGGTTATCTAGTGTACTGTACTTTCCTTGTTTTGAAGTCACTCCTGATAACATCTTTTTGTTCCTACTTTATGGCTGTACTCCAGTGTTTTAGGTCAGGGGTGTGAAACTCCTCTCTAGATCCAGACCACAGGGCTTATGATAGGTAGAATCCTGACCCAACAGCAGTGGCAGGGGCAAAAGGCTGTGGTATAGGGGCTAGTGAAGTTGTCACTCACTCCCCTGCCATGGACACATTACCAACAGGGCTCTGTACATGGGAATATGGCAGTGAGCCAGACCCCTGTTTATCCCCCAAATTCCTGGCCCTCCTAGCTACCCCAAAACTGGGTGAAAAATCTCCTCTGGTCAGATCTTTGGCACTTCTCATATAAAACAAGCTATGTCTGCTTCTTTCCCAGACCTGAGGAACCGTACTTTGAATACAAGCACTTGTCTATCATCTTTTCCATCTATACAGTTGGTCCAATAAAAGATATCACTACCTCCCCGCAAAAATCCTTGCCTCTTGTATATTTCTTGGGCCATCTCAACTACAAAAACACTCCAGCTTCTTTATCACTTAAAAGGTAGATTTCATCTCAACATTTATTGTAAGTACAGATAGATATATCTAAATATTCCATGAAGTGTTTCCTATAAAAATAGACCAAAGAAACAACTGCTTTCATTATTGTTTTTGAGTCATAACCAGTAAGTAAACCATTAAAAATTAAATGCTAGAATGAAGTAAGTTGAACAGTTAACTAGAACATGCCTAAGGAAGTGAACAAGTTTTTAATTATTTTTTATTAATTTCCACCTCCATAGTTTTGCGTATGTAGAGTGATGAAATAAAAGACTATTTATAAAAGGTTTGATTCAAATCCTATTGAAGGTAGTAAGAGCTACTAGGCTTTTATTAAAATTAATCAGTAGATCACTTCAGCGGGAGTGAGATTTCTTTTTTTTTAAATTCTAAGCCTACATTTTGAATTAAAATGTCATTTTTACCACTCCTGCTGGTCTAAAATTTTCAATGGAAATTTTTTATCAGAAAATAATTATTTGAATTAAGACTTTAAGAGGAGTATATCAGTTTTGCCAAAAATGTCTTGGGGAATTACTGAAACATTTGATTTTGACTTTATCATTTCAACTACATTATGCATTGCATTGTATAAATGTATATTATACACTTATAACAATATGGATAGTATACAGAAAATATACCCTAAGTTGAAAGAAATCAAAATGATAAAGTCTAAAAACAACATTTTGCAAACAAATTCTGAGATTTTTTTACTTTTTGCCCTGGTTTAGGACAAAACCAAATTTAAAAATCTGAGGATTTTTCAGTGGGGTACAAGATGCTACTGTGCCGTGGTTACTGTGCATTAATTTACTACTTGTATAATCAAGCAGTAAATAAATGTGTAGCAACCAGAGTTGCTGCGCAGTAGCGCTGGTGAATGCCTTTTTAGCATATTAGCACTTTTTGTGCTGTGATGTGCTACTGCGTAGTATTATTCAGATGCTGCACAGTCAGCATCCTGTGCAGACATGCCCAGTGCATGGAAAACAGTGGTGATGCCTAGGGGGTGCACAGGGGTGCACATGCCCCCCCCCCCAAGAGCACTGGTGCCCCCCCCAAGAGCACTGGACAGGGAGTGGGGGTACCAAGAGAAGTGATCCCCACAGTCCTCATATGGCTGATTGTGCTAACCTAGAAGTGCCAGCACTGCACTGCTAACACTTCTGGGTCAGCATGATTGACCGTGCCCCTCCTCCCAGTCAGTGTGATTGGTCACAGGGGAGACCCTCGTGTTTGCTGACTGGCTGCTGGGGGGGCAAGTGCCTCCCCCCCGACTCAGGAGGCACTAGTTACTCATGATGGAAAACCTGAATTCCAACCAAATATACTTCTAGTCCTTACACAAGTAGTCTTGTTGAAGCCAGTGCATTTTTTGTCATTGTTTGAAATGGGACCAGGGTTAGGAACTTTTATGTGTGTGTGCATGTGTTTAAATAAAAACATCTTTATTACTGCCATATTTCTAAATACTCACCTTTTGTCTTGTTTCTCTACAACCATTCTTTATTTTACATTTTCCCATCATCCAATCTTGTTGTCCATGTAGCATATTTTTTTAGATGAGCCAGGTTAGAATTTAGGAGCTCCTAGCTCAACTCCTGTCTTCAAACAATACCCTTCACAGCTTCCCAAAGAGACACATTATTTGCTAGATTCTTGCTGTCTAAAAGTCAATTCTCACAGGATCCTATCTCCTTAATCAAAGAATATGTGTGTTATCTGAAATTGTGTCTGACTAGGCAGGAGGAAGGGCACTAGAGGAAGGATAGTCCTGTGGTTAGGGTGTTAGCCTGGGCCTCAGGAGACCTATGTTTATTTCCTTGTTCTGCCACATACTTCCTGTGTGACCTTGAGCGATTTACTTAGAGCTCTACCCAAAATAAGACCTTTAGTGTCTAAAGTGAGGCTGAGGTAGAATTCAGATGCCTAAATCCAAAATTATGTTCATGAAAATTTCTGTTCAGCAGGTACCCCTATTAGTAACATTAAAATCCACCAGGTGACTGCTGTTGTACATGTGTGGAAGCACCTCAGTCTTTACAGTTCGTTTCCAGTCTATGTCAAAACCTGGCAGGGGTGAAGGAACTTAATGCTTCTTTGCCAATTTCACCTGAGTAGTTTGCATTGGAAGCGTTGTTCAGCAAATGCCCATTGCATGCTTATTAGATGGGGCTCCCCACAAAATGCAGTGGCAGCTGCTGCTATTTTTTTAAATGCAGCCACAAAAGGAGCACCTGGTGCCTTTTATCCAATAGTTCTGTGGTTAGAGCACTCATGCAGGATGAGACACCCAAGTTATATTCCCTCCTCTAAGTGTAGGCATAGAGAGCCCACATTTCTTACCTACTTGTGGAAGGTTTAAATCACCATGTATCAGTCTGTTTTGGGATCAGGGCTCCCTTGTTGGAACCGTGTTACTGGGCAGAAAAAAATTAAAAATTCAGTAGACCAAAGAGAGAATGTAAGATTTTCTGGCATACTGGTTAGGGCAGTCTCTTGGGAGAACACTCCATGGTCTGCTGATTCATTTTTTCCAATGACTGTTTTGCAGAAAGTACATGTACAATTATCAGAGCAATGACTTGAATGTAGGCCTCTCACATAGCATTTGCTTGCCCTAACAAGTAGACTAGTGCTCTAATACATTTGAATTTTTTTTCCACAGGATAGAACAGTTTCAATAGGTGGGGGGGAGAGTGCTTCCCTAAAGTGATGTTTCTATTATAAAAATAAATGTTAGGATGCCTTACTCTTTAGCTTCTTATGAAGTAGAAAAAAGAACCACCTTTTGGTAGAGGAGGGACTGGCACTTAAATCTCCTGTTTCCTGGGAGAGTGCTGTAGCACAACAGCTCAATAAAAATGGGTAGAGGAGAGCAGGTGTCTCCTCTTCTGCTGGTTGTTTTATCAGACAAAAGTGACACATACTCCATTTTTAGAGATAGCATATAAGCGTCCGGAGAGGGCTGCAAATCCCAAGAGTGCTGGAGCTTTTCCCTAAAACTCAGAGTAAGGTACCTAATCCCTGGAGGGTGTGGGTTTTAAAGCATACACCTGCTTTTTTCATCATCTGTTGACTGGTTCCAGACAGATCTCTGCTTAGTATGCTGAATTTTGTGGACCTTATCCTAAAATGCCTAACATTCCCCACCCCCTGCACAGATTATATAGGCCCCTAAACTGGATTCTGGATTCCTCTGTAGTGTTGTAGCTGTCAACATTGCAATATCTTTTAGTCATTGCAATACTTTTTAGCCCCCAAGTTGCTTTTGCCTCAGTTTTCCATGTAGAGAATGGCAATAATATGTGCCTTCTCTATTTACAGTTAAATGATTTCACCCCTCTCACTTCAGATCTCTTAGTATCCTGCTTCAATAATAGAAAAGTTAGGCTTTTTTCTTCTTATGAAACTATTATAAAAATAAACGCTAGGCCAAAGTCTGCCTTTAGCTACATCTGTGTAACCACATGCTTGACTCATAGGGTTTTTTGTTCTGCTGCTTAAACACTGTAAACAGTGCGTGGCAACCTGTTAACCCAATACCGATCTCCTTTACTGATATGTGGCCAAAGGTACTGATTTTTCAGCAAGGTGGCTTAAAAAAACAAGTTATGTTCATTTTCTAATACATTTTACACTTTGTTTATAGTGTGAAATACCTTGTAAACTCCCATATTTCCCTTAGTTTTTCCTTTGTGACCTACTACTCAGTCCAACCCTCCCACAAATTTATTTTGCTCTAGTTTGGCCTCCTTTCTCACCTCTCTTTTACTCCCTGCCACATTTGCAGAGAGAGTTTAATTGCAGTCGCATCATCTTCCTGGGACTCTTTCCTTGATTCTGCTGAAAAATATGCTTTTCCTGTTAAAATTTTTACAAGTTTGCTTTCTACCACTGATTCCCTTCTTTTCTTAAATTGCAACCTGGACTTTGCTAGGGGAGATAAAGAAATATATTTTAAGACATATTAATAAAATGTTGGTGAAAACAAAGTGGTGGTATATTTAACCCCTATAGTTGATCATGCTAAACTCTAAGGGGGAGCAGGGACTTTTAATAGAAAAGATTTTTTTTAGTATGAATTCATTATGTGAGCAGAACAGAAACTGATTAATAATTACTCTTGTGTCAGTCTCCTGTACAGCTGGTGTCACAACTGACATCAATCCATAAGATGGCTCAGAAATGCTAGTTATTTTCAAATATGTTTTACATTTCAATTGCAGTGTTAAAAGGAGGACCCTGGATTTTATATTGAGCAATTAATAGGAATTAAAACAACCATTTCCTTATCTTTTATGGGATTGTAGTCTGGATTATTAATATGGGTAAAAATATACTTTTTCTCATGAAGTCAAGGCCTTTGAAGCATACATTTATCCAGGTGCTTAGATAATCCCCATCAGTGAACATGATCATGTCTTACTGCATAAAAGGTGAGTTTTGAAATGGCTAGCTTAAGATAATTATATGAGTGTAAAATCCTAGTGCAGTGAAGGGAAACTCCAGGTTGGGTACTGACCTCCTTAATCACAATGAGGTAAAGCTACTCTCTACTCTCTACTAGTACTTTACATCAAGATAGTTATCTCAGATTAGTTATAGCAATGTAATGTCTCCTTTGCAATGAAGACATAGCCTTTGAGTACCTCATAAGTGTGAATAACTATAAATAAAATCAGAATTGGCCTAATAAATTCAAACTTTCTACTTCCCCTGTCACTTTTCCATAGTAATGTTAAATTCAGTTGATTTCTAAAAGTCTTTGGTGCCTCTGAATTTCATGGTTTGTATTACATGGCATTGTATTAGATAATAACCTGGCAAAGCTATATACTGTCTCTGTCTTTACTGATCTTTAAAGCTTACATACACAGATTAATCAAATATGTGCCAGTCAGGAAAATGGGACTAATATATACAAGCTACCAAAGGGGTGGAGGGGTGGGGGAAGAAGTTTAAGAACATAAAAAAGAATTCTGTACACCCAAGAGTAGCATGAAAGCTTTCTGTCATCATGATGAAATAGTTGTTAAATGGAAAAGCAATATATAGCATTAATTTGAAAATGAGAACCTGCTTATTCCACATAACCCTGTAGGGTATATCACTACAGTGTGATTGTCAAACCTCCTAGGGTGCCTGTAAATGTGCAGGAACACTGCTCCAATGTGTTGTAATTACAGCACGTTGGAGCAGACTCGATTCATCTTGATTAAACAAGTCTGCTGAAGTGTGCTAATTAGCGTGCTCCAGCAGGATTTGCATCTTGTGTATTCAGTGTCCCTAAGCTTTGAAATGGTGGCATTAGTGCTTTAACTAAAGTTCTCTGGACAAGCTTTAGTTAAAGTGCCCCCACCACCATTTTGAAAAGTGTGATGCTGAATACATGAGATGCTGTGGGCATTTTAATTAGAGAGGCTCTGAAAGCTGCTCTATTTAAAGTGCCCCCCCACCCCCGCTCCTAAGGAGCACATGGAAAGATGCCTAGAGCCTGATTCAAAGCTTATTAAAGTCAATTAATACACTTGACTTTAATAGGGTTTGGATCAAGCCTCAATTAGCTTCTCTTTCTGAATCTGTCATTGACTCACTAAAACTCCTTGAACCAGTCACTTGGGGAAATCTTTTCTAAAAAGTCCCCTAATTGTGTGTGTTTCTGTTTTTAGGTGTCCAGTTTTAGACACCTACTGGTAAGTGTCTCAAGCCAGATAACTGTAAACATAAGCAGGCAAAATTAGTGGATACTTATGACTATTTCTGTCTTACCTGATGTATACAAAATTTACCTCTAATATAATCCAAATGGCATAGATGTAATATTTCAGGGCTGAACTATACTTGTACCCTTAACCCTCTCCCCCCCTCCCCTTGGTAGTTATGTATATACTAGTCCCATTTTCCTGTCACATATTTGATTAATCTGCATATGTAAGCTTTAAAAAATTATCAAGGGCCATATTTGTGAGAGCCCTGCAGGGGAAGTCATGTTGAGGGGTAACCAACATGGGTTCGTGCAAGGCCGATCCTGCCTGACTAACCTGGTGTCTTTCTATGATCAGGTAACAAAAAGCTTAGATGCAAAGGAGGAAGTCGATGTCATCTTCTTGGACTTCCAGAAGGCCTTTGACACAGTGTCCTATCCAATTCCGGTGGGCAAGCTGAGGGACTGCAGCACTGACAAATGCACAATCACATGGGTGGCAAACTGGCTCCACGGGTGCACCCAAAGGGTGGTGGTGGACAGGTCGATGTTGACCTGGGAGGGTGTGGGCAGCGGAGTCCCCCAGGGCTTGGTCCTTGGGCCGATGCTGTTCAACATCATCATTAGCGACCTGGAGGAGGGTGTGGAGAGCACCCTGTTCAAGTTCTCTGATGACACCAAGCTGTGGGGTAAAGTGAATACATTGGCAGGCAGGGACCACATCCAGGCAGACCTGGATAGGTTAGAGAAGTGGGCGGATCTGAACAGGATGTGGTTCAACAAGGACAAGTGCAGGGTGTTGCACCTGGGGAGAGGGAGCCAGCATTATGATTATAGATTAGGGGCTGACCCTCTCGGCAGCACAGAGGCAGAGAGGGATCTTGGAGTCAGGATTGACTCCAGGATGAATATGAGTCGCCAATGCGACGAAGCAATAGGCAGAGCCAACCACACCCTGTCCTGCAACAACAGGGGCATCACTAACAGGTCCAGAGAGGTCTTGCTCCCCCTCTATACAGTGCTGGTCAGGCCGCAGCTGGAGTACTGTGTCCAGTTTTGGGCGCCGCACTTCAAGAAGGTTGTGCAGAACCTGGAGAGGGTCCAGAGGAGACCACTTGTATGGTTGGGGGCCTCCATGGCCAGCCTTATGAAGAGAGGCTGAGGGACTTGAATCTCTTCAGTCTCCAGAAGCGGAGACTGAGGGGGGATCTTGTGCCTGCCTACAACCTTATCAGGGGCCACCAGCAGGGACTCGGGGAAAGTCTGTTCACCAGGGCCCCCCTTGGAGTCACCAGGAAAAATGGCCACAAGCTGAGGAAGGATAGGTTTAGGTTAGATATTAGGAAGAACTACTTCACTGTAAGGGTGGCCAGAGCCTGGAATAGGCTTCCCAGAGAGGCGGTGCTCTCACCTTCCCTGGAAATCTTCAAGAGGAGACTGGATAGGCACCTGGCTGGGGTCTTATGACCTCTGCCACCCCCAGTGCTTCTTCCTGCCCATGGCAGAGGGTCAGACTCAATGATCTGTCTAGGTCCCTTCCCACTGATTCTATGATTTCTATTGATTCTATGATTATGGAATTCCTTGAGCTCTTCAGAAGAAAGGAACTATGACCAATCTTTGTAGACTTGAGTGCCTTAAATTAGGCATCTGAAATAAATGGCTGGTTTGATGAGGTCCTGTTGCCTCCATGGTAGTTGATAGAAATTAAGATTGCTCTGTAACTCAGAAAACAAAAGAAGTTATATAGTGACCTCAATGTAGACTCAGTAACTTCAGGCATCTTGAGCACTTGAGCCTGATAGTAAAAAATATAATTATCAACATAAGGAGTTTTGAGCTAGAATTTAGGTGACCAAGATCAGGTCTGACATTATGGATGCATGATGTAATTGCAAATTACACTGGGATTATTTTCATTACAGCTGTTTACATGAACATTTACATTTCAGACACAATGCGTTAATTGATTAATTGTTTTCTTTTTCTTTCTTTCTTGGTGAGGGGACTCATAATTTGATGACTGCTTTATTTGGCTGCTGTTCTTATCACTATCACGGATATAGAAGTAAAAACAAGAGAAAATATTCAAAACAAAGAAATCCACAAGAAAAAGAATCTGACTCATGAAAGGGATACCCCTACTTTCCCTCTTGGTAAAAATGAATCACTACAGTATGTGAGACCTGGGTACAAAAGTTTAGCTGTAAATATTGCTTTCTTTTTCCCCGTTTTTTTCTGTTTTAATCTTGCACCTACAGGTTTGTGGTTATTATGAAACATAAATGACATTTACTTCAGTAATATCCACAGAAGGCACAACTTTCACTAAATTCAACCAACAAACCTGGAAGTTGTTTTACTTTCCCCTTGGTTTCTTCAGTTGCTTTGGCAACTGAAGGTTCAGATGATTTGTCCTTGAATGTAAAAGCAACATTTCCCATTTGGGGACTAATTGTGAGCTTCATACTCAGCCAATATTCAGTGGGAATTTTGCTTGACTGAGTAGTTTCAAATGGGCCTCTTGGAGGAAGTAGAAATCATGGAGAAGCCCCTAACATTCTGCCTCTCGATGAACAAGTATAGCTATTAGTAGTGCAATCCATGATAGTATAAGAAAATGCTTTCTACCTGTGTGGGTCACAGAAACTACAGTTTTGATCTAAAGTCCATCAAAGTCAGTAGGGCTCTTTCCATTTACTTTGAGTGATGCCAGATTTGGCCATTTTCCAGGTCAAACATATAGGTTGATATATTGTTAAATGTGAAATGTGCAAATAAAAAATATCATCGGTAGATTTTCAGATAAAAATGCCATAGAAACCAGAATTCTATTTTTTTCTGTTTTTCTTTTAACAAATAATTCCAACAAGCTCAACAAATTAGCAAAGTAGGCCGTATCCTCACCTGGTTTATGTCAGCAAAGCTCCATTGTTTCCAAGAGAGCTGCACTTATTATCTTCAGCTGAGGATAAGGTGCATTTTATTTAAATCATCTAAGTGCAAATTAATGTATAAAAATAGTATCTAAATGACAATATGTTCTTCAAGCATAGCTGTTATAAATGAGAAACTCTCAATCTAGGAGCCAGGAAATATGAGTTGAAGTACAGCTTATCTTCTGCGCACACTTGCTGAAATAAAGTTTCAAAAGCTGTGAAAGATGAAGTGAATGGGAAAGAGATTAGGATCATTGTTCTGACAGATGAAAATGACCTTTGTATTTGACTCAGAGATGAAAACCAAGAATTCAGCAGTTATCTCAAATATAGGATTGTGAACTCAAGCCATAAATACAGAACAAAATTTCTTTGACCTTTAATCTTTGACTTGTGAGAATCAATAAATTACTGAAAAGTTAAATGGGGGAATGTTAAGAAGCAAAGTATAGCTGTACAATAATAGGCAGCACTGCTGTTAATAACATCTCTTTTTCTTCTATAACAAAAATTTTGAATTTAGTACTGACAGGTTTTGAGCAATGTCTAGGGTTGTAAGTCTGGCATAGGCGAGTCATAATTATATCATGATGAAACTTGCCGAATTCATAGAATTGTCAGAAAATCTATAGCTAATATATTACATTGAATGACTTTCAAAAACAGTATTTTTGTGGACCAGTTTCTTCCTTACTCAACCACTTTTCCATTTTCTGTTAAAAAACTCAGATATCTTTTAAGAGCTGATGGAGTATAGTACTTTTGAATGTGTTTTATGCGTCTCAGCTTCCCACTTTATAATGACAGAGTTAAATCACAAGTTTCACATTAATTCCAGTCTAACAATCATTGAAAGATAAATCATTTCACTCTGAATAAGGAACAGAAGACAAGGATCAGTGAAGATTAAGTGAGTTTAGGAGCAAAGAATGTGGCATATAGCAAGTAAGTCAAAAGGAGAGAGAAACAAGTTAGTTGCATGGAAGAGAAGATGGAGAGAGAGTGAGAAGCACGAAAGACTATATCAGCAGAAATGAGAAAGTGAAAATGGGATGGGAAAGAGAAATAGAGAAAAACTGCCTGTCTTCAGACTTTTATGGAAATTTTGCAGGCCCTCATACATTCATATTTTAGTAGCACTATGGTAATGGGTGTTGCAGTCACCCAGGGCTGGTAACAGGAAGGGGCAAATGGGGCAGTTGCTCCATGGGACTCCATACATTGGAACAAAACTCACTAATTCATTTTTTAAACTAGGGGGCAGAATTGCAATTAAACAGTTTGTATCTTTACTTCATTTTTAAAAATACATTTGTGCATTTATATGATTGAAGTACATGTTATTATTTTCTGGTATTTCTTTGTGACAGTGATAAATCACCAGGTTGCTAACTGTCCAGGCTGCTAACTACCCAAGTTTTACCTCTGCCCTGGTTCCTGTAATTTGTAAGGCCAGCCCCACAGTCAGCAGCTCTCTATTGAATACAAGAGCTGTGGTACCCAACCATTGCTTATTCATATGTAACACAACAGAGCAAGTAAAATACCATGGGCAACCTCCTGCTTTGCTGTCCCCATCAACCTCAGTTTACATTTTTCAATTTTCAGTGGCTGTGAGCAATGATAGAGGGCCTTATGTGTCTTATTTTGCCTGTAGGCCCTGGCTTGGGGACCACTGCAATAAAGGAAAAGCAGCAAGACTGCTCCAAGAAGATTTATTTTGAATTCCTGAGCCTCACTAGATCCATAGTCACTGGAAACAAAGTCTTTATTATTGTTGTATTATTTATGGGGGGGTATTTTTAAGATCACAAAGGATAGATAATTGCCCAGCTCCAACTGAAAATCAAATCAATGGGTGCTGGGCACCTAACTGCTGTCTGTGCCTTTCAATTGCATTATTTAAATAGTAGAGAGAAAATGAGTTGACAGAAGAGGTCAGCCAAAAGAAAATCATAGACTTTTTTACTTTGCAGGTGCTGGATATAGAGGATAGTGAAAAAAATGAAGGGGCATGAGATGAATTGTAAACCCTATTCAAATGCTGGGTCTAAAAGAAACTTGAAGTAGGTTTGTGGTGGGGGAACAGATTTGTGGGTATGTATCAGTGGGTATGTATGAATAAAAAACCAACTAATTTGATAGGCGGGGCATTAACAAAGGGTGTTCCATGTAATGCCATGTTTCATATGTTACAGCCAATTATTGCTTCCCATCTTGTAATATGACTGGTGAAAAATTTGTGGAACTGCACTCCTATCTTCTGTGATGTAATCCAAGCAATTTAATCTGACTCATAGTACTATATTGGAGATGTCAGTATAGGCCTTGACATAAAACTCTTGTATACTCATAATTTTGACAAAATAAATGGAGGCTTAGCATGAGGATTTAAAAGGAAGAGAGATTGTGGTTGACCACGCAATGTTCAGATTATCCATTTTCTTATGAACGAAATAGATTAAACTAATCAAATTGAAAGAGACAGGTATCAGTGTTAATCTGAAGTCAAGCAGAAGGCAGAGTAGTACCGCATCTGCTAAATTAAGTCATGGCTTATGAAAGCTTATGCCATACATCTCTGATTTAGTTAGTCTATAATGAGCAAATCCATCCTACTAATCAAAATGACATTAGGAAGCAATCCAGGATTTTGATTTATTTTTAATAAAAGGAGTCTTTTTCATTAGAGCTGAAACAACTGCTCAACTGGATATAGCTAATAGGGACTAAACTCGTTCCCCAAGGCTCTTGTTCTCACAAGGGTAAAGAGGAGGAGCGAGTAAAAGCTTCTCTTAGAGAGTGACCAGGAGGTAAAGTTCTACCCCACGGTGCCCTATGACAATGGCTCACTGGTACAGAGATGGTTAGAGTGGCATCCCGAACTTTGTTGCATGGTAGTACAAGCAGGTGTATTTTGCTTTTCTATTTATTTTGAATCATAACATGTTTTTATTTAGTTTTGTTGAAATTTGTTGAAGTTAAACTCCTGATCATAAACCCATGGGAGATAACCTCTCTATGTGAAAGGCTTTTGTTGTTGTACTGTTTTGAGAAATTGTGCCAATTTTCAGTTCTCACAGGAGATTTCCCTTAATATGTATGATATAATGTGCTCTTTGGAACAGTTCTTCAGAAGCCCATACTCAAGTTTTGTTCCAGTTCCAGCCAGCTGGTTCATCAGTAGAGCATTCTAGTTGGAGAATGAACAATTTGTTACTTCAAATGCCTTTAGGTTATAGATTATCTGTGAGGTTTTGGCTGAATATCAATGGGTGGTTAATGGTAGGATGGATGTAGAAGATACTGTTGCCTAGGAGTACCCAAAGGCCACAACCAGAGGGAAGATAGTTTCACCCCCTCTATTCAGAAACAAAGAGCATGGAATATGAAAACTTTTAAAAGGAAAAGCTTAAGAGTTATAGTAACCACATATTATTGCTAATTGCCCGGACACTTTGTGAAATTTGATTTCATTGTAGGTGGAACTTAATTTGCTCTTGGCAAACAAGTTAGAATGCTTAATTCAACTTGACAAAAATACAGTTTTTTGAGAAAGGAAACAAGACTGACAGAAATTTGGCATATCAACAAAAAGAAAGAAGAAAAAAGAAAAGGATTAGTGAAAATGAAGATCAAGGGAGGATCAGACATATATTGGCTACAATCCAGGAAACATTTGTTACATTTTATAAGCAACTCTATTCTTCCCAAGCCTGTAGAAAGGAGGAACTAGCTGATCTTCACCTAAAGGCATATTGACCACCCTGTATACTAGTGAACAGATGTCCCTCTAGCTATTAAAAAAAGTGTTGATCGTAGTACCGTCACTGAAACTGAATAAACTGCCAACTCCAAATACATTAAAACCTAAATGGGAGATTCATAAAGAATTTTCATGTAGTGATTTTTTTTATTTGTGTAGTGGATAATAATTCCCTCTACATGGACAATAACATACAGTGCATTATGCATGAACAAATTCTGTTTATAACAGCTCTTATGGACTATCCTTTCTGGGTAGGATATAGATACAGTTTATGGGCTAGATTTTCAGTGCTTTGCCTTGCTCTTAGGGACTGTTTTCACACATGTGATATAAGTGAAACAGGTTACTTTTCTAATTTGGCAGAATTTTATAGTTGAACTATTTTTCAGAAAGTTTTGCCTCATTTTCAACTGGTGTCAGTGACTATACAAAGTTAGGGTTACCATATTTCCAGTATCAAAAAAGAGGACACCTGTGAGGGGGAGGGAGGAGAGGGGGGAGGGGCATATGATTGGGGGGGGCAAGGATATGCCCATGCCCTGCTTCTGCCCCTCACTTCTAAGTCCCTGCCCCCCTCAGACCTGCCAGCCCCCCCTCACTTCCAACCCACATCCCCCTCCCCTCAGCACTGCCAGTGCCCCTCACTCCTGATCCACAGCCTCCTGTCCCCCAGTCCTACCAGTGTCCCATACTCCCAAACCCTCAACGCCCTGCCCCCCCAGCCCTGCCAGTGCCCCACACTCCCGAACCGCAATGCTTTACCCCCTCCAGCCCTGCTGCCCAAGCAGCTCCTGCACTGAGTGTGCATGTGCACGCACACACACACACAGTATCTCTCTACCTGACTGGGGCCCACACAAGGAGCACATGATCCCCGACAGCCAATCACCTTGCCTACTGCTCCCAGCCCCAAGCAGCCAGCCCAGAAAAGGAAAAACCCAGACATTTGCTCTCATTTTAACAAATCAACTGGGCACAAGGACAGAGGTCCAAAAAAGAGTACATGTTCAGAAAAACTCAGATGTATGGTAACCCTGCCAAAATACCAGGTAGTAGAGAACATATACCTGTGCACAAGAGGTGATATTTATTGTAATACAGAGAACCCAATCATCTCTCCACTATTTACCAGATACATTTCCCACCCTTCTCCCCTCCCAGCCTCTCTCTCACCCACTGACTCCTCAGTTTTACATCTTCACTGACTGGCTTTCTTGCATGCAGACCAGCCTCTGGCTTCTTTACTATTCATTCCATCCAGGAAAAGCACACACCAACTGCAGATGCTTCCTCAGCCTGATGAAGGGTATTTATATGCAAAAGCTTGCAAAGAAGAATTTTTCCAACTACTTGAGTTGGGTTAATAAAAGATATCAGATGCACCCAAAGAACCTTTAGAGTTTTAGCACTACTTAAAAGATCATGTATGTGCTACATAATACCATGTGATCTTTCACCACTGGGATGAGTTTCATTCAAGGGAGATAAGTTCCGTGTAATTTAGTAGAACTTACCCCCAACCTGTTTTTCAAATTTCCTTTATGAGAGCAGCCTAATTATAAAAACATCACATTAGGAGGGAAACCATTCATAGTGTAGAACTGCCAAATATACCCCAATGAACAATCCTACACTGCATATTTACAGAGTTTTAGTCAATAATTGTAAGAGGAAGGAGATGTACCTGCTCTGTGGATTCTTGGCTTATACATTTGTAGAGGAAAAAATATTATCTATTTGGTCAAGCCAGTTCAATATAAAACGTCATCAGTGGGAAAAAACTACCCTTCCACCCAACCGTTTTGATATAAAAGAAAATTGTTTGTAGCTAGTTTATTGTTTATTAAAATGGACATTAGGCCACAAAAAAGGCCTGTAAGATCAACAGAATTTTTTTTGCCTTAAATGGACTTTGGATGATGTCTGGCATCTGGGCTGTCCAACTTCTAAGTGGCTGGGGGCCACACACTCTGTGGACCGCACCGGTTGGGCCACACACCACGCAGATTGCACCCTGTACTACATGTGCAATGTAGGCAACCCACCCTCAGCTCCCCAATTACAGGCTCCCCTGTGCACCACATGTCATGGTGCACCAGATGCCCCAGTCAGGTGCCCTGACTTCACCCTCAGTTCCCTGGATGCAGCCTCCTGTGCTGCACCATGCTGCGTGGGCACCTCAGGTTGTGGGCTCCCCTGGCACTGGGCTGTGCTGTGCCATATCACACCACTGCCTGGGTTGGGTGCAGAAAGTGAAAGTCAAAGGAGAGAGGAGGAGCCTGCAGACCATGGCTACTGCTGCAGCTGGAGTAATGGGGTGAATGGCAGCTGAGTGGCAATCTGAGGGGGCTGAAAATTAACCTTCTGCAAGCTGCATGAGGCCCCCCTGGGGTACCAGTTGGACATCCCTGTCCTGTGTGCTACAGAAATGTAATGTTACTTTCACAGGGTAATCGGGGGGGTGGGGGGGCCAGGAGTGACACACATTATTTGCAGTACAGCCATAAAAACTTACATTCTCATGAAAATTTGTACTGCTTTAAAGCAGTACAGCTTCAAGTATGGACACAGTTATAAATCCAAAAGGTGCTTATATTAGCATATTTCCTAACAGGTACATCAATAACCAGTATTGTTGTAATTACTTTTTTTGCCTATATGGCTGTGACTACTCTAGGGGTTATACTGATTTACCTATAAATCTTACTCCAAACAAAATAGTTAAAAAGCTACAAGAATTATGTGTAGCCTAAGCCTTGGTTAGGAGACTATACTGGGAAGTCACACACTATTATACTTAATTTTGAGAATAAACTTTAATTCTTTGTGGATTAGATTTTATAAACTTCCCTTTTAAATCCGATTGTTCATATTCATTAGAAAATTGATATAATTTTAGAGGATCCTGCACATAAATTTAATCCATTGTTACAATTTGTTTTAAATTGTTCAGTGCAGAGTGATTCTATTATATCTCCTATTAAAAGAATAATGGTATGCACACAACCCCCCCCCCCCACACACACATACACCCCCCATATGCATTGGGGTGTAGGAGCTAGCCATGTTGGTCTAAGGACATAGGCAGACAAGGTTGTTTAAATCTGATATCTTTTATTACTGTTGGTCTAATAAAAGATATTGGATTGACCCAAATAATGAATGAACCCCAAACTCTTTTGAACTTTAACAAATCTAAGTGTACTTTTGTACTCTTGTAAACTTTCTGGTTTTGGTCAGGAGGAGAAGCCGTTCAGAATTAATATAAAAAGAATCTTCTGGTTGCATTTTTAATTTTGTCCATACAGTAAAGCTATCATGCTGGAAAATACAGGTAAGCATAATATCATGGTTAAAACATCCAGAATGGAGAATGCAGAATGCAAAACACACAGCCCATTTTTCAAATTTGTATCTGACTTCTGCTGGAATTGGAATAAGCTTCAAAAATGTAGCTTACTACAGAAACATGGCTTAAACACAGTTCAGTCAGGTCTACATTCCAGAACTTATGTTTTTAACTCTGTTATTGGATTATTTTTTCTGTACTACATACAGGCTTTTTGGCTTACTTTAGATGACTGCCAACATCACTGGAAAATTCATGAATGAACCTGGGTACATAAGTTGTCCAGTCATTCTTCCAAACAAAGAAAGTTTGAAGCAGTTTCAGATGCTTATCTATATTAATTTTAAGTGGTTCACTCATTACTAATTTATAAGACCTACATATCATTTCAAAGTTTTACTGAGTGAGTTTTTCTTGAATCTAAAATATTCAAGAACAGAGATAGATGAGGAAGTATTTTTTTTTTAAAACTCTCTGAGAAAAAGCTAATTTAATATAGTTTAGCTTGCTACTATAAAATAAACTCTATTTTTGTTGTGATGAGAGAAACTGGCTGAACAATTAAAAATAATTTTTGAATAATCAATCAGTTCATATTTAACATTCAATATTATTCTTTGCAACAGCACAATCAATCAGCTCTTGCTGAAACAATTAGTATGAGTTAATAGGTAGTCAGATTCTGATATTTCTCTTAATATATTTCTCTGCTCGGCCCAAATATCAGGGAGCAGAATTAAGGTTCTTTGAATCTTTAACTGTGCAAATGCAAACTGATCTTTTTTGTGTCTTTGGTTTCAAACTAGAAAAATGCTGAAATGATTACTTCAGTTTGCAGTAATTTGCAGGTTTTCAAAATATTTATTTATCTAGATTGATAAACCCCATTTTATTCTGCTCGCTCACCAGCCTGCTTGTCTATCTCTTTCCCTGACTCTCTCCTCTCCTTTTTTTTTGGCTGATCAATTTTTACTGGGTGGGGTATAAGACTGATTGAGTGGTTTTTATTCCTTAAAATGAAATTGGAAGAAAGGAAATACATTGTTCCTTTTGTATAAACTATCAACAGTAATATATATTTAGCCAAATAGTTGATTTAAAAAGCAGAGAACAACTGAGTGAGCACTCTGGCTGACCCAGTAATGTAAAATGGCAATTATCATGATTTCTTTTTGGGCAGAATTGGGTTGGGAATCTTGAGAGAATGTGTTTTTCTGTGGTATGTCCACTAGGCCATTAGTCAAACCAAGCAAGAAAAGGCAAAGACAGAATATATCTGGGTCTGGTGGCTTAGAATTGTACTGACATCTTTCATTGCTAAGACCTTATCTACACAGAAACATTTTTTGAGGGTAAAATGAATGTATGAATTTAAATTAATAGAATTATAAAGGGCTAACTCCCAAGCCTATATACGCTTTTTTGATACAAAGATTATCTTTTCTAGTTAACATCATGGAGTTCCAATACACGTGCTCTGACACGATCTGATTAGACTGCTTCGGAGCAGACTCAATTAATCGCTAGGGCTGCGAATACCCCAGCCCCACCTCCCTTACCAGTTCCTTACCTATCAGTCTCAAGGGTTTCCTCCCCACATTGTGCAGACCCCAGTTGGAGGGCTGGAGCAGGGGTCCATTCCCCTCTGCCTGCCTACCCTGCAACTGATGGGGGTGGCAGGGCTGGGGAGTTTGCAGCTTGGTCAGCTGGGAAGCATGTGTGAGTGCCCCCCACTTTCTGGCCTTGGCCAACTGAGTGAATATGTATTGTGTTTGTTAATGGTCCAATCTATGCAGTTTAGAGAAAGCTGAATAGATTTAGTTGATTCTGCCTTGGGCTTTTTGACTGTCTGTACTAGTTTTAGAGAAGGCCCTTCCAAGGTCAATGTGTGGGGTACATTTACAGAAAAATATGATGAACCTCAATCTATGGCTCGACTTACTATATCTGTTCTAGCGATGAAAAAGACTACAGAATTGGAGGGGGTCTCATTGAGGAAAGCTGCCTAAACATATTTTAACGATTCTTTGAAAATAAGCAAAGTCAATTTAACCAACAAAGATTATTAGCACATTAAAAAAATCATTAGTAGTGAATCATCAGACCCATTTACAATGAGTCATAAGCAGTCAGAGTTTTCATCTACCAAGAAGGTATTTTTTCTCAGGGAATACCTTTTTCAGTTACACAGGCTTATATTTCTTATTAGTGCTGAGATTTACACAGCAGTTCATACTATAAGTATTTCTGGTACAGATTGTCAGAATTAACTGATCAGGCAATGCTGTGCTGAACTATGGTACAGTTTTCATAGGTTTTAAACCAGTCAAAACAAAGATAATTGAATTCACCTCAGTATTGAGTAACGTGTGTAGGCAAATGTCTGTGCCTACCCGTAAGAATCACTTTCTTGTTGATTAGGCAGAAGGCAGGGCAGGGTAGCACGTTAAAGACCTCATATGCACTTCAGAGATGCATGATGTTTTGTAGGCAATGATATACTTTTTTATTGCTTTCATTGTTGCTTAAGTTTATGCCTCTCAGAACCTGTTAGTCTGTAATGTGTCACTCTGCCCTACTTTCTGCGGGTCGTCAGACTAACACAACTAATCGCCTTTGGCTCAGCCCCCTTTTCTTGTTGATTGTTATAATATGTATTGCTTGGACCTTTTCCCTGAAGAGAAATGTCATTATTGTCTATATTCACCATGCAACTTAGGTCTGACTCAGACATCTTTGAAGCCAATTAGAAGAATAACATTGACTTCTCTGACCTTTGGATCAAGTTTCTTATGCAGCACAGTCACTTTAAGAGGTCAGCAAGTAGAGCAATTGCCTAAGGCTCCACATCATGGAGGACCTTATGAGGTTAGATCATATCCACAGGCCAGTAATGGTAGTCATCCACTGTGCAAGTGGGCAGAAGGAGGGGTATTGTAAGTGGGTTACCCAGTCTGTTAGTTTCTGTAGGCAGGTTTTGCTCCCTGCAGCCTGAGTAACACAGTCTTTAGGCAACAGACAAGCCAACAAATAAACAAAACAAAAACCCTTCTGCCCTGTCCTGGACACTTAAGAAAGAGCCCTTTCATGTAGTTCCCAGCACAACAGCCTGGTCTTCTTCTATGAAGCAGTTGCATTCACAGCTTGCTCCCTCCTCCCTTGCTTACACTTCTGGGAGCTTTATAAAATTCTTAGCAGGGCACTCCCAGCCGATCCAAATGCTCTGAATCTGGGATCTCTCAACAGGGTTGACTTCTTTCTCTTAAAGGGAACAGACCTGTATGTTACAGGTTATATGTCTGTATGTTACAGGGGTATAGGTTGTGGCCTTATTGGTCTAAGGACATAGGCAGACAAGGTTCTTTGTGAAAACCTGATACCTTTTATTAGACCAACTCAAATCTGTATGTTAAGGTCTATATAGTAGCATTCTGCCCAGGGCCCCACAAGCCTAACACAAACTTTGTGAAGCAGTAACCAGGTGGTCTGTACTTTGTTGTTGCAGTATTTAAAAGCCTTAATGCAGAGGAAAATGGCTATATTTTTTTAACCTTACCTTAATAGGCACCTGTGTGATGAGACCACTTGGGTTTCAACAATAGTAGTTCTTTGTAGGGGTTGCTGTGGTGAATTCCAGGTTGAGTTGTTCAGCCCTTATGATCATCAGACTACTTTCACAAGCACTTTGAAATATCCAGAGTTTTCTGTTATGATATTTTCAATCTCTGGTAGGGGTTTTAAAGATTTTTAAAGGTAGCCCTTCATTTGTATGCTTTGAACTTACTTTTATACCGTGTATGTTATGCTTATGTATTTGGAATGTTTCATTATTTAAACTATGAATGTAGAAGGAAACTTAACGCATGTAATTTTTTACTGTTATTCCTTGTTATAGCAGTCACAGCTGTACATAGTGGCTATGCGTAGCAAATTCACCATGGAGTTTCTCAGAATATTTTCCCTTTAGTTATAAAAGATTACTTTTTTTATATCGTAGCTTGTAAGCCCTGGTTTTGTCATTCCTGTACATTGCCTACTATTGCATTTTAATAGTGTATTGAATATGAAGTTTGTAGATCTGGAGGGAGAATGTTTGTTTTTGTTTTGCTAGTCGAGTACATTTGTAAATATGTAGGGCATGATTCTGCATGCACAATCTGCTTTAAAGTCAGCAAGAGTCTGAAGACAGGAGCTCAGGAACATGTCCATAATGCAGATATTGCAATAAGAGTTTCCACACTATTTCTCCTGGCATCCCTGAAGGAAGGAATGCATTTTGCTTGGAACTCTAGAATGCTGTGGAATAAGCCCGTAAGGCATCGTTGCAGGCACTATAGCTTAGAGCAGATCAGATCATGTACTAACATCAGTGGCCAAACTTGGTCCCAGCTGCATATAACAGTGCAAATATAACTTTAAACATCTCTTGCCCCTTCAACTCACTCATTGGGTCTTTCATTCATTGCAAGGCTGGATCAGAGGAACTGGCTCCAAACTTTTTAAATTCATCTTTCATATGCTTGTTTATTTCTATGGCACATATGAACTGATGTGGTCTAGAAATGTATTATCTCCTTTGTGTTATTCGACAGACTTTTGATCCACTGCTGACTCATGAAAAGAGAGCTGGCAGAGAAATTGAGATGGTCCATGTGTCTGGTCATGATAGCAATAAAAAAAAAAGTTTCATAGTTTCATAGTTTAATAGTTAGTAGGGTCAGAAGGGACCTGAGCAGATCATCAAGTCCGACCCCCTGCCATGACAGAAAAGAGTACTGGGGTCAAATGACCCCAGCAAGGTGTTTGTCTAGCCTTGCCTTAAAGACCCCCAGGGTAGGAGCCAGCACCACTTCGCTTGGAAGTTGGTTCCAGACCCTAGCCACCCTGACAGTGCCTCCTGATGTCTAATCTGAATTTACCCTCTGCCAGCTGCTGGTTCTTCCTCCCCAGGTGCATCACCTTGCACTTGTCAGTGTTGAATCCCATCCTATTCTCATCCACCCACCCCTGTAACCTGCCTAGGTCCGATTGCAGCCTATTCCTCCTTTCTAGCATGCCCACATCCCCCCACATCTTAATGTCATCAGCAAATTTGAACAGGGTGCTTATAACCCCCTCGTCCAAGTCACTGATGAAGATGTTGAACAGTGCGGGCCTGAGGACCGAGCCCTGAGGGACCCCACTGTCCACATCCTTCCAGGTCAAAAATGAGCCATTCACCACCACTCTCTGGGTACGGCCCTCAAGCCACTTGGTGACCCATTTGACTGTGTAGGTATCGACACCACAGTCCCCCAGTTTCTTAATGAGAACAGGGTGAGAGACAGTGTTGAAGGTCTTCTGAAAGTCCAGAAAGACTATGTCAACTGCTACCCCTGCATCTAAGGATTTGGTGACCTGGTTGTACCAGGTTGGTCTGACAGGACCTGCCTCTAATGAACCCGTGTTAGTTGCCCCTAAGCATAATCTCCCCTGCTGGCCCCTCATGGATGTGTGCCAGAATAATTCTCTCAAAAAGCTTACCCAGGATCGAGGTAAGACTAACCGGCCTATAGTTTGCCGGGTCCTCCTTCCTCTCCTTTTTGAAGATGGGAACCACACTGGCCCTCTTCCAGTCCTCTGGCACCACACCAGAGCACCACGAGTGCTTGTACAACCGTGCCAGGGGTCCCACAATGACCTCAGCTAATTCCCTCAGCACTCTGGGGTAGAGATCGTCTGGACCAGCTGATTTAAATACAACCAGTCCCTCCAGAAGTTCCTTGACTAGATCCTCCCTAACCCATGGCCTAGGTGTGCCTCCCCTGGGGCCTGAAGGGAGCCCAGTGTGGGGGCTGATCTGGTCCCTGCTCAGGAAAATGGAGGCAAAGAAGTCATTAAATAGGTTAGCTTTGTTGTCTGGTGTGACGACCAAATTTCCTAGCGTGTCTTGCAGGGGCCCCACATTACCCGGAACCTTCTTTTTGCCCCCTATGTATTTAAAAAAGGACTTCTTGTTGTCCTTGATCCGGGAAGTCAGTCCCAGTTCCATCTCCACCTTGGCCTTCCTAACTGCCCCCCTACATACCTGAGCAACTGCAGAATAGTCCTCCCTGGTGATGGCCCCTCCCTTCCATTGGGTGTGCGCCTCTCTTTTATCTAGGAGACATTCCTCGGTGCTTTTGGTGAGCCATGGGGGCTTTTGCGCCCTTCTGCCCCCTGGGATCCATGTTGGAATTACCTCCCTTTGGGCTTGGAGCATCATCTCCTTAAGGAGAGACCACTCTTCTTGGACACCTGGCTCCCCTCCCCTCCGGGACCTCAGTGCTTCCCTGACTATTCTCCTTAGCTCACTGAAGTCCATCGTCCTGAGATCTAGGGCCGCTGCCTTACTGTAGGCCTTTGCCACCTTGCGCTGGATGGTGAATTCCAGCAGGCGAAGATCACTGTCGCCCAGGTAGTTGAGCACCTGCAGCCCCCTCACCAGGTCATTGCCCGTGGCCAGCACAAGGTCCAACAAGGCATCTCTCCTGGTGGGGCTGTGCACCTCCTGGGTTAGACTGAGTCTGTTTCAGCCTTTGTTTCAGAAGATACTTTTCCATTATCAGCCCATGTTTTGGAATATGTTTTTTAAAATTAATTGACTTCAAATTTTGTCTCAGTTTCAATTTAGAATGTATCCTCTTGCTACAGTATTTTGTTTCTTGGACTTACATTTAGAACTCCAGTCTTGAGCTTTTCTGCCAGTATATTTGGAAAGGTGATACTAAGTCTGGAGTGTTTAAAACTATCTGTAAAATTTGCATGAAGATGATCCTATATTTGCATTTTCAAAGAAGTATTTGTGTGTTTACAACAGGTGTGTGAATAGATAAATATACATTTGTCCATTTTGCACACACATGTTTATCTGTGTATGTAAATGCAGTATAAGCATCTATAATGCAGAAGCAATCCACACTGAAAATTCTTCTATGCCACTTTATATTCATTGCATGCTGAGGGATTTTGATGGTGCACTATATAGGGTGATTTCCCAGTAGTTTGAATATCTTTTAATTATATACAAAGAATAAAAAAGTTGTCATGCCAGATCTCCTCTCACTTACAGGTATGCTCCCAAATATTCAACTATTCTGAGAATTCTCCAGAATTCAGCTTCAGAATCTAAGCTTTCCTTTAAAAAAATTACTTCCTCTCATGATTATGAAGTATACCTACCAAATATGAGCCAAGAGCAATAAATACACTATTGTCTGCCTGATTCTGCAAACTATCTGAAAGAGCAGTATCAGAAATGTGATTTGGTTCATTCATTTTGAAATCAACTGAGGACAGGAGTTACATGTGCAATTTTTAGCACAGTGCTATTGCTGGAAACTCTTAACTCTTTCTATCACCAGTAAAATATTTACCTGTTCTTTTCAGGAATGTTCTGTTTTCCTTATTTGCTTTGGTTCTTTTTATAAGTTTTTTTCAGTACATTTAGTACTGTTGTACCCCTTGGCCTGGCTTTAGCCATTTGTCAATATCTGGTAGGCAAGGCCTTTTAGCACCTGTTGGCTTTCTTGTTTCCCACACTTCATGAGATCTTATGATAACACCTGCAGCATAGCTACAGGCTTCTGCTAAAACAACAACCGCAAAAGTAGTCTGTGGTTTTGAGAACAAGTACATCACGTTGGGGTGACATCCAGGACTGTTGTGACACCACTTTCTTCCATGTCTGAAGCAAGAAAGGTGAATCATGTTTGGCTCTGTACTACTGCTAAAGGTCTATCATAAGATTAAAATGTAATAAGTGTCAAAGAGTTAATAAATGTAGATCTGAATGATGCACAATGCTAACCTGATACAATCTGAAGCCCTGTACATATTCTGAGATGGGCCCTTCCTCTGGTGTGGCTACAGCCGTAATCAGCCACACCATATCCCTGTTTCTGAGATAGTAATGGCCGGTCACCCCACAGAAGATCTATCTTCTGCAATTCCTTCTCTTTTGAATGATGAAATCTGTTTCTTTCCTGAATCACTTTTCCTTGTCTTCAGACAAGCTGGGTCCAGAAGGACAAACAATGTAGCTCCCAGTGTAGATTCTTCTCATTGAATCTTACGTGCAATCCTCTGCTGGGATGGCATTTGTGACGGGTCAGAGAGTGGGAAGGGGCAGAGGCATGCTTAAGAACTCCAGCTCCATGTGGTTGAATTCTTCATCTGCTTGGCTCAGCTAGTTGTTTTAAGATATCTAGTATTGTTTGAAAAATACACATTAACAAAAAATGAGAGATGTTGACAAATTTTAGTCAGAAACCAATTTCCAATACTTCCTGTTCAACATTTATTATCCTGACTAAAACTAACAAAACAAAAATGTAAAGAGTATCAGAACCAGCAGTACATTCACTATGTCAAGTTCCATGCTAAGGGGTCATCTAGCTAACTCCTGATCCCCCACAGGGAAGAGATATTTGACATTTAAAGACAGTTTCAGAACACAAAATGAAGCATGGGGTTGTGACTAGTGATAGGTCATCTTTCCCAAGAACAGAGAAGTTTCCAACTCTCATATTTTTCTATGAGTTTCACGATAGTTTGTGGTTTACTTAGGTTTTCCATGATCTCATGATTGTTGGCAGCAAACTGCTTTCCCCTGTTGCAAACAACTCATTGTTTTCAATTGGGCTGGCTAAAACCAATCTCTCATAAGTCAAGTTTGCTACCATTTCCTTACACAGTATCATACACTGATAGAAGAATAGGACTGGAAGGCACCTTGAGATGAAGGGTGATCAAATTTCCCTAGTTTCAGAAAGGGACACCCCACTCTTGCATGCTCAATTGTTTCTGAGCTCTGATCTCAGCAAAGTGTACTGAGCCAGGGGAGCGTGGCAGGGGCAAGAGAACACTGGAGAGTAGGGAGGAAGGGGAGTTAAACGGTCCCATTTTTTTCTGGGGCAAACCTGTTTAAACATCAGTCCTGGGTGTCCAGCTGAAACTGGACAAAGTATTTGTTACATCAAACAGATGGGACACCTGCTCCAGGTATTTAAAACAGGATGGCGAAAATAGGACACATGGCCACACTACTGAGAGTCTTCTATTTCAATTCGTACTTAATGCAGTATTATCTCCATCTAAATCATCCCAAACTTCCAGTGATGGAGAATCTAAAACCTCTTCAAGTAACCTATTCCAGTACTTAATCACCCTCATAGCTAGGAAGTTCTTTTTAATATCTGACTTAATTGTACTCATTGAAGTCACAGGAAAGAGTCTCATTGACTTCAATCAGGACTTCGATCAAACATGAAAAAGTGTTCTTTTTCTAGTTAAATGGATGTCTGTATTTAGTTTTCTGTCCCTGTGGCTAAGGGCATGTGGACTGAAAAACATGAAGTGGAAATAATATTGAAATCCCCTCTTCCCTTTGTTTCTCTGTGGTAAAGCCTCAAGGAACAGAAAAAAAAAGCTTCCCCAGCCCAGACAAGTTTAACAAGATAATGTGAGCTGGAGGCTGAAGCCCAGTCTGTGATCTTCTGTAGGCCATTTATTTGATGAGCATAGAGCCCTTATTGTTGGTGGTGTGCAAAATTAGCAAGAATTGTCACAGTAAAATTGCATAACCAACCATTCAATATTCACTAAAACAAATTTCCACTAATGATTGGGAGCCTCTTTGAGAAATACCCTGTTGTGTGAATTGTCACACAAATGAACCAAACACAATTTAAAAAGGAAAGGATAATACATCTTAAGATATACATTGTTAATTTATTTTCATGCCTGCAGTTTAGTTGTAAGTTTTTCTAATAAAATAGAAAATAGAATTGTGAGACAGTTGTATGATTAGGGCTGTGCTTTTAAGTAGCTGTATGGGGATCCCACTTATCCCTCTCACCCTGAATTCAGCACCTTGACCCCTCAGTCCTTCTTTGTTATCTCATCTGATACCCCTACCAGTAAGTCACAGCAAACCTTAAATTTTTCTACCTTGAATCACCTTACCACTTGAAAAGTTGTGTTCTGGCTTCACTTCCTGGCTTTCTGGTCTGTGTTTGGTTCACCAGACATTACGGAGTAGCTAGAAACAGATAATTTGGAGCAAGAGTTCACCACAATCAGGACGGGTAAGGTCAGGGTCACTGGTAAGAAGAAGGAAATCACCAATTGCAGGAGAAAATTGTGCTAATTTATTAGGTATTCAAAAGCTGGGAAAGTCCCTTGGTTGCTCATGGGCCTAATAATTGATCATACCAGAGGCTGGTTCCAGATGTGTAAGCATATGTGGTTTGTGGTGCCACAAACCTCTTTGAAGCACCACAAACCATATGCCTGGCACATTAAAATGTGTCCCATGCTGCAAATTTCCAGTACAGAGACAAAATTTGCTACCAGGAAATCTTGGTAGCAAAATAACACAACAACCCACCATGAAAAAAGCAGTATGGCGCATGCCACAGGAACATGTGCTAGCAGACACGAAGGCTTCATCCTCCTGGGAGACACTCTGGCAGCTAGCCAGAGTATCTCCCCTCCTCTGCTTGTCCCCCTGCTCCTCCACTGGGAGCCAGGAGTAGTAGGGAGATGGTAATTTCCCCAGGGCATTTTGCCCTGTAGAAAACTCCATGTGCAGGGCCATGCACGGCAGCAAAAAGCCGTGGCAAATGCATACCCCTGCATGTGGGCATGCACCCATAGGCTACATCCATATGAGCATGGACATGTGTTTCCCCAGGAACAAGAAGCAGTGGCATATCTTGTGCTGCTGCTATGTGTCTCCAGGGAATGTCTGTGTCATGCACCCTCTGTCACAGGCAGATTACCCTGGGTCAGGTAGGGGAGGCTGAGGCCAGCAACTGTGCTGGTCCCAAAAGCCTCACCTGGGACCTCAGGGTACTGCAGCTGCAGCACTCCAACCGCTCAGAATCTGTCCAGCAGCTGGAGTGTGGCTTCAACCAGCTATGCTCTGGTTTACGGGGGATGTGTGCTGTCCCCCCATTCACTGCCCCACTTTTTTTTGGCACAGGTTTTTTGACCCCAGAATCTCCCGGCTGCATTAGTAGAAGTATTGCTGGCAGTTATTGAGGGAAGTTATTATTCCCCCCTATTGATTATTCCCTTCCATTTAGCACTGGTGAGGCCACATCTAGAGTAGAGTGTCCAGTTTTGTGCCCCCCACTGCAGAAAATATGTAGACAAATCGGAGGAAGTCCAGCAGAGGACAACAATAATGATTAGGGGGCTGGAGGACATGACTTATTAGGAAAAGCTGAGGGAACTGGATGTATTTAGTCTGGAGAGGAGAGGACTAAGAGAGGATTTAACAGTAGCCTTCAACTACCTGAAGGGTGGTTCCAAAGAGGATGGAGCTAAACTGTTATCAGCGGTGGCAGATGACAGAACAAGGAGAAATGGTCTCAAGTTGCTGCAGGGGGAGTTTAGGTTACATGTTAGGAAAAACTTTCTGGCTAGGAGTGTAGTAAAGCACTGGAACAGGCTACCTGGAGAGGTTGTGGAATCTCCATTCTTAGAGGTTTTTAAGACTTGGATAAACAAAACCTTGGCTGTGATGGTCCTGCTTTGAGCAGGGGATTGGACTAGGTGACCTCCTGAGTCCCTTCCAACCCTAATTTTCTATTATTCTAAAAATAAGTGTTATATGTGATGATGCACCACACAATGGCTAGGGACACATAAACCAGTTAAGTTACACATAAACCAGTTTAAGTAATCAGAAACTGGTTTAAACCTGTAACAGAACATAAGTTTAGTGAATATAAACTAGTTTCAAAATGGCTGAAACTGGTTTAAGATAAACCTGGTTGAATGTAGTATCAGACTTAACTGATTTGGGTCAAACCGGTTTATGAAACTTCTGTCCCAGACCCCTTCCTAGTTCAAATGAAATCAGAGTCCTCCAGCATACCAGCATGCTTTCCAGCCCTGGGCTGCACTGTGCTGTTTGCTTCAACTGAGAAGGGTTGGGGGGCGGAGGAGGGAGGCAGGGTCTGCCACTCCCAGGCAAATCCCAGCTGAGGTCTGAGGCCAGGGAGGGGAGTTAAACTTCCCTTCCCCTGAGTACAGAGCTGCCCTGCTTAAAACTTACTGCTAGCTGTGACTGAACTCCAAATCCCAGAGGCACCTGGAAACAGGAAGAAGAAGTGTTGAGCAGCCCTGCTATCAGTCTGGACTGAAAATCCCAGAGACTTTGGGGGCAGCAGGAAGAGGAAGCAAGCAAACAGGCAATCCTGGTTATGTGCCAGAGAGCTGTGCTCTAGTGCCCTCCCCCCCCCCCAGCTTCTAGCTTGAGCCACTGTAGGTATGTGGCTGTATTTCCTGAAACAAAAGTGAATATCTGGCCAGTTGTTTCTCAGCTTAATCTCTGCAGTTTAGATTAACCTGCAAAGACTGAATCAATTCAGCCTTGTGCCTTTTGACTGTCTATACGTAGCTCATCTGCACCACTGCTTTCAAAATGCTAAATCTGCCCATGCCTTGCACACTGGAATTTTGGTCTGTGAGTAGGGTTCCAACATATTAGTGCAATATGTAACTAATATTAGTTACATATTGTAACTAGTAAATAATAATAAAGCATGCTTCCATTATGCTCCACTGTTCTGCTGAGCCACAGCTGTGTATTTTTGCTCAGAGACCACCCCCACTTCTGAAGTCATAATGGGAAAAGTAATAGTAGTAGGCAGCCATGGATGATATTTTAATAAGGTGCTTTAATGCGCAGTAGCTTCTTTTACTGCACATTAAAGTGTCACGTAAAAAAATATGCTATTATGCTAAAGTGCAGTAAAATAGGCTACTGCACATTAAGCATCACTCAAAAACCATATGTCTTCATTACCGCACATTAAAGCAGCCTACTGCTCATTTCTTTAGTACCTCACATTGTGTCACATTAGAAAAAGCGCCTTAGTGCACATGTAGAGATGCCTACTGTGTACATGTTGTGGAAATAACCAATTTAAAAATAGCCATGAGAAATGCAATTCAGGAACGTCTTATAAAAGCAATCGGTTCTTCAAAGTATTTGTATCTGGACCACTACTCCTACAACATTCTCTTTTGCAGTCTGACTCAGGAGCATGAATGCAGAAAGGTCCCCTTTTCTGCCCTGGGGCTGTAATTACGAAGTCAGGCCAAATAGTACTTATTACCTGCCTGCTTCCTGTTATTTTTGGAACAATCTTAAACAGAGTAAAAGTGCTTATTCAAGGTATGGGAATACAAAGGATTTATTTTGCCTCTCCTGGTATAAGCATTGCATTGGTTCAGTATTTCAAATAAAAAGCAGCTAAAGACCTGCTCCAAAGCCCATTGGACTTGATATTACAATAGTATCAATGGGCTTTGGATCAAACCTTCAAACAACAATCATAAATCCTATAAAAGTCTTTTCCTTGTAGGAGATGTTGCCTTATCATTCACAGCAAATACTCACTGCCATGTGACAGTGCTTACAAACAAAAACGTTCTTCACTTTCCCAACCTAGCAAAGTATTTACTGTTCACAGAATTAAGTGTGTTAGGTGTGTGCTACGCTTAGACTATAAATAATCACATGTGCTTGTACCTTGAACAGATTGTCAGTTTAAGCATTCTTATATGTATAAAATGTGTTACACAGAAGCAACACCTCCATCCATTCACTAGCAAAAATGGTGTAACTTTTTCCTCAGTATTGCTGAAGTAAAAAGATCACATTTAAATAGGTTTAAAACATTTAACCCTATCTATCTTGTATATTTAGGTATTAGTACAAAACACTGCAAAAGAATTTTAATTTCAAAAAGAGAGAGTTATATGTCTTGTGCAGTAAGGAGGACTGTAACAGACCCTGCCCATCCAAACTTTGTCCCTTCTAATGAAAGTGTACATGATCTTTTAGACCCAGGGTGACCATGATAATTAGAGGGAAATCTGGGAAAGGGTAAGGAAATCCATGATGGGTTGAAGGGGAGGGAAGGGGGTTGTGTGAGGAGGTGGCAGCCCACGCACACACAAACATATGCACACAGCTCCCCAGTGCCATGGCTCCTCATGCGCATCCTGACCCTGATTTGACTGGACAAGTGACTCTGCTCGCAGGCCAGCAAGTTCCAGACCAGACAGCATCCCATTGGCTGGGGTTCCTGAAGAAAACTGAAACAAAAGTCCCAGATGGGCGTGAATCCATCTATATGTGCCTGGTTCCTGATTCAGGACCCACATATTCAGGCGGTTCCCACCAATCCAGGCCTTTTGCTTCAATTTTCTCTAATGGCTGGGATGCAGAGATAGCCTCTGAAATCCATGACTGTCCTGGCCAATCTGACATATGGTCACCCTATTTAGACCCACCACATTACATTAGCATACTACCTCCTTGGTGTATATGTTCTCCTTACAAATCTTGTATACAAGGTTATCATATTGCCCTTTGTTTTAATTGTGTCTAGTTTTCCCCCCTACCATATGCATTTCACAATAAAGACTAGACCAGGAGTTGGCAAAGTTTTGGGTGGAGTGCCGAAAACACGTTCAACCTTGATTTGTAAGATGTCGGTGTGCCAGGGCAGACAGTAGGGATATGTGATGGGCCCGAAACTTGTTGTGCTGAGCAAAATGCCTTTGGGAGCCATGCTCTGGCATGTGTGCCATGGGTTGCCCACCCCTGCCCTGGACTAGACTTTCTGTGATGGGAAACTGATCTTTGATCTCCCATATGGTACTGTGAAGGACTGACCACACCTTGTAGGAGTAAATTTGCCACCTATGTGGAGGCAAATTATGGTACACTACTCAAAATGGGATTTGCACTACTATTACCACTATCACCACTGTGAGTGGCCTTGGTTTTCTTTTAAAGGCATCCCCTGACAAAAAGTTCATAGCACATTCTAAAACATAAAGATCTAGGCCAATTGTGATTCCAACTGTTAGTCATGTAAGTAGTCTTAGATACCTAAGTGTGATTCTATTTTACCCTGCTTGAGTCCCAGAAAAGCTGTTAATGTGAAAGGCGGGTGGCTCCTCCATCTCTTTGCTGCTTTTCTTATGACTCAGTCTTAAGGGTGAGATGATGGCTTGTTACAAAAGCAGATGCTTTAATGGATTTTAAGGGACTTGAAAAGAATGAAATAAAATCATACTTAGGTACCTAAATCCACTCAGATACCTAACAATTGGTAACTAGATCATAACAGACATGTCAGCATCACTTTAGTGGAGGTTTTATTTGCAACCTGGATTTCATCTCCCAGAGTAACTTGAAATTTAATTTGAATACTTATTTAAAAAAAAAAAAAAAAGAGTCCCCATCATTTAACCAGTTCTACTGGAGACTTAGGAAAGATGTATTCTGGAGATCTGGCTCTGTTAACTGTAAACTTTAGTCTGTTTCTCCTAATATATATATATAAATAAGGGTAAACTATTTTGGGTAGTCATGCTAGTATAAAACAGGCCAGATTTTGGTTATCCCAACAAGTGCTTTGCATAACACCAATGGTTCAAGACATTTGTATTGCCAATTTGATCAGCTGATGAGGTAGGGTAGAAAAGAAGAAAAACTTGGCATGTCCCTTTTGGCCAGCTAATGAGGTAGGGAAGAGCATGTTTGTACACTTTGATGATACCCAGCAACTGGCATTGTGCCTTGGAAACACTGGCAGTCAGGTATAAATCAAGCACCGTTAAGTCTGCTCTAATTTAGAATCATAGGACATTAGGATTGGAAGGGACCTCAGGAGGTCATCTAGTGCAACCCCCTGCTCAAAGCAGGACCATCCTCAGCTAGATCATCCCAAACAAGGCTTTATCTAGTTGGGTTTTAAAAACCTCTGTAACCCAGGTAGTACCTGGTTATGTACTCCCCTTTCCAATTGAGGGGAAAGGTAGCAGGGCTGTGGGGTGAAACTGCTGGCTGCAAGCAGTTTCCTTCCTTCCCTTATACAGCCAAGCCAGCAAACTCTGTAAACTTAACTATGTCCAAGTTTATTAACATAATAAACCATAGGAAGAAATATATATATAAATACACACACACAAAACATGGAACTATATGTAATATATGTACCTCCCCCAACTCAGGATACAGGGAAGTAAACCAGAACGAAGCATAAAGATCATAGAGTTCATTAATAAACTGAACTCTATTCATTAAAATACTAACTCAAACATAAAATGCAAAAACACAAAATATGTAGCACTCACTCACAAAATATAAGGTACCTGAAGGTGCAAATTAGCTGTTTAAGGGACACCAAGGCCCAGGCTGACCTGGAGCAGTGGCTGTACCCCAGTGACAAGGTGGGGGGGGAGGTTCCCAGTGCCCTTCTAGCCTTTCTTGCCCCAGTCAGAATATCAGGTGACAGAGAAAACCTTCAAACCCCGGAAGCCCCGCCCCTTCAGGGTTTCCTCTCAAGAGGTTAAGTCTCCCAGAGAGGGAGGAAGATCCCTTCTCCCCTGTGGGAATCCCCTTCTGTGGTATCTCACAACTCTGAGGCCAAGGAGCAAGGCATCTCCTCCTCTGGCAGAGGGCCTGCAGCGGCTCTGGGCTCTCCCAGCTGTCTTCCTACCCATGGTCCTGTGCACCCTCTGTGCACTGCTGGCCCTGCCTTATGCTGTTGGTTGGAGACCTGTGCCACCTTGTGCAGCACTGGGGTCTCAGCCCACACCCAGACCCTTCGTGCACTGACCTGTGCACCGTATTCCTGGCTTCGTGCTGGGGCTGTGGGGACCTGAACCACCTCAGGTGGCTTACAGGCTGCTCCCAGATGCTCCATGCACTGACCCTTTCACCATGTTCCTGGCCTCATGCCAGGAGTTGGAGACCTGAGCCGCCTCAGGAGGCTCCTAGGATCTTGCTCCGCTCCCAGACCCTCTGTGCAGTGCTAGCTGCATAACTGCCTGGCCTCGTGCCAGGGTTGGAGACCCGAGCTGCCTCATGCAGCTCCCAGGGTCTTGCTCCGTGCTCTGAGCTGTGCACTAGCACCGTGCTCCTCAGCGGCGGGGCTGGAGGTGTGGCCGCTCGTCACTCCTATTTGGTGAAAAGGTCTTTGGGCTTTTCGGGGCAATAGCTCCGCCCCTCTAGCCAGCTCTTGCCAGCGCTTTTTTGCCCGTCCTCTTTTTTGTCCCTCATCACAGCTGTCCATGTGCCAGGTATGCTGTTCTTTTATCCCCTCTGTAGGCTCTGCCACTGGGTTGCAGATGGACCAATCAGGAGGAGGGGAGTGTAGTCCCCAACCAGGTCCAGACTCTTTGCCTCGCCCCAGGTAGGGGTGGAGCAAACCTCTCCCCAGCCATAATCTGGTTGGTGGGAATGCCCCATCAATTGCCTGAAGCCGTTTTTGAGCCAGCAACCAGGCTGCTGTTGGCAAGCTCGCCACATCTCAACAGATGGAGATGCCAAACCTCTCTGTGTAACCTGTTTCAGTGCTTAACTACCCTTCTAGTGAGAAAGTTCTTCCTACTAGCTAGCCTAAACTTCCTTTGCTGCAAATAAGACCATTGTTCCTTGTTCTAACTTCTTCTGAGGTCTAGTGTTGCCCACAATGGGAGAACAACAGGAACTCTGTCCCAGACCTAGGCTTTCTGGGGAGACTTCATTGGCCAATTTTTCAATGAGCTACAAGTGGCTTTTAAATAAAGCTTAATATTTTTCACTTTATATTAAAACCATGTCGAGCTCTTCCTTAAAGTACAGAAATATAACTAAACCCAGCCACATCACCAAGTTCAATAGCTGCAGAGAGACACATGGGGAACAGGGGCTGCTGACTTAAGAACTTGTCCCAATCCTCAAGATTTCTGTGAATGGCAAAGCAAGGGAAATCATGTGATTTCCATTTATACCAAGTTATTTATATGTAGCATGGACTTACATCTCTGTGAGATGAAAGTCAGGTAAAGTCAGGTAAATCTATATCTAGACACTTCCTTAAAAGAAGATCACTATTCCTTGATTTAAAACTACTACTAGATTCATTATTAAGGGGCTGATTCTCATCTAAATTTGTAACAGAAGTAATCCATCTAAGTGAATTATATAGGTATATAAAGCTGCTGAGAGAGTAGATTCTGGCTTCTATGTATGAATCTGTTCTTGTTCTTAGATCACAAGTGAATATTCTTGATATACCATCTCCTTTTGCTTTGTTAATGGTTTCTGTAGTAACTAGAAGACTCCCTCATGCTAAGAACTATCCAAATCCAAAACAGAAGGATGGTCATTGCACCATGAGGATCGCTTTCCAAGACACAGGCTCTCTCTACTTCAAAGATAGTTCTGTTTAAAATTAAAACCAGTTTTTCTTTAAAAAATGTAAGTCATTTGGACCATAGACCACCTTTTACTTTTTTTTGCTAAGTGATTGTTTTCCTTGATGTAAATCAAAGATAATATGTCAAGCCTGCTTTAAAATACTGGAAAGCTTCATTCCTTTCTTCTAAGATGAAGGCAATCATACACAAACACACAGTATTTTGCTAAGCCCTGGTGTTTCTGTAAACTGGCAGGCTTCTTCACCAGCTCACGAAAAAATCCAGAGCCACACCCAGGCCCTTCCCTTGGGCACAGTTTATTAACTCCAACACAAAACATTACCGAGTAACACAACACAAAACCCCCTGTCCCAATCCAACTGAATTCTCTCAGCATTTGATAGGAGCCCCCTCATTCCCCCACTCCCCTTCCTAGCTGTGTCTAATAATTAAACAGGGCTGCTGATCCTCTGGTGCACTGGCCCTTGAAGGGATAGACCACCCTCTAAGGATGCCTTGCCAGCTTCTTTCACTTTTGATTTACATTTGTATTTGTGTTTTCTTAGATAACATCCACTGAAATTTTTCTCAATGCCTGAAATCATAGATAAGATAGTTTGCCACACCTATTACTATCTTTGTCACCATAGCTAATAGAGTAAAAACACAACTCCTCTACAAGAGTAAGAGAATTTCTTTAACTCCTCTAGGGCTCAATATTTTTGCAATGACATTATACTAAAGTCTCCAAATTAAGACCTCCCCCTCCCCACCCCATCCAGCAAAGCATCTATGCATCTGCTTAACGGTTTTATGGTCAGCTGCTGCTAAAATTTAAAAGCTTAGAACTAAATTCCTATGTGGTCAGTTGTCATTGAAACTACTCCAATGATAAATTTACCATCTAGTTCAGCTCTTACATGTCAGCTAAATTACATTTATCTCATTAATCCACTCTTGCTACAAAGGAATCTGTATTACCAAAAATGTTAGTAGAGACCACATATTGTCTCCTGGTTATCCTACTACTTTTCTAGTCATCAGCTGAAGTTTGATGGGCGATGTGTGACAGTTGATATATTTATACACAAAACTTCAGACTTCAGTATTTATATCTGCCAGTCAAAACCTGCTCAGACAACTGCTTGTAGAATGAAGGCAAACTTAATTCCTTAATAATCAGAAAATACAGAGCAAAGAGGGACTTCATCGCTATTCGCAACTGAGGAACAATCATAACTGTATAATGGTATTGGAACTGTACAAGCTAAAGTTACATTTAAATATACCGTGCATGTTACTTGCAGGATTCAAAACTGGTACTCACATGTCGTAAACCTTCTCAGAAGGTATCAGCATACAGTTCAGTTCAGTTCCACTTGAACTTTGTTGAAAAATTGTTATTTAGTAGGTTTGAAAGGGAAGGAATGGCTAAGTAAAGAGTTTATTTTCTATTCTGTACATATTTTGGATCGAACAGCTTGAATGCTTAATGACTTTCAGTTTACATCAGGATTTGTTAGTTGTGCCTCTTTATCTGAGAAGAAACATGAAGTATTCATCTGAGGAGAACAATGAGAAAGATCAGCACTGTTCATGTAAAAATGTAATGCAAACTGTACCTTAATTCCATCTCCAGTCTACAAAAAATCAAATAGAGCCTAGATATTTTTAGATGGAGATTGTGCTAACCAGAGAGGGGTGAGCAGCCTGAGCAACTGCTTTGGGGCCCAAATCACAAAAGATCCTAGTGGGCTAAGAGTGAAAGTCACCCAAGATAGGAGTGTGAAGGCCACTTATACTGGGTCCCACAAGTCTGATGCTTGTTCTGGTCCTGAGTGACACTGACATTTTTACAGTTGGTCTAGACAAAGTTTTGGTAGGTGGAAGTAGTTAGGAAATATGGTAACGTGAGTAAACACTGAACTCATTTAGTTGGTAGCACAAATATATTAGAAATGTCTAACTCATTATTTTTCTAATACATGGTGGGAATATGAACATGGGAAAGATGAAGAAGATATTTTTAGTATATTAGTAAGCAGACATCATAGAGGAGACTTATTGTGGCCCTATAAAACTATAAAGACTTCATAGGTTTCTTTGTGTTAAGAAGCCTACAGAATGAATTCGAAAACTTTTAACTGGAACATTTTATAGTGATGTTTCTCCTTTTTATTTTGTGGCTATGTTTTCCTATTATCAAGACATTGCATATTTTCAGCCCCCGCCCATTCCTGTGGTATTATATTTATTTTTTTAAAGGTCTGAGTGACAAGTACATTGATATAAGTGAATCATCATTTTGCAGGCATGAAACTTTATCAGATTGGTTTTCAAGTAGATTTATACATTTGAGAAAGTGCATCTGCCATAGCAGATTAGTCTTGAGACGATAAAACATTTGTTCTAGTAATGTGTATTAGAATTTTACATTTTAGACATGTGAAGCAAATTAGATAGTACACCAGCATCTTGTTAAGTATATCCTGGTTATCAGATCCAGCAACCAAAGCTAAGCTGAAAGGATATTACTGTGTTAGGTTACTGGAGGACGGCCAAGTTTCCATTCTCTGTTGATGCCACTACTTTGTGCTCCAAAACTGCAATTTGGGGGTAGGTGCTAAAGAGACTAGTTTTCCTGTGTTTCATAATGGTATCGCAATTTCTGCTGTAGAAATCTTCAAGGGCTGCAATATAAGGGTGAAGGTAAAAGAGAAAGAGGCCTTTGCTACCTACATATAGAAATTGCCTCTGGAGGCAAGATTCTCCTGAAACAGCCACAATGATTTATGGACCAACGTCCACTATCACTTTAAATGAGGGCCTGTGCCTCTCGAGACTCTTAATCCTTCATGTCAAACTTAAGAATAAAATAATATACCATATTATTTACTCACATACTCTGTCCAATATCAGCCCTCCAAAATTGGTCTAAAGTAGGGAAGCTGATTGTTTTTCACTGGAATAGAAGCAATGAGGAATAGAAGCATGAAGATACTGGGGTCTAATGGCAGCTAAGGTAACTGCTGCTTCTATCTGTCCCTAGCAAGTAGAAGGAGCAGAGCCCCGTATTAATCCTTTAACAGCTACTAAGAAATCTGTAGTAGCTATTGGTTGAGAACTGTAGCTTGTGCCTGAACAGAAACTGAGCTGCTGCATGTAGCAAGCAGCTGCTTGGCTCACAGCCACTAGCCCCAGTGCTTCTGCTGCTGTGCACACCGCAGCCACTGTTTGCCCCAACCCTTACAGCTGCTGCCTCTACTGCTGCTGTAACCGCCTATGCTGCTGCTGGCCACGCCACAGCCGCTGCCTGCCCTCTGGATTTGGCCCACAAGGAGCCATATAGTCTGGATCCATCCAGGGGAATGGGGTGAGTTTGACACCCTTGATACAAATGATGCTTTATGCCCCTAATACTTCTCATCATCCATCTCAGAATCTCTTTTCTTTCTACAATACCTCCTATGAGGTGACTAAAACTGAGCACAGTGCTTCAGGTGATGGCATTGGATTGACTAAAGTAATGGCATTATAACATTTCCATATTAGTCTCTGTTCTAGTCATCTTGTATCCTACCATTTGGTTTGCTTTCTTTAAGCGCCTAAGCACATTGAACAGAGGGGTCCTTTGAGTAATTCACAATGTTGGACTAGCTTTTTTCCTGAGCTGCAATAATCTACAGACACTCCAGAAGTGGCAGAATGACAGGTGGGCAAGCTTAGAATATTATTTTGAACCATGACATTCTGGAGGCCTAGACTGACTGATTTTTTTGGATCACAAGAGGTTTTTAGATTAAACTTCCTAATTTGTCTTTATATGTTAAAACCGTGACAGGGCTCTATTACTATTGCTTAAAATACTGTACAGAAACAGAACTAAAAACATCTTTATCCTAGAAACAATAGCCACATAGAAATACGTAGGTAACAAAAAGGAGACCCAATTTAGGAATTTATCACAGTTTTGAACATTGCTCTAGATAGCACTGGTTGTAGCTAATTCATAACTTTTTAAGATGTGTAAACAGTCCAGATTATTCCATAAGAGGCACATGTCTTGGCATTTGTCAACACTAAATTTACTTATCATGGTGCACATTAATCTGTCTTATTTAGGTACCTCCAAAATTCCCCTGTGTCATTCTTGCTCTTGACAAATTTTGCTACTCTTGAGGCTCACCCTTTTTTTTAGATCAGTTAATAAATACATTAGCAATACTGCTTATAATGTAGAAAATAGGAGAAGCCCACCGTAGTCGTTTTATAATAAAAGGTCTGTAGTCAAGGTAATAAATCAATTGTCTTAACTCTTAACACATTTCTCATCTAGATAGTGGTTATTTAAATAATGGCATTTATTCAGAGGGCAGTTCTTTTGATAAGTTCAGATAGTTTTTCAATTAGATAACTATTTTGTGACATTGACACTATTTTTGCATGTGTCATTTTTACACTTAAACCCTAAATGACACATTATAATGAAGCATGAAGAATTTCTTCAAATTCTAGCTTTTTTTTAGCTGTAGCTTTAAAAGAAACAGTGTTTCACTACAGTTTTTGGAAATAACACAGTTGTAGGGAATTAGAAGTCTGAATAACCTGGGAATGAGCAGGGACATTTTTTCTAAATCTTACAGGTAGCAGGTACAGAATTTCATAATATTTCCTTTATTTTAAGGTCTTGTTAGACATTTAAACACACTTAACTTCCTGAGTACCCATATTGTGAACCTCTTGGAAACTGAGAATTATACAAGGTGAATAGAAGCTCTTTGTGAACATTTCTGTGAGATCCCTAGAAGGCATTTTAGTTAGTCAAAACTAGTGAAAAAAGAAAACTGTACTTTAAAAATATTGACTCTATGCAGAGACTTTACCACCTAAGCTACATAAATTATTGTGAAACAACTGACTTTTATAAGGCACTGAGAACTGAATAGCTTAAGGGACTACTAATTGGCTACAGGCACCTTCAGCTCTACATCACCAGTTTAGATGAATAAAATAATAGTAACCAAAAATCAATACTCTTACTCTATTAATTGTTTGATGCATTCTGAGAAATAAGTTGGTGATGGTGTCAATCATTTTCCATTGGACATGACAAATGTCATATTCTGGCAATCAAAGTGAAGGAACCAGTGACTGAAAGAACACAGAGGTTGAATGCAATCTGTTCATTGCATGTGAGAGGGGATATTTTTGTTAAAGGTTTTGGATCTGATATCTTGAGCAAGATAAGAGTGCAGAAAATTAAATGGCAGGGCATATCATGAGAACTTATGAGAGAAGGCGTGAGCTACATTTTGGAAGCTGAGGTGGAGGATATCAGACCTCAAGGTAGACCAAGAAGGCAACAATGAGAAGATCATATAAAAACTCCTCTGGAAGGGATAGGTGAAGATGTGACAAAGTGGAAGTAGACAGCACAAGATAGAAAGGCTGTAGTTAAGTTAAGGTGGTTATAAGGCTTTGAGGCCTGTGACACCAGAGAGAGAGAGGTGCTAGAGGCAGGTTGATGCATTGTATTCCACATGATCTGGGGCTGAACGGAAGATGTTATTTTTCTTATTTGCTACACAATGTGTCACAGCTGATCTGCTCCATTGGTGACATCTGTTTATACCCTAAGTCTGCTTAATAGGTGGAATAGGATTTGGCCCTCAGTGTTAAGATGATATATGGTTGTAGGATTCCATGGGTGGCAATGTGTATGACAAGGTGGTTTGGTAAGGTGTTAGACTGAAGATGTGGCTTCAGTGTGGTTTCTGAGGGACTGGTAACATGGGGTGCCTGTGCACGAGCATGGATACTGCTCCAATTAACTTGAGTCTGCTGGAGCATGGTAATCACCATACTCCAGCAACCTCCTGCATCTCATGTATGAGTGTCCCCGTGCTTCAAAATGGCAGAAGGGGTGTTTTATTTAAAGCTCCCTGAACGGGGGCCACTGATACACAAGACACTGCTGTGCTTTAATAACTGGCTCTCAGAGCTGCTCTAATTAAAGTGCTGCCACCCCAACCCCCACATGTACACACATATAGGTCCTCGACATGGTGGCAGCCATCTAGTGAGCTAAATTAACTAATGGAACTCAAGATAATACACTTTGGAGGTATATTATCTTGTGCCACACTTAAGTTGGCTTTACATATATGTGTATGCTCTGACAGTTATGTCAACTTAAACAAGTTAAGTCAGCTTACCTGTCAGAAAGTTAGTATGCGAGTTTTAGGACTGCACTGAAACATCTTGCACCTTTCTGGGCATATGGCATATGTCCACAAGATCGCATAAGTAGCGTATGTAGAGGGGCAATGTGGTTTGTCTATGGGATTGGGATTGCCTGGTCAATTTATGGAGGAAGGCAGCAAAAACAGAATTGATACAGTGAGGTATGGTGTAATCGGGGGGGGTGTGGTTGGCTTTGGAGTGTTTGGAGCATTGGGGGGTGTGTGCATATGTGTGGGTGTGTGTACAAGGAAGCAAGAACAACCAAGCTGGTTTAAGAAGTGTGGCAAAGTTGGTATATATATGTGTGGGTGTTGTGGTGTGGTAGGTTTCAGAATGGATTGCGTGTAGGGAAATAGGGATAGCATGATTTGTTATAGTCTAATTTACATTGTAGCATGACTTGACTGTGTGTGTATATTTGTGTGTGTGTGTGTGTGTGTGTATGTAAGATACACACTGTTGATTTGTATATGTGAAGAGGATGGCATGGCCAGTGTGTATCTCCGTGTGTGTGCATATCTGTGTAGTGAGGATATAACATTTGCATGTGTGGGAGATGGTGTGGTTGATGTGCATATATTATTATTGTTATTTGTATTACCCTAGTGTGTAGAAGCCCCAGCCATGGGCCATTGAATCACTGCGCTACACTGTATACAAATACAGAACAAAAACACAGACCTTATCCCAAAGAGGATATGGGACATAGTATGGTGGTATATGCACACAGGCAGTTGGGTGTGTAGAATATAGTATAGCCAGTGTAATTATGTATGTATGTATGTAGGGGCATGGAACAGCCAGGGTGTGAACATATGAAACAAAACTTGGCTTGGCTGGTGTAGATGCTTGTTTATGTGTGTAAGACAGGGTTGGGAAATTATTTCAGCTGCAGGGGTGCTTAATGACTTCTGACAAGCTGTTGGGGGCTGCAAGGGTGGCCCTGCCTTTGACAGGTGCCCTGACCTCTGATTGCCATCTTGGGATTGGAAGTCCCACCCTCTAACCCTTGACCTTTGCCTCCCTCCACCCCTGCCCCCACACCCCACTCCGGGAAATACTCCTTTTGGGAGTGGGGATTTGCCATCCTAGAACCAGAAAAAAAACCAAATCATGTACAGACAGTCCTTGACTTACAACATTTCATGTTACAACATTTCGTACTTACAACATTTCTAAATTTACACCGTTTCAACTTTTTTACTTCAGTTTCAACTTTACAATGCTTGATCTGATGTGATGCCATGTCAGTGAACAAGTCGCTGTGTCACCCATCTTGCTGGAGAACATCTGTCCAAACTTCCTTGGACACTTTCTTTAAGAAAGCAGACGAGACTCCAGAAAAACCTACAGCCAAAACTCCTGAGAAGACTCCAGCCAAGAACCCTTCAAAAAGTCCAACCAAGAGCCCTTCAAAAGTCCAGCAGTCACCTCAGAGAAGTCCTTCCAAATCAATACAAGCACTATTTACAATATAAATACATTAATGTAGCTAAATTACTCATCTATAATTGATTGAGTGCAAAATTCTGGGTTGTTTTTGGTGAAAGCCAGGTATTGGGCCTTGGTTCAGGAACCAATCCCCCATATATAACATTGTTTCCTATGGGAAAATCGGTTCCGAGTTACAATGTTTCAACTTAAGACACCATTTTCAGGAACCGATTGTGTCATAAGTCTGAGGACTGCTTGTACTGAAAGTCAAACATCTAATATAATATATTTTAATTGTATTTCAAAAAAATATTTTCTCCTGATTTACATGTTTTTGCGTAGTGTATGTAGAAGTGATTGCATAATAGCTCAAAATAAAGTCTTACTCTTATATATTATATGTGTGGGGGTGTGTTCTGTTCTGATAGCCAGGGCAGTTTTTATGAGATTTAATATGCAGTTTACATGCTGTTAAATTTGTGCATTTATTGCAGCCTTTCAAAAATATTTTAAAACTATTATCATATCCCCCACCCCCTTCTCCTTCAAACAAAACAAATTCTATCAATCTTTCCTTATCCTGCTGGGTTTTTTGTTGTAGCCATGTTGGTTTAAGCATATAGTCAGGCAAGTTTCTATGAGTAGATGTGAAATCTTTTATTAGACCACCTGAGTAGTCGGAAAAACGTTCTTAGCAAGCTTTCCCTGAAGAAGGGTGACTGTGCCTTAAAGCTTGCTAAGAACCTTTTTCCAACTACTCAGCTGGTCTAATAATGGATGCCATACCTACTCAAAGAACCTTTCCTTATCCTGCTTGCACTTTAACTCACGTTTCGCCTTGACAACTTAGAACTGCACACAATGCTCCAGCTGAGACCTAACTAGTGTGAGTAGCATTATGAGGAAGTAGAAGGACTGTGGGTTAGGCTACATGGGGGGCAAGGAGAAAAGGATTTGGTGGTAGGGGTCTGCTACAGACCCCCACATCAAGGGGAAGAAATAGATTTGGGGCTCCTGAGGCAACTCTCGGAGACCATAAAAGCTAAAGAGGCGGTGGTCATGGGGGACCTAAACTACCCGGACATCTGCTGGGAGACACAGACAGCAAAGTCCCACCGCTCACGCAGGTTTCTAACCTGTGTACAAGAGCTCCACCTGACGCAGGAGGTACATGGTCCCACTAGGGGGAATGCCTTACTGGATCTGGTATTGGCAACGGGGGATGACATAGTAGGGGACCTACAGATCGGTAGCCATCTGGGGGACAGTGATCACCTAAAAGTACAATTCAACATAAGGCGTCGAGTGGGTAAGGTAACCAGTAGGGTGAACGTGCTGGACTTTAGGAAAGCTGATTTCAGCGAACTCAGGCGATTAGTGAAGGATGCAGAGTAGTAGTTTTGAAATGATGGGAGCCCAAGAAGGGTGGCTGTGCCTTAAGGAAGCTATCCTTCGAGCACAAAGCGAGATGATCCCCATGCGAGGTAAAAGAGGGAAAGGGGCCAGGAGGCTTCCCTGGCTGACCAGAGAAATCCAGGGCAGACTAAGGGCCAAAAGGGGAGCACATAAAAAGTGGAAACAGGGAGAGATCACCAAAGAGGAATATACCTCTTCTGGTCGTGCTTGTAGGGAGGCAGTTAGACAGGCCAAAGCTACCATGGAGCTGAGGATGGCAACCCAAGTAAAAGACAATAAGAAATTGTTTTTTAGATATATAGGGAGTAAAAGGAAGGCCCAGGGAGGAAAAGGACCCCTGCTAAATGGGCAGAAACAATTGGTGACGGACAGAGGGGACAAGGCTGAACTCCTCAACGAGTTCTTCGCCTCAGTGTTCCTAAGCGAGAGGCATGACAAGTCTCTCACTGGGAGTGTAGGGAGGCAGCAGCAAGGCACCAGACTTCCATGCATGGACCCTGAGGTGGTGCAGGGTCACTTGGAAGAACTGGATGCCTTTAAGTCGGCAGGCCCGGATGAGCTCCATCCGAGGGTACTGAAGGCACTGGCCGACATCATTGCAGAGCCACTGGCGGGAATATTTGAACGCTCGTGGTGCACGGGTCAAGTCCCGGAGGACTGGAAAAGGGCCAATGTGGTTCCCATTTTCAAGAAGGGGAGGAAGGAGGACCCGGGTAACTATAGGCCAGTCAGTCTCACCTCCATCCTTGGCAAAATCTTTGAAAAAATCATCAAGGCTCACATTTGTGAGAGCCCGGCAGGACAAATTATGCTGAGGGGAAATCAGCACGGGTTCGTGGCAGGCAGATCGTGCCTGACCAATCTAGTCTCTTTTTATGACCAGGTCACAAAACGCCTCGACGCAGGAGGAGGGGTGGATGTCGTATACTTGGACTTCAGGAAGGCCTTTGATACGGTATCCCACCCCATACTGGTGAACAAGTTAAGGGGCTGTGACTTGGATGACTGCACAGTCCGGTGGGTGGAGAATTGGCTGGAGGGTCGCACCCAGAGAGTCGTGGTGGATGGGTCGGTTTCGACCTGGAAGGGTGTGGGCAGTGGGGTCCCGCAGGGCTCGGTGCTTGGACCGATACTCTTTAATGTCTTCATCAGCGACTTGGACGAGGGGGTGAAATGTACTTTGTCCAAGTTTGCAGATGACACTAAGCTATGGGGCGAAGTGGACACGCCGGAGGGCAGGGAACAGCTGCAAGCAGACCTGGACAGGTTAGACAAGTGGGCAGAAAACAACAGAATGCAGTTCAACAAGGAGAAATGCAAAGTGCTGCATCTAGGGAGGAAAAATGTCCAGCACACCTACAGCCTAGGAAATGACCTGCTGGGTGGCACGGAAGTGGAAAGGGATCTTGGAGTCCTAGTGGACTCCAAGATGAACATGAGTTGGCAGTGTGACGAAACCATCTGAAAAGCCAATGGCACTTTATCGTGCATCAGCAGATGCATGACAAATAGGTCCAAGGAGGTGATACTTCCCCTCTATCGGGCACTGGTCAGACCGCAGCTGGGGTACTGCATGCAATTCTGGGCGCCGTACTTCAAGAAGGATGCGGATAACCTGGAGAGGGTCCAGAGAAGGGCCACTCGTATGGTTAAGGGCCTGCAGGCCAAGCCCTATGAGGAGAGATTAGAGAAACTGGACCTTTTCAGCCTCCGCAAGAGAAGGTTGAGAGGCAACCTGGTGGCTGCCTATAAGTTCGTCAGGGGGGCACAGAAGGGAATTGGTGAGTATTTATTCACCAAGGCGCCCCCGGGGGTTACAAGAAATAATGGCCACAAGCTAGAAGAGAGCAGATTTAGATTGGATATTAGGAGGAACTTCTTCACAGTTCGAGTGGCCAAGGTCTGGAACGGGCTCCCAAGGGAGGTGGTGCTCTCCCCTACCCTGGGGGTATTCAAGAGAAGGTTGGATGTGTATCTAGCTGGGGTAATGTAGGCCCAGCACTCTTTCCTGCTTATGCGGGGGGTCGGACTCGATGATCTATTGAGGTCCCTTCTGACCCTAGCATCTATGAATCTATGAATCTATGATATTCCAGTTAATGCAGCGAAGATTGACTTTGCTTCTTTGCAGCTGCATCCCCTTGCTGACTGGTCTTGGGTCTGTGGGCTTTGTAACATTGGTTTGAAACTGTTGCCAATCACTAGAATTTAGTTTGTATTAAACCCTCCCTTGAAGGGAAACAATTTTGCAATGCCAGGAGGGCATTTAACACATGCTAAACTGCTTGACCAGGTGTGTGTCTGCCTGAGTTTTAGTTAGTAAGTGTTAAGTTGCATGTGTGACACCACGTAATTCACCAAACCCCACCATGTTCTTCTCAGCGGTATGACTACCTAGCCCAGGGATAAGCAACATTTTTGGGCAGGATGCCAAAATACCCACAACTTCGACTTGTAAGATGTTGGTGTGCCAGGGATGGATGGCGGGGGAATGACGAGGGGTCCAATCCTTGTTGTGGCAGTGCAGCCCTGGCCCCTTTCCCACTGTCCAACCCGAGGCACATGTGCCAAACAAAATACTTTCACGTGCCACATTCTGGCACCTGGGCCAAGGGTTGCCTACCCCTAGCTTACTCTGTTTTGTCCTTGTCTGTTTGATTTTTCCTTCCTAAGCATAGCTCTTAACATTTGTCTTTGTCAAATTTTAATTTCTTGCCCATTCTTGGCTGAGCAGATGCTGGGACTGGTATATGTTTATAGATTTGAGACTCCATTCATGCTTATAAATAGCTTGGTAGAGTTGAAAGACAATACAGGAACTGGTACATTGTAGCTTTATCGGGAGCACCCTCTCCAAGTTCGCAGATGACACCAAGTTATGGGGCAAACTTAACACACCGGAGGGCAGGGAGCAGATACAGGCCAATCTGGACAGGTTGGATCAATGGGCAGAACAAAATACGATGCAATTCAACAAAGATAAATGCAAGGTACTCTACCTAGGGAGGAGGAATCCTGAGGACACCTATAGGTTGGGGGATGACCCCCTCAGCCGCTCAGTGGCTGAGAGGGATCTTGGAGTCATAGTTGATTCCAAGATGAATATGAGCCAGCAGTGTAAAGAAGCCATCAACAAGGCCAGTCGCACCTTGTTGTGTATTAGCAGATGCATGACCAACAGATCAAGGGAGGTGATGCTCCCCCTCTATGTGGCACTGGTCAGGCTGCAGCTGGAGTACTGTGTCCAGTTTTGGTGCTCTGCACTTCAAGAGGGATACAGAGAATCTGGAAAGGGTTCAGAGGAGGGCCACTCACATGATTAGTGGCCTCTGTGAAAGACCCTATGAGGGGAAGTTGAGGGATCTGGATCTCTTCAGCCTTCACAACAGATGTTTGAGGGGAGACCTTGTAGTTGCCTATAAGTTTATCAAGGAAGGACAACAGGGAATTGCAAATGTGCTATTTACCAGACCACCCTAGGAGTTACTAGAAATAATGGGTGCAAACTAGTGGAGAGTAGATTCAGGTTAGACATTAGGAAGAAATTTTTTACGGTAAGGGTGGCCAGAATCTGGAATGGGCTACCAAGAGAGATGGTACTATCACCTAACTTGGAGGTCTTCAAGAGGAGGCTAGATAGGCACCTGGCTGGGGTCATCTGACCTCGGTGCTCTTTCTTGCCAGGGGTAGGGGGGGTAGACATGATGATCCTTTGTGGTCCCTTCCGACTCTACAATCTATGAATCTATGACATCATTGGTGTATATTGGTACAGTTAATCATGCAGCTTACACTGCGGTAAAGTGGTTAGAAAATTTCAATGCGACACTATGGAAAGAAGAGAAACACATCCCTGTGTGTGGTAACCACATTGGTACAAAGATGTAAGATTATAAGGAATTCTAATCAGATGACTGTTACTCTCTTTAGCATTATAATAATATGAGCACTGAAATAGCATTTTGTATATATGGTATTGCACATACACACACACAGAGCATATTGCATAGAATCATAGAAAATTAGGGTTGGAAGGGACCTCAGAAAGTCATTTATCCTAACCCCCTGCTCAAGGCAGGATCATCCCAGCGAAGACTTTGTCTACCTAAGTCTTAAAAACATCCAAGTATGGAGAGTCCACAACCTCTCTGGGTAACCTGTTCTGGTGCTTTACTACTGTCCTAGTGAGAAAGGTTTTCCTAATATGGAACTTAAACCTCCCTTGCTGCAACTTGAGACCATTGCTCCTTGTTCTGTCATCTGTCACCACTGAGAACAGTCTAGCTCCATCCTCTTTTGAACCCCCCTTCAGGTACTTGAAGGCTGCTATTAAATCCTCTCTGAGTTTGTCTTCTCCCAATTAAATAAGACCAGTTTCCTCAGCCTCTCCTCGTAAGTCATGTCCTCCTGCCCCCTCACCGTTTTGTTGCCCTCTGCTGGACCTTCTCCAATTTGTCCGTATCTTTTCTGTAGTGAGGGCCCAAAACTGGACACAGTACTCCAGATGTGGCCTCACCCGTGATTAATAGAGGGAAAGAACCACTTCCCTCAATCTGTTGGCAACGGTCCTACTAATGCATCCCAGTACACTAATGGCAACAAGGGCACACTGTTGGCTCATATTCGTCTTATCGTTCACTGTAACCCTCGGGTCCTTTTCTGCAGAGACGCTGCTTAGCCAGTCATTCCCAGCCTGTACTGGGGTTGGATGGATTTCTTCCATTCCAAGTGCAGGACTTTGCATTTATCCTTACTGAACCTCATGAGATTTCTTTTGTCCCAATCCTCCAATTTGTTGAGGTCTCTCTGAATCCTAGCTTTACCTTCCAGTGTATCTACTACTCCCCGCAGCTTGATGTCGTCTGCAGACTTGCTGATTGTGCACTCCAACCCATCTTCCAGGTCACTGATGAAGATATTGAACAAAACAGGCCTCAGGACTGACCCCTTGCGCACTTAAGACCAGCTTGCAACTAAACAGAGAGTCATTGATTCCTACTCTCTGAGCCCAGTGATCCAGCTAGTTTTCTATCCGTCTTACAGTCCTTTCATCCAACCCATACTTACTCAGTTTGCTGGTGAGAATGTTGTGGAAGACCATATCAAAAGCCTTGCTAAAGTCAAGGTACATCATGTCCACTGCTCCTCCTGCATCCAAAGAGCCAGTCATCTCATCACAAAAGGCCGTCTGGTTGGTCAAGAGTGACTTGCCCTTGGTGAATCCATGCTGACTCAAATAATTGTACATGTATGCACATACACACACATACACACACACACACACACATATATACACATAATGAATGCATATATGTATAATGCATATACATGTATAATACATGCATATACACGTAATGCATATACATGTATAAGACATACAAAAAACTAGAACATTTGGTTCTACATTATACCTTTTATTAGACCAACCGGGAAACCACAAGAAAACTGTCCTTTTCTGAAAGCTTTCGGGAGCGAAGACCCTTCATCAGGCTCTGGGAAAAGTATACATGGTACAAGATGGTAAAAAGTCCCCATAGGTAGAAAATAAACTTCATTTCTGCACAGAGGGAGCTGAAGATGAAAGGCTGTCTCCCTCTGGGTCCATGAGAGTGTCTTTGTGAGCTGTGCTGAGTAGCTCTTTGATGTGTAGATCAGGTATAATTTCTTCCTTGGAGGGATGAGATGAGAGGCACGGAGGTAAAAAATCCATCTTGTTCTGCTTCATAGTTTCTAGGGTCGGAAGGGACCTGAGCAGATCATCTAGTCCTACCCCCTGCCATGGCAGGAAAGAGTACTGGGGTCAAATGACCCCAGCAAGATGTTCATCTAACCTCCTCTTAAACACCCCCAGGGTAGGAGCCTGCACCACTTCTCTTGGAAGCTGGTTCCAGACCCTAGCCGCCCTGACCATGAAGTAGCGCCTCCTGATATCTAACCTAAACCTACGCTCTGCCAGCTTGTGACCGTTATTCCTGGTCACTCCTGGCGGTGCTCAGGGGAACAGTGACTCCCCCAATGCCTGCTGATCCCCCCTGACTAGTTTATAACAGGCCACAAGATCCCCCCTCAGCCTTCTCTTTTGGAGGTTGAACAGGTTCAGGTCCCGTAGCCTACCCCTGATCATACGAGTGGCCCTTCTCTGGACCCTCTCCATGCTGTCGACATCCCTCTTGAAGTGTGGCGCCCAGAAATTGATGCAGTACTCCAGCTGCGGCCTGACCAGTGCCGCATAGAGGGGGAGGATCACCTCTTTGGACCTGCTCGAGGTGCATCTGTGGATGCATGCCAAGGTGCGGTTGGCCTTCCTAACTGCCTCTCCACACTGCCGGCCCACGTTCATCTTGGAGTCAATGATGACCCCCAGATCCCTTTCTGCCCCCGTGCTGACAAGAGGGGAGTTCCCTAACCTGTAGGTATGGTGCTGGTTGTTCCTCCCCAGGTGTATCACCTTGCACTTGTCTGTGTTGAAACCCATCCTATTCTCGTCCGCCCACCCTCGTAACCTGTCTAGGTCTGATTGTAGCCTGTTGCATCCTTCCAGTGTGCCCACGTCCCCCCACATCTTAGTGTCATCAGCAAATTTGAGCAGGGTGCTTTTTACCCCCTCGTCCAAATCACTGATGAAGATGTTGAACAGTGCGGGCCTGAGGACCGAGCCCTGTGGAACCCCACTGCCCATGTCCTTCCAGGTTGAGAAGGACCCATCCACTACCACCCTCTGGGTGCGGCCCACCAGTCAGTTGGCGACCTATTTGACTGTGTGGGTGTCTACACCACAGCCCCCCAGTTTCTTAATGAGAATGGGGTGAGAGACAGTGTCAAAAGCCTTCCGGAAGTCCAGGAAGACTATATCCACTGCTACCCCTGCATCTAGTGATCTGGTGATATGATCTTAAAAGGCCACCAGGTTGGTCTGACAGGACGTGCCACTGATGAACCCGTGTTGGTTGCCCCTAAGCATGCAGTCCCCTGCTGGCCCCTCCTGGATGTGTGCCAGTATAATTTTCTCGAACAGCTTGCCTAGGATCGAGGTAAGACTAACCGGCCTATAGTTTCCCAGGTCCTCCCTCCTGCCTTTTTTGAAGATGGGGACCACGTTGGCCCCCTTCCAGTCCTCTGGTACCTCACCAGAGCACCATGAGTGCTCCTAAAGTTGTGCCAGGGGACTTGCAATGACCTCGGCCAGTTCCTTTAGAACTCTAGGGTGGAGATCATCCGGGCCGGCTGACTTGAATACGTCCAACCCCTCCAGAACCTCCCTAACTAAATCCTCGCTAACCCGTGGCCCAGGTGTGCTTCCCCCGGGGCCCAAGAGGGGCCCAGCAGGGAGGTGGCTGTTCTGGTCCCTACTTAGGAAGACGGAAGCAAAGAAATCGTTAAACATGTTAGCTTTGCCGTCTGGTGTGACGACCAAGTTTCCCATGGCGTCCTGCAAGGGCCCCATGTTGCCCGGAACCTTCTTTTTACCCCCTACCTATTTAAAAAAGGACTTCTTATTGTCCTTAATCTGGGAAGCTAGTCCCAGTTCCATCTCTGCCTTCGCCTTCCTAACTACCCCCCTACATCCTCAAGCAACTACAGAATAGTTCTCCCTGGTGATGACCCCTTCTTTCTATTGGGTGTAAGCCTCCTTTTTAGCAAGGAGACATTCCCGGATGCTTTTGGTGAGCCACGGAGGCTTGCGTGCTCTCCTGCTCCCTTTAATCCTCATTGGGATTACCTTGCTTTGGGCTTGGAGGATTGTCTCCTTAAGGAATGACCACTCTCTTTGGACACCTGGCTCCCCTCCCCTCCGGGACCTCAGCGCTTCTCCAACTATCCTCCTTAGCTTGTTGAAGTCTGCCCTCCTAAAATCTAGGGCCGCTGCCTTACTGCATGCCTTTGCCACCTTGCGCTGGATGGTGAATTCCAGCAGGCGATGATCGCTGTCGCCCAGGTGGTCGAGCACCTGCAGCCCTCACCAGGTCATCACCCGTGGCCAGCACTAGGTCCAACAAGGCATCTCCCCTGGTGGGGTTGTGCACCTCCTGGGTTAGATGGAGGTCCTGTACTCTGGCCAAGAACCTACGTGAACATTCAGACCTGGCTGACTGTTCTTCCCAGCAGATGTCCGGGAAATTCAGGTCCCCCATGACTACCACATCCTTAGCCTTCACTACCTCTGTGAGCTGACCCAAGAATTCCTGGTCAATCTCTTCTCCCTGGCTGGGAGGTCTGTAGTAGACTCCCACCATTAAGTCCCTTTCTCCTCGACTGCCTTGTACTCTAACCCAAAGCACTTCAGAGTGCCCCTCCCCTGACTCCTTGCTAATTAACGAGGATGTGTATTCCTCCTTAATATAGAGCGCCACGCCCCCACCTCTCTTTCCTATCCTGTCCCTCCTGTACAGCCTATAGCCCTTGACATTCACCACCCAATCATGCACTGCATCCCACCACGTTTCCGTAATCCCCTGCAATGAAGTTTAAAATCCAAAATCAGCTAAAATTCGGCATCTTCCATGTTTCAGGGGTGCACTTGGTAGCTGTGTTGGTCTGAGAAAAGAAGACATACAAAAAATTAGTACTCTTGGTTCCAAAATGATACCTTTTATAATGATACTTTTATCAAAATGATACCTGTATACATGTATATGCCCAGATCATATATACAGCATATGAATGTATGTATATACATATACAACCAACAGCCGCTTAGCGCTCTTAATTGGTTCCTGATGCGTTACTTGAAACCAAAAGTATTTGACGACCCAAGATGGCGACCAGAATTGTTTTTAATGACTTGAGATGGCGACCATAAGCATTATAACAAAACCCGCTGAGCGCTAAGTGAAATCATGTATCAATTTAAAATGAGCGCTATAGCATAATATCGCTAAGTGAAACAGTGTTACATGGAGGTTGCCTGTATTATGCATAACAATGAGGACTCCTGGTAGAGGTGATAATAAACCAAGCAGATTTTTGCAAAAAAATTTCTTTAATTGAAATATTTTTGGCAAAAAATCTACTTGGTTTAATAAAAGATATCATCTCTACCATGAGTCCTAATTGCTTTTGCCATTCGACCAGTACAGCTACAACCTGGATATATTACGTATAGTGCATATACACAAGCGTGTATTACACACAATGTATATATATGTTGTATAATGTATATGCACAGATAACGTAAAATGCATATGTAATCACTTATATAAAATAAACATATACATAATAATAAACATATAATACATAATGCATGCACAGGTATCATGTATATGCATTATACTGCATACACACACATTAAGCAATCAGGGCTCGTGGACAGAGGTGCACCTTTTATTAGACCAACAGGACTTTTGCAAAAAAATACAGCTACAACCTGGATACCTATACACACATTATACATGTACATACATGCTGATGGCATATAATATATATACACGACAGCCATGATGCAGATACAGGTATAATCTATGAGACATATACACACATAGTGTATAGACACAGATAATGTACAACGCAAGTACATGGCCAAGGTGAAGACACGTACAGAGCCTCTACGTATCCACTCAGGTCTAAGGGCGCTGCTACTGTCTGTTTCGGGGACGGGCGAGACCCGCAGCACAACTCCGTACACGCCACACTACCCAGGCTTGACGCGAGTGGGGCGGGGCGGTTGGGCCGGATGGGTGGGGCCAGCAGAGCGGCGCTGGCTCGCGAGGCCCTGCCGCGCATGCGTACCGGTACCGTGCCAGCTCGGCGGCCGCCGCCGTTCTGCGCCTGCGCCAGGCCCGGCTGGGACATGGCGACCTAGCGAGAGGGGGGGGAGGTGCTGCTGCTGCCAGCGCCGCCGCGTTTGAGAGCCCCGGGGGCGGCCGCCATCGGCATGTCGCGGCACAGGAACGTCCGAGGCTACAACTACGATGAAGGTAGCGCGGGCTGGGGCCCCGGGGGGGTCCCAACCGCCACCTCTGCCCCATCTGCCGCCCCCCCCCAACCCCTTCCCTTCCCTTCCCTTCCCTGCTTCGCGGCGGGCGGGGGCGGGGCTCCCTGGTGGCCCACGCGGCGGGCCCAGGGGTCGCCACCACCCCCCCGTCAGCCTCGTTCTGGTTCGTTCGAGCCTCTCGGCGGCCCCGCCCCTCCCGTGACGTAATCAGGGAGGCGCAGAAGAACCTGGGTAGGGGCAGCCCCGGGTTGGGCACGTGGCGCTGTCTGGGGAAGCCTCCTGTCTCCTCTCAGTGCCATTGCTTTCCCCTGGCACCAGCTGGGTGTCTCCGGACCTCGTGACAGATGTTGCTTGCGCAGCAGGGTTGAGGGTCATGGCTGAAGCCCTTCTGGCAGTAGCGTGGCATCCCCAAGGTAGAATTGGCAGGGGCTGTTCCCAGGGGCCTAGTTTTTCAGGCAGCCTTTGGTAACAGCCCAGTCTCAGATTCTGTCTGCGTTTTCTGTCTTGACTTTTTTTTTTTTTTTCAACTTGAGGTCCTGCTGGGCAAGTGCCACAGCATAGTCTTCTTTTGCCTGCAGAGAAGTAAAAATGGCAGAGACCTCAGAAAGACCCCGGCTGTGAATTTCTTCTTGAAATCTCAGCAGGCAAGGTTCTTTAAGTAGATGGAAAAAAGTTCTTGGCAAGCGTTTGGGCACAGTTACCCATCTTCAGGCATAGGAAGTCTGTGCTGTTCTGAGGCTCCAAGGAAATCTCGGCATTTGTTGTGCACATCATCTCTTTGTATATGATGCACCTGCTTTTACAATCGGTTGCTGGGCCTGTTTTGCAGCTGTATGAAATTGTAGAGGACAAATTGAATGTGAGTCAACATTAGGAGGCTGCAGCCTATGGCCCGTGGACTGGATTGGCCTATGAAGATGTTAGATCCAGCTTGGGAAGCTCCAGGCTGTTCTGAGATAGTACAGGAAATGTGTTGGCACACTGCAGTGCCAAGCTGTCTGCTCCCTCTATAACACCTGCCTCCTTGGCCAAGTTGCCACTTTCTCACTATCACTCAGTACAAGAAATAGGTCTTACTGCAGAGGGTATCTGTAGAGAGAATAAGGGCAAGTGAGTTGGGGGTGGAGATATGCAATCTGTGGCAGGGCACCTGATCTCAAATTCAGGCCCACAGGGGCAAAAGGTTGCTAATCCCTATTCTGCCACAACCTCTAGCTCCTCTTGAAGGGGTTCTGCAAATGGTCATTCCCCATTTTGTATTCGTGCTGTTGATTATTCCTTTCCTAAATCTAGTATTCTGTACTATCCACTGGGATGTCTGGTCTTTTTTCCACCGTGGTTATATAAGTACTTAAAATTATTCTTTCCAAGGTACGTTTGTCAGAATCTGGATTTTAGTTACCACTGTGTTACCCATCATTTAGACTTGCTGGGTATCTCATTTTCTTTTGTGATCTCTCCTAGTTTTGGCTGAGCAAAACGTTTTGCTTTATTGCGCAAAGTTTTTCACATTGCTGCTTGGCCCATTCTTTTAATAGGAAGTATATTTTAAATATACCAGCCCCAGTATGGAAGATTGGAGCACTGCACTATTAATCTTTGACTATTTACATGCAATCATTTGTTCTTTTCATATTAACTTTTTCTAATCCATGATGGTATTTCATTCCGACTACTACTTAGTTGCTTTATGTAAAGAGTTTGCCATATTTTGGATTTTAATCACTTCTTTTAGCCACTTTTTGACACGCTGAAATAATTCTGACAGGCATGGTTATCTTTTACAAAAGCAGTGATGCTGTATCAAGTCATAGTATGAAGGTAGATCATTGAGACCTTCATTTCCCAGAACGCTACTAATCCTTTTTTAACGTTTGGCTACTGTATTTGCAACTTTCTGCTCATTTGGTATATAAGCTGATTTTAAACAATGTGCATAATAACTTTTAATATTCACTAAATATTAGTAAATACATAAATTTGTTTGATATTTAACTTTATTATATATGATGCTGTCTCCCATGACTTTCTCCTTAACAAACTAAGTCAGGGGTGTCAAAGATATGGGCTGTGGGCTGGATCTAACCTGTGGAGCCCTACCATGTCACCTTCCAGTCTCAGACTGGACTTGCACACTGTGTGTAGCATGCTTTGGACTAGCCTTGCATGCTGGATAGGAGGCCAATTGAGTTTGAAACCAGTTTGCTAAGTAAATATAGACAGATGAAAGCACTGTAAGGTAGACATATAACTGGATGAAACATTGTGCCCCATGAGTATTCATTAGTGGATTGGTGTCTAAATCGGTAAGATGTATTGAGTAGGGGTCTGTTCTCACTCTGGGATTGTTGAATATCTATCTTCCTTAATTTGGAGGACGGAACTAAGTTTACACTTAGCAGATTTGTGGAGGATATCAAGTTGGGTGGAGTTGCTGACCCTCTGGGGAATAAGACTAGGATTCAGAATGACCTTGACAAAATAGAGAAATCCAAATCCAAAAATCAATCAGATGAAAAGGTCAAGTACAAAGTCCAGCACTTTGATTGGAACAATTGCCCGCACAAATGCAGACTAAGGTATAACTGGCTAGGCTGTAGTACTGCAGAAAAGGACCTGGGTGTTACAGTAGACCATAAGCTGGATGTGAGCCAACAGTGTGCTCTTGTTGTGAAAAAAGAAAAATGATAAAATGTTGTATTAAAGAAGTGTTACTGCAAATCATGGGACACGATCTGTCTACTCTCATCATTACTGATAAGGCCTCATCTTGAATATGTTGTCCAGTTTTGGTCCCCACACTTGAAAAAAAGATGTGGACAGTTTGGAAATAGTTCAGCGTGTGTCAAAAATGATTAGAGGCCTGGAAAACGTGACTTGGGTGATGGAAAGAACTAGAATGATGTATTCTGAAAAAGAAGGCTGAACAGAGATTTGATAGCTTCAAGGACCTGAAGGGTGGCTGTAACAAGGATAGAGAGAGACTATCCTCTGTGGCCATAGGTGATGGCACTTGGAGCAAAGGTGGCAAGTTGTATTGGGGAAAATTTAGGGTAGATATTAGGAAGAACTCTCTCACTGGGAGGGTGGTTAAATATTGGACCCCAGGCTACCTAGAGATGTGGAATATCCAGCCTTGGAAATTTTCAGGAGTAGGTTTTCAGGACAACCATTTGATTTGGATGGTTTTAGTCAGGGATGGATTGGGCGAAATGAACTTCTGAGATCCCTTCCAGCCCTGCATTTTTATCATAGAATCAATGAGCGGGAAGGAACCTAGACAGATCATTGAGTCCGACCCCCATGGGCAGGAAGGAGCACTGGGGGTGGGAGGGGTCATAAGACCCCAGCCAGGTGCCTATCCAGTCTTCTCTTGAAGATTTCCAGGGAAGGTGAGAGCACCACCTCTCTCTGGGAAGCCTATTCCAGGCTCTGGCCACCCTTACAGTGAAGTAGTTCTTCCTAATATCCAACCTAAACCTATCCTCCCTCAGCTTGTGGCCATTGTTCTTGGTGACTCCAAGGGGGGGCCCTGGTGAACAGACTTTCCCCGAGTCCCTGCTGGTGGCCCCTGATAAGGTTGTAGGTAGCCACAAGATCCCTCCTCAGCCTCCTCTTGCAGAGACTGAAGAGAGATTCAGGTCCCTCAGCCTCTTCTCATAGGGCTGGGCACAGAGGCCCCCAACCATACAAGTGACCTCCTCTGGACCCTCTCCAGGTTCTCCACGTAGGGGTCCAATGTTACCCCAAAACTTATTCTTGCTACCTATGTACTTGAAGAAGAACTTTTTGTTATCCTTAATCCCAGAAGCTAAATCAAAGCTCTCATGCTGCTTTAGCTTCCCTTACCAAATCCCTACAAGCTCGGGTCAGGGAGGTGTACTTCTCTTTTGTCCCTGCCTCCTGCTTCCACTGCCAGTGCACTTTTTTCTTTGCCCTCAGGCCGGCCTAGGTATCCCCGCTCAGCCGTGAAGGTTTCTTAGACTTTCTCGCCTTCCTGCGCAGTGGAATTGCATCCTGTTGTGCCCCAAGGATAGCCTCCTTGAGGAAGGACCACCTTTCCTGGACCCCCACACTAGTTATACCCTGGGCTCTGAGTGCCTCCCTGACTACTGTGCTGAGCACATTGAAGTTGGCTTTCCTGAAGTCAAGCATTTGCGCTGTGCTAGTTACCCTTCCCACCTTCCTCTGAATAGCAAACTGGATCATTTCATGATCACTGTCCCCTAGCCTCCCTTGTACTAGCACATCCCCCACCAGGTCATCCCCAGAGGCTAACACCAGATCCAGTATGGCATTTCCCCTAGTGGGGTCGAGTACCTCCTGCACGAGGTGTAGGTCCTGTACACATGTCAGGAACCTTGGTGAGTGGCTAGGCTTTGCCAACTACTCCTCCCAGTTGATGTCAGGTTAATTCGTATCCCCTGTGACAACATCCTTTGCATGCCTGCCTTCCCAAGCTGCCTGGAGAATCCCAGATCCAGCTCTTTCTCCTGATGTGGTGGTCTGTAGTAAACTCCTACCACCAGATCCCTCTCCCCCTCTTGAAGTTTGACCCACAGGGTCTCAGTTAAGCCTTTCTCTGGTCCCATTTGGAAGGTAGAACTGGTATATTGTTCCCTAACATAGAGTGCAACCCCCCCACCTTTTTTCCCCTTCCTATTGCTAAACAACCTGTATAGGTCTAATGCCCAGTTAAATATTTCATCCCACTATGTCTCCACTAGGCCAACCAGGTTCATTTTACTACTTGTAAGCAGGATGCAAGCAGGAGAGCAAGCTCCTCCTGCTTGTTCTCCATGCTTCTTGCATTAGTGAAGAGACAGCTTAATCCCCCTGTGGGAGCCCTGGGCACTCCCCCCTACCTGAGAGACAACTGGTCCCTTGGTATATACCTGAGCTCTTACCTGGGCAGGTCCTACACCCGGTTGAGTTTTTTCTTGTTCCTGTGGATCCCTCATCCCCCGGCAAGCTTAGTTTAAAGCCCACTGGAGGAGATCAACTACCTTGTAAGAAAACAATTCTTACCTTTGGGGGAGAGATGGAGACCATTACGCCCCAGGACGCCCTCTGATCTGAAGTGTGGATCATGCTGCAGAAAGCCAAATCCGGCGTGACGACACCAACTCTGGAGGTGCCGGTTACCTCACGGATGCAGGCGCTCTGCCACTGACGGTGTCCACTAACCGGGAGGAGGGATGAAAAGACCACCTGGGCCCCCCACTCTCTAAACTTGGTCCCCAGAGCCCTGTACTCATCCATGATCCGGTCCGGACTGGTCCAGGCCGCATCATTGGTTACCACATGGATGAGGACCATAGGATAGTAGTCAGAAGGCTGGATAAGGTCAGTGATTTTCCCCGTGATGTCCCCAATCTTGGCTCCTGGGAGACAATACACTTCTCTCACATTGGGGTCTGTGCAGTGGATGGATCCTTCTGTTCCTCTGAGGAGGGAGTCCCCTATGATGATGACCCAATGTCTCTTCCTCTGGGTCACTGGATGATGCTCAGTTGGTATGGATGATGGCTTGCTGGATGAGGGCGTGGCTTCCTCCCTTCCTCATGCCTAGTCTCCTCCAGCGCTGCCAGGGCTGCATACCTGTTCCCCAGTTGTATTGGGGTGACAGTTGATGCAGCTACACACTGCCTGCGACGCTGCCTGGCCCTGGAGGTGACTGTCCTCCATTCGCCTCCTGCAGACTCCTGGGTGGCGACAGCCTGAGGGGACGGGCCCCGCAGAGAGAGAAAGTACCCGTCAATCTCGTCCTCCATGGCCCTGATCCCCGCAGCCTGCTCACTTCGGCCTGGAGCTCTCTCACCTGCCCCTCCAGTGCCGCAATCCTGGCACAGGTGGGACAGGTGAGAGAAGCCCCCGCCTCCATGTTCCCCTCCCCCCCAGCCCAAGGGACTAAGCTAGGAAGCCTTACCTGCGTGGAAGCCTTACTGGTCCCCGGGCCAGGAGGCAGCTGTGGGGCAGGAGCTCTGGCTGCACTCTGCATGACAACTCCCATGCTGTCACCCCCATGCACTTACCTGGAGACTGCTGCTGTTGCCGCTGTTGGCTCTTCCGCTGCCTGTGGCCTCCCGGTGCAAACTCTGGCACTTCCCTAAAGAGTGCACCTGTTTGCGCTTCCTTTTCGTGTGGCTCTCGCCCGGTGCGGCTAAATAGGGTCAGGCAGGGAAAGAGTCCCCTGCCCGATCGCCAGCACCTGGCCGTGTTTGCTGCCTTCCCCTGGCTTACCTTCTTGTTGCCACAGCTGTCCCTTAGCTGCCAATCACTGCTGCTGCTGCTGCTGTCTCAAGGGTTGAGAGGTACCGGGGGCACCGTGTGCTCCCTCTGGTGTCCTCAGCTGACTGCTCTGGCCGGCCAATTTAACCCAAGTTCAAATTTCCCAGGCCAATCAGACAATCAGCTGTGTCTGCCTGCAGCCCTGCCCCCTGTGGGAACCCTGCTTGTCAGCTGGAACTTGTCCCACTAGGGGATCCCTGGTAAGTGACTCCTGGGCCTCCTGGGCCTCCAAGCCCTCGCCCTCTCCCTCTCCCTCTCCCGTGCAAACTCTAGCGTGCCCCTAAAGAGTGCACCTGTTTGCACTGCTCCCACCTGGTGCAGCTAAATAGGGTCAGGCCCAATTGCCAACACCTGGCCCTGCTCGCTCCCTTCCCCTGGCTTACCTTCTCATTGCTGCAGCTGTCTCTTAGCTGCCAATCGCTGTTGCTGCTGCTGTCGTCTCAAGGGTTGGGAGATACCGGGGGCACTGTGTGCTCCCTCCAGCATCCTCAGCCAACTTATGCTTCAGTTACTCAGTATGCCTGGCCTCTGACAACAGCTTCAGAAAGAACTGATCACATTCATAACTGCCAGTAATACAGTAACTGAGATGACTAGAAGGATTAGCTAACTATCCATCCTGCACATGTAAACTTTTCTGAACACCATCCCATCCCACTGTTGTGTGTGATTTGGACTGTAGTTCCATAGGGATTTATAGATGAAATGCAGAGAGAAATCCTATATCAAGAGTGAAGAGAAATCCTATATCAAGAGTGAAGAGAAATCCTATATCAAGAGTGAAGAAAGAATACTCTGTATCATGAAGCTAGGAGAGGACAGTCACCGAAGCCAACAGAGGACATATCTGAAATACTTTTTAGCTCCCAGCATACTAAGGTATAAAAGAGCCATTAAAGAAAGTTCTTGAATTCTTCCTTGTTGCCCAATAGATGGCTGGTTGAATGTCACCAGTGTGTAAATCGTTATTCTGACCTGCAGCCAGCACCTCTTAGTTTTTGTATTTCTGCAATATTGCAATTGAATACTTAGACTAGAGAAAGGGTATTCAAGTATTTTAAATATACGTAGGTTAAATTTGAGTGGACTAATTCTTGCTTTTTTGCTGCTTAGATTTTGAAGATGAAGACCTTTATGGCCAATCAGTAGAAGATGATTATTGTATTTCTCCATCAACAGGTTAGTCCAGAAGTTTATCTATAAAATCCTCACTTGGAATAAATTGCATATAAATGTTCATGGCAGGGAATATGAACAAGGCTTTTTTATGGGACAAAAATAGGAGTTAACCAAGACAAAGTTGGCTGTGCAGCATGACAATGGACTGGGGTAGCAATTACAATACATTAAAAGATTTATTTCTAGAACAAAGCAACATTAAAAGATACTTGCATAGCTAGTGGTGCAGATTTGCCACTTTGTGCATTTTGCAATAGGCACTTCCCTCCCCTCTAACTTTAGTGGGAGTTGGGCATATAGGTGTCTCCACTAAATACTTATCTTTTACCACCTACTCTCTGTCCCTCAGCCAATGTTTTTTTGTTTTAGATAGTAAGTAGTCACACAGGCATTCTTACATTATTTATGTTCACCTTCCCTTATTTTTAAATTAAATTAACTCATTTTCATTTTTAAATGAACTGTTGGTGGATTTGTGTCCTAGACAAATTAAAAAAACAAAACATGAACTGTATTTAGTTTTTCAACAAGTTACAAATCTGCCCTGGGATGTATGTCCCTGCAAAATAGGGACCCTGTTAGGATTTTAATTTAAAAAATGTTTAAACCTGCTTGCAAAGCCTTGTTGTTTTTTTTAAAGTTGTTTTGTTTAAATGTAAATAGCTGCAGCAACTAAGGCTTTGGACAAAACATACATTTTATCTGCTTTAAAAATGGGGAGCTGCTGCTGCATCAGCTGTTCGGTTCTTTTATGCTGAGTGCTCCAGTATCTATGAAAGTGAGCTAAGTTGGTCTTTGACCCTGAATGGAGAAGTTTTGCTACTCTTGTATAAATGCAGAATCATGCAGATGGAGCAGGATATTGATATCCTTTGATAGCTGTACAATTGTTATATCTGTTCTTTCCATTCAGTGATTTTAGAGTATATGCTAGATCATGCATACAGGCAGTCCTCGCACTTATGGTGGGTTATGTTCCTGGAAAAGGCACCGTAAGTCAAAACGATGTAAGTTGAATCTGATTTTCCCATAGAAACAATGTTATAATAGGGGGTTATGTTCCTGACCGAGGGCCTGATGCCCAGCTTTTTATAGAAATGACCATAAACACCATATTTAAATCAACTATTTAATCAACTATAAATGATATACACTGTACAGTACACAGCTTTCCAAAGTGTACTGTATATGAATCGATTAAACAGGGCAATACAGTAACTAATCACAAAATTTTACTTAATCAGAGTGTGAAGGAACACCTTCATCAGGGTCATGGAATTCAGAAGGGCTTCTTTGGGGAGAGGTTGGGGAGACTTAGGGCCACTTGATGGCTTTTTGAGAAACTGATCCAGGGATGTTTGTTTTGCTGCCCTCTTTTTCTCATTGTAAATTTCCCTGTAGTGCTGTAAGTAATAACAGGGGTGTAAATGGTGGAGTGCCGCAAGTGCAAATTGCCATAAGTCCCAACGCCTAAGTTGAGGACTGCCTGTACTTTTTTTTTTATGTGAAACTATTTTTTTTGTGTGAAATTGTAAAGTATATGAATTAGTACAAATGCTAGGACTGGACAAATATTACATAGTCGAGAGAATGAATATTTGTTCAAAATTTTACTTAATCAGAGTGTCTGTTGGCTGTTTATTTTGCCTATGTCTATATGTTTTATAAACTGAAAATTATGAATAATAACTAAGGTCCAGCTTCCATAAATCACACACAAATGATTATGCTCTTGTTAATTAGAGATTGGATTACCCATGTCTTTAAGTTAAGCATATACTTGAAGTATGTTGAACTGTGGCATACATTTATAGAAATTGAAGCCTAAGAACTGAAAAAATGGATGAATTCATCAAATTAAACTTTTATGAATTAATATTAAAAACAGATAAATGTTACTTTGAACATACACTGTTGTGGTTTTTAACAAATTAGGTAGTGCTTACTTATTTTTTTTTAGTTTAAACACTGCAAAGGGTTCTATGATGTGATTATAAATATAAAGATTGGGTCACAGGTTAAAAACAAACAAACCGTGAGAAATGTTGATCCGTACAAATGTTCAGTTTTTTTAGTCTGCATAAGGTGATTTTGGTTGAATATTGAACTGGGTAGAACTGTACATGATATTCAGAGATGCATAGATATTGCTTTCTCCCTGGACATTTCACCTTTAATAATGAGGGACCATCCAAAATTGCTTATTAGACAGTGACTGTCCCATTTCAACATCTTATAATAATATGTTTAAAATGAGATTTGTATTTTTTTCTTTTCCAAATCAACTGTTTTTCCTCTGAAGTTAGATTTTTGTGTTTGAAGAATGGGAAAACATTTTAAAAGTTCTGTTTTTTACTAATGTTGTAGCAGCTCAGTTTATCTATTCAAGACGTGACAAGCCCTCTGTGCTTACTGAGCCGTTAGCAGAAGAATATGGGCATGAAGATGCTGAAGAACCTGCCAGTTATTTTACATCTAATCATCAGCTAACTGGAGTTGATCAAGGTAACTGTAGGAAAGTAATTTCATTCTCTTAGAAGTTATCCTGTTTACAACATTTTAAGTATGAATTTTTCTGTGATTCAAAGATTTATATTAAAATTATATGTATTCAATGAACTGAGAAACTTAAGTTGCACAATGATTTAGATCAGCATAACCTTATCTGGAAATGCATTTATAAATACAATACCTAGAATTAAAAATTTAGCATTTCCTAATTTCAAATGAAAAATATTGAAATCTAAATGTAATAACCATCCTTTAAACCAGGAGGTGTCAAACATACAGCCCACAGGCCAGATCCAGCTCACCAGTAGTCTGATAGGCTACCAGAAATGCACTGCCCCTTGGCTCTGCACTGGTGCATGTCCCTGATACTGCCAACTGGACAGAGGCAGAAAAAAATGCTCCAGTCCACATGCTTCTAAATCTCTTCATAATTCTGGGCCTCAGGTTTGAGCTCACATTGAATTGTTAGCCTTCCCATTATATTTACTGATTTCCGGCTTGGAACTATCTCCATCCTTTTTCACAGGTATCATCATTTTGGGACTGATAATATGTTTCCCTCCAGTGCCATCCAAGGTGCACTTTGAAAGCAATTTGTTTTAGTCTCATCACCAGGATCATGCTGCCACTGCCTTTGAAGCTAGCTCCATCTGTATCCCTTCAAAGTTGGAAGTAATTTATGAAGCAAGTGGTCCAAGTGCTCATGCAATTCAGTAGACAATAGCTTGTTGATGCTGAAAGGGTATGATTGAGATGTCATAACCACCAAGAGATATCAAAGAGGATATGATTTTACTCAGTCTTATTTTGGCTAAAGTCCACATCTGATCAGGGTTGAAGACTTTTTTTAAATGAGGTTCTCAACCTCATAACAGCTCTTAGGCTAGGTACAGAAGTTTCTTTGTTTTGGTATCTTAAAGCCAATTTTTAATAATTCTGGTCACCTTCATAATGATTTGGAACCATGTGCATATGACAGGAAGCTGGTTCAGACAGCCTGTTATAGCGTATGACAGTCCCACAGATGCATACATAGGGCAGCTAGGTACAGGAACTCTGGTTTTGTCAAGGTTCCACACCTGTTTGTTTTATGAGTTACTGTTTTTTAGTTGTAGTTTTTCCTGGCTATCGTAATATAATAAAAGTCTTACCACTTCCGTCTGTCTGTCCAACACTCCAGGCCAACTGTGCATGCGCAGCCTGGAACCTTAGGAAAAACAGACAGATAGGTGGGGGTGGGGTCAGGTTGTGGGGCGTGGGGACTGGCTGTGCGGTGGCCTGAATTGTGACTGGGGAGGGAGCGGGGGGAGCGGCACATGGTCATGCAGGGTGGGGGCATGGCACACCACTGCAGGGTACCACGAAGGAAGCGGGTGAGACCGCTTCCTTCATGATCCTGGTGATGACCTGGTGAGGGGGCTGCGGGTGCTCGACCACCTGGGCGACAGCGATCATCGCCTGCTGGAATTCACCATCCAGCGCAAGGTGGCAAAGGGATGCAGTAAGGCAGCGGCCCTAGATTTTAGGAGGGCAGACTTCAACAAGCTAAGGAGGATAGTTGGAGAAGCGCTGAGGTCCCGGAGGGGAGGGGAGCCAGGTGTCCAAGGAGAGTGGTCGTTCCTTAAGGAGACAATCCTCCAAGCCCAAAGGAAGGTAATCCCGACGAGGATCAAAGGGAGCAGGAGAGCACGCAAGCCTCCGTGGCTCACCAAAAGCATCCGGGAATGTCTCCTTGCTAAAAAGGAGGCCTATACCCAATGGAAAGAAGGGGTCATCACCAGGGAGGACTATTCTGTAGTTGCTTGAGGATGTAGGGGGGTAGTTAGGAAGGCGAAGGCAGAGATGGAACTGGGACTAGCTTCCCAGATTAAGGACAATAAGAAGTCCTTTTTTAAATAGGTAGGGGGTAAAAAGAAGGTTCCGGGTAACGTGGGGCCCATGCAGGACGCGTTGGGAAATTTGGTCGTCACACCAGATGACAAAGCTAACATGTTTAACGATTTCTTTGCCTCCGTCTTCCTAAGTAGGGACCAGAACAGCCACCTCCCTGCTGGGCCCCCCTCAGGCCCTGGGGGAGGCACACCTGGGCCACGGGTTAGCGAGAATTTAGTTAGGGAGGTTCTAGAGGGGTTGGACGTATTCAAGTCAGCCGGCCCGGATGATCTCCACCCTAGAGTTCTAAAGGAACTGGCCGAGGTCATTGCAAGTCCCCTGGCACAACTTTACGAGCACTCGTGGTGCTCTGGTGAGGTACCAGAGGACTGGAAGAGGGCCAACGTGGTCCCCATCTTCAAAAAAGGCAGGAAGGAGGAGCCGGGAAACTATAGGCCGGTTAGTCTTACCTTGATCCTAGGCAAGCTGTTTGAGAAAATTATGCTGGCACACATCTAGGAGGGGCCAGCAGGGGACTGCATGCTTAGGGGCAACCAACACGTGTTCATCAGTGGCACGTCCTGTCAGACCAACCTGGTGGCCTTTTACAATCATATCACCAGATCATTGGATGCAGGGGTAGCAGTGGATATAATCTTCCTGGACTTCCGGAAGGCTTTTGACACTGTCTCTCACCCCATTCTCATTAAGAAACTAGGGGGCTGTGATGTAGACACCCACACAGTCAAATGGGTCACCAACTGGCTGGAGGGCCGCACCCAGAGGGTGGTAGTGGATGGTCCTTCTCAACCTGGTAGGACGTGGGCAGTGGGGTTCCACAGGGCTCGGTCCTCGGGCCCGCACTGTTCAACATCTTTATTGGTGATTTGGACAGGGGGGTAAAAAGCACCCTGTTCAAATTTGCTGATGACACTAAGATGTGGGGGGACGTGGGCACATTGGAAGGATGCAACAGGCTATAATCAGACCTAGACAGGTTACAAGGGTGGGCGGATGAGAATAGGATGGGTTTCAACACAGACAAGTGCAGGGTGATGCACCTGGGGAGGAACAACTGGCACCATACCTACAGGTTAGGGAGCTCCCCTCTTGTCAGCCCGGAGGTGGAAAGGGATCTGGGGGTCATCATTGACTCCAAGATGAACATGGGCCGGCAGCATGGAGAGGCAGTAAGGAAGGCCAACTGCACCTTGGCATGCATGCACAGATGCATCTTGAGCAGGTCCAAAGAGGTGATCCTCCCCCTTTATGCGGCACTGGTCAGGCCGCAGCTGGAGTACTGCATCCATTTCTGGGCGCCACACTTCAAGAGGGATGTCGACAGCATGGAGAGGGTCCAGAGAAGGGCCACTCGTATGATCAGGGGACAACAAGGCAGGCCCTATGAGGAGAGGCTACGGGACCTGAACCTGTTCAGCCTCCAAGAGAGAAGGCTGAGGGGGGGATCTTCTGGCCTGTTATAAGCTAGTAAGGGGGGATCAGCAGGCATTGGGGGAGTCACTATTCCCCCGAGCACCGCCAGGGGTGACCAGGAATAACAGTCGCAAGCTGGCAGAGCGTAGGTTTAGGTTAGATATCAGGAGGCGCTACTTCACGGTCAGGGCGGCTAGGGTCTGGAACCAACTTCCAAGAGAAGTGCAGGCTCCTACCCGGGGGGTGTTTAAGAGGAGGTTAGATGAACATCTTGCTGGGGTCGTTTGACCCCAGTATTCTTTCCTGCCATGGCGGGGGGTCGGACTAGAAGATCTGCTCAGGTCCCTTCCGAACGTAGAAACTATGAAACTATGAGAGGGTGGCGCTGGCAGTGGCCTCCGACTGCAGCACATGTTCATGGGGTGGGGTGCACCCCCTGTACCCACTCCCTGTGTGGCACTCTGTAGACACCCCCCCCCCCCCCACATGGGGAGTGCCTGCCTAGGTGCATGACAGGCAGGGGGCAGGAGGTGTGGCAGGGTACTGCAAGGGCAGCGGGCATGGGGGTGTGGGCAGCAAGCACCAAATACAGCATCCGGGGCAAGGTGAGGCAGGGCATGTCCCCCATGCACGCTCCCTGTGTGGCACCATGCGCCACACCCCCACTGTGTGCAATGTCCTCCCCTCTGTGTGTGGAGTGCCTGCTACCTGTGGCTGCAGAATATGTGGGGCGTGGCTGCAGGTTGCTGTGAGGGGGAGCGGGCCAGGGCAGGGGACACAGGCAATATCCACCAGGTGTCACCCAGTGCCACACCCCGGGCCAAGCCCCACACTGTGTGGCCGCAGCCAGTGGGCATCCCCCCACTGTGGCCTGTCCCCACACCATGCCCTGTGGCCGTGCAACGCACCCTGCACATACCACGTTCCCTCTGCGTGCTCTGCACTGCATCCTGGAGCCAGTCCCCGTGCCACATGGCTGCAACTGCATGACATCCCCACACAGCCTCATGCGATGCCTCCCAGCGTGCCCTCCACTACCCCCCAGGGCTGCTCCCCACACCATGCGGAAACAGCCAGCAGGTGCTCCCTGTGCCACCCCCTGTGCAGCCATGTGCCACACACCCTCATGCACCTTGTGCCATTCTCTGAGGCCGTTCCCTACTCCGTATCCTGCCCTACGTTTGTGCACCACCTCCCTCAAGCATGCCACGACCCCCCGTGCACGCCCTGCGTCACACCCTAGGGCTGCTCCCCGTGCTATGTAGCTGTCGAGCGCTCCCCATGCTGTGGCTCCTCCCTGTGCCACACCCTGCAGCCGGGCACTACCCCACCCCTGTGCACCCTTGCGCGAAGTCTCCTTGTGCACAGAGCAGCAGGGTGCAGGGCTGGAGCCAGAGCAGCGGCAGGAGTGTGGGGGAGGGCATAGGGCCAGATGCTGGTCTCTGTCCTGTCCCCGCTGTCATTCACGACGGGTATTTTGCTAGCATGAATAATAATATCCGATGGTCCTGCTAGCTTGTAGCGTTCCTTTCTTACAGCCCCTCAGGAATTGCACAAAAACCTCTGGGGCATGGTGTCTATGATGCTCCCCTTAGGAAACACCCTTCTTCAGTGGGAGGAGAGGACACTCTTTTCCTGCCTTCCCAATCTGCTGCCTGCAAAAGAAACAGTGATTTGATTTGGAACCCAGTAGATTTCCTAAAATCTGTACAGAATTTTGGAAAAGCAACAGAGAAATAGGGTCTTTCTTTGGAAGCCTTAGTGAACAGAGATAGTCAGGTGGTTCCATTTGCTGTTTCACGCCCTAGAAAGGATGATTCAGGATCACTTGATACTTGGTACTATGTTGACAGTCCATGGTTCTTTCTTAATTGTCTAATTAGTGTGCACCCAACATCACCAGCCAATTGAAGACACTGTGTTTGCAGGACAGGCAGTAGAGCTATGATCTCCTTGCCCAGGACAAGACACTGGTTACCAAGAAATTATTCAAAGGTTTTAAAAAGGATTGAATGTTTGTACTCAGGGCAATTACACTTTCAAGTGGGCATTTTGTGAAGTGGTTTAATGGATAGAGCAGTAAAACTTTGAGGTGGGAGGGAAGGATTCAGTTTATCACAGTCCTTCAGTTACATGTCAGTTTTAATATTTTAATAACATTCCACTTTCTTCATCTGAAGGGTTTTGTGGGGAATAAAGGACCAAAACTAAACTATTTCTTGTTTTCCGTATCTACAGTTCATAATACTTACTCTCTCCATCCTGCATTCTCCAAAGTGATTTTAGATGCATCTCATGCAGTAAGTGGCTGCTGACACTCAGAAATGTTTTGTAATGTTCTGATGCAGATAGTGTCTTGTGGAATCCAAGTTTGTGTTTACCTGAGACTTGGGTTACTTTTCAACTCTGAACCAAAAACTCTTTGGACTTGCTTAGCTCAGTCAAAAATCACTGTCATGTAGAGACAGGATAAAGCCTTAAAATGAATTTTCAGTATAGGTGCATGGGGGAGAGTTTGCATTAGAGTCTCTGAACCTGGTGTATGGTTTTGGTTCCAACACTAGAATAGTTCTGCTTATATATCGTTTTGATGGGCTACAGCTCTAGATGTTGGGAAGTAACAGAGGAAATAATTTCTCCTTATCTCTGTCTCAGACCTCCTCCATGTTCTTTTTATTTTTAAAATCTTATGCTTCTCTGTACGGCATCTGCCACCACAAATCATCTCAACTGTCTTATAAACTGGTCCACGTGGATGAGGAGGCATTTGGCCAAGGCTTTGTGGATCTGGATGGCCTGCTGCGGTGTGGGGGCTCACCCTCTCCCTTGTACCTGCACTGCATGTGCTCGCAGTGTCGAGCCTGGTCTATAGTGGAAATGCTTCTTCTGGCTGTCCAGTTGACCCCCATAGGGCCTTGTGAGCCAGGGCAAGGGGAGATTGACAGCCCAGCCTATGAGGACTGGGGGTGATGATGTTACCAATGACAAAATCAGGGATCATGGGAGTATAGTGCCTGCTCTCCATTGTGCCAGGCAACAGAGTTGTACCAGAGGCAGGCATCATTCTCAGTGACCATGTGAAAGTTGATTTTATGTGTGTGTGTGGTGGTGGGGGAGAGTTTTGTTTATAAATTCACTACTTGCTGTTCCCTAGAATTAGCATAACAAGTTGTGTTCTAGAGGTTTTTTACCCTTTAGTTAATTGACAGTGTATCAGTTGGGGGTAGGAGGTTAACCTTGTTTCTGTCAGACTTTTTTTTTTTTTTTAAGATCAGGGCTCACCTTTGCTTCACTTGGGGTGAAGGACTTATGACTTTTAGTTGCGAATGTTGAAATCTAATGGATCACTTGAATGGTATCAGTAGGACATATTTTTTCTTTTTTTCCTGGGCTATTAAATATCATGCTGAACTGAAATATTTGAATATTTTTAACTTGGGATGGTATTTAAATGGTTAGCATTAGAAGCTGAAGGTAGAAACCACTACTGGAAGTTGCCCTTCCAACTTTCTTTGGTGGAATAGAACAGAAAGAATCGAAGATGTGGCTGTAGCAGAACTGGTGGCGGGGGGAGTATATAGATGTTTGTGTATACATACACACTTGTGTGCGTAAAATATTCCTTCTCTATTACTTTCACAAACATCTGACCAATGAATGGCTCACAGTGAAACTTTTTGTTAAGGATAGTTCTCATTGTTTTCTATACTGGCAATTCTGAATTGGAATTAGGGGAATTATTAACGAGATGTACAGGTATTATTGATGTTGGAAAATAAAGGCAAGGTCAGATTGACTATAAGAGGTAGTAAATGTTTCTAATGGATTAAATTAAAAGAAGATCAAAGCAGTCTGTAGTAGGGCTTTGTGGGTAATTGGCAGTGGGAGCATTTTTGGCAATGCCGTTTTTAAAAGAAGTAGTTTAAATCTTGAGGCAGATTTTTGTTATACATTGTAGTCCATTTAAGCCTTTGGAGTGAAAAATTGCTGTGCAGTTTTCCAAACTTGTGTAAGAGTGGATGTTTTTTGAGTATGCTGCACTGTTAATGCTGTGATAGCTCCAAAACTCACTATCTCCCCTCATTTTCTAGGCTTCTAATAGTCACTTTCAGGACTGATATTACAAGCCTGGTAAATAAGAGAAGATAGCCCTGAAATGGACTAGCATTCTTCATTTTCAAGGCTTCTAGATGCAGGCATTTGTCAGTTGCTTTCTCCTTGATGGTTTTCTCCTTTTGCTCAGCTAAACGGAGTATAGTTAGTTACTATGCAGTTAGGAGTGGTGCTGAAAGGTGCTACATATTTAGGCAAACTTATGCTCCTAATCAATTTGTGGATAAGAGGGGCTCATTACAGTGCAAGCAATAGGTAATCACTTGGGACTTGTATTATGTTATGCAGCTAAGAAGATTGGGTAATTATTCAGTATGCATATGGGGAGTGCACTATTTCTTTATTTCAGTTTTCTTTAATTGTCCTTTTTTCTGTAGCATACTTTTCATTTCCCTTTACCTTTTGTACTGTATTTAGTAGTGATAGAGAAGCTTGGTTATAAAGACAAGGAACTTTAAGACCTAGAAAGTCTCTCACAGTTTTAGGAAAAGTAAAAATTACAGGTAGCTTTGGAGGTGGAGTGTTAATCTCAAGCTGCTAGCATTTATTGTTGTTCAGCTGTTAAATCCTGAGGCCTGAAAAGATGCTGTTTACCTTAGAAGTTAATTACAGCATCTGTAAATACTTAAAATGTGCTGTTAAATGGATCCACATCGGTTTACTAAATTACTTGAACAGTTTTAAGCTGCTTATTTGCATTTCTTTTCTAAATAAATATAGTTCAAGTTGATAAAGTCCAAATAATGGGGCCTTTAGGTGTTTTTTGTAAGAATGTTTGTGTTCCTTGAAGGTTGGTGTAACACCTGCTTTACAAAAGGTCAGATTTCACTGGGTTTTTTTGAGGGAAAATAATAATTCTTCCAGTTTGGTCTCATCCCAAAAATAGTTGCTGAAAATATGGTGTTTGTAGTTACAGAACTACAAAACAAGCATTTATTACCTTCATTTTTTGCAGCTCGACTTTATTCGTGCCTTGACCAGATGAGAGAAGTTCTTGCAGAGTCTGTGCCAGAGCAGGTGATGGTGGAAGCAGTGCTGAATAGTAAATTTGATGTACAGAAAGCATTGGATCTTGTCCTTGCACAAGATAGTAAGGGGAATACAAAGGCTGAGAATGAATGCACAGTCATTACAGGAAAGGGAACAGAAGGTACGCATTTATTTACTTGTCTTTTGGTTTAGAAATGGTTTGTTCCCTGCACACAGGAGAATTCTGCTTTATGCCTGTATTAAAGTCATTCATTTGAAAACAAAAGAATGCTATTTTACTCTTCTAATTGCAATAAATATCAGGGTTTAAAAAAATAGAATGTCTCTTTCATAGTTTCATAGTTTCTAGTGTTGGAAGGGACCTGAGTAGATCATTTAGTCTGACCCCCTGCCATGGCAGGAAAGAGTACTGGCGTCAAACGACCCCAGCAAGTTGTTCATCTAACCTCCTCTTAAAAACCGCCAGGGTAGGAGCCTGCACCTCTTCTCTTGGAAGTTGGTTCCAGATCCTAGCCGCCCTGACTGTGAAGTAGCGCCTCCTGATATCTAACCTAAATCTACCCTCTGCCAGCTTGGGACCGTTATTCCTGGTCACTTCTGGCAGTGCTTGGGGGAACAGGGACTCCCGCAATGCCTGCTGATCCCCCCCTTACTAGTTTATAACAGGCCACAAGATCCCCCCTCAGCCTTCTCTTGTGGGGGCTGAACAGGTTCAGGTCCCATAGCCTCTCCTCATAGGGCCTGCCCTGTTGTCCCCTGGTCACACGAATGGCCCTTCTCTGGACCCTCTCCATGTTGTCCACATCCCTCTTGAAGTGCAGCACCCAGAACTGGACGCAATACTCCAACTGTGGCCTGACCAGTGCCGCATAGAAGGGGAGTATCACCTCTTTGGACCTGCTCGAGATGCATCTGTGGATGCATGACAAGGTACGGTTGGCCTTCCTAACTGCCTCCCCACACTGCCGGCCCATGTTCATCTTGGCATCAATGATGACCCCAAGATCCTTTTCGGCCTCTGTGCTGACAGGAGGGGAGTTCCCCAACCTATAGGTATGGTGCCAGTTGTTCCTCCCCAGGTGCATCACTTTGCACTTGTCTGTGTTGAATCCCATCCTGTTCTCATCCGCCCACCCTTGTAACCTGTCTAGGTCCGATTGTAGCCTTTTGCTTCCTTCTATTGTGCCCACGTCACAGGGTGCTTTTTACCCCCTCGTCCAAATCACTGATGAAGATGTTGAACAGTGCGGCCCCGAGGACCAAGCCCTGCGGAACCCACTGCCCACGTCCTTCCAGGCTGAGAAGGACCCATCCACTACCACCCTCTGGGTGCGGCCCTCCGGCCAGTTGTCGACACCCACACAGTCAAATGGGTCACCACCACAGTCCCTCAGTTTCTTAATGAGAACGGGGTGAGAAACAGTGTCGAAAGCCTTCCGGAAGTCCAGGAAGACTATATCCACTGCTACCCCTGCATCTAATGATCTGGTGATATGATCGTAAAAGGCCACCACGTTGGTCTGACAGGACCTGCCACTGATGAACACATGTTGGTTGCCCCTAAGCATGCAGTCCCCTGCTGGCCCCTCATGGATGTGTGCCAGCATAATTTTCTCAAACAGCTTCTTGCCTAGGATCGAAGTAAGACTAACTGGCCTATAGTTTCCCGGGTCCTCCTTCTTCCCCTTTTTGAAGATGGGAACCACGTTGGCCCTCTTCCAGTCCTCTGGCACCACACCAGAGCGCCATGAGCGCTCGTAAAGCTGTGCCAGGGGTCCTGCAATGACCCCGGCCAATTTCTTTAGTACTCTATGGTGGAGATCGTCTGGACCGGCTGACTAGATTACATCCAGTCCCTCCAGAAGCTCCCTAACTTGTTCCTCACTAACACTTGGCCCAGGTGTGCCTCCCCCAGGGCCTGAGGGGGGCCCAGCAGGGAGGTGGCTGTTCTGGTCCCTACTTAGGAAGACGGAGGCAAAGAAATCGTTAAACATGTTAGCTTTGTCGTCTGGTGTGACGACCAAATTTCCCAACGCGTCCTGCATGGGCCCCACGTTACCCGGAACCTTCTTTTTACCCCCTATGTATTTAAAGAAGGACTTCTTATTGTCCTAAATCTGGGAAACTAGTCCTAATTCCATCTCTGCCTTGGCCTTCCTGACTGCCCCCCTACTTCCCCAAGCGACTGCAGTATAGTCATCCCTGGTGATGTCTCCTTCTTTCCATTGGGTATACGCCTCCCTTTTAGCAAGGAGACATTCCTGGATGCTTTTGGTGAGCCACGGAGGCTTGTGTGCCCTCCTGCTCCGTTTGATCCTCATTGGGATTACCTTCCTTTGGGCTTGGAGGATTGTCTTCTTAAGGAGCGACCACTCCTTGGACACCTGGTTCCCCTCCTCTCTGGGACCTCAGCGCTTCCCCAACTATCCTCCTTAGCTCGTTGAAGTTTGCCCTCCTGAAATCTAGGGCTGCTGCCTTACTGCATGCCTTTGCCACCTTGTGCTGGATGGTGAATTCCAGCAGGCGATGATCACTGTCGCCCAGGTGGTCGAGCACCCGCAGCCCCCTCACCAGGTCATCACCCGTGGCCAGCACTAGGTTCAACAAGGGCTGTCCAACTGGTGGGTTTGTGTGTGATACCTGGGCTCTTATCTGGCCATCATTTTCCCTATTGCTTTGGCTGCTACTGCAGCTGTGGTCTGTAGGCTCCCCCTCCCACCCTCAGCTTTAGTTTCTTGCTCCCATGCCAAGGGGTGCAGCTGTTAACCTAGGGTGCAGTGAGGGAGCTGAGGTGGGGCTACCCATGTCTGCAGGGCAGCATTGCCAGGGGGACCACCTGTGCCCATGGGGCAGTGAAGGGGAAGCATGGTACTGCATCCAGTTTTGGGCCCCCCGCTTCAGGAGGGATGTAGATAAGCTTGAGAGAGTCCAAAGGAGAGCCACCTATATGATCAAAGGCCAAGAGAGCAAGCCTTACGAGGAGGGGCTGAGGGACATGGGACTCTTCAGCCTGGAAAAGAGAAGGCTCAGGGGTGACTTGGTGGTAGCCTATAAGTATATAAGAGGGGTATATCAGGACCTGGGAGAGCAGTTGTTCACCAGGTGCCCCCAAGGGATAACAAGGTCTAACGGTCACAAACTTCTGGAAGGCCGGTTTAGACTGGACATCAGGAAAAACTTCTTTGCAGTCCGAGTGTCTAGAGCTAGCCCAGAATTCAACGTAGCCCTCCCATAGCCACACCACTGCTCACCCCAAGCACAGCCTGGTCCAGCCCTGCACAGGGAAGAGCTTGGTGCTAGCCCCACCTCGCAGTGGCAGCCCGCCCTCCCCTGCGTGCAGATCAGGGGCACATGCCACCCTCATGCCCTTCTGGGGTGTGTGCAGTCATGGGAGCCCGCCTCCCCCTGCACTCCCTGAACAAGCTGTGACTCCATACGGTGCCCCACTCTGCCCTGGCTGTGCAGTGCCTGCCCCAGCCCCACTCCCTCCCTCACTGCAGGGGCCTCGCTCTGCCCCTCCCCCCACGCACCTTCCCTCCCCCCACCTCATTCCCCCACAACACACCTATCAGCCGGTCTCCGTTCTTCACGCAGTGGGGCTGCATACTGGAATTGGATTGGTATCAGCCAATATGATTTGTTAAAAATTGGCCATTGGTATTGGCCCAGAAAACCTTTATCATTGCACCCCTATTGAAAATTGCATGACTTTAATACAAGCAAACAAGGATTTTAAATGCTTATAGTGATATTGCAAGACTATTTATACAGTTTGTTCAGTAACTTAATTGGATTCAGACTTCTTAAGTTTTGACACATTCAGTAACTGTTTCTTTTGTTGGATAGTTGTAAAAATTAGTTACATAAATGTTTTTTGGGGCACACATGTAAAGATATTTTTAATTTTTCAGTAACATTTTAGTAATTAAATGCCTTTTCATGTTTCTTTTTGACTTTGCTGCTGTCTGCTTTGAAACCCCCCCGAACTTTTCATTGTGGCCATGCTTCTAACTGAAAACTATTGGCTATTGTAAGGTAAGGAGACTTACTTTGTTCAGAAATGTTTGCTGATATAGGGCGTTTGTCTTATTTAGTAGAAAACACTTCAGATAACATCAGTACAACTGGGCTTAGTAGCCTGATGGTCAGAGCTGAGCCACCTTGTTATTCTTTATTGCAAAGTGACAAAATGGTCTTAAAAGATAAAAGTTTGAGTGTACCCTCAGTTGGAAAGGAAATATTAGAATCTTCTTATAAGTCTTCAGGAGTACTATCTTCTTTCAATACAGATTTTTGTAAAGAATCATTATATGAATCTTGTGATAAACAGGCAGCAGAGCGTCTACCATACAGTACTGGCACAGTAAGTTTCTTTTCTACCACTGAAGGCAAAACTTGCATTAAAGGGGGTGTTGAATTACTGGAAAATAACCCACCTGGAAATTCTTGGAAGCAGTTGGAGTGCAAGGAAGCACAGGACTTAAAATCCTTGCTGAAGCAGAATGTAACTGATTCTTTAAATCTTCCGGTTAGTGTGCTATGTGGTGTCTTAAATACTTCAGATAATATTAATAAGGCAAGTTTGGATAGTCCTCCTGGCTTAATAAATGCTTTAGGGAAATTAGCACTTGATAGTACAATAAGTCATGCTCTCAACAGAAAGACAGATATTTTTGGAAATTCTTCTTCACTTCTGCAAAGTACCAAGCAGGATACCCCCTGGCCAGAAATGGATAGTTTACCATTTTTAAAGTATGGAAGTCCATCACCTGAAGAACACCAGGGGAGTAATAACCCAAGCCACTTTTACTCATTGTCTGATCTTTATAACAGGTCACCTATGAATTTTACAGATGTGAATTTGGGAACATCATCATTGTCACAACTAGTTAGTCAACATCAGGCTTCAGGTGGGATGCCAGAATTAACAGGATCTCTTTCTTCTCTGGCACACTCTGTTTCTCCTGTAAGAGAACTTGAAAATTTATCCCTTTCAGATTTAATTGCGGAAACCATTGAAGTGGATAAAACTCAAGAAACAACAGACTATTCCATGTTCAATTTAACTGAAATGTCGCCTTCTGAAGAAATACATCCAAACATTGACCTAAGTGTCCTTATTAAAAAAACAGAAATATCTGTGGAACCTGTAGTTGGCCAGTCAAGTATCTGTATCCCAGAAACTAAACCTTTTGCTTCACAGCAAGGAAAGAATTTCACTAAAAAACCCAAAAAAGGCAAAAAAGGGCTTCTTCCTAGGAGGCGGGATCCCTCTCTTTTGTGGATGAAAGCTCTCCGTGCCAGACCTTCAGCTTTTGCATTAACTTTGTGTCTCCATTATCCCCCAAAAGGATGTAAACAGGGCACAATGGATATCCATAAGACTTTCCTCTACAGTAGACAAGTACAAGAAGCAAAAGATAAGGAAATTGGTCCCATAATAGAAATAACACCATTTGACTTTAAATCAGCATCCCCTGATGACATTGTAAAAGCTAATCAGAAGAAAGCTTTTACAAGAGTAGTGTAATGCAGAGGAAAAAAATGAGTGCTTATATTTCAGCATCTTTTTAAATATATATTTTTAAATGTTTCATATTGGGTAATTTATTCTGTGGCCCAGAATTAAAATCCTATATTTTTAATTATATTTGATAGATCTCAAAATAAAGCTGATTAACAACATTTATATGTGTTAAACTGTTGCACTGAATTTTTTTAATCCTTATTTTTTGTATATTTTAAATTGATAACATTTTAAATTGACAAATCCTCATCTTAAATGTGTAGGAATTGAATCTATAGTATAGATCATTATCATGTAAGTAACACTTTTTAAATTAGTAGCTATTTAAAGTAATTTTCTAACAAGAAACATAACAGATTTAATTTGGACCCCTTTCCCCCTGCCCCAAAAAAAAACTTAAAAAAAAAATTTCCCAGAAGATACCTCTATGGGGTAGTTTGATTCAGAGATTTTTAAGTTTAAAGATTAAGGTTTCTGATAATTATAATTATGCAACTGTCTTATACAGTAGTTTATCACTATTTCATATTTCATTCTTTATTTTTTTTCTGTAACCCCTTTTCTGTTATGTTGCTTGTGTTAAATTATCTTAAATTATTGAAAACTTCATTAAGATCAGTCACCGGCTTTTATCCTTAGTGATAAGCTATTACAAACTTTTGATGGGACGAGATTTTCTGACAACAGCATATTACAATTTAAATTTTTAAAAAATATCTAGATGTTAAAACTGAGTATTTCTACATTGTAGAAAATTATCTTGTATGTGTGTCTTAATAGCATGTTTTTCAACAGAAATTTTAATAGAAATCCATTAGTTGTTTTAAGCCTTTCTGAAATATGTTGGAAGAACAACTTTCTTGTTTAGTTTTATTGCGTAATGAAAATGCTATGTTTCAGGACAAAGCATAGGTGCTATTTGTATCTAGCTTTGTTTTTCACTTAGAAAAAAATTCCCTTAGCAATGGAAACATGTCATATTGCATTCTCCTCTGCTGTTGGTGCCAGTATTTATTAATTTGAGCCATAATACTTAAGATCAAAATCAGGTCACTATAGACTTTATTTCTTAGCGAAGTCATCAAACTTTGGTGCTGTCTGTATACAGTAATATCTTTATATGGATCAAATATTTTTATTCTGATCCATGGACTGCCAGTATCATGGTCATTATTTTCATCAGTTATATGCAATATATTTAGTACTGGTACTATTATTATGATAAAAATAAGATTGCTCACAATTAACCATAACCTTTAGTTCAAATTTATGCAAGCAGCTATTATAAAAGAATGTGTTTAATCTTAATGGTGACATTTGAGTAAGTTAATTGTAAGAGAGAAATGAATTTGTAGAATAATACTTTTAAATTACACTGCAGTTTTATAAACAACTACATTCCAGTGCTCTGAGAGATTTAGTTTTCTGAGTATTTTGCTTTACTAGTTTGTAGATATATAACTCATCATCTTGGAATATGAATAGTATGCATTTTTAATTTCTTGCTTAAATTTAGTTTCTAACTCCCCCCCTACCCCCCCCCCCCCGAACACAGGAGGGTTCTGTTAATGATTGTGTATGATGGTACTGCTGGAATATTTCATTCTAAATGACAAGGTTGATATTTCTTTTCTTTTCTTTTTTTTTTCTTTTCTTTTCGGTGTAGGCACCTATACCCTGAACCTTTTAGGTAGCTTATAGTAGCCAACTATAGTTACTGTAATCGTAAGTATTTCATTCAGTTAAGTCCAGGGCAGAAGCAAAATGGAACACTCTCTAGTTTGGTCACAATGTCTTTTCTTTATCATAAATTATAGTGTAAATATTTTCTTGGGTCTTGGCCAGAAAGCTGTTCCATATTCTTCAATTATAAGATGATTCCAAAGTTTAATACCCTGATCATGGGTACTAGATCAGGTATGTGGGGCCAAGATGATTTTAGGTCCTGTCAGCGCATAATATCTTTAACACTCTACTTTTTGTTTTATTATTAAAAGCTTTAATAAGATTTTTTGTTTAGCAAGTACAACTTAAGACAACCAAGGCAGATCACGTTGTTGGTAATATAGTAGCTCAGAATACCTGCCAAATTAAAATATTTTAACTATCAGTTTTCTCAAGTCAGTTCATATGCCTAGGATCTGGTTTTCCTATTACAATTTTAGAAGAACTGAGAAGGCTTTAAACAGTAATCAGGCCCTGGACCACTTTTTAAAATGGGTTATTGTTTAGTTAAGGAAAAAATAAATTTAATAAAGTAAAATAAAAGATGATCCATTCTGTCTTTAATTGTTCAAGTGATGTGGGTTTCTGTAGCTTTTGCTATTTCCTGGGCACCTGAATTGGCTTTTCTGAGGGTAGCATTTCTAAAATTGTAGAAGAAATATTTACCATTTGTAGTCATGTGTGCCTCAGTGTCAGGCGCTTTTAAAAACACCCAGGGCTGTGCCACATGCATTTGTATAAATGGCAAAATGTGTGTCAGTGCTGAGAAAATAGCGGCACACTTTTGACCTAAAACACGTCAAAGGTGTTTTAGTTCAAAAGTGCACCACTGCCACTTTCTGCACACCATATTTTCTGCATTTTGCCATTTATATAAATGCATGCGATGCAGTGCTGGGTGCATCAGCTTGTGTGCTCCGCAGACTCAGTTAATTGAGTCTTTTCCTGTGTGCTGGATTTCTGGTGTGTCAGAGCAGACAAAGGTACATGTATAAATGCCCATTATTTTTAGTGGAATACATTTTCTTGTTTTCTGTCTCTATTGTCCTATCTTCTGCCGCTCTCTTCCCAAACATTTCCTTAAAATGTTCAAAGGGATTTAGGGCCAAATTCTGCTACTGTACCTTCATTTACTCCCATTGATTTAATTGTATATTATGTATAAGTATCTGTTGGCAGCATTTTGCACTCAGAGCCCAGTCTTACTGTGCATTTAATGTAGATGGTCTCATTTAGATACCCACTGACTTCAATAAGAATCCGATTGTGTGCTGAAATACACCTCCACAGAGATACCATTGCAGGTTTGGGGTGTTAGTATCCAACTTCAGACAAGAATATTAGAAGGTTAACCTTAAAACTTTTTTTTATATTTTTGTTTGGATTAGTGATGTTACTGATCCTGAAGAGGATAGTCTACTGAGCATTATTACGCTGTTTAGTAGAATAAAAATAATGCAGTGTGTATCTTCAGACCACAGTCTGGCAGCCTTATATATTCCTGAATAAATGTGTGTACTCATGGTAAAAATATCAAAAGTACCTAAATGATGCATGATTGTTAAGTTAGATTGTTTTTTAGGATTTAGGCTTCCTATACCACTTGAACACTGCTGTAAGATAGCAGTCCATCACTGTACAGTTCAAAAATGAAACAGGTGCATGTATTTACTTAATAAGAACAATGTTTATGGTACACCACTGACAAGTCTTAAATTACTGCATGATGTTATGATGACACCTGAAGCTTTCACTTAGCCGAAAACGAAGTTATAAAATCCAAAATGTATGACCATTAAAATCCAGGTTAGTCAGATCTTTTTTCATCTACCTATTCTGTAAAGCAGACAATGAGGTGGCTTTTTACAGGTATTTCAGTACTAGTTTGCAGTCAATTTGTAACTTTGCATGGTTGTATATGGGCAGCTATATTAATTGTTTATATATTGAAAATCAGGTTTAAAAATGTAAAGTCTTTGCATCTATGTACACTGTAGACATAGAAAATATTAAACTATGTAGAATATGCTGCTTTTGGTTTTAAAACTGCTGTAAAGCCCCAAGATCTCTTGTATATTAAAATTTTATATATAATGTTTTTAATTAAATGGGCCATTTTCATATTTTTAAATGAAATTGTTTTGTGAATACTGCATTTTTATTTATATATGTGAATAAAGTAAATCACTTTCTAAAGGACTGATTAAACACACAATTCCTTTGTTAGCTTGCTTGTTTTATACAAGTTAAGTTGCAGTCACTGTTAGGAGCGAACAGTAGCGACCATTCATTTAGTAGATCCTGCAGTCTGACTGGATATGCATAGGATGCCCCTTTTTCCACAGAAGGTTTTGCTCAACTTGTTGAAGCTCTGTGTCCATCTGTGTTGCTCCAGGTGCACTACTGGAGCCCTAGTTTGCATTTTGTTAGAAATACATTTGAGAAACTTTAAACTCTTAGACCAGGCACAGAATTCGTAAGCATCATCGAGTACTAGGCAGAAAGGTGATGGGAAGATATTATGAAATAACCATTTATGCTGCTAAGAAGAAGGATCTGTACAAACATTAATTTTCAAACTTCGTTACAGTGCAAACTATACCTACTACAGTTAAGATTGCGTAAGTGTTCTCAGGCACTAAACACTTTGTGACACTTTCATCTCTCAGGCTTAAATTTTCCAGGCTTTTGTCTCTTCTTGTAGGCAGTGTTGTTTTGGTAAAATTGAGCAAAATGAAAAGAAAAACAAAATAAGTTCCACTAGGAAAGTGGAAAATAAACTTTTTCCGTGAATTAAAAAGTGCTTTTTTTTTTTTAATTTGTTTTAGGACCAAAATGGCTAGGTATAGAAAGTTAAAGTTTAACTTTTGAAAAATACCATTTAATGAATAGTCAAATAAAAAATGGTTTTGATTTTTGTATGATGTTGTGCTTTGAAAATAGTGTTTTGCACAGAGCAGTGCTCTTTGTTTTCTGTAAACGTGTATAGTTAAGGAAATTTACAGTTCATATATGTGGGTAATAAGTAAAGCCCTTTCCTTAATTATTGTGTGTTTTCAGAATAAAAACTATGCAGCTCTTAAGTTGTACTGTTATGTGGACTGTCCAATATATGCAGGAATTAGACACTTTTCTAAAGTTATTTTGAATATGATGTAGAATATTCCCGTTGTATCTAGCTATGTACAATAGATAAAGTACTAATTTCCTTTAAAAATAGGAAATTTAATGTAACTGTTAAGAGAAGTTAGGGTTCCACGATGAATATTCAGAAGTCAAGAAATAGAGTTAAAATTGAAGTTGCACATGTGCCCTTTACTTCCCTCCCTTCCCATTTTGAGCCTGATGACAGATATTTATGGGAACATCTCACCCTTCCTAGCTGTCGGATTGGTTTCAGAGAGGATAATGTGTCTTTGCTTGTGGCTTCCTTTCTCTATGATTGGTTGTGAAGATTAGGGATTTTTTGGGGGGCAATTATTCAAAGTAGATATAGAATGACATTGACATGATGGGCAGTTTCACTGTGGCCCACAAGGCTCTGAATAACAGCAGTGAAACTCTCTATTATCTCCAGTTTTTTCACCATGCTGTTGTACATCCCCCTCCCCCCACCCCCAAAGAACAGTGTATAGCTTCTAGTGCTGTATTTAAGGCTGGGAAGAAAACATAGCTTCATGTTCAGAAAGGTTATCTTTTCTAGATCCAAAAAAAGAGAGAGCTTACTTTTTTCATAATTGGATGTTTAAGTACCTTTTTATACCCAGAAAAGCTCATTTTTAAATTGAAGGTGATTAAATGCTATCCCATTGTACTTTGCACATTAAGGAACCAACTAGTAAATTTTGGCAAATAGAAATTCTACACTAACAGCTTCTTCAAAGCAAAAATTTAAATAAACATTTACGTGTGTTTTTCATATTTCCCTATGTTTGCCTGTCAGTTATTGAAGTTGCTTGTGTTTAAATTGGAGTTTGCCCCATAATATTTTAATCCCACAATCAGTGCTTAAGTTTAATTTGTGACATTATTAGTATACAAATCATTCATACACAAAAAAGATTTGAGTTTTAACTGGGGGATCAAGCCAGACTGAAGTCTCTTTTCTGAGGAATAATACTTTGTAAAGAAATGCACCATATTTATTTACATATCCCAGGGGTCCTGGTTTTCTCTGATTTAAAACAAATCCCCAGTTTTTGGTTGGAAAAAAGTAACCCTAAATTTACATTTTTTCCCATAATTAAAATGAAACACCAGTAATATATCTCTCTATATTAGTGGTGTTTCATTTAAATCACAGAAAAATGTGAATTTGGGATGACCTTTTTTAACCAAAAATTGGGGATTTGTTTAAATCTGAGAAAACCAGGATTCCTGCAAATCACGCACACCTTTTTCCCCCAAAATTAGCCCTCCAGAATTGGGCTATGTGTTGTATGCAGGGAAGCTCATATCTGTGCTGGAAAGGAAGCATGAAGATTCTGGAATGGCTGCTGGGAGCTGTGCATCTCTCCCAACGAGTATGCAGCAGAAGCAGAGTCCACTCTTTAGCATCAGAGCTAGAGTTTTACAACTCTCACAGCCACTTCCCATCAGTGCTGCCTGTGGAAGATCCTTTGGATCCAGTGGGAAGATGGACACACCACTATTAGTCTCCTCCTGCAAGCAAATAGTATGAGTATGGAGGTGATGATCAGTCAACATCAACTTCATTGAGCTGGCCATGTCACCCAGACGTTTGATTCCAGATTCCTGAAGCAAGTATTATTTTCCTAGCTCATCCATGTGTATGCTTAAGAGGAGGGCAGAGAAAGAGTTTCAGGGATGTCCTCAAGGCCAACTTAAAAAAAAAGGGAAAAACAATATTTATGTAAACTCATACGAGACTATCACCTAGGACCATGTCAAGTGGAGGAAGAGTCTGCTGCAGGGATCTCAGTACTTTGAATCCTCATGACAACAGCAGTAGTGGCAGAAACTGCATATCATGAACTAAAACAAGAATCCAGCACCACCCACCCCACACAGAAACACAAGTCCGAACTGCAGTGGAGTCTCTTGATCCTGGATGGGCCTCATCAGCCATCTTTGGACGCACAGATAAGACAGTTGTGGAAGGCAATCATCCTTAACTGCAAGAGATTGCCAAAGAAGAGGAAGGTAGTAGCTTTTTGTCTGAACAACTTTTCAGTTGAACTCTAGCTTTTGTTTGAGCAATGGTTGGGTGATTGAAGTGTAGACTTCCACTGGTCCATGTAATCACCATTTGACCATGGTGAAATAAGTTTTCCCTTCATTCTGTCTTTCCAGCACCACCTGTGTGTCTTGTTGGGGGGGGCGGGCAGGGGGTATGAGAAAATATGGTGTCTTGCAAAGGCAAAAGCTTGATGTAGTAAAAAAGCATCCCTTAAAACTGATGTATGATCAATATTATGCATTATTTCATACTGCTTAGACTATACTGTGAATGCATTTTAAGTGGCTTAACTTCTGTTCAAAGATTATTTTAAAAATTTCCATTATAGTTAGAAATTTTTGTTATTAGATAACCTAAGCTGCATTCTGACATGTACTTGAGTTTTCCACTAGTGTATTGTTCCTTAGAGTCAGTTCTGAACATTGTTATCTAATGTGCCAAAGATGCAGTAAAGTGGGTGAGTAGTGAGGTAACAATTAGCAGTTTATCCAGAATTACTTAAGTTATAAAAGACCTTGTGAGAACCTGCACAAGGACCATACAGAACTGTAAATGAAAGGAAAAAGGTGATGGCAGACTGAATTTAGTGTTGAAAACTGTAAGCCAGTATGTGTGTGTAAGAATAATTTGAACTATTCATACATGTTTCTATTTATGTAAATTTTTTAGACATTTGTTGTAGATAGTTGCTTAGTGCCCTGTGGTGGTCAAAAAATCTAACTAAATAGCATAGTATGTTGTTATAAATTATGCCAACTTTATTAGTTATGCTGTTGTAAACCAAAAATGTGCCTCCTCCCGTGCAAAATTGTATTGAGCTCTGGTCATTCTGTCTCAGAAAAGATAAGATAATATAATTAGTCAGCTTTCAGAATATAGTTGGGTAGTTTTTTCTTCGTTTAAACTTGTGTGCTATAAAGTATATTTAAATGTAATTGAAAACTATTTGTGAATGTAGGTCGATATCAGCAAATAGTTTCAGTGAAATAATGAAAAATATCATGTTTTTTATCATTTGGAAAATGAGTTTGAAACTTTTACATAGAATATTTGTTGGGGCTTGAGAGAAAATGTGACTGTAGTCTGTTACCTAGATTATGGGTAAACTTGTGAGTAAGCTACTGATAAAAGGCAGAAGCAGTTCTACAGCCAAACGTTTAATTTTTTTGCAATTTAAAACACAAAAACAAAGTCTGTCTGGCTGCCTATGACAGCACAATGTATACCAGATGGGGAGACTCAAGAGATGGAGGAGGATGGCATGCAGATTGGCAGCAGGTCTTGAAATTACTGAATAGTCCAAATTTCCCTCCAGGCTATACCCAAATTTATAGATGGCTGGTTCTAATATTCTAACAAATGATCTCTGATTGGTTTTATTAAAATGTGTTTGTGTTTGTTTCACAAGAGTCCGAAACTCTTGGAATTGGATTGCAGATCTCTTGTGGACTTGGAAGATGTCAGTTAGTTGGGATTTATATCCTTGGGAAAGTGAAAAGGAGGGTTACACTGGTCATTTTTGTTAACCTTAGTTTATGGTCTTTGACAAGGCTGTTTTGCTTTTACAAATTATCTAAGCATCTTAACAAGATATGCAGCAAAAGCTCTGTTATCTGGCCCCTATGGGTAATGGGGGGTGCTGGATAACTGGATAACTAAATATGCTTGAGAGGCATCTTTGCTGAGGCTACCGCCGCGTCTGGTGCGTCAGTGTGCTGGGGGACAGGCACCATACCACCCCTCATGCCCTTCCCCTGGTGTCAGCATGCTGGGGGACAAGAAGGGGGGCCCCACACAGACTGCTTTGCCCTGGGCCAGGCCTGAAGTGAGACTCAACAAAACTGGAAGTGGGACTTCCAGTTTCACTTTTGCTGCATCGACCGGCATGCCGGTTAATAGAGCGTGCCAGTTAATAAAGTGCCAGATAACACAGCTTTTACTGTATTGTAGCAAAATAGCATAATATATTTGGTTACATCAGTCACTACTATATTTTAAGATATTATCATATAGTGTATTTAGATTGTTTAATATGTGGTCTTCCCTTATAATGTCTCCTTTCAGGCCTAGTGCTTTGTTTAATTATATCTCATTACTGGCTTAGTTAACTTGTTGATGGCTTCCTTACATTTGCTGACCAAGCTAGTTATTACACCTCCAAAGGTTCATGCTGTGGTCACTCAGAAGCAGGCTTTGGGACCTTCTGCTTAGCCACACTTCTTCAGTTTGGACTAGGCCCCTTAAAATGGCCAAGGCTGGCAACAAATCTTGTTGCTAGGGAATATACTTGAAAAGGGAGCATCTTGGTTTCCCAGTCTCTTCTGAGCCAGTAAAGGAGGGTATCTGAATACAGAGGTTTGGATCCAAAGAGTCTGATTTTTATGAAAGTGGAACAGCTTCAATGGGAAAGATTTGAGTAAGGTTAGTCTGATAAAATTCTGTAGTTTGGTGGTTTGGATACTCTCCTTAAGGTGAAAGACTGCAAGTTTAAGGTCCTCTGAGGTAGGAAGAAAGTGCATTTGACCCTAGCATTTGACAGTGTCCAGGTGAGTGTTCCAGCCACCAAGCTGTAAAGTATAGGCTGTGGTGATACCACCAGCACCACAACCTTGGTTTCCTGAATGGCATGCAAGTCCCTTTTGAATCTAGCCCTTTGTTTCTAGACTTTTTTTGCGTTTGCTTAAAAAAAAGTTTAAAAGGTTTAAGGTTTTAAGGTTTAAAAGGATCAAGAGGAAAATATTTTCCGTTGAACAAAATAAATTTCATTTGATTTGAAATTAATAATTTTGAATAATCAAATAAACCAAGCATTTTAGTTTTGAGTCTACCTGAATTTTTTTTTTCAGTATTTGAGTTTAGTATTGTTTTGCACAGTTATAGTTCAGAAAGGAGAGACAAAAATTATTTGAAGCATGGAAAGGATTCAGCATTTGGAGAAGATGAAAGGGTTGAGGTTCTGTAAGTGACAAGTAAGCTTATGCGAGAGGTACACAAAATATTAAATGCTGCAGTTGGGTGCACAGTTTCATGTAAGAAGGCACAGAAGGTATTCAGTGAAAAATGGAAAGCCAGTCACAAGGAAATTCTAGTGTAGTTTCATAGTTGGTAGGGTCGGAAGGGACCTGAGCAGATCATCGAGTCCGACCCCCTGCCATGGCAGGAAAGAGTACTGGGGTCAAACGACCCCAGCAAGGTGTTCATCTAGCCTCCTCTTAAAGATCCTCAGGGTAGGAGCCAGCACCACTTCTCTTGGAAGTTAGTTCCAGATCACAGCTGCCCTGACTGTGAAGTAGCACCTCCTGATGTCTAGTCGGAATCTACCCTCTGCCAGCTTGTGACTGTTATTCCTGGTCACTCCTGGTGGTGCTTGGGGGAACAGTGACTCCCCCAATGCCTGCTGAGTAGTTTGTAACAGGCCACTAGATCCCCTCTCAACCTTCTCTTGTGGAGACTGAATACGTTCAGGTCCCTTAGCCTCTCCTTGTAGGGCCTGCCCTGCTGCCCCCGGATCATACGAATGGCCCTCCTCTGGACCCTCTCCATGTTGTCCACATCCCTCCTGAAGTGCAGCGCCCAGAACTGGATGCAATACTCCAGCTGCAGCTTGACCAGTGTTGCATAGAGAGGGAGGATCACCTCCTTGGACCTGCTTGAGATGCATCTGTGGATGCATGACAAGGTGCAGTTGGCCTTCCTGACTGCATCCCCACACTGCCGGCCCATGTTTATCTTGGCATCAGTAGTGACTCCAAGATCCTTTTCTGCCTCTCTACTGGCGAGAAGGGAGTTCCCCAGCCTGTAAGTATGCTGCTGGTTCTTCCTCCCAGGTGCTGCACCTTGCACTTGTCAGTGTTGAAACCCATCCTGTTCTCATCCACCCACCCTTGTAACCTGTCTAGGTCCGATTGCAGCCTATTCCTCCCTTCTAGCTTGCCCACATCTCCCCACATTTTAGTGTTGTCAGCAAATTTGAACAGGGTGCTTTTTACCCCCTCATCCAAGTCACTGATGAAGATGTTGAACAGTGCGGGCCCGAGGACCGGGCCCTGGGGAACCCCACTGCCCACGTTCCTCCAGGTTGAAAATGAGCCGTTCACCACCACTCTCTGGGTGCGGCCCTTCAGCCAATTAGCGACCCATCTGACTGTAGGAGTCGACGCCATAGTCCCCCAGATTTTTAAATGAGAATGGGGTGAGAGACAGTGTCGAAGGCCTTCCGAAAGTCCAGAAAGACTATGTCCACTGCTACCCCTGCGTCTAAGGATTTTGTGACCTGGTAATAGAAGGGCACCAGGTTGGTCTGACAGGTCCTGCCTGTAATGAACCCCAAGCATAACCTCCCCTGCTGGCCCCTTGTGGACATAGCATTATCATGCTCCAGGATAATTCTCTCAAAAACCTTACCCAGGAGCAAGGTAAGACTAACTGGCCTATAGTTTCTTGTACATGATGCATGAATAATTTGTGAGACTTGGACAAGTGTGTGTGTGTATAGATGTATATTAAGAGTTGATAGGATCCTGGGCTACCTCTGTATTCTAGAATTATATTAATGCTTAAACATGTTGTAATAAACTTCTGCAAGGAAAAAGGATACAAAGTATTTGTTGACTTTTTGTATTGTGTTTAATTACTAGTAATAAAGATGTGCAGCTTTTATAGATGTGCTCCAGGAGTGTGTGTATGTGTTTGGGGAAGGAGGGACTTAATTAAAATGGCTCTGACAGCTGCTCTAATTAAAGTGCCCAGAGTGTCACGTGTATCAGCATCCCCATACTGAAAAATGGCAGTGGGGGTGATGTAACTAAAGTTTGATGAGCTCAATTAATCAAGTCTGCTCTGACGCACTGTAATTACAACATGTTGGAGGAGCCTCGCTGCACGCATATAGGTGTCTGTGAAGTCCAATCATGCCAGTGAAGTAAGACACTACCCCTGACCCAACATGCTTATAGTTAAGGCCACAGTCCTGCAGTGAGCCTTCATGTGAACCCATTGCCCCCAGGCTGAGTTCATTATACAAGGAATAAAGCCTTGTTCTGTCAAGTTCATATTTCACATTTGGTTTTCTTTGAAGGATCAAGACTATTACTTCTATTTTTTCTCTTTGTCATGTAGTTGTTGAGAAAAATATTGTGAAAGTTGCTGCTTCAAGCTTTCTGTTGCTTTTAAGAATCATGTGAGAATAGCTCAGAATATCTGGGTTTATTCAGATTGTTCAGGTTTATTCAGAGAAAAGATATATTCAGAATAATTTATTTTTTCCAGTGAAATTATCTGATATTCTTTACTTACTTAAACAAAACGATACATTATTTTAAATGCTATTATTGATAATGTTCTCAGAATCTTAGTCTTCCAAATTAGTAAATGTCAGACACTTAGGAGTGTTGTATAAAAGTCGGAATCACACTGCCTATAAGAGTTTTTGTTTGCAGTGTGCCCAGGGATCTAACTGGCATAGTTAAAGTAGTCTCTGGACCTTTGCACTCTGTCCTATCCACTCCCAATTATGTATTCTCAACCATATTTTTCAAGGGATTATTTCTCTTGCAAAGTAACTAGATCAATAAGGCTAGATACTGACATTCAAAAAGCCTGAGGCAAAATTGATACAAGTGATGAGGTTTTCTGTAAGCGGCGTAGTTTAGATTAATAGCAAACAACACATATTCACCCTTTGGTGGGTGGGCCGAATCTTAGGGTTTCACCACCTTTAAACCAGTCTGTGTGCACTGAACTTGTGTTATGTATATAGACTGGTTTTCTGTGCTGAATTTCTGTTATGCTTTGGTTATAGACAGGTTTCCAAATACTTATACTGGTAAAACTACAGTGTCTGTACTTGGCTTAAGTGTCCAGCTATGGAAAATAGATAATTGTACTGAACACTAAGGTACTTCTTCAGCTTTTTGAATTACGGCATTTTTTTCTATGCCAGACAGTAATTTCTACAATTCATTTAGTAGAAATGTATATTTTCAATGTCATTAGGAGAAAGCTTAAGAGTTATTTATGATGACATGATATCATAGCATGTGTGCACAATGTGACTATTTTTGGGTCATACATTTAAGTTAACCATAACGTTTACATTCCAGACTTTTTATTGCTTAATTGCAATATTCAGTATTGCCATTGTAGCCTTAAATGTGTGATTTGTGGAAGTGTGTTCAGCTGTTTTATAATTTAAAAATATATTCCCCAAAATGTCAAGCTGTCTCGTTTGCTCATTGTAGAGACTGACTAACTTCTCTGGACCAATACTATTTTGGAGAATGAGCTAATAAATCTTTGTGAAGTACATACAGTTATTTAGGTTTGTTCCAGGTGTGGAAGACTTTGAAACGATGTAGAGTTGCACAGGAGATTGGGCATCATGATGAAAGTTTAATTTAATTTAAGCTAAGCGTAAGGTACTGTAGAGTGGTACAAATGATTTATGCTTGTTATAGACTAATAGCTTTCTGAAGAAGAGAAGACAGTCTCTGTGCCAGTTATATGCATTGTGTAGAAATAAGTATCACCGACATTGATCTGTAATAGGCTCTTCACTCCTCCTCCAGGTAGCTGTCTTTAGACGAGTCACTTTGTTCCCAAAGAATGTTACCATGACATAGTGCAAGTTAGATATCTAAATTAATGATTATTTTGTGGGCCCTGGGGGTTAAGAACAAACAAAAAAAAAATCACAAAACAACTTTGAGATGGTAGTTAATAAAAATAATGCAGTAAATGTTGATAGTTTAGATCATTATAAACCATCAATGCTATGCTTAGATAACCTTACCTTAGGAACAGCAGTGATGGTTAGAAGTATTATTAGACCTCTAAGAGGTTAAATTATGTAGCTAAAAGGGAGAAATCCTAAGTAATTTAATAAAACTGCCCAAATTATGAATTAAGAAAATTAATGTTCTTTCTTTTTACTTTTGTGTCATGAGAATATGGAGACATTTGATGATGAAAAAGTACAATGTATCTACAATTACTAAAAAGCCTAAAATTAATGGAGGTAGGTAGAGTCTGTTCTAATATTTAAAAGGGCCAGTAAATGTTATGTTCACTAAAATTGTAGCTGTTCCATAAAATGTCATGAAAACGTGCAATCTCCATTTTTTTTTTTTTTTTAACAATCAGTACCTTTTTCTTGCTTCGAATGTGCAATGTTGGACAACCATTTAGTTTGAGCTTTTACTTTTTCTGAAATACTGGGTATTAACTTTTGGCCAGAAGTTGGAATTTTGAAGTAGACTGATTTACGTTGTTTGATTCCCATATCTTACTATACTGAAATAAAATGTACTTTTTATATTTATGGAGTCTCTGAGAAATTAAGTCACACTTCAAATGTTTTTCTAATCTGAAAAATGCTTATGTATAAATGGCATCCTCTTAGTCAAAAGGATCTGCTTCCTGTGCATATTCATTTTCATTTGTACGTGCTTTTACTGGTTAAAATATGTTTTCATTACTATTTTACTCCTGTTAGCACTACTGAACAAACACAGATACTGGTGAGTGAGCTAGATTCTATTCCACCTTGGGTACCCTTAACGGAATTGTTAACCACTTTCTGATTCTAAGATTTTTGTTTTTAGTGATTCATGAAACAGAAGGAGGTCAGATCTCAGGTTAAATTTGTAGGCCTGACAGAAAGTTTTGTAAATTGAACTGGTTTAATCTGAGAGCTATTGGGATGATGATGTGGAATTGTATTCTCGTTTTCACATAGTCATTCTTCAGAGTAGATTGATATTTCAGTGTTCTGCTAAGAGGTGTAGTGGTTGTTAAATTCACATTGTAGTAGTACCTCAAAAACACAAATAAGAATGGGACCCCATCATGCCATGTACTGAACAAATAGGTAGTAAGAGATGGGCATTTCCGTAAAGAATTTAGAGTAGACAAGACAGATGGAAACGAGTATTGAAGTGATATGCCCAATATCTGACAACATATCAGTGACAGAAGTGGTAATAGAGCCCAGTTTGTAGGAGTACCGCTCTGTTACTCTAAAAAGATCTCTTCAGCAGAAATACAGATTTTACTAGGAACCCAGTTATTCATTTTTTACCATTTCTTGTTAATTTTTTCTTACTAATATGCTAAGTGCATTGATTCCTTTAAGCATACTGTATTTTGTTGCACACGCACACTTCCTTACAAAAAAAATACACCTTGTTTCCAAGAAAATTTACTCCGTCATGTAAGTCTAGGCCCCAGACCTTTGCTAGGTCAGTAGCAAGACTCTTTTTTACTATAAATAGTTCTTTAAATAAGTTCCTGTAAATAATAAAGTGTTGTTTTCACACTGCAAGCCCCATCAAGATAATAGTGGCAACAATACACTTGTTTCCTTAGCTGTAAGCTACAGTGCTCAGTCTGTGAGAGGGATAACACTAGACTCCTTCCTTGAGCTTGCAGGATCACAGAGAGGATTCAGCCATCTGGAAGCAAGCAGACACTGTGTTCTAATAGTGCCAGTTGCCCCCGCTTCTCTTCCAGTAAAAAAAAAAAAAAAAAAATCAGTCTGTCATCTTACGACATGTGCGTCAATTTCAGAGGACTAACTTTTTGGGAGAAAGCTTCATGTGCTATGAGAGTACGTATGGTATCTGAATTCAAACTTCCTTTCCCCAACATCCTTGCTCCTTTTCTCCCAGTCCTCATCTGTAAACACAAACAAAACAAACAGGTCCTTGAGCTACCTTTTTTCTTTTAGAATTCTTCTAAATTTATCTCCTTCCTATATGTGTCTTTTTACATAACCCCCTTCCATGCTTCTTGCTGTATACCAAAACCCCAGTCATAAGTCTTCCACAAACCAAACACCAGTGCTAGTTTTATTCTACAAATAATCTTAACATTCTGTCACCTTAAAAATGACTCGGTGCATTTGAAATTGAGCCAGTCAAATGGAAAACTACAGTAGTGTCTCACAAGTGACTTCAGCAGTTTTCTACAATGTATTTGACCACTTTATGAAGATAACCATTCACAATCCATGGACAGGCTCTTGGTGTTCTATGAGTGTTTCTAGTGTAGAAAAGGACCTGGGGGTTACAGTGGATAATAAGCTGAACATGAGCTGGCAGTGTGCCTTTGTTGCCAAGAAGGCTAATGACATAGTGGGCTGTATTGGTGGGTGTGTTGCCAGTAGGTCAAGAGAAGTGATTCTTCCCCTCTATTCAGTGCTGGTGAGGCCACATCTGGAGTACTGTGTTCAGTTTTGGGCCCCCCACTACAGAAAGGATGTAGACAAATTGGAGAGAGTCCAGTGGAAGGCAACAACAATGGTGAGGGGGTTGGGGCACATGATTTATGAGGAATGACTGAGGGATTTGGGCATATTTAATTTAGAGAATAAGGGATTTAGTAGCAGCCTTCAACTACCTTAAGTGGGATTTGAAAGAGGATGGAGCTAGACTATTGGTGGTGATGGCAGATGACTACAAGGAGCAATGGTCTCAAGATGCGGTAAAGGAAGTTAAGGTTAGATATTAGGAAGAATTTTCTCACTAGGAGGGTAGTATAACGCTGGAACAGGTTAACCAGAGAGGTGGTGGAAGCTCCATCTTTGCAGGTTTTCAAAACCCAGCTAGACAAAGCTTTGGCTGTGATGATCTAGTTGGGGATGGTCTTGCTTTCAGTGAGGGGTTGGACTAGATGACCTGAGTTCCCTTCCAACCCTAACTTTATGATTTTATATGGTTATGGGCCTTTTTTCTTTGTTTATACTTCAACATACAGCAGTGTTTGCTGCTGCTTAGGACAGTGCACTACTCTTCTACTGAAATGCAAACAGTTATATTAGGACAGTTCACTCTTGGCATTCAGTTTTGTTAATAAAGTAATGGGCTACTAAAACAGGAGTCCAGTTAGAGAAACATACAAGCGCATATCAAATTTTTCTTATTGTGTATCAAGGGAGAATATTCTAAAGACCTACAGAAAAAAATAACCTTCTGAAGCATATGTAGATTATCTAAATAATGATGTAAAACATATTTTTATTTACTTAAGAGGCTTCAGCATTTAGGTCGGGTTAAAGGAACTACTTGTTGGGTCACTGTGCTTTGATCCAGTCCATTGGAAAATCATTTACTTGCATTTTCATGTAACCTGGAAATCTTGTCATAGCTTTTTGTTGGTCACATTACTTATTATTACAGTAATATCCAGATGCCTCAGTACTGTAGTCTCATTGTTTCAAGTGATAACAATGGCCACTGTCCAGTAGAGTTGGTCTTTACTTCTGATTTAAAAAACTAAAACAGGGAAATTATCATTGGTATGAAATGTCAGTCTTTTAAATCATGGGATGCATCAAGAATTGAGAATTGTGTGTTTTGTGTAATAAGATCTTCACAGACTTCAGGAGGACTTATTGAATCTCTGCACTAAAATACTGTGTGGGCTTCAGAAAGGAAGTGGCTTATTTCACAGAAAAATGTGTCATCAGCAGTGAAAAGCTTTTTAGCATGTTCTGAGATACCTTTTCAAGATTCTCCTCATATAGCCTACACCTACACTGGAAAAAGTGACACTCCAGCCTTTTTTCTGAGCTAGAAGTCTCATTTCTTAGGCTTTTGCCACTAGGACAGCTTACCCTTCAAACAAGGAAAATAAGTCAATACAAAATAGGTTATTACTGTCTTATAATTAGCTGCAACACACATGAATACTGTGGATTTAATTTAATTTAAACTAAGGGAACCCGAATAAAGCCCAAATTGGCAGTATTCTGTTAGAACTCTTTAGGATTCCAGAGGAATAAGAAACATTATGTAACACTGGAAGTTACCCATTCTTGGTTACCAGGTGTTCTAAGATGGAGAAATAATTCCTCAGCAAAGATTAGTATGTGGATCAGTTGGTTTTCCATGTGCTTCTGAATAATATTTTGATTTTACTCCAATGCTGAAGTTAAGGCTCAATCCAGTGTCTAAGCTCTGAGGTTCCTGATGCTTTTAAAGCAGCTTGCCAGTATGATTAGAAACATTTAAAAAAATCTACTTTGAGGGTTCTTTTTTCACAGTATTACAGTCCTCAGTCCCAGTTCTTGGGAGGAAGAACAATACTTTTCTTTCACACTCATAGCTTTTGATTGCAAGATGCTTCTTTGTCTCAATGAGTGGACATTCTTATGTTGTTCGGTGATGATTCTGTATGGCAGATGTCTAATTGTCATGATCCCCAGTGAGTTTGAGAACAGTTTCCTCTGCTTCTGCTAAGTCAGGTATAATATGCATCCCAATTTGGTGTTAGAAAGGGGAGCTTGTGCTGTTTTTCTCCCTGCTTTTTCTTCTGGTGTATTAATTGAGAGCATTTGAGAAGGCTGATAATCTAGCAGTTTACCCAGTAGTAAATTCTCATTGTCACTACTTCCTAGGGAGCTTAGTATTTCTAAAGATTTTTTTTTTGTTGCAATAGGTATGACTTTTCTGTGCCATTTGAATGAATCCAGTGCTTGGGAGATCAGTTGACCTTTTTCAGAGTAGTAATATCAACATTTTGAATGGTCAACAGGGTTTCTTGCTAGCTAATGAAAGCAGTTTATTTTGTATTGTCTAGAATTACTTTGAGTTTCAGCAGAAATTAACAGGTAGGATACTTCCATAGTGCTTTTGAGCAATAGTATTTCAAACCTCTGCACAAAATCTTCACAACTGAACCCATGTTTTGAGCACTATAGCAGCCAAAAAAAATGTAAACAGAAAATCTTTCATTGCTACAACGGGTTGTGGAATAGGACATTATTTCTGTAATTATGACTGTAACAAGGTTGACCGTTATATAGTGATGTTGCCGTTTGTTTCCCAATATGTCTCTGGGAAGAGTCTTCTACATTTCAAGTTCCATGTACCTGTGGTCTGTGGGGAAGGACGTTTCCAAATTAAATTCCATATTAAAGTGAAATGGATAATACATTGATGAACTACTGAAAGTAACCAACTCATTAATGAAGAAGAAAACCAGAAAATCCCCAGGACAAACCTTCACCAAACCACTTTTTTGAGTCTATACTTAAAGACAGACAGCTTGACACAGCGAGTTTAGATTTTTCTTTTCTAATGCTAAATTGTACAATTTACAAACAAATAAGTCTCCAGTCTCAAATGCATTAACCTCATTGAGCCAGTTAAAAGAAATGTAAACTCTCCAGAGTCTGAACACCTGAAGATCCTTACAAGTTTTTGGAAAGTCTTGTGGCCTGAAAGTTTTATTTTAACATCCATAATAATTTTACTGCTCTACAGAGTCATAGTTTATGGGTTTTAGAATCTCGGGTGGTTCATGAAGCATTCATAGCTTTTAGAGATCTCCAGTTCCCAGGTGTCAGTCATAACTATAGCATGGCTATGTACACAGGGTTAGTTCATATTAGTATTTAAAAAAGCTAAACGGGTACCTTCCAGCTTCAGAAATCAGTAAATAATAGAGCACGTACATACATCTTCAAGAAATCCTAATTTAAGATGGACTTAATAAAGGTTGCAAGCCTGTATGGGAAAGAAACCCTGGAAGAACGTTATAGCTCACAAAACAAATGTACCAACTCAGGAAATGCAAAATTAAGTTAGTTTAAAAAAAAACCCCAAAACCTTGAAGGAAAATACAAAAATACAAACTCAAAATTGCTGTAGTTTTTTTTATTTTTATACTACTGAAGTGTACTAGGTGTCTTACAACATAGAAAGAAAGACATAGACTTTTCCTTGAAGGTATGTACTACTTCAGTTATATATATGACCTTTTCTGTGCACTTTTATCTCTATACACTCATACAAAATTGTAAGACGCCTGCTTGTTCATTCTCATAGAAAGCATTTATGTACTCTAGTTTATTGTCCCATGTGTGACATAATAACATAAACACTACCCACCATTACATGTATGCTTACTCCTACACCGAAGAAAATGTTCCAATTCACTCTTAAGTTACCACATTTTGTACTCTGCTTTCCGATATGGTTCTTCATGAACTAATAGTCCAACAGTTTACATTTTACAGTGAGCAGTTTATGGATATTTCTGGTCCTATATTCCTTACCTGTTACGCTTATGCTGATATGTATATAAAAGAAGCATTTGCTTCTTATAGCTTATCAGTTTAAATTTCAGGGTGACTTGCCAAAGTTACATGCATTTAAGATGTTCTTTGCTGAACAGCCAAGAAAGAAGGAAGTTTAAGTTTCAGGTATTTTTGATACATAACGTACATGCACATCTCTATATCATAATGCATAATGTGGCAGTCAAAGGGAGTAGTTATGGGTATTTGCATTTAGAGGTTAAAGTAGTGCCAACTACTGTGTCCATTGGAGTCCCTGCTAATACTTTTTTGTGGTTTTACATTCACATTTTCCTATTTTTAAATGTGTTTACTCATTTTCCTTTATTTACGTGGTCAGGAACAAAGAGGAAACTCTGTTGCCAACACAAGGGAAATGATGAAACTAATCATAAAGTGCTATACAATACACAAATTAAGCTGGAAAATAGATTATTCTTTCCCATTTAATCTTGGTTATAATCATCTTAGCCATTGCAGTAGTACTTTTAAAAACGTATCAGGCAGAAGGGTATGATTTCAGTCCCTGTTTGTACGTTGATATAATTTCAATCCCTGTTTGCTATAATTGGGGGGGGGGGAGTGTTATGCCCAGTGTGTGTATGCCTAATTGGGGATGGCCCAAAATGGTGGCTTAATTGCACAGATTAAGGCCGGGGAAGCCATTAAGCCACACTTAGTAACAGGGTTAGTGTCTTCCCTGGGATTAATCGGCATAATTAAGTCACAGTTTTGGGCCATGTGACAATCTCAGGGGAAGGGTGGGACTGCCAGTGTCCCAGGGCCAATCAGAGGTGTTGGGGCGGGGGGGGAGGGGGGGCTCACCGTGCTCAGCCTGTGAACATGGTGGCTGGCCCCAGGCTGCCTATGAAATTGGCTGTCTGTTTCCTTGAGTTTGGTAGACTCTTAATTATGGTGTTAAGGTTATTATTCCTAAAGTACTATAACACTAGTTCAGACTTTATTTCTGCTTCTGTGACTAGATCCAATCACAGGTTACACTTAACTGTTTCTTCATGGTGGGAGAAGAGGGAGGAGCTCTTCTATGGGTTTTCAGGAGAAAAGCTGACATGAACAGTTTTTCAGTATTTTAAAAATTTGTAATATTGCTTGGGGTGTGGATTGTGCCTTCATTTAAAGTTACTGCTTATGAATACAATATGGTTTTTTTTTCTATTGTGAAAGAACCTTTCCCTTTTGGGAGATAGGAAGACAGTGAATGAATCCATAGAGAACAAATCTGATGACAGCTTGTCTCTGTGTTTGATATTGTGAGATGATGGGTTCCCAGCTCTGGTGATATGCTAATCAGGAACATGTAGTTTAAGATCTTAACAGCCTGATGCCACGTGTTGATCATTTTTATCATATTTTTTTTACTTCACTCTAGATGTGTCCAGGTGAGCATCTTGTTAGATAACGGTTTTATGGATTCTGACAGCATTAAACTTGTTGCACAAACATGGCAAACAAAGTGCTGCCCCATTCTGACACTTATTAAAGTTGCCAGGTTGGGTTGCATGTTACTGTGCCACATTTTTATACTTCCATTTGGAAGTACTAAAGCATGGTGCAGTAACCTCCTGTACTGTGCTGTACATTCGGTGTAGTTATTTTTAGCAGCTCCTTTGCCATAGTGGTGTGTTCCAACAGGGGAACATGCTGCTACAGTGAAGTAGCTGCTGGTCACATGTAGACACCTGTGGATGCTATGTCATCATACTGTCACATGTAGACACACCCTAAGTAAATATCTTCATGGACCTTTTTTGGGGGTTTCAGAAGGACCTAAGGGGTTTTATGAGTGCAGGTCCTCTTTTAAAGGTAAATGGGATTTATATTCTGGAGTTCCCTGGTGGCTTTTGAAAACACTCTTACTTTTACACTTTGTTTTTCAAAACCTTAATGCTGTATAAATGCAGTTCTTATGCATGTTATGTTTTTGTATGTGCCCATCTATTTTTAATACAAAAACAAGTACAGTATATAGTTCACATGTCATTGAGAGACATCAGAACTACAACTTGTAAGTTCTTAAATCTGTAGAAGCTAAGAGCTAGACCCAACAAAATAATTAGGGGGGGGTCCCAGCGTACAATATAGGTAGAACCTAAATGCCAACGTCCAAATGAGTGGTGCAGAAAATCTTTGCCTAATTGCTTGACAGTCCATAGGTGCTTATGTTTCTGCCACTCAAGTTATTTAGGTACCTAAAAGTCTGATGTGTGTGCACAATACTAAAATGTTGACAGAGGTAAACATTACATAGCAGGGGCCGTTTGGGTTTCAGAAATCTGGGCCTTATCCAGTAGGTATTTTGAGTATTGCTTACGTACTGACAGAAGGGAATGCAGCAAAAAGAGCCCACAAAGGGTACCAATTTGTATTTAATAGTCTAGGGGCTGGGGCACTTGCCAGTAAGCAGGAGCTTTTGGGGTAATGTCAAAATGAGAGGGTTCATACAGCTGTCACTTTCAAGAGGCTACTGTCAGGTTAGAGGCAAGACTGTAGTGGGATACTCCCATCTCCTCTGAAGTCTGTAACAGCATGCAGCTTTGAAAGGTTCATGGGGCTAAGGGGAGAATAAGCAGAAGTATCACTGTAGTGATAAGGGTTCTCCCCTCAGAGGGAGCAGTTCTGGATTCTGGTATCTGCTCCAAGGATTGCAGATGCATGTTGCATTAGAATCATTGGCTAAAATGCCTGATATTGGGATGAAGCATGTCGAGTTCCAATCCATGAAGATGAATTTTAGAAATTTATTTTAATCCAGTTCTCTAAAGGTGAAATTGTGTCTAGTTTCATTGTATTTGTTCTTATAAAACTGAATATGAAATTTTGCTTATTATGGATGCTTAGAAAGCATGAGGCTAGGGCCTGATGGCAAGTTGTACTGACGTTAAAAAGGGACCTGCCTCTCTCCAGTCTCACTCCATTACTTGTTTTTCTACTAAAGGTTACCTATCAGATACAATCAGAATCTGAGATTAGATCTTGATATCTGGTGGTTACTGACAGATATGTTGACACCCAGGATTTAATGATGGTCTTAGTTGTGTCAAACTCTGATTCTGCCACACTTTAATTGTGACCGTTTGATGATATGGAACAGTACCTGCTCTTTTGTGAGCCCATGTGTTTATCATGGAATGACTTTGCCCCAATTATACAGTCTATTTTGAGTGTTTGTATAAATAAACAATTTTAGTTAAGAAAACTGCCTTCTTAGCTTTTTGAATAACTTTAGGTTTGTCACCATAGTTAGAGATGTGTGAATTTTTCTCAGTGTGCTTTTTTACTGCTAATATATTGTTTTTAAATACCACAAGAATTGTTGAGAGCAGATAAATTCAGAGTGCGTAATCAGCCTACTGCATTGATACAGCTTGGTTTTATGTTTTGCAAGTTAGATTCAAAGCAGCTTTAGCAGTTTCACACCTAGATTTCAAAGATCTCTTTTCTGTAAATGTGTTGCCACTAACACATTTAAATAACAAAGAAAGCTGAAGCTCTTCTTTCTTAGTATGTTTGATAGACCCATTCCTTCCCCCCCCCTCTTCATTTTGTCTTTATTCAAATGCTTGTATACGTAAAAGATCCAAGATGGCAAAGATGCAAAAGAACAGTTGCAAACTTCACTTGATTTATTTATTTTACCTCAGACATGAATGTGAAGATTGAAACTAGTGTAAAAGTTAGTAAGTGCTTCTTAAGACCTCTTAACAGGTAACAGAAGCTAATAATGAGTTAAAAGGCACTTCTCAAAATTGAAGAGAAAACAACTTGACGATAAATAAGTCTCAGACAAATCATTTAAACTGCATTTTTTGTCAAGTTGTATGTCAGTACTCACCTTGAGAAGCCAGATCTAATCCCCTTTAAGTAAGGTCATCATATCTTTGGGAACCAGCTATCCTAAATGCCCAGTCATTGCAGTCATGTCAGAACAAGGTTGTGGCACCGTGCTTTTTTTTCTGTAGCAGGGAACAACGAAACTGTCAGTATTGCAACTTTTCTCCTATTTAAGTGGAAGCAATTCTTTTATCAGGATAATATTTAATAGGGCAAGATATAGCAGTAATAATTTTTTTTCAGCTTGTATCAGTATTGTTATCATTCAGCCTTACTATTTGTGGGACAGGCTGAGTACAGACATTCAGGGAAGTTACGGGAAGGTTAGATTGAGTTAAAAATAGCCACCCAAGCTAAAGTAAATCAGGATGGGAGGAGCCAACAGGGGAGAGGTTGGGGAGGACAGTGGGGGGACAGTGGGTCTGCAGAGATCTTGTGGAGCAGGTGGGGTCAGCTGGAGGAATTGGGGGGGCAGGCGGGGTCCAATGGAGCAATTGGGGTGATTGTGTGGCAGGTAGCATCCTTGGGAGGATTGGGGGAGCAGGTGGGGTCCATGGGGGTTGGTGGAGTCCAAGAGTGGTGGGATGAGGGCTCGTGGGATCTGTGGGTAGGCTGGAAGGGATGGGACACCAGCGGCTATTTTTTAGCTTCTACCCTTTCCTTCCCCCCAGGTGAAACTATCCCCCATCCCTCCTACCTCTCCCCTGGCACTTACTTCCTCAGTGCCCAGCATTGGTGAATGCTGATAAAACAGGCACCTGGAGTGGCTTGTGGAATGGAGGGTTTGGGGCACGGCAGGACTGGCTGGTCTGCGGGGAGGAGGGGGGTCAAGGAGTTGGGGGGCTAAAAGTAGCCCAGTGCCAGGGCGGCGGTAGGAAAAGCACAGCCTTGGCCCAGGGCCCCTGAGGCTGGGGCCAGTGGCTGAGCTTTCCCAGCCCTGGGGCTGTGTAGTTCAGGAAAACTGGATTAGTCTAAAAATAGCCAACCTGATCCAAGTTAAATTACCTCTGAGGTTGAGTCAACTTGGATCCAGTCAGCCATTTTAAAAAAAAAAGTTTTTTTTGGTTTTTTTTTTTTTTTTAACCAATCTAACTTTCCTGGAACTTTTGTACAGTTCACACTTAGATGGACCTAACATGGGATCTAAGTGTAAGGTCCACACCTGGGTGAACTAAGTTAAATCAGGTGGCCATTTTTAACATGATCTAATCTTCCCCCTTTCCCTTGTCCTCCTCCCCTGAACATCTGTATGTGCCCATGGTAAATTACTGGCTGCCTTTTAGTAGATCACGGAGCAGTTGGGGCAAATGCTCCTTTTCTTCCTTACCGTGTCTATATTTCTGAAGCAGTTTGCAATATTTGATTATTGCATTGTGAATGTGTGAGAATTTAGTGCTTTTGACATTTCATATTTAGGAATGTTTTCTGTTACCAGCGTGGGACTTGGAACTATTGCACATTTAAACATTTTTGAAAACCAAAGCTAGTGTAGAATACAGCACTATAAATGACAAATTACAAACAAATCAAAGGATTTTGAATTCATCATGTAAATAAATACATGTTGACATAACATTTTTAGCATAAACATATTAGCATAAGGCATATAAATCATTAAACAAATACTATACTTATGCAATGGTTATTTATTGGAGTTGGACATCTCTGCAAAATACGTAAGTTGATGGACTGTATAATAAACATGACTGAGAAAGTATTTTAGATATATCATGACCATATTTTGGAGTCAAATGTGCCCAAATAAATTGGACTAGGTGATGGATATCAATTAGCAAAATTTCAGTGTCAAGCCTTTTGTTCAGTTACATAAATAATAAGTGTTTAAATTTTTTTTCCTCATTCATATTTTTTTTAAATTTGTAATTGCATAGATACAATTGAGTATGAAGTAGTGAAAGTTCTTACAATTAAGCAATAAATTATTGAAAAATGGGGTTTATAGTGGACAGTGTCCAAAGACTTGGGTTTCATGGGATAGAACACTGCATCTGATACTTAAATCTATCACAAAACAATTAGTGGAAAAAACGTTTTGTGTATGGATGAAATCTTGTATCTGATCATTTTAAATATAGCAGTATTGTTCGGTTAACAAATAATTAGCTAAGCATGATTTTTAGATTGTGTAGTTGTATATCTGTTTGTATTTTAGGCTTAATTCTAGTAAAACTACTATAAAAGGTGTATGTATTCTCAGCAAATTTCATTTTGAACAGATTTTGTGTGAAATGTTTAACTTGACCTAATTTACATGTGTAAAGGAGAACAATGCATCTTTAATTTTCCTTCATTTCCCTTGTTTGCCCTTTCTTACTATAATATCGTTTCTTTCTTGAAGACTAAGAATGCTAAATATCTAACTGTATTTAAGTATTTTAAATTTCTTTGATACTTTGCAAGGCACGTGTGTAGAATTAGAGATATGAAATACATTTTTAACTGTTCAATTTAATAATGTTAATTTTCACTTCTGTTTGCATATCCTGTGCTTCTTTCCCCCTGAAGAAAGACCATGCACCTTATTCGGGGAAGAGACAACAAAAAATAATATTTTTCCCAGTCTTGCCTGCCCTAGGATGGGCTCACTGTGGTTGAATGCTCAGTGCACAGAGCAGGGACAGAAACATCATTCCCCTTCCCTTTGCTGCTTGGCCAAAAACTAGAGGTTTAACTCTTGGAGCCACTGCTGAATTGTCAGCAGCTTTTGGATGCTCAGCCAGAAGCTGCTGCCAGTTTGGCAGTGGCTGTCAGAGTGGTAACAATTTAGGGTAGAGCTGCAGAGAGAGGGTGAGTGATGTAGAGGAGTGGACTGTGCCTCTACTTCATGTGGCTGGCAGCTGAGCCCAGGCCCCTGTAGCCATTTCAACACCACCACATCTCAATTCTGGCACGGCAATAGTACAAGAATTGTTGCGAGCAGATAAAGACATGCACCCCAATTTACTGAACAGCCTTTATTCCTTGGGTCGCTTAAGACGTGCACCCCAATTTGGAAAGGTTAATTTTTGTTTAAAAAGGTATGTGGGTATGCATGTAATATGCACATTTATATGTTTTTAAATTGGTTCCAAAATATTTTGCTATTGAAACAGCCAAAGTGGGTTTGGAACCAAACTGGTGGGCCAGAACAGCTGGAGGCTGGGAGGTTTAATCCTAGCCTCCAGTCATGCTCCATGTGCATTCTTTGATAAAATACTTGTTTCATGTACTTTTATTTTGTTTTTGTTCTTATGTGGCTGCCATCTCTGTGGTACCCAGTCTAAAAAGAGATGACATAATATGCAAATACCCACTTGTCTACCTTGGAGTTATGAGGAATTGTTTATCTGTATAAAGTGCTAGGTTCAAAACTAGGTTCAAGTTATGTTTCTGTAGCTGATCAAATATCAGGATGTAACTTTTGCAAGAAGTTTCACAGAAATTTAGTCACAATGGTTAAATTACTAGCTCATAGAAACAGAACATTAATTGGAAAAAAAACTTATAAGCATGCATAAAAGTCTTTGTACAGATTGCATAACTATTCTTTGAAAGAAGAAATATTGAACCTTATTTTTATATTCATTTTCATGCTTTCTGCTCATTTTGTGTGTTTGAGGCCACGTGCAAGAAATTTATTTTGTTCTTTTCATTGAACTGCCCTAAATTGTGAGCATATTGCATCTATTTTGAATAACTCTGCACTTCCCTCATAACTTGGGAAGCATACTTGTAGGTGTTGTAAAATACTAAAGTCTCTTTTCTTTTGCTCTTCCTTTGTCATCTTGGTAGTTTCCTGCCATCTAGCTCATTAAGATCTTTTTTATGCTACATTTATGTTTGAATGAGAGGTCCCGCTTACATCATGGTAGTTTTTGTAAAGTAGATGACCTTTAAGAAACTGTCATTGTGTTTCACTTTTTTCTCTCCTACATTTCATCTGCCTTTCCATCCTTTTTTTTTCCATTTTCATGACTACCACCCATTGTTAATTTATTTATTTTTTTCCTCCAATAAAGTTTGCCAGAATGATCTGAAATCATCCCATGGCCATAAATATGCACATTAACCACTTCACATTTAACTTTGCATTTAGCAACCAAATGCTTGGGAAGAAAACCTTGTCTGATTTTTCTAGTCAATTCTCATACAGTGTATTTTTTGACAGATTTCAGTTTGGATTTTCTTTAGCTATAGAAGCTAAGGTGCTTTTTACCTTGTTCTAAGTGGCTTTGGGCTGATGTTCACTTTCTCCTTCTTTAAAAAAAATTATCTGAGTGTAGTTTTCATCGTTGTAGCACTTTCATCTATAGAGCTGTAAACATTTATTTATTTGTTAGATTTTTGCTTTGACCTTCCCAACAAAAACTCAAGCCAGCTTCTGGTAAGAGGCAGAAATGACACATAAAAAGCAAATAGAATAAAATAACAAACAAAAGCTCCTTAAACAATATCCTAGCCATAGGCAACTGGTGGGGGTGGGGCACGTGCCACCCTGAAAGGGCCGTCCCCACCGCCATTGGCTTCTGCGGCTGGTCGCCAGCCCCGCAGTGAAGCTGGCTTCTGTGGGTTCCCTCTCAGAGTCAGGAGGCACCAGTCACCCAGGATCCCAGCCTAGCCTGGCTTGCTAAATACCTGCCTAAATAAGGTCTTATAACATTTCTGGAAGATGTGCAAGCTCAGGCTCTGGCATACCTCAATGAGGAGGGAGTTAGAAAGCTGAGGAGCGACTGTTGAGAATAAGCTCCCAAGTGTTTTTGCCAAGTAGCTGTGATATACTGATGGTACTGGTAGAAGGTTGTTCTCAGCTCATCTTGGGGCTATTAATAGGACATTAGGAAGAAGATAGATGTTTAGTTGCATAGGGGCCACATCATCTAATTCCTTATGGATGAAAACCAGTACCGTGAATTGGGCCTGGAAAGTTATTGGGAGTCAGTGCAGACTCTGGAGTACTGCAGTCATGCCCTCCTATGATCAACTCCCATGTGAAGGTAGGATGCTACATACAATACGTTGCAATAGGCTAATCTGTTTTTCATTCTCTCTTTATACAGTTCTGTTCCTATTTCTGTAATTACTATTTTGCATTTTGTGATATGACCCTCCACTTGGGGTACCATCCTTGGCTGTGTACTACTTTTACTCCTCTTACCATACTTCAGGGTGGAGCTGGTTGGGAGAGACAGAAACCCAAGATTAACCAGTAGCCCGGTGTCGGGGCCTTCACTGATATGTAGAAGACACAAGTTAGAGTCCCTGTTTTAAAGCAACAGGGATTCAAACCTAGGTTTCGTACAGCTCAGTAAGGGGGAAGGTTCATGTTTCTTGATAATATGGAAAAATTATGAACATGAATTTTGTCCTGATGTGGAATTCTGGTTATCCCTATTCCCGATGGCAAACTAGCCTTTCTACAGGTTCAGTTTTTTTTGCCAACGAAATCCTTATGCTTACCTCTGTTTCCTCTCATGCTCAGTATTGAAACTATTTTCACTAAAGTTTTCAAATTCCAGAATGTTGTTGGCTTTTTGTAAAATCTGAAAGCTAAGCAACTGTTTTTTAAGAAAAATACCCAAGCAGCTAAATAGGAGAAAACGTCTTTTTTCGTTCAAATTGTATAATTCAAATTACAGACTCAAAATGCAAAAACTAATGCTGCACTGCACATGTGCATTGTCCCTGTGGTTATTTTTGGTTTGATATCTATCTTGATATGCTACTTTTTAAACTTACGTAAGGTAAGAATATGCAGTACAGCCAATAGCGCTGTTTTGAACCCTAGTATTTGTACTCATTGACTTCGATTATTAGCTTCCTACATGTCTTTGCAAAAATGTTTTATATGGCTTGAAAGTACAGTATATTTCAGTATGCTGAAGGATTTTCAGTTTATAATTAGGTTTTTTTTTTTATTTTGGTCCTGCAAAGTCACAAATCTTCTACTCTCGGCATGCATTATGCTGTGGTATTGCAACCTCTACTGACACCCTTTGAATTATGGAAGGAATGTGGAGGAGGATCAGGTAAGTGCAACTTTCTTACATGGGGGTGCTGGTTTTGCGAAGTAAATTGGAGAGGGTTAAAAATCATACAAAGCTGTACCTTACATTGAGAAAATATTACTCGCTTCTCCCCCAGACTGGCCAGCTCTATGATCCAGTCAGGGTCCAGGGTGGTTGTAATATCACTGGTAGAATGCATGTTGACGGATAAACAGAGTTGAAGATTTGTGACTTCAAAGGATCTTAAAGAGTTGAGGTATGGTTTAAACTGTTTGATGTATGCTGATGGCTATCCCCAGATTAGGAGTCAGCAAACCTAGTTTTTATGGACTTGTAGGTTTTGAGTCAGTTTTATACTGAATATTTATTTTTGCTTTATGTCTTTGGGATATTATCAAATAATTCTAGTAACTATTTGCACTTTTACCAGTTTGAAATGCCACTTCCTTGTTACATTTCTGGGGATTTTTATTAAATAAGTGTTGAACAACAGGTTTGGGGAATTTTTCTGTTATTTATTGAACAGCCTTTTTCCTATGCTTTTTTAGTTATCTACCCTTACATTTTAAATTTATTATAGTAATTTGATTTTCCTTTGTTATGACCCTGCTGAAAGTGATCTTGGCAAGTAGGTTCAATGATTGGATCAGGAAAGCTCTTACTTTTTGATAGCACTTTTGCACATTTAGGTTCTACTGTAATATACTCACTCAAGTAGTTTATATCCATAAAACTAATATTTTCGTTTTTAAATGAATTGATCACCACACAGGTTGATAGCACCATCCTCTGGCTCTGTAATGTTATTTATATGTCAAATTTCAAATTACTTGCTGTGTTATTTTTGGAAATGTGATTATATTTAATTGCAATAGAATGTACCTGCTTTGTACACATTGTACTTTCAGTTTACTCATTTTGGACCATAGTCTTAACAGAAATTCTATTGATTTGCATGGACTATGTACATTCCTTTCAATTTGGGTTACTGGTTAATGGATATACCTTTTTAGGGTGATCCTACATATAGTGCTGACTCTGCTCTTTACATGACCATTTATGGTCAGGAAGTCACACTTCAGAAATGTGAGGCTAACCTTTTTCTAAATCTCAATGAAAGCCATCTCACAGTCATTTAAGTAAAATTCGTTGAATTAGAAAACACCACTAACGACTCGTGGTTGTATGTCTGTGGGAGAATCAGATGTGGTAGTGTCCTATTATAGAACTGTACTGTTCATGTCTAGTGCACAAATGATTTCTTACAATAAACATGAATTGAGATTTAAAATGCAGGTAGCTACAGGTGGAGAAAAGACTCCATTGTTTATTACCAGATGGGATAGAAAAAGTATGTACTCCACAAATCACAACTTTCAATAAGTACAGAAGAAGTTCTATTGCTGTCTGAATCTGTTAGAAATCAGCTTTTGTCCACTGACTGCAGAGATTTGGCACCTGGGACACCAGTGGGACTTTTTTGTCTGAAAACTGACAAATGAAAAAATGACTTTCTTTAATTGATGCACATTACTACTAGACCTTTAAGATTTTCCATAGCACATATACCAGATAAGACAATGGATATCTATGGAGATGCCAGGTGCAGCTGGTGAACTTGGACTGGTGGGGCAGCATCTCACGGGAGTATGAGGGGGCTGGGGGGTTGCTGCTAGCTGGGAGCCGTGGGGATTGCAGCCTCCCTGCTACCGGCGGTGCTCTTGGCTGGCTGCAACTCCCCCCCTCGGTCCCATTGGACGCTTCACATGCCACCAGTCTGAGTTCACCAGCCATGCCTGGGAGATGCTTTTAAAAAAAAAATCACACTTTGTTTGTCTCTTTCCAAGGAATGGCTTTGTTCTTGAGCACTAGAATGTTGGTTTTACGAACCTGGAACTCTTGAACCAACCATTATACCTTCCTTGCTTTCTTTTTTCCCATATACTATATTAACTGAGAATGAGAAGTCATCTACTTCACTTAGAGCTTCCAGCTATAGGGATGTTCTGTATACAGGTGGTCACTAATTTGGTTTCTTCATTTTCTTGTTTTACATAAGACCCAAAGCTATGGTTTATGTGAGTGTTCAGTGCTTGTAGCTGTATCTAAAATTATTAAAAACTGCTTTGAAGAAAAAAGTGCTGGACCCACTATAAAGTTTCTAAAAGAATTAGACCCCAGGTGTCTCAAATTGGACATCCAAAAATATTGGATGCTTTTGATTAATTTCTTTGTGCATTTGTTTCCTATCTGTAAACTTCGGAGGAAGATGACTCCTTAATTTGTTATGTGGAAAAAAACATCTTTTTTGAGTCCTTAGAGATAGTGATGGGCAGAGGCAGATTGAGAGCTGGTACAGATACATGCTCCCTTTTTCCCAATGTGCATTGGGAGCAGTAACCAGTGTTGTTGTTGTTTGTTTGTTTTTTTTCCCAGTCCCTAAAAAAGTAAGGATCCCCCAACATCCCAGCTGTAGGCATCCCTCCTCAGCAGCATGTCTCCTCTGATCTGAACCCTCTGCCTCCCCTTGCGGAACAGGCAGAGAAAGCAACAGCTGGGGGAGGGAAGAGGTAGGGAGGGGTTTTGCTGTTGAGGATGAAGAGGAAGAGTGCCAGTGCTGAGAGCAGGGGCAGGATTCTCCCATTTTTATGGATTTTTTAAAAAGTTCCTGTTGCTGCTTCTGGGGCACAGTCCCTGGTTGGGAGTATGATGGAACTGGGAGTTGGGGGCACAGCCATCCCTGCATCATTGATCATTACTCCTGCACGCTCTTTTCATAAAATCCTGGATCTGCCTCTGGTGATGGGAACTAGAGAAAAGCTCCTGAGGAATCAATAATTCTGTCCCCAGAAGGATTTGAAGGATTTGAATAGACTGCAGCAATTAAGGCACGGGGTAGCACAATGTGAGCATAATCCATTCTCTGTACCAAAGGTGCTCACTCTTCAGCCCCTTGAAAAATGCCAGCTCATAATTCTACTCATTTTTTTACTTCAAATAATAGAGCAAGTCTTCCATTGCAAAGGACTCAGAGAGTCCAGGATGTTTTTAGCACTATGAATTCCAGTGTGAAACCTCTGCATTTATATTTGGAATAATGTTATTGCTGTTAGGTGTGCAAACATTTCATGGCACTCCACAGCACCCCTGAAAGGATCTCAAGGCATTCTAGGGTCCGTGCTACATATTGAATGAAGCAGGGTTACTGTGTGAAAAATTATATATAATCATATTAATTAAAGATTGTATCTTAATACGCAGGCAAATTTAAGATTTCTTATCCAGCCCTAGTTCAGTTCTTTCAGTGCTTGAATCTCTTAACTATAAACATTTCTGATTGGTAATTTCCTAAATATATTCTTTTTAAAAATAAAAAAATATAGATTATATTATATGGCATCCTGTTGACACAAATGGATCATGAGCATTGTTGAGTCCTTTAGATCAACCTTATTGGCCTCTGCTGCTTCTGCTGATGGAATAACAAAATGTAGCAGTAGTAAATTGTTATTCTTTGTGGATCAGAACTAGGGGGGTAAGATGCACACCTTGCCTGTGGATTTTGGACTCACTTGCGGGCAACAGAGGAGTAGTGAGACTGGAATTCAGGTTATAGTCCAGGCTAGTGGGAAGGGAGTATACTGCAAAGGGGCTTTTCGGCCTTTCCCCTATAACTACAACTCATTCTGCCCTTTCTTTTCCAATATAATGTTTCAGTCTTTCCCACTCCTGGTCTTCATGTCAGTCCTGTTTTTCTCACTTGTTGAGTCATAGTTTTCATTTCTCAGCCACCATAGGCCAGTCCAAGTCACTTTGTGGTCCAGGAAGTCATAGTTTCATTCCTGTAGACTCCCTGTCCCAATTTCAGTCCCCCTCCTCTTGTCACAGTTTCCTTGCTCAACTGTTCTCAGTTTTATGTATGCATGCATTACATTTATATCCTGTTCTGTCCAAAAGGTTTGGAGTGGCTGACCCCTTCCAGATCTATTTTTTAATACCCTAGGTCTTCATCAGAGTTGTCTTCCCTGTGCTTTTGTTACCTTTTTTTTTTTTTAATTTGAATTTCCTGGTTCTATCCTTCTGCTTTTCATCTGATTTTACAGTCCTTTTCAGTTCTCTCCCTCTCCCTCTCTCTTTCTTTGTCTTAGCCTCTCTCTGTTTGCATTCAAGTAGGCAACTTCCTCCTCTAGACTTCATAGGCCCATCAGTGGAACAGGGGTCATTGAGGGCACAGGAATGACTGTTCTGGTGCTTGCTTCTCAGTTCATGCCAACCTGGTCCACAGCTGCTCAGAACTGTAGTTGCAAATAAAGCTAAACTTAATTGCAGGGTAAAGTATCTCCAAGAATAGTCTTTGATAAATCTACTTTCTAAAGTCTTAAACTACACCCAAAGAACAAAAATTGTATTGAGTTTAGGAAAACAGCGACTTCCTTTTGGATCTTTTAACAAGGAAAAAAGTTTTCAAGAATGGTATAATGCTAGTAAAATATATTTTTCTCTGGCATCATTCATGGAGATTGCTGAACTGACTGGGCTGAAATTCTGCGCACACCTTTTCCCACCCTCCTTGCAAAAACAAAACAAAAAACAATTTGAGGCAGATACCCGGGGTAGAAATTTTCAGTCTGAAACACTAGTTTTAAAATTTACAAGCAATTAAAAGTAGGGTCTTCTAGTAGGTGGTATAGGGCAACCTTAAAGTGTACTACCAGCCTCGCCTAGAATAATGCACAGTAAGAATTGTTAAAAAAACAAACAAACAAACTGTACTGAAACTAAACCATGATTGCAACGCAGGTATGGTGTAATCCGGTTGGATGCTGCTTACTCTACTGCATGCTATAGATAATTGACTAATATCAGCAATATACAGGAATCTGTTTTCAGTGGCCTGCTGTATATTACTATTTGAATCAGAACCTTGAAACTATTGAAATTAAATATCCCTGTAGTCAGACAGACCCAAGAAAACAGGTTTATATTTAGCAGTTTTCAGTGAAAATGTCCTCTCCTAATTCATTGAAAAATTAAAAAAAAACAAAACAAAACATATTCACTGACTGAAACTTCACAGAGAAGGTAATACAAGCATAAGTTACCTGGAAAACCCCTACTTGTGGTTTCTAATTAGGAAATAACCTTCTTTTAAAAAGAAACAAAGTTCTTATTTGGGGAATTGTTTTCAACAATACCTTGTGAATAGCTGTATCTCTGTGTTATGTGACATGGTATATCAGTCTCATTTTGCACTATGTTTAAATTTTGAGATGTTGAAATGCAGCAACTGCACACTTCAAGTATTATATTTTTCATTTGTGTATTTTTGTATCTGTTTTCTAAATACGGCTAAGTTTTGAGTTTGCATAAGTTAAAATTGGAGAAGAGCAGCTTTTCTTGTAAAACCGTAGTCTGTATTGATACACTTATAGTATGAAATTAGAGGCAGTTTGTACTTTTGCTGTTCGTGTTAACACTTCTTAAAAAGTTGCTGGTACCTCTTGGCAACTTTGGAAAAGTTTGCTTATATTGTGTATAATTTAAGTTCTGCCTTTTCCAATATCTTTTACTACTTTGTGCACTTGCATGAAACCAAGATTTTATTTGTTCCATTTGCACTTGCTACTTGTTTTTCACAGTTGCAGAAACCTGCTGGTAACTTTTTTTCTGATAGTCAAATGTGGCTTCAAATGTTGGAAGAATGAGAAAGACATTGTGAAACATTTCAGCAGAATCTACATTTTCAAATATTGAAGTTTAGCAAAACTCGCCAATGGTTTAGGAAATTTGGGACACTGTAAAAGCTAAAAAGGATGTGGTGGTGGTCTTCCAGGTATGAGTCACAAAGCACAGAGTAACGAACACATGGCTGAAAACTCAAAACTATTGAACTCTGTTCCCAGACCCATCACTGTCTAGTATAAAGCATTATTAAGCCCAAAGGGAACTTTCCAAGCATGTATTTGGGATTATGTATGTCCATATAAAACAAGTAATTGTCATGGAAAATCATGTGTAATCCCTATGCTGAGCTTGATCTGTGGTGTGCAAGACCACTGCTTTCTGCAGCATTCCTGTACAACCACTCAGGAATTTTGTTGGGGCTTCAAATAAATGAAATCAAGTGTATTTGATTTCTGTATTTAACAGTGAAATGCATAACAGTTATCACAATTTAATATAGTATCTTTTCTACTTAATTTGATTTAATTTTATATTTCCCTGCCTTTTAAATATTTTCCATGCATTAGAGAATTTTGATTGGAAAATGCGTAATTGTATTGTGTAAGTTGTCAAAGAGAAGCTGGGGATTTCTATTTTATATTTAGATAAAGAGCTGTTGAGGCTTATAGTAGGTAGAAAGGTTCATGGAAGATTATGAGGCTTGAGAACAAAGTAGATATGTTACATGTTAATTAGTTCAGTTTAATGTTTTAACAATATCAGCACTGAAATTTGTATAATACTAATGCAGACCTTCAATTTAGTGAACTGCTGCCAATCATCTTTTGGGAGCTTTTACAGGTTTCCGCTTGACATCACTGCATCCATTATTTCATGAACAGTCCATGTTGGAAGACTTGCACAATTTTAATGACTTGGATTTTTTTTTTCAAGAGCATCTTGTATTTTGGACCAAAGTTTTGTAGATTCTGTAGATGTGGGCTGTGATTATCACAGATATACATAACAAAATTTAAATGCCAAAAAGACTAGAGTGCTGCTACTCTTTCAAAATATTATTAGTCATTTTCCTAATAATTATCAGTAGTATTCCACTATTAATGCAGATACAATTCAGAGTCTCTATTTTATCAACGTGTCACTAAAATAATACCTGGAGCAGGTTCTTTGTGTCGCAGTAAAAAGATAAAAGTCTGTCTATTAACATTTATGTCATTGACTTTTCCTGTGTAAGACAGAGATAAAGGTAAGCTAGCTTACCTTAGGTAGAGAAGTCTATAGCAGAGGAACAAATGCAAGTCTTTAATAAGCACTGACGAGTAATTTCATTTCAAAGTTAAAGATAAAACACACAACATTAAGTTGCTTTATGCGTATACATCCTTCTTCCCCATTCAGATGCGCAGGATTCAGAATAGTTTTAACCTGTGTTACTGTTGAATTTTCATGGGAGCTCCTGCTTATTAGGCCTGTGCGAATAGGGAAGTATTTGTTTCGGATTCGGCTAATCGGATGACAGTGATTCAGTTCAGAAATTTGGATCACTGTCCTGAGTCGATTTGGCAGAACTGGCTTTGGAAGATTCGGTGCTGATTCAGAGAGATTCAGCGATTTGGCCATAGACTATAATGGGGAATAACTGAAATACCTATAACTTTGTCATTTTTTGGCTGATTTGGATGAAAATTATAGAGATGGTAGCCCCTGCTGAGGGCATGAAGCCTGCTAAGTTTCAAGGAGATAGGTGCAGGGGGTTCTGGGAAACTGTACTTCAAGCTTCTGAAAGCAAAACTTATGACGTGTGACTTTGTGTGTTCAGGCACAGCAGGATGAAACCAGCAGGGATGGTAGCCTGTAACAGGGGGCCTTCCCAGTGCTCAGGCAAAAACAGCTCACAAAAGGGACGGAAAGGCTGCAGACAGAGTCTTATATGCTGTTTCTGTGTCCCTCCAGAGCACTGTGATTGGAAGGGGAATCAGGGAGAGGTCAGTCACTGGCCAGCTACAAATGTCAGTCTTTCCCCCCCTGATTTTTTTCCTCCATCTTCTCATTTTCTGTTTCCCTGAAAAACTGCCTTCCAAATCTCCAAATCTTTTTCTGAGTCAATTCAGAGGTTTTGTTTGTTCCGATTCAATTCGGATTTGGTGATTTGGCCTCTGAATTGGGCCGAATCTTCTCTGAATCGAGTAGGCAACTGAAGCTTTGCACACCACTACTGTTTATCCCCCAGCTTCTTAATCAGACTAAATTGAGACTTTACTTTTTTGCTTGCGTAACTAATATGCTGGTGATGCATGAGATTTCCATCAGGAATTGCATGAAGATAACACTGTTACGGTTCAGGTGGGCCATCCTTATAGCCCAGAAATATGTTTCTAGTGACAGCTTTTTCGTTTTCTTAAATGAAGCATTGATACTGCTGACTTGGCTGCAGTCAGCTTTAAAAGCAACATTGAAAATATTTCTACGTCAATTTTGTAACTTTGAGACAAACTTCTGCTTCTTTCAGCATCAGAGCTTATCTATTATTAATAAATCATTTGTAGGGGAAAATTTATAACATAGCAGACTCATCACGTAGCATGAAAGGGGATAGCAGTAAGAATCCAGCCTTGTGGAAGCTTGTGAAGACTTTGCTCATCTGACTTCTAAGATGCACATGAAACTGCAGTAGACTTATTAACTTTAGCAGAGGCTTTTTTCCTAAGTAACATCCTAGGTAAATGACAAACCTGTAAGAGCTGCTGCAGTTTTAATTTCCATTGAAAATCTGTGAAGATAAATGATGGAATGATGTGTATGATCACAACTCTGTTCTGGCCTGGAACTGTATGTGTCATGGTGGTATTGCTACCTCAAAGAAAGGAGTCAAGTCTTGTCAGCAGAGCACTGTCTAGACACTTGTCTGTTGTACATAAAAGTGAAATCAGGCTATAGCTTTTTGGGCTGTTAGATAGTTTACTTGGTTTCAGATTGGTAATGTCTTGCCTGTCTCTATCTTTTAGGCAACTTTCCTTATGGAAGGGTGTCTTCCTGGAGAAAGGCCACATCCTTTTGAACTAGTATTTCTCAAGAAGTCTGGAAAAATACCATCCCACAAACTACTTTCTGCTGTATCAACTTTGTACTTAAGAGTGCGTACCTAATTGAACAAATCTCAGAAAGCTGTATTCACCTTTCTGTACTGTGACTTATTATGGTCTTTGAGTTAGGTAGCTGAAGTACTTTGTGTCGTAATTTTACATTTGCAGTACAGGGGCCTTATCTCCAAGACAGTAGAAAAGTGCCTTTTGTGTGTTTTTTTACTTGTGTGCATGGATGCCACACCTTCCAAACTGTGAAAAAGTGTTTTAAAACATGAATTAATATTTTGGACTTATTATCTTTGTGTTCAAAATCTAAAAATCCAATGAAATCATTTCTTTCAAGCTTTGTTTTGTAGATTATCAAACCATGTCCTGTAGAAATGTGTTGTACAATTGTGTGAGAAGCTCTAGTTTGCATTGTGTCTGACATCATATCTAATATTATCAAGAGATGATAATTTAAATCAAAAGTATGGGCAGAAGTAAGTGTATGAATTATTTAGACTGGATATACAGCAGTGTGATTCATTGCAATATATTAAAGAGTGACATAGTAAGAGTTTCTAATTATGTAGGATAAATGAGTATTTAAGAACAAATGCCTGCTATTAATCAAAACAAGAAAGTATACTGAGAAATAGGTTTATTGAAGATACCTCTTGCATGTATTTCAGTCAACAGCTTCATGAATTCCATAGATGATTTCTGCATAGCAACGAGGGTTTACGAGCAGAAATGTGAAAATCTGGATTAACGTAGTAAATATCTTTATTTTAAAAAATAGTCTCTTTAACTCTATATTTTCTTCCTAGCAAAAATCATTCTGAAGAACTTTTATTTTAATATGATACTGAGTTTTTAGTGCACAGCTGTCCCTCAAAACAGCTCCTGAATTTGGTAAATTTACCAGAAAGGCAAAGGACTAAATGGGGACTGAAATTGAATCACACTCCTGTTTATATAGGTGCATCTTTCTCCTGTTCAGGATTGAGATACACAAACTGAATATATGAGGAAGGTTGCACTGCTGTTGCATCTGTTCTGTGAATAAAGTGGTCTTCAGGCTCTAAGGTGGTCAGTGTGGATGTCTGTTAAGGGTTAAGTTTACAAATATAATTGTTAAAAATAGAAAAAAGAAAGCTTAGCATTTGGAAAAGTAAAATAAAAGGAGGAAAGAGTTGGCTTGTATTTTCGAAAGCATTTTGGTTCCTGGGTCAACTTTGAAAATGCAACTTAATCCTATTGGATTTAAGAGCTAAACTATTGAAGTCCATTTTGAAAATGGAATTCAAGCTTTTAAGTCACTTAAAGGCTTTTCAAAAATACCCTGGATCTGTAGTGATGTTCTGTTCTGTATTATTAACAACCTTGAGGGTATTTACATGTGTAAATGCAGATAGTGGCAACTTACATATGCCAGTAAAATTAAATTATAAATATTAGTCTAGATATTCTGCAGAATTACAGTCTCATGGTGTAACTGTCTGGTGCAGAATTACTTTGAAGCATAACTCCTCTGCTGGTGTTAATGAAATGTAGGCAGTTTTTTTGTTTGTATCCATTGCTACCTCTGTTCTGAGTCTATGGACAAAACTTGTTTGGAGAATGAAGGAGCCATAAATAGGTTCCTTGATACTGCACCCATCTCCTTTCCCAGGCTAAACTCTGGTCCATTGTATCTGATCCTAATATTCCTATGACAGTATGGCTTGAATATGCAATGATTTATTTGGAGCTAAAGACAGCACCACGTTTGTATTTATGATAGTAACCATTTTATAAGTTCAGTCTTTTTTTGGTGATATGTATCATTCTGTGTTGCCAGTGTCTCATATCCTCTGAGCAGACAGCAACCTAAAAAAATACTGTAGGTATTCCTTATTCAGTGAAGCAGTTGAAAAACGTCAGTGGATCAAACTGGAAAACACGGGAGGATGTAGAATTACTTTGCTCGCTGTCTTATCTTTTTGTTTTAGTTTGGCTTGTGGTTAAATAAAATTCCTGGTGTTGATTGTTTTTGCAACATATTTGTCAAATATATAGCTTTTGGCACTATTTTGAATATAGTGTTCATATTTAAGATTATTATTGTATCCCAGATGCCAGAGCATTTGAGAATATACTTTTGGAGTTAAAGTTTCTTTCCTGAAATTTAAGAATATTATGAGGAGGCAGGAGAAAAATAGCATTGTGAAAATGAGCTGTGACACTAGGAAGGGATGTAATTGGTGATACACCCCAAACAGTAAAAGATCATAGAAATTAGATGGAAATTAATATTTTTCTGCAATTTTCTATAAGGTTACCCCACAGGCTGATATAAACCCAGTGCAGTCTGTCAAATTCAGTTCTTGATCTGTTGCAAGTGCCTACTCCAGTATGAAAACAAGGCAGTCTGTACCAGTGTTAACTCTGTTTTCTAATAGGGATTTACTTTGCTTTGCTAATAGCTTACAACAACACACTACACTAGTGTCAGCCTAATCCCTGGTGCAGACACTACTCTCAAAACAGTAAAAATCAGAAAGAAAGAAGTAGTTCTTATTTGCATAGTCACAAACATATTAACAGATATTTAAAATTGCACTTATTTACAAATGTAAGGGTCTCCCTCCACACACACACAACTGGATGATTACTATTTAATGATCATATTATTCATGAATTCTACAGAAACCCCTCTTCAAATCTCTATGCAATACGGCTGCTTGCAGATTTAAAAAAAAAGAAAGCAACAGAAAAAATAGCACTTCAGTTTTAAACTTGGCATTATTCCTGTCCTAAGCCCAGTCCATGCCAAGAAAAGGCAACACCTTAGTTGGACCTGACTATGCAGCGTCTGTATTGATCAGATGCTTTATTGGGGCTTTTTTGCACTTTTATCTAATAGCTGATTGAATCAGCTTTAGCTAGAAGTGCCAAAAAACCCTGCTGATGTGCCTGATCTATACAGACACTTTAGAGCCCAGTTCAAAAAAAATTGTTTTCTTCTTTTTTAGGCAAGTAGCCTGTTTGGCCTTGAAAGAAACTCAGCTGAATAATTAGTTCCAGCGAGGCTTTGCCTTATTTCAGATCTTCTGACAACCTATTGAAATGTCACTTGTAAACACTGGGAAAAGATACTAAGTACTCATAGCATTACCAAGGTGGATTTTTTTTGTCTAGTTTTGTGTATATTTAAAACAGCTTCTACTATAAAGAAACTTCTGACTAGTTGATATAATGAGTTTACTTTTGAAGCTAACATCCAGGGTCATTCCATGGAGGCTACTAGAAAAAATCCTACCAACAGGAATGACTTGTGAATCATAGTTTGCTGTGTTAGTCTGAAGCCCAGTAGAAGGCAGGGAATGACTTGTATCACAATGCAAAACCCTGCAAGGCTTGGAACTGGCCTGATCTCTGATGGTAAGGAATTCTACAGCCAAATATCCTCATCAAAGAGCTCATTTGTGTTCCCTCCTTTAGACTTTGAATTGGTAGTGTGTCATCCATCATATTCTTAACACCTGAAGATCTGCTACTGGGGAACAGCGTATAATTATCTTTTAGTTTTAAGGGTTTTTTTTTAAGCAACGGTAATATTTTTACAATAATTTTGCTTTTCTTAAGTTGTATCCCTCACCAGAACTCCTTACTGTTATAACATCATCATATGGTGATTACTGAATTAGTCCCACTGAAGGCTGTCTCTTCTACACACACTCCACCTTTTGACCTGTAGCTCAGTCTTCTCTGATGACACACGTTACACTTTTAAAAAGTAAAACGCAAATGTTACTTCTTATTGTGAAATTGCCTTGGCACCAAGAATACGTAGCTGTGCTCCCATCAGATGTCAATTATGGTAGATAAACTATACATCAGCAATTCCACAGTTACCCCTCCAAACTCCTTATACAAAGCATCTGATAGTACCTTGTGAATTCTCACTTGGAAAAAATTAATTCAGATTAAGTTTATCATCAATGCTGCATACTGAATTTAAAACTAGATAGAGGATTATAAGCAAAAGGTAATGGAAGCTGCTGGAAACTTTTGGCTGAGAGTAAAATACCCAACTTTGAGAAGAAGGAAATATATGTATGTTTCCAAAGTAATACCACACTTACTCAATATAAGATTACCCTGAATATTAGATGCCCCCCCAGTAATTAGATTCTTTATATGGAAAATATATATATGTTATAATTTTCCAGGTATAGAATCTAATTATTGGAGGTTTGCCTTGAATTTGTTCCCCTCTTACTACTACAGCAGGGAAAATAAACGTCGGGGGTCAAATGGTCCCTTTGACCTCTGTCCTCCTTAGCATCTTCCCTCTGAAGCCCCTCTTCCCCCCTTTATTATCAGACACTGCTCTCCCTGAGCATGTGGAAGTAAGTGGCAAATTTGGAAGCAAGGACTTGAAATAAACATTCCTATATGCAGATTACTACAGGTAGATATATATGGTACTTAGTTTATCCAGAATTGATGCACTTTACCCTTTTTTTGTTTTTTGTTGTTGTTGCAAACTATTGCAAGTTTAGGCACAGATACTCCATAAGCACGCTTTTAAGTAGCACTGTTGTACCTACTTATACATAGTATAAATTATGCATGATATTCATCCAGAGCCCAAAGGCTCATGATTTATCATATAATTCAGTGGCCTGGAGCCAAAAAGAGTCAACAACATTTCAAGCCCAGCATTTTTCAGTAGGTGTGTGTACTCTAAATACCCCCCAATACTCCCCCCCACCCCCAATGGATCCATTTGCTAATTAGTCCCTCGCTATTCATGACTGGAACTGGGTGCTTTTGTCTTGAGTTCTGGGCTCCTCCAAAAATTTATATGCAGGTGAGCCATGGGGCCAGACTGATCATGTGCAATGGACTCAGAGAGGGAGCAGCAGAGCCTCTCATCTACGTAGAGGTTTGGTGATTTTTGCCAGATATTAAAGGTTAGTGAAGAAGCAGGAATCATGGGAAATGGCAAAGGCAGATGCTGTTCAGATGTGGGAATGAAGAGGAAGAAGTCTAAATATATTCAATATTGTTTTTCACAGTGGGCATTTATACACATACCTTTTCGTGGTGCAACGCACTGGTAATCTCATGTGTTGGCACAGGCTTGATTAATCGAGTCTGCTCTGCATGCAGGCTGACGTGCACTGTGCTGTGTCGTGTGCAGTTGTATGAGTGCCGAAATGTGCATCTGCACACAGAAAATGGTGGTGGTGTGTTTCGGTATATTTTAGTTCAAAAGTGCACCGTGGCACATTTCACCATTTCATACAAACGTATGTGCCACAGCGCCAGACACTTTAAAGGTGCTGGGCTAATATTGCAATATCTCTAGGTGCCAGATCCCTTCAGAAGGAACAGCCAGCTGGTTTTCTTTTTTTTTTTTTAAAGGGCCACACCCACACAAAAAGGTTCATAGTGGTTTCATGGTAGCTAGGGTCAGGAGGGACCTGAACAGATCATCTAGCCTGACCCCTTGCTACAGGCAGGAATGAATGCTGGGGTCACAAGACCCCAGACAGTTGATGATCTAACCTCTTTTTGAATTTGCCCAAGGTAGGGGCAAGGACCACTTCCCTAGAAAGTTGGTTTCAGATTCTGGACACCCTAACCGTAATATTGCCTCCTGATCTCTAACCTAAATCTGTTCTCCGTCAGCTTATTACCATTGTTCCTCATCACCCCAGGTGGTGCTGGGGAGAATAGGGCTCTTCGTATTTGCTTTTGATCTCCCCTGATGAGTTTGTAGGCAGCCACCAGGTCCCCCCTTAGCCTCCTCTTGCTGAGGCTGAACAGGTTCAGGTCCCTCAGTCTCTTCTCATAGGGCCTGTCCTGCTGCCCTCTCACCAAGTGGGTGGCCCTCCTCTGAACTCTTTCCAGGCTGGCCACATCCCTTTTTTAAGTGCGGTGCCCAGTACTGGGTGCAGTACTCCAACTGTGGCCTGACCAAAGTCATGTAGAGGGGGAGGATCACCTTTCTGGACCTACTTGAGATGCATCTTTGGATGCATGACAAGGTATGGCTGGTCTTGCTGGCTGCGGTCTGGCATTGGCAGCTCATGTTCATCTTGGAGCCAATGACTCCAAGATCCCTTTCCGCCTCTGTGCTTTCAAGAGGGGAACTCCCCAGCCTGTATGTGTGCTGTGGATTCCTTCTCCCATGGTGCAGCACCCTGCATTTATCTTCATTGAATCCCATCATGTTCTCATCTGCCCACTTTTGTAGTCTGTCTAAATCTAGTTGTGGCATCTCTCTGCCTTCAAGTGTGCCCCACATCTTAGTGTCGTCAGCAAACTTGGACAATGTGCTTTCAACCCTCTCGCTGATGAAGATGTTAAACAGTGCGGGATGTTTCAGCCTTTTTTGCACCAGAGGGTGTTGGAGCTTACTTCAGCATCTGCTGGTTGCAGAGCTTAAAAAAATAAAAAAACAAAAAAAAGTGCTCTTTACTGGAATAAGCAGCACATTACTTCAACCTGGCTCTGCAGTGTCTATAAAGACTGGGGGCTTTGTCAGGGCTTTTTGGAGCTTTTAACTGAAGTTGATTCAATCAGCTGTTGGATAAAAGTGCCAAAAATGCCCTACTAAAGTGCCTGATCTTTACAGACATTGAGCGAGCCAGGTTGAAGTAACATGTTGCTGCTTCTGGTCATGTGCCGGACTCAGTGCAGGAATACGCAGAGTTTAAAGTAAAATGCTGCTGGTGGGGTATTGTTTTTTAAGCACCTTTAGTGCTGACCTGGTTGGCAGTATCTCCTGGCTTGGTGCTGATTGCTTTCTTGGGAAGCAACTGTACACACACACCCACCTACTCCCTACCTTATTTGGCCAATATAGGCAAATTATTTTACAGGATTGGCTGAATTTAATCAATTTCATAGTTTGCAATATGGAGCACTCTTTATTTTTAAGGAAAAACATTGCTTATCATATGGAGAATGATTGGTATGATCACTGCTTTTTAACTTTTTTTAAATAGATTTTAATGTTACACTTTCAGGTGGTGGTAGTGACGATGATGTATGTGTATGTTTCCTAAAATTAAAATGAATTTGCATTGTTTTAACCACTTGAGAAGGACAAAGATGTGTGTGCCCTCCTGACTCTTCTAATTTGAGAATATGTACTATATGAATGATTTTGATTCAGTTAACTGATAGCCTTCATGTTTCTTTTGCTGAGACTTGAGTGTGTGTATAATATTTTGTATGTCGTCAGCCATGCGCCCTCATATATTATTCTGGAAACATGCATATATTTCCCTCTTCTCAAAAGTGGGTATTTTACCCTCAATCCAAATTTCCAGCAGTTTCCATTACCTATAGTTTATAATCCTCTATCTGGTTTTAAATTCAGTGTGTAATGTATTACGCACACTCTTTACATGGAAAATTATAAATGTGTTTATAATTTTCCATGTATATATCCAGTTATTGGAGGGTCATCTTAAATTTTCACCTCCTACTGCTATGGCAGAGAAAACAGTGGCAGGGGGTAAGGGCGTGCCCCCTCATGCCTGTGTCTGGCTCCCAGGCCATCCAGCCCTTGTTCCCCCGCACCCTGCTCCCTGCCTGTGCCTGCCCCTGTGCTGCTTGTCCCAGGTGCCTTCCCCCCACTGCTTGCCCCTACCCCTGTGCTTGCCCCCCTGCTGTCTGTCCTCTGTCCCTTCCCTCCCCTTCCCAGTGCCTGCCTCCTCACCCCCGGCTCCCCTGGCTATCTAGACCACCTTTTCACTTACCTTCTGTTGCAGTGGCCCTGGCCCAGCCTAGCCACCCAGAAGCAGAGGCAGCAGCTCTGAACCTGGCCAGGTTGGAATGGAAATGAAGGTAAACAGTGGGGGTGGTGGTGGGGGGGCAGGTTGCAAAATGGGCATAGCAAACTTCCCTGTCTCCCCTGCACTACCCACAAGCCACACTACCCACAAGCCACACACACTTTACCCCCACCATGCAACCTCCCCCTCCATGAGCTCCTTCCCCTATTGTATGAGCCATTCCAGCCTGGGACAGACTGGCTCAGGTTTGGCTCTGGGCCCAGGGCCAGAGCTGAAGCTGAGTCACTGCTTGCCCCGGTACTGAAATCTGTATTTTTTTTCTCCCTCCCTCATGTTAATCTGGGGGAAAACCTTGTCTTGGATTCGAGTTAATACAGCATATATTTGGTCCATTCATGATCTCGCATGATTTGGTTGTCAGAAACCTTTGGTTTAACAGGGGGATATTGGGGCTGTTTATGGAGGGAATTTTCAGTTTTTCCCTTCAGGAATTTGCAACTCAGTTCCCTTGGTTGAGGGGTTATGCTCTCAGTTAGTTGCTCGTGTTTTCAACCTGGACCCACGTGGCTCCACACATGCTTCGTGATGTCCAAGTAGCAGTGGCTTCCAAAAGTGCTTAGTTTTCCCCCCTTTATTGGTAAGAAAGTTGCATTCTTTTTCTTCAGATGTGTACTGACCTACCACGTTTCTCAGTATCTTCATCATATTGAAGTTATTGCTACAAAACATGCTTTAAAGGGGACTGCTACACCAAAGAACATTTGGAAACTGTACCTGCTGGGTAATGCATCTTTCAGATGTTCTTTTAGAAATTGCATTAAAGCTGGGTTCTGTAATGTGCACTGGTTTCCTGTTTGTTCTGGGTGCAAGTTAAATATTTGTCTTTGGCTTTTGATGTGCTGAATAGTTTGGATTATGTCTACCACAACAATTCTGAATGTCTGGAGACCTGGAGATACCATTTTGATGTAGAAAAGAAATGAATATGGTCAGACACTTTCAGTGGAGGTTATTTCCTCTCCACCCTTAGTCTGATAAGAGTTGAAATGTATTGGGCTTTGAGCACAATACAATACTATCTGTTCTCTGAGTCTTTGTCTTGGGCAGAAGATGGACCATTTTATTTATACTGAGCTGGAAGAGTTTTGGCTAACACTTAATTGTAGTGATGGCAACTGAGAAACTTTCCAAAAAGAATTCAGGCTGGGATTGCCCCATTTATTATATAATGTGCATATAAATAGCTGACGTTTACATTTCTTGGTGCTGATCCATGATTAATAGAATTAATAAACTAATTAGTGCATTTCAGTTGCATCTGTATGTGCAAGCAGTTAAATTTGTATGTTTATGGGCTTCTATCCAGTTTCTTGTAGCTAGACTATATTATATCTGTTTTTTGTTTTTTAGGTTAAAGACTGACATGATTGGAGTATTTTTGTAGTTTTTGGGAACTAATCAATAGCCATCTTTCCTTACGTCATTCCGTCTATCATTTATATTTTGTTTTTCTTTATCCAACATTTTTCTTCTGTTCTCTAAATTTAAATTCAGTTTACTATGCTGCATTGCAAAATTGTGAACATTTATGCTTCAGTTGAAGTCTTTTTTAGTCCTTATTTCCCACATACATATTTTTCCTAAGAACTCATATTAACCTTAACTGCCTAATTTGATTTCTGTTTTTTATGTTTTTATTTCATGTAATTTGAGTGCTTACCCTATACTGCTGAAGTGGAAGTACATAACACTAAATTTGTCAGTGACGTAATTTTAATGAATTATCTGTCTGTCTCTGAAAGATATTTATCAAAGAAGAGTGAGAAGTTTATTGTATTTGAAGATAATTTGGTTGGCTTTCTCAGAAAATGTTACACACATTCAGGGAATTCAATTTACACAGAGACTAAGGTAGTCTTTAGTCTTGGGCCATAGTCAAAAAGCAGTGCTTTATGTAGAGACCATTGAAATCTTAAGTAGCAGATTTCATTAAATGATTTGAAATGTTTTCTGTAGATTTTTTTTTCAGACTCAGGACTCCTGATTTTCAGATATGTAGCATGTGCTTCTATCCTTAATACATTGCAAGATGGATCATAAACTTATATTATACTGATTGCGTGCGGGAGAGTAAGGTTCATGCAACTATGATGTGGGTTGTAATCTGACCTCCCTTCAAGGGCTTTATTAGTGTTCTCCTAGTACAGTTTCTAGTACTCTCTTGTAGGTGTGTAGGACTAGAATCACTCCATAATCATCTTGATTTTGCATTTTGCAATTTCACAATGATTTTATTCAGCTAGAGATCAGCTCAAAGAGTTAGATCTGGAAGTTAATGGTGTACTTTTGTACTACTGTATTTACTCAAATCCAAGATGAGGTTTTCTTTCCATTTAATATTGAGGGAATGCCCCTTGTCTTGGATTTAAGTACAAGGTGGGGGTGGGCAGGTGGTTGCTGTACTTGCGGCCACAGCCATGGCCCAGACCCAGCACTGGGGTACACAGTGGGGGAGGTGGGCACAAGGGCACATCGCTGGCTCATATTCAGCTTTTTGTCCACTGTAACCCCCAGGTCCTTTTCTGAAGAGCTGCTGCCCAGCCAGTTAGTCCCCAGCCTGTACCGGTGCATGGGACTGTTCCATCCAAAGTGCAGGACTTTGCACTTGTCCTTGTTTCATAGTTTCATAGTTTCTAGGGTCGGAAGAGACCTGAGCAGATCATCTAGTCTGACCCCCTGCCATGGCAGGAAAGAATACTGGGGTCAAACGACCCCAGCAAGATGTTCATCTAACCTCCTCTTAAACACCCCCAGGGTAGGAGCCTGCACCACTTCTCTTGGAAGCTGGTTCCAGACCCTAGCCGCCCTGACTGTGAAGTAGCGCCTCCTGATATCTAGCCTACATCTACCCTCTGCCAGCTTGTGACCGTTATTCCTGGTCACTCCTGGCGGTGCTCGGGGGAACACTGACTCCCTCAATGCCTGCTGATCCCCCCTTACTAGCTTATAACAGGCCACAAGATCCCCCCTCAGCCTTCTCTTTTGGAGGTTGAACAGGTTCAGGTCCCGTAGCCTCTCCTCATAGGGCCTGCCCTGTTGTCTCCTGATCATACGAGTGGCCCTCCTCTGGACCCTCTCCATGCTGTCGACATCCCTCTTGAAGTGTGGTACCCAGAACTGGACGCAGTACTCCAGCTGCGGCCTGACCAGTGCCGCATAGAGGGGGAGGATCACCTCTTTGGACCTGCTTGAGATGCATCTGTGGATGCATGACAAGGTGCGGTTGGCCTTCCTAACTGGCTCTCCACACTGCTGGCCCTTGTTCATCTTGGAGTCAGTGATGACCCCAAGATCCTTTTCCGCCTCCGGGCTGACAAGAGGGGAGTTTCCTAACCTGTATGTATGGTGCTGGTTGTTTCTCCCGAGGTGCATCACCTTGCACTTGTCTGTGTTGAAACCCATCCTGTTCTCGTCTGCTCACCCTTGTAACCTGTCCAGGTCTGATTGTAGCCTGTTGCATCCTTCCAGTGTGCCCACGTCCCCCCACATCTTAGTGTCATCAGCAAATTTGAACAGGGTGCTTTTTACCTCCTCATCCAAATCGCTGATGAAGATGTTGAACAGTGCGGGCCCGAGGACCGAGCCCTGTGGAACCCCACTGCCCATGTCCTTCCAGGTTGAGAAGGACCCATCCACTACCAGCCTCTGGGTGCGGCCCTCCAGCCAGTTGGCGACCCATTTGACTGTGTGGGTGTCTACCCCACAGCCCCCCAGTTTCTTAATGAGAACGGGGTGAGAGACAGTGTCAAAAGCCTTCCGGAAGTCCAGGAAGACTATATCCACTGCTACCCCTGCATCTAATGATGAACTTCAGCTTGTTGAACTTCATGCGATTTCTTTTGGCCCAGTCCTCCAATTTGTCTAAGTCACTCTGAGTCCTAGCGCTATCCTCCAGCTTGGTGTCATCTGCAAACTTGCTGAGGGTGCACTGTCTGCCATCGTCCAGGTAGTTGATGAAGACATTGAACAAAAGCAGCCCCAGAACCGATCCCTGGGGCACTCCACTATAGCAGCTGCCAACTAGACATTGAGCCGTTGATTACTACACTCTGAGCCTGATGCTCCAATCAGTTTTCTATCCACCTTACAGTCCATTCACTTAGCCCATACTTCCTTAGCTTACCTGTGAGAATGTTGTGGGAAACTGTATCAAAATCCTTGCTAAAATCAAGGTACGCCACATCCACCAGTCTCCCTACATCCACAGAGCCAGTCATCTCATAGAAGAGAATCAAGTTGGTCTGACTTGCCCTTTGTGAATCCATGCTGATTGTTCCTAATCAACTTTTTCTTTTCCAAGTGCTTAGAAATGGATTCCTTGAGAATCTGCTCCATGATTTTTCCAGGGACTGAGGTGTGAGGCTGACTGGTCTGTAGCGTCCTGATTTTAATATCAGAAATATTTAGTTTATACAGACTATTTTTTCTGTTGCACTCTACAGATAGGGATGAATATCATTTTCCCTATTTTACAGAAGGGGAAAGTTAAGTTAAGGGAGATGGAGAGATTCATTATTTAATCATTCTGGATTCACTTTGGGATTGTTAAAACATAAGGCATGTGATCTCTGAGCTTGATCTCTATTATCAAGTTATCTGCGGTATTCTGTTTCCTCACCTGAAACATATCTTTAGATGCCTTGACCACAATATATATGCAACAGCAATTTGATAATGTAGTTTTTAAGATTTAGTTTATAAAAATTTTACTGTGGAGGGGTAGAATCAAATGACTCTACTCTATGCAGTAATAAGGGGGAATAATTGAAGTATTTGTTCAATAGTGAACAATATTTAGATGGTACTGAAAATTAGAATTACTTTTTTTTTTTTAGAATATGTTTGTTTAAAGTATTTTTCCAGTTTAGTTCCTACATGTGGTGTCTTTCTATATGAAAAGATTTTTAAAAATTCCAGAAAACAAGAAAACCCGGCAACTACTGTTTGCTTTGATATATACCATCCCTTCTATTCCAAGGTGAATAAATCAATTTAATAGAAAGTGACATCAGTTATCATTGCGGCTGATCACTGGACTTGATGACCATTTCTTTTATTTTTTTCTCTTAAGATTGGATAGAATGTTCATGAGAGAGGTTGTTTTAATTTTTAGATATGCTTTTCGGAGAAGTCACCTTTGGTACAGCTTTCCAAAATTAGAGTATAATTTTGTTAGGTTTTTTAAAATCCAAAGAAGCCCATTTCTTTCAGTTCAAAATAAAACCTTGTATAGTTATTTAAGTAATAGTAAAAGTACAAATGCACATCTGTATAGTATAGCTGCCCTGCCTCTGAAGGTGTTCCACTGCAGTCCTATTGTGACTCCTGTTCATGCAGGCAGACATGAATTAGATTTAAACTAGCTAGCTGAATGACAGCTAGCAGTATAGCTACTCCTGTACAGAATACAGTGTAGGCGTAATTGCTTCTTGGGTAGGCTTTGCAGCCGATGCTCATCTCTGTGCTCCTGGTAGCAGTACCCAATATATCTTGCAGCAGCATGAACTGCCGAGTTACCTTTAAAAAAACAACCCTGAAATTAAACAAGAATAAATTAACTCAACCAGCCTGTGAATCAGCTACAGATTCTCCTTTTTATTTATTCTCCACCATCTCTGGCAACATAATCCTCTACCTGTTGGAAAAAGCAAAACAAATAGCATGGCTTTTTAATGGTAATATTCTTCCAGATTGGGGGAGAAATGCAAGTTTTTGCTAATAATCCATTTGTTAATATTCATATGTATTAGATGCTGGAGGAAATTGCGTTTATTGTAGATGGTTGTCAGTCACTGAGCTGACAAAGTGGATCATATTTAGAATATAATTTACTAAATCTTTTATGTTACAGATGCTAGTTCCTACTAATTTACAAATTTACCCTTTTTTTCCCTCCCATTGCTAGGAAAATCAAGGGAGTCCCAGTCCACCAGAATTGAATCTGAAGTTGTTCGAAAAGTTGCCAAAATGACTGTGTCCGGAAAGAAACAGTCTATGGGATTTGAAGTTCCATGGTAAGCCAAGTCTTCGTACATCAAGGTACTTCAACAGCTCTTCTTTCAGCCTGGTGCACCTGTAGCAAGTGTTCTTTTTTTTTCTTCTATTTTTACAGAGGTTTTTAATGTACACTCTACAAAGCTAACCATTTTGGCTTCTTTTTTGACTCATAATTACTTTCAGAAGATGGCACCTTACATTGCGAGTTTAACAAATCCTTTCACTATGAATAGTGCGGATAGATCAGCTAGACAAATTTGTTTAAGCATCCGCTTCGTAGAATGCTGAAAATCTCTGTGGAGTTTAGTTCGCTTTAAATTTAATATTCTAAAGGGAGTTATGAGGCAAGTCACTTGAAACTATAGTAGGTTGTTTATTGGAAGATGTACTAGATGAAATAATATATGCAGGTAAAAAAATAATTCTGGGCTAAATTCTGTTCAGTGCTAATGAAGCTTCCATTGACGTATTTTATGTAACTAGCTAAGAACAGAATTTGCCCTTTTTTTGTACTTACCATGAATGGACAAAACTGGAAGCTCAAGTTAAATTAGGAGTTGTTGAGCAGAAGCAGTCTTTCCTTTCGTAAGATCAAGACTGAATAGGTTAGAAGACAGAATTATGAAAATAATTTGAGAATTCACAGCATTAGCCCTGAATACAAATAGCTGTCATGCTAAGTGCCATACATTGTAACATAAGATCTTCCATTCTTCCTCTTTTGCATTAAAAAAAGAAATGGAAGATTTGATATTAGAGCTATATCAGGAATAAAGAAAGAATGAAATTGAACTATGAGAAAATTACATGGGCCATTAGTTTTCATCAACAGTAGTCCCAGGGGAAGACCTGGGGGTAGGTAGTATATTCACACTCTCCCTTTTTCACTCAGTCCACTCAAAATTTAAAACAAACTGACTGGCAAGGATAGCCAGATTTTCTATTTAGGCATATCCAGTTGTTAGTTGACTAAATGGCTCATTATTATTTGCTCAATTCCTGCTAATTTCTTCACTCCTTAGGTGTCAAAAATCCTTGATCTGCTAATTGTCTGTTCCTTCTTCTACAATTATTCTGTCTGTTATCTGCTCTGAATAATGTTTCTTCTCACCCTGTAACCTTCCCCATGAAAGGTGTTCCTTACCTAGGAACTAGATGTCTTTGTTTCTAGGGCATTGAAACCTACAACAAACCAGAAAAAGGCTGGGGAGAGGCAGGGCTTGTCTGTACGGTTGGATACTGGTCAGAAGCAGAAGGGAGTTGCAGTGGTGAGGTAGTCATTGCAGCAGATGGTGAAGGACGTGGGAGGTTGAATCAGTGGTGCAACCAGGGTGGCATAAAGCTGGACATGGGCAGATCCGGAGAGGTTGATCTCCCCAGGTAGAGGTGCTGCAAGCAGCTGAAGTGAGTTCTCCCTTGACCCCAACTATTTTTGTATGTTGCCAGGTGGAGGTCAGCTTTGGGTTTGTTTTTGGGAGGGGAGGCACTGGGGAGTAGTCAAGCCAGATAGGTTGAATGTTACTAAAATAGCTCTATGCCTGTAGCCCAGGGGTTTGCAACCGGGGGTACGTGTAGGCTTCAGGGGGTACTCAGCAGAAGGTGAGAAAAATATGCATTGTATTATGTTATGATGTGTCACGCTATCTGTGCCCCCCTTTCAGAAGCCTGCATCAGTCTAGGAGTAATCCTAAATTTCACAGAAAAAATTATAGCAGTGTTTTAAGTGTCTTCAAGGCCCTTAGAAGCAGCAACAATTACAAGCTTCTCCCTACAGCTCATCACTGCACAAAGCTCATCATTGTATACAACCTTGATCTGGAGAGAACATTTTTAGGAGGAAGAGGACCATTCTTCAGGTTCATTCTGTCTTTTAGGTGCTGCTGTTGAGACTGTAAAGAAAGTTGGCAATCCTGTTATGGCATTTTCAATCCCCTGGGGTATCTAAGGACAATGCATATCTTTTTTGATAGTGGTTTTGTAATGTGGCAGCAGCTCATGGGGCCCCAGATCTCATGAAACTGTCATTTAATACAGATTACTGAATAGTCATTGGATAGTAATGACTTCTTGTAGCTATTTGTCTGAGGTAAATTGTAACTTCATAGATTTCATAGACATTAGGGTTGGAAGGGACCTCGGGAGATCATCGAGTCCAGCCCCCTGCCCACAGGGCAGGAACTCAACTGAGGTCATAGGATCCCAGCAAGATAAGCATCCAATTTCCTCTTGAAGGTGTTCAGTGTAGGTGCTTGAACCACCTCCAGTGGCAGACTGTTCCAGACCTTGGGGTCTTGGACAGTAAAGAAATTCTTCCTTATGTCCAGCCTGAAACGGTCTTGTAGTAGTTTATGACCGTTCGACCTCGTCATCCCTTGGGGCGCTCTGGTGAAAAAAGGTTCTCCCAGGTACTGGTGGTCACCCCTGACTTACAGGTGGCCATCAGATCACCCCTGAGCCTGTGCTTTTCCAGGCTAAAGAGCCCCATGGCTCTCAGCCTGTCATCATAAGATCTGTTTTCCTGACCTCTGATCATGTGCGTGACTCTTCTTTGGACTTTCTCAAGCTTTTCCACATCCTTTTTGAATTGTGGAGCCCAAAACTGGACACAATACTCCAGCTGCGGCCTTACCAAGACCAAGTACAAGGGGGGCATGACATCCCGGGATTTGCTTGAGAAGCATCTATGGATGCAAGCCAGCGTTTTGGTTGCTTTACTAGCTGCAGCATCACATTGCAGGCTCATGTTCATCTTGTGGTCAATGATGACCCCCAAGTCTCTTTCTTCCGTAGTGCTAGCCAGTGTAACACTGCTGAGCCTGTAAGGATGCTGCAGGTTTTTCTTCCCAACGTGGAGAACCTTGCATTTTTTGCTGTTAAACACCATCAGGTTCTCATCCGCCCATTTGCTGAGCCTGTCCAGGTCTGCCTGGATCGCCCGCCTGTCTTCTGGTGTGGATACTTTGCCCCGAAGTTTGGTGTCATTGGCAAACTTGGCCAGTCCGCTTCTGTCTCCAAAGTCCACATCATTAATGAAGATGTGGAACAATATGGGTCCAAGGACAGAGCCTTGGGAGGACCCCACTGGTCACAGGACACACAGGACATGATTGACTTCCATCAATTACCACCCTCTAAGTCCACCATTGAGCCAATTTCCCAGCCAACGGATTGTGGTGGACCCACGGCCACAATTGGCCAGTTTTGCTAAAAGGCAGGATCAACTGTGGGATACCAGATCAAAGGCTTTTTTGAAGTCAAGATATATGACACCAATCTCTTCTCCCTTGTCCAGGTAATAGGTCAACAACTTGTGAGCCTTTCAAAATTTTGCCAGTGTTGTTGTGGTGACTATGAAATGCAGTTGGTCAGAGACAGTTGTGTTTATAATAAGCAGTGACTCCAGGCAAAATCCTGTCTCCACTGAACTTGCTGGTAAAACTCCCATTGACTTCAGTAGTCACAGGATATCCTTCATCTCTGGTGTTTACTATGGCACCTGTTATAGTTTGTGGTTCTGTATGGGAAGTGGTAACACCCATTGCTCTGAGTAAAAGTTTCTAAAAAAAGAGAGAGGAGGGGGGTAGTGAGGGAGAAGCAGATATCTAAGTGATAAAGCCGTCTATGCTCGTTTTTCAGGGTCCAGCAGAGAGATTTGTCTTTTAAATTTATGTGCCCACAATTTAAAAGACATACATTTTAGAAGTATATTTTATTGCTTAATATAAAAAATTGGAACTTGGTTTGCCTTTTAATATAAGCTGAACAATGGCTACACGGTGTCTCTGCATGCAGTGTGGAGGCAGCCTGTTATTTCTTCCAACAAAGATGCTAATGCTCACCTTTATGCATGAGCACCCCAGGAAGGATATTAGGAATAAACAGAGTACTGTATTAACTCAAATCTAAGGCAGGTTTTTTTTTCCCCCAGGAGGGGCAGGGCAGGCAGTTGCTGTGACTCTTAACTAGCCCTGAGCCTAGGTTAGGGCCAGAGTCAGATCCACAGTAGCCTCCTGGCCCCCTTGACTTGCCCGCTGTAGCTTTCCCCTCCCCTTTACTGTCAGGTGCAGCTTGGCTCCAGCTCTGCCTGGATTGCCTCCCAGGCATTAGCACATGGAAACTGTCTCCTGCATGGCCAGTCAGTACTGCTGACACCATTGCATTGCCTGCTTGGCCAGTTAACAGCACTGACACTGCTGCATGGCCTGGAAAGGACTGAACTTCCACATACTATGCTCCAGTAGGGAACAGAGCCTTGGAAAAATTATAACAACTTATAAGTTTTCTGTATATAGAATCTGATTATTGGGGTGTTGTCTTAAATTCAGAATTGATTTAGATTTGAGTAAGTATGGTGTCTACAAAAACTGGAAGAAAGGATTGATCAGGAAAGAATGCTCTCTTTCAGAGATTTAGAAGTGCAAGGATATAATAAAAATTGCCAAAGTCAAGCTGCATTAGACTTTATAGAGCAGGGTATATCAAACATCTGGTCTACAGGTTGGATCAGGCCGGCAGAGCCCTGCTGTCCAGCCCAGGGTGCTGCCCCTGGGTCTGATCAGACTCATATTGGGCATGGTGTGTCCCTGTGGCACGGGGCAGTCCATGGGCTGGATTTGGCCCACAGACATCTTCCTCCTTTCCATCCATCAGCATACCTGGATCTGTTGGCTGCTGCAACTGGTCTGGGATCTGTACATGCAGCACAGTCTGGCCAGAAGGGCAACTGCGCTGAACATAGTGCCCACCCCTGCCAGACTGCGCAGCACATGGTGCGTGCCCCAGCACTCCGGGACAGCGCCACAAGCAGTACTTGCTTCAGCCTGTGCAGGACTTGTGCTGCATGTGGTATCTGCAAGTGCTGCATGCAGCATGGCTTCCAGATTGACTTAAGTGGGCACAGAGTACACATCCCAGAGCGGGCACCACTGTGCTGGGGGAGGAGGTTTGTGGGCCTAGACTGGCCCCCTGTCACTCATCGAGCCCATGGGGGAGACCAGGGAAGGCCAAAACAAGAAAATTATTTTATGAGAGGATGTGAGGAGGGCTTGGTTTGCTCTTTAGCTGAGCAAAGCAAAGGCTTTTTTTTTTACTTCACTCTTCGCCTCCCAGAAAGGTCAACTCAAAGGTCAACTGTTAGATCACAAGTACAGTCAGCAGCAAGATCAGGGGAGCAGATAATCAGCCTAAGGTAGGGAAAGAATGGATCAGGTGATTTAGACCAGCTGGATGTTTTTGAATCAGCTGGGTTGTATGAAGTTCTCCCTAGAGTACTCAAGAAAGTGGCTGAGGTAATTTCAGAGGTTATTTGAGATCCAAGAAGACTGGAGAAGCCTACTGGCCATTTTTAAAAGGAGGAAAGGGATAGAATTGCAGATCAGTCGCTTGAATTTTGATACCTGGAAAGATATTGAAGCAGGGGTTTCTACAGGGCTCTCCACATATCTAGATATTTGGCCGTGCGGGAGCAAGGGCACCACTGCTCTGCTGCCAAATTTTCGGACCTGTGAGGGGCTTTAGGTCCTGTGCTTGGGATAAGGCATCTGATACCAGTGCCCAGGGGCATTGCTGGCTCCCCAAAGCCCAATCCTGGCATATGGAGGCCATGAGGGGGTGGTTCCAGGCCCTAGGGCCTGATCCTGGCACGGGGGGGCTCTATCTGACTTGTGGACTGGCTTCACACTACTCATCTGACCTGTGGGGGCCGTAAGCTTGAGCTTCAAAGTATTGCTTTAAAGTTTTTAGCGCATGAATGACCAACTGGTGGCATGTGTGTCACAGTTAATATTAAAAGCAATATAATATAAAAGCAAGAGAAGGTATCAATCCAAGTCCTTCAGATGTATGCCCTAGGTTAGGTACTTTTCATTATCTTAATGACTTCAAAGAATTGAGTATACGTGCAATACATTTGCAGGTTACACCAATTGGATGGAGTGGCACATACTTTTGCAGGACAGGATCAGGATTCATAATGACCTTCAGAGATTGGATAAATGATCTGAAATAAATTTGCAATGTACTGCATTTAGGGAAGAGCAATCAAATGCAAAATACAAAATGGGGAATGACCTAGGCTGCAGTATTAGAGAAAAGGACCTGAGTGTTACAGTGGCTTGCAAAATGAATACAGTTCAACAGTGTAATATTATTGCCAACAATGTGTACTAATATGCTGTTAATTAGCAGGAGTGCTGTGATCTTTTCACGCTGTTCAACAGTAGTGGCACCTCATTTGGAATACTGTTTCCAGTTTTGGGCACTTCACTTCATGAAAGATGTGGAGCAAATGGACAGAGTTGAGAGGAGAGTAGCAAACTTGTATTAGTGGTCTAGAAAGCAGCATATGGAGAGAATTGTTACAACTGGATGTAGTCAGTTTGGAGAACAAAAGACTTGGGGGGACAGGACTGATTAGTCTTCCAGTACAACAAGGGTTCTTATAAAGATGATGGTGATCAGCTATTTTTTTCCACATGGAACAGGACAAGCAGTAATGCTTTTAAATTACAAAAAGGAAAATTAGTAAGAATTTTCTATCTTTGAGGGTGGTGAAGTTTTGGAACAGATTACCTTGGGGGGTTGTGAAATCTCAGTTACTGGAAGCTTTTAGGAGAAGAGAAATACTTGCCTGGGGTGGGCTTGAGCAGGATGATCCTTCCTTGAGCAGGAAGTTACATGGATGACCTCTTGTGGTTCCTTCTAGCTCTGTTTTCCTGTTATTCAATTAAATGCTTTGGGGAAGGGGAGACCAGGGAAGGCTTAAAACTATTTAAGCTTAAGGACAATGTTGGCATTCAGACAAATGGGTATAAACTAGACATGAAAAAATTTAGACTGGAAATTTGAAAAAAAAGTTCATGAACACAAAAGTAATCAGGTATTTAACAGCTTTCCAAAGAACCTAACTTCTTTTAAGATGAGTTTAATATGTGTATGAAATGGATTATACAATGTGGTGCCTTCAATTGCACTGCTGGATGAGAGTGGTGGTTGGGAGGGGTAGTTGGCATTGCCAGATGGGTTTGCTTGTGTTGATGTTTGAGCAGGGAAGTGGTGATTATTGGGATATCGAGTTCTCAGGTTTTGAGGTGGTATTCACAGAGTCCTGTTTGCTTGTTTAGTGGACAGGGTGGGATAGAAAGAATATTTAAAACTTAGATATGCATAGAAAAAACCACCATGTAAAATGGCTGTTAGTTCTCAGGTAAGTAGTTAAGATTTAGTAATTTCTGAAAAATATTCTATAATTAATGTACAGCAATAGAGAAGTGATACTGAGGAATAGACTCTAGAAACATTTAAATCTAAGTAACCAAATAAACAAATGAGAAGCTTCCTATCCTTTTCAAGTCTGTTTCTCCAGATGCTTTGTTGTTTTGGCTTTGCAAGGTGTTTGGGCAGTCTTGGTATGACAGTCTTTATGGAATGCATTTTGAAAAACAGCAGACAAACTTCTGATTAATTTTTTTTCTGGCTCACTTTAATTGCAGTTTCACATAGGTTCTTGACTTTTGTTTTCAATAAACTGACAATGAAAGGGGGGGAGGAAAGTGGCTTGTCATCCACAAAGACAAGTTTGACCTTTGTTCGTATACAGGTACTTCTCTCCAGGTTTTTAATCGTCATGAGGTTTCAAGAGCCAGACTTTGAGAATGAAAAATTATATACGTGCTTTCAAATATGTGCAAGCCATATGTTTTAATCTGAAAGTACTCATTGCTAAAATTAGTGAATATATAATACAATGTATCTGATAAAACAATTAAGAAAATGAGAGAGAATTTTAATGGAAAAAACTTGACCCAAAGTAAAATATGTATGAACATTTAAACATCTTAAATAATGTAAGACTATGAAATGAAAACTGATTTGGCCTACTTTCTGACTTGAAACATTTTAAATCTACTGCTCAGGTTCTCAGAAACCTTTCTTATTAGTTATGTCCTTTTTGGTATCTGTCTTCTGTTTATGAAGTAAATTCATTTCTAAACTGACAGTAGGAAAGATGGTTTTGAACCAAAACTATCATAGTTTAAATCTGACATGCTAATTGTTTTGACAGTGTTTCCCACCAAGAAGGAAAAAAATGTCCCAAATGGTAGACTAGGCACTAATGTAAATTATTTTTTAGTAAAATAAAGCATACATGGCTGAACTAGCATGCAAAAAAAAAAAAAAAAAAAAAAAACCAACCAAAAAAAAAGTTGCAAAAAGCTCTGGGATTGGAAGCAAAGCAGAGTGTGTGCAGATACAGTAACTAGAGATGTAATTCTTTGCTTCACCATATTTTTAAGTGCAGTAATTGTCCAGTGCAATTTATATTATTTGGGTTATCATAGTGTAGTACTGTCATATTGTGCTTTTATTCCTACCTAGCTGTGTGCAGTTCTGCCTTGCAGTGGAGCCCAGCCAAGTTTACATGCATTTAAACTAGATCAGTAGGTTTTTGAGGGTCAGAGCGTTAGCCAACATGGAAACTTTTATTAATGAGACATTTTTTTTCAGTGTTTAGTTTTATCTGTAGTGATCATCACCATAGTAACTGAGCAGTTCCCATTAATTCCATGAATTTGACAGCGCTGTAATGATATGAATTATGGGAAATATCCCAATTTTTCAGATGGAGGGCTGAGAAGATATGCAATGTACTCAGGACTGTGCAGTCAATTTTAGGCATAGCAAGATAAAAGTCCAGATAATCCTGAACTCTTAAGGTGTTTCATTACCTGTAAAACTTTCTTTTGTTTTTTTGCTGTTTTAAATCTGCTGTCCTTAGCACATGTGTTCATAAACATTACAACAGTGGTGGGTTGAGTTGGAGAGGGAACCATATTTTTAAAAGGTAGTGACACATCTCCCCACTTGCTACTGATTATTCACAGAATCTGTGTCCAAGCAAATTTGAGCATCTGCTTCTAGTCTTCTACATTTTATTAACATTGTTCTACTTTTTGAGGAATACTACAATAAAATTTTCTAGCTTTATTTTATTAAAAGCATACTGGCATTTTTGGAAAATACAATCCAGTGAATAAAATTCAGTGACAGACCATTCTCAGCAAAGTCTGAATTGGTTTTTCCCCCTCCATGTTTAAGATTTTTCCTTCAAAAGCTGTTATTTGGTACTTGTATTTTTTTAAATTATTATTATTCCATGTGCTGGAAGTTCAAAAACATTTAGAAATCTATGTTGGAATTTAGCAAAGGTTTGAAACTATCTGGTATTATCGTAGTCAATAGGGGCACTTTACATGTGCTCTAACACGTTCTGATTAATTGAGTCTGCTGGAGCATTCCAATTATGCTCCAGCATGCTGCAGCACCTCATGTATTCAGCATCTCTGTGTTTCAAAATGGGCTCTGGGTCCCAACTGTGTATGGTCCCCATGGCTGGGAGCTCCTCAGCAAAGGGGGGCTCCCAGCCATGGGTGCCTACTTACTGCCGATGCAGGGGGAGCCCAGGATCAGACTCCCCCTGCTCCAGCAATAAGATACAGTAAGATCTAACATGCAGTCCCAGTTGTGCCTCCTGCCATGCACAGGTGGCATGGCAGGAGGCATGATTGTGTGAATCATACATTAGATCCGGTCGTGTCTTTAACTGCACGAGTAGAGGGAACCTGACAAGAACGTGTTTTAATAAAATTTCAGAACTGCTGGCCTTCTGCTTAATTAGGATCTCTTAAAATTGCTTATGTAGGATTAAAGAATTATAACTATACAAAGCCAAAAAAAATGCTGGTAAAGAAGCCATTGCTTAGGTAACGTTGGAAATTAATTTATCTAGTTCTTTTTTTGTGATCCGGTCGTTAAATTTTGAGTCATGCAAGTAATCCTATTAAACCATAAACAACATGAACGAGGCAAACAACCACTTGTACTTTGTTAATTGCTAGACACTGCAGTGACTTTCTTGACTGCAGTATTAACTTACACGATTGGTCTCTGAGGGGGTGAACATTACACTTAGCCTAGCTGGTGTGTGAATAACCATACTGCAAAGCTATACTTAATCATGCCTATTTAACTGCTGCCAGTCTTCTCACACAAGTGATATGCTGGGACTTCAGAGTATGACTCAATCTCTTTGCAGTGCCATAAATTGAACTACTCTGATTTTCTTTTAGTTTTTCTGAGACAGTTGTAGAAGGGAAAGCTTGTCTAACTTGAACATGCAGGGGGAATTAGACAAAAGCTTTAGAGGATGCTACTTCTGCAAAGAAAAATTTTCTCAACTATTTTAGTTAGTCTAATAGAAGATATCAGATTTACCCAAAGAACCTTGTCTGCCTATGTCCTTAGACCAACATGGCTACCACCATCATCCCTTAGAGGACACTCAGCACTTAAATGGCTAATCTGTATTCACACTACAAAGTGGATGGGCTACCAGCACCTATTTAAGCAGCACTTGAGTTCCAGTCTGTACCCCAGGATGGGCCAGTCGGGAAGCACCACTACACTCGAGTGAGAGTTGTCCTCAAGTCAGCTCCCATTCATGCACAGCACTCAGGTTAAAAGCCTACGTTAACTTTTCAATGAATATAAAACCTCAGGAACTACTCTTTATAACTGTCCCTTGCCTTTCCATCAAGGAACTGGCTGTAAAGAGGTTCTTGTCTATCTGAATTTTACATATTTTATGGGATACTTCCTTATCTTGCTTTTCTACAGGCTGTTTTCAGGCAGGATATTCAGAGTCTGTAACTATGTGGTTTGTGTCCAGTTGCTTATCACTTCCATGTTAACAGTCTTTTACTATTTATCAGAGATTTTTAATTTGAAGGCTTGGAGGTTAAGTAAAGAGAAACTCCCTTCTTTCTCTGCTGCTGGCACTCCTGTAATCCTTGTTTTCTGTTTGTTTTCTGTAGTGTGGTTGCTGAAGAGAATGGCCATGGTGCTACCGCATCTCAAAAAAGACCATCATCTGAAGATACCAGTGTTACTTCTGGGTTAGTTGAGACGGTCTCAAAATCAGCTCTTTCATCCCAAACAACACAGGTGTCAGAAGAGCAGAGTGCAGCACCTACTCCAGTGAAAAAGTCTAGCAAGATGAAACAACAAATAGATGTGAAAGCAGAACTGGAGAAGAGGCAAGGAGGAAAGCAACTGCTGAATTTGGTGGTAATAGGTAATGCCCTTAAAAAAAAAAAAAAAATCTTTAGGCCAGCTCGAACATTCAAGAATCTGTGCTGGTTAAATGTGGAAGTGATAGAGAAGCAAATGTGTTCCTTGCTCTCAAGCCCATCTGCTTGGCCATTGCTATTCAGAAGGACCCACTTTCAATCTTAATTAGACTAGCATGCTAAACTGGCCTTCTGCTACTACTCTTTTCCTTCTCAAAGCAAAAGAAAATGCACTTTGATTTGGATTAATCTTTTAAAGCATTATCCTTTCTAGAGTAACTTTGATGGTACAGAGGTGTTTGTCATGTTAGTCTTACTGAAATTATGTGTTTCTCTGCCTTGATACTATATATAGTAGTTCTGTGAATTGCAGGAATATGGAAAAAAACCCCAACCTTTTAGTGCACTACATTTCATATGCACTGGTGTATTAATTTCCTAACTATATAGCTAATATATGAAAAAGTGACATTGCTCCAATGTTTCTTTTCCTCTTTAGGTCATGTTGATGCAGGCAAAAGTACTCTAATGGGTCATTTACTCTACCTTCTGGGAAATGTGAACAAAAGAACTATGCACAAATATGAACAGGAATCTAAAAAGGCTGGAAAAGCTTCATTTGCCTATGCATGGGTCTTGGATGAAACTGGAGAAGAAAGAGAAAGGTAAGCAATTTGCCTTATAGTGTGAATTAACATTCTCTCTGCTAGAACAACTCTGTTAGGAAATATTATTCAATTAATTGTTATGTTATGAGTACATTAAAAGTGTTAAGAATAAAACATTTCCTAGGAAATATTACATTTTCTATAGATAGATACACATCACTCAAAGGACAGTAAGGATTCTAGCTTAGTTGTGTGAAATTGAGCAGAGAAGTTGGAAATCCTTTTGGATTCTGCTATAGACTGCAGTGGGGCTAGCAATACCTATGCTGACTTTAAATAGGTTAGCTCAGGCACCAAAAGTACTTAGCTGTGGCAGCATGGGGCTCTATGCTGCAGAATTTAGTCTGTTTGTACTATGTTGCAGACTATAGAGCAGATGTGCCCTTTGGTAAAATCCTCCCTTTGAAGAGCTGGCAGTTTTTATGAACCAAGTAATCAGGGCAAGTGAAGGAATTTAAGGAAGATGAAATTTTTTGGTTCATTACATATGACTCAGATGAAATATCTAATTTACTCTCAGTAAATTAATTGTATAGCACACTAGCATCTGGCAGTAGCATGTTAGCTTGCTATATAATATGTATTAATTTTGTTAACTGTATTTTAAAGTGTCTTATGTTGAAGTGATGAAGATAGCTAGAAAGCAAAAATAGTAAAGACTGGATCCATGGGCACTGGCCCTCTGTTTGTAACAAGATGGCATTTAATAGCCTACCACAGTTTTTCTGATATTCTTTAGTATCTTGGGTTTCATTTGAAACCACAGGGAGAAGTTTATTTATCTAATGTAATTGTATTTTATGGTATACTCATAGCCCATGGTATCATGGTATTCAAGCTGCTCTGGATGCACAGATAACCTTGAAAAAGTAAACTGATACAGAAGAATGTGGGGGTGGGGTGCAGTGGGTTGCAGAGAACATAGGGTTTCTTTTAACACAAATGTGTTTAAACACTCCTACAGCATTCAGACCTAAAGTTAGACTTAGACATAGGCCACTTATACACAACAGACCTGTGAGTGTAAAGGCAAATAAACTAAAAAGGACTGAATCACAGTTGAAAACCTGAAAACAGTTTTATCAAATACTTGTACAATCCTAGAATTTCAAATCTTGAAGAGGGAATTGACGCAGTCTGCTTTATAAAGCATTTCAATTTGTTACTGAACACTAAAGGATTGTTCAAGTAAAGGACTTATGCTATGGAAACAGTTTGTTTACTTCTGAAAGTAAGACTAATAATCTGTTTTAATGTGTTAAATGAAACACTTTTTGAATATTTTTGTCCTTCTAGACTTTCAATGGTATATTTTACATTACAGTATTTAGAAGCTGTTGTTTGAGTTGTGTGATGTTTCTTTTGCCATTTGGTGCTGCAAGGAAACAGTGGGTAGGGCACATAATATCCTTGGAAGGCTGTTTAGTCACACTTGGAATAAACTCCAGGGACTGTGCTGTTGATCCTGAATCAGAATAGGAACCTGAGAATGGGAACATTTACAGGTAGACGATCTTCTTGCTGTAGTTACATTTTCATTGGCTTTGGTTTTGTTGATTTGATGCTTCAATTTGCAGAATTGGGGGATGACTTAACTAAAGTGGCAGTTGCAGAGCACTTAAATAGTGTAAATACTAAACTTTGCTACTTGTCCTTGAATTATAGCAGAAGGACATAATCTTACTGCATACCATTATTCTATATATATATGCAAATTTCCACTTGCCTTATGTAGAACTAGATTTTGTTTTCTCTCTTCACTTAAGAAAAAAAGCACAGGAGAAGGAATGAAAGTAACACCTCTCTCAGTAACCTTAACTTTTTAAAGTTGAAAATCATGTATGGATATAGAAAAATAGTTTCTTTCTATAGTATTGAAAAATACTTTCACAATAGAAGTGGCCAAATTATTTTCTGTCAGAGCCAGGAGAATTACAGGTTAGTACAGGTCAAATCTGTCAGAGCCACAATGTAGGATTTAGCTAATATTGTTGTTTTAATACTGCATTTTGTACATGTTGTTAACTTTTCAAGCAGTTGTAATGGTCTATTACGTGTGTTTTATTTAAGGGGAGTAACAATGGATGTGGGTATGACGAAATTTGAGACAAAGACAAAAGTTATTACGTTGATGGATGCTCCGGGCCATAAAGATTTCATCCCAAATATGATCACTGGAGCTGCACAGGTAACAAATGTCACTTAACCATATTCTACTGTTTGCACTCATCAAATATGAAAAGTTAAAAAAAAATATAGTTTTATTTTATAATGTAGTATTCTAGTTTTAAAATAAGTAAGAATCTGATGAAGTAGCTTGCAGGCATCTGATAAAGTAAGTAGGTGGTTGTCCACAAAAGCTCATGCCCCTCTGAACCAGTTAGTTTCTTAAGTGCCACCTTACATATCCTACCATCAACCTGACTTCAATATAACATGGCCAACACCTCTGTGCTTTTTGTATGTAACCTTTAAACAACTCCCCAAAATGTCATGTTTTATAGTACTTACTCTGTGCTAGTATCTGTGAATAGTAAACTGTTTTCTGTTCCATTCTAAAAATTGCACATATAACCTTATTCTGTACATGTTAGCCTATGGAAAACTTCTAGAAAGAAAAATTCACGCAACGTTTAGACTTTTTGAGGAACACTGAAACTTGTTCAGCTTTTTCTAAATAGAAAAAACATTTTTTTTTTTTTTTTTGGAATTTTAAAGGAAATCTCTCTTGATGGCTGTTTGGTTATTCAGATTTGTGGGGAAAAGAGGGTTTTACACTTATCTATGAAGTAATATGAAAGTTTATTGCATTTGTGGCAGTAAAATTGTATAGTTTTTAAAAAAATCACTTCTGGTAAGTATGTGCTGGTCAACAGTCAGTGCTACCAAAAAAGATTTTTGGGATAAGGAGTTGTTAAAAGTTTTTCATGAACTTAGCAAAAACCATTCAGACAGTGTATTTTTCAATTTAAGTCTGTACTCTGCATACACATTATACATGTAAGGCGGAAATCTAGAGATCAAAACTGGTGTGAAATGTGTCAGTTCGCTTTGTAGGAAGTACATCTTTTGTGGAGCATACGGCACTTGTACTCTGGGATCACAGCTGGCTTCCTATTGGTTTTGGGATGAAATTAAAAGGATTGACCATAGTTTATTGAAGCATTATAAGATGAGTTGCAGGCTAACCCAAGAGAGTATGATCTGACATACTGCCACACCTGTCCCATCCAGCTGGATGTCCCTTGAAATGAAAATGGGAGCTATCAGCAGGGGCTTGTCATTAATGCCTGCTCAGAACAAATGTTGTGCCCATTTCAGTCTGAAATAGACTGACTTTGATCTCCAAGGCAGTTGTTTTCTGCAAAAAACTTCTATTTGTCAGAGTTTTTTTGGAGAGTCTTAAGAGGGTACATTCCCAGAATGACAGTGAATGCCAGACTGGCCTGTGATCGATGAATTAGTTCCAGTTATTTTCTTTCCCTTCAGAATTGCAAATTATAAACTTATTTTGTCAGATTATTCTTAAAGCCCCTGCGTCTCTTGCACAGATCAGTTACTAATCAAGTGGAATGAAAGAGCGTAATATGTTTATCTGGACATCAAAATCCAAATGTTTGTGGGATAACTTTTTCCTTTAAAAAAGTGGACTTTTTTTTTTTTTTTTTTACAAAAACTATTAAAAGTAGCCTTATTATATATGCTGAAAATTTATTTGATTTTGGTTTTCAAGGCTTTCTTCTTCCCTGTGTGCCCTTTGTCTTTTTACTGCTTCAGTTGCTGGCATTGTAAATTAAAACCTGTTATATGTTTGACCTACTTTTAATTCTACAGTAACCAAGTTACTTTTTTGTGAGTTTGTTGTCCCGGGAGCCTGAAACTATACTGGCCTACAGAAAAGTCTTACCAAGCCATTGCCAAAGCTAAAACTAGAAAAAAGAAGCAAATTTTGGGACAGTTTGATTACTATGAGTTCCTTTGAAAAGTCATTCACAGATTCAGTTTATTACAATGATGCTTATTCCAGACTAACACTGAGGTCCTTGTATTTAAGCACCTTAAAATGCATTACAAGAATGGGTGAGAGCTGTTATCAGTTTGACAGGTGGAAACATGACAGCATGGGGAGAATGAGCTGCCCATAATCATGCTTAGAGGTCTGGGGTAAGAATCCACATCTTGGGATTGTATTTAAGCCATAGGACAGCCAGGGATTCTTAAACTGTACTGTTTGTTAGGCTTGCCTGTTAACATGACACAGGTGTAAATACATATTCCCAGCCATCTAATACATTTTTTTGAAAAATACGTTTTGAAAAATTAACCTAAAAAATGTTGGAAAATGCTGTGCCTAACCACTGTTTTTCTTAAAACTCTGTTTGTTGATTTGATTTTGTAGTCTCTACAACTAACATAAAAAGAATACAGAAACCCAGATTTTCAGTTCTACCTTCACTTAGCTCTCTGTCGCTATAGATGAGCAGACTTTTCCCTCGATTTCTTCAGCTATGACAGATCAATCTAGCTGTAATCGAACCCATATTTAGAATTGTGAATGTTCTCCAATGGGACAGTTAGGGAATACAGCATGCTCTTTGCATGCACCCTCCTACTTTCATTGGCACAGTCAGGTGCTACAAGGGACTCTGTTGAAGAAGGTGGCTGAAAGAGCTATGATGGCTTTACATCAGCTGGGATTTGCTATGCCAGGGGAATCCCCAACTGCCATTTTACATTATGCAAAGCAGCATTATCAGAGGTGAGGATCTGGCCTGTAGTATGCAGTGCTAATGAAGTAGTTTATGCATTTTCAGCTTCCAACTATAGTATGTTTTAAAAGGACTGTAGGTGTACTTCTGAAGGAAATTCATCTTACTAGCAGGCATTGCATCTTTGATGATGAGGCCAGGAAATGTAGAGACATGTCCCTCTTCTTGAGAGCTGCAAGGGGAATTTTTAGCTATTAGTGACTAGAGCCATGCCTTATATGCCCTCCCTTGTTCCCTCTCTGCGCACTGCAGCATGTTCATATGGGAAAAGGGCAGGGTGTTGCTGCCTTCTTTTTCCTTCTAACCAACTCCTACTTCTTCATCCTGGGGGTGGTCGGTCTGTTTCATGTAGCCTTAGGTTATTGGAGCCTGTCTGGTTATTTCTGGCTGTTGTTGGACAGGAGCTTTACGATGGGCTGGCTGGTTCTTGGCTACTGCTTGTTGCTGAGGTTACCAACCTTTTGGGTTCTTTTCCTGTCCTTTTGTATGCTGGATCATCTATGATGCTGGGGAGTAGGACAGTTGGTAGTCTTTTGCTTGAGACCTGGAGCAGATTTTTCCTGCATGTTAAAAAGGCAAATGACTGCGTGGGTTTTTTCACTTTCCATCTTGGCATCTTTAGGATCTAAATCACAGTTGTTACATCACAACTTTGGCAGGGACCAGTGTGTTGTATGGATTAGACAGTACCCAGCGTGAGTTCTGTTTACAGGATCTCTGGTTGTTGGGTCCCATGCAGGATATTGCCTGATAGTCAGGTTTGTCTCCAGGTCTTAAGCAGGAAGAGCTTCCCTGTATTTCATCTCTTACCTCTGACAGGCAAGGTTCTTTGAGTAGATGCGATATCTTTTATTAGGCCAACTGAGTAGCTGGAACAAAGTTCTTTGCAACCATTTTGGCACAAGAGGAATATGTTGGATTTCTGATTTCCAGGTCTTGGGGGCAGGCTTAAGCATGAAGTTGGGGCACTACATACATCCCCAGGTTTGTAGAACCTGGTCCTATTGGTACCCCATTGAATTCCTCAATGGAACAATCCTACTGGGTCACGTGACAGGAAAGGGCTACCTGTTGGCTAATAGCCTCGGCATTTAACTGTACTGTGCCTCATTAATGCAGACCCAGAAACAATGATACAGAAATCAATCTTCATTAAGACAAAGGCATGTTAATACTTTATTTTTGAGTCTGGTAGATTTTGTTGTCATTTGTTTGTGCATGTTCAGCAATGGGCCATGTTTATTCTTAATATATTCGGCTTATGGAATTTGCTCTTGGAACCTTTTTTTTCCTTTTACTTAGGCTGATGTGGCTATCTTGGTTGTGGATGCCAGCAGAGGAGAGTTTGAAGCAGGGTTTGAGACTGGTGGACAGACTCGAGAACATGGGTTATTGGTTCGTTCTCTTGGAGTAACACAACTGGCTGTTGCAGTCAATAAAATGGACCAGGTACATGCTTAAAGGTTTTAAACGATGCAACATCTTACATTCCTTATCATGAGCCCTTAATTCAGAGGATCTGTATTACTTTTCCAATAGGATTGGCCCTCCTTATAAGGTTTTCCCACCCAGTGTCTAGTTTTTATGACGTTTATGTTCAGAAAGGCAAGAATATTCTTCTAAAGTTTATAACTCTACAGATCAAGCAGGGGAGATTTTCAAAAGCAGAGTGGACTCCACTCGATTTTGAAAGTCCTCCTGAAATACTTTATAAGTAACCCCTCTAAAACTTACTGGAGTAAATGTTCAGCCCTGAATGTTTCGCCTCCGTTGTTTCCCTAATGATAGTTGAAGTTACCTGATTTCTGTCGAGGGTTACTTGTGTGGCATGCTACTGCATTTGCTCAAACATGTGCTTTGTATTAAAATGTTACATTTTAGAATTATATATTGAATATTTTGATTTCTGAAGAGGCACGGTTGTTGAATCTGAATTTTGTTGTACTCTGATGCCAGAAAACCCAACCCCAAATCTGGGGACTTGTTCATGAAAGTGTCTATTACACAAACTGCAGATTAACAAATGTAGGCCTTGCAAACTTAGTCATACAATTTTGTTCCAGTCTTGTTGGCCCTCAGTTCACTTGTTTCATAGTGTGATCTGTGCAGTCTTTCTCCAACATATAAGATGAGCACTGTGAACATCTTATTCTTTAGGCAGAGTACAATGTAAGAGTGTAATGGAAGTTGTATAGCCAAAATGCACTATTTTTATCATGATCATTTTTTAATTTTAGGTTAATTGGCAACGGGAGAGATTTCAAGAAATTACCAGTAAACTTGGCCAGTTTCTTAAACAAGCTGGCTTTAAGGTAAAGTAAATTTAAAGAATGAGATTATTGAAGCTTTGCTTAAGTCTGGCTAATTCTTTGGGGCTGGGTTGGAGTTAGTTTGCACTACTGTTGAAGTTAGTTTGTACTACTAGAGACCCTTATCAATGATTGGGGTGTGGTGCCATCTTTGCTGACACTGGTGGCTTACAGCAGAGTCCCCTGACCCCATGTTTCTCTAATGAGTGGGTACTTAAGAAGTCTCAGGTGCAGGTACCTGGCATTTGACCTCTTTTAGAGGTTGATTCCCTTTAGGTATGTGGGTTCCTTGGAATGCCACAAATTAGCCACTCATGTTCTTTGAGGCCTGGAGAGAATGTTTTCTGCACGGAAAAATTACAAGCCACTAACTTCTCTTTTTTTTTTTGAAATCTTGGTATCCTAGAGGACTTATTGGGCGTGTTACAGTAGAGTCTTACAAGTCAGAGCAGCTTTTAGTTCAGATTGTGGGTTAGCGAGGATACTTTAGAGACTTTTGCCTTAATTTGAAGGTGGTCTTGGCTTTGTCTTACTGTTGCTTTTACCTCTTTTGGTCATGTGGCAGACTAAATCTGCACTTACATATCCCTCCCAGACATATGGAGTTTCTATACTAAGGTCATTTATTAGTTAAAGTTTATAAAATGCCCCATTTAATTCAGATTTCTCTTCCTTTGCTTTTGTGTTTTGATAAATAGAAGAGATGAATTGGGCAACAGGGCTACTGTATTTTTAAATAATTTAAATATTCAACTTGATAGAAGCCTTATGTATTAGGAAAAATATGTTTTTATTTGTTCAAGAGAATTATAATGACTGACTATTTTGTATCTTAGTAACAGTTATGATAATGTTGAAGATTTGTTTCTTCCATCTACTTTTACATGTTGTTATCATTTTAATTAAACACTCTGTTTAACTTGTGTTTGCTTTCTTACTTAGGAGTCTGATGTAGCTTATATCCCAACAAGTGGTCTTGGAGGTGAAAACCTGGTTACAAAATGTGAATCAAGTGAACTCACTAAATGGTATAAGGGGAAATGTTTGCTAGAGCAAATTGGTAAGTGTGCCATTCTGCTGATTTAAATAGCATAGTTGATTACATAACTGTGAATTTTTGAGATGGTCATTTGTATTATTAAGTGCAGAAATCTTTGTCTTATTATTTCTTTTCAGATTATTTCAAGCCACCACAGAGATCAGTGGAAAAACCATTCAGATTATGTGTTTCTGATGTCTTTAAAGGTTGGTTCTCTTATAAAGTTTATTTTTACTAATCATTTCAAAAACATATCTTAAGACATGAATGAATTTGTATGTATATCTTAAAATAATTCTAAGTCAGTGTAAGATAACATTTTACAAGCATGTTTTAAAATCTGACTTTAAAGTGCTTAGAGACATCTGTTCAATACTACTTACATGTATTAAGTTTTTCACAGTGTTCTTAGTGGTGGTTAGTAAGTGGTGTTATCTGGATTTTACTGATGGAAGGACTGAGGCAAAAATTAAGTAACTTGCTAATGGCTATGCAGTGAGTACATACAGTGCATACAGTGGAACTTGTGAATTTCCTGATCCCAATCCGTTTGATGAGTTGCTAGCATGATCTGACATTTAATATTCTACCTGGCAGAGGAACATGAATTTTATTCAAGCATCATCAGTTTTATTACTCTCAAAGTGTATTTTTAAAGAAACTTGCCATGTATGCGTGTTGTAATTGTACTTGAACCCAGCTAGATCGTGTAGTAAGCTGGGTATCAGGTTACACAGATAGAGCTCCTGTGTACGAATATAGACCTGCTGTTTCAGAATGGTTAGTTGCACATTTAAATATCACTTGAACCCCCACACAGATTTCTTTGTATGCATGCCAACTGGTTCTAAACACAAAACTTGTATAATTTTTGGCACTTAGTGTGCTGGAGGGGTGCGACGTCTACATTCCTTCTCCCCTTATCTGAGCTGTTGGCAATATTACTTCTGTCAGTTGACCAACCCCGTAACTCATCTGTAAGTTATGCTAATGCATAAATAACTGGGTATCCAGCAATAGTAGTAATGAATACAAAAGAAGGAAATGGTGGGCCTTGACTCAAAATTAATATAACATCTGCAATAGCTTTTCATGCTAAATGTTAGTAAACCAGCTGTCAGCTGACTTTCTAGGAGTAAAAGAAACACCGAGAGAGCTTTCAGAATTTCCAGTTCATTGGACAATAAACCAACAAGAAACACATCCACAACTGCAATTTTTAAGGATTTTTTTGAGACATCTCAGCATATGCAAGGTTGTTTTTTGGGGGTTTTTTTTACTGTAAATTGTAAAGAAGGGGAGGGAGAATGGTACAAACTTGTATAAAATTGTATAGGTTAACCCTTCTATTTATTGAAAATTAATAATTGGTTTGTTTAGCAACTACATTTGTTTTCGAGTGGAGAGTTTCAGCTCATATTTCAGAAAAATAATCAGATTAGGAGTTTTGGAATTAATATTTTGTTTTCATTATGATGTAGAGCTGGCTGCCTTTCAAATACTGAATACTTTCTTACTGGGAAAAATGCATTTTATCACATTAAAAATCTGCTTGTATGCTGCTAATAGGTCAGCTTACCAAAAAAGAAAAATAAAGATTGCCTCTTAACATGCACTTATCTATCTGTTGTTTTAATTTGTTGCCATGTTCTTTACAGACCAAGGATCAGGATTTTGTGTAACTGGTAAAATAGAAGCAGGCTATATTCAGGTTGGAGAGAGACTTCTGGCAATGCCTCCCAATGAAACTTGCACTGCAAAAGGTATAGTCTTCAAAGGCTTGTTTACTTTCAGGTCAATACTGAGCTAGAAGCAGTTGCTGAAATGGTAACAGATATTCAAACTGATACTAACTGTCAAACATAAAATGTGAAAGCATAAAACGAATTTCTTTAGATGTGACTGTATTTGTATAACTATCTATCTTTGAAAGACTTGCGAAATGTTGCAGCCCTTACAGATCAATTTTAACTTGTAAAGCTTTTTCATGCTCTGTTGGCCATGCTAAGCAGTTACTTGAAAGACGTTCCATTGACAGTTACGGGGTGCCAGTCGAACTGTGCTCCATGCAGTAGAAACTCAAATATTGTTCTGCAGTTAAAAAACAAATTAATAAATGAGTAATAAACTGAATTCCTTCTTTCAAAGAAGGCCAACAAAGAGGAAAGGTACAATGTATTGGAAATAATTTGTTTCAGTACATTTGTGAAAAGGTGGGAAACTGTCATATTCTTTCCAGTATAGGATGCACTGGTTAAGGTGAGATATTTCTTCTAAAAATAATCTGATTCTTAAATCAGAGTAAAAAAGAAAAGTCAAAAGAGTTCTGTGCACCACAGATTTTGTCCTCATAAGTGCATCTTTTTTGATGTCTTTTTTTTTTTTTTATCTTAAGTTTAGAGTCAGAAAATTTGAATCAGTTTTAAATTCAGGGGAAAGTGTGTGTGTGTGTGTGAGAAAATATTCAGCTACTTAATGTCTAGTACATTTAAAGTGCTAAGGAGTAAATGCGTGTCTCTTAAATGGATAAAAGTGAAAGCATGAGTCTGTCACAGCTTAGAACAAATCCATTCAGGAGCTTTGTAGAGTTTTCAGTAGTAAAGGTCATAGAAGTAGGAGCTGGATATGTTTTAAAAAGCAAGTAAGGAGGTTTTCAGACCGATCATCTTATGTCTGACACAACTCGTACGTACCCTTGAGGTTTGCCACGATTATAGATTGGAGGTGAAGAATATAAGTAGGTGATAGGGGTATACAAAAATGGCAGCAAGCAGTGATTTATTTTGCATCCTCAGTCCTGTGTTGGATCCCTGGTTTAACTGAGAGCAAAAGGGAATGTTACAGTAGTAATGATAAGCAGGCTACAGGGCTACCCTGGCCACACCTCTACGCTAGTTATAGGAGAGGAAGGAGTGGCATAGATACGGTTACCCTCGTTGCACGTCACCTGAGAATCCCCCAGAGTAAAGTCAGAGTTAGAGCATCACGTAGTGGCTTAAGTGTAGCTGGAGTTATTAACTATTTCACATGAGGAGAAAACAGTTTATCTTCCAGTACAAACAAGGGATATGCTAATTTTTGGCCATTATGCAACCAACGTACCACTTTCAACAAAAAAAATTGAACTTCATTTATCATTTTATGGCAGTGTCACCTCCTACGTGCAGTAATTTTCAGCATCACTTAACAAATACTGCTTTTTTTCATGACTGACATTTAAATTTAAGTGACACTAGGCACAGCCTGGTGCATGGGGATAGGGAGACAAAACAATAAATACAGCTTTGGGACATGCTAACATGAATCGCGTTTTATTTATTAAGCTCTACAACAGAGTGCAGCAGGATTTGTGATATGGGCAATATTAAAAAAAACAAACCCTCAAAAACCAACGTTTGCTAAGATCTCTTTCTCCTTCTGATATCAGCCAAGAACATCACAATGATAAAGAAGGAAGAATTTTTGTTTTATCCTTGCCCAAGTGTCTACACCTGATTGTGTCAAACTTACTTAAAATACATTACAAACCAATGCTTATATAGATGCTTTCTAATAGGCGCTACATTGCTGCAAATGAGAGACATTCGGTGCGCTCTTCTGTGAAAGAGAGCAAACCCACTGAAGGTAAATGAAAGTTGACAGAAGTACCAATAAGAAACATGAAAGGTGCGGTGTAGGGTATGTCTGTGCATCACAGGATGGGTGTGGCAAGGATTGTGATATTAGTACTTAGTGGTATTTTCAAGAACGCGTCATCTGCGCTGTGTGATTGGTACTGAGTCCACTCCCATGAGTTAGACAAAGCCATATTAATACGCAAGGTGGTTTGAAAGATTGCTGAGTCCCAGTCAAAAAAAAAATGTTTCCTTTTGTGTTCTTAGCTGAAAAGCTTTTACTATCAGTCCATTCATACTGAAAAGTGATGAGTAATGGTTGATGAAGCACAAATGTCTCAAGCAGAACTGTTTGTTTGTAACTCGGAACCTAGGTACTTCACTCTGGGGTTCTGTTCTTACTCATTTCCAGGAATCACGCTGCATGATGAACCAGTTGATTGGGCTGCAGCAGGAGATCACGTTAGTCTCACTTTGACCGGCATGGATATCATCAAAATCAAGTGAGTGCAAAATGAAGTTTCGGTGTAAGTAACGGTTTGTTTTTAATGAAAAACCATGTAACTATTACTCTTCACAATCAGCGGTTTACTTGAAGAATGATTTGGCTACCAGGATATTTAAAACCAAAGTGATGCATATCACCTGGCTTGTATGTGCATACGTTGGAAACATCTGCTTTATGTGCAACGGCAGTCTCAGAATACTGTTAGAGTTCATAATCAATTGACCTTCATGCTTTCGGGGTAACTTTAAAAACCCATTTCCTTAGAAGGTCTTTTCCTAATTTTTACATAGAATTACAGAGCATGCTCTAAGGTATTATTAATAATTTTACATAAAATGTTTATCAAGAATTCATCAAGCTGTAAATCATACAGATGGCAAAGTAAATCTGAACAAATAATAGGACATACCAGCATCTTACTATTAACTACAGGTTAACAAACTGTTTGCAGCAAACAGTTCTTTCAACAAATGTGCCCCTTTTTCTGTTTGTACACTGTTTTAAAAAACATGTGATTTCTTTTTTTAAATAAGTTAAGCTGTTCAGACTTATTTAGCATATGGCTTGTGCAGTCAGTTTATAGAATTCATACACAGTGTATGCCTTGGTCTTGGAGTGAGTATTGGCTAGCTGTACATTGTGATTTATGCTAATTAATCAGATAGAAAATTCTTACAGTTTCTTTTTGGCATCCTAATTGGACCACTAAACTAGAGCTTTCAAGTTGGTTGCCAAATTGCTCCACATGTCAAAACTTGTGCCAGTTTATATTCTGCCCTGGATGGACAAAAAAGAGAGTTCTTTTGACTTCCTTGTTACAGGATGTATATCTACTGAAAATCCTTGTGCTACTGTAATGGAGACTGAGTGGTTTTTACACAGTGGTGTCTGACTGGTTCTTTTTTCTTCCCTTTTTTAGTGTGGGCTGTGTGTTTTGTGATCCCAAGGAACCCATCAGAGTCTGCACTCGTTTCAGAGCTCGGGTCCTCATCTTTAATATTGAGGTCCCACTTACTAAAGGATTCCCTGTAAGTTTCATGATACTCTTCTGTTTTAACATTCTTGTATTCTCCTTTAGTGGCTTAGTATGTTTCTGTATATAAAAAGGAATGTCACATTCATGAAAAAGGGGACACACTTGAAACACCTGATTCTTCTGTAGCTTAAAGAGGGTGCAAAGTTGCATCTTTGGAAGCATATGTCTGCTCTTGCTCCTGGTTTGATGTAATGTCTGCATATGGAGTTCACTTACAGAGTTAAGCCAGCTTTTTATTAAAAAGACTCTGGAGGCAGTGTATGTAGGGGTTTGGCAATGCAACTGGTTTTCAGTTATTTGAAAAATTCAGCATATGCTACAGGACTGATGTAGTGCAGACAGTAAGCAAAAGGCATAAAGAATTAGTATATATATGTAATATATGGAAGACTGCAGACTTTGAGAGATCTATGCTTATTGTGTCCACAAAAATAACAGGAAGTCTGGGATGTGGTTTCTCTAGGTGATAAACACTGCTTTTTGAATTGAAGAAATGGGGTGCTGAACACAAGTTGGATTCCTCACTGAGGAGTGCTTTGAGCCTCTGCCTGCAAATACAGTAAATGATTTGTGTTCCTAATTCAAGCTGTTTTTGAGCCACTTCCTTATTTTGGCCTGTGTATCAATACAAAGGATTTTTCAGAAGTCACACTTTGGATCTAAAGACTTTTCTGGGTGCTAGCAAGTAAGGTTGTAGTTGAAGATGTAGGTCGCTGGTTGAAACAATAAACTTCTGTTGTTTTAGGTGCTTTTACACTATCAAACCATAAGTGAGCCAGCCACTATCAGGAGATTATTGAGTGTCCTTCACAAGAATACTGGCGAAGTCACAAAGAAAAAACCTAAGTAAGTATTTTGAGGTAACTAATAATTACACTAGAAATTTGACAGATGTGCACTGGGTAATCTAAAGCAGATTGGTTGAGACTCTGTTATGAAACAAGTTCTCTGTTTAAGGATATAATAATAATATGCTTATATCTTATATATACATTTTCAACTATAGGTTATATAAAGCAAGCAGAATATCATCCCTATTTTACACAATGTGACACAGAGATAAAGCAACTTGTCAGAGGTCACACAGCAAATTATTAGCAAAACCAGGAATAATTTTCAGTTTCTGGTCAAGTCTTTATGAAATAGACCCAACAAGGTGATGTCTATATTGTAGCTTCGACACTGGCTGTTTAAAGCCACATTTAGGCCCCCTCAGGCCCCAGGAGAGGTGCACCTAGGCCATGGGTCAGTGAGGATCTAGTCAAGGAACTTCTGGAGGGTCTGGATATATTTAAATCAGCTGGTCTGGACGATCTCCACCCCAGCGTGCTGAGAGAATTAGCTGAGGTCATCGTGGGAACCCTGGCACAGCTTTACAAGCACTCGTGGTGCTCTGGTGTGGTGCCAGAGGACTGGAAGAGGGCCAATGTGGTTCCCATCTTCAAAAAAGGAAGGAAGGTGGACCCAGGAAGCTATAGGCCAATTAATCTTACCTTGATCCTGGGTAAGCTTTTTGAGAGAATTATCCTGGAACACGTCCACGAGGGGCCAGCAGGGGAGGTTATGCTTAGGGGCAACCAACATGGGTTCATTAGAGGCAGGTCCTGTCAGACCAACCTGGTCACAAAATCCTTAGATGCAGGGGTAGCAGTGGGGAGGTGGTCTTTCTGGAGTTTAGGAAGGCCTTCGACACTGTCTCTCATCCCATTCTCATTAAAAAACTGGAGGACTGTGGTGTTGACACCTACACAGTCAAATGGGTTGCCAACTGGCTGGAGGGCCGCACCCAGAGAGTGGTGGTGGACAGGTCATTTTCGACCTGGAGGGATGTGGGCAGTGGGCTTTCGCAGGGCTCGGTCCTCGGGCCCGCACTGTTCAACATCTTCATCAGTGCCCTGGATGAGGGGGTAAAAATCACCCTGTTCAAATTTGCTGACAACACTGAAATGTGGGGGGATGTGAGTACACTAGAAAGGAGGAATAGGCTGCAATTGGACCTAGACAGGTTACAAGGGTGGACGGATAAGAACAGGATGGGATTCAACACTGACAGATGCAAGGTGATGCACCTGGGGAGAAAGAACCAGCAGCATACCTACAGGCTGGGGAACTCCCTTCTCGTCAGTACAGAGGCAGAAAAGGATCTTGGAGTCATCATTGATGCCAAGATGAACATGGACCGGCAGTGTGGGGAGGCAGTCAGGAAGGCCAACTGCACCTTGTCATGCATCCACAGATGCATCTCAAGCAAGTCCAAGGAGGTGATCCTCCCCACCTATACGACACTGGTCAGCCCGCGGTTGAAGTACTGCATCCAGTTCTGAGCACCGCACTTCAAGATGGATGTAGACAACATGGAGAGGTTCCAGAGGAGAGCCACTCATGTGATCGGGGGCAACAGGGCAGGCCCTATGAGGAGAGGCTACGGGACCTGAACCTGGTCAGCCTCCACAAGAGAAGGCTGAGGAGGGGTCTAGTGGCCTGTTACAAACTAGTCAGAGGGGATCAGCAGGCATCGGGGGAGTCCCTGTTTCCCCGAGCACTACCAGGAGTGACCAGAAATAACGGTCAGAAGCTGGCAGAGGATAGATTCAGACTAGACTTCAGGAGGCGCTACTTCACAGTCAGGGCGGCTAGGATCTGGAACCAGCTTCCAAGAGAAGTGGTGCTGGCTCCTACCCTGGGGGTCTTTAAGAGGAGGCTAGATGAACACCTTGCTGGGGTTGTTTCACCCCAGTACTCTTTCCTGCCATGGCAAGGTGTCGGACTAGATGATCTCAGGTCCCTTCCAACCCTACAGACTATGAAACATTCTTCTTGGCATGCCACTGATTGACATTACCAGAATGGCCCACTCCCAAAGAATTCCAGGAACCAGTGGCCTGATAAAACAAGCAATAAGCTACAAAATTATTTCACAAAAAATGTGTAATAACTATGTAGCTTATTCTATCACACCATTAATTGAATGTGTGACTCAGTGCTCTCCTGCAGCTGGGGACCCCATCTATTTAGGGGCTGTCAGCCACTGTGCACCACCCACTGTGAGCCCTACAACCAGTGAGGCTTGCAGCAAGGGTAGTGTTCTTGGTTGCAGGGCCTTCAGTGGGGGCAGTACAGGGAATGCTGCCTCTACTGCAAGTCCCACTGAGTTCTGTCAACTGTGCAGCTTGTAGCTCCAGGAGCTGGTGCAGGTGGAGCTTGGGATCATGATCTCAGCCTCCCTCTGTACTAATGATAAAGTATGATGGGATCTAATGCGAGATTGTGTGGATTGCAAATTAGATCCCATTGCACCTTTACCTGCACATGTAGAGGTTGAGAACCCTAAGGCACTTTGATAGTCATCTCTATAAAAAGAAATGTTGTTTTACTTTTATTAAACAATCTTGCACATTTGTTAAAAAAAAAAAAAAATGTTTATTTGTATGGCATTCAGTAATAGGTGAAAGCTTGGGGATGCTCTGAAAACTGGACATAAAATTTACATGCGTAACCCTCTCTCCATCCCCATGCATGCACATTTCTTTTGGAACCTGAAAAGCTCTAAAGTTTATTTAAGGTATGTAAAGGGAATCACAGGAGAGATCTTAATTTAGATGAGACTACAAAAACTCGAGATGTCTGCTTTTAAAAGGATAATTTTGGAAAGCTGAAAACAATTATGAGCCAATTCAGTTGGAAGAAAGGATGTAGACAGCAAATGTGAATGATGATTTGGAGCAGTTAAGTATTTTCTGAACATCTAAATAGACCAAATCAATAAAACGCCCTACCCAGGATAAACACTTGGCTGAAATGGGAAGTGAAAGCAGCTACACAAATTTAAAAAATATAACAGATGGATGAAAGGGTATGTTGATAGTTATGGATATAAAACAGAGACTAGGAATAGTAGAAAACTGATAAGGAAAGCAAAAAGACAAAAGAAGGAATCCATGACTACTAGAGTTTAAAAAAATACTCTTTATTATCCCATATTATAAAGAAATAGAATCCTAATAATCCTGTTGGTCTATTACTAGATGGAAAGCACAAATTACATTTTCATGTCATATGCAGGTAATGAAATATTTCCTGTTGCAGCAGTTTTTACTGAAGATGTTAAAAGTGCATTGTTCTTGTAACTTTTTTAAATGCAAGACAGACCTACTTTTAAATAGTTTTAAAAGAATTGGCCCAAGGACTCTTTGGATCATTAGTGTTGATTGTCAGAGTTCTAGAAGAGGGAAAGAGAGGTTAATATGGCAATATTTAAAAAATAATAGATTGAATTAAACACGTAGTATGAAAGAAAGTAGTGTGACAGTACCAGTTCACAGGTGTTTAAGGGGAACCTATTTTGCAAAACTATCTTAATGGAGGGAAGGATGGCGGGAATTGGATAAGATTGTAAGTTGGGTTAGTGAAGGTAACATGGTGTACTTTAACTTCTGTATAGTATTTGGCTCGGTACCAGACAACATTTTGATTAAGATCAATTTTAAACTGGTTAAATCATAGATCTTGGGATACAATTATAAATGGGAAGAACGTCACTGAATGAATATATAACTAGTGATTTCCAAAAGGATTACTTCTTGGCCACAGGCTATTTAACACTTTACCAGTTACCGGGAAGAAAATCTAAATCAGCACTTTAAAGTTTAGATCAGCAGTGGCCAACCTGTGGCACACATGCCCTAAGTGGCACTTGCAGCCGACTGGGAAGGGGACAGGCAACAAAGCAGGAGATACAGCAGGAACAGAAAACAGAGCTGAAGCTGAGCAGGGATCATGGGGCAGGTGGCGGGTGGGGGCAGACATGGGGCAAAAGGGCCAGGGGCACAAGGGATGGGTGTCTGGCCCCCTGCCCCCCCACTGCTGCTTTTGCTGCCACAGCAGTGGGGAGGGACAAATTTAAGATGAAATTCTATAATTAGATTCTATGCATGGAAAATTGCAACAAATTTATAATTTTCCATGCATGGAATCTAATTATTGTGTGGGGGTCATTTTACAGTCAGGTAGATATGGTAATTTGCATTTGTATACAAACCCAAACCTGCCCCTTGGACTCCTGCCTCTTGTCCCCCCCGTTGCCTGCCCCCTCCCTCTTGGACCCCAGTGTAATTTACATTGGTATACAAAACCAGTGTAAATTATTCTGGTGTCTTGGTTGGTTCTGGTCCTAGTATAGAACTACCACATGTCCTTGGTTATCCAAACCTCTTTAGAAAGAGCCTGCTGAAAAGCCACTTAAATAAGTGAAAATGCAACATCTTGTAAATAATTATACATGATACTTCATGCTTCATACTGTAAAACCGCATCAAACTTAAGAGAAAATATATTAAAGATTGTAGAGCTTAAGAGAACAACAGTTACAAGTTTATGAGTAGACAGGAGAGAAGGCAAGTGGTAGGTGGGGCAGCTGTCAGGTTGAGCAGACATCGTAGAGGGAAGATGGGGCAGGTAGCAAGGGGAGGCAAGTGGTTGAGGAGGACAAATGTCAAGCAGCAAGAGATAGGGGTTAAGCCATTTGACTTCCCTGTCACCCGTCTGCCTACTGCAGGCTTCCCCACTTGCCCCACCGCAGCAGTGGAGGGGATGACCCTCCAATAATTGTATTCCATACATGAAAAAGTATAACAAATGTATAATTTTTCCATGTATAGAATCTAATTATTGTGGGGGGGTGTCTTAAGTCAAAGTCACCTGAGCTTCAGGTAAATGCAGTACATTAAATAAAGCTTAAAAGGAGAACTGTTTCTTATATAATACCAGCAGTTACAAGCAAGTAAAACTGTTGTTGTTTGACTAATCAAGGATTCAGAGAACCAAGGATGTCCTGTTTCTGGATTGCTTAGTTAGGAAGAAGTAGCTCTGTAATAAAAAGAATATCTTGAGTCTGCTCATTAGTTAGCTGAACATGAGTTTGTAGTTCGATGTTTGCCCAAAAGAGGTGTAGTAAACTTTGGGAATATAATTAGAGGAGTATCAAGGAGTAAGAACTATCATTGAAGTGCTGTGTTCATAATTATGAAATGAGAGACTCAAGGAGTTCAATGTATATAAAATACAATCGTATGATTTTACTTACAGATTTCTGACAAAAGGACAGAATGCTTTAATAGAACTACAGACACAACGGCCTGTTGCTCTCGAGTTGTACAAAGATTTCAAGGAGCTAGGAAGGTTTATGTTACGCTACAGTGGATCCACTATTGCTGCAGGAGTTGTCACGGAGGTATGGTGCTTCTGTAGCAGATTTTCTATGATGTTACTTCTTGTGAGGCAGTAGAGTTAGCTTTCTGAGTGAATTGGCTTTTCTGACAAAGCCCAGAGACTGTGACTTGGAAATGTATAGCACTTTTACATGTGCTTGGGGCAGGGAGGGAAGCGCTTTAATTAGGGCAGCAAGCCACTCTAATTAAAGTGCTGCAGTGTCTGGTGTATTAGCAACCCTGCACTTCAAAACAGCAGTTGGCTTTAGTTCGATGAGCTTTGGTTGAAGTGCCTCTGATGTTCAGTCTGATTTTTTCCCAGAGGTTGAAGTGCCTCTGCTGCCATTTTGAAGCTTGGATATCCTAATACACAAGACATGGAGGCTGCCTGGAGTGCAATAATTACAGTGCTCCAGCAGGCTCAGTTAATTGGGTCTGCTCCAATGCACTGTAAATCAGAGCAGCCCCAAAGCCCTGCAGACATAACAATGTCTACAGGCACCCTTAGTTAGGCACCCAACATCTACAGGCACCCTACATGCTCCGATGCACTGTTAGCCTGAAAAAAAAGAATATACTTCTAGTTTGAAGAAAATGGGTCAAACTGGTTTAGGGGGAAAATTACGTTGGCTAGAAATTTAGAATTTTGTCTGTCTATTCGTCTGTCTGTAACTGAAAAAAATGGCTTATTATGACTTCTTCAAATTTTTCATCAAATACAGTAATATTTATATAAGGAACGTGGTGATATATTCCTAACCCTTACCCATGTGCTTTTAACACAAGTTCCTGTAACTGAATGGCTCTGCACATTGTTACACTGGTGCCTTAATATGTTGCTCTTAACCATTTCAACCTTGTTAAACAACTCAGAATGAAGCCTTTGATCCTGTAATCGTTTATGTGCCTGCTTAATCTCACTAAGTTTTCCATTTTGATCAATGAATGTAAAATAAAGTATATATCTGGAAATACAGAATCAAGGTCTAATTAAGCGTATGGCTTGTAAGTTATTATTTGGAAACAAGCTTCTAATATACAGAGTATTGTTTCAAAGTGTTTCAGAGAGAAACTAAAAGGTATTGTTAGTAGAAAAATGTTTAAAAAGAAAGTCTAGTAATTCTTGCTGATCTGTATAGCTTTCTTTATGCTATTTTTCATTTGTTTGTTATGGAATAAATAAAACCATTGTGCCTTTTTTATTTTTAGATTAAAGAATGACATTGGTGCCAGGATTTCCACAACCCAACCAAAATGCAGCCTGCTAAGAGTCAAGTTCAGCTGAAGGAACAAAGTGCAATTAATTTGAAAAAAAAAAAATTAAAATCACATTAAACTTCAAGGGAACTTTTTATCAATTTCTCCCCACAGCAAAACAAGATGGCAACAGACAGGGAAATGCAAATGTTGCACTTTCTCATGGCAAAAGCTTCTGTATTTCCCCTTGTGACATTTTTTTTTCACAGAGCTTTATGGAAACTTGCTTGGGAAGATGCATAAGAAGATAAGATGGTGAATCATCATGAAACATACTTGCTACTTCCAGCCATAGAGAGTTTACATATTTTCTTTGATTTGCTTACTTGCTGCACAGTAATCCAGCAAAGTAACTTAATTGGCCTAATATATTTTTAAGATTTGAGATGAATGCTTATTCAGGGAAAAAATGATTTACTGCAGTTTCAGAGAATGGTGTTTTGTGTCATTCACAGGGTTATTTGCCCCATCCCAAATTTTATTTAAAAAGAAATCTTCATTTGATATGTAGTGGAAGCTGTGTCATCAATGGTTAATTTGATTTTCTTTTTTTAAGTGTAAAAATAATAAAGTAGCCTGGTCTGAGCATCATGTTTTGCTTCCATTGAACCATATGATTTCATCTAAACCATGTCTAAAGTCTGTTAAATCGGTCATAATTTTGCAGGACCAATTGGTGTCTGTGTAATGACAGAAGTAAAACTAAAGACTGACACATGAGGCAATGCCTTTGCTGCATAATTAACTCAGATGCTGACTTTTCACCCCAGGCTAGCTGTCCAGTTGCACTAGAGCCCAAGTGTTACTCTCATTAAGCCTGGTAATCCTTCACTTTCTAGTGGGGAAACAGGATACTGATAATTCTGCAGGGCCTTTCTGCAAGTTGTCACATGTGTCAAAGGGCAAATAAATTCCTTCACAACTCACTGGGAAAAACTTGGGTATGAAAAAGTGGAAAGAACCACAGCCAATAATCCTAAAACTCTTAACATCATACTGATGAGGGCAGCATCAAGGGTATATGATAGCTCAAGTATTGCATGGCACCTCACACCTACCTGAGTGCCGATCATCTGCATTATCCCTGCAGTAAAGATGCATTTTGAGAGATGTAGAGCACTGAAGACTGGATTGATACTTCTGTTCAAGAGGTTGGGCAAATAGTATTCCTGTAGTTTTCTATGTGTACCGCCCTCCATGCTCAATCTAGTTGGGAGTGACTTTATTTGTAGTCAAATGCGTAGTTCTCCATTTTGTGTGAATTATTCCATTGACTTCAGTGGGGCTAATTATGTGTTCTTTCTTAATCCTGCTGACACATGCACTTGGCGCAGAGCACAAGAAGGAATTAGGTGCATGTGTGTTGTACAAAACTTGTTAACCAAAATCTCTAAGCGAAACTGCATGACACACACATGTACCTCATGGGATTCATAGAATGTGGGCTGGAAGGGACCTTGGAAGATCATTGCCCCCCTGCACCAACCAGGAAGGGTGTATAGGCAATGCATCTTGAAGATCTCCAATTTCTGTATGGTAAATGATTATGGTCTTCTGCTCTACCCTGATTCCAACGGGAATCCTAAAATCCTCTGCACTGAATGAGTGGAAAAACTTTTCTCTTGGTTCCCCAAAGAAATCCCATATGAATAAGGTTTTTTCTTCTTTTTTTTAACAATAAAGTACAAATGCATAAATAAAATATTCTGTAAAGCAATCATATGTATCCACATTATGCAAGTAAAGTAGTCACCCACAGCCTGAGTTATTGCTGTGTTGAAGTGTGGTGTTTGCTGAGAAGTGTAGTTTATGCTCCCAGCAATGGACCAGTGTTTTGGGACATTCCTCCAGCAGGACTTCTGCAATGTCTTGAGGTCCCTTGCTCCAAAAAGTGAACTTTCTATGGTCCCTTCCCATATCACTGGCCCATAATGTTTTAGAATCAGTGCGCAGTAGGTTCAGAGGAACTGTTGCATGTCTGAATATGAATAAGTTTCAACACCAAGTCTCAAGCAATTGAGAAGATAACTACTGTATATTGACTTTTAATTCTGGTTGGAGTTTTTTTATATATTTTATATAACTTCATTGGTATAGTTTTGCTCATTGAAAGAAGAGATGATCATTATTGAGGAATGTGTTTTAAGTACAGCAATGTAGGAATGTTTGCTTATTTGCGTTCCCTTTTTTTATTCATCTTGTTTTAATTTGCTTTTTAAAAATACTGCCTTCAAGAACTTGATCGATTCCACTGCCTTTATTAAATCACTTCATAGATTATTCTTGATGAGCCATAGGAAAGACACCTTTCCTGCGCATTCTTCTGGCATGTGAGGTAGTTTTGATCACAGACTGGAAGGGGGAGGAGTTCAAGCTTGCAGTGTAAATACCTAAGAGTGGAGCAGTATAAAGTTACACCTGAGAAATCTCACAGTCGAAGCAGGCTGCTCACAAATGGCTGTCCCAAGGTCTCTCTTAGTTCTCGAGAACTTCATAGCTGGTAAATTTGTTCCCTGCTCCTCTTACTTAGATTCCTATGATCCGTCCACAGGAGAAGTGTATTGCAGAGTGCCAGACAGTGGCAGAGAGGAGGTGAGTACTTATTCCAGTTTTACCAGAAGATGATGTGGAAAAAAATGTAATTACAAATGACATCAATGCAATTGTGTGTGCGGTAGAAGGTGAGACCAGGAAAATGCCAAATAAATAAGCTCTTCGGTTACTTGACCTTAGTAACATTATTGCTCCAGCAGCTCTTCCTCTTTACACTTTGCTGTTTGAAGCTGTGGGCTCGATCTTCAGTGTGTGTAAATCAGTATAACCTCAGTTATTTCAGTCCTAGCCCAGTCCTGTAGAATGGGAGTTGCAAGAAATGGTCACACCATAGTTTTTAGATGCATGAATTATAGTGGAGCCAAGAAAAAACATCTGTTAATCTCTCTCCTGAGAACAGCCCTTGAACAACTGTATCCAAGTATAAATGTTCTCAGTATCTAATGTTAGTTTTTGCCCTCTTCCTGCAATTAAAAAAACAAACAAACTTTGCGTACCTGGGTTCTTCCCTGATCAAAATCTTTCAGTTCTCCCAAGGTCTGATCTCTGCAGCTGGATGTTTGCCATATGGAACAATGACATTGCAGGCAAAAAAAAAAATATTGATGTAGCTTCATAAATGTGCATTTGTGTACAGTGTAGTGACCTTATCCAATCAAAACCATAAATGCAACACAGTTCAGCCCTAAGACTAATCTTTGGGTGCATATTTCTTGCCACTGTACATGATCAATTGTGTAATGGCAACAACCCCTTCATATGGATAGCTAAGAAGCAAAGAGGTGTGTATGATGGGGAGTGCATCGGAGTCATCGAAGAGGCAGTTGATCAGGAAAAAAGGTATACACAAAAGGCTTTGAAGAGGTTAGCTAATGTTCAGCTGTTTCATTTTTAATGCAACCCGTCTGTTATGAAAAGGCCGAATACTGTGTCAAAATAAACCTTTCTTTATTTTGCTGCTATTGATTTTTTTCATTTGTTTTTTCAGCAGAAACCTTGTACTGTCATTTGGGTAAATATTTACTAGGTGTTGATAACCAAGAGTTAAAGTGTAACCTGGTTGGGTTTGGTAGAATATGTTTAATTTGCTCAAAGCAGTCCAAAAGTAGCTGTGCTTGAAAGGTTTTATACACTAATCCCCTTTCTGCTTATTTACATAAGTAGATTCATAAAAATAGGGAGATGTGAGACATAGGTAAAAGGACCTAAAAAAAAAAAGTAGACTATTGAGCAGTTAAATTCCACTCATGTTAAGTGTGAGGGTAATCCATATTGGAAGACAGTGTTACATCTCATCCAATTTTCTCAGTCAGCTGTTGCATACAGCTTAGGGATGTGTGAAGTTAGTGAAGTTGTGTGCTCAGAGCTGTAGCTAGCAAGCAAAACAAATTGTAGGATATTGCATAGAGCTGGAGGTCAGGAGGGAAGACTCTCTGCCCAGACGTATACAGAAGCCTATGTACAAATGTTCAAAAAGCCAGCAATGTACCTCAAAACTCCAAAGCAGGTTGTTTCTCATCATCCATACCTGAGATGGAAAACCAAGGCAAACAAAACCATTTTGTTCTAAAGGCTTTTGTCTCCATCTGTTTTTCAATACAGTCTCAAGCTCAGTTTATTATGGATAGTTTTGGTAACATTTTGGTATCAAACCTTATTTACTTGTTTTAGAGTTCAACTTTCTCTGTGTTTTTTAATTTATTTCTTGTTTGGCTGAAGAAGGCAGTGAGAAGTTGTTTTAAATGAACACGTTTATAATTTGCTTTCCTTGCTTAACTGAAGCATCTGTTTTCCCTCTTTCTTGTGTCTGCTTTCCTTCCCTCTGCTTTCCCCCACTCTGTCCCTATCTCTATTCCCATTCCTGGAGAGTCTGGTGCCTCTCCATCCTGTTATTTTCTGTCCTTTCCTAGCCAGTGAGAATCCTACGATAGCCCTCAGATTCCATCCTTCCAAAAATCACTGGCGTTTTACAAAGGGGAATCTGCTGCTCCTGTTCCAGAGGGTAATTCGTTCTAAATGGGGCATCAGCTCTGGGCTGAATTGCAGAGCCTGGTGTGGAAGTGGCAGCAAAAACAGGGGGAGAAGCAGTAGTACAATGTCACCTAATGGTTGCAGCATAGAAGAGCAAGCAATTAAAATGGGCGAAGGAGGAAGAAGCACTATGGCCTAATAAATGACAAGGTCAGAGAACAGGGTTATATTCCTTTTGGGGCTAGTTACCTATTGTGTGACTTTAAGGGCAAAGAGGTGAAATGGCCTTTTATTTAAATTGTAAATTCATCTTCTGTCTGCAATGGATGGATTGAAAACAGTACACTTTTATGCGAAACTTATTTGGGAAATAAATACTGCAAGTCTGATGTGCCCAGTCATAAAGGATCATTAGAAATTAAGATGTTTCTATCACACAAGGTTTTGCACCCATTATGTGTTAACTGGCCTCATTTTGATAGATAATGTGATTATAGCACCAGACTGGAGATTGGTGGACACTTAGGAACCCACAAACATGACCTGCTTAATTATATTCAATTCATACAAAAAACTCCCAGTCACAACTAATAATGTATTTCCTTCATTTTAAAAAGAGGTTAATATATAAAAGCTGAGAAGTGTTAGGGGGACAGTGCACTGGGTGGAAATATTTAGACAGAAAAATATGAATGGAAATTGTTACTTTTGGGGGGTGAGTTTATTTGGTGGCCAATAAACAGTCAAGAAAGAACAAGTTTGGGGAAAAAGTGGTCCCGTGCTGAAGTTATAGAACCAGTTAGAAATGAAAACAGAAACAAAATATAAAAACTGGCAACTGAAAAAAGACAGAGAAATTAATCACAAGTTAGAAAGTGTACAATATTGATAATGGAAGCTAACGACACTGGGGACAAATTTATACTGATAAGGATAAAAGGCAAAAAGTGTTTTTTCCCCCTTTTATTCTTTTATTATTTGCAGAATAGAAGAAATCTTAAACATGGTATAGATGGATTAAAAAAGTTAAATGTTAACAGTGTTAATAATGATGCTGCAGAAAGGACAAAAGGTATTTAAAATGTCTGTTGTGTTTTTGGGAAGAATCAAGATGATGAGTTGTTTGTATCACATGAGAATCAATTGCCTTCTAGTGCATTAGTAAGCATGGAGGAGGTTAAATGTTTCCTAGCAGTAAACAATTTTTAATTTTCTAAACGAGTTTGCAAAGGAGCTATCTAGCCTTTTATTAATGTTCAATCATGAAATACAGGGAAATTTCAAAAGAGTCCTAATGCGCCAATATTCAGAAAGGGCAGTTGGGAATTACCGTAGGCTGGCCAGAATGGCTTCTATCCTAAATTTTGGTCAAGTTGATTCAATTGAATCAAAAAAGAGTAGGAATATCATAAATGCCACTTACTGTGGTTTTATGGAAAATGATTATTGTCAGACAAACCTAATTGCATTCTTTGATGATATGCATTCTTTGATGATATAAAATTTTGCTTGAGGTGCACATCATTTTAAACAACCTATAGTTCTCCCCACCGCAGTACTTCCACATTAATCAAGTTACCTGTCATTCTTTGTTAAGCTTAGCCCTGGCCACTTTGAGACAGGATTTTGAACTAGATGGGCCCCTGATCTGATGTGGTATAGGCAATTCCTATTTTCCTAGAAAGATGGCCTTGAATTGGAAGGAGTTTAGAGAATGGGGACCACAGTCATGAACCAGATGGAAAGATTGAAACGTAGGAAAGATATTAAGAAACTAAATCTATTTAGTATGATTAAATGACTGGCGCAGGAGGAAAAAGAGATTAGGCTGTAAACACCAAGGAGTAGTAAAAAGGGAGTACAACCAGAAGAAATATCCATAAGTGGAAGAGAACATAAAGAAGCTACACCCTCAGAACAACATCTGTTAGGCTGTGGGACTGTTTCTTGAGAACAGTAGTAGAATCTATAAATGGTTATAATGCTGGAGAACATAATGCAGGAACAGCCTTTTGCAGGGACCTAAAGATCTAGATCTCCAGTATCAATAGCTATTTGTCTCTTTTTCTTTCTGAAGCAGTCTGAAATTTGCCACATCTGCTTTGCTTTTCCAGGTGGAAGCTGCAGTCAGTGCTGCCAGAGATGCCTTTCCATCCTGGTCATCTAAAAGCCCTTGGGAAAGATCTCAGATAATGAACAAGTTAGCAGATTTGATTGAGCAGGAGCTCGAGGCATTTGCACAAGCAGAATCAAAGGATCAGGGTAAAAAACGGAGTTTTGCTAAGTGGGTTATCTGCCCTGCGATAGGGTTTGGAATAGGGAAATGGGGGTCTGGTTAAGACTGAGAAACAAATGCAAAGTCCCATTTTGATTCCAATGCTGGCTGCCTTTGCTGTCTGCCCCCCAGCCGCTGCTTTTCCTGCCACTTGTCCCCCTGTCATTGTTTTCTGTAATGGTGGTGTGGGGAGGGGGTGATTTAAAAGGACCCTCCAAGAACTAGATCCCAGATATGGAAATTATATAACATTTATAATTTTTCATATCTAGAATCTAATACTTGGGGGGTCATCTTAAATTCAAAATCATCTTGGATTTGGGTAAATACAATAAGTTGGCGGGGTAGGTATTGTCAAGTGTTTTCTTGGCATTGCTGTAAAAGCAGGTTTTAAGGAGGGTTTTGAAGATGATAATGAGGTATCCTCATATATATTTAGAGAACAAATCTCCCAGGACTGAGGGGCAACATGAGTGAAAGCACTGAGGGTGCTTGTTTTTTTCCGTTTGTTTTAAAGTCTAATGTGGGGTTACAACCACAGACATGGACATGACTACTTTCAAAATTAGCAGTCAGTTTTGAAGAAGTCAGCCTCCATGCTTCTGCTTCCCTTCCTGTAGATTGCAGATTATAACACCGGCAGCACAGAGGCTTTGGGGCCAAGTGTATTCATTATCCACAAAACACTCTCAAGGTCTTCATTGAGAAGACACCAAGAAGAGTATAGCTGCAAGTCTCATAGAAGTAATACAACTTTTTATTGGACTTATAGTAGATGCCAGGCATTGTGCATTTTATAATAAACATCATTTTTACTATTTGTGGTGAGCGACTTTCAAATGATCCACCTTTTATCAAAAAAGGGCTTTCATTTGTGATAAGAGCTGTATCTGCAGCTCCATTTTCATTTTGTAGCACCTCAGAGTTGTCTGGTAAGCCTGGAATACTTCTCATGCTCGGGGCATTTATAACCCTTTTGTTTTTCTCTTGTGCCAAGTTTATGCTAATGAGATTGCAAAATGCATGTTGCTTGTCTGTTTTAGGAAAAACCATTACATTTGCTAGAACAGTGGACATCCCTCGGGCAGTGTATAACTTCCGGTTCTTTGCCTCATCTATTCTTCACCATACTTCAGAGTGCACACAGATGGATCAGATGGGGTGTATGCATTACACCATGAGAGTCCCTGGAGGAATTGGTAGGGTGTTCTAGAGGGAGAAGCGCTGAAAATCTTGACAGCCTGTCTGCCCAGGGAAGTAATCTAAAGTTAAAGGGTAAAAGGCTAAATTCCTATTTCTGCCGCTTAACCTTTTAACTTCAGGCAGCCTTCGTGAGGTAAAGTTTGGCCTTCAGGGTGGACTTGAGCAATTTCACATAAAAAAAAATAAATTGGCAAATAATTACAGCACTTAGAGTATTTATCCCCAAATATTCTTTTTTCCTGGTAGATTTCATCCTCCAAATATGCTACGTATTCTCTGTGCATGCATCTATGTATCTGTAAATAAGAATTGTGTGCATATGGTACGTACTTTTTGGAAGGATGGGATTTTCTATTGTGTTCAATATTGACCTGTCTGTTGCCAATGGGTACAAGTCTTATTGATTTCAGTGGAAGCAGAGGTAGGGCAGTATTGATCAGTTCTGAGTGTTTCTGTGTGTGTGTGTGTATGCATGCAAGTACATGCATGCATGCATGCACTGGGAGGGGAGGAAATATATACAAAAATGATTTAGTTAAGGAGTTACCTAAATGAGCCACAAGATGTCACTGTCACTTCAGAGGAATTAGTCTGTCTACAGCATACTTTTTTTAAGGCTCTAAGAATCATGATTTGTTTCCTCCTAATATTTGCTTTTTTAAACTACATTTGTTTTGGGTAATGTGGAGACCCTTGTAGTATTTTTCCCCTCATGGGAAACCGAGAATCTGAATATTACTGACAAAACTGATCACAGAAAGTAGCTTTTGCATTCGCACATATGGTGGTGTTGTGTGGAGCTTCTTTCACACGCATCCAATCAAGCAGTAGGAAATTACATTCTTTTAATGACCAATCACAGCTGGGATTTCAGGTATTGTGATGTATGCCTAGAGAGCAAATATTCACGAAGATAGTAAATTAATTAGTTTTAACAGCATGGAAATTTGAAGAAATCAGTCTGCTTACAGATGTGCTGCGAAGTAGGCTAAATTCATCATAGATGTATTGTGCATTGTATATTCAGTGCTAACATTTGATCAGATAAAATCCAGAAATAGCAATGGATGCACAGAGTCGGATAGCAGGGCTGTGAAAAGCTTCGGTCCCTGATTTGATTTGGTCTGATTTGGTGGCTGAATATCCGAATCCAAATCAAATCATCAGGAGACTCTTTAACCTCTCTGAATCAATTTGGAAAGATTCGATGATTTGGACATAAACACAGCTTTAAATGTTTTTTCTACATACCTCAAGGTGACAGGCAGCCCATGAAGGCTGAGATGGTGGGGCGGATGGAGCATCCCATGGGAGCCCGAGGGGTGTCCCCAGCACGCTCGGCAGCAGACCTGGAAGTGAACCCCAAGCAAATCCAGTCCACTTCTGGGATTGCTGGGGAGTGCACAGGGGGGCCCTCCCATGCTCCCCCGGCTTGGTGACTGGTGCCCCCTGGTCTGGGAGAGTACCCAGTGTCCCGCTGTGACCGATTGCCGAAAGTACTTCTGGTCCACTTCCGGGTTCACTGCTGAGCATGTGGGGGCGGGCCCTGCACTCCTGTGGGATGCTCTATCCACCCCAGCATCACAGCATTTACAAACTTACGCCTGGTACCTTGGGGTAAGTAGAAAAAACATTTAAAGCTGTGTCTATGTCCAAATCACTGATTCTCTGAATCAGCATCGAATCTTCAGATTTGGATTCAGCCACGTTGAATCAGGACAGTGATCCAAATCAACAAATCGAATTACTGTCCCTGAGTCAGGTCAAATCTGAATCGAATATGGCCCATTTTGTACACCCCTATCAGATGGGGGACAGCTCCTTCACATTTTTCAGTTAATTTATAATTGGATTTTAGATACCGAATCCTACCATTGTACGTATCTCTTTAATAATGAATTGATTATGGGAATATGTTTTGTTTGTAAAAGCAAAGAAGTTGGGTAATTCTAGTAAATAGATGAAATCCTGTAGGGAACTTCCCAGGGGAAGGTGAATGGAATGGAGCACAATAAAAAACTGCCCCCTTCCACTCTTCCTTATCCAAATCTATAGCAAAGATCAGTTGTCTAGTCCAGTTAGTCATCTATGTTTGCACTGGAACCTCTGGGATCATTTATACTGGTGTTTGAGCAGGTGCTGTCTCTTACAAATGGTCATTATTCAAGGTTCACTGTACAACTAAGAGTATGGTATAGGTGTAAATGTGGTAACATTTCCATACAGAAGCTCTAGCTTCCATTTGAGCAGGGTTGCCAACTCAGATCTCCTCTCCTGCTCTGATTTTTGTCCTTTTTTTCATCTCTCTAGCTGGTTTAATTAGTCCTTGGAATTTGCCACTTTACTTGCTGACATGGAAAATCGCCCCAGCCATTGCATATGGAAACACTGTCATTGCCAAGCCAAGTGAAATGACATCTGTCACTGCTTGGATGATGTGCAAACTCTTGGATAAAGCAGGTACTGGGGAGTGGAGGGAAGCAGTGGGAGAGCCTTTAGCATGAGGACCTGTGCTGTCTGTTGCCTTTGCTGCAGAAATTGGGAGTTGGGTAGCAAATACATGAGGGGAGTACAGGAAGGAAAGGCAGAAGGTCAAGGTGAAGGCAGCTCTGAAAAAACTGAATTCTTCTTCAGCTCCTCCCTCCTTCCTCCACCAAAACTCCCAAATCCCATCTCAGTCTGCTGCTTTGATAACACCACCCATTTGGTCCGCTTTTCCCCTACTTCTGGATTGTGGTGTTTCTATTTCTCTGCTGGTTGACTGCCAGCAGGGGGAGCACTGAGAACAAAGGAAAGGGTCTCTGTGCTCTCACTTTTTGTCTCTGGCCCTATGGGCTTTTAGCATCTGGTAGTAGCTATTGCAGCAAAAGTACTGCTGTCATCTTTGCCAGCCCCATCACAGTGTTGGGTTCAGCGATGCCAGCCCCATCACAGTGATGAAGTTCATTCAGCACAGTTGGGATCTCTGATTAATTCAGCGCCCAAACTGCAACTCTTGTCATCATGAAGACGCAAGCTAACCTTAGTTAGCTTGTTAGCTAACTTGAGTTAAATAAAGTAAAATCCTACTGGAGTTTGTAGTTTTCACATGACTTAAGGTAAACCCGAGGCTCGCTCATAATCTCTTGCTTGCTCTGCAAACTTGTGAAAGCTTATAACTTGCCTCATCTTCACTAAGATTTTTAAGCTAAATTGACTTAAAACAATACACCTTGTTTTCCCTGGTGAAGATAAATAGTTTGCAGGTCCACTGAACAGGGACAGTCTCCTATTTTTAAGAAACTTAGAACTTCTCTGGTCTTGGACAGCTATGCATGGAAACAACAAAAGGAACAGTTTTGACACCCAGGTTGATTGGCTTAAACAACACATTTTCCTCTAATCTTTCTTTGGAAATGGTTGAACTAGTTTTGCTGAAACTTTCTGAAAAAAAAGAAAGTCATCCAGACAGAAGCTCACATGGAAAATTTTGGCTTGATTGATTGATTAAAGTAAGGACAAGTTGTAAACAACTGAAAATTGGGCCTTAAATGGAAGCGCCAGGTAACTTTACATGCAGTTCTCCCAGCTTCACATTTAATAATGCAAAACCCTTAAAACCCCCAAATATTGCTACTCTTACGTCAAGGGCAAGGCATTGTGCATGTAGAGCTATTAGCTGCTTCCTGACTTCCAGGAAGAATGTAAAATTAACCCAAAGGGAAGGAAAGGAAAGGCCATGAGTGTTCTGTGCATTTGTTCCTATGAGGAATCCCTCCAGGGGTGGTAAACATTGTGTTTGGAACTGGCCCCAAGGCTGGGGAAGCGATTGTCTCCCACCCTGACGTGCCACTGATCTCCTTCACTGGGAGTACACTCACGGGCCAGCTCATCATGGAGAGGAGTGCCCCACACTGCAAAAAACTCTCTCTGGAACTTGGCGGCAAGAACCCTGCTATCATCTTTGAGGATGCTGACCTGGACCAGTGCATCCCTACCACTGTGAGATCCAGCTTTGCAAATCAGGTATGAGAGAATACACAGTTGCAAGTAAAGCAGGTATACAGCAATGTGTGTGTATGTTTGGACATATCTGTGACACAATACAGAGATTGCCCTGTAGAGATATCTAAGCTATAATTAGAGCCAGAAACAATATAGTTGTGTCAGCACAGCACTCTGTCTTGCCTAATTAGTCGTGCTGAGAAGTGTCTGAATTCTTCCTGATGACTGCTTCTCCCTAGGGTCTTGCTTCTGAATTCTAAATAGGTAAAGGTCTTTTTTTAAACCCCATGTCTTTAACAGAATATAAAGAGACATATATATGAAGGAGCTGTTTCCGGTATCCTGGCATCAGAGAAACCACTGTTACCACTGGGCATTGCCTTTGCTCAAAGAGCTCAGTGTGCTGTTACATGCATTAATTTGCACACCCATGCCTAGGAGAGAGATTCTCTATCTTTCTAGGAGAGGAGTTATTTATACAAATGGAAATAAAGTGAATATTCTAGAATCAAATGAATCTGTATCTAAATGGAATTGGAATGACAGACTTCTAGTGCTCTTTCCTAAGTACTTTATGCTCCTTTTTTTCTCCACAAGATCATGAAAGACCACAAAATCTATTTTCAGGGGCTAAGTTGGCAAACAAAAGGCTTGCCCAAGAAATCAAGCAGGTGATCATTTAAACCTGGAAGGATACTTTTCTGTGACAACACACAACAATTGCCTCTGTGAGGGCTTCTCAATGCCTTCCTGCTTTGGTTACCTTTTATCCTTTTTCCCCAGTAATCAGTTTAGGGCCTTCACCTTTGTGTGTAAATTTAGTCTGTACCAGGGAGGTGCTGTACCTTTTCCTTTCCTAGTGAGATGCTTGGTGTATTCCTATCCAATCAGAAATAAAAAGTGAAACAAAAAAAAATCATTGCCGTATTTCCTTTCATTGTTTTTGATAGGGTGAAATCTGCCTTTGCACCAGCAGGATCTTCGTGCAGAGAGGCATTTATCATGAGTTTTTGAAGAGGTTTGTTGAAGAAACCAAAAAATGGAAGGTTGGGAGCTCCTCCGATCCCACAGCCAACATGGGGGCCCTGATAAGTAAAGAACACTTAAAAAAGGTAGCTGTCAGGCAAGCTTCCTTTAACTGTAATTGCATTTTAGAACTCTAGTAAGGATGACTGGGGAAAAAAGACCACATCATCTTTTATGGCAACACCACATTCAGCTTTTGTTACCAGTTCCCCACAAATGATTAAGAAGATTTTTATTTTAAAAAATCTGATTTTTTTTTTTTTTTTAAGGATTCTGCTGCTTGTAATTGAGGTTACATTATTGTTCTAGGCAGAATAAACCCCGTGGGCAAGTTGTTCTAAACAGATGAAATTGCTCTATCATTGTGAAACTGTTTAAAGCAAAAATCAGTCCACAAGTCCTGCAGTCAGGCAGCATTTCAATAAAATTTTAACAATAACATCCCTTTTTATAGTGTAAACACTAAAGCATAGTTATACAGGATTTTGGCTTATTTGTAGTGGTGCATACATCTAGCCCACAGGTTTCTGGAATTCCACTTCAGGGAAGAGCGGCTTCAAGTAGCTACCAGCTGGTGACTGTCGGGTGATTTATGGAACATGGTATCGTTCAGTTTCCAGAGGAGCAGGTGTCCATCTCGGAAAACCTGCTCACACAGTTGGCAGTAGCTAATAACATGTCAGCAATTTGAATATTTAGAAGAGAGGGCTCAATGAGGTGGAAAGACTGGTGGTCCCTCAGGGTCCTAGAAGTGGTTCCTCTAGGTCCATGCTGAGCCACATTGGTATAGAGCCTCATGCCATCACTGCTTTTACTGAACCTGTTTTGGGGCTTCAGAAAACCAACAGACCTCCCTGACTCCTTGTAGGAGTCCAAATTCACCCAGATAATTTAAACCTAAGGAGGGGAAAAACATCTCAGTGATTCATTTGTGAAATAAAAGTGAGAGAAAGCACCTAGTGTTTTCAGAACGGCAGAATGAGATTAATACCATGTTCTAGCAATGTACAAATATAGGCCATCTCAGCAGCAGCCACAGAAATAGTTTTATGCATTTACTGGCAGACTTTTCCACAGTGTTTATCACTGTAGCATCTGACTGCTGTGAAAGCATGCAATGCCTCTGGTACTTGCCTGAGAGGTACTTTCCATGTTACATTTGGGATGAATTACCCAGAGTCATAGAGGAAGTCCATGATACCAAAAGAGGTAAGGATCCAGGTCCCTTGTGCTTTCACCATGTGACAACCTTCTTATTTTTTTAAAGTATTTGGAGGAAAGGACAAATTATTTTTTAGCTAGTAAGTTAAAGACTATTTAAAGAAAGTTGGTGGCAAATTCCCTGTCTTTGTTGTACAAGAATGGGGTGGCAAAAGTTAGGGTAACCCTAACATTTTGTTAGGGCAGAAAAAATGCCAGTGTGAATCACTGGAAAATCTTTAACTTATTCTATACGGGAAACATAAAACTGCAGTATTTTTGGTCCTTTTTTCTGTTGACATTTTGCTGTACAAGGTAAAGAAGTATGTGAAGAAGGCAGATGCTGAAGGAGCTAGAATTCTGTGTGGAGAGGGGATCGAGGCCTTGCAGCTTCCAGCCAGAAATCAGAATGGCTATTTCATGCTGCCTACAGTCATAACTGAAGTGAAGGATGAATCCTGCTGTATGCAAGAAGAGATCTTTGGTCCTGTGACATGTGTGGTAGTGTTTGATACAGAAGAAGAAGTGATTAAGAGAGCCAATGATATCAAGTATGGCCTGGCAGCCACTATATGGTCAAGTAATATAGGGTGTGTTCATCGTGTGGCTAAAAGACTGCAGTCTGGTTTGGTGTGGACTAATTGCTGGCTTATCAGAGATCTGAACTTGCCATTTGGTGGCATGAAATTCTCTGGGATAGGCAGGGAAGGAGCAAAGGACTCCTATGAGTTTTTCACAGAGGTCAAAACCATTACAATAAAACATTAAATTTGCCAATGCAAGTATTTTATGGCCAATGAAATAATTATGATTTAACCTTAGCTACACATCTCTCCGGGACATAGCACTTTTTAAAAATCTATTTTTTGGAAAGCTAAAGGTGTTCTTCATAATTAACAGCAGATAATATAGCCCACCATATTAGACAAGAAGACAGGTATGGACGCAGTATGATCCTCAGGCCAAAAACATGATTACTTAGGGATCGGGGAAATCTTGAGGCTTTTGCCATCTTCTCTTCAAAAACCTTTCCCCCAAAAGGCAGATTGCAGACAAGTTAATAAATAATGATGATTGTCATCAGTGAATTACTCTGGCAAATACACAAGTGAATTATGTAGTTATACTTTAATGGGAATACTTTAAAGTGTATTTGTATATAAGTGATTATGTCTCATGCTATATATTCACATATATATTTCACTGTTGTCATTAAACTAGCACTGAGGCAAGTTCATGCTAAAATGCCCACAGCAGTACCTTTCACCTGTTCCTTTTTTGCTAAATTGTAAACTCATGATTTTCATGCAATGCACAAGAATAGCAAACATTATTTATCATAACCTGTTTTGAAATATGTAGCAGTATCATCATTTTATTAAAACCAAAATGAAAACTTCTCACTATGGCTCATCATTTGCAAGGTTCCTAGGATGGCATTTTTTTATATTCCTGCACAGTAATTGTCTGGCAGAACATATATGCCAGCCTACTCATTGATACAGGCTGAATATGGCTCCTTGTAGAAAGACTAGACTAGTGGTCGCAACAAACTAAAAATATTCATATTACCCTTTATTTCTTTCGGAGGGATTCTGTGGGAGTGGTGCATTTGGCAAAGGCTTTCACAGTCAATTAAAACAGGATTGGAGTTGCAGGCAATTTTGCTGCCACCTGTCATCAAACACCAATGAAATTTTCAGAGCAGCTTTTTGTGGGGTATGTTTTCAGGGTTTGAGTTGAATCCAATTCATGATGGGATTGTAACTGTATCATTCCAGGACTGGCTTCACCTGTACCATGTATTCATGAGTAGCTGAAGCCATTCTGACTAATTTTCTCAGGTCTTTTGTGGAAAAAGGAGACATGTCACCCAGACACAGAAAAGTGATTGCCGTGGATCAGAGTTGTCAGTGGGGAATAGAAGATTATCCTTCCTATGCCATGCAACAAAGAAAATGAAGGGAAAATGATAAGGTGGTCTGGAGGAATAGTTTTTGCTGATCTACGGGTTGAAGGGGTACTGCATGTGATGGAAGACCAAGAGGCACATGGAAGCAGTAGCTCAGATTTGTTTGGAGCAGCATCTGGACTTTGAATGCTAATCGAAACTTTTACCTTGTGAGGTCCACACTGATTCATTTTATTCACTCCTCCCTCCCCCCAGTATTAAGACTGCTTACTTTGTAGTCTTTTAAATATATGCTTTCCAGAGCAACATTTTCATTGCATATACCCATACATAGTTTGGTCATATTAATGATGGGATTTGTATGCTTTTTTTATAAAGTTCAGAGAGCCCAAAGGTAACTCTAAATTGCCCTAGCTGGAGCAGATCCCTAATCCTTGACAAGCTACCTGTTGGGGTAGGAGGGGCTGATGGCATAGATACCTAGTCCATGATACTTTAACATTGCTCTGATGGTGTTGGAGGGTGACCCAAGGATATGAGCTTTCACTGTTAGGTTGAAAAAATCTTCCATTCAAAGAGCTGATTATGCTTGTGTGTTTGCTAGACTTGGGTGAAAAACAGGTTTTCTGGTTTGTGGGAAACTTTTGAAATCTCCAATGAACAGAAGTTCCCCTGTTCCTTGCAGCTGCTAAGTGAAACTGATATTCTTGTCCTCTACATTTTACAATGCAGACAAGCTGAAAGGCACGGACCCTGGCAGTCAAACCCCAGGTAAGCCAGATACCCCAAGACTTTGAGTTTCTTCACTTCAAAGAAAGAGCCTGGCATAGCTTTGCCATGGCTGGCTGGCCCTGAACCATGGACACACCTGCAGTGCTACCAGCTGACAACCCCAGGGCCAGGGACCCCTGCCTTTGGGCAGTTTATCTAATGGGTCTGCCCTGGTGCCCTGCCTGGACTCCTGGTCTGCCTGGAGTCCAGGCAGGGTTTTATTAGAACTTTGCCTTTGATTCAGCAAAGCCAATTAAACCCGAGATATTTCAAATTGGAATTTGTTATGAATTTTTTTGTCAAAAAATTTCTGACCAACTCTCCCTGTGACTTCAATTGGTGTGTGCGTGCGGGGGGAACAACAGAATATGTGCTTCATTCATTCTCCCTTCCTATGAAGTTGTTACCAGAAAAAGCAATTATTACATGAATGTGTTGGACTCTTCAGAATCCATTATAAATGCCCTTTGAAGAACAACGGATCAGAGACTGCAGGATGACTTATAGTAAGTAATCAAACTAGAGGAAGGCATGTTGCAGAGGGGGCAAATTCTAAATATCTCCTATGACCAGTACTGCCCTGCCCCTCTCTGGGTTCAGCTTCAGTGAGCTGCTTTTTATGTAAGCATTGGTTTTGTCCTGGCACTAAGCAAGATGCAGCCTGATACTTTACATAAAGGAGATGTCAGCCTGCGTGTAGTATGTATAAGTGCACTATGCACTTCATGCTGCAATGTCTCTCAACATTATTTCAGTGCAGTGGTGAATAATATGGAGAATAAGCCTGAGTCTTGGGTGAGCACTACATATATGCTGCGATAGTTGTCAGTAAGTGGCCCTATACGCTTTAACTTGGGTCTTTTTTATCCATTCCCTTCAGCTTCTTGAAGACAGAACAAGAATTTTGTGTGATAGAAAGGGTCAAAAGATAAAATCTAAGGACATTCAGCAGGATGAAATTGTTTGATACTTCCCTTGTGTGTTGGTAGGAGGAGATCCTATAACCAAAATAAATGCTGTGTATGTGTTCCACTATCTCTGATTTTCATCCTTCTGATCTTTTTGAATAGCAGGTCATCTGAATAATACACAGCGATGTGTTGAGGGATAGGTCTTGGAAGAACACTGGTGCTAAAGCATCTCAAGCAGTAGTTATGTTATGGTTTTAGTGTCCAAAATATTCTATTCCCTGCCCTCCTATATTTGTAAACAGATGTCACCTTTGTGTCCCCATAAAAATTCTTATGGCAGAAAAGGCCAAGCAAACAGACATCCATACCCTTTATTGCACCACAGATGCCCAAAGTCTGTGGCTGCAACAGAGATGGTATGAATTTGTGCTGCTATTTTGCAGCATGTGTCTATTTGCTTTAAGGCGTGGAGCTGCTCACGTTCTCCAGCCACCCAAAGTAGGCATTTCCAGCCTATGCAGGATTGGGCCTCTGAGCCCCTGGAAGTGTCTGCCCAGATTTCCCCTTAGGGATTCACCAGGTGCACTTCTCTACATATTTTGGAACAGCTCTGCACATCCTGCAACAGCTGATCCGCTTCATTTGCCGACATTTGTTTATGCCCTTAGATAAATGTTTCCTATATACGTGTTTTGGAATGTGCAGGTTTCAGATACTGCTGTGATAGGATCTGGTGGAAGTTTCTTCTTATCTGGTGATGAGCCGAATGCTTATTTCTTCGTGAAGAATCATTTTTTATGTCTCTAATGTTCATATCCAGCCTCAGGTCTCCGTCTGGGCAGTATGGATCCCATTTGTGTGCATCTGTAAATGAGCTGTTAAATGGAGAATTCAGACAGCAGGTTTTGGTCTGTGGTGACAACTGCAGTCTGCCTGCGTAAAGAAGTTTCTCAAGAAGTAAATTTTATTAAATTGATTCCTGTGTCCCCCTTGAGTCGTCTATCTCTTAGCAGAATTTGGTGTTTAGAATTAAACTGAATGCTTGGATACATGAGTAATCTTGTCTTTGAACTCTGGGATTAAGTGGTTATACTCAATGGATTTTCCTTTGAGTGAGCTTTTCCTTTGTTTGAGCCTGAAGTAAACAGAATACTTATTTAGTATTTAGATTTTTTTCCCTGTATTTACTCTGTGTTGTGACTAAAACATCAAGGGCAGAGTAGACTTAATTCCAGGCCTGAGATGTCAGGCTCCCGGGTTTCTATGAAATTGTCTAAGATGGGCATCTTGACACCTTTGTTGGCTGACCTGATGATAATTGAATTCATGTGACCATTACAAGGATTGCATTACTTTCTATGTAAGCCTTGAAGAGTTAATTCTTCATATGGAACAAATTTTTAACACCTGAAATATTATCTGGCTAATGCAAAGTTGTTACGGTATATGGGAAGGTATGCATTTGTCATGATACAATTCTTACCTTGCTTACTAATAGGGTTTTTGTCTTTCATTCAGCCTTTTTTTAATGTTTTCAAATTTGCATCCAGTTGAACCTATTATATTAGTAGTGCTTGAAAACAGATTTGCTCACGGAGATGGTGTACAAAGAAGTGGAAGGTAAGAAGGGGAACTGATTGAACAGTGTATGTATTGAGTTCAATTACATCCTTGCTCCTACAGACTTTTACCTTTGACAAATAACAGTTATTTTGTTTAGCTTCTAATGATGAAAGAAGTATTCAAGCCCTTCTCCCTTAACAACTACTTGAGTAATCAGAAATACTCAATACAATGGGAGGGTATTGCAAGAAAACTGAGGTTGTTTGTGGAACCTTAACTATGAGTGTATAAGAGCTCAACAATGTATGTGTAGGCTATCAAATTCATCTGTAGGTACAGCTAATGCACTCTGTCTCTGAATTTCTACTTCCAGCAAAGTAGTAATGTGAAAGATAAAGTCTTAGGCTAAAATGACAGTGTACTGGTCTCAAGGGTTTAGGAATGAATCTTTACTAGATAGGAAAGATTTTTTTTTGAAAACTTACAAAGGCCTATAGTGCAGAGAATTGAAATGTTCACAGTGCTTGCCTTTAAGCGTATGATTATTCCTTTACAGATCATTAATTTGTTAGCTTAATGAATAAACCAAAAAAACAACAAACCAAAACTGCTTGGCTTGAATTGCAGTGACAGACCTCAAAACTAACAGTCCCATCATTGTGCCATGTCTGGAAATATAATATCTTTAAATCTCTAATAAAATGTACCTCTGAATAATAACAATCTGTAGTAAGATTTACCTCGCCTCTTTGAAAAGTAATTTTTTTACTACTTGGAAGAATTATGACAACACTATGGAATATTTTTGGTATATTTGAGGCCCAAACACATAAACCAGTGTGTCAAACTCATCTGGCCCATGGGCTAGTTGAGTGATATGTTCACTGTCCAAATGAATGGCACAGAGCTGGCCCCATGGGCCAGACAGGTCTACAGACCTCATGCCCCTGCATGCTGGTTCCAGCACCCATGGTGCCCACTCCAGCCAATCCAAGGCAATACCCATGTATGCTGTCCAGCTGGACCCAGATGGGCAGGAAGAAGCCTGGTATTGCCAGCCCTTGGCTCCAGCTGTAGTAACAGGCTATGATGCGGGGCTTCTTGTCACAGTGCTGCTGTGGGACTCGAGCACCATTGCTTTTGCTTGGGTGCTTGGTAGCCAAGTGGGTGCAGGAGCACTTTAAAGCTTGCCAAATGAGCTTTAGTTAAAGTTTCCCTGCCACCATTTTTCAGTATGGGGTCTGAAACACATGACACTGGAGTCTACTGGAGCATGGTAATTACCACACTCCCGCAGACTAATTGTAATTACAGAGCATTGGAGCAGCCTCATTGTATGTGTATAGGCACCCTGTGACGCTCAGTATTGCAGAGCCCAGCTTTAGGCGTCAGGCATCATCTGCAGCTCACGGTGATAACTTGACCTTCAGAGTGGAATTTCCCAAAGCTGTTATATCTAGGAAAATATCTAACTTCATGGAAAGACAAGAACAGGACTATGTCTTAAATCTGGCTCTTCTCAGGAAATTCAGTGCTTTATTCTGCTATAGGGAGGTGCTTCCTTCTACTCGGGATTAACAGCCTTGGGTCTTTTGAAGCTATGCAAGTCATTTAAAAAAAAAAAAAGGACCACTTCTTTATTTCCAGCTATGTCCTTTCTCTCCCATCCTCTTATTCTGTATCTTAGAGTACTTACCCAGAATGGGGGAGACTTGGGCGTAATCCCCCCTATGACAGGGGATTCAAAATTCAGTGTCCCCCCCCAGGTAGAAGTCTGTAACCATCAAGCTGTAAGTTACGGTGTGGTGAGACGGGAGCATTCTTACTCCTTCCTGTTGAGGTTCTTCTACTTCAGGAAAAAAAAAAAATTAAAGGTCTGGGAAGAGGAGGAGTGTGCATGACTCTCTAGCCTTGTGGTTTGGCACTTATATGGCACGGAGGGAGAGGGGGAAAGAAGTTGCAACTGTTCAATACTTGTTGTAACTTCTTGTATACTGTTGTAGCATGTATAACTGTTGCTATTGTATACTGAATGTTCATTGGGTCAGCATGAGAAACCAGGCCTTATTCCTCCTATTTGAGTGCTTTAATTACTAGGCTGGAAAGTTTGTGCTTACTCTTGCTCAATTTTTCTGGCTCAGTTGATCCTTTTTGTTTCTTTTATGCAAGTAGAACAGTAGACACAGTGCTTGCAGTGCCTTGTCAGACTGGCCCTGTGCACTGGCTCCAGAACTGGGCTGGGCCAGACCAGGTCCCAGGCCACCCATGTGCACCAAAACCAGCGCACCAAAACCAGCACACAGGGCTGGTCCAGCAGGGTGTCACATGCAGCCCCTACCCTCGATTCCCTGTGCTGTGTGCAGCACTGGGTCCCAGCCGTGCACTGCATGCAGTGCATGGGGCTGGGGCCAGTGCATGCCCCACATTGCATGTGGCATTAGTCCAGAGACCCATGGGCCAGATCATACAGCTGGATCCATCCCATAGGCCATGTGTTTCACACCCCTTATATACTATAAGAAACTGGAGGGAGGAGGAAAAGTAACGAAGCAGCAGATACACTCACAAAGGCAGAGGTATACTGCCTAGAGCACTAGTCACAAGTTTAGTGCCAAGTTGGGGGGCCTCATTTAAAAACTGATAAATTTTTGCATGCAACTGAAGTTTATATGTGCTGTTCCAAGATTTGCCTGTGAGTCCAATGGCAAATTAAATTATTCACTTTGGGGAAATATATCCTATCTACTGTAAGTTATGAACAATGTCTAGGAGAACTTAGTATGGCAGGCCATTGCCCCTCAGAGTGGAGATATGCTGAGCATGGTAATGGCACAAGGGAAACATTTTCATTCATCATAGAACAGCAATTGCATCTAGCAAAGAATTTAACTTTGTGGATATGATTAAGATCAATGCTTGCTTGTTTGATTATTAGTGAGCTGGGCTGTATGTATTGTTCCAAATGGTCTAATGACTCTATAAAACCAAAAACTGGTATTAGAAATTTCTGAACAACTCTATGCACTGAAAATTACTGTTTAGAGAAGCAAATAATATACAACTATTTCATAACTCAGAATACAAAGATTAAGTGTGTGTCCTTGGATAAAATATTTGTGAGACTTAAAATGCATTTGGAATATTCAAGAAAGCTAGTGGCACAGCTCATTATCATCATCATTGCATAATTTCATGTGTGAGGTATCTTAGTACTATAACTTTCAATGACAAGTTAAGAAAAGGGTTTCATTTGGACAGTCTACACAGCTTGCACAGCTTCTACACAGCTACCCACTGGCAGCGATGGGCATGCTCATCATAATTTACAGCTCTATGGGTCCAAACATAAAGTACTTATTCATGGAAAATTCTGATAAGGTTTCACTGGAAGTTTAGTGCAAGTGCCTTTTCAAGTGATACGTGATGTGTCATTAAGTATTTTCTGGTGTAGGAAAAGTGAGCTTCCTTTAATTGTTCACACAGAACCAAATGATGAACCAGGTTCTGATTTCAAATAAACTTAAAACAGGAGTCATTCAAATCAAGACAGTAGAGGTAGGCTGATACAAGTACAATCCAAATTTGGTTCTATATAAAGATGCCATTAAAGATCATTAAACTTATGTCTAAGATAAAATGTGGCAATTGATGATTTTAACCGAATAAAGTAGCTTCTCTGTTCTGTTCTGTTTGGGTTCTTCTAGCACACCAACTCATCACCATGTTATCTTGACATCATGACAGATTAGGTGAATTAGATTATTGGCACGGAAAACAGAATTAATGAAGATGGAAGGAATTTGGCTCCCTATATTTCAGAAACTCACAGATGGAAATTTTCAGTATTGCTAGCTTATAGTTACATACCCTGATTGGTAACATTTAATAAAACAGGCTTTCTAAATTTTCTAGCTCCTTTACTGTCCAGAATATATTTGTACATTTATTTTTCATGAATTTGGCAGGTTTTACACATCAGGAATGCTTTATGGACCAGGAGAGAACTGTGACCATTTCCAGCTTTATCGTGAATTTCTTGTGTGACCAGGACTAATCACTGACCCTGAAATTTCCTACCTTGTCACATGAAGATAATACAACCTTCATACCTGAAAAGGATGCTGAGAGGGTTAATATTTCAGTGTTTATAATGTTCTTTGAACAATTCCCAGTCTTGCCATTAAGATCACAGTGTGTCTTTAGCAATAACTTTAGAAGTGAATCAGTGTTCATTGGAGCTTTGCTTGCGAATCAGGATTTCTGGGTGTTGACTCACTATGTGACTGTTCTCACTGGAATCAAGGATAGAATTCCCACTAGTTTCATGAGAGCAGGATCACTCAACTCTGCTTTTAATTTTTTTTATTTGAAAAAAGGTGGACAACACACCTCAGAGAGACTGTTGTCAGGTTTAATTTGTTAATTAAATTTAATTTGTTAGTTAATTTTAATTTAATTATGGTGCTTTGAGATTTTAAGACAAAATTAGCTATATATGTAAAAAGTCTCATCATAATATTATATTATACCCCATGGTAGTAATCTCTTCTTGAATATTTGGAAAATTGACAGACTGAAATTTATCTTGAAGGCTTATTCGTGTCAGAACTCCATTGGTAAAAAAAAAAAATGCACCTGATAAAATCATTGTCACTTGAAGATGATACAACCTTCATTTACTGAAAAGTACTACACTTACTGAAAAATTCACAGGATTCAATGCATATATTTTGCATTACATCTGTACTAAATTGTACATTGCATATATTCATCCTGAATGTTTTCTGGAGTTCCAAATAAATGAGGTTAAGCTTATTTGTTAGTTCTATCCAGATAAGGACCAAGAACAACATTTTTGAAATATTATGTGAAAGGCTGCTTTTTGTTTCTCTAGAACTTAGTAGTAGTACTACAAACCATGGGAGAGAGCCTGTTCCAATTAAAAGCTTCCACTGCGTCAGCAAGGAAGTTCCATTAAACATCCAGACTGAAATCTTTGAAGATCCTTCATCTCAAACTTAAATATTTCTTTCAGAAGAAATCTTGTCACCTGCCTTTTTGGCAGAAGCAGTTAGCTGATACCTGGAGCTTTGATGGGCTGTTTCCGTTAGTATAAGAAATTAACTATTATGAGTCATAACTATTATGTGCGTAGAAAAAATACATATAAAACTCCATTTCCATGGACACAGTAAAAATAAACAGCAGTAAACAATTTTACTGCTTGCAGTTTCCAAGCCTGCCTTTTCGCTAAGTCCTGAATCCAAAAGAAATCCGTGTCATGAATCTCTTTTAGAACCATGTTCCCAACTTCTTTCTATACCTGCTTTCTTTCAGGCTCTAAAGCACATAAACACAACCAACTAATCCCCCCTGTGTGCACCACTATACAGAGACTTTCTTGGAGGTTACATATCAGCCCTACTTTGCAGCCCATTGCTTGGGCAGTGGTTTCTTGTCAGTTTAATTGCTTCTTCTATTTAGCCTGAAGAGAAGGATGGCTAGCATACCCATCAACTTAAATAAAGTCTGTAGTTGACCAATAAACAAAAAACCATTTACTGTCAGCTATTAACATCTTCCAGGTAACAATCCATTCAAAATTAGATAATATCTAATGTGTACCTTGGAAGCCTAGGCGATATTGTGAACATAATTTATTTAGCTCTTTACAGGAATTTGTTTACACAAATTATTCTGAATCAATGGTATGTGTGGACACATATGAGAATGAAAGGGGCCTTCTGCTATTTATGCCACCCTCAGAGATGCGAACAAGAGTTCATAGAATCATAGAAGTAGGGTCAGAAGGGACCTTGTAGATCTTCAAGTCTGACCCCCTGCCTGGGTGGAAGAAAAACTGGACTCAAATGAGTCCAGCCACGTAGGCATCAAGCCTCTTCTTAAAGATTCCCAGGGTAGGAGCCAGCACCACTTCCCTTGGAAGTTGGTTCCAGCCCCTAGCTCACCTAACTGCAGATGTCTAATCTAAACCTACTCTCCAATAATTTGTGTCCATTATTCCTTGTCATGCCAGGGGGCGCTAGGGGAAACAGTGCCTCCCCCAAACCCTTCTGGTCCCCTCTAGTGAGTTCATTGGCAGTCACCAGGTCCCCCCTCAGCCTTCTCTTGTGAAGGCTGAACAGGTTCAGGTCCTGCAGTCTCTCATTGTAGGGTCTGCCCTGTTGTCCCCGGATCATGCGGGTGGCCCTCCTCTGGACCCTTTCAATGCTGTCCACATCCCTCCTGAAATGGGGGGCACAGAACTGGACACAGTACTCCAGCTGTGGCCTGACCAGTGTCACATAGAGTTAAATCAAACAGGAACAAGGCACTCTTATTCCAGAATTAAATTGTCCATGCATAGAAAGTAAATCAAATATAACTCTATGCTGACAAGCTAAGAGTGAATGAAACATATCTACTACCCTTCCATGTGTACCAGATAGGCTCCAGCAGTCCATGGATTCCAATGACAGGCAGTGTAGCAAGTCTGCCAACAGACGCATTATTCTACAAATTTCTGTACACATTATTTTTCCATTCAAGTATTGCTTCCTATTTTCTTGTAGTCTTAAAAGTAATTTAAAACCAAATTAAAATACAAATTAACTCCAAGTTAATTACCTTGAACACCAGAGGATTGTTTCATCAACTGCTATGACAACAAGCTAATAAAGACCGATTTCTCTGTCTGCACTAAATTTAAGGCTCTATCTTCGAGAACAGTAATATTTTTTGATGAGCCATCTCTTTATGACTTAGATACTGCAAGACTCTAAAGTTCTTACTCAAGTTTAAGCATGAGTAGTTCCTTTAAAGTCAAAATTAAAAGCAATTCAGTGATTAAGTGTCCTGCTTGTTCATGGTATATCTTAGTATGTCTGCAGTGTGAACACTAAGGCAGTAATCTATACAAGAGAGCTTGTGTTGGAGAACAGTATGTCTTGTTTATTAAAAGAAGTTGCAATACTTTAGACTAATGCCACATACAGATGAATGTTCAGGATTTTTCTGCCAGAACAAAAATGGCTGCTCCAGGAGAAAAATAAGCTGCAAATAATGAGGGTTAAATAACTTACAGGAGAATTTCTCCTGTGAGAGCAAATGTCTGTACATGTTGTCTCCTGAGAGAAGGCAAAGCACAGTCCTAAAGCATCCCCCAGGTTGCTTTGCACCCCCTTCCTAGCCCCCGAAAGACTGTGTCACTTAGGCTAGACTCTTTTGCTTCAGGCAGGCAGGGAGCAGGACACATCGCTTTTGCAATTCCCACATTGTGCTGCCAAGAGAAAGTCTGCAAGGCAGTCTGAGTCAGCCCATCCCGGCTGCCCTGTGCATTGCTGCCATCTGCTGCTAAGCAGACTGAGGGAGCCTGCAGAGCATGCTGAGATGAGCACATAAGGGCCATCAGGCTGTGCAGCATCAAAACCTCAAGCTCTCTGCTCTTCAGGGACTCAGCACTCAAATGCCTCATCAGTCATCTCTGGGTAAGTTTTTCTACCACAAGAATAAACCTCAGAGAATTTTTGCAGATCATTTGAAAGTGTGTATGCAGTCTGAAAACACTGTAGTGGGTGTTTATCTTCCTTAATAAGCACAGAGTAGCCAGAAAATTGTTTTAGAATATGCTGTCATAATTGCAAAAGAAACAGGAGAATCATAGAATCAAAGAACTGGAAGGGACCTGTAAGATCATCAAGTCTGGTCCCCCTGCCTTTGGCTTCATTACATGTCAGAGGTTGCTCTGCAGAATTAAGAGCATAGACCTTTAAGCTGGAACTGAATGATTTTTTTTTTTTTTTTTTTTTGCCCTTTGTAAGGAAATCCTTTCCCCGGTTCCTCAAAAGACAGTATACAGTGAAATCTGACATAGCAAAGGAGGGTCCAAGTAAAGATCATGATAAGATTATCCATATCCATGAAATGAGTATTGTCTGTGAACAGATTACATTCCATCTTTTTTTTTACTAGACCCAGACAGAGCAAAAGAGAATGGTTTCAAATTGAACACCAATTAAAAACTAAAACCAAGGGTATGCAGAAGAGCATTTATAGGGGAGCTGTTTTTTTAATCACACTAGGACAGTAGAACCGTGATAAAGCCAGAATATACATTAACAAAGGAGCAGAGGGAGAAATTGTCTGTCAGTCACTGAAGGAGAGGAACACAAGAAAGGAACATATTATTTTCTCATCCACTAAAAAGATACTTGGTCAGCAAATGTTAGTTAGGAGAAAACAAAAGGACACGATACCGTGAATATGCATTTGTAACTGGAGAAATGGAAAATTTCAGTATTCTTATTATGGCAAGGGAAGAGCATTATAGGTAATTTAGACTTGTACTACACAAAAACTGTAAAGTAACTATGTTCATTTTGGTCAGGTATCATTGTCTTTCTTTGAGTGTATGGAAACATAATTTTCAGTATTCATTAAAGACTGATATTCTTTACTTCTATACAATTGCACAATTGCTGTTTCAAAATTATTAGGTAAAGTCAGGGCTGTCCAGAAAATGTTTGAAATTTCAAAAGCAAAAGGTTTGATTCAAAGAACAGGAAGCTTTTGGTAGGTTCTCATTTTATCTGAATGATATTTTGCCAGTGTTCTAGTACTAAATCTTGGTATCTGTTGCCTGGTTGAGAAAGTCTTAACAGAGAGTGAGGCATGTTCATCCCTCCTATCCTGAGGGAAATCATTATAGTTAAAGAGAAATTGTAGGAAAGAAAATACAGAAGGGTCTGCTAAAACCTCAAGAGCATTTTACATCACAGATCCTGGACTTCATGATCCAATATAGGAAGATCCTGCAGTCAGTGGTGCTTAACATGTTGCGTGTGGCCACAGTCCAGTCACTTCATTGATCTGGTCACAAGAAAAAAAGAAATCAGTTTCTCAGACATACGCTTTCACAACTTTCTAGTCCAACTCTGCATTCAAAGCAAGATCAGCCCTGTTTAAACAACCTCAGACAAATGCTCATCTTGCGTGCACTTAAAATTTTGAAATGATGGAGATTTTGCCACCTGTCTAGGTAATCTCTTTCAATGTTGACTTACTCTCACACTTGGAAAGTTCTTCCTGATATTCAACTTAAATGTACACACATTTCCTGTTCTGTCCCCAAAATTGACTCCTTTCATCCACAAGAAGATTGAACCAACAAGTGAGTTCTTAACATCGGGCTAACCTTTTAAAATAATCAGTTGGAATAGGGCATTAATTAGCAATCCTTTGTCTCAGTGACATAGTTACAAAATGTAATCATCTTTGCGGGATGATCAAGAACGTTCCCTTGAAGTAATAACGCTTCTTTCCCCTTTCCTTATAGGGAAAAACCATCTAGAAAAGTTCTCCAGGAGCCATTAGTTGTTAGAATTCAGAAAATCCTGATATTTTGGTTATAGTGTTATTAATATATTCCATAATCTTAACACTCTTATTGCCAATGATATTTAGAAATATGATACAGGCTTACTATAAAGATAGACAAAAGCACTGCAGCAATTTTATGGGTACAATCCCCCGTGGATGAAGCTGGTGGGAACCACAGACAGGTTTTAGTGCAGACCAAGGCAAACCATGAAGTTAGCAAATATAGCAAAGGGCGGACAACACACTCCCTGGCTCAGAAAGTTTTTAATATTTAGAACTGGGAAAGAGATTGTTTGGAGGGAGAGTGGGAGTTCTTTACCCTCCTCCCATCCCCTACAAATCAGTCAGTGCTGAAGTTTTACACACCCTTCTGGGCTGCTTTATATTTAGACCCTAATAATGAATGAAAAATAGAAAATTATACACCCTCTCTCTGGTTTAAGGAAATAAATCTGCTAGTCAACGGAAGATATAAATAATCACATTGGAATACACCTCATCCGGTGGCTACAGTGCAAATGACTCTCCTGAGTCCAGTGTATTAATGTATTTTTCCATGTACTTTTTTTGGGAACTAGCCCAAAAGCTTAGGAATAATTTTCCCCCCATCAGCTGAGGTCAGTCAGCAGTGCTCATCACTGTCCATCCAACCCATGCTCTTCAGCCCTCATTGAGATTCTCCAGCAGTGATACTGTAAATTACTTGCAGGAAACACCCCTGAACTTCCTATTCATGGAATGGGCAGGGCAGGGGAAAGAGAGAAGAGACAGTCAGATCAAAATGGTAGGAAAAGTCTGCTGGTCATTTCTCCTGATGATTAAACCACTTTCTCCCAGGCTTTATGAGTTCAAAGACTTTATAAAATGACACACAAAGGCCTAAAAGTACAAGAGGACTGAGGCAAAGCACTATAAGCATCCTACCCCCCCACCTTTTAGATGCTATAGCTCCGAGTGAGGTCCTCCGAGGGTTCCTGAACAGTGCTTGGGGAACATTAGATACCTCCGAATGGGATTGACAGAAAGCATTGTGCTAAGGATGGGTATTGCTTAAAGTCAGGCATCTGAGCGTGGAGCCGTCTAAGCAAGACAATCAGAAATGCTGAAGATGGGGGAGAGTCCTCAGTCCCATCCATTTCTGGAGTCAAACCAGAGGTCCCTGTTTGCTTTTAACCAGAAAAGTAGGTCACCACTGCCTCTTCCCCTAGTATATAGTAGCTCAGTAGTGCAGGATGAGAACCAGGTCTCGCATGTCTGAGGTCTCACATAATCTAACCACAGAGTCCCAGTGTAAAGGGAGCCATGGCACATTCTCCTTCTGCTGTGTTTTAAGAGATGGATGAACCTTTGGTACATTTGTGCAGTCTGGCAGGTGAGCTGAGATTTCAGAGGAGGAGTTTTGATTCTAAGTCTCTTTTAGATATTTTGAAAAAAAAAGAGTCTTAAGGACAAATATTTTTGGTGTAAAAATAAAACAACTGAACTCCAACTAGCTTTGAGCATCAAGGATAATAAAAAGTCCTTTTTCAGATATGTGGGGAGCCAGAGGAAAAGCAAGGGAAACATTGGACCCCTGCTGAACCAGATGGGGCAACTGACACCAAAGGAAAAGCCAACCTGTTAAATGGGCACTTTGCATCAGTCTTTCATCAGTCCCATGGGACGCCCATGCCCACCATGGGACAGGGCTGCCTGGGTGAGGGAGATCCCCTGCCCTCCATTAATGCTGACCTCATGAAGGAGCACCTTGAGAAGCTGGATACCTTCAAGTCAGCCGGCCCTGACAATCTGCACCCCAGGGTACTCAAGGAGCTGGCGAGCGTCATAGCCCAGCGCCTGGCACGGATCTTTGAAAACTCCTGGCGCTCTGGTGTAGTGCCCGAAGACTGGAAGAAGGCCAATGTGGTGCCGATCTTCAAGAAAGGGAGGAAAGTGAATCCAGCTAACTATAGGCCCATCAGCCTGACTTCTATCCCAAGGAAGATCTTAGAAAAGTTTATTAAAGAGGCCAACCTTAATGGACTGGCCAATGCCAACATCCTGAAGGATAGCCAGCATGGGTTTGTTACGGGTAGGTCTTGCGTGACCAATCTCATTTCCTTCTACGAAGAGGTGACCTATTACCTGGACAAGGGAAAAGAGATTGATGTCATATATCTTGACTTCAAAAAAGCCTTCAGTCTGGTATCCCATGATCACCTCTTGGCAGAACTGGTTAATTGTGGCCTTGGGTCCACCACGATCTGCTGGCTGGGAAATTGGCTCCATGGTTGGACCCAGAGGGTTGTAATTGATGGCATTCACTCATCATTGTGCCCTGTAACCAGTGGGGTCCCCCAAGGCTCTGTCCTTGGATCCATAGTGTTCCACATCTTCATTAATGATGTGGACTTTGGAGTCAGAAGCAGACTGGCTAAGTTTGCTGATGACACCAAACTTTGAGGCAAAGCATCCACACCAGAAGACAGGCGGACGATCCAGGCTGACATGGACAGGCTCAGCAAATGGGCGGATGAGAACCTGATGAAGTCTAACAGCGAAAAATGCAAGGTTCTCCACCTTGGGAAGAAAAACCTGCAGCATCCTCATAGGCTCGGCAGTGTTACGCTGGCTAGCACTACAGAAGAAAGACTTGGGGGTCATCACTGACCACAAGACAAATGTGAGCCTGCAATGCGATGCTGCAGCTAGTAAAGCAACCAAAATGCTGGCTTGCATCCATAGATGCTTCTTAAGTAAATCCCAGGATGTCATTTGCCCCTTGTACTCAGCCTTGGTGAGGCCGCAGCTGGAGTACTGCATCCAGTTTTGGGCTCCACAATTCAAAAAGGATGTGGAGAAGCTTGAGAGAGTCCAGAGGAGAGCCACGCGCATGATCAGAGGTCAGGAAAACAGACCTTACGATGCCAGGCTGAAAGCCATGGGGCTCTTTAGTCTGGAAAAGCGTAGGCTCAGGGGTGATCTGATGGCCACCTATAAGTTTATCAGGGGTGACCACCAGGATCTGGGGGAACGTTTGTTCACCAGAGCGCCCCAAGGGATGACGAGGTCGAACGGTCACAAACTCCTGCAAGACCGTTTTAAGGACATAAGGAAGAATTTCTTTACTGTCCGAGCCCCCAAGGTCTGGAACAGCCTATCATCGGAGGTGGTTCAAGCACCTACATTGAACACCTTCAAGAGTAAATTGGATGCTTATCTTGCTGGGATCCTATGACCCCAGCTGACTTCCTGCCCTTTGGGCAGCGGGCTGGACTCAGTGATATTCCGAGGTCTCTTCCAGCCCTAATGTCTATGAAATCTATGAAAGGGGAAAAAAATTAACATCTTTTCCCAGAAAACTGTTTAATTTTACTATGCTGGATGGTTTCATGCTGGGTGCAGACAGAAGTCAACTTTGTTGCAGGATTGGCCCCCTGATAATGCTCTATAGCTGTGCTGTGCCATGACACGTGCGTGGCTGCAGAGCAGTTTAAGGCCAAGGACAGGCATTCAGAAAGCTTGAGCCTGAATTGATTCAGTCTTTACAGGTTAGTCTAACCTGCAGAGAGTGAACCGTTTTGCAAGTGGTTAGACGTTTGGCACATGTCTGTAATGGCTCAAGCCCGAAGTCCAAAGGCATGAAGCCATGATACAGGCAGCCAGTGCTGTGCTCAGGGCAAGGAGCACAGCCCCACGCAGCCTGCTCCGCCGCTTTTATCCCCTCAGCTCTGCACAAGGCCTGCAGCTCCGCACTCACAGAGGGAAAGCCCCACACTGGACCCTGCAGGGAAGTAGGGGGCAGGACCCATGTAGGACACCAGTTCAGGACATAGCAGGGAGTGGGGAAGCAGCTGGCTCCAGTGTGGGTCTTCCCCCACTGCAGGTTCAGGGTGCAGATCTACGGGGATATGGCAGGCTCCACTGCCTCCCCCCACACAGTCACACTTGTGCCAGACACAAGCATCCTGACCTCCCTGCCTACTGCTGCTTCCAGGTAGCAGGGGCTGCACACAATGGGGAGTCCCTACATCCCCCACCCTTCTTCACACCCACAGTGGCAGCGGGAGAAGGGAAGGAGGAGAAGGAGTCCCCATCCAGCACCTCACAGTGTCCCTCCCCACCCTGGGAGGAGGAGGAGGAGGAGGAGGGAGAAGTCCCCCATAGCATGGAACAGAGCCTCCGCCCCTACACTGTGGCCCTGTTAAGGAGAAGGGGCAGTTGGGGTCTGCCAGCTCCAGGGGCCCCCGCTGCAGCCCCCTCCCCTCTGCTCCCTGGCAGACAGGCTGACCCAGGCTGTGGTGGGAGAAGAGGGGAAGGAGGGAAGAATTAACCCCCTCCCTGCCCTCTTTGCCTTAACAGGGCCATGCCTGCTGGTGTCTCTGCTAGGGCCTGTCCCTGCTCCAGCTAGAGAGCAGAGGGGCAGGGTCAGCTCTGCAGCTGGAGCAGACAGCCCAGCCCAGCCCAGAGAGCATGCCGGGATGCTGGGGGCGTCTGGTTTATCTTAAACCAGCAAGGGGTCTGGGACAGACATTGCATAAACTGGCTTGAGCCAAATCAGTTAAGCCTGATACTACATTCAACCAGGTTTATCTCAAACCAGTTTTGGCCATTTTGAAACTGGTTTATATGCACTGAATGTCGGTGCTGTTACAGGTTAAAACCAGTTTTTGATCACTTAAAACCAGTTTATGTGTAAGGTCTGTCTCTAGGCAGAAAGTGGTTTACAGGGGTGTATCCCAATGAGTGGGAACATGCACTTCCCCAGGGGCAAACAGCAACAGCACAATATGTGCTTCTGTTACATGTCCCAGGGAAGCCCCCACACATGTGCCCTGGAGCACAGCATGTTGCCCCAGATTGGGTAGGAGAGGCTGGGGCCAGCACCTGAGGGCTGCAGCTGCAGCAATCATGCAGCAGGGAGCCTGGCTGGCAGCTGGAGTGTGGCTCCGGCCAGCCAGGCTCTGATTTGGCAGTGCGCTGCTGCTATGTGCACTGCCCTGCTTTTCTTAGGCATGGGGAATTCTGACACTGAGATCTCCTCATGTCAAAAAACACCCCCACACTGCAAATTAGCAGCACAAGTGATGCATGAGTGATGCATGTGGTGTGTGGCACTACAGTCAGGTCTGTAATGTTGCAAAACACACGTGCATACTCACCTCGACACACCCTACCATAACAAATTAACCCTCATCAAATGATGGATCAGATGAGGGTGCTCCACTTTAGAGTGCCTTAGGAAACTTTTGGTCCCTAGGGCCAATATGTCCTGCGATTATGGCTGGGCTGATGCAGCCCATTCCCATTCCTGGTGCGGTTTGCATGGCCTGATCTGGAGGGAAGACAGGTGAATTGGAGCCCCCCCTGCCTCATGGCCCCCCTACCAGCTCCCCCTTCCAGCTCAGGCTTGGCAAACCCCTCCCCACAGCTCACTCCTTCTCCCTTTCTGTAGACAGCACCAGAGTGGGGGAGGGGGATGAGGGGGGGTGTTAGGGGAGAGAGGCTGCAGGCAGGCTCCTCGGGCTCAATGAGCTCCGATGTGGAGCTTGATCCACCCATCACCCAACAGGTGAACATCTGTTGGGGAGAGCGGAGGGCACTAACTCATGGTGCTTTATGTAAAGCTCCATGAGTTAGAGTGGGGGCCTGCATGTCTGTAAGCACCCGCTATGAAGCACATAGGGTAGAACAGTGATTCTCAATCAGGGTGCCAGGGCACCATGTTAGGAACCTGTTAGGACCTAAGCAAATACATGCAGACTCTGGCTTGTCCCTGAGTGGATAATCCCCCATCCCCACTCCTGGGCCCCTCTGCAAGGAAGTAAGCACTGAAATTATATAAATTAGTTTTTGAAATTGAGTGCCACTCAGTTGACAACAGTTGTGGAAGGGTGCCTCATAACCAAAAAGCTTGAGAACCACTGTAATAGAGTGCTAGCAAATTTGAGATGCGTGTATGTTTTGAAAGGCAAGCAAGACCAGAAGGCAGGGACAGAATGGATATAGAAAATGAGCTGACTTAGCATATTGAGCCCCTCACGTGAGACAGGCAGAGGAACTCCAAAACAATGGATCCCAATGGGGCTTGGGGATGAGACTGATGCATAGAAGTAGAACTGGGGAAAGTAAAAAAAAAAAAAAAAATGAGGCACCTACAGCTTTCACAAACCTCTAGGTTTAAGCGGCACCTGAGGGGTGGCAGAGCTTTAGATTATGATTTTGGACTTCAGAACGTAAGTCCCAATTGCTTTCAATTAAACTCTGCCGTCATATACCAGCTAAGGATATGATGTATAGTATTTCTGAGAGGCAGGAAATCCCTTACAAGTGGAGTTTGTCGTGATCAGATCTTTCTTTTTTTCTTTTTTTGCTAGTGGGGAGTAAAGGAGGATTTTTTTAAATCTACGCATAGATGTAGCACAACGGTGGCCAAACTGCGGCTTGTGAGTCACATGAGGCTTGCTGACATGGTATTTGCAGCTCTCCAGAGCTGAGGTCCTGCCTACTTCTCCCCTCCAGGACTGCCAGCTCAGGCACCAGGCTGCCAGGGCTGGGGCTGCAGCCCAGCACGTTAAACTGGAGAACTGGGCAAAGCTCTGCAGCTCTTGACAAGATGTGGCTCCCAGGGTGAGTAACTCTGGCCACCCCTGATGTAGCATATGCTTTTGATAAATATCTTTGTCCAGCCCAGAGTCCCCTCCTGGTTCCCTCTTACCAGAACCTACGGAAAAAGGGCCATAGCCACAATGAATAAGGTTAAATTTACGGAGCCCAAACAAAACCAGTCAAAGTCATAGCTTTCCTTTTGACAACTTCTTTTTTCTTTCTAGCCCCATTATGAGATTCAAAAAGAAAAAACACAAAAACAAATTAAAAAACCCCCAAACCTTGAACCAGTCTCCTTACAGAGCTCCCAGTAGGACAGCAGAAAACAAACGATAGAGCAAGCAAATGGCCTACTAGAATCAACAAAGGAAAGGGACCCCATGAGGTGAAAGAGAAAGGGTGCTTTGGAACCAGTGGGATGACTGGAATTACGAATGGTGATAGGAATTACACCTGCCCACCCACCCAGCCACTGTTGTGTTTAGCACCAGAATCATACCATAAAATAAAACTGGGGGATCCAGGGTATTAAAATATATCTTTTGCAAGAAGAATGACTGCACACATCTATCATGTTCTCTCTCTACTGACCTGTTCCCTGTACATAATGTATTGATTTTCACGGCAAAAATACATTGCTATCACATCTTCCTGGGCATCTCAGGGAATGAGTCATGAGGTACCATACCGTCCACTCTTCCAAAGCTGTTTCAGATAAACAGTTGCTAACTGATACTTTCTTTGACTCCAAATGTGAAATGAATTGATAGTTCATTTTCCTAAGGGACAATCCCCTTTGGCGTATTTGTGGCAGTTTTCACGCATACTGAGACTGCATTACTCTCCTTTGGTCTTAGGGGTGGTTCCGTGAAGCCCGAACTCAAGCACTTGGGCAAACCAGTATGGAGAACTTGTATAGTTACTGCGTGCGCTATATCTGTTTTGTGAGTCAAGTCATTTAGTTCTCCAATCCAGTTTTTTGCCACCACTGAATTTGTTTTACAAATAGAAGAGAAATCCCTGCAGGAGCACAGTAAAAGCCATTACAGTATAGAGAAGATGAACATTAAAATGACACACAGCTGTAACTTGAAATTACAAGGAGCCAGAGGAATGCCCCTTTGTAGCCCATGTAATTTAAAGGTAATGAGGGTGTTGTTGAGGAAAGAGTATACAATCCTGCATGTATTTAATTACAAAAATAGACTAGAATGTCTTGCAAATTAGTTGTTGCAAATAGGGGCCACTCCTTATTCCAGGACTTAGATTTACTTTACGGTAAAGGAATGAGGAGTGGCTCTAATTCATACTCCATCCATCAGCCCTCGTAATTGCTTGGTTTTCGGAGCTCCCAACCCATGCTATGTGCAAGCAGTGGTAGGAAGAGAACCCAGCCAAGAGACAGAAATAGAAGCACTCCTTTTATCAAGGGCAGCACGTGTTTTATTTCCACATAATATGGTGACAAAGGTTCATGGAGAGGATGGGAAGATTCTCTTCAGGTTTCACAGCACTCATCACTTAGTTTTGACATTTCCAAGAAGTCTAGGGGAAGGTTTCTCTTTTCTATGTGTTGCAACATGACCCTAACCTCACAATTCAAGCCTCGTTCTTTATAAAGATTACGTTGCAATGGATATATCCTGAGGAAAGGGTGCAGTACACTTCACGATGACTGGTGTCCTAAACTGTGAACTATCTTAACCTTTGCGAGGGGAGGGTGCCTATTGCAGCAAGGGGAGTAAAACAAAAAACAATCAATCTAGTGCTTGCATAGCTCTCCTTGAACAATGCATTTGCTGCACAACCTCATAATTGTATCTTTACTCTTGTCCCCATATATACATACGTAAAAGCAGAAAGTTTAGAGCAGTAACTAGAGATTTAACCTGATCACGGCCAAAACGGCTACTGCAATACACCAAACCAAACTACTCTCAAAGGTCCTGCTTTCCTTTCAGATGTGCACATGTGAATTCCAGCACTCTGCTCTTCTGGCCAGCACAAAACTCTGCCTGATGTCAACAAGCACAGAAGAGCACAAAACCAGACAGAAGCTTCTACTGGTGATCTAGAAGAAGAAAAAGCAATAATGGCCTGAACTGATCATAGAAGCATTCTGACTTCAAATGAAGGATAGAGATAAAACTAGTACAACATTTAACACATCCATTAACTAGCCACAGTCTTCCCATACACATTGCAGCCTGCAAGGGAGACAGCACCTCCTTCAGACAACTAAGGCAGGCGAGATTCTTTGGGTAGATGTGATCGCTTTTATTAGATCAAATGAGTGGTTGGAACAAAGTTCTTTGCAAGCTTTTGGGCACAAGCACCCTTCTTCAGGCACAGGGACGCTCCGTAGTTGTTCTGAGTTCCCCAAGGAACAAACCTCTTCAGAGGTTTAATGGCCCTAATCCCTTAAGACATTTTGGTATGTATTCAGAAACAACTCCTTTCCCCTCCACGTTTCCTTATTCTTCACACTCATGTATGTTAAGCAGCTGTTCCACTTATGGCAGGAAGTCAAATGAAAGTTGAGTGTAGTTCAAGGACTACTGCTGTACATTTGCCAATGCTTTTCTTGTCTCACTTTCTAAGGTGACTTACTGGTCCTTTTTTGTGCATCTGGATAGCAGAGAAATGCCTGACATGTTCCACACTGCATTAAAATTAAGGGGCACTAACACTTGTAAAACTCTCTTTAAAAAAAAAATCTCCCTCCAAATTAGATTCTCATATGCACTTTGATACGTCCCCAACAAAGGATATCAATGTGGGGCAAATATTAGCTGCTGATAATTTAAGGTGCCCTTCTACTTGCATAGTGGTATGAAGGGACAAGAATGCAGCAGAACTGTTACTTCTTGCATTACTTAGACCTTTTACTCCAGGCCTCAGTGGCTGGCCTGATGTTGGTTGACAGTATCTTCATCAGGGAAGTGATTTCATAACTTGTATGACTGAGGGAATACTTAAATAGGACTCAGTATGAACTATTCCTGGATTACCATGACATTTCCTTAGTAATTGGGGTCCCACAAATTTTGATACTTAAATACAAGGGATTCACATCTATGTGTCTATCCAAATTACATGCCAGCTCCATTCTCTATTCTGACATGACAGATAGTTTCAGCAGAGCATTCATAGGACTGACTAGTCAAGAAAGGGTATCTAACAGACAAAAAAAGCCAAGTGTGTGATAACATTTGTTGAGAGAGAATATGTATCTTGCAGAGAGAGAGGCAGTATCTTGCATCTTTGCTTAATCCAGAAAGCTATCAGGCCCTCCCAGCTGGGAGGTCTGATCAGTTGACAGGGCTTCCAGCCACACAGTCAATTAATGGCATGATAGGAGCCAGCTACATATTTTGTAGAATAACTTTGAAGCTTATTCCTCTTTTTATCACACCATTAACTGATTGAACATGTGGTCAGGTTACCACTTAAGGCATAATTAGATGGTAAATCACGCCTTACATATGACATATAGATGGGGCCTAAGCTCTTATATTGAATTATATTATATTATAATATTATAGCAAAGCTTAAGGAAGTATGTGGTTAGACCTGTGCCTATCCCCAGTTCTGGTGGGTATTTGAGTAATTGTGTCCTGGACCAAAAAAAAGAACAAAATAAGCCAAGTACGGAAGAGTCTCAGAAAGCAAATGCAATGAGACATAGCCAACACATATGCATATAACTCTTCACTGAATATTCAAGGAACACAGTTGTTATTTTCTTACTTCTGTTCCTATTTGAGAAAGTGGCATTGAATTCGTTAGGGGAGGAAGGAGGGGAAGAGTGAAACTGCTCTTACTTATGAATCCTGACAAAAAGATAGGGACAAACTGCCAGTTGATCAAACACAGACACTAATTTACATGAGCTGAGGAAAATCCAACCCCAGTCATAAATTCTCTTCAAGGGTGGGGATATGTATTATTAAACATTTATATTATGGTAGTGCCATGAAGCCCAGATTGAGATGACAATGTGTCAAACACTGTATAAACCTATAGTAAATGGCAGCTCCCCACTCCAAAAAGACTTTAAAACAGATTTAATGTCACTTTTTTTTCCAAATAGAGAGAAATATTGGGAAGGAATGGATGTACCAAAGAGAAACTCTTAGGCTTTTCTATTTCACATTAGAAGCTGATAGATTACTGCCTCAGCTTGCACATAAATAAATATCCATCTCAGAGTTTTATTGCATTATTGGTAAAGTCCACTGAACAGCTTAGATCGAAGGTACTGTGTGTGTAATTGTGTTTCTATGATCCAGGCTTCAGAGAGAATGCTCCCTTGCTAGAGCACCAAACCATGGGATTATACATTTTTTTAATGTACGGAAAAGGTCATGTAAACCTTGCTCCAGCAAAGGAAATGACCTGGAGCCACCCACCCATGTCAACTGATTTAGAAAATCTTTCACAGGAGAGTAAGATTACAAAATCCTATTGTAGTTGGAGACATGCTTTTCCATGTGACCACTATCTACCTGAGCAAATACTAAAATACTAATGACAAATGCAGTAATCAAGGATACAGTTGACCCTCAGACAAAATATTATTTTACAACAGGACATGTCAGCTTCGAGAGAACTAATTCTGTTCTAATTCTGAGAGCACTACACAGCATGTGAAGAAGAGTTTCCTAAGCAAATTACTCTGACTAGTTTATCACAGTTACTCAATGTACCGTGCACAGTATTCTAGTTACAATGGCTTGTTTTAAAGTGGGGGTGGAGGTGAGGAGGTCCTGAAATACAGTGGTTAAAAATGACCAAAATTATTTCATAGCATCAAACCATGGAATCACATAAAAAATGTGCATTCATATGAAAATATGAGCATTTTAGCCCAGGCTCCCAAATTTAGTTTAGGGTTGATTATTTCACCAGGAAATGCCATAAAATTCCTTCTCTGAACAAAAGAATGAATGTTCAGCAGCTAAAACAGTAAATCTCTTCAGGCCACATGACCATGTACACTACCTTGTGTTTTTTATTTGAAAAAAGGCAAGAATGAGAAACTTTATTTACTCACAGACATACAAAAATATTACTTCTCATCAGCAGAAAGAGTGATTTTTGCCAAACATTTGTGCTGATCCAGCTCAACTGAAGGAAGCATAAGAAGTCTCTCTGTTACATTAAGTAAACTCTTGCATTAATAGGCACTGCTCCCAAAGGAGAAGAAAAATCAATTACTAAAATGGCAGTGTAATCTTTTCTTTATTAACTCTGGAGTTCAGAAATGACTGGACAAGTTTAGTGCTTCCTGTGTCCTCACTTCTCTATGACAAATGGCCTGTAATTAATTGGAACTTTTCTGTGCTTCTCTGGAACCTGCAGTTATTTCCTGTCAGCATTCACTGAAACTATGTGTGCAAGTTTTTAGCTATCAAGATGATTCCCATTACCATAGTGTAGTAGTTCATCACCATAGTTCAGTCTAGTTATACTTACAACACCTCTGTGAGGTAGAAAGTGGTGCTATTCCATTTACATACAAGGAGAGGAAGATTGAAGTGTAGCTCAAAAGGATGTAGACATCCATGTCCAAAATTTAAATCCACAAGACCCGCACTTAGCTGCCATATAACCCTGGAGACTCCTACATGCCAAATTTATATATTAAAGTTGTCCAAGAATCTAAGGCTCCAATCTCTGGGCATGCTCAAATATGTCTCAGTCTACTCCGTGCTGTGCAACATAAGCCCTGTCAAAATTCACAAAAGCTATTTCTCCATCTATATTGCCTGCAGTGCATGCTCCATTTGATATTCTCCAAGTATACCTAGCACAAGCCTACTAGATTGAGCTCTGAACAATATACAGTGGTAGCTACTGCTTTCCTTCAAAATACAAGACAAGAAAGTAGCGATGGTGCTGGCAGACATTAGACCTTTCCCCTACTATGTAGAAGACCAAGTTCAACTCCTTCCACTACCTAAGAGAGTTCAAACCCATCTCTCTCCCACTCCCACAAGAGAGTGCCCTAACCACTGGGCTATGGACTATTGTGTTGGGGATAGAAAGCAATTTCACACACTTTGCTGTTGGGACTGGACCCCTCTGTAATGTGTGCAGTGCCAGTGTGCAGAGCAAGCCCCAGAGTATGGCTGGCATGTGGTAAGTGGACTGGATGCAGTGCTGTGGGCATGGCACACAGCACAGTGGGTCAGTTGTAGTCCAGCCCATAGACTGGCCCAGTGACCCTCATCCAGCCCCATGGTTTTACACCCCTGCTATTGACTCTACTCCAGAAAAACACTGAAGCAAGTTCTTACATTAAGTTTCCTCAGCTCTTTTGAAGATCAGCATAGGCATAGAAATGACTTGGAACCCCCCTTTTCCTTCTCCTTTTCCTTCTCCGCTTTAAGTTTGGCTGAGCATGAACTGTCTACTCCAGTGACTCTCAAGCAAGGTGCTGCAGCATGCTGGGGTACCATGAGTTCCTTTGACGGGTGCTAGTGGGTGGCACAAAATGTTAGCACTGTTAGGTATGCAAACACGGTTCACAAGATAAACCAAGAAATTTCAAATAGGAATCCATAGTGTTAAGTACATCCTGAACTGGTATGGTTTTTCATGAGTTCTTTGCAGTAGACCAGGGGTGTCCAAACTTTTTGAATGTGGGGTCGGATCATGAATTTTTTATCACCCAGTGGGCCGGAGAGCCATATTCAAAGACCTCACAGGAAGCGGTATTACATCACCCCCTACCTCCCCCCCGAACGAAAGTACAGTGTTTACTTTCGTTTCCCGCTGCAGCACCTCGGGCCTCAGAAAACAGCTTGGAGGGCCGCACGGTGGCCCACGGGCCACGTGTTGGACAAGCCTGCAGTAGAAGAATTGCTCTATTTTTTGTATGTATTCAAAAAAGTGTGAAAACTAAGACCTGACATTTTCCAAGGGGTGCAGGTGCCTTGAGTCTAAGAAGGCTGAGAACAGCCTGTCTACTTGTTGCTCCTTAAAATGATGTTCAGACAAATTGGGCCTGATCTTGTTGGTCCTATACCTTCCCATTGGTATAAGACAGCACGGTGTACAACTTCAACTTAGTTGGCAATGAGACATTCATTTTCTTTATCCTGGAACAAAAGCATCAATTTTCATGAAGGCGTGTCATCCTGAAATGTACACAGTGACTTCAGTTCTCAATTAAGTAAGAATTAGAATCAAATTTGGCTGGATCCCAGGCCATCTGCTTTCAAGTTGGTACTTGCTCCATGAGAACTCGGGGTGTGGTAGTTGTTCGTCCTTCACAAGAAAAGATGACTGCATCCAGTGGGGGAGTGGAAAGTGAGAAAGGAAGCAGGAAAGAGAAAGGGAGAGGAAAATGGAGAAAGAAGAGAGAGGAAAGAGAGAGGAGCGGGGGTGGAGGCTAGGTCACTTGGGTACACAGGTGATTTATAAGCCGAATATTTGCCTTGAACAATCTGCTGCAGCAGGAGCAGGAGAGCGACGAGGACTGGACATGAGAGGTCCTTGTTTTCCTGGCCACATGCTTCCTCATTGCCTCTGCCATGCACCTCTGCTTGTGTGCTAACCCTGAGTGTTTTCATGTCTAGCTATTAGATCCCTGATTGATGGGCCCTGGAAGTATAATCCGTAAATTCAGATCAAGTTTCTAAGGTTCCCAGTAAAGAAGTCATCCAACTCTTCATGTACAGGTAGCCAGTTTAGGAGGAAGATGAAAAGAAAGTGGTTCCTACCTTTTGAATGGTAACAAAGTGGTTAGAACCCTCATCCCAGACTTGGAAGATCCAGGTTCAATGCCCTTCAGCTTGAGAGGGTCCATACCTACATTACTCACCCAGGAGAATACCTTCATTCCACAGTTTTGGAAGCAAGGACTTAAAGATAGGAATCTTTCCCTTCAGTGGCAGGCCCTAATCCTGGGCTTCAGGGCAGCAGTATATGCTAGGTTTGATTTGCATGCTTAGGCAGAATTTGGGTCTGCCTAATTTGTAAATCCTAAATGCCTAAAGCATTAGTGCCTAAAACATTTGTCTCAGCCAAGACATTGGCACTCCTGGGCATGTATAGTAGCTGGTCTCAGACACCTAAGAAGTTAGAGGAGGCTTTTGTGGATGGCTTGCTTAGATTTAAGTGCCTAGAGTAAAAGTTGGGCATCTCAGTCCTTTTATGGGAGATGATCTTCTTGTGTTCTCAACCAAATTACAGCCCCTCTGACCCAAAATCCATTATTGGCAGTGCAATCACATATGAGGTGACTTTGGTCTTGTGTGGCTAATGATCTAATTGTATCTGACACTTAGGTAGCCCCTGCAAGTTGTCCTCCACCAGCCTGATCCTTGTGTGACTGGCCTTTGCCTGGCTTATCTAGAACTTTCACCACACCAAAGCTCTCCACTTTAAGTTTCCTTTTTTTTTAATTAAGGCTTTCTTGGAGTCAGTCTGTGTTATCTCTAATTGTGGTCATGAGAGACAGGAAGTGGAGTGCACAAGTAAAGAACAGAAAACTGTGGGATTGCTTTTGGTAGACTGCTTATCCTTGCTGCAGGGAGTGGCAAGGGAGGAAAAGGCTCAACCTTAAACTCTGAAGCTCAGCAGGGCTCCTGAGCTTCTCCTGGATTGCCACCATAAGTCGCACTTAGTGGTTTACAATGTAGATAGCTGGCAGTATGTCCCTGAAAATGGCTACATGATTAACTGTGACGTTTGCCTTACCTTAGTTCATCCAGGCAAATATTTAGGCAAGTGTCAGTATTTTCCATAAACTAAATAATAACAATAATAGTCAAATAAGAGGTATGCATGATTATTTGTATTCTTATTTTTAAAGTGTCAAATCTTAGTTTGAGAATTTTTTTCTCTTACTTGGAAGAAATGGGTGGCTAGAAGACTTTCAATTTTCCAGGCCCTGACTTCTATTGCAGTATTCTCCCTTGGAGTTTAAATCCTTGAGCTTCAGTTTCTCAGCTGTAAAAAAGAAGAAATGATACTAACTAAAGGCTCTATCCTGCAATAAGGTACACAAGAGAGGGTCCCTACAGGGGAACACCTGGGCAAAACGCATTGCAGGACCAAGGTCAAAACAATGCCTATAACCTCTGGTACTACTATATCCCTCATTACTGCACGCATCTCACAAGATCCCTGTGATGTAGGGAAGGACTACTGTCCCTTTTTTATGGCTGCCAACCAGAGGCACAGATAAACTAAATGATTGTGATTCTGGGATGTGGTCTTTGACTGTCTGGGGTCCTGCAAAAAAGTACATCTTTTTCTTCCAGTCATTGGAAGTTGATGAATATTATTGGATAGTGGTAAATTATTTCTGTGTCTTAAGTAAAGTTATTAAAAGGCAGCATTGGTTAACTGAACTCTAGTTAATCAACTCCTGGTTAAAATGAAGCTCAGAAGTATCTCCTAGATTTGTGGTGCTTTTTACTGTGTTCTCTGGGATCTCTAAAGTTGGAGAACAGTTACTAGTTGGCTTACTAGAAACTAGCCAGATGAAGGGGATAGACTGCCTACTAACTGGCTGAAGGAGGCAGGTTGCATTCTAGGTTCCCATCCCTAAAGAGTATGACCCATTAGTACTCCTCCTTCCTTTCAACCCCTTTCACCTGCTTTCTAGGCAGAGATTTCCTAGAGCAAGGCCTGTTTTTGTTCACATACTCTTATGACTGTCATCCTCTTTCCTGTATCATATTTTTTCAGCAATAGGACCTGGTAATAGGAATTGGGGTAGTTTTTCCTAGAAAGAATGTACAGGCTTGGAAAGGAACCAGTAGATGGCACTGCATCTCTACAGTATTTGGGATTCTTACAACCTCTTTGTCAATAGCATGGATGAAATGAATAACCCAGCTCCTTATTTGTCAACTGTCTGTTTTCAATCTGTACTGTGTAAAATCTGTGGCTGGGTAATGGACTCTGCATTTATGAGATTTCCTTCTCTAGTCTTTGACTGCTAGATTCAATCACTTACCAGTGACACTCTCTGAATGGAATAATAAATTTAAATGGCTTGGCTGTGCAGTTCTTCTAAAGAACTAGTTTTCTTTCTTCATTGTTATGACTAGAAAGACCTAGGACCGTCAAAACCCATGATGAGATGCTTAATTTAAAGATAATATCCCTACGATATTGGTAACTTTGTTCCTGACCAGGGCTCCTGTGTGCTGCCATAATATGAATAATAATAAGTAGGCGGATCTAGGATTTTGAAAAGGGAGATGAAGATGGTGAAGTGCATCATCACATATAAAACAACACATATTTTTCTCCAGTTAAAAATAAATGACAAACGTTACTAATATATTAGGGGCCTAGGGCTGTATTATTCAGTCTAAGATTGAAACAAAAACAAATACAACTTAATTGGAACGAGTTAAAAACAATCTTCAAGGCTGTGAAATTGGAGCTTCAGGAGCAACTAACAGACAGTACAGTTGCAGAACAAAAGGTGACTTGATTAGTGGAATATTATGTCCATTAAAATGAGGATAGGATTGTTAATGCCTGTGCAATGAAGAGTTTAGAATGGATCAGGTAGACTGTACTAAGCCATGAAGTCAAGTGACTCCCTCAGCCCTGCCTGGTTAGAAATGCTGCTGCCACTGCCAAGTAGTTGGTTTTAAACTTTGGGTCTAGGGCCAGACATTCAAAAAGCTTGAGCTTGAATTGATTCAATCTCTGCAAGTTAGGCCAGGGGTGAGCAAAAGACAGCCTGCAGGCCGGATTCAGCCAGTGAGGCCATTCTACCCAGCCCACGGGGCCCCTAAAAAATTTAGGAAATTAATATTTATCTGCCTTCAGTTCCTGTCAAAAATTGAACCAAGGGCAGTAGGCTCCCATAACAGCAGGGCCTGCCCGGCCCACCCCCCCAGCCAGAAGCCCCAGCAGGGGCTTCTGGCCTGAGACCACGTGGCTGCCCCAGTGGCCCTGGAACCTCAGGTAAGGCTGGTGTGGAGGGGAGGACCCCAGGCAGCGAAGGAGCCTGGGGAAAAGTGGCCTGGGGCAAAGCTGAGTGCAGGGGGGGAAATGCAGCCCTTCCCCCACCCCATGGCTGGTGCCTCATGCTGCAGCCACTCGCAGCCTGCCTGGGGCTGCCTCTGTCTGCTCTGGACAGCACCGTGGGCTGCGAGTGGCTGCAGCAGGGACCGCCGGCAATGGAGCGGGCGAGGGGCTGCTTTCCCCCTCCTCACACTCAGCACCACCTTGTAACCCAGCCCCACTGCCAGCCTAGGCCCCGTGCCAGCTCCAGGCTCGCCCATTGGAGCTGTGCATGGCTACAGTAGCTGCAGCACCCCCGCTTGCTGTGCCTGGCAGTGTTTGCCACTGCCTACCTAAGGTTTGCCTTACCTTACTTGTGGTAAGTAAAATATAATTTCTTTATCTGGCCAGTATCCAAATAGGCAAAAAAGAGAGAATAATATGGATTAAAACACATTAAATGATCTAGAATATTTTAAAGCAGCAAAAAAACTTTATTTCCATTTGGGTTTGAATTGTACATATGAGGTTTTCATAAGTTTCTATTTTTTCTAACGTTGTTCAGATATTGTTATTTTTTTTCTCCTAGAGAATGTTGCCTAGTAGTGGTACTTAGAAGGAGTAGGTATTTGGGCCTTTTTTTGTAGCCTCAGAAAATAAATCCTACCATTGTACATTTATTATGAGTGTGTGATTCATCTGCAACACAATTATAGTGGGCAAAAATGTCATTGTGGGGAAGGAGAGAGCCTTATTTACAAAGAAAATGGCTACTACTGTGTTTGAAAACCCAAATATTTGTAACTGATATTAAAATTTGGTTCTAATTCACCACTGCCTTACTCCACTCTTAAACTGGTATGACACCGTTAAAACTGAGGGTGCTAGGTTGGTGTGAAGATAGTTACAAGGTGATATGCTATTTCCTCTATCTCTTGATTGTCTTGGTGTGTTAATTCAGCCAAGTGGTTTAGCAGCTACAGCAAGCTCTGACAATAGACTTGTGGCTGTGCCTTGTCAGGTAATTGATATCTATAAGGAGTTGCTGTATTTATGTTTTCATATTTATTTGATTTTATTCCCATGGTTAAGCAAAGTCTAGGGAAACATGCCATGTGGCCTCTAACTGGTGCATTGCTAGTACTGAATACTATGGCCAGTCTCATCTGTGCAGCAGACTACTGATGGCTGTAGGGATGCTATTGTAAACCTAAGTCTTTCCTGCATCTGCTCCAGGTTATTGTAAAAGCATAACAGTATTGGGTCAGGCAGTCAAGGAATTGGTGCAAACATGACTTAGAGATCTTGGTCTATGCTCACAAGTGCCCCCTACAGGCATTAGGTTGATAGTGGAAAACTTGGTCTCCTGGTAGAAATTGCCAGTGTACAAGCATTCATTCAGTTTCTCCCAGAGGAAGCCTGCACCATTTGGGAGAAAGATCTTCCAGGTTTACTGGAAGATCTCCCCTGTGAAAGTTTCTCTTGTTGGAATGAATGTCTGTACACTTGATTTCTCCATAATTAGGACGAGTTGAACAGCAGTCTCCCCTGTGCTTTCCCCAGACTGGAGTCCCCCAGTCTGGGGAGGGTAGGGGGCATTTCTCCGCAGCTTGACTCCTCCTGATAACAGAGAAGTTGAGCTACTTCTGCCCCGCTGCACATTCCAGAGACTGGAGGACTTTGGTCTGGAGAAAGCACAGGGCCATTGCCCTGCTGCTCCCTCCCCTCCCAGACACTAGGAGGGAAGGGAAGGAGCATCCGTTGCTTTCTGCACATCCCTCAGCCCAGAGACACCCCGTTTTGGAGGACATGTGTGGAGCATTGTCCCACTGCTCCCTCTCCTCCTCAAAACCACTGTTTCACTCCCCCTTGGGGACTGGGAGATTGGAGAAGCAGTGGCTGCTTCCCTTGCCTTCCCTGACCAGCTGCGGGAAGGTGCACTGAGCAGAGGAAAAAGGGCAGCTGCAAGCTGGAACACCTCTCCCAGCAAGATTTCTAGCGTTGGACATGAATGCCTGTTCATACCTAAGATTGCTTCAGGATTTTAGTACTGTTTCAGCAATCAGTGTGAAGAGGACTATAATGTGATGCAAACCATGTTATAAACACCAGAACAGCTTTAGGACAAGGCAGACTGAAAACAGAACTGCTGAGAAATAAAAGGTGGTGCCACTGAGTATCACAACCCCATGTTCTGTAGAAGAGAGGCATAAACTTTTAGCACCAAGGTAAATTTACTATAGCCTTTGTCGAGAAGCTATCAGGGAGACTTTCAGCAGCCTGAAAGAAATAAGATTTCCCTGAAGTGCATGGGCTGCTGGGAGGTAGTTTCTAGTGGGGGAGGAGAAGTTGGTTTTTGAGAATTATCTTTGATAAATCAGTGATGGGGTGGGGATGCCGTTTAGATCTCATCTGTTGGGGTTATGCAGTGAAAGTGCCCTAGCATAGTGAGAGCTGCTTTTCTAACAAAAAGACGAAACAAACAACTCAGAGAAGCAGTTTGAAGCACACATGACTCATTGCTGAAACAAAATTGGACAAGATAAAACAAGACATTAAAAGGAAAAACTTACTGCAGCTTGAGAAAGTAATTGATGGTTGATGGAAGGAGCTAAGGCCCACCTAAGCATAAATATGCATTAGTAGTATTGAGGTGAAGTAGCTGCATGGTTTTGTAATGGGGGAGGGGACCAAAGGAGGTTGTTTTCAAGGCTCGTCAGCAATTTGTGGTTGACAATTTTCCTTGTTGTGCTGTAACTCCATAGAATAGGAGAATGGAAATTTTAAACATAAGCCATGGTGTCCATCAGTTCTATACCAAACCCATCTTTCTGGGTCTTTCCACAATTGCACAATTCACTCTTTCTTTTGGGGGTTGGAATGGAGTCATCTCTTTTCCTTTTCTGCAGCTTAGAGACATTTATCAACATGTTTTGTATCTCCTGAACAGTATACTGGGCAACAGAATGATTAAATACATAGAATTTATTTTAAGCATAGAGCATTCCTTACAAATATTTCAGTGGCTGGTATATTGAACACCGATTAATTTTGGTACAAGTGAGTTTCTAGTCATCAGCATCTAAAAGCATGTAATAACAATCTTTGAACTGATAGAATTAATGACACAAACCTCACCCTGAAGAAAGTGCTATGGCTCTTGCATTTCAGGTGAATGCAGTGAAACATGATCTTTAGAAACAGTCCTTGCACCAATCCCCCCCATCAAGGGATTAATGCAACTAATTCCTTTACCTGTAGTATCAGGCACTCTGTAATGGTTGATCTTTTTTTCCCTTTTCAAATACTTGTCATTACACAATTGAGCTTTCAGTTCACTTGCCTTAGGATGCTTTTTATGCTCTTCTGTTTTCCCTGTGTTAGCACATACAGCTGCTGTTTTGAATGTCTAAACCTAAGGGCATGGCTTCTCTTTGTTCTTCAGCATCATATACAGATTATATTTACTTTTCAGCATAGAGATCACAGGGGTTGATTTTCAGAGATGCAGAATATCTTCTATTCTGACTCATGACAATGAGAACTACAAGTGTTTGGCTTTTCTCAAAAATAGGAATCTGGGAGGAAATCTGGAGATAGGCAACCCTTTTGAATAATTTGACTTAGAAATGAAATGCAAATATTGCTCTCATCCAACTAATTTCACTAGCAAATCACCAGATACTGTTTAAATTAAAACATTAGATCTTATTATTGGAAAACATTGCTGATGGGTTAGTTTGTTACTATGTTAACAGTAAAGAATAATTTAGGTACCAAGCAGTCACCTCAGCCCAAGTGCTTCTGATCTGTGTAGTACAGACTTTCTTTGTGAGAATAGTTGCTCTATTATGCTACTTCCTCTCAGCGGGTGACATTCCCCCAGACTGGCCAACTGGAGACTGGTGGCACAGAAGGGGTGCATTGTGGATTTAATCCATTTTAATACCCTAATCTGAATAGTGGGCATGCCACTGACTAGCCTGTAATTAAGGCTATGGACAAACAGAACTGTTGACTGATTTAATTGAGCAGTGGGAGCTGCCCCAGCTATTATGAAGTAACTTATATCTGCAAATTTATGTAGCTAGAAGTTAGCTAAATCTATGCATCTTCACCTCGAGTGAAATAGGGCTAAATTTGCCAGGGCTTTGCTATGCTAGTATCATGACAGGATCTTGCAAAGACAACAGTAACATTGTGATGGTTTGTACTCTATCATTTTCATAGATTTCATAGATACTAGGGCTGGAAGGGACCTTGGGAGATCGAGTTCCGTCCCTTGTCCCAGGGGCAGGAAGTCAGCTAGGGTCAAAGGATCCCAGCAAGATAAGCACCCAAACACTTCTTAACAGAGTCCAGAGTAGGTGCTTGCACCTCCTCTGGAGGGAGTCTATTCCAGGCCTTGGGGGCTCGGACAGTAAAGAAGTTTTTCCCTATGTCCAGTCTAAAATAGTCTTGGAGGAGTTTGTGACCATTGGTCCTTGTCATCCCTTAGGATGCTCTGGTGAACAGGTGTTCCCCCAGATCCTGATGCACACCCCGATGTACTTATAGGCTGCCACCAGGTCACCCCTGAGCCTGTGTTTTTCCAGGCTGAAGAGCCCCATGGCTCTCAGCCTCTCTTCACAAGGCCTGTTCTCCTGTCCTCTGATGATGGATGTGGCTCTCCTCTGGACTTTTTCAAGCTTCTCCACATCCTTCCTAAATTGTGGAGCCCAGAATTGGATGCAGTACTCTAGCTGTGGACTCACCAAGGTCAAGTACAGTGGGAGGATTAAATCCTGAGATTTACTTGAGAAGCAGCTATAGATGCAAGCCAGAGTTTGGTTTGCTTTGTCAGCTGCAACACTGCAATCATGACCCCCAAGTCTCTTTTGGTCTTGGTGCTAGCGAGCATAGCAGTGCTGAGTCTATAAGCATGCTGCGGGTTTTTTTCCCCCCAAGTTGGAGTACCTTACATTTGTCAGTATTGAATGTCATCATGTTTGTATCTGTCCACTTTTTCAGCCTATCCAAGGCAGCCTAGATCACCAGCCTATCCTCAGGTGTGCATGCTCTACCCCAAAGTTTGGTGTCATTGGCAAACTTGGTCAGTCCACTTCTGACACCAGTATCCACATCGTTGATAAAGACAGAGCCTTGGGGGACACCAGTGGTCATGGAGCGCCGTGATGATTCACTTCCATTGACCACCACACTCTGAGTCCATCCTCAGGGTCAATCCGCCAGTCACTGGACTGTGATGTAGCCGAGGCCACAGTTGGCCAATTTTTACAAGAGTAGATCATGGGACACGAGAACAAAGGCGAGATGTCAATCTCTTCTCCCTTGTCCAGGTGATATGTCACCTGGTCATAGAAGGAGATGAGATTGGTTAGGCAAGACCGCAACAAACCCATGCTGGCTGTCCCCCAGGATGTTGCCATCAGCCAGCTTGTCAAGAATGGATTCTTGTATTTTTTCTAGAATCTTTCCAGGGATTGAAGTCAAGCTGATTGCCCTGTGGTTCCCCGGACCTACTTTCCTTTCTTTCTTGAAGTTGGGCTGCACATTGGCCTCCTTCCAATCTTCAGGTACTTCACCTGAATGCCAGGAGTTTTCAAAAATCTTTGTCAGTAGCTGGGCTGTGACTCCTGCCAGCTCCTTAAGTCCTCTGGGGTGCAATCTGTCAGGACCTGCTGATTTTGAAGGTGTCCAGCCTCTCAAGTTGTTTCTTTACAAGGTCTACACCGATGCTGTGTATAAATTCACCCTCTCCCTGGCCGTCCCACAGCTTGCTAGGCAGGGCAGTCCCTTTGGATTGATGAAAAACTGATAAAATTGTTATGGCTGTCTAAGCCCTTAGAACAATTCAAGCATGCTCTAAGTCAGAGGTCTCCAACCTTTTTAAGTAGGAGATCACCTTCGGCATTTAAAAACAACCCAAGATTTACCATGTGCCACCGCTCCTGCTCCCACCCCCCGCAGGTAAGTCTGTGGAGAGGAAAGAGGGGGGTGCAGATTGAGGCAGAGGGAGAAAAAATTATTTGGGGGAGCGCCTCCCCAGCAGGTAAGTCCCACTCGGCCGGGGCCCCACTCAACTCATCCCTGTTCTACCTCTGCAGCACTGTCCCTCACTGCAGGGGCCTCAGTCTAGGCCCTGCCCCTTCCCTCCCCCACAGACTGACCTGGGCTGGGAAACATGCATGCAGGCACTTAGCCCCCTTCCCCCACCTTGGATCAACTCCAAGAGTCTCCAAGATCTACTGGTGGATTGAGATCCACTGGTTGGTAACCACTGCTCTAAGTCTAAATTATGTCCATCTGACTGTGCCCCAAAAAGCTATTTCAGCAGTTTGGTAGCACCAGATTACAGTGGCACCATACCCTACTTCTGTCTCAGAGGGTTAGGAAAGAATATGACACAGAACTCCTGTGGCTGAGTTAGGAGAAGAGGTCTAGAGTGGACCTCCCAGGTCTCTAAGTCCCTGTTACTGCAGGCCACCAACTCATATAACCCCTTAACAAACTTACCCAACTCCATCTTAAAACTCGTCCACTACTTCAACAGAGAGCTTCTTCCTCTGACGGCTAGAAGCTGCCGCCTCATTTCTTGCTCAGAAATATTCATGCCCAGCTGAGACTCGGGTATTCATATCCAATATTATCCTTTAAAAAGTTCATTCTGTCACTGGTGTTTTCCCTCCCCAGTGTATTTGTAGACAGTAGTCATATCCTCTCGGCCTTTGTTTTACTAAACTGAAAAAGCCGAGAACTTTTAGTCTCCTCTTGTATGCCAGAATCCCCATTCCTCAGTTCTGCTACTAGCTCTTCTCTTCAGATGTTCCAGTTTAAATTCATTGTTCTTGAACATGAGTGACCAAAATTGTACCATACAATTGTATTTGTACAATGGCATGAGTGCATCATTATCTCTGCTGGAAATACCTTATTTGTTAGATTATGGAATTACATTTGCCATTTTTATGTTGGCATCACACCCTTTGTTGTCTTACATTTTTTTTCCCAAATGATGAGCTCCCAGTTTACAGCAGAAATTCTTGTTATTAGCTCTTAAGTTCCATTAACTTGCACTTATACTATTAAGTCTTGTCCTATTTCCATTCCTCCAGTCCTTAAGGACATCCAGGTCTTCCTTTATGATAGCCGCATATTTCTATATGCTGCTGATAGCTTCCAATTATCCTTAACACAATCCTAACTGCTGTGCTGAAGTCACTGATGAAAACCAATGTTTGAGGATCTCTACTGGTAACATCCCCCGCAAGAGTTCCTATTTCTGTGCAAGCCATTGTCATCTGTTCTTTAACTAGCTCTTTATTCACTTTACCATTTGTGCATTGATCTTTATCTTCTGTATCTGACTAATAATTTCCTATGTGACATCTTATTAAATATTTATTTCAAGACCAGAAAAATTATATCTGCTTCATTTTCTTTGTCTAAAAACTGAATTATCTGACCAAAGTATGCTATGAGGTTAGTTTGGCATGATCTACCATTGATAAGTTTGTGTTGTATTTTATCCCATTTTTCATTTACCTGTAGATTTTAACAAGGTTAAGAAGCCTGTGCTCAGAACTAGGTTCCAACGACTATTTTGATGACAGAGAACAAAACTGGGAATTGTAGGTATGAGAATGGGGACACTTTACTTGTGACTATAGGATGGGGACAGATTTTTGAAGAGCAGAGAAAAACAAGAAGCCCTCAAAGAATTTGTGTGACAATAAATCCACTGAAAACAGTTTAGACAAAAAAAAATCTTCAGGACCCCATTAGAAATATATTTTGCACTTATTATTAATAAAAGATACCCTAAAACAAATGTATTTTTCTGAGCCTCTGATTTAGTCAGCTGATACTTACCTTTAGAATAAGGATTATTTCCAAGGTGAAGGAATGTAGCATTTCATTTAAAAGGAATCTGAAAGATTGAATATTTTTAGTTTGGAGTCTTGAGGAATCCAAAACTTCAATCTAGTTTTTCATAGTTATTTCCATCCAAGGCAACCAGCTCACGCAAGAAAAGCAAACAAACATAAAGTCCTCCTGAGTACTTGCAAGCATGTTAGCATGCAAACACCGAGAAGGAGGAAATAACACAAAGTGAAATGACAGAAGTAATGGAGAATTTGTTAAGGAAAAATCAGCGATCATTAGAGGGTAATAAGTTTGCTAACTTGGCTGTCTATGGTACAGATGTTCAAAAAGCTGGGGGAGGAATAGAAGTTTACATGGCTTTCTCTATGTGACTTAAGTTTAGATTGGGAGCAAACAGTACACATTAGTCTTGCAGGGTGTGGGTGGTAGGGGGGCATGCAGGCAGCCTGCATTAGTGAAGACCCCTGGGAGGGGGTACTTCTCCCTGCCTTCCAGCATGCCCTGTGGGCTCCCTGGGCTGCTGAAAATTGCTGAGTGCAGCTGAGCACCTGGGTCACCCCGATTGGCTGCTGGGCACAGGCAATCACACCCCCACCCCCTGTGACTGTGGACCCCCTTCTGCACCCTCTACAGAAGCCTCTAGAAGAGCCCCAGAGCAAATGCTCTTCCGTCTTAATTTCATGTGGCTCTGTCCTGGCCTGCCTACACCCCTCCATGGTGCCGCACCACCTGAGCCCATGCCCATAGACCCAGGAGTGCAGTATGTTTTGTTTGTCACCCTGTGGGACTTTTTCCAGAAGCTGCAGGACATCATGTGCACCCATCCAGACATGATACAGAAGCTGGTCACCATAGGGCAGGGCTTCCTGCCCCTAAGGTAGCAGCATCCTGTGCAATGCTACCTATTACCCTGTGCCCACCACATGCCTTGGACTGGGCCATCGACTTCCAGATGGCTAATGAGGATGAGGCCACCCAGGATACCATGGATGCTGAGGTGTTCTGGTACCACCTCCAGACCATTGAGCTCTCGTTCAGGGCTGAAACCACTAGCTGTGACTGGTAGAAGTAATGTCAAGGGCTACTTCTCTGAGGTCCTATGGGGCATATTTGACCACTAGAGCCACTTCACCTGCATCTTCGCCACCTGGGCAGGCAGTTCCCATGATGCCCGACTTTTCCACAACTACCCCAAATGATGGAGAATGGGTGCTGTGCTCCTCAGGTCCCCAGCTGCATCATCAGCACCAACCTTGTCCTTCTCTTTGTCATTGAGACACAGCTTACAGCCTCCTGCCCTGGCTCATGAAGTCCTATGCGAGGCAGCTGGACCACCAAAACTGGAGCACTTCAACTACTGCTTGAGCAGGTGGTTCATGACTGTGGAGTGCACTATCAGCTGCCTCAGGGTTCACAGGAGGGGTCTCAGCATGAGCCTCAAGGTGGAGGAGGACAACCTGCCATGCCTCACTGTTGCTGCATGCATCCTCCACAACATCTGGGAGACCCCTTGTTCCCCTGGGGGACTTGCTTCTGCACACCCAGTTGTCCCATCATCCCACAGCCTTCCTGCACTTCCTCCTGCTGTGGGGTCCCTGCTGGCAACTCTTCTTGCCCCCCCCCCCCAGTGGTGCTGTATGCTTGTGGGGTGGTGGTGACCTTGCCTATGGCAAGGAAGCAGGACACAGCTCCTTGTAGAAGGGCGTGTTATGCCTTCTGCTTATGGATTTTTTATAGGTGTCATGCACACACTTGTATTAAATCTTCATCTGTTTCATCTTGGTCTCATATTTTCCAGCTTGGATGTTCAATATCCCCACCTCCCCTGGCCCTAGTAAGCTGGGTCAAAAGAGACTTGAAGCACCCCAGGTGTACATGTCTTGGATACCTGCCAGCAGTGGTTTCATAGTTTCTAGGGTCAGAAGGGACCTGAGCAGATCATCGAGTCCGACCCCCTGCCATGGCAGGAAAGAGTACTGGGGTCACACGACCCCAGCAAGGTGTACATCTAGCCTCCTCTTAAAGACCCCCAGGGTAGGAGCTGAGCTGTAGAGGTCACAGGATTGCCTCTGTGCAGGCCCAGATCCCGATGTTCTGACCCTCCACCACTCTGACTCACCAGAGGTAAGCTGCCCATGCTGGCTTCTGCTTGGGAGGTGGGGAGAGGAAGCGGGAGTTGTCTATGCTGGTGTCTAAGTCTCAGGGTACCTGTCTCTGGCCTGTGAGATATGGCATGTTGGGGTTGGGCTGTGCCCGAGTATGGGGGCTCTCTAGGGTTTAGTGTTGGGGACTGTGTATATGTTGTGAGATGCCTCATGACAGGGTGTTCAGGATCCAGGGGCAAGGCATGGTATGACATGGGTATCCAGGTTCCGGGGCTTGTGTGGGGGACCCTTCCCCCTGTTGCTTGCTTGTGGCTAACAGGTGGTGGGAGGTGGTGCTGATGGGAGGGGCATGATTGCTCAGCACTGGGGGACCCCAGCGGGTGGGGTCTGCTGGGCACTTGGCTGAAGCAACTGAATGCAGGCTGAGTACTACTGTGCCTCCCTGTGAGGGAGTGGTTGGAGGGGCGCAAAGCAGGCTGAGATGGTGGAAGACGGTGATCTAACTTGAATCAGTAGGGGAACAGTCTACGAATTTTTGATACATCAGTCTAACCTGAATTGATCTCAATTAAGAGTAACTTGCATGGGGTGTATCTTAATTCACTTGCACTATCTTTAGACCAGTCTATGAGCATTCAACTTGCATATGGTTACAGGTTTAGATTGATCTATGTCATTTAGACTGGTTTAAGTGTAATGGCTGTATGTATCCTATTAGAATAAAGTTCAGCAGAGATTTTTGTTCATTAACCTTCAGAATGAAATGAACTTAGTTTCCTTCTCTTAAGAAATGGTAGTTTCATATCACTGGTGAATGTTTTGGTTTTGTGACTGTGTCCAGGCATTATATGGATCATAAATGAGCAAAGCAGAATTACATAAAGCAAGCATGCTGTATAGAAATGTAAAGAATATGGAAACAGCTGTAGTTAAAAAACCTAAGTCTCTCCCAGGAAAGTGGAATAAGGAGCATAGGTAAGCCGAGCAACTTCAAAACAGAATATTGAGTATTAAGCTGCTTTCTGGTGCAACAATGCATTTAAGATGCGTGACTTACCAGGTGGTTAGATTAGTTAGGATACTATATATTCTAAAGTGTAATTTGATGTATATATACATGTAAATATTTACATGATAGGCAGAGACCCAGGTTTTATTTTACACAAGCTTGTGGAAGTGCCTAACTTTAACCGTGTGTACTTTTATTGACATCTATGTTGGAGGCTTAACACATGCAGAAGTGTGCACAGGATGAAGGACCAGTTCTCCTTAGGTGTCTGCATATTTTCCAACCCTCAGCATGTTGTGACTTTTTATTCTTATGACTCTCTTTCTCTCTATCACCAGATCCTGTGATAATGTTCCTTTTAAAAAAATTTCTTATTACACAGGCAAATCAACTTTTGGACATTACTTGAAAAGGTTTCCTTTAGGAGTCTAATTTTGATTAAAAAAATATGTTAGTAAGCAATGTGTCTGGGAGCAGTCGTAACCTGTGCTCCATGATCATCACTGGGTGCTCTTAGTTCTCGGTGTAGTTTTGACATGAAAGGAATTGGCATATTACGACCTGAAAAATTGTCACAGCTGCTTTTCAGTCTGACCTCACACGGTATCTCTGGAAACAGCGGTGCAGTAGGGCAATTCCACCTGGCAGCAGGAGTGGGACAACACACTTTAAAAAGGTCTCATGGCACCCCCAGGTGCTGTAGCACCCCCACTGAGCATCAGTGGTCTAAATGGTCTTTTATATTTTCTTCAAACATGAACAAATAAAAATGTAAGAATACATCTACAGGTTGTAACTGTACTGAGAGGTCTTGGTAAATTTATGGCATCAGAGGGAATCTTTCACAGGAGCAACAAACTCTTTTATTTGCTAGCTGAGAACTCAATTAGTAGGTGATTTAAGGGAGTTTAAGCTAGACCTTTTCTTGAAAAACATTGTATATTTCTGGCTAAGAACTTCAAGAAAAAAAAATGGCACTTTCCTCTTATTCTGTCTTGCTCATCACTCAGTCAAATAAAAATGGAAAAAATGGAAATTGTAAAACAATATCTCCAAACAAAGCACTGTTACAAGGCAAGGAAGGGAACTTAAAAAAATAAAGAAAAAGTGATTGTGCGATTGTACACATCCATGGTACATCTACATCTTGAATATTGCATGAAGCTTTGGTCAGCACCCTCTCTAGAAGAACACACTAGAAGTAGGAAAGGTACAGAGAAGGGCAATAAGAATGATCTGGGGGCATGAAGGAGCTTCCATACAAAGAGATATTAAATGACCTGGGACTTCCCAGGCTAGAGAAAAGATATATACTTTCTATTCAAGATATATTTATAGTGGGTTGAAAATAATGTTCTAATAGATAATCAGTTGTTAAATTGTTATAAATGCTAGTAGATCAATAAATCCTTTATAATAAATGATCGTACTCTCCTATAACACTTTCTACTAAGGCACTTATAAGATGTGCTACCAAAGTTTATAATATGGTTATAAATTCTATTAATGCTAACTACTTACAAATATGTCCTTCATGTAAAATGGGACCAAAACCCATGTTAAAAAGGTCAGACCTTAGAATATGATTTTAGCATAACTCAAAACGATGGCCCAAGAGGCAAAATATTGGAAGAAAGGAATGGAAATGGAAAAATAGCTGTCGTGCAATAGGTTACCTGCCTATGATGAATGTCATGTAAGGGTCCTACTTCATTTTCTGAACAGTTGCATCTCTAGCTTGCCTGCTTTGTCTTTCGTGTCTCCAGAGAATCCATGAGAGGAACACCTGGATTTCCCAAGACTCAGACAGTTGGTGTGCTCCTGTGCTGTTCTTAAGGTATGAGAACTCTGTAAGGAGGCAAGGATGGAGATGGGTGCTGTTTGATTCAGGGCAAATTAATAATGGATGGCGTTTGCCTCAGGTAATGACAGCAATCCTTGAAAGGAAAACAGTGCAGTAGAAAATTGGTATCTCTTGGGCCCTTTCTGTCTACAGATTAACTGCCTTGTCTAAAGCTACATAGGAGGCAATTTCCAGTTGCTTGGACTAACCACTAAAGAACTCGCAGCTCCTGGTGTCCTCAACAACTCACCTCCCCACTCATAGTGGTACATCTATAAAAGGGTATACGAGCATAAGAGGACCCCTGCCTTGCTCACCTGATCCAACTCCCTACTTGTATCCTGTTTCTTCCACTGGTTATGAGGATGGCCTGACCCCCAAGGAGACATGTACATGTCTTTTAACTGAGCTGTGATGAAAGGTTGTAAAATTGCAAATCAGTAATGTGAGAATAAAGTCACAGCAGGGGTATAGCACAACAGGTTGTTAATGCATTGGAAACTGAAATTAGAGGGAGCATGGAGTGTAGATGTGAAACTCTATTACTGAATGAGGAACACAAATGCTGATTCCTATATCTGAAATATAGATAGATTGAATTATACTTCTATGTATCGCAGACTAGCTATCATCCACCCTGCTGTTAAGATGGACAGTCTGAAAAGACACTGGTATATCAGGGCAAATTTAATTTGAACACTGAATTTTCACTCACTGAGCACTGTCCTCTTTACTGGTATCAAATAAATGGGCCCAATCCTTGCATTCACATATGGACCATTCCACAATTTAGTGGATGTCCCAATATGTTAAGCCTGTTATTCAATCTAATTGTTTTACATTTAACAAAAGGCAATTAATGTCTATAACTGGGATTCATTTTAATTTTGATTTTCTCTTACAGCAAATCCATGAGCAGGTTGACATTTTTCACCTTTGCCAGTTAGTCCATCATGAGATTGAACAGAAAGGCAGTCATACATTCATATCAGAGAGGTTCAGTCTCTGTTTTGAGATGGCATGGTGTAGTATACTGGGCATTAAACTGGGAGGAGGCTTGGGGTGTGGATATATGAATGATTTATTTCAGATTAAAGAGGTAGTCTTTCCCTTTAATAAGATTCTCCATTGTAACTGTCCATGTGCACACTCTTATCCCAAGTATCCCATATAGATAGACTGAATTTTACTGTATATGTACAAGCTGTATTTTACTGTATACATTACAAGCAGCCAAGTATACCTGCCTGGGTCACATTTGCAAAGAAGTAACTTGTTCCTCTTTCACTGAGGGCTAATTTACTGTGAGTAATCTCTCATGTACCACTTACCGTGAGGTTACAGTATACATCAGAATCTTATTGCGCACGTCTACATAAGACGCTGATTGGGCAGTAGCCAAAAATACTCTGCAGTAGTGCATCACAGTATGGGCAGTGCTAATACGCTCTTGTGCAGTATTATTAGGCTACTGTGCAGTAGCGTCACCTAAAAGATGTTTGCCGGTGCTACTGCTCAGTAACTCCAGTTTCTGTGGATTTATTTAGTACTTGTATTAGCAAGTACTAAATAAATGCACAGTAATGACTGTGCAGTAGTGTCTTGTGTAGATGTGCCCACTGTGCAGCAGCTGTATGCATGGTAAAGCCCTACCATTCATTCCCTAGTGTATATTGTTTGTGTGTACATACCTTTGTTTGGAAATCTATTATGTAATATTTTGCTATGTGAGGCAAGTTACTTCATGTCCTGTGCTTCTGTTTGGCTTTAGCTGGGGTTTGTCATGCTTAGGGATTGTGCTTTCTAGCCAGCAGTGCAATACAATAATAAACAGATCTGGAACAGATCTCAATGAGCTCAGGAGATTAATAAGTGAGGCACTGAAGGGCAAGAGCATTGGTGAGATGGGAGTCCAGGAGGGGTGAGTGTTCCTCAAGGGAATGATCCTTCAGACCCAAAAAGGGACCACCCCAGTGCAAGTAAGGGGAGGCAAAAGAGTCAAGAAACCCTCTTGGTTGAACAGGGAAATCCAGGAGAGTCTAGGGGGGGAAAGAGAGGCATACAGGCTGCAGAGCATGGGGTAGCCACCAAGGAGGAGTATACCTGCTTGGCTTGCATTTGTAGGGAGTCAGCTAGGAAGGCCAAAGCAGAAATGGAACTCAGGCTGGCAACAAAAAGACAACAAAAAGTCCTTCTTTAGGTACATAGGGAGTAAAAAGAAGGTGCATAGTAACATAGAACCCCTACAGGACAGACTAGGGGAACTGGTAACATATAGAAGGGACAAAGCTGAGATTATAAATGAGTTCTTTGCATCTATACTCCTGAACACAGGGCTATAGACAGGTACAAAAGGGACTCCAACCCACCATCAGTTAGTGCTGACCTAGTGAAGGGGCATTTTGAGGGGCTGGACATGTTTAAGTCAGCAGGCCCTGATGACCTTCATTCCAGGGTGCTGAAGGAATTGGTGGGTGCCATAGCAGAAACACTGGCATGGTTGTTTGAGCACTCATGGAGCTCTGGACAGGTCCCAGAGCACTGGGAAAGGGCCAATGTGATCCCTATTTTCAAGAAGGGGAGAAAAGATGATTTGGGTTCTTACATGTTGGTTAGCCTCACCTGTATCCTTTGGAAAACCTTAAAAAAATTATTAAGGATCACATTTGTGGGAGTGAGTCCAGTAGGAAAAATAATGCTGCCAAAGGAAACCAGCACAGCTTCATAGCAGGTAGATTCTGCCTGACTAACCTTGTTTCTTTTTATGACCAGGTCACAAAATGCTTAGATGCAGGAGTTGAGGTAGATGTCATCTACTTGGATTTTAAAAAGGCCTTTGATATAGTGTTACATCCCATTCTTATAAATAAATTAAGTGGTTGTGACATAGATTATTACACAGTCAGTTGGTAGAGAAATGGCTTATGGGATGCACTCAGAGGGTGGTGGTGGCCGAGTCATTTTTGGCCTTGAAAAATGTGAGCAGTGGAGCTCCCCAAGGTTCAGTCGTTGGACCAATGCTGTTCAATATCTCCAGCAGTAACTTGGATGAGGGTGTGGAAAGCACTCTGTCCAAATTCACAGACAACACCAAATTATGGGGCAAAGTAAACGCACTGGAGGGCAGGGAGTGGATTCAGGCAGATTTGGACAGGTTGGAAAAGTTGGCAGAACAGAATTCAGTTTAACAAAGATAAGTGCAAAGTGCTGCACCTAGGGAGAAAGCATCACCAACATACCTACAGACTGGTAGGTGACTTTCTAAGCAGCACAGCAGGAGAAAGGGATCTCGGAGTCATAGGCGAGTCCAAACACTCGTAGTATGGGCAACAAGCAGGAGGAACTCACCCTCCTGCTGGCTGACACCAGCCCGGACATAGTGAGGATTACGGAAACATGGTGGGACGCAGCGCATGATTGGGCGGTGAATATCAAGGGCTATAGGCTGTACAGGAAGGACAGGATAGGAAAGAGAGGTGGGGGCGTGGCGCTCTATATTAAGGAGAAATACAAGTCCTTGTTAATTAGCAAGGAGTCAGGGGAGGGGCACTCTGAAGTGCTTTGGGTTAGAGTACAAGGCAGTCGAGGGGAAAGGGACTTAACGGTAGGAGTCTACTACAGACCTCCCAACCAGGGAGAAGAGCTTGACCAGGAATTCTTGGGTCAGCTCACAGAGGTAGTGAAGGCTAAGGATGTGGTAGTCATGGGGGACCTGAATTTCCTGGACATCTGCTGGGAAGAACAGTCAGCCAAGTCTGAACTCTCACGTAGGTTCTTGGCCAGAGTGCAGGACCTCCATCTAACCCAGGAGGTGCACAGCCCCACCAGGGGAGACGCCTTGTTGGACCTAGTGCTGGCCACGGGTGATGACCTGGTGAGAGGGCTGCGGGTGCTCGACCACCTGGGCAACAGCGATCATCACCTGCTGGAATTCACCATCCAGCGAAAGTGACAAAGGCAGGCAGTAAGGCAGCGGCCCTAGATTTTAGGAGCGCAGACTTCAATGAGCTAAGGAGGATAGTTGGAGAAGCGCTGAGGTCCCGGAGGGGAGGGGAGCCAGGTGTCCAAGGAGAGTGGTCGCTCCTTAAGGAGACGATCCTCCAAGCCCAAAGGAAGGTAATCTCAATGAGGATTAAAGGGAGCAGGAGAGCACGCAAGCCTCCGTGGCTCACCAAAAGCGTCCGGGAATGTCTCCTTGCTAAAAATGAGGCTTACACCCAATGGAAAGAAGGGGTCATCACCTGGGAGGACTATTCTGTAGTTGCTCGGGGATGTAGGGGGGTAGTTAGGAAGGCCAAGGCAGAGATGGAACTGGGACTAGCTTCCCAGATTAAGGACAATAAGAAGTCCTTTTTTAAATAGGTAGGGGGTAAAAAGAAGGTCCCGGGTAATGTGGGGCCCTTGCAGGACGCGATGGGAAACTTGGTTGTCACACCAGACAGCAAAGCTAACATGTTTAACAATTTCTTTGCCTCCGTCTTCCTAAGTAGGGACCAAAACAGCCATCTCCCTGCTGGGCCCCCCTCGGGCCCCGGGGGAGGCACACCTGGGCCACAGGTTAGCAAGGATTTAGTTAGGGAGGTTCTGGAGGGGTTGGACGTATTCAAGTCAGCCGGCCCGGATGATCTCCACCCTAGAGTTCTAAAGGAACTGCCCGAGGTCATTGCAAGTCCCCTGGCACAACTTTACGAGCACTCGTGGTGCTCTGGTGAAGTACCAGAGGACTGGAAGAGGGCCAACGTGGTCCACATCTTCAAAAAAGGCAGGAAGGAGGAGCCGGGAAACTATAGGCCAGTTAGTCTTACCTCGATCCTAGGCAAGCTGTTTGAGAAAATTATGCTGGCACACATCCAGGAGGGGCCAGCAGGGGACTGCATGCTTAGGGGCAACCAACACGGGTTCATCAGTGGCAGGTCCTGTCAGACCAACCTAGTGGCCTTTTACGATCATATCACCAGATCATTAGATGCAGGGGTAGCAGTGGATATAATCTTCCTGGACTTCCGGAAGGCTTTTGACACTGTCTCTCACCCCGTTCTCCTTAAGAAACTGGGGGGCTGTGATGTAGACACCCACACAGTCAAATGGGTCACCAACTGGCTGGAGGGCCGCACCCAGAGGGTGGTAGTGGATGGGTTCTTCTCAACCTGGAAGGACGTGGGCAGTGGGGTTCTGCAGGGCTCGGTCCTTGGGCCTGCACTGTTCAACATCTTCATCAGTGATTTGGACGAGGGGGTAAAAAGCACCCTGTTCAAATTTGCTGATGACACTAAGATGTGGGGGGACGTGGGCACATTGGAAGGATGCAACAGGCTACAATCAGACCTAGACAGGTTACAAGGGTGGGCGGACGAGAATAGGATGGGTTTCAACACAGACAAGTGCAAGGTGATGCACCTCGGGAGGAACAACCAGCACCATACCTACAGGTTGGGGAACTCCCCTCTTGTCAGCACGGAGGCGGAAAAGGATCTGGGGGTCATCATTGACTCCAAGATGAACATGGGCCGGCAGTGTGGGGAGGCAGTTAGGAAGGCCAACCGTACCTTGTCATGCATCCACAGATGCATCTCGAGCAGGTCTAAAGAGGTGATCCTCCCCCTCTACGCGGCACTGGTCAGGCCGCAGTTGGAGTACTGCGTCCAGTTCTGGGCACCACACTTCAAGAGGGATGTTGACAGCATGGAGAGGGTCCAGAGGAGGGCCACTCGGATGATCAGGGGACAACATGGCAGGCCCTATGAGGAGAGGCTACGGGACCTGAACCTGTTCAGCCTCCAAAAGAGAAGGCTGAGGGGGGATCTTGTGACCTGTTATAAACTAGTCAGGGGGGATCAGCAGGCATTGGGGGAGTCACTGTTCCCCCGAGCACTGCCAGGAGTGACCAGGAATAACGGTCACAAGCTGGCAGAGGGTAGATTTAGGTTAGATATCAGGAGGCGCTACTTCACGGTCAGGGCGGCTAGGGTCTGGAACCAACTTCCAAGAGAAGTGGTGCAGGCTTCTACCCTGGGGGTTTTTAAGAGGAGGTTAGCATCTTGCTGGGGTCGTTTGACCCCAGTATTCTTTCCTGCCATGGCAGGGGGTCGGACTAGATGATCTGCTCAGGTCCTTTCCGACCCTAGAAACTATGAAACTATGAGACTATGAAAATGAACATGAGTTGTCAATGTAACAAAGTGATAAGTAAAGCCAACTGCTTTCTTTCATGCATTAAAAGGTGCATCACGAATAGGTCTAAGGAAGTGATACATCCCCTCTATGGCATTGGTCAGGCTGCAGCTGGAGTACTGTGTCTAGTTCTGGGCACTGCACTTCAAGAGGGATGTAGATAACCTTGAGAGGGTCCAGAGGAAGGCTACTTCCATGGTTAAGGGCCTGCAGGTAAGATCCTTTGAGGAGAGATTAAGGGACCTAAATCTCTTCAACCTCTGCAAAAGGAGGTTGAGAGGGGGTCTTGTGGCTGCCTACAAATTCGTCAGAGGGGGGAAGCAAGGAATAGGGGATACTCTGTTTTCCAGGGTGCCCCTTGGGGTTACTAGGAACAACGGACATAAACTAATGGAGAGCAGAATTAGATTAGACATTAGGAACAATTTCTTTACAGTGAGGGTTGCCAAAATCTGGAATGGGCTTCCAAGGGAGGTGTGCTCTCCCCTACCTTGGAGATCTTTTAAGAGGAGACTGGACAAGCATCTGGCTGTCACCTGCAAATGATTTGATGCTTCTAAACACATCACCTTTTTGTAGGGATGCAGTTTGGCCAAGCTAAAGTCATTTAATTATTATTATCTTTCTCATAAATGTGTTCCTTATGCTGTAATCTCTGAGATTATATCAATTGAATAGGGAGAAGGAAGCTAATGGAATGGATTAAAATTTGCTCCTAGGACAAAGTCTTCTTGATGTTATATAGCCGAGACAAGAGATTATTTTAAATGCATTTCCAGGCAGAGCTAGTAAATACCATATTTTTTTGCCCCAGAATAAGATAATCACCTTGTTTTTTGAAAGGGAGAATGAAGAATTGTAGCAAATTAGTGAGTAGCAGCAACTAGGGAGTTGGGCCTGCTCATTTTTCTGCTTCTTGTGGATCATGTGCAGACTTCACTTTTGCTTTCATCTAGCTGAAGTTTAAGCAGCAGATATTGCTTCTACCATATATCCTTGTATATAATGAACACCCAATTTCCAGCACCTGTTTTTGTGGGGTAGAGAGGGGGAAGAAGGTGGAGGTGCATACTGTATGTGAGAAAATATGGTATGTTGCAGGGAATGGTTCTGCACTGCCAAGGTGATCTAAATGTTTTTCATTTCTGGTTTAGGCTTTTGGTGGAAGGATAGGTCAATGGTTGGAACATCAGCCTGAGACTTGGGAGACCAAAATTTATTTCCCTGATCCACACTAGATCCTGTATTACTTTGGGAAGTCGTTTGGCATGGATCCTCAAATAATTTAGGCACTGCTTCTCAGCATTGCAAACCTAGCCCCCAGGCAGCCTGCCCTGTAATAGAATTTTCAGCTCTAATTTACTGGAAATTTTCATTAACTGGCTAATAAGGGATCCCCCAAAACCAGCCTAACCTTGCCTGGAGTGAAATGCAATGAGGACGGGAAGGATTTAGATGCCTTGCCTGGTGTGCCTGGCCAGAGATACCTGTCTCTACCCCTTTTCAAAGCAGATGCCAGGTCAGCTGCTTAGGTATTGTGTGCCTGTTTCCCAATGCTGTTTACATTTACAAATTCCATTTATAAGTAGGCCAGTTGCCTTGTGGTTATGGCATTCACTTGGTTCAAATCCATGCTCTGCATAGTATGAAACAGGGACTTAAATCCAGGCCTCCCATATCTCAGGTGACTGCCCTAAAATCCCCACAATTTGGAGACTCTTCTATTCACCTTGAATCCCATCTATTTTTTGTTCTGGTACTATCCTGCCACTCTGACTTGGGTATGTTCACTTCTAATATTGAACCCTACCAGGTAGAAAGAAAAAAAGGATAATGCTTAGTTTGAGACTATGAGTTCAAGGCTTTTGGGACTTCCATGGCTTTGGGTGTGTCAGCTAGTGAATCACTAGGCACCAAAAGGTTCAGAAGCAGCCATCTGGAAGACATTAGCTTGGGTACTTTTGAGCATCAATGTCTCTGTAGTCCTGTTCATCTTACAGATGAGAATAACAGCTTCTCCCTACCTCGCAGTGGTAATATGTGGGGTAAAAACATTAAAAAACTGTGATGGGCTCAGCAAAATCTGATGGAGGCCATATGACTACCTAAGATCAAGAGAAGAATTGCTGTACAAGGATAACAATTAAGTATTTACTCTTGTTAGAATAATAGGTAGGTGAAAAATGATAAATATTTTTCATGAAAAACATGAACATTTCAAAATAATTTTTATTCTGCTAATTTTGTCCATTCCATTTTTTCCAAATATCTGAAAACAGTTAGTTTTTCAGCAAGTCACAGACATTTAGTTTTTCAGCAAGTCACCCACTTTTCCCCTCTTTTGCTTTTCTTTTTTCCCACTGAAAAAAGGACATAAGGATGAGAAAGAGAGAACCCCAAAAAGTGAAAAGTTATGTTCAAATTTTTGTTTACAACAACCATTAAAGCAAATGTAAAATTACAAAATTGAAAACTTTAGCCAAAAAAAAAAAAAGCTTCATTTTCAAAATAGGCCATCTTTTGACAAAATTACTTTTACTGGAAAATTTTAACCAGTTCCATTTAAAACTATTATTATCTTCTTACAGTAGGAGAAATTGAAACAAAGAATTTCTGTGACTGTGTGGCAAATCAGTAACACATGGAGGATAAGAACTTTTGTCTTCTAAGTTCAAGTCTTATTCAGCAAACTATGCAAGATTGGACCATTAGGGTATCATCCAGCAATGATCCAAAGGGCTGCAGAATTTTTAGAGGAATTCTCAAGATACCTCTTGGTCATACCCTTTCACAATGTGCCATTGCTGTTAATGATGTGATTTTGACTGGATCATACCACTATATCCATAAAAGCATATATATTGATTACACAATCAGTACTCTATCGGAGGGACCATTTTTATTTCCCTATTCCTTTTTCAATTTTATGTCAACAGCAAATTACATGAATGCAAAAATGATATAATGACAAATATTATGCAAAATAGATGTTTTTCAAAGATCAAATCTGAAACTTTCGTTTACAGTTAGTCTAAAAGCATTAGATATGTTAAACCCCCTCTCTTTTCTTAGCAGTCTCCCTGTGTCACTTTTCTTGTTTTAATTCTTAAGTGTTCAGAAGACTTGTGTTTGTTCGCTGTAGCTCGTTAGCATGTGTGGGCTTGGAATCTGTAGGATTTCACTGTAAATACACAATGCCTTCTTCTTGAGAGATGTCAACCTTATGAAAGCAGTGATTTGTTTTAAAAGCTCATTTTGAATTGCGGCGTGTACTGAAGATGGATGGGAGACATTAATATCCTCCTTTAGATTTATGATCAATTCCCTAGATGCCATTTACATACACTACATGCAGTCCATTTCATCTCTCATCATCAGCCTTGTATGGTATTGCTTTCATTTATTGGTGCTCTACTGGTAAATTTTGCTGATGGGGCACTGGTTAGTGCATTTTTCATGCTCCAAGTCCAATCAAAATCAATATAACTTGCCTCTACTGAGCTCACAGGGTAAAGTCTTCAAATGCTTTCTTTTAATTTTAATTCTAATTGTAATTCTTTCAACACAGTTTCTAACAAACAGAGCTTGTTACCCTGAAGAGTACTGGAGAGAACTGTGTAGTTATGTTCTGGCCAGTGTAGGGGTGTCAAACTCCTTTGGCCCCTTAGGCTGGATCCAATCTGCAAGGAGCCTTGCCGGACAGATCCAGACCCAACTCCAGCTGATGGTAGAAATGTGGATACTGATAATGATCTAGGAGTTCAGAAGGCCAAGGAATGGCAATTTTGCAGGGAGCATCATGGCTTGGCAGTCAAGGCTTTCCAACTCCCAGCTCTGTGGCGGGGAGCCTGAGAGCCCTGGGGCCTATGGGTCAATACATTGGGTAGGGCTGTCCCAGAGCTACAGATCCTGGAAGCCATTGGGTTCTTGACTCTGGGGTAGTTCACATGGTGAAGCTGGCCCAGAGCTGCAGATGCTGGTAACCCCAATGTCCCTGGCAATCTGCCACGCAAGCTCACACGAAATAAAGTTTCCGATGGAGTCCTGCCTGTATTTTAAGGCTGGACTTCAAATTTATCACATTTGAAGTTTGTCAAATGCGGTAAGTTTACATGAAACATTTTGGCTGATAATTCCTTGTTGTTTTGTTTTGCTGTTCTTTGGAAAATGTAGATTGACCAGCTATGATGCAAACTTTTATAAGACCAAAATAGCTGTTGTGGTTTCATATAGAATATTATTAAACACTAACATCTGCCTTTTAAGTAGAGTTTTAACTGCTGATCCTTTTGTGACTGTGCATTTAAGCAGTGGGTTGTAAATGAACTTCATCATTCACTTGGCTGAGAGGCCAAAGAATTACAGTGTTATTATTTCAGAGCTGCTGACTCTGTTGAAAGCATTCTGTTGTGTAATTTAGTCCAAATGTCTCCATAGATTTCTTTGTTGTTTTCCCTAAGTTTTTAATTGTATAGGACATTTACATGCAGACAGAATGGTTTGGGCTTATGAGTTCATCTTTGTCTCTGTTTAGTCTGTAAGTGAACATCTAATCCTCTGTGATATATCATATTTTAACTTGCAAAATGGTCACTGTGTGTTTTATGTCCCCCTCACAGAGACTGTAAGTCTGTTACAGTCCCCAGGTATGAGGCTGGGCTCTAACTCATGTGATACATATGCATGCATTTAGCTGCAGAAATCCCCAGTATTGGCTGAGATGGCTCTCATACAATGAGTTGCCACATCAGGTATTCATATAAATCTCTTTCAGAGGAAAATAATGGATGAAGCAGGAAAGCAGGCCACATGTGCTAGAAAGCAGAATTGGTTCTAAGCAGCATGGGCTACAATATTTTCCTCAGAAGAAGGACAACAGGTTTCTAAAAGGAAAATGTGATCCTTACTGTTGTCAGGCATGTACTGGATCCTCCTTACACAAGCTTTACGCTGGCCTAAGTCCATTTCACATGCCTGCAACTGGTGTGACAGAGGTGAGGTTAGGTCTGGCAGCTTCAGGACACCATACTATCAGAAGGGCTTGAATTCACTGGATTGATGTAGAAACAGATGGCAAGTACGCTATTTACTGGATTAAACCTCATTGATTTTATTGCAGATAGAAAGGAGAGCCAGGGTTAGGCTGTCTAAAGAAAGGCTAGAGAGTAGAAGTGAAACTGGAGGATTATGTAGATGTTTCAAGGCCAGATCTTTTGTGTCAAAACTCCATTTAGTTCAACAGAGTGTGATGGGGAGGAATTAGACGCTTTAAAGTAGGCAGTTACAGCTTACCCTGGGTTTGGCAGTAAGGCACCCTCGGGCTTGTAGACCACCATAGAATGTGCTATGAAAGGGGTCAAATTGCATAAACCATTGCTTCCTCTCATAGCTGCATGGGAATCTCTCCGGAAGAAGGGGCTGTGGAAGAAGCTGGGTGATCAAGAAGAATGGGGCCTAGGGTGCTCCCCCATCCCTAACTGGGTGGGACAGTCCTAGAATGGGGACATCAAGTCTCAATCATGGGCTACATGACTCCGGGGCAGCATTTGTCCTGGATTAGCTGTATCCTGCAGGATCCAGAAAACCGTGGGAAACAGCAGATTTCCCCTTGCAGGCTGGCAGCATTCCAGGCTGCAAGGGGCTGCTTGGGGCTTCTGGGAGCGGGATGTTGGGGGTTCCATGTGCATGTGTGTGCCTGCACAAATGCACGAGAATGGGAACACAGCTGGGTGTTGTGGAGAGCAGCTCTCTGCAGGTAAGCATATGAGGGGGTGTGGAGGGGCAGACTGAGGCCCCTACAGTGAGGAAGGGAGTGGGGCAGGGGCTGGGGTGGGGGTGTTGCCCAGCCAGGGTGGTGCATCAGACCCATGGCTGGGGCAGCGAGTGGGTTGGAGCCATGGATGGCTCGGGGCAGAGCGGGGGAGGAGAGGGGAGGTGGCTCCCTGCCACTGCACACACTTCTGGGGGGAGCATGGGGGGGCACATATCTCCCAGACTTGTGTGAGGGGTGGGGGTAGATGTTGGCTGCCTGCTGTGGCCTTAGGGCTCCCTGCCCTGCCACCCTCCCCTGGGAGCCCCATGCAGGCTGTGCCACCATGGTGAGGCACCCCCTGCCCACCTGGCAGCAGTGGGTGTGGCAGCGGCATGGAGTTGTGCCTCCTGCTGCTGCCAGGTGGGCAGGGGGTGTGCAGCTGGCCAGGGGCTCCCAAGGGAAAGGCAGAAGGGCGGGAAGCCCTACGTCCACAGTGGGCAGCCTGCATCTGCCCCCACTCTCGCCCCATTTGGCTTTGCTCTGGCCATACTGCTAGCAAGGCTGGGGCAGGGGTGGGGGGAGAGGTGGACTTGTGTCCCACCTTTCCATTTTGAAAAAGTGGTCATCCTAAATGAGCCTGAGGAGAGGACTTAGTTTATTTTGGGACTTTTTTTTCTTTGTGCTGGTGTTTGCTCTGAGAAGCCCACAATAGGGATACAGATGAAAATAAGTTAAGAGACTGAAGCCAAAGACAAAGCCACTGTCTGCTTCTTCCATTGCTCCAAGGGCCAGAGCTTACCCTTCACCTCTTCACTGTGCTAAGGTGGGAATTGGACACAGGTCCCAGTGAAAGATCTGTGACCCAGAGCAGATGGGGAAAGATGGCATGTGTTTTAGTCAAACTCTTGTCGTCCTGGCAGAGGTGAGATTTTAGTATAAGGCAAGACTTAAGAAAACCCCAGCTTCCCCCAAAGAGAAAGTGGTCACATTACTATGACACCCAGGGAAGCTACTGTTATAAAAGTCCTACATCCATTGAGCAAGTTTTTAAAACTCAGTTCCTGCATCTTTCCGCATGCTGGTTTCAGCAGACTTAGGAAGTTAATAGCTACCCAAATAAAAAGCTCACTGTCCAGTAGCCCTGAGGCTTACTTTCCATAAATCTCTATAGCATTTACAGGAATGTCAAAAAGGCAAGGGAGAGGAAATGTACTGTACCTTCAGAAGGAGAATTAATAGCATCCATTCCTTTTATAGATAATGCTGCTCTTTAGGAAGTCTAAAAGTACACAGTGTCTAAACTGATTAAATTTCCTGTGTAAGCAAAAACCTCATAAGGTTACATAACTCCATTTTAATTTCTACTTCACTGTTGGCAGCAGCAGAAGTTTGGGTTCTTGGAGCCTTCCTTTGCCTTCCTTCCCTTGGCTGCAACAACCTAATAGTGATAAGAGAAAACAACAGCAAGTGAAAGGGACTGAGGAAAATGAATAACAGGGTTGGTGGGAAACCCTCCTCCAGCCTAGGTTACTTTTATGAGCCTCTCCTACTCTCTCCATCACTGCTTTAAACGCATGCCCATTCCATAAGTGAATCCTCATCAGCTGACCCAAATGTAGGGTGCCTTTTTTCTGAGCACTTCAGTCTTGAGTAATGACCACCAAACTACCCTCTCCATGGAGGCAGCTGCTGAGACCACTCCTCCGCTCTACCTTAGGCATTAGATTTGCAGCACAGAGGTTGCATCTCCTATAGTGTTGAGTGGAGTTCACACTCTAGTTTATTAGGCAGTGCTTCCTCACTTATTTGTGGTTGTGGTAACTTTTTTCATGTATATCTGTTTAAATGGCCAATGTGGTCCCTATCTTCAAAAAGGGAAAAAAAGAGGACCCGGGAAATTACAGGCCAGTTAGTCTTACCTCAATCCCGGGTAAGCTCTTTGAAAAAATTATCCTGGCACATATCCAGGAGGGCCTTGCGGGGGAATGCATGCTCAGGGGCAACCAACATGGGTTCATCAGTGGCAGGTCTTGTCAGACCAACCTGGTGGCCTTTTACGATCAGGTCACCAAATCATTAGACGCAGGGGTTGCTGTGGATGTAGTCTTTCTGGACTCCGGAAGGCTTTCGACACTGTCTCTCACCCTGTCCTCATCAAAAAGCTGGGAGACTGTGGTGTCGATGCCCACACGGTCAAATGGGTAGCCAACTGGTTAGAGGGCCGCACCCAGAGGGTGGTAGTGGATGGGTTCTTCTCGACCTGGAAGGACGTGGGCAGTGGGGTTCCGCAGGGCTCGGTCCTCGGGCCCGCACTGTTCAACATCTTCATCAGTGACTTGGATGAGGGGGTAGAAAGCACCCTGTTCAAGTTTGCTGATGACACTAAGATGTGGGGGGATGTGGGTGCACTAGAAGGGTGCAATAGGCTACAAGCTGACCTTGACAGGTTGCAACGGTGGGTGGATGAGAATAGGATGGGGTTTAACACTGATAAGTGCAAGGTGTTGCACATGGGGAGGAAGAACCGGCATCACACTTACAGGTTGGGGAACTCCCCTCTTGCCAGCACGGAGACGGAAAAGGATCTTGGAGTCGTCATTGACTCCACGATGAACATGGGCCGGCAGTGTGGGGAGGCAGTCAAGAAGGCCAACCGTACCCTGTCATGCATCCACAGATGCATCTCGAGCAGGTCCAGGGAGGTGATCCTCCCCCTCTATGCGGCACTGGTCAGGCCGCAGCTGGAGTACTGCGTCCAGTTCTGGGCGCCACACTTCAAGAGGGACGTGGATGATATGGAAAGAGTCCAGAGGAGGGCCACTCGTATGATCGGGGTCAGCAGGGCAAGCCTTATGAGGACAGGCTACGGGACCTGAACCTGTTTAGCCTCCACAAGAGAAGGTTAAGGGGGAACCTTGTGGCCTGCTACAAACTGGTCAGGGGGGATCAGCAGGTATTGGGGGAGTCCCTGTTCCCCCATGCGCTGCCAGGAGTGACCAGGAATAACGGTCACAAGCTGGCGGAGGGTAGGTTTAGATTAGATATTAGGAGGCGCTACTTCACAGTCAGGGTGGCTAGGGCCTGGAACCGGCTTCCAGGGGAAGTGGTGCAGGCTCCTAGCCTGGGGATTTTTAAAAGGAAGTTAGATGAGCACCTTGCCGGGGTCATCTGACCCCGGTGCTCTTTCCTGCCAAGGCAGGGGGTCGGACTAGATGATCTACCTAGGTCCCTTCCGACTCTAGCTACTATGAAACTATGAAACTATAAGAGGTCATCAGGGGTTGGTCATGATGGTTTTTTCTGCAGGCCTGTCTGCAGAGATGAAAGTGATTGCAGTTGGAAACATAATGTTCCCAATGGATCATTGTCCTTAAGGGGAACAAATTCATTGGATACTTTTGCTGACCCTCTAGCATCTCAAGTGGTTCTTAAGTCATTCAAGGATACAGTTCTCCTGACTCTGTCCATAACTATTTCCCAGTGTCAAGTAAAATGTTTCAGTAGATGGCTGTTAAGTGTAGTATATTTTGATGGTCCCATGTTAATTATTACAAGTCAAAATAAAAAATGCATCCAATATGGCTTATTTTGCTTAACTAGCTCTGTCCAATCAGACTAATAAGCCCTTCTTCTGACCTCAAAATCTGTTATAAAACCTCGTTAAGATGCAGCCAAAAAATATGCTAAGGCATCTCAGCTGTTGTTGGATTTGTTCGTTGTATTTTGGCTTCAACCCTCCTTGTTGCCAGCAGCTATTAAGCACAAGCTAGCAAAATGTAGAGAAATGTTTTTATGTGTTCTGCTCCATGTCATGAAGAATCAGCTGCAATCCCCATGCAGGCCGTGCTCAGTGTGAAAGTCAGTTCCCTTCTCTTCAGTCTAAGACTTTCTTTGCTATGCAGTTTATCTTGTTTTGGCAATGATCAGCATTTTTGTTCAGGTTATATGGGGCACTTGATACAGACAATTTACAAATATCAGGAAAATCCAAGGGAATTGCCTTTTTTGTTGTTTTTTGTTTTTTTTGCATAAACTTCTGAAAAACAAAAGGGGTGGTTTTTTGTCTGCAGAATATAAATGTTTGTGCAAAATAGCTAATGCTGTTTGTTGGCTCAAGTATGTTTAAAATTGTCTTTAATTCATCATGTGAAAACTCTTATCTGTTTTATTTTTCATCAGCTTACGTCAGTGTTTTGGTAGTGGAATGCTAAATTGTTCTGTTTTGCATGCTTGGATTGTGAAATAGGAATGCCGATAACATGACAGGGCATGAAAAGAAACCTGAATGAATTATAGCTGCACTTCAATGAAAGGGTTTTACATTTAGAGGATATTTTATGAATTTGCTACAAACCCACTTTTCATCATTTTAAATGGTATATGATGCATATATTATGTATGCCCTGCATTACAGACAGAGGTACTGATCAGCTGGTACTGGATGACACATCATTCTAGCTAGATCATTTTTCTGTAGATGATACTTCTAGCAATAATGCTTCAACTTGAAGGACAACTCTGACTAAAACCTGTGCCAGAGTATCTCTACTCAGAGATAATCAGAGTATCTCTACTCAGAACCTGGATAGATAAAAACAACACTAACTACATATTAGCCAACATCATTAGCATCTATCCGGTGATCAAAATGGAATTCACAATCTTTGGCATAAGAAATCTAAGAAAGCTGCTGAAATGCTGTGATGGTTAAGTCTGGAGAACAATGCAATACTGTGCATGCACAAACAGATGCAGGTTATTGGACTACCTAGCAGCTTGTTAAAAGCAGTGCATTTGTTTAGATAAGGAGTCCTTATAGGCCAGGGATGGGCAAAATGCAGCCTGTGGGTGGGATACGGTCTGCCAGGCCATTCTATCTGGCCCACAGGCCCCCCCAAATTTTGAAAATTAATGTTTATCTGTCCCTGGCTGCCTGTCATGTGGCCCTTGATGGCTTGCCAAAACTCAGTAAGTGGCCTCTCACCCAAAATAATTGCCTGCCTCTGTTAGAGGCAAATATTGAACTTGACAGTTTTGCAAGTCTTAAAATGCAAAGGAAGACATGTTCCATGTATAAGAGAAAATAAAAGGATCTCAGTGAGGATGGACAAAGATGCAAATGTGCATTTGGAAATATTTGGAGATATTGAACCTTGAAAGATTACAGTAAGGGGTAGGTCAGTAGAGGGCAAGGGGCTATCAGATGGCACAGAAAAGACACTGAGGCACCCACACAGCGAGGAGCACTTGAGACGATGTATACGTTGGCTGGAGGCCGGGATCTTCAAAAGTAGTTAGGTGCCTGACACTTTAAGGTATGTAATAATGTTTTGCTGCATGGATCTCATATACACCCTTTGGAAGGCAGGCATCAGAGGAAACCAACAAAAGCTGCACCAAGGTCATTGCAGCAGTCAGCCTGGAAGGACTGAATGATCAGCAAATCTCTTTGTATGACCTTGTTTACATTAGTGCCAGGCCAGAGGAGAGTATTCTTCTCTCAGCCCATACATAGGTGAGCAGCTGGGTTTCCTGATTATCAGCAAGTTATTTGAGGAAATGTATATCTACAGCTATCTGAATTTTCTGTGATGTGTGACAATAACCCCCTTTGTTCTCCCTGTGTGTTGGTGCACATGCCTATGAACAAATTTTGATTGGCCATTGGATTAAGACAGTTTTATCTTTTTGGAGGCCATTTTTTAGCTGTTCCTACTGAATCTTACCCTCCTCATGTATTCATATGCTCTCATGTATTCATATGCATCTTCCACGAATTGTCCATGTGCCTACACAAGGCAGAATTTGGCTGAAGTTTATATTCATTAATCAAAATAATTTCATAATTTACAAGTTCAGTTTGTTCTACTGCAGCCATTCAAAGGTATAAATCCAAAATTCAAGCTTGGCAGCTCAAGATTGATTAGTCAAATAAGTCACATGGTGTTGCTAGTTTTCTCCACATACCTGAGTGTAATTACAAACAGGGGTCAATGCCCATAGGAGAAATTAAAGACCTGGGTGAGTAGCGTCAGTGTAACTGCAAACATTTGCCCTAATTAAACAGTTGTCTGAATATTTGCAGGAGGGGAACTCAAAGGGGGCATGAACATAGGTGAAGGTTATTCATGATACCCATTTTTTTTTAGTACTTACATAACAGGTTTGTGTGATGGCAGGCATACTCTAGAAGCTTGTGGGTTTAGCAAGCTTTCAGAGGGCAATGAACTGGTCATAGCATCCATAAATGTTAAATTGCTAACTATGCCATTGGATCTAGTTATATTGCAATACATACCGACATATGCTCATTAAAAAAAACCAAAAAAGAAAAACATCTCTCTCTAAGTATATCAGGTTTGAGTGTTTGTATATTTAATTGAGAATGGAAGAATTCTGCCTTCATTATTTAGCTGTCAGATGCTTTGTTTTGACATTGGAATTAGACTCCAAAACAGGTACTTAAAAAGCAAATGGTATTTAGCAATACTGTCCAATCCAATTTGACCATGATGCACACTAGTGTTGCTCTGAAGGTTATTGACTTAGTTTACTAAATGCTGACTTTCAGACTGGAAACAGGCAGCTCCCGGACTTCTGATTTATCAGAAAATGGGCATTGGCTTGTCCTCTAATTCAGACTGGCTTGTGCTAAGCACAGCCCTATTACACCCACAAATTGCCTCATCTGAATGAGAGGGGCTGCTAGAAATAGCTCCTACAAAACACTGGCACCAGGCCCTGCTGATGTCCATGACCATGAGGAGTTCTTATGAATACATTAGTTATGCACACCTCTTATCTTTAGCCTATCAGGAAGGAACATTTGTGTAAGCTAAAATAATGCAGTATAGCATGCGATATTTTCAAAAGTAGTACACATATCTGATTCTTTCTATTTGATCTTATTTATTATACTAGATTTTACCAAAACAAGTGTCTCACCCTCAAACAATGATATGAAGAGATGCTAAGAGAGATCCAAGGTACTTTCATTCTTGAATCTCTTCCCTTATGCTTCTAATTTCCAATGATATTCTCAACATCCCACATGAGGGATGTATAAATAGCTTTCTCCAAAGCCCCTCTAAATATTGGCACACTGCTATTGCCCAGAGGGCAACATGTTTGCTTTGCTTTGAATTGCACTCCCTGGAAGTAATAGATTTGAAGCTATTCCAAAATTTAGAACTCATATACTGTGGTGCTCATCCGGAGGATAAACTGACCTTCATTTTTCTAATGGCTTGTTCTGTTACTTCTGTTAGTTGGTTTAAATCAGTCAGGTGACTTTAGCTGTAACTGTTACAAAAAAGCAAACAAGCATTTTGAAACGAATTATTTGTAATATTGCATCAGTCAGGGTTTAAGAGTGTTTTAGGGGTCATTCTGGATAAAATAAGAAATTAGTTAAAACTGAAAGCCACCTTAAACATACCATAATTTTTTATTATTTGCATACATTGGCACATTCTAAAACTGGAACTGAAATGTTTTCTAATAAGATTTATAGCTAGATTTTTTTAACACTACATTTGCTAGTATGCTCAAGGAAACATCCAGGCACATAAAGGTCTCAATCTTTTGATGTCTGCATTGAAACTTGTGTAATAAAAGTAGAGGTTTTATTTATTTGAAAAGTTCCTTATGCAAATATATAAATGTTTTGCCATCACTACTCCAAATTATGCTATTTATTTTTTTAATTGAAGTAAAAATATATATAATTCAGATGTTTTTTGCACTGGTTTTCTATGTAGACCATAAATTGGAAATGTGTTTTATTCAGTTGCCATTTGTCCATTTCAGCTTTTTCTGGTGTCATCTACATTGGGTATGCTTCCTGACAATAGCCATTGGTGGCAACTCATCAGTTTAGCTGCTCCAGTATTCACTTTGAGTTTAACAAGCAAATCTGTTGTTTGCCCTTGTGGAATTTATGCCAGCTTCAAGGAGCAATAAATAGCCATCAGTGTTAATCCTCAAGATCTTATTCCCCGCCCCTCCCAGCCATAAGATATACTGGTTAATAATATTGGCCTTGAGTTCCTCGGCCATCTTTTTGTTTAAATTTTAACCCTTTTAGTCTCCAGCCACTGATTGGACTCTACAGTCAGAGCAGTAAAGTGTTATAGAGTCTCAAAAGTGTTGAAGCAAATGTGATAAAAGGTTTCTTCACAGTAACATGACTGCCCAGGAATAGCCTGGATTTTGCCCAGAAGTGTTTTATTAGTGTCATCGTAATCTAGGTTTATATTTGCTATAATTCATGTGTCTGATAAAACTACCCAAATGTAAGACTGTATCTACATTTTCATTGGAATGTTTCCAGTTAGGTGTGACTGGAGGATGGCAATTCTATGTTGTGGGAAGTTTTTAGGTTTTGATATGTGTTTTCATTCTACGTTAACAAAAAAATAAACCCTTTCAAAAGCTTTCAGAAAATAGCCATCTTGTCAAAATGTGCTGCTCAAACCCAGAGCTTGGCTACCAGGAGCCACGCTCCAGTTGCCAGCCAAGCTGCCCACTGCAGGAGCACCATAGCTGCAACTTCTGGAGGCCCCCAGGTAAGGCTGCTGGGCCAGCTGTGTGCCAGAGTGCATGTGACACAGGTGTTCCCCAGGGACAAGTAGCAGTGGCACAAGGTGTGCTGATGCTACTTGTTCCCTGAGGAAATGCATGTTTCTGCTTATGCAGGCATGTGCATTTGCAGCAGTTCAAATAGCAGTGGCACAAATTTGTGCCAGAGATTTGTGCCTTAGCAAATGTGCCTGAACGGGCACTTTGGTGTGTGGCAAATTATGCTGCTTGGGGCAAACTGAGCCTGCCCACCTCTTCCAAGATCTTCAGGAAGGAGCTGCTTGCCTTCTGGAGCTTCTGAGGCCCAGTCAGTTGGTATTTGAGGACACCAGACCCCTGTGCCAGCAGGACTGCTGCAGCAGCCCTGACCTAGAGTGGCCCTTGCATTTTCTACCCATTGTAGCAGTCTGGCTGTGACCTGCTTCTGCCTGCAATAGCATCTGCCTCCTTTGATCTGTGGCCCCATGGCTGCATGCTTGCCAGACTCGGACAGGGACTGCATAGCCACCTGGGTTGTGGTACAGGTACTGAAACAGAGCTGCGTGCACCTTTGGGCCAGCTGATCCCAAATGGCCAGAGGGTCAGCCACCACATCTGCCTATCAGGTGGGTCCACAGTGCTCCTTTGCCCAGTTCCCCCACTTGCCTCACCAGAAGGTATCCTGGTTTGCTCTGTTTAAAATGGCAAATCTCTGATAAAAAAAATCAAATTCTCTGATTTAAAAATGCCCAAATCCACATTGTTATGCAATTAAAATGAAACAGTGCTATATATATAGGTATCAGTTGAGCACAATGTTTTATTGCTATATTTACAATTTTAACAATAAAATTGATATTTACAATTTGGAAGCCTACCACTGCCTCAATCATTATAATAAAATAAATTCTAAATACCTTTATATTTTGGAATTTACTCTTGGTCTTTTTATCATAAGAAATCAGGGCTCCCCCTGCCCCCTTTGCTCACCAGGTTGCAGGTTCAACTGCAGCTGTCTCCACAGCTGCTTTGTGGTGCTGAGCAGCACTGATGTGCCAGTGTCCTGCCCCTGCCCATGTCCTTGCCCCTCATTCCCAACCCACGGCCCCCACAACCCTGCTAGTGCCCCTCACTCTTGCCCCACTGCCCCTGCCTGCCCTGCGCTGCACCGGGACATGAGCCAAACTGCAGCTGTTCCACCTGCTGCATTGTGGCTTTGAGCAGTGCCATCCCTTGCTTTCTGCTCCCTGCACCTGTACTCAGGCCCCAGGGATCCCTGTGGTGTTCCTGGGAAGCCCTTGACTGAGGCTCAGGGACTGGGCTGGGTAAGCCCCTTCCCTTCCAGACCAGAGGGGAGTACATAGACTCCTCTAGGGGAACAGGGCCACTTATACCTGGAGCATCCTTCTCCCTGCTGCATGTCTTTCTCTCTCTTTCACACACACCCCTGCTACCACCCATGGCCCATCATAGTCACCTATAACTCATTGCCACCCCCCTGCCAATCATCCACCCCTGCTGCCACCTCCACCCCTCCCTCATGGCCCATCATAAACCCCAAGTGGTCCCCAGCACCAGGGGCCCCCTCAGGCCGGGGCCATGGCTTCTGCCAGCAGGTCCCATCCCATTTGGCAGGTGGGCACGCAGGGTATAGGATTTGTGGCAGGGCTGTAGGGGGGTTGTGAAGTGGTGTGGGAGTGTGTAGGGTTTGTGGGGTGTGTGTGGTTGTGGCATTTGTGAGGAGTATGGGGTCATGGTTTGTGGTGGGGTGTGGGGTTTGTAAGGGTGGGGGGACACTACATGCCCCTGCCATGGTGCACAGCTCCTGGTGGCAGCAGCAGCCCTTGGGGCGCTCATGGCTTGTGGCAGGCAGAGTCACCAGTGGCCTATGGTTCTGGCTGAGTCCTGGGGGATGCACATGGCAGCATGGAGCCAGTCTAGCCCACTGGCATGTGCTTTCAAGGCTGGGCCAAGCCAGCTCCGTGTCTCCATGTGGAGCTTCCAGCACTCCAGTGGGGAGCTGCATGTGGTGGCATGGAGTCTGCTCAGCCCAATGATACATGACTCCCTGCAACTCCCAGTCCACACACCATTGGGTTGGGTGGGCTCCATGCCTCTAAGTGCAGCCCCCTGCCACATGGGGGCATGCAACTGGCTCAGTCAAGATAGATGGTGCACAGCTCCCACCTGCAGTGCCGGGAGTCCCACATGTTGGCCCTGAGCCAGCCTGATCTGGCTTGAAGGCATGTACTAGCTGGTCAGGCCAGCTCTGCGCTGCCATGTGCAGCCCCTCGGACTCCGCCAGACCTTCATGCCACCAGGGAGCTCTGCCTGTGGTGGGCCATAAGCACCCTGAGGGCATGCTGCTCAGGGTTCAAATTATGGGGGAACTTGCAGGGGCTGAGCTCCTCCATAAGAGATGAGAGCCCCCCTGGCAGCTGGGTAGAAACTGCTGTTTAACATGGCCGGGGGGGTGGGGGGTGGGGAGAGGCGGAAAGCAGCCCCTCCCCCTTGTCGCTGTTGGGCACTTTTTGCTGCAGCCACCTGGATCCCACACCCAGGATGCCCTGTGGCTTTTCTCCACTGCTGCCGCTGCCACCATCTCCAAACCCCACAAGAGTCAAAGTGTAATTCGAATCCTGATTCCACCTACTACTGCTGCTGTTACCAGCAGTGGGTGCTGTGCACCATGGGGGTGTGGGTCGTGTGGCAGGCCTCCCCCCCCACAAACCCTACACCAGCCCCACATGCTCCCAGACTCACCCCCCACACCCACAGACCTCACATATGTGCAGTTCCTTGGGCTCAGCTGGAGCTATGCACCACGGGGGGACTTTGCCTGCTGTGGACCATGAGTGCCCTGAGGGCCCACCACTTGCTGCTGCTGCTGCCACAGAAAGTTGCTGCTAATTATGCCCTGCTTTTATTTTCTTCAGCACCCTGAGGCAGCATGTTGGAGCAGCAAGGGGACACAGCAGCCACAGAGACCCTCTAGCCAGCTGCCAAAGTGTCTCCTTGGAGGACACAGCCTCCAGGCACACCCTGAGAGCATGCCCATGCTGTCTTTTTTCTGGCATGGTTTTTTTTTGGTACTGGGATTTACTGGTATCGAATTTAGAATTTAGAATTTTCTTATGCATGGTACGCCTTCTGTAGCATCTTAAACTCCTTTGAGATGCCTCAACACACATGTGCACACTCATGTGGATGTGGCCTCTGAATGCTGATCCAGTCCCTACCTACCAGAGGAGTACCCAATAGAGTTTGCACTCTGGGGCACCACAATAGAGGCAAGGAGGCTTGAGCCTCTGGCCCTCCAGAATGGAGTGGGGCCAGGAAGCTGTTGCAAGAGAGGCATCATAATCAAGACCCAGGTTAACCCATCCTCAGCCCTGCTGTCATTGCAGTTTTATATGGAGAGAAAGAGAGGATCCAAAGGCCTTAATCATCCCTGCGGCCACCACCAAATTAACCTGTCTCTTGGCAGCAAGGGTGCATCCCACTTTTGATTCCTCTCTACCTGAACTCTAGAACATGGGAAGGCAGCAGCATTTCTATTCAAGCAGTACTGACAGAGTGAACTGAATTTATGGCTCATTATCATCACCTTGATTCCTGCTGATCTCTCTCTATTCCAGAAGTGTTAACAACCTTCTGTCTTCTTTAATGGTCTTGATGTGCCACTATTCAAAATATGCTTTCTTTTGCAATTTTGCTGTCTGTTAGCCATTCCTGATAATGTTATAGTTTCATAGTAGTTTGGGGTCAGAAGGGATCTGAACAGATCATCTAGTCTGACCCCCTGCCACTGGTAGGAGCACATGCTGGGTTCACATGGCCCCAGACAGGTGTTCGCTCAACCTCTTTTTGAATTTACCCAAGGTAGGAGCAAGGACCACTTCCCTAGGAAGTTGGTTCCAGATCCTAGCCACCCTAACAGCGAAATAGTGCCTCCTAATCTCTAATAGTGCCTCCTAATTTCCTAATCTGTCAGAAAAGCTAAGGCGGACTTAGAGCTAGGGCTAGCGTCCAAGATCAAGGATAATAAAAAGTCCTTTTTCCAATACATAGGGAGGATGAAGAAGGCACCAGGTAACATGGGGCTCCTGCAAGGTACGCTGGGCAATCTGGTGGTTGCACCAGAGGAGAAAGCGGAACTCTTTAACCAATTCTTCATGTCTGTTTTCTTGTGTAGGGACTGGGACTTCCCTGCTGGGATGCCAGATGGACTTGAGGGGAATGCCTCCAGACCTCAGGTGGGGGAGGACTGGGTTAGAGAGCTTCTGGAGGGGCTGGACATGTTCAAGTCAGCGGGTCCAGATGCTCTCCACCCCAGGGTGTTGAGGGAGCTAGCTGGGGTTATCGCAGGGCCCTTGGCACGGCTCTACGAGTGCTCGTGGTGCTTGGGCCAGGTGCCAGATGACTGGAAGATAGCTAATGTGGTCAAAAAAGGGAAGAGGGAGGACCCGGGCAACTATAGGCCCATCAGTCTTACCTCTATCCTTGGGAAACTCTTTGAGAAGATCCTCAAGGAGCACATCTGTGATGGGCCGGCTTCAGGGATGATGCTCAAGGGCAACCAGCATGGTTTCATTAGGGGCAGGTCTTGTCAGACCAACCTGATTGCCTTTTATGATCAGGTCACAAAGGCAATGGATGCAGATGCTACCGTGGATGTAGTCTTTCTAGACTTCAGCAAGGCCTTTGACACCATCTCCCACCCCATCCTCGTTAAAAAACTAGGCGACTGTGGCATTGATGCCTACACAGTCAGATGGATTGCAGATTGGCTCAAGGGTCATACTCAGAGGATGGTGGTGGATGGGTCATATTCGACCTGGGGGGAAGTGGGCAGCGGAGTCCCCCAGGGTTCGGTCCTGGGGCCTGCGCTGTTCAATTTCTTCATCAGTGATTTGGATGACAGGGTGAAATGCAACCTGTTTAAATTCACTGATGATACCAAAATTTGGGGTGAGGTGAGCATGCTAGTAGGGAGGGAAAGACTGCAACAAGACCTGGATAGGTTACAGGAGTTGTCTGACATAAACAAGATGCGTTTCAATACTGACAAGTGCAGGGTGCTGCACTTAGGCAGTAGAAACCAGCAGCACACTTATAGAATGGAAAACTCCCTTCTTGAGAGCATGGAGGCAGAAAGGGATCTTGGAGTCATTATTGACTCCAAGATGAACATGGGCCGACAATGCAAGGTCACGGTTGGCAGGGCTAACCGCACCTTGTCGTGCATCCACAGGTGCATCTTAAGTACAGCCAGGGAGGTGATCCTCCCCCTCTATGTGACGCTGGTCAGGCCACAGCTGGAGTACTGCATCCAGTTCTGTGCGCCCATTTCAGGAGGGATGTGGACAACATTGAAAGGGTCCAGAGGAGGGCCACACGCATGATCCGGGGACTAAAGGGCAGACCCTACACTGAAAGACTGCGGGACCTAAACCTGTTCAGCCTTCACAAGAGAAGGCTGAGGGGGGGCCTGGTGACGATCTATAAACTCACTAGGGGGGACCAGAAGGGTTTAGGGGAGACACTGTTTCCCCTAGCACCCCCTGGCATGACAAGGAACAATGGACACAAATTATTAGAGAGTAGATTTAGATTAGACATCCGCAAGAACTACTTCGCAGTTAGGGAGGCTAGGAGCTGGAACCAACTTCCTAGAGAAGTGGTGCTGGCTCCTACCCTGGGGATCTTTAAGAAGAGGCTTAATGACTACCTGGCTGGACTCATTTGAGTCCAGTCTTTTTCTCCCACCCAGGTGGAGGGTCAGGCTTGAAGATCTACAAGGTCCCTTCCGACCCGACTTCTATGATTATTCAATGATTCTATGATTCTAACTTAAACCCATTCTCCAGCAGCTTCTGGCCATTGTTCCTCATCACCCCAGGTGCTGTTGGGGGGAATAGGGCCCTTCCTATTTGCTGCTGATCTCTCCTAACGAATTTGTAGGCAGCCACCAAATCCCCCCTCAGTCTCCGCTTGCTGAGGCTGAACAGGTTCAAGTTCCTCAGCCTCTCTTCATAGGGCCTGCCCTGTTGCCCTCCAGCCAAATGGGTGGCCCTCCTCTGAACCCTCTCAAGGCAGGCTAAATCTTTTTAAAGTGCGGTGCCCAGAACTGGATGCAGTACTCCAATTGTGGCCTGAACAGTGTTGCGTAGAGGGGGAGTATCACCTCTTTGCCCGGCTTGAGATTCATCTTTGGGTGCATGACAAGGTGCGGTTGGCTTTGCTGGCTGCGGTCTGGCATTGGCGGCTCATGTTCATCTTGGAGTCAGTAATGAGTCCAAGATTCCTTTCACCCTCTGTGCTCACAAGGGGGGAGCTCCCCAGCTTGTATGTATGCTTTGGATTCCTTCTCCCCAGGTGCAGCCCCCTGCATTTATCTACATTGAACCCCATCCTGTTACCATCTGCCCACTTCTGTAGTCTGTCTAAATCTAATTGCAGCCTCTCTCTCCTTGAGTGTGCCTACCTCTCCCCACATGTTGGTGTCATCGGCAAACTTGGACAATGTGTTTTCCACCCCCTTGTCCAAGTCGCTGATGAAGATGTTGAACAGTGTAGGCCCCAGGACCAAGCCCTCAGGGACCCCACTCTTTACATCCCACCAGGTTGAGTACGACCCATCCACCACCACTCTCTGGGTGCACCCCATCAGCCAATTTTTGACTCATCCAATTGTGTAGGCATCAATGCCACAGTCACTCAATTTATTAATTAGAACGGAGTGAGAGACGGTGTCAAAGGCCTTCTTAAAGTCCAGAAAGACTATGTCCATGGCGATGCTATCATCCAGGGATTTAGTTACCTGGTCATAAAAGGCCATCAGGTTGGTCTGGCAGGACCTGCCTTTGATGAACCCATCTTGATTTCCCCTGGGCATGATCTCCCCTGCTGGCCCCTCACAGATGTGATCCTTGATAATTTTTTCAAGGATTTTCCCCAAGACCGATGTGAGGCTTATGGGCCTATAGTTTCCTGGGTCCTCCTTTCTGCCTTTTTTATAAATGGGGACCACATTAGCTAGTTTCCAATCTCTGGGCACCTGGCCTGTGGACCACGATTGCTCGTACAGCCAGGCCAAGGGCAGAGCAATGACCCCTGCCAGCTCTCCCAACACCCACGGGTGGAGGACATCAGGGCCCGTAGATTTAAAAACATCCAGCCCTTCCAGAAGATCCTGAGGACTGGCAGTGCCATCCCCAAGATTGCCCCTACCTGTGGTAGGAGAGCTGTCCTGGTCCCTGTACAAGAAAACAGAGGCAAAGAACTTGTTAAAAGTTCTCTCTTCTATTTCATAGACCTTCAGGGTGTTTTTGGCTCTTGCTAAAAACTTCAACTCAGGAGTGGTAATATTAACTCAGCTGTAGAAATGGCTTACAGTGAAGTATTGAAGATACTCTCAAAATGCTCAAGAAGATTAGATTTGGTTTATGAATGTGAATGAGAGAGATATATTTAACTACTAGTAAATTGCCAGTCATGAATGATGGGTCAGGGGGGTGTGGGTGGGGACGGAGTGCTGCTACCTAGTGCCCCATGGTGCTGCCGCTCTGCCTCCATCCTTGTGCACCCCCTACCCCCCTACCTCCAGCCCTGTGCACCCCTCCACCACCCTGTGTATGGCCCCATAAGCCTCCCCACCCCTGCTGCTCCTGGTGCAGCCCCATGAACCACCCCCCCGCAACTCCAACCTGTGCCACTGCTGGCTTCCAGGAATAGGGTGGGATGGGAGCTTGCACACAGCGGCAGCTGCCGACACCCGGTGGCACATAGCATCCCCCCCTCCTTGCTTCCCTTCCCCCTCTCCTCCCTCCATCCCTGCTGCCTCCCTCTCTCTGCTGGCTGTTGTTGGAGCTGGATGGTGGCAGCAGCAGAGGTGTGGGGGATGGGCACTGTCACTGGAAACCCCCCTTCCCTTTCTTCCCCTTCCCGCTCCACTCCCTCCCTTCCTTTCCTCTTCCCTGCTGCCTCCCCCTCCCTGCTGGCTTTTGTTGGGGGTGGGGGTGGGGCAGCACAGTGGGTCCCTTGCCCCCTCTGTCCATAATGCTCCTGGCCCTCACAGCCAATCAGTGTGTACCCTCTCGGCAGTGCATGAACAGTTGGCCCAGGGCATTATGGACAGACAGACAGACTGAGGCTTTTCTTATATTAGAATAATGACTACAGATTATTATTATAACTTTTGACTATTTTTTGTTAGTTTGCTGTGTTTTTTTTTAAACTTAATATATAATCTAGCAAGGCAGTGCACCTTCTAATAGTTATGTTTGTTTCTCCTTTAAGCTTAAATTGCATAATATAGTGCTAGCCCCCTAGCATATTAGTAAAGCTTCTAGTTTCTCTTTAACTGGAGAAAAATATGTGTTGTGTTATATATGGTGATGTATACCATGTGATTCCACACAATTTGCACCCTACTTTTCAAACTCCTAGATTGTCCTGTGCTTGGTGGTGATATTTGACAGTTCCTCTGGCACCAGCATCCTGTCTCCAACTTTGCTACATGTGACTGGAACCCTCCACAAATCCCATACTCCCACCATCCCAGAGCTTCTCTTTACTTAGCACCTGGGCTCATGTGCCATACTCACCAACTGCCCATGTGATTTGTGGCACATGTGCAATGGGTTGACCACTCTCGCTCTAACTTGTTCTTAAAACCCTTCAGTAATGGAGATTCCACAACCAGCCTAAGTAATCTATTCCACTGTTTAGCTACTCTTTTGATTAGAAAGATTTTTGTATTATCCAACCCCAATTTCCCCTGTCTTTTTTTGTTTGTTTGTTTTTTGGGGGTTTTTTTTGTCTATCAAGTCTTGTCCTATCTCTAGTGAACACAAAGAACAGATTAGAGCCTTCTTCTCTGTAATAACTGTTCACATATGTGAAGATTGAGTTTTAGGCTTTTCTTCTGCAGATTAAGCAAATGCATATCCTTCAATCTTTCCTCACTGATCCTGTTTTCTAGACCTCTAAAAATATTTGTTGTTCTTTTCTAAACTCCCTCCAATTGGTCCTCATCTTTCTTGAACTGTGATGACCACATCTGAGCAAAGTGCTCTACATGAGGTTTTTCTGTGCTGGGAATAGTAGACGGGATAGTAGAACTTATAGTAGAGGGATATGTCTTATGCACAGCACTCCTGTTTATACATTCTAGTATGACTTTTTTGTTCATAGTCCGAGATTGGTTCATGCACCACTAATCCTTGGGGATCAGAGCAGCTGTGATCCACCAGGCCTGTGGATTTCACACTGGGCATGGTGCACCCCTGAGGCTGGGAGCCCTGCTAGCTGTTGGGGCTCCCAGCTGCAGAGAAGACCCCATTACATGTGTAAATTAAAGCTCAATAGCAACCAGCTATAAAGTTAACACACAGTTTTGATGTCTAACTTTATAGCTGGTTGGAGATTTTATCATGTGATAAGTACTTTGCATGTGTAGCTGGTCTTAAGGTAATTACGCAATGCCGGCAGCTTGCGTAGAGTAGAGGGAGCCTCACTGTAGTATCTTCTAGGTGCACAATACAGTTCCAACTGCCATAGCAGCCATAGCAGAGGCACTCACGTTGCAGCCCTGTCAGATTTTAATGAATCTGTAAATTCTGCTAAATATTGGTCATCAATAATCTCAGACAGGACATGAGGAGAAGAAATAGTTGCTTAAAATAAGCTGAGGGATAATTTGTCCTGGTATCGCTCAAGGAAATGAAGTTAGGCTGATCAGGTTGGATATTAGGAAAATCTTTCTCACTAGGAGGGTGGTAAAGCCCTGGAATGGGTATCTGGAGAGGTGGTGGAATCTCCATCCTTGGAGGTTTTTAAGGCCCAGGTCAACAAAGCCCAGTTGGAATGAGCTAGTTTGGGGTTGTCCTGCTTTGAGTTGGGGGGGTGGGGGTTGGACTAGATGACCTCCTGAGGTCCCTTCCAACCCTCATTTTCTATGATTCTATGATCGGTCTGTAGTTTCTTGGGTTCTCCGTTTCCCACCTTTTTAAAGATAGAAACTGTGTTTACCCTTTTTTTACTCTATAGGAAACTCACCCATCCCCCGGAGTTCTCAAATATAATTGCCAAGAGCTCTGAAATGCCTCCAGTGTAAATATTCTATGAGTGGTGCAAGGTTAGTCTGTGAACCAGATCTGGTCTGTGAGCCCGATCCAGTGCGTGTAGCTAGGGCTGAGGCCCAATCCAGTGAGTGGGGCCAGACTGAGGTGTGATCCAGCTCCATGCACTGAATTGGGTCCTGTACCAGTCTGCCTGCCACCCTGGCTATGTGTACAGGGCCATATTATCTGGCTTGTAGTGTTTGGAAATTTGGTGGTGAGAGAGCAGGGTTTGTATTAACGGCTACCACTGCCAAGTTTCTGACTCTGTGGAGTGGATGACACGACACCATGGGACAGATCTAGGCCATGAGCCAGTTATTGAGCACTACTGTTGTAGAGTAAGTTTCATTAAGATCAGCTGATTTGGAAACACCTGACCTAACTAGTCTCAAACCTTCTCTATTTGTGACTGAGTTTTTATCCCTTTGTCACTGATGCTAAGTATAGGCATTTATACACATGCGCTGGGAATGGGGGAGGAGGGGTGGTGCTTTAATTAGAGCAGCTCTCGAGGTTCTAGTTTATCAGCATCCCTGAGATTAAAAATAGTGGCAGTGTCACTTTAACTAAAGCTTGTTCAACAAAGTTTAGTTAAAGTGCCCCCGCCACCATTTTTAAGCATGGGGATGCTGATCTACAAGTAGCTGGACTCCACTGGAGCATGGTAATTACACTCTGGCAGGCTTAATTAATTGAGCCTGCTCCAACATGTTGTAACTACAATGCATCTGAGCAGCCTGGCTGCTCATGTATAGGCACCCTATGTTAGCCATCTGATCACAGTTGTATTGCAACCAGGTCTAGTTTCAACTGTCCCAATGTCTGCTTTACTGTCTAGTGTGACTGATATCAAGTTTGAAAGGCTTCTATAACATAGATAGATAGTTCATGATTAATAGATATCCATAGATACATAGATGATAGGAACAGAAGGGACCTCAGTAGGTCATTGAGTCCAACCCCCGGCTCTAGGCAGTAAAGAGCACTGGGGTAAGATGACCTCAGCTAGATGCTTGTGCAGTCTTCACATTAGGCAAATTCATTTTTTACCTTACACGAGTGCACAATGATGCACCTTCCTTATTCCCCTGTACCAAAATGAACCCAAACAACAGCAACATTTGGGCATATGAACCTAACTGCCCTCTAGCCAAGCCTCCCATTCCATAAACTTGGGTGTTAAAAACCCTCCACAGGTCATTTGAATCTGAAACAAGCTGTTTTTTTTTTCAAGTTTTCTAAATATTTTCCAACTTCTATTGCATACTGTTCTCTTTCTTCATTGCTGTAAACTCATGCCAAAACTCCTCCAGCAGCATTCTTCCATGACTTCTCAAATCATTTAGGCAGCAAACAAACCTTTTCATGAGTCATTGATTTCTACAAGAAAGCATTTATGTTTATTATATATGAAGCAAAAATGACTAGAATGCACATTTTACAACTCGTAGATCCCCAGTGAAAGCAATAAATAAAAAGTCCTTTGACAGTTCAGAACTTCATTTGTCTCTGTCTATGAACAATACTTCTTACTTTCCAGAGTAACTGGGACAGTGCTTATTATATGAGAGTTTTACCTCTCACTAACTCATACTAGTTGTCATTCCTTCATAGACTGTAATATATCAGCATGTCATGTGTCATCATAACAATAACCAATTTTACCGAGCAGAAGGCTTTTGATATAATTAACAAAGTCCCCTGCCTTTCCAGCATACTTTCACTGTGTAGTGTAAACATCTTTATATTTCAGTGACTTATACAAAAGAGTTTGGTCTAAAAAAAAATTTGTCAAAGTATTACTATCCCAGCTGGAGTAATCCAAAAGAAAATATAATTGATTAGGGGTGGACTCCATTCTCTACTCCATACCTGGTCTTAGTAGTTAAATGGCACCATTGAAACATTCAGCATTCACCATCCTAGGTAGTTCCAATTGTTTCTTCTTATACTTAAAACATAAAATCCAGCTGTCACAGCTGTTATCCAAGGTCAATTTTTAATGGCTTTTTTTGCCCTGTGCTACAGCTTCATGTGTATCTTAGAATCACCATTTAGCTGACTTAACTTATAGTTGCTTTCTCCCTTTTTTGTTCCCTTACTTCTTTATGAATATAGCACTTGCTATATTCAATGTACATAGTACACTTTGGTAATTTAATTTCAGTTCTCTCACTGTTGTCAGTGTGTTCTGGAAGTACGATTTTGTGGTTAAAACATAAAACTTATGTCAACAGATTTGGGTTCTGAATATGCAAGAATCTTTGTGTAATCTTGGATGAGTGATTTATTAGAACCACATTTTGACTGGTCAGTAACATGAGGTGTTTCAGTTTCCAAACACTTAGGCCGCAGACATAAGTGCAGCTCCCTGCTGGAACTGAGAATACTTTGCAGGAAGCGTTGTGACTTACAATGATCCCCTAGTCCAAACAAAGGTTCACTGTTGGTTTCAGGGGAAAAGGGAGTCTATCTGCTGGCTGGAGCCTGAACCCAGTTTCCCCTAGCAAGGACCCCTCCTCCCTGCGAATCTGCAAATTTTTCAGAATGGGAGGGAGGAAGGAAGCACAAGGAGCTCATTCTAGGGGTTCCCCAGTCAGTGCTGGAAGGTGGTGTGGGTAAATTGGAACCCCCTCCCATCTCAGGGGGGGCTCCAATACACCTGCCCTGCCTTCTATCAGGGGCTGAAACCCCCCAGACTGAATTCCCTCCACTCCCTTTGCCCCCTCCCATTCTGAAAACAGTGGTAGGCTGAGAGGTAGCACAGACAGAAGTTACAGAAGATGCTCTATTTTGAAACATCTTCATCTGATCCCTCAAGCAATTCAGGTTCAGATTTTCACCTGATCAGTCATTTTTGAAGCTGTCTGCAGCTATCCCCTTGTGTTTGGCCATGGCTATGATCAGGAGAAAATTGTCGCTTCTGTCTGTACCCCTAGTTTTAGGCCTGTAGAGCTGAAATAGTTCAGCTCCATTGCCACCTTTCAGTTCCTCCTGATTTATAGTGCAGTAAATGGGAAACAAGCAAGTATGGGAAATAACCAAGAGGAACTTACCCTCCTGCTAACTGACACCAACCCAGACACAGTGGGGCTCACTGAAACATGGTGGGACCCAACGCATGACTGGGCGGTGAATATCAAGGGCTATAGGTTGTACAAGAGGGATAGGACAGGGAGGAAAGGTGGGAGTGTGGTGCTCTACATTAAGGTGGAATACACATCCTCATCAATTTGCAAAGAATCAGAGGAGGGGCACTCTGAAGTGCTCTGGGTTAGTCAAGGCAGTTGAATGGAAAGAGATTTAACGGTGGGCATCTACTACAGACCACCCAACCAAGGGGAAGAGCTAGACCAGAAATTCTTAAGTCAGCTCATGGAGGTACTTAGGTCAAAGAATGTGGTCATCATGGGTGACCTGAACTTTCCAGACATCTGCTGGGAAAAGCAGTCAGCCAGGTCTGACCGCTCACGTAAGTTCCTAGCCAGAATGCAGGACCTCCATCTAACCCAGGAGGTGCACAGCCCCACCAGGGGAGATGACTTGTTGGACCTGGTGCTGGCCATGGGTGACAACCTGGTGATGGGACTGCAGGTGCTCGACCACCTGGGCGACAGTGATCATTGCCTGCTGGAATTCACCATCCAGCACAAGGTGGCAAAGGCCTACAGCAAGGCAGCAGCCCTGGATTTCAGGAGGGTGGATTTCAATGAGCTAAGAAGAATAGTCAGGGAAGCACTGAGGTCCCAGAGGGGAGGGGACCCAGGTGTTCAAGAAGAGTGGTTGCTCCTTAAGGAGACGATGCTCCAAGCCCAAAGGGAGGTAATCCCAACACGGATCCAAGGGGGCAGGAGGGCGCAAAAGCCCCCATGGCTCACCAAAAGCACCTCGGAATGTCTCCTAGATAAAAGGGAGGCACACACCCAATGGAAGGGAGGGGCCATCACCAGGGAGGATTATACTGCGGTTGCTTGGGGATGCAGGAGGGCAGTCAGGAAGGCCAAGGCAGAGTTGGAACTGGGACTAGCTTCCTGGATTAAGGACAACAAGAAGTCCTTTTTTAAATATATAGGGGCAAAAAGAAGGTTCTGGGTAATGTAGGGCCCCTGCAGGACATGCTAGGAAATTTGGTCGTCACACCAGATGACAAAGCTAACATATTTAACAATTTCTTTGCCTCTATTTTCCTGAGCAGGGACCGGAACAGCCACCCCCCCCGGACCCCCCTTAGATCCCAGGGGAGGTGCATCTAGGCCAAGGGTTAGAGAGGAACTAGTTAGGTAACTTCTGGAGGGACTGGACGTATTCAAACCAGCTGGTCGGGACGATCTCCACCCCAAGAGTGTTGAGGGAATTAGCTGAGGTCATTGCGGGACCCCTAGCATGGCTGTACGAGCACTTGTGGTGCTCTGGTGTGGTGCCAGAGGACTGGAAGAGGGCCAATGTGGTTCCCATCTTCAAAAAGGGGAGGAAGGAGGACCTGGGAAACTATAGGCCAGTTAGTCTTACTTCAATCCTGGGCAAGCTTTTTGAGAGAATTATTCTGGCACATGTCCATGAGAGGCCAGCAGGGGAGATTATGCTTAGGGGCAACCAACACGGGTTCATTAGAGAAAGGTCCTGTCAGACCTACCTGGTGGCCTTCTACAACCAGGTCACCAAATCCTTAGACGCAGGGGTAGCAGCGGACACAGTGTTCCTGCACTTTCGGAAGGCCTTCGACATTGTCTCTCACCCTGTTGTCATTAAGAAACTGGGGGACTGTGGTGTCAACACCTACACAGCCAAATGGGTCACCAATTGGCTGGAGGACTGCACCCAGAGACTGGCAGTGGACAGGTTATTTTTGACCTGGAGGGATGTGGGCAGTGGGGTCCTGCAGGGCTTGGGTCTTGGGCCCGCACTGTTCAACTTTTTCATCAGTGACTTGGACGAGGGGGTAAAAAGCACCCTGTTCAAATTTGCTGATGATACTAAGATGTGGGGGGATGTGGGGATGCTAGAAGGGAGGAATAGGCTGCAATCAGACCTAGACAGGTTACAGGGGTGGGCAGATGAGAATAGGATGGGATTCAACACTGACAAGTGCAAGGTGCTGCACATGGGGAGGAAGAACCAGCACCATACCTATAGGCTGCAGAACTCCCTTCTTGTCAGTGCAGAGGCAGAAAAGGATCTTGGAGTCATCATTGATGCCAAGATCAACAAGGGCCGGCAGTGTGGAGAGGCAGTAAGGAAGGCCAAGCGCACCTTGTCATGCATCCACAGATGCATCTCGAGCAGGTCCAAAGAGGTGATCCTCCCCCTCTATGCGGCACTGGTCAGGCTGCAGCTGGAGTACTGCATCCAGTTCTGGGCGCCGCACTTCAAGAGGGATGTGGACAACATGGAGAGGGTCCAGAGGAGGCCACTCGCATGATCTGGGGGCAGCAGGGCAGGCCCTATGCGGAGAGGCTATGGGACCTGAACCTGTTCAGCCTCCACAAGAGAAGGCTGAGGGGGGATCTAGTGGCCTGTTACAAACTAGTCAGAGGGGACCAGCAGGCACTGGGAAAGTCCCTGTTCCCCCGAGCACTACCAGGAGTGACCAGGAATAATGGTCACAAGCTGGCAGAGGGTAGATTTAGGCTAGATATCAGGAGGCGCTACTTCACGGTCAGGGCGGCTAGGGTCTGGAACCAACTTCCAAGAGAAGTGGTGCTGGCTCCTACCCTGGGGGTCTTTAAGACAAAGCTAGACAATCACCTTGCTGGGGTCATTTGACCCCAGTACTCTTTCCTGCCATGGTAGGGGGTCAGACTCGACGATCTGCTTAGGTCCCTTTCGACCCTACAAACTATGAAATGAGAGGAGAATTGGGCACCTGTCTAAAGTTTTCCAATGTACAGCTGCCACAAAATACAATGACTTTAAAGGGAATTGGTGGCGTTCAGGATTTTTACAATTTAATGTGTATGGCTTTGAGTTCCTAAAACTGGAGGTATCCAAGATTAGAGGCTACTTTTGAAAATGTTTGCTGTACCCTCTTTTGGTGTTAATTTTCCCATTTTTAAAGCACACATTTAAATGAATTAGTGGGCTTAATTTATTGCTTAATTTATTGTCCCTGTAAAGTGCTTTGGTTATCTATTTATATTTGATATATAGAAGTAGAATATGTTATATAGTAATCTAAACCAGTCCATGATATGTTTCAAAATAAACATTTAAATATTGTTTAGTGGTTTGTTTGCTTTTTTAGCTAGCAGCTAAGCACTAGTATCTCTCCTTTTTAGGAAATGGCAGGCAGGCTTTTTTATCTTTGTCAATAAGATGGATGCCTCTAGCTTGAATCACCTATAAACCACTGATTTACTCTGAGTTAACCTGTGGCCACTTTCACCAGTGGTTTTGTTTACTGCAGCATTGAGCAACCCAAATTGTGTCTTTTAGTAATATCTTATCTGAAGTCTCCAGCCATTGTTATTGGCTTCTTCATTTGGTATTTCTTGTTAGAACATTTCGTCCACAAAATCTGTTTTTAATACACTCATTATTAAGAATGTATTGAGCTTTCAGCTCCTCATCAGCTAAAATCTGCAGGCTGTGGCAACAGCTTTATTTTTCAGAGCTCTGGTGCTAGACTAGCTCTGCATTTCTCCAGGAATATAAAGCTTGGGTGCTTGTACATGTGATGGTTGGACCATGTTCATATGACAAAAAGTGATGGTAAATCATCATTTGTCTTAAATAATGGCAACACTGTATACACATGTCCAATTTTTTAGTGTTAAAATTTATTTTAGCATGGCAACTTAGACCACCTCATATATATATATGTTTGATCGGGGGATATTGACCCATTGTGGATAAAAAAAAGTATGCATGTGTACATGTCTGGCAGCTGAAGAAGGCAGTGGGGATGGTACATGGGGTGCTGGAAGCCCAGGCAGGCTTGCAGAAGCTCAGGCTTGCTGGGCTTCCAGTGCCCCATGCTCCATCCCTGCTGCTTTTTCCAGCCATCTGCACAACCTGCCACCCTCCTGCCACCTTCCTGTATTGCCCCAGGGGCAAGCCAGCCCATTCCCAGGCAGTCCCAGGTGGTAGGAAAGCAGCAGGGACTGTGCAGGGGGTTTCATAGTTTCTAGGGTTGGAAGGGACCTGAGTAGATCATCTAGTCTGACCCCCTGCCCTGGCAGGAAAGAGTACTGAGGCCAAAAGACTCCAGCAAGGTGTTCATCTAACCTCCTCTTAAACACCCCCCGGGTAGGAGCCTGCACCACTTCTCTTGGAAGCTGGTTCCAGATCCTAGCCGCCCTGACCATGAAGTAGCTCCTCCTGATGCTGGAAGCCTACCAAGGCTGAGCTTCCCTGAGGATGCCCAGGCTGCCAGTGCCTCATATACTGTTTGATCAGGCTGGGTGTTGCCTGGAAGCTGGGGCAGCACCTGCCCAGCTAGCACCCTGCCAGGGCAGCCCCAAGGGGTGCTGCTGTGGAGGGAAGCACTGGGTCCCCCTGCAGCCTAGGGGCTGCATGACCTGGTGGCAGCTTGTGTTGGCAGGTTTTGCTCGTGGGGGCAGGGGAAGCAGTGAGCACAATCCTTTTTTTTTTTTCTCATGGGGCTTTCTGAGAGGTTATTGCAGCCATCACTTGCCCCCTGCTGCTGACATATGTGCCAGCAGGGCATTTAGGTGGCAGACTCCACTCCCACTGATTCCTCCACCAAATGTTAGGTTTCAAAATCAAGTAACAGTGATCAGATGAGTTTCAATCAAAGAAAGTGTGCCAGTTGCACTTTGATCCTGCAGGTGAGTAAAGGCACTAGACAGCTAGTTCCCCCGGATGCAGAGGCTGTTAACTTGCTATATGGAGGGTGTTTCTAAATGCTTTGTTCAGTTATGAAGTAAATCAGGTAGCCCCCAAGCTCTGGCTTCAGTATCCATGCCCCTCACTGACATGGATGCTGAGTGCTTTTACCTGGCTGTCTAAGTAAAATTCAGGGAACTTTGGAAGTGAACTAGATGGAAGACAGTTACAGACTGATGAATCTGGGGCACTGTTAGAAACACTACCCATTTGATTTAACATCTTAGTTAATAATAAAAAAGACCCCTAATGATGTCCACTCAGCTGGAAAGTGGGCTAAAGAATACACAGATAGTTGGAAAACCCAGAGAGTTTGGAATGAAAGTGCTCCCTACAAATTAGAGTTAGGGAAACCCACACCAGGGGAGGTCACAGCCACTGACTAAGCTCCAAAGAGGGAAACTAGAGATTTGTTGTGTTATCGCTAACTAGGATGGTCCAAATGCCCCAGGTTTGGACAGCTTGACACTGGCAGTGAGCCCCAGTAAGTGAACTTCCTTGTCTATCCAGAGGGAAGGTAGGACATTGCCTCACCAGTACAGTAGGTTAACTGGGTCACTAGGACACAGAGAGAGCGACAATGCATATGTGATTGTATTCATACTTCCAATAATTTCAGTTACACTTCTAAAGCTACAGTGGTGGAGGCCATATAAATATCAAGACTGATGATGGCAGCTTTTTATTTCAACCAGCTGCACAATGACTTGAAATGCTTCTCACAAAATTGATTTGTGAAATATGTAGCTTCCAACTTTTGTATACATGGACACTAATTTGGAACAAAAATGTAGCCTTCAGTTTGTATTAACAATATAAACTGGCTGCTGTAATCAACAATGTTTTGTTAAGCATTTAGCAAAGAAATCAGTAACCCAAAGAAATACATTTCCCACTAACTATTAAAAATCTCCTGTCTTTAAATTCCACGTGCTATGGGAATTGTACAAAGTCCTGTGGTCTATTTGCCATTTACATTGTTTGCATGCTATTTAAATGTTAGGTTTTGAAATGTCTGTAGTGGACTTTAGTAAAATTTGAGTCACAAAATAGATTTCTGAGCACATTTAGTTGTGTTTGGAAGGCAGATTCAATTTGGTTGTCATTACCATATTTATTTAAATCCAAGACAGCTTTGAATTTAAGTCACCCCACCCCCCACATTAGATTCCATACATGGAAAATTCTAAACTATAGTTATAAATTTGCCCCACCTGCAACTTGCCCCCTACAGTGCCTGTCCCTCCCCCAACATCTTGCTCCCCGCAACCCTCCCACCAGTGTCTGCTCCCTCCACATGCCCTCCCCTCTGTGCCTTTTGCTTCCCTGGCCACTTCTCCCCACTGCTGTCTATTCCCCACCCTGACCATGCTGAATGGGGGAAAAAAACCTCATCTTGGAACCAAGTAAATACAGTATGTAGAAATACCACTCACCAGAAAAGTATGCAAATTTACGTTTTTATTTAGGACTGCAAGCCCAGAAGATACAAGGAAATGGCTCCTTTTGCCAAAAAAAGGAAAAAAACCCTTGGGGAAAAATGGGGAAAATTAGCCAGTATTGCCAACTGATATTTTTATGTTATTTCCTTATACTTCCTTATCTCTTTATATCAAATGTGATTTTTATCTTATATTTAAATTTTAAATGTTTGGGGGGAAAGGTGCATCTTTTTGTTCAGTGTTTGTACAGCACTTACTAAAGTAGAGTCTTGGTATGATGATAATGATGAATTTAAAATATGCATGTAGCATATAACATACGGTGTATGATATATATTATTGAGGTTTAAACAGTTTTTGTCCTTCCTAAATGCAAAGAACTGTAATGTAATTAAGCTTATGTTACAATATTTGTCACTCCTCATTTATGTTCCTTATTTTAGGTTTCCATTGCCTGTTTCATGAAGGAGAAAGCAATTATTTACAATGAGTAATATTCCCCATTCAATGAGCCTGTATGCTATAAATCCCTGTTAATGTGAAATGGGAGATTAGACTCTGGAGGAAAGTGTTGCAATATATCAATTCTTATTAATTGTCAACATCAACTTGAGAAAAAAATAAGCTAATCGGAAGATTTTTATCTCTGAATAACTTGACATATCACAGTTCTGAAATGCACACTCAAAAAGAGACATTTTCCTCGTCAATGAATCTGTTAGTGCCTCAGATAACCCACCCCCCAGGTAACTGCAATTTTCTCTAAAATTAGAACATAATATTGCAGCATTCTAAACTATAAATATTTTTTAAACACTTTGGAGACCCAGGGGCACCTCCTCAGCTTCATAGTTCCATTAATTTCAGTTTTACTAGGACAATTCAGGCTAAGGATGTGTCCCACAAGCTTCAGCCTGTCTATTTAGCCTTGTGAAAATCCTTGTTTACACTGTATTCACAGTGAATGAAGCTGAGGTTGTGTTCTGGCAAAGCATAGTGCTACTCATTCTGAGTACAGAGATTGAGCACGGGTGTCAAATCTAGGTCCCACAGGCTGGATGCAGCCCGCAGAACAATGGGCATGTCTACCCATTGTCCTATGTCACCGTAGCAGGTGGCAATGTAGTGATCACCATGTGCTACAATGGTGATGCAGTGATCACATGAATCTACACGTGATCAGCAGCTATTTTGCCAGAGCAGCATGCTCCCCCATTTTAGCCTGCCACTATGGTGAAGTAGAGAGGCTAAATCTAATCATGTGCCATGCGCACAGCACAGCATGAGCAGTTACTGCATCATGCTTTAGTACAATAGGAAGTTATAAAGCACAGCGCTATAGCAACAGCACCATATGTTGACATGTAGATGCGCCCTATATTGTGCAACCTGCAGAGTTGGTAAAAGGGCTGGGAATTTGGTGGAGGGATCAGTGGAAGTGGGGTCTGCCACCTAAATGCCATGTTGGGCACATAAGTCGGCAGCAGGGGGTAAGTGATGGCTGCATTAACCTCTCAGAAAGCTCGCCTTATTGCCACCACCTCTGCATCCATATCTGGCCTGCAAGGAGCCCTGCAGCTTGGATCTAGCCCAGAGGGTGAAGTGAGTTTGACACCCTGACATAGAGAATGGCCCAAAGAAAAAATATTTGAGGAGATTAATTTCAGGCATTATCTCTGGTTTCCTCTCTCTCCTTTTAATGTAAATGAAGAGTAGCACCACAGAAGAAATGGAATAACACTCACATAAAACAACTGTAAATGAGAAAAGTGGCTTCTGGAAGGCAACTGCTTTTAATGTGTGCCTCACCATGATATGCGATTCTGAATTCACACAGAAAAGCCCATTTGGCTTATTTAATTACAATTATTTCTAAATCTGTCAAATGCACATGACAAAGAAGAATACATCCTGAGGAGGCAGTCCCTGAGTCAGTACACTGTGATACCACTGGTCATGTGGGAGGGAGAACAGAATTCCAGGCTTATTAATGGAATGTGACACTGTATTGATCACTCAGGGACAACAAAGGCATATGCTCTGCTTGTGCAATTCCCCTAGAGAAGACATAACACAGAGACATAAACTTGGTTATGACATTTGAACTATTTTTTTTCAACAGTTAATTCGCCTCCTGCAATTAGGGTTTGTTTAACTTTTTCTAAAATTCTTCACATTCTTCAGCTTTCCAAATTTAGAAATATTGGGAAAGATTTTCTGAGTTGCTTTACTACAGGTGTGAAAAGGTAATATGTGAAATGAGGAAAAAAGAAAGAAAATGATAAACTAATTTATAATGCTGTAGTTTACCGTTTGCATTTGCCAAAAAATCCTATTGCTTCCTTCATTTTTAGGGAAACATTTTCAAAACCATGTACAAACGTTGGCCTCCTAATGCCAATGACCTATTGGTGAGGCAGTGTCCTACCTTCCCTCTGGATAGACAAGGAAGTTCACTTACTGGGGCTCACTGCCAGTGTCAAGCTGTCCAAACCTGGGGCATTTGGACCATCCTAGTTAGCGATAACACAACAAATCTCTAGTTTCCCTCTTTGGAGCTTAGTCAGTGGCTGTGACCTCCCCTGGTGTGGGTTTCCCTAACTCTAATTTGTAGGGAGCACTTTCATTCCAAACTCTCTGGGTTTTCCAACTATCTGTGTATTCTTTAGCCCACTTTCCAGCTGAGTGGACATCATTAGGGGTCTTTTTTATTATTAACTAAGATGTTAAATCAAATGGGTAGTGTTTCTAACAGTGCCCCAGATTCATCAGTCTGTAACTGTCTTCCATCTAGTTCACTTCCAAAGTTCCCTGAATTTTACTTAGACAGCCAGGTAAAAGCACTCAGCATCCATGTCAGTGAGGGGCATGGATACTGAAGCCAGAGCTTGGGGGCTACCTGATTTACTTCATAACTGAACAAAGCATTTAGAAACACCCTCCATATAGCAAGTTAACAGCCTCTGCATCCGGGGGAACTAGCTGTCTAGTGCCTTTACTCACCTGCAGGATCAAAGTGCAACTGGCACACTTTCTTTGATTGAAACCTATTTGATCACTGTTACTGTTGGTTAGGATACTAAGTTAAACAGGCTACAAAACTGAAGCAAGTGCTATGAGCCTTATCAAACAAATAATCTCATCAGAAAAGAAAGCAAGTTTGTCTGACAGTTTCTCCTCCCCATAACTCTATATGTTGACTGGCATTAATTGAAATCCTATTTAAGTTTTTACTAATTGAGTCCTGTTTCACCTTTTCAATTACTTTGCTTGGGATTGATGTTAGATCAAGTAGTCCATAGTTATTTTCTTGTCTTTTTTGAATATTGGCCAATGTTAGCATGCTTCCAACCATGAATGCCTCGTGCCTCCTGAGGCTGGGGGGGCACAACCTTCTGCAGGCGGCCATGGAGATGTTGGTGGCAAGGACAGGCTAGCAGGGACCATCACAGCAGTGTCAGCGGTGAGGGAAAGTGGCAATGGCCGACTGTTCACTGATGCTGGCAGCATCGGCGGCAGCCAGTCTCAGGGGGTGCATGGCCAATTTCAGGGGGTGCACATGCACCTGTGTGCACCCCCTATGCGTCGCCAATGCTTTCAATCTTTTAAAAACATTTCAAGATTCAATAAGGTGGAAAGAATGCGGGATAGAAATTTCCTCAGCCAGATCTTTAAAGGCTCTTGAGTACATGTTCTTTGGGTCTTCTGATTTATAATAATGCATCTCAGATAGGTGTTATTTAACCACCTCATTGGTTATTATTGGATTGCAAAGTACTTTTATTGTGTGATGCAAGCACAGCATCCTGCTTCTTCCCAAATACAAAAATTGAACCATTAATTCAAATGTTTTGAACACTTTTGTCTTCTTGCATTATTATTAACAGTTTTACCATCACTATCTGGAAATGAACCTATCCAATTGCTAGGAGTACTTGTTCCTATATATCTTCTTTATTATCCTTAGCTCTGCTGGCTATAGAAGTTTCTTTTATCAATTGTGTACAATCCCTAATCTGTAATTGGTATTGATTCCTATTTATTTACCTTTTTCCACCTGTAGATAAAATGTTGTATTTCTAACTTCTGTTTATCCTATGGAATTAGAATAAGCTCTTAGGCAAAATCAGTCTTTGATTATGCAAACTTTCTTCCTAAAGACATCTATAGTCATATATTTCTGTCTAAAATTTTTCTTTATCATATTTACTCATACAGGCAGTCCTCAACTTACAACATTTCAAGGTACAACCTCTCACACTTACAACATTTATAAATTGTCACTGTTTCAACTTTCTGATGTCAGTTTTTACTATACAACACTTGATCAGATGTGACGCCACATCAGTAAACAAGTTCGCTGTGTCGCCCATCTCCCTGGAGAACATCTGTCCAAACTTCCTTGGACACTTTCTTTAAGAAAGCAGACAAGACTCCAGAAAAACCTGCATCCAAGACTCCTGAGAAGACTCCTGCGAAGAACCCTTCAAAAAGTCCAACCAGAAGCCCAAGTCCAGCAAAGTCACCTCAAAGAAGTCCTTCCAAATCAATATGATTGCTATTTACAATATAAATATATTAATATAGCTATACTAATTATCTATAATTGATTGAGTACAACATTCTGGGTTATATGAAAACAGGGTATTGGGTCTTGGTTCAGGAACCAATCCCTCATTTATCGTTTCCTGTAGGAAAATCGGTTCCGAGTTACAACGTCTCAACTTGAGACGCTTTTCAGGAACCAATTGTGTCATAAGTCCAAGGACTGCCTGTAGATTTTAAGGTATGGGAATTTAGCTCTTTTAAAGCAGAAAGTATGTGCATAGTTCATTGAGAGTGTCCCCTGCGTGCCATATTGAATGTAATATAATCATGATCACTAACCTTGAGACAACCCTTAATGTCCAATCCAGTAATCGATCCATCTTTATTCATCTCAAAAATCCAAAATAGTTAACTGTGTTCCACCCTTTTGTGTTGGGAAATTTGCCCATCATTTTTAGATGCTCCAATGAGGTTTTATTATTGGGGACAAAGGACCTTCAGCATATGCTTTCCCTCCCAAATACAAATCACCTGTCTGTGAAAACACAATTTTTCTGTTCATGTATTTCTTATAGGTGCTGACGGATAACTCATCATTCTCTCTAATTTACTTCTGTAATAATACTCCTGCCAGAACTTTATTACTTAGTGTAGGAGCGCGGAGTCCTAGGGGTGGCTGTGATCTCCCTAGCACCCCCTACCATGCCAAGTCGGTGTTAGAGCACCCTCACAATCTTGCCCGCCACATCTTTAATGTTAACAGTGTTTAAAGGAGGCTGCCCTTAGTCCTCTCTGACATGGTGCTCTGATGCATCTCAGTCTTAGTTCTATCTTGGGTGACTCGGTGCACCCCAGCCTTATGGGCTATGTGGCTTCAACCACCCCTGTACCACGCCCCAAGCCTCACAGATGTACTGGACGTTGTTTGGTCAGTTTCCCTCTCTGTGCCCCACGGACGCTCTCTGGCTCGTCTCGCAGCCTGTGCCCCACTGACGCTCTCTGGCTTGTCCCCTTTTTGGGGCTTCTCGCAACTGCCCACTCTGGGGCTTCTCGCCTTATGGCTTAGGTAGCCTCAGCCTTACCTGGCCCCCTTCCAATCCTCTGCTCCCCTTCTCAGGTCTGGGGTCAGTGCACCCCTGAATGCTGCGCCCTCTCTGGCACTGGGGTCCCCATGCTACTGTGGAGCCCCTGTGAGGCCTCCTCAAACCCCTAATAGCCTCACCCGGTCCTCCGGTGTAACAACAACAACAAAACAATAGCACAAGCCTCTGGGCTGTAACACAAAACTAAACCTTATGGCTAAACATTCTCCAAACCACACCACATCTCTCACCCGTGTAACTAGCAGCTGGTACATTCAGGCTTTATTCTCTTTCCCACTCCTTCTTCCTGGCTGCCAGTTGAGAGAGAGAGAGAGAGAGAGAGAGAGAGAGAGAGAGAGAGAGAGAGAGAGAGAGAGAGAGAGAGAGAGAGAGGGTGCACTCAGAGCACTCACACCGTCCAGTCTGGGTCTTATGGTGGTCAGCCCTGCCCCTTCCGGTCAGCTGACTCACCAGGTGTGGGCCCTTAGCTCCTCCTGGTTGCCCCTAGCAACCAGCACCTGAGCCCATACTGCTGCTTTTCCAGTAGCAGGCACCTTAGTGCCCTGCTACAGTTAGCATAAAGCTGTCAAATATATGGCCCATTAGTTGAATCCTGCCTGTTGAGCCTTAGGATCTGGGAGCCCATGGATCTTGAACTGAGCCTGCACATTTCATGGCAGCATGTGCTGACCTTGGCCCCATACGTTGCATGCAGCACCCATGCCAGACCAGTCCTGTGTGCTGGCTCCATGGCTGGATTGGGCATACAGACCATCCCAATGCACTGGAGCCAATGAGCAAAGCTGGTCCAGCTTGGGCATCGCATGCAATTGCATACCTCAAATTGGACCTGCATGCAACACAAGTTCTGGACTGGGCCAGCATGTGTTGTGCAGGGCTGGATTTAGTATGTGTGCTGCATGCAGCACAGTGGGTTAATTTGGGGCATACATTGCACGTGGTGACTGCATCAGACCAACTCTATGTGCTGGCTCCAGAGCCCGTACAGATTGGGCCTACAGCCTGGCCCCATACACCAGAGTCGGTGTGCAGAGCCCATCTGGCATGGGCACCTCATGCAGCATGAGCCCCATGTTGACTTCACCTTTTAGTCCCAGATTGAGAGATCACACAGGGCTGGTCCATGGCACATGCTGTATAAGTTGCCTGTGAGAGACTGGCCTATGCTCTGGCTTTGGTGTGTAAGGCCCAACTGGGTCTGGTTTGGCTTGCAGGCCAGCCCCACACCCCTCATCCGGCTTGTGCAGCGTGTTTTCTCCCCTGAGTTAGCACATTGGTCCTAATGCATTCAATAAAGCTTAGAATGAATGGTTTTAACTGTTTATGGACTTGGATCCCAGTGAAACTGAAGCGCAACTTGTTTGGGCATCATGACAACACCAATAATAGTAAACATGACGATGCTTATGATTTAGGTGGGGATATAGTGTAAGTAATCGCTCAGGTGCACACTCCTTTTTTTTTTTTTTGGTCATGTACTTCAATATCTATTGTCTCTACACTTCCTCATTCCTGAAATTTATTTATTTTATAACTGCATCTATCCAGTTTTCAACACAAAATACACGATGAGCAAGACAACTCTGACAGCTTTTGTAATTGCCCACTGTGTTCTCTTTGAAGTGGTTGCTTAGCCATTCACCCCAATAGGAGCAGAGTCAGGCCCGTACTACATGTTACATATATTACACAAGTAACTGGTTAATCGTACAAAAAATTTAGACTGGCCACATGTACAAAGTAATTTTCACACCATAAAAAAACAACTATCCAGTAATAGAAAGAGTAAATCAATTCTAAATTCAGTACTTGAAAATGTGTAACAGTTCTAAAGCTGGTTGCTATCCTGTTTTAATCTGAAGGTGTGGCAGGGCCCTTAGTGCAACCTTGGGAATATTCCATCCCATACTTCTTAACTTGCCAACACCTCCCTGTGGGCTGCAGCTTGTTGCACAGACCCCAAATAAGGTACACTCAATTTATTACTTGTGCAGGAAATTTATGATACTATCATGTTCAGTTCTTAACCATTAGTGATAATTCATTTCTTGACTAACTATTTACACCCCTTGTTTTATTGTTCTTTATTTCTGATGCTAATAATTCTCAACAATAAAAAGGAAGGAATTTGAAGGGGGAATAAATGCAAGCATCTCTCTTGGATTAATGATGGTCTAACCCCACACCTCAGTACTCATATAGGCCAGAAGGGACTACCCAGACTATTTTCTGCCCATGTAAGGCTATCGTTATTATCCTCTGTTACTTTACCACAGACGTCCTGAAGAGAAAGGCACAAGGATGATTTATCTCCTGCACCTTCTCTGTCACTTTTTTTGCCTTTCTGGATACAGGCATAATGATTTGTACAAGGGAAAGTGCTCTTACCTTATTCCCCAACTCCATTAACTCATTACTGCTCTTTCCTCATAGTTCTCCCCCAAAGTCTATCAATTTTTTCTTTCTTGTATGCTTAATTCATTTTTTTCTTATTTCTAACTGTATTGGACTGTACTGTTTCATGGTAGCATTTCACTTTCTTTCTCCAGGGTAGAACAAGTGGAAAATCCTGACATCCTCATTTAGTTATATAAATAGCTTTGTGTCAGGATAAATGATGGCAAGTCCATGGAGACTCAGACTCCTGAATCCTATTCTCTGTGTTGCCCTGACATTTGTTTTACTCATTCTAGGGGCATAAAGGGGGCATAAAAACCCTTTTGTGGAATTTTCTAGCCTCTGGGGGCTTCCCAGCCAGCTCATGTTGCTCCCTCTTGCAAGGTTCAGGCTGCTACTGCACTCATGCTACATGAGGATGCAGCAGCCAGGGCTCAGGGTTACTCTAACAACTTATGTAGGTGACTGGAGAGGCCAAGAACATATGGAAGTTTAAAAGCATCTTTGTTTCTACCCCTTTCCTATCCCTGACCCATGTGCATCTGAGCTGGAATGGAGAATTTGGTCCCGGCTCTCTATGGAGTGAGTCAGAGTCCTGATTAACCCTCATCCGTTCTCATGAAATCGTAACCATTGTTGTTCTCATGGGGTAACTCGTTACCCCACAATTCAACATTCTTGGTCTCATGGGGTAACTTGTTACCCCACCTGCATGAACAAAATGGAACCAGTGACAACAGTATAAATGTACCAAAAACTTTATTAAACATGAAGATGGTTTGAAAGAGTATTTATGATGATTTGAACCCAAAATATTATTTAACTAGAACTATGAACAAAATTTAAACTTTTTTTACAATTTCAAAACTTGAATGAACAATTTGCTAAGTCTGCAGTTCACACTGTTTTCAAACTAACAATTACTTCCAAAAATATTTCCTAACTGTTTTAACTAAATAATGCATTCCTCACAAAGCAGCAGTGATGTACTGTGGTGCACACAAGCAAATTGCTTACAATCTTTGCATTGTTTCTGGGTTTTGCGGTCATCTGTCCTTGGACAAAAAGTACAACATCCACTCATGTTGCAGAAGGTTCTACTGGGGTGTGTTGTGGCAATTTGTAATTTAAGGCAGTCATACCAGACCTGATGGCCTTAAACAGATTACATGTATCCATCATTCTTCGTTTTATTTGTCCATCGATCAACTGTTTTCCAAGCTTCTACAAAAAAAAGCGGCATCTTCTTAAATGTGATCTTTGCTTCCAGTTTGCATTGTGGCCTAGCCAAATGATGAGGCTGGCAATGGCAGCCACATTCAGCATATTGAAAAATAGCATCAATGACCACCTGTTGATTTTTCATCTGCAAGGGGTCATACGGACTGAGTGGTCAAGGTTATCCACTGGGGCTGTGTGAAGCTTCAGTCACTGATTCGATTCGGCAGAGATTCGGCCTGATTTGGTGGCTGAATCTCCAAATCTGAATCAAATCAGGAGACCCTTTAACCTCTGCAAATCAAATTGGAACCCTCTGAATCAATTTGGAGAGATTCAGAGAGATTTGATGATTCGGACATAGACATAGCTTTAAATGTTTTTCTGCATACCTCAAGGTATCAGGTGGCTCAGAAATGCTGAGATGGTGGGGCAGATGGAGCATCCCACAGGAGCATGGGGTCCCCAGCGCGCTTGGCAGCAGACCCAGAAGTGGACCAGAAGCACTTGCAGTCCACTTTCCGGTCCTCCAGGGAGCGTGCAGGTGGGGCTCAGCGACTGGTGCCTCCTGGTCTGGGGGGCACCTGGGGTCCCCGTGGCTGATCGCCGAACCAGGGAGGTGTGGGGGGCTCCCCTGCATGCTTAGCAGTGCACCAGGAAGTGAACCAGAAGTACTTCTGGTCCACTTCTTGGTTCACTGCCAAGCATGCAGGGGGCCCCTCATTCTCCTGTGGGATGCTCCATCTGCCCCAGAATCACAGCATTCATGAGCTGTGCCTGGTACCTTGAGGTATGTAGAAAAAACATTTAAATCTGTGTCTATGGCCGAACTGCTTTGAATCAACATCAAATCTTCAGATTGGGATTGGGCCAAATCGAATTGGGACAGTGATCCAAATCAACTAATCGAATCACTGTCCCTGATTCAGGCTGAATCTGAATCAAATAGGGTCCATTTTGCACACCCCTATTATCCACTCCACCCTTGTTTTTATTGTAGTCATGGATGATGTCCGGCTTTCTTTGCTCTTCACCTACTGACAGGTCATGGTGCATGCTTGATAGCAACAGCACCATTTTGGACTACCTTGGAACATAGTGTAGCCCAGGTACACCCAAGGGTGTGCCCTGATCCTAATCACAAGGGAGTGGTGAGAGGTGAGGGTGCTGTGGGAGAAGTCACCACCACTGACTCATGGTTACCTCCGACCTCTATAGAGTTAGACTCAAGACATCTCTTAACTATTTACAGTATTTATTAACATATAATACACATAAATATAAAACTAGATACCATATACATATATTTACACAGGGGACATTAACCAATAAGCAAGGTCAAACCCTAAATAACATTGTGGGAAAATCACTTCCAACCACAACCCCCAAGGAAAACAATATATATCCACAATGAATCCACAGTGGATTCATGCTCTATTAAAAGATCATGCAAAATATAACAGTGGAAATGTGATTTTACCCCTACAGAGGAACAGTTCCCTCTTCCTTTAATGCAGACAGATAGGCTTCAAATGGGGCCCTACCCACTTAGGGGACCTAATAACCCCCCTCCCCCCCCCAAAAAAACCAAACAAGGTGTTTTTCAGAAATTTTTCTGACCTATGATTGCAATATTTACCCATCACAAATAAACAGTTTCAGCAACATCACACAATACAACATCACAATACAACATTTCAATATAAGGTGCAATCATAAAACATCTTAATAACATATATTCCTTAATATAGTCCATGGCCCATGGCAAGAGATAGTCCTTCTTTCAATGGGGGTCTCTAACACCAGGGGCCCTTCTCCTTAGGGCCTTAACTTGGAGAGAGGTTGTTCACTCAGGCCCTTCTCTGGACCTGCCCACCTGAAATGTCTTTCCCCTGTGGGACCCAAGGGCCCAATGACTCACGCTCCTTCAGGTGGCAGTGCTTGAGGCATAGCTCACTGGGATCTCCTCTGTACTGCAGCTAGGGTGCCCCTCCAGGCCTTTCCCGCACTGTTGGGCTCCTCCCCACCCTGTGCTTTGCTCTAGGCAAGGACTAAGCTCCTTTCAGCTGCTATGCCACTGCTGCTGGCTCCTGGGTGCTGGGCCTCACACTGCACCACTACTATTTCCCCGTGCCCTGGCTTTAGCACTGAAGGCTCTTTGAGCAAAGGCCGAGCCCTTCAGGCTCTGGCTGTCCGGCCTCATGCTGGGTGGCTAACCCAAGCAGCCTCCACTGTCCCTTGGCTCTGCTTCCTTATGCGCTGCCCTGCGCAATGTGGGACCTGGTAGCTTGCTGGGAGATGGAGCCTGAGCCACCTCACTGCAGCTCCCAAAGCCCTTGCCCCATGCACCTCCCCACGCACCATGTGGCCTGCTGGGGTTGCAGGCCTGAGCTCTGTACGCTGAAATGCACACTGATGCCCAGACACCTGCCAGGGTTGCAGGCTCCAGCTGCCATTCACAGCTCCCAGAGCCCGAGCACCATGTGCTGAAATGTGCAACTTGCTGAGCCTGAGGGTCTCACACCCTCCCAGGGATCTTCAGGAGCTTGGGGCTACTGGGGCATCTCATCCTCAGCTTTTCTCGCTCCGATCTTCCATCTTCAGCTCCCCTGTTGTGTCTGTCCTCGTGCTGGGTGCACTGCTCTTTATAAACTCTTCAAGGCTCTGCCCCTGAAGTCTTCCAGACTTGACAGGGTTGCAATCTACAGTTAGGTCTGTGGAGCTCCTCTCCCTCTTCCCTCAGGAAAAGGGCGTGGCTTCGCGCCTTTGGCTGTCTCCTGATTGGTGGATGGGCTCCATCAATAAAAACAGCAGAATCCTGAGTCTGGAACTCAACCCAAGTTCTGAAAGGTAAGTCAGCTACCATAAGTAACTAGGGTGAGTTCCCCATCAAAAGCAAAAATGGATGAAAAAGTTTCCTTTCTTCGATTCGCTTGCATTTCATTTGGGATATCGGCCCTGTTTTTCCAAACCGTACCCACATAGGTCAAGTCCTGCTGTAGCAGTTTTTCTGCCAGGTCAGTACGTGTGAAGAAATGGTCACCCACAGTATTCCTTCCTGTCTTGTACCAGGGAAGAACTAGTTTTTCAATGACCCGGGTACCAAAATTACCTTGGCATGGAGCTTCTGGTTGCTTGCCCGGGTAGACGTCTCCAGACAGGGAGAATGATGTTATTGCATCACAGCACCACCAAATTTTCAAGCCATATTTGGGGCTTGCTGGGCATATAGTGTCTGAAGGGACAGCGACCCCTGAACGCAATGAGCTGCTCATCAATCATCAGGTGTATTCCTGGAATATACCATTTCCTGAGCTGCTCCACAAATTGTGTCCAAATATCTCTGAATGCAGCAAGGTTGTCTACGGCTCTCCTTTCCTCATGTGTCAGTTTGTTGTCAAATGATTGTTTGCACAATCATTTTAAACTCATGGTGGCACGGAAGCAAGGACACCCGATGCATTGCTCCCACAACTCCTCCAGCGCCTTATGCCCACTGTGGTATAGACCACTCAGCAGTAGGAGGGCAATGTAGGCTTTCAGCTCTGTTTCATCCAGCTTTTTCCACTCCTATTTTCAGGATGGCTATCGTTCCACCTCTTGAATCTTTGTTCTGCCACTGTTTGTTTCTCTTATGATAACAGTTGGGGTATCTTGTGAGAGAAACAGGTGGACTGTTTTCACCACTGTGTCTTTATTACTTTCTCTTGTTGACCCAGCACTTTCCCGGACTATGTCCTTGGCTGTTCTCCGATGATGTATTAGCTGTAGGCTTTTCCCCCAAACACTGCCATTCCTTCCTCTTAGGTTGTCATCATCTGCAATGTTTTCTGGTGGTGGTGGCAGTGGGTCTGCTCCACATCCTGCTATAAGTTTCTTTGGGCTTCCATGGTGGCCCTGGGCTGGTCCTCTTCTCTTTCCCACTGGAAGCGTTGGCATCACTTCTGCTTGTGGCATCATCTCCTCCTCATCTGGGCTGGATGAAACTTCCATAGACACATGGTCTTCTTGCTCTGAACAATCTCCCATGTCTGAAACAAAGTCAGCAACCTCATTGCCTTGGGATAAGATTTCATCAGTGGATGTGTCATTGTCATCCCTGGTTACCTGTACACTGAATCTGTACTGCCTTCTCATCCTGGACTGCAGAAAAAAAAAGAAAAAATTGATTACTGCTAATGTATATAAATAACAGTCAAAGACAAGCCTGTCCACCTACGCTGTCACAGAAGCAATTCTGCCCTGCCTTATGGCAGCGCAGGTTGCACCTTCTCCTCCTGGGCACAGAAGCTAGAGACTAGCATCCAAATGTGGGTGGATGTTGTTTGGAAACCACACATGAAGGGGCTTATTGAGAGCAGGTAAAAGGGGCATAAGGGGTGTCAAGCCCTTAACGTTGGGCTCCATAGTCCATAACGTATTGGGCTGTATTGCAGTATGATGTTGTTCCGGTTCTTCTCTCCTGTCCCTTTGCTCTGTGTCCTCATTCTAACAAAGGCAGGAAAAACTAGCTTGTATGTTATGAAAGGGGCTGGTGAAGCAGAGTTTTTTCCATGAGAAAAGAGAACAGAGGGTGTGACAAAGGCTTTTTTGGGTTTGTTTTTTTTTGGCGAAGGGCAGAGTGTTTTGATGACCTTGTAGCCTGCAAACAGAAGTGGTTAGCAAAAGGGATTACCACATCTTCTGCAAAAACAAAGTGGAGGAGTTACCCCAATGTGTTAAAATGGGTTTGGGGTAAGTTGTTACTGCATATGGAAAAACGCATTCACGCCTGGGGTAACATGTTACCCTGGGCAGTTTTTCATCCACAGAGAGCAAACCATTCATGCAAGCTGGCTGCTCTTTCGGGATATTGTGCACTGTGGTGAATATCCTAAAAAATAATTATTTTAGAAATAATTAACTTTAAGATGCTGCACAAAATACATGTCTGGGTAGGAAACTACCCCATGGGAACGTATGAAGGTTAAGGTTCTTGTTCAGCCAGCAGCAGACAGGCCCATAGATAAGTGTTACTGGGGACTATGACTTTAAGGGCTGTGTTCTGTAGAGTCTGGGAAAGATGCTGAGAAGGTCTTGTTATTGTCAGGCACAGCTGGACTGGAGACCGACAGAATAAACCAGATCTCTTTAAAGACCCTCTTTAAAATAACTCTTTAATCAGTGGGTGATCAGTGAACACCTCAAGATAGAGACATACAAGGCAGAATTGGTGGCAGTGATTTAGTTAGGTCCTTTGCAGGTAGTCAGTGCTGCTAGTGCTGCGGTGTCAAAAATACATTTTGACACCATAGGGCTGTAGGAAAGTAGACTGAGGGAAGTAACTACTTGCCCATAGGCCAAATAAGGAATCAGAAGGTGCAGCTTGATTTCTCCCTCCTAGTGACAAGAATTGATTCAGTCTCCTGGTCCTTGTCAAACGCCACATGTAGGAAGCTGAGTTTTTCATTGACATTTCAGCTCCTCCGGCTGGTTAAAATTAGTCATTGTGAGCTTCATTAATGCTAATTATTGTTGAGCAGTTGGAGGGAACATCCTCATAAAACTGTTGGATCTGCACTATGCTTACAATTTAGTACAACTGCCTTAGGGATCAAGATGTCTTTTTTTTTTTGACTTCCACAATATTGATTGAACACTGATGAAGCACATTTTTCCCTGTTCCCCTTTATATACTCTTATCCTGTGTGATGGCTGCAAGATGAATAAATTACTCAGTGGGAAGTAAATGAAAAGATTTCAGACTGACTCTCATGTACACATTTTAGCTCTCTGTGGTGTTTGCATCACCATAATCTGTCCTCTAAGACTACTATGTCTTATAAAGAATATATTTTCTCTTCTGGATCCCAAGTTTCTGCCCAGACAAAATCATTCTTGTATTTAGTGGATAGAAATGTCTTCAGAAATTCAGGATTTAAAAAAAAAATAAGGAGAGTAGACATTAGACATAGTATTTAAAACAAGCATCTCTTTACATTAAATAGTTCCTCTACTACTTGCCTTATGTCCTTCAACTTTTAGGCCTAAATATCCCACAGTTGCATGAGTTAGAGCTGTGCACACAGTATCCTGGATCTGGAGGGGTTGTTGAAACTCACTATTGACCTTCTACCTCTCTTTACAATTTCTGTTATTAAAGGTTGGTTCTGATCTCAGAGACGCTGCCAGCTTGTGCCCCATAGTGGCTTTTATGCCAGAACAAGATGTAGTTGATGCTTTCATTGCAATTTGCGCCTGCTGATTCTGATCATCAAAATATATGAATAGGAAGTTAGACTCTATATCTTCAAGAGCCATCCAGTATCCAGAAAATCAGCATTTAATGGACTAGCTTCATCTCCAGTGGGACCTCTACTGCCAGAGGTATTTTGTTCCTTATTTCCAAAGGGAGGGGGGACAGGAAGGAGACAAACAGCTTAATAACTATATGTCATAGGGAGACTAAATACCAGAGGTAGAGGGAAACATACATTTGTAGAGGCCACATCTTAAGGAATTTTCATTTAAAAAAACCTTTTCAGTAACTTTGGACTCGTGCTTCTCATGTTATTAGAAGGCGAAGAATTAAAACTGTATCCTTCTGCCTAAAACATAGGGAAAGAATTTTTGTTTTGTCTCAGTTTTAATTGTGGGCAGTTTAACTGTGGTTGCTTTATACTGATGTACCCATCTGCCAAATGGGTATAAGAATCACAGGAATATTGTGGGGTTTTCTTCATTGAAGTTTCTAAAGGGGATTGGGATCCTCTTAAGGAAAATACCATTGTAGAGCCCAGCCATATTATTTTAATAACCTACCTACTTGTATTGCTTCACTGATGAGTATTTGGAATCTATTTTAAAAAGCCTTATGTGAGCATAGCTAACTGCATGAAAACAATGTCGGGGTTGAAAAAAGAACAGTACTTTTAGCTGCGTCTCTTAGGACTGTTGTCTTTTTGTAAAACTGTTTGGAAATGGTTCAAAAGCTTCTTTCATACTTATCCTGGTTTGTGAACCAAAGGATTGTTTTGACTTTTTTTGGTTTTAACAACTATTTCCTTTTATATCTGATGCTTCCAAAAGCAAGCAAGCTTCTTTCAAACAATGTGCCCTCAAGAAGAAGAATTTATGATGCACAGTTTTCTTTTGAAGAAGTTGGGTGAATGAAGCTGAAATAGTTTTTTTTTTCTGTACTGTTTCATGGCCAAATATTAGATATGAAAATGAACTACATGACCTATTCCAGTTACATGTATATTTTTCAAGACTGGTATATGACTTAAGAAATTATTTCTGTAGTGCTCATTACACTAATATAAATTTTAGATACCACACTATGACCAAGCTAAATATATTTGTGCTTTTTCCTTGTCCTTCTAAGAAAGCACGCTGTCCAAGTTTGCTGATGACACTAAGATGTGGGGCAAGGTGGACACACTTGAAGGGAGAGAGAGGCTGTAAATAGATTTAGACTAACTACAAAAGTGGGCAGATGAGAACAGGATGGGATTCAGCATGGACAAATGCAGGGTGCTGCACCATGGGAGAAGGAATCCACAGGCTGAGGAGTTCCCCTCTTGAAAGCACAGAGGCAGAACGGGATCTTGGAGTCATTATTGACTCCAAGATGAACATGAGCCGCCAATGCCAGACCGCAGCCAGCAAGGGCTGCCATACCTTGTCATGCATCCAAAGGTGCATCTCAAGCTGGTCCAGAGAGGTGATCCTCCCTCTCTATGCAACTTTGGTCGGGCCGCAGTTGGAGTACTGCGTTCAGTACTGGGCACTGCACTTTAAAAAGGATGTGGCCAGCCTGGAGAGGGTTCAGAGGAGGGCCACCAGTTTGGTGGGAGGGCAGCAGGACAGGCTCTATGGGGAGAGACTGAGGGACCTGAATCTGTTCAGCCTCGGCAAGAGGAGGCTGAAGGGGGACCTGGTGGCTGCCTACAAACTCATCAGGGGAGATCAACAGCAAATAGGAAGAGCCCTATTCTCCCCAGCACCACCTGGGGTGACGAGGAACAATGGTAATAAGCTGACGGAGAATAGGTTTAGGTTAGAGATCAGGAGGCAATATTTTACAGTTAGGGTGGCCAAAATCTGGAACCAACTTCCCAGAATTTGCCTACCTTGGGCAAATTCAAGAGGAGGTTGGATGATCACCTGTCTGGGGTCTTGTGAACCCAGCATTCATTCCTGGCTGTGGCAGGGGGTCAGGCCAGATGATCTGTTCAGGTCCCTCCTGACCCTAACTCCTATGAAACATTAGGTTCAATTTACTCCTCTGTGAAGTGCCAGGAATATTTGGTCTCTGCACTACTCCCACTTATATTCATAAACTTGGCATTGGCAGCTTGGTCATGCCAACTGCTGAGCATCTTCCATGGTTTGCTGAAGATCCTGAATCCTTATGAACTCAGGATGCTGCTTTACCTTGTTCTGGATCTACAGCAGGTTTGCAGCTAGTAGGTAAGAGTGTGTCATGCTGCAAATTGCTGTTTGTCTTCTGGCTGCAGAACTAATGCTGCTGAGGCAACCATTCTGATCCCAAGGAACTGTCTCTGGAGTCTGTTGCCCCACAAGAGTAATTTTACTACTCTTGATTTTGGTGTGAATACCTGGACCCATTTGCACAGAGCACAATGGTCTCAGGTTAATGATAGAATTGTCAAAGAAGTATTACTTTACCCTCCCCTGCCTTGCCTGTCTATACAGAGAGGGGTATGAGTCGGCTCTGGTTTGTTGGGACTAGAAGTATGGAATTTCACTGGAAGATGGACCAGATTTAGATGGAGGTGTTTTGTTTTTCTCTACCATCAAAACAAGAGATGCACAACACAGGGATATTGAAAGCTCATCTAAAAGTAAGGTCTTACTTCAAAAAAGAAAGCAACAGAAAATAAGAGACTGCTGTGATTATTGTCCCAGTTTGCTTTGTCAACTTCTTGTTTATTAAGGTAGACATTGCTGGTATCTTTGAAATCCTGTGGCATTGGTCCTTGCTCTTAAACAACATTGAATAGTAATGTGAACTTCCTTTTAATGCACTATCCACCCTGATTATAAATTTCAGCTGAATGCTATTTGGTCTATGTGCTTTCCCTTGTTACATGTGCAAGATGGGGGTACTGCACTCTGTTTATTTAATGGGTGTTGTGGAAAATCATTAAGTCCTCTGAGATCTTGGAAGGGTGAGTGAAAAGGTACAAAACTCAAATGTTTTGTCCATCTGTTAGGTATTTGTATTTTATTTTTTGGATTGGATGAAACAAGCAATACTTAGAGATCACTTCCCATACTTTTCCCTATTTTAGGAGAACAGTGATGTCCCTAAATGAGTTGCTTTGCTATCTAGGAAGAATATGAATACTGCATTTGCTGCAGTCTTCAGTGAGCATCCATTGCTCCCAGGTCACTTGTGTGCAGGTCTGTGACTACAAACTTTTAGCTGCATCTTCTGTCAGTCCCCATCAACACACACATATTGTCACAGAGATTAGAAAATGGAGGTGCAAGAGTTAGTGTTGTGTCTACTGAATCACATGCACTGTGAGTGAGTTGTGAGTGCTTGGTTCCAGTTCCACTCTCTTATACATGCAAGCCACATGCCACAAATAGGGTGGAAAATGTGGCTGTTGATTTGGGCTTGGATCCTGCAATTAGATCCAAGCAGTTGCTTGTAAGGCACCTTGTTAACTTCAGTAAGAGCTGCTGAGCACACACTATTGTTGAAAATCAAGCCCTTTTTTAGGTGTCTAACTAATCATTTAAAAATCAGTGTTAGGCAGCTGATTTTTTAAAAATCTTAGCTTTAGATTTTGGGCCTAATAAAACCAATTAAACTATCAAAGCATGTAGATATTTTTTTTTTACCTTTCCTTTTGTTTGTTTTCTGGGTGCTGCCAAGAGCCTCCATTAGGGGCTCTTCTGTGTTCTGAGTGAGTGAGCAGATCATTTGAGAATTTCTGCAGGGGTCCTACGGCTCTCCTGAATATTTTGTAAGTTATGGGATGTGTTTACAGAAGTCCTTAAGGAACGAAGGGCACTGTTGGAAGCACTGGCGATCCGTAGGGGGTGCATGTGGGTGCATGTGCACCCCCTGAGCATGGTGGTACACCCCCTGCAAAAAGACGGGTGGTTGCCACTCGCCACCCCTCCTCACCACCAACACTGCCGGTGGCATCTGTGGGTGGTCCGTGATCGCTGCTGGCCACAGCTGCCAGCAGTGTCTGCAGGTGGTTGCTGACCACTGGTCTGCACTTGTCATCACCCCCCCACCCCATCGACAGTGCTGTGGCATCTCCTCACTTGCTTCCACCATACTCCCACCACTGACAGTGCCACTGCCACTTGTGGGAGCTCACTATGCCCCCGAGCCTCCGGAGGCATGAGGCGTTTGTGGTTGGAAGTTCTCTGTTTGGTGTTCCCCTCTAGATCCTCTGTTTTAAACCTTTGTCCTGAGTCCCTTTCCCTGTTATTTTTTCCCTTGTCCCAAGTATTAGTTGTATCCCTGGACCTGTAGGCTTCCACTCCTAAAACAGAGAGCTTTTAACTTGGGGAGCCCACTCTCATCTCATGCTAGAGCAACACATATAAGCTAGAACCTGTAATAGGGAGGGCTTCAGCCTTTGGCAGACTGAAAATCCTGCTTGACCACCTGGAATAGATACTTCCCCTTCCCCTCCTGGTATCTCTAGTTTCTTTGTCTGGCTCTGTTAATCCAGGCAGAAGAACAGGAAATTTTGGAGAGATTGTAAGTCCCTTTCCACTGATTTGTCTATTCAGGTGAGGCAGTTGTCTACCACTAGGACTTAAATGGCAGAGTGAGCTCTGATGAGAAACAGAGTCAGTGAAGTTACTTCCTACTTGTATTGGTGTAAATGAGATCAGAAGAGGGCCCAGTCAATATCAGCATTAGGTATGTGATTAATATTCTTTGCTCTTTGCTTTTAGGACAAAAATAATATAACTCCTTTTTTAAAAAGAATGCTTAGTGCAATCTTATTAATTCCAAAGGCAAATAATCCAGACTTCAGAGAGCTTTACAATCCGGAGGGATGGCTCATCTCTGGCAAGGATGATATAGCAGTGTGCAGAAAGGTGGTAACTTTAATATCTTCAGTTTTGTGATAGGATTTTAACACACAGCTCTTGGGAGCCTCATCCTCCACTTTTTATGTTTTTATTAGATTTCAAACTTCTGGTATCTAAGTATAATTTCTCTGTGTAGCAGAGCACTAGGGTGCTCGCTACTGGTAATGGTAGTAAGGGCCCAGCTGCCAATCTTCAAGGCAGCGCAGGTGAGGGTTGCTGGGGCAACCAATTTGGTCAGCTGGCCAGAAGGGGCGGGGCCTGGTTTTTATAAGCAGCCAGGCTGAGGCCAGAGGTCAGTTCCCCTCTGGCAGCCTGAGCAGTAGGAAGCTCTGCTGCAGCGTAGTGCAGCCTGACTGCCTGCTTGTTGGTACGGGGTGGAGAGAGCCCTGACAGGGAGGTATTGAAAGAGGGCCAGGGTGGCGCAGAATTCATGTTATAGCCATGAGGCTTATTTTGTGTTATAGCTGGTTGGCTCATGGCTTTGTGTTTCTGTTTGGTTGTTTGCATAACACCGGAGGACCGGGTGAGGCTGTAGGGGTTGGAGGAGGCCTCAGGGGAGCTCCCCAGTAGCGTGGGAGTTCTTGGTGCCCTGGGAGGGTGCAGTAATTGGGTGCCAGTGAAGGCACAGCAGTTTGTGCGCTGGAGAGTGGCGCTGCGTTTTGGGGTTGTCCCGACCCCAGCCCAGTGAGGGTGACTTTGGGAGGAGCTAGTGGGGTGTCCCGACCCCAGCCCAGTGGGGCAGTATCGGAGTAAAGCCCAGTGGGCATACGACCTGGGAAGGGGGTCTTAAGGCCAGGTTAGGCTGAGGCTGCCTGAGCCCAATTGTAAGGAGCCTGAGCAGGGCATAAGACCCATGAGGAGGGTCAGGGGGCCAGGCACGGTTACGGCCACCTGACTGCGGGAAGCGCGGGAGACGAGATCCCTGTGCGGGCGACGTGAGCACAGGGAACCCGAGACAGACCCCTGTGGGGTGAGCGTGCAGGGAGCGCAAGATGGCCCCGATAGGGGCGAGTGTTCTGCAGTGAGTCTGTTGAGAGGCCCCCGAGAGGGGGCGCGTACACAAGAGTAGGGGCTGCAGACAGGGCCGCTAAGGAAGGAACATAGGACCAGATAACGTCCGGAACAGCTGAGAGGCTTGGGGCATGGTATTGGGGTGGAAAGAGCCACGCAACGCCCATAGGGTTGGGGCACCAGAACCTATTTGTATAGAGCAGGGACCAGAAGGGCAAGAGCACCGGGTCCAAGGTGCCAAGTAAAGGCAGCCTCCCATTAATATTATAGAAACATCAATGTTGTGGCAGGCGAGAACGAGGGTGCTAGACAGGCAACTTGGCATGGTAGGGGCGCCAGGAGAGATCACGGCTGCTCCTGGGTCCCCGTCCCGTGACACTCTGCCTCCCTATTTCCCCATGAATGACAAATAGCAGGGGCATGGGAAATATCACAGAACACTAGATTTCTTGATTGTCTTCAGGATAGTTCCTTGCAATCATGGTTTTTTCACTCTCCTTAAAAAATTAAAAGTACAGCTGTAGTTATCACCCATGTTAAATACACGAACAACAACAAAAATACATCGTTGACTTTCCGTTAGCTTACACATACATATTGCAAAATAACAGTTAAAAAACCCACAGACAATAATTTACGGGCCCTCCTGGAGTGGGAGCCAACAGTGTCTCTGTTACCTCATCCTCGTTGATTTCAGTTAAATAATAATATCAAAATAAGCATCTGAGATAATCTAGAGACTGACTTTCTCCTCAGGATGGGCTCAGGAAGCGTCTTTTAATTGCATAAGTAGAGAGGTGCTTTAATATTACATTTTATTGGGCCACTTTATTTTTACAGGGAAAGCTCACTGAGAGAGTTGGCTCCCTGGCTTTCAGGGCATCTGGTTGTCTGCCCTATGGTAAAGTTAGATTAAGAGAGCAACATAATTTTGGTCTGTGGGCCTACCTTTGGTCTTTAACAGTCCAGTATGGAACAAATACCATAGTAGCTTCGCTCTGCCAAGAGCTGAGTGTTGCTAAGACGTTAGTGCCGTTCTAAGCTTCACGGGAATGGACCTGTAAAGCTCATCAGAGTTTAAAAGCCTTATACTGATTTATTTTCCTCATTTTTGTGCTGACAGTGAATTGTTCCTTTGCAAAGTTTGGGCCAGGTTTGTTTAAACATACTTGCATTTGTTTGTCAGTCTGTCTTTTTACTGCTCAGAATGATAAGTGAGATTTAGGCGTCGCATCTGCATCAGAGGTAAAAGCAGCTGTATGGAAGAACTAGTCAGAAGGATTTATGAGGCAAAGTTTTACACTGCTCTGGAATAGTAGGCTGTGACTGCATTAATAAAAGCCTGGATAGTGTTACCATCAGCAGCACCAGCTTCATGCAGAATAAAAAAGACTCATTTCTCTGAATGAGGGAATTCTCAGATTTGATAGCATAAATGACAGGCTAGGGTTTTTTTTTTCTTGTGATATCTTTTGCTGGGATAACTATATAGTTGGAAGAGAAGTTTGAAAAGCTTTTGAACACACCGCCCTTTCTCAGGTCCGGGGAAGATGCAGAGCTAGCAGATAGAACCCAAGCATGTATAATACTAGGACTGTGCACAGCTTTGGTCCCTGATTTGATCTGGCAGAGATTCAGACCAATTTGGTGGCCGAATCTTCAAATCCAGATCGAATCAGAGGACCCTTTAATCTCTCTGAATCAAATCAGAACCCTCCAAATTGAGTTGGAGTGATTCAGAAAGATTTGGCGATTTGGACATAGACACAGCATTAAATGTTTTTTCTGCATACCTCTAGGTAGCAAGGGGCTCGTGAATGCTGTGATGCTGTGGAGCTTGAAGCATCCCACAGGACCATGGGGGGCTCCCCAGTGTGCTCGGCAGCAGACCTGGAAGTGGACCAGAAGGCCTCCAGCTCGGCAACTGGTGCCTCCTGGGTTTTGGGGGGGGTACCTGGGATCCCCCCGCAGCTGATCACTGAGCTGTAGGGCCCAGGGGGTGGGGAGGTCAGCATACTCCCTGGCAGACCCAAAAATGAACCAGAAGTACTTCCGATCCACTTTTGAGTTTGCCACTGAGTAGGTGGAGGACCCCCACACACTCCTGTGGGATGCTCCATTCACCCCAGCATCGCAGCATTCACAAGCCATTCTGGTACCTTGTGGTATGTAGAAAAAACATTAAAAGCTGAGTCTATGTCTGAATCGCTGATTCTCTGAATCAGCATCAAATCTTCAGATTTGGATTCGGCTGAATCGAATCAGGGACAGTGATCCAAATCAATGAATCGAATCACTGTCCCCGATTCGGGCTGAATCCAAATCTGAATCAAATAGGTCCCACTTCACACACCCTTATATATTACCCATTATGGAAATAGAAATAGTTCAAAAAGGAATGAAAGACAGCTGAAAAGAGAGGTGTGGCTACAAAACAAATGAAATGCAGCAACCCTACCATCATGGCGTGAGCTGTATTTTAACAGAATGACCACCCTGTTTATGACAGGCACTATTTCCCATCTCTACAAGGATCATTTAGACCCGCGTTTCTCAACCCATGGGTCGTGACCCAAAAGTGGGTTTCAAGAAGATTTCAGAGGGTCACGAGCCACAGGCTGAGAAACACTGATCCTGGGAAAGCGCCGAGACTGAGGCAGGGCAGAGTGGCAGCAGAAAGGCTCCTGCTCTTTTCAGCAGGGGAGAGGGGTGAGGGAGAGCTGTGATGCTGGGCTGGGTACTCACAGGAGATGCTGCACTTGGGGCAAAAGGGGCTGTGACCAGTCTGCCTGGCATGGTGCAGTAGCCCCAGCACAGTATGGGGGGCTGCCACAGGCCTCCCCTCCTCTTCTCTCCAGCCTTTGCCAGGGCTGGACTTGCTTTGCTGGCAAGCAAGCTTTGCATGAGCTAGAGATGCCACAGCCACCGTGCTCTGGCCCAAGTGGGAGGGGGGCTGCTGGAAGCTCCTCTGCCAGGCCTGGGTGGGGGACAGAGGCTGTGGATCATGAGTGAGGGACATCAGCATGGCCCAGGGGGGGATGGGCAAGGGAGGTAGGGACTGTGGATCGTGTACCAGCAAGGCCGGGGGGCGGGGGGTGTCAGTTAGGACAGGCCATGAACATTTGCAAATGAATCCCAGTAGGAAAAAGGTTGAGAACCACTGATTTAGACCACCGATGGGGTTGTCTACATGGCAGGAAAAAGCATGCTGAGTTTCTGAGATGCACCTCTTGCACAGACAATGGAGAACTTGTAGTTCAAGGGGGAAAAATGGGAAGGTGGCTTTAGGCCACCATTTTCTGATTTAGGTCTGCTGTAAGGCTCTACAGGTGAACCAGGAAGGTATTCAATGCTTATACAGCACTTTGGAAGAACATGGAGGATAAGCAGTGCAGAGGTGCTACATATTAATGCAGTTCATGGATTTAGTATGATTTGAACACTGGAACCTGCATAATAAATGTGTAATTTATATGTATAACAGACTGCTTAAGTATATGGGCTACTGCCTGCTCAGGCATAACTGTAATCATTTTAAGGAGGTGGTTGTTTATGGTACGTTACATAGAAATCCCTGATGCTAGAGATGATTGTTTATTATGCTAGAGGAGCAAGATGTTCAAGGATATGTCTTGAAAGGAAACAAACCATTGGGGAATAAATTAGTAAGTGGAATACCATAATACCTTATGAAGAGATGGCTTAGGGCTCTAAGCAGGACTGGACAGTGGTATCCCTGGTGTCTGGCTGCTGTTTATTTCTAGTACCCTTTTAAGGCTGACTGCAAATAGTGGAAATGATTGATTTGACTTCCAGTACTCTTGCTTTTCTTCTGCAAGCACTCTTCCTGCTTCACAGAAAACAGGAGCAAAAAGGTAAACTGTTCTCACTCTCCCTTTTTGGTTAGCACTATCTAATGAAAGCTTCTTTCCAGGGGCCCAGGCAATGGCATTCCCTTCCAGCCTTGTGTAAATTATATAAGGTATTTGCATCAGGGCAGAGGTCCCTTTAAAGCAGGCATGCTGCCAGTGTTAGGGAAATGAAATCCTGCTATAATAACACAAGAGGATCAGAGCAGATATTGGTAATGAAGGTGTTTCTTCATTTCATTTGTTTTCTTAAATCATTTTAATCAGTTGTATCTGTCTGGATGAACTAAATTCATATAATTGTTACCCTACAAACAGTTTACTTTGGCATTCCTTTCTCCAGATACCATAAGGATTCTTTCAGCATTTCTCTCACTTATTAAGAGATGACGTCTGTCACAGCATAATCTAGATCCATTCAGTCATCTCAGCACTGGAAGTACTGGCAGCGAGTCCTGAACATTAGGGTAGCAGATGAGGTTGTGTCAGGACGAAGGGGCAGCAATATGTGGGTGAGTGTTGCAGGTGCTCTGCAGAGGTCAGAAGAAAGAGAACACCTGGGCTTGGACTGAAAGAACGCTATCATTATTATATATAATATATTATATATATTTACTTATATTACTTATAATCAAATTTTAAAAGAAGCCAGACACCCAGTGCTGAAACAAAAAGGGAATATTTCTCTTCTGGGAAATTTATTCTTGCATCTCAGGTCTGTTCTGGCCAACCTGCATTTGTATTACTTGGTCCATAAAGGACTTTGTCAACCAAAGGAATATCTCTTATAATATGGTCATGTCTGTAGTTGCAAAATAGTATAGATACCTAAGTCACCTCAAGTGACTTAGGCAGGGTATCAATACCAGTCTACCCATGATGGCCTTGACAGCCTGGATCTTAGCACCAGCTAATCTACTCTGCTGAGAAACAGCGTAAATGACTACGAAGTGACTAATGTTGGTATGACCTTAGTTTAGACCTAAAAGGCAGGTTTTGTTCTTAAAAGGCTTTGCAAAATCTGGTATGTGTAAAAAAAAAAAAAAAAATTACCTCGCCCCCCAAAGAAAACCCTTAACATTTTCTCTTTACAGTTCTGTGCTGAGTTTGGGATTTAAACCTTCCTTTGCAATGCTGTGAACTCTGACTCTGCACCAATGTATGAAGGAGTTTCAGGAAGCAACAGCAATTTTGAAATAAAATAATTTTCTGTGCAATGAATGGAAAACTACATAGCAGTGGGGAACACTGATGGTGCTATTGCCGAAAGCACTGATTGTTTATGACTATATTGGGAATGCAATGTGGCCCAATAAACGATCATTGCATACAAAATGGTTCTATTTTGAAAACCCTTGTGTAAATTATATGGTATCAGTAATCCAGGTAAACCAATTTTAATCTGGGACGGTACATTTGCAGGTGCTGTGAAATGGTTCCTTGAGCTTGTTACTGACTCAGAACAGAAGTGTGACCCCCAATGCTGCACTTGCTATGGGGTAAGTATGCTAAATAGCAGTGAATCAGGTCTTTTGGAAGTACAGTGTACAATCAAAAAACCTGAAAACTAATGTTAAGGACACTGAAAAAACCATCACCATAATATGAAGGCCACCACTTAGTCCTCAATAGCTAATTGGTTTCACTGTCATATCAGTGATGACTCTGTGTGTGTGTGTGTGTGTGTGTGTGTGTGTGTGTGTGTCCTTTGTTCAGACATTTTGGCTCAGTTATAAGTGCAGGAACATTGCAAATAAGAGCTGCAGGAGGAATTATTCTTTCCTTGTTTCTTTTTTTAGTGGTTCATGTAACTCAGGAAACTGAACAATGTGAAGCTTATTGTTTTTATTGATATATCTGGCTGAGTGCACACCTGCTCTCAGACAGGAACTTGATCTTTTTTTGGATCCGGTGCAGTATGTGCTAATAGCCAAAGTACATGGTTATTTTGTATTTATCCTAGAAAGGTCCAAACTCTACTTTTGGCATGACTATGTTTCAAGCACCATGTTGAAAAGCTATGTCTTTTTCCTTTTTGAAAATAATAAATTGATAACAGATTGGGAGAAGGCAGCTACAGATAACACATGAACTGTGTTTGGGAAGGAGTGGCATCATCATTATTAAAGAGATCAAAAGCCTTGAAGCAGAGGGGTGTAGTCAAGTAAAGTAGATACAAATGTCTGCCTTTAACTGTGGGGCCTACAGATAGACTTCAGTATTGGTGGCACTGCATAGTGAAATCAGAGGATGCCATGTCCTGGATCCCTAGACAGTTACTATTAGGAATTTCCAATCTGGAACAAATGTTTGAGGGGGTGGTGGGAACAGGACTACTCTATATATTAAGCAATGGAAATGTATCATCAGAATGGAATGACCCTTTTCCGAGCAAGGCTGAGCCTCAATGCAGACCAGATAAGGGATTTACATAAGTCCTCAGACAAATGAAAGCGTGCAAATCTCTCTGAATTTAAAAAAAAAAAAAAAGGGTCATTGACAAAAAACCATAAAACTACTCAGGTTAGAGGGAGGAGTTAAGTGGGGAGGCTGGAACAGGTAGGTCCATGTGCAGCCTACCCATGTCTAACAGACCTTGTGGCTTGTTGCACAAGAAATGACCTACTTCTGTGCTAGATTCTGTAAACTCTGCGGGGAGGAGAGACACAGAAAAAGTTGCTCAATGACAAGTAACAGGCTTTTTGTTTGTGCTATTTTTAATGGCTGATATTCTTTAAATTTCAATTCATCCCTTCATTGCCTCTGGAAATTCAGCGTGTGCCAATGAATGCTGCATCCATGCTAGCCATTGGACAGAAGCTCTATGCTTAATCACGAGAGTTATTTGTGAGCCTCTGAAAGATGTTGCCATGTGAAATATGCATCACAAAAGAGAAATTAGAACGAAGTCCACAGCAAAACAGACTCTCAAAATAATAAGCAACTAGCTCTCCACATGCTTTGTATAGGAATCTTGGTGCTTAAGTCAGGACTGTGGATCCCAGTAGTCGGTAGCTACAGACTAAGATGGCGCTAAGCTGAAGTCCCCTAAAGGCCATACCCAAAGCTTGCTGAAGTCAATGGAAAGACTCCCAGGACTTCAGTAGGCTTTGGATAAATCCCTTAGCCTCTCTACCTCAACTTCCTCTTCTGCCTTTAGGTCAATGAGGGCCAAATCTTTTTGGCAGGCATGCCATAAATTAGCTGCACACCCTCCCCATATGACACCCAATCCTCTTGCTATGCTTTCTGTTTCCTATCCTGCTTCCTTCCTCTCCCTGTCTGATCATCAGGGGTCAGAGGCCTTCTGCTTCTTCTCTATCTGTTGCTGTGCTTCTTGCCCCTTACCTGATCTGTCGCATGCCACATACAGGCTGGCTGTGCCACTTGTGGCTCTTGTACTGCAGGTTGATCACCCCTGCTTAAGGGGATGACGTTCTCCATGAGATCAACTTTAGTTAGTGTCAATGTAGTATTCTGATGACTCTTAAGTCTTATATGTATACATCCATTACAGAGTCAAAGATGCAATTATGGAACTGGCTATATATATATTTTTTTTCTGTTGAAAATATTGGAGAGAAAAGTTAAATATTACTTTTGTCTGATTTACTATTTCTCTGGTAGTTGAAAAATAAAGAACAGGTAGCTCATATAATTAAGGTGCTTAAGAATCTTGTAATGCCTGTGAGTGAATTGGGGGCATGATTTTTTTTCTCATATTTTTAGCTCAATAGCATTTAGGTTTTTCCCCTCAAAACAATTATAGAGAAAGCAGCTCTTTGGGCTGTTATGTAAAGGCAGCATGTGCATCTCAGGTGGAAGGACTGGAAGCTGTCACAAGTCAAGCTTATGAATTTATTTATCTCCTGTCAGCAAGCAAGTGTCCTAAATGTAGGAAAAAATATTTTCTCTCTCTATCTATTATGGCTTTCTAAGAAAGCCAGCAGTTTTTGGGCTATGTACAGACAGTCAACAAGCCCAAGGTAAAATATATCTAAGTTATCTGGTTTTCTGCAAGCAGCCTAGTTTAGACTGGTAGTGAACAGAACACACATTCACACTTTGGCGTGTTGGAGACAGCAAATCTTAGACCAGATTTCACCATTTTTAAACCAGTTTGTGTGCCAGACTTCTGTTCTGTTACATATATAGACTGGTTTTGTATGCCGAACTTTTGTTCTGTTATGGGTATAAAAGGGTTTCCAAGTACCTATACCAGTAAATGTGTTATGTCTGTACCTGGCTGGCATGTCTTATCAGGATGCCAATATTTGAATACTTGGTAAGAGTTTGTAAGGCTATCCACAAGTTTCTTTCTAGCAGACTGGATTCATTTGCTTGGTCAGCTGGAAATCATTAGTCTTGGGAGTGTTAATTTAAAGGCTTTCATTCAGATCTCTTGCTGTAGCCATTGAGGAACTGGGAACACATACAGGAAATGCAGTCCATTTAGAAGAAACTGCATTTCTCCAGCTCAGCTGTGCTACCTAGGTGTGTTACCCAGTTAATAACTAATATGTTCTGATACTCTGGTGATAGGCATCTATAAATATGTATAAGAATAATAATCATCATAAAGGGCTTGACTTCTGGAACCTGGTTCTATTTGCTCAGAGGACGTCACATTTCATTATGTCTGCTAGCTTTTCCCTATCATTCTTTTTCCATAATGATTATTATATTATTTACACTTACAGATATTATTTATGGATTGAATCACTTAAGCTAATCACAATGATCAATGGTCACAGATGCTTAGTGCTGTTCAAACTATTCAGCTGTTACAAACCTTGCAGCAATGAAGTAGCAAAAGAATGACCTGAATAATTTGAGCATCAAAGCAAAAGTTACACACTGGTCACCAGGAACCAGAAAAAAACAGAATACTCTTCTTTTAATAGAAGATTGAAGTACAGTGAAAGGGACAGGGCAAACGAATGAGGCATGGAGGGTGGCAGGGAGCTCTTATGAATACAGTGGCACAGCTGATGGGAGACTCTAAGGGCTAGATCTACATATGAGCTCAGTAAATGGGGTGCTGAGTTTTTTTTAAGAGATCTGGCAATAAGGGAGGTGGTCATACATTTTTTGAGGAAGCACAGTCTAACTGAGCAATACCTGTGTGGGGAGTCTGAAGTATTTAATTCAAAACATCTCAATTTCAACAAATTTTCATTCAGCCCAAGCCGGGGTTCTGATGGACCTGAATCTGCCTGCAGACTGAAGCAGCCATTTGGATAAGCTGGTTTGTCTTTGAGTGAAAATGTTGACCAGGTGAAGCAAGCAGCTCAGGGAGACACAAGACTATCTCATTTAAATCCTGCCATAATTCTGAGTTTCTGGGCTATGACTCTTCTGGTTAAAACCTGTCTCAGCTAAAACTAGTTCTGGCATTGACCCTTAACTGCACTCACGTGTTTGCTAAGGCAAGGCTTTCTTGATCCTTCTTGCATAGTTTTTCCAGGCAGCCCTCCACTGAGTTAATTAAATATAGTTAAATAATAAAACAACCAGTAACCTGACCAGCATACAGTATAAGTTAATATTGTGTACATTAATACAAAAAGCCTCAAATCTATCAAGCTTATTTAATTTCTTTACATCTATTTTTTGCCATTCCAGAGAGCAGAAGTCTCAAGGACAGAGGGTACAAAGTACATACTTTCTCCTGCCAGAAGATAATGTTCCTCTGTAAATGGTGGTTCCTACTCTGTGCTGGGATTGCCCTTTCTTGTGTATTGAAGTGTGGTGGTAGAAAACTATGAATGAATCATGCTCTTTTCCTCTGGGACCATTTGCTCTTGCCAGTCTTTTCCCAGAGTAGAAAGAAGATATTCCAAGATTCATCACAGCACTTAAACATGTACCTGACCTGAAGCATATAATTAGTCCCAATCAGGGGCAGTGTTAGTGGTGTAACCCATGCAACTGTATAGATCCCCAAGCTGGTCAAGGGTCCCTATTGCATGATGGTCTTACATTGCAGTACACTGCTAATGGGGCCTGAAACTGAACTTTTGCACCCAACCCCTTAAAGTTAAACTTTGTTACTTGATTCCAGGGAAATGAATGAGATTATTTACATTCTTAAAATCTGGCCTGTTCCTGAGCAGCTTACTAAATTGGGACCTACATTTTCTTACTGAGAGGTTTTAGTTATATGAGCAAGTGGTGTAGCCACAGGAAAGCTGGAGGTGCAGATTAGGGTCACTAATACAAAGGGAAATCTTTAATTTAGCTTTTCTTCTTAAGATGAAAGGATGGGGAAATGAATCATCGTCCCTTTTCTTCAGCTTGATGCAGAAAGAATGACAAGTGCTTACATTTAACCTCGGTAGGCTCAGGTGTGGCAACCAGGCTGGAGTCTGTTAGGCTGAGGGGAAGTCTCTTTTGGGTTGTCATTTTAGAGGAGGAGTGGGGGAGGTTATTCTTGCATCGGCTGTGGCTCGCTCCACTCTGTAGATACTGTGGGAACAGTTCATGGCCTGGCTGACATTTATCCGCAGTTAATAAAGAGATGTATAGCCTTTAAATGTTAGAGACCTTGGTACAACCTGACTTATTTGGAGAAGACATACCAACCAGGCTATTATGAATGCATTTCTTCTTCCATTCTCAGACTGCAGGCTACTTGATCCAAGGCCCCCTGAGTTCTTCCATTCACATTAAAGTAATCTGGAATAGGCTTTCAGGCTCTGTGTTTTGGAGGTGAAGGAACCTATTATACCTATTTTTTGCTCTACTGGTTGATGGATAAAAGTAACTTCCCTTGAAGTTAAGAGGGGTTCTCTCTCTGGGGGAGGAATCATGTCCTGGATGCTGCAGTTGAGAAACTATTCAATTGACAAAGAGCCTGTCTACAGATTATGTTTACAGTCCTCAGCAAACCTGCCTAACTGTCTCTTTCCCCATCAGACAGTGAATTCTGTATTTTGAATTTCCAGTGGTACCAATTAAATGCTTATAGATTATTAATGAATGAAGCATTCTGAAAGGATTTCTGCTTCAAGGCTTCTTTGGAATTAGAACTGCTGTTCTATGTATCCTGATGCCTTTGAACCCTTGTCCTTTATTATCAGTACCGAGAAAAAACAGCTTTAGCATTGATTTTGTATCTACTTTGTAGCACAAATCTGAAAAACATGTTTCCTATCCATGCTAACATAAGTATCCACGAAAATCACACAACAGCTACAGGAGAAGCTCACATCAGGAGAGACACCTTGTTGTGCTTAACCACCAAGCTTCTCTTATGCTGCAGCCAGGTGCTTTAAATCTCACGTGTGCCTGCTGCAGAAGCTGTTAGCTTGCATGTGACTACAAGGAGAAATGGTCATGATGGCTCAGAGTCCTTAATGCGTGCCTCTAAACTGTACTTGTACAGCTGTTGTGTAGTCAGGTAATTTTTAACTATCAACTTGAGAAGGGCATTGAAGCAGCACTAACAGCCAACAGACTGCTCCTGCAGCTTTTTGAAGCTAGTGGGAGTTTTGCACCTAGTTTGTTGCAGGTTACTACCTAGTGTTTTTTAAGTGGCCTTGTCTAAATAAGGGGACCTGCTGCTGCTAATTGCTGAATGCCCTTTAATTGTTAGTGAGGTGTCAGTATCTCACAGGTGTCTCACAGCATCAGGATCAGGGTCTTAGAAGAAATACAAAAGGAGCAATGACCCAACAATGTATTTTAGAATTCTGGAATCTCATTTTATTGAGGACATTTAGGTAAATTGTGGATGCACTACATCTTCTGTACATACACATTCTCTAAACATTTGCTGTTATCAAATGCATTTGTCTTGAATTGTATTCCTATGAGAAGCCTTGCTGTTAATAAGTCACAGCGTAAATACTTTGTTCTACTGCATATTCTAGATGTCTAAAATGTGAATGTTGTTTCAAGGTCAAGTCTTCATGAGATAATTTTACAGCAACTTAATCTTAATTTTTTCAAAAAGTAGAAGATATGTCAAAATGAATGTATACATAAATCTGCAGTCGTGATAAGATATATGTCTTATAGTCCTGCATATACATGGATTTAAATACTGTATTTGGGACTAAACATTTAACATTTTAGAATAAAATGGTAACTTAATGAATTGGTAAAGTGAAAAGGGACTATTTGGCAGACTGGTAAAATTAAAATTTGCAAGGGATTACAGAGGACAATGGGGGCCAGGCAATGGGCAGTTCTGCAAGACATGCAAGGGAAGAACTCTATCATTCCTCTCTTGAATGCCCTGGATGTTTCAGTGGTTCATGCGTTAGTTTAAGATTTGGGAGAGCAAGGTTCTAGCTCCTCTCTACCAGTGACATCCTGTGTGATCTTTGACAAGTAACACAGCATTTCTGGGTACCAGTTCCCCATCTGTAAACAGGGCTGCCCAGTGGGTTTATGGGGCCTGGGGCAGGTGTGATGTTGGGGGCCTCACCACTGCCCTGTACAAGAAGCCATGTGTGTGTGTACAAAGCTGGGAGACCACATGTGAGAATTCTTGCACACACACATCACGTGAGAATTCCCACATGCAGCTCCTCTTTCCCTTGCCCTAGGAAGGGGAACAAGCTGGCTTTCCCCACTTGTTCCCACGGCAAGGAAGGCTAGGCAAAGAGAATTTACCTTGGAAACAGGTAACTAAAGCAGAATTAACAGTTTGCAAGTGAAACATTTATTAAACTTATGCTATAAGGTTAGGAACTTAAGAACAAAATGAGAAGAGGAAAGTTTAAGTGAAGTATTTCTTTCTCGCCTTCATGGATGCCAAGTCATCAATTACATCACCATAATATATTTGCTTTGCAAGTGTGTTCTCCACTGGGAGCATGATCAAATGGTTCAGCCTATCATCCCCAATCACGGACCGCTGCAGGTAGTTCTTAATAATCTTAAGCTTACTAAAAGTGTGTTCCCTGGATGCAACAGAGACTGGCAAGGCAAATGAGCATTCTCAAGCAAATGCATATCTGAGGGAACACAGATTCTGCACCTTTGCCATAAATCGGGTTGAGAAGCTCAAATGCAGTGCCCATGGCTCCTCCAGAGGTGTACAAGTCTTCCTGATTTTGTAAAACAGGCAAAGTTCTTCTTGCAACTCATCCTTGTTCACATCTTGTGGGCATGTCATGGACAGGGACTCCACAAACGTCTCAATTTCTTCATCCTCTGTAATAGCTGGTGGGTCAAGTATGAATGAGAACAAGCTTGAGAGTTTCCCCATGGTCTCAGCTAGGTTTTGGAGATGAGAGGAGCATATCCAAGGCTGTGATGAACACTTCAATCCTGAATTTATCTTCAGGGGAAGAGACTGTGTGTTCTGTATTGGGTGGCTCATCATGGAAACGCATTGTCCTTCAGATTCTTCTGTGTTCTCTTGAATTCAGTGGTGAAACCTAGCTCCTCAGCTACGACCTTAGCTTCCATGAGACGATTTGGCCAGGAATCATTCAACTGTGAAGTTTCTTCCGGGAGTCTTTTGACATGTTGCACCCCTTCTTCCATGGTGAACTTGGATCCTTGGGCAAGCTTGCTTCAGGTATTGATGGACTGCAGTATATTGTACCACACTGTAGTCAGAAGGATGAACTCAAAGGATTGCACCCACTCAATGAAACCAAAAACATCTGCCTGGGTTTCTGCTGGCAAGTCCAATTCTTTCTCAAATTTGAAGACAGAATCCAATATTCCTTTAGGATTTGTCACGACGGGGCAAATAGTGTTGATTCTTGAGCTCCATCTAATTGTTGACATGGACTGAAGAGAGAGTCCTGCAGTTTCCTGAAGAATTTTCCATCTTGCAGGACTGCATGAAAATACAGTGTACAGTTTCTGTACATTTTTAAAATGTGTTTTCACTTTGGGGCTCTTCTGCATGGTACAGGTACCACATAGGTTCAGAGAGTGTGCACTGCACGGTGAAAACAATGCCTGAGGATTTTCATCCTGTATCCTAGGTTTTACGCCCTGGTATTTCCCAGACATATTTGAAGCATTGTTGTACCCTTGCCCTCCACAGTTCTGCAGCTCTACCTTACACTCTGCCAGTACATTCTTTGTCTGCTCCACGATGTCTCCTCCTTTTTTTTTTTTTTTTTTTTTTTTTTTTATTGCAGTCCACCATTTTCAGAAATCATTCCTGCACATCCCATTTTCCATCTCTTTCATGTACATATCTCATGATAAATACCAACTGCTCAGTGTGCGAGACATCAGGTGTCCCATGTAGGATGATTCCATAGTAGCGAGCATTTCTCATCTCCTCAAGAATGGCATTTAGTACTTTCTTGGCACACACCTCCAAATACTCATTCTGACTATGCCAGGACATGTAGTGTGCTTGCATTCTCTCTCCAGCCATTCAATGCTCCATAACAGTTTCAAGGTGCCAGTTCAAATCTTGATTGTATTGATTGTATTCACTGATGAACTGTACAAGAGAAAGGAACAACCCACAACTGTCATGCTGTAGGGTAGAACGATCCTCAGAATGGCAAATTTTACTCTGCCAGAAACAGGGTAATGTCAACCAGACCTCACAACTCTCTGAATGTATACCCTTTTCAAGAGCATTATCAATGGCTCCTTTTCCACTAAGGGCACTTGCAAGATCCTTCCACTGTAAATAACGTTGAAGATGGCTTTGTGACTCTTCACTTGTCATACAATCTTCTCCAGTTATCATTCATACCCCCATGGCAGAATCTGGAATGGTACAGGGCTTGGTTTTTGTTCTGATCATGGAAGAGGCAGCATGGAAAGCAGAACAGACCAGCTGCCTTGTAGCCCCAGATGAGCCAGTCCCTTTTCACACTCTCATCATTGGACAGAGTCTTAAAGAAAAGAGATATAGGGAATGACTGTTTGGAGGAATCATGTGGGAAACTTGCAGGTTTGGGTGGTGGGCCCTTGGACACAATTAGATCCCTTTGCAACCTATTGAGATGCCCCCAGGTGGCTGGGTCATTAGAGAACATTTTCTGGTGAAGCTCAGGCGCAGATCTGGAAAGTAGATCAATTGTCTCATTTTTCTCATTTGATGCTAAGTCTCCTTCAGCTTGCACCACCAAACCTGACTTATTTTCACATTCGCTTGCTACATCACTGCTTGCTTCCTTTGTGATGTTTGCATTATCAGAATATTTTTCATCCCCTGCAAGTGATGTACCTGTATCACCTGTTCCACTTCCGACTTCCTTATTTCCTCTCACCTCCCATCCAAACTGATCCAGTGTCTGCCTCCCCCTTTTCATCCTGAGCTGTTTTTCTCCTTTGTCTCCTTTCTTTTTGATGCCCCAGACTGATACTCTCCAGTGGGACCTTGCCTGGAAATCTTAGCTGGTACTCATGTAACCCCCATAAGCTGGGTTGTACCTGGTTCAGGCTGGTGGGTCTGCCAGAGGATAAGCAGGCCCTGCCCCTGTTTAAGGAAAAAGAAAGTAACTGCATAGAGTAGACAGAGGAAGGGGGATTGTCTTTGTACTGTTGCTGGAGAATAAACTTGTATACTTAGCCTTTAACACTTTGATTAAGGGCATTGTGAGACTGTTCATATTCTTATGGACCTTAGTAAGCAACTGCTGCTGTTTGAAGGACCAGAACAGAGCAAGTCATTTCTCCAATACTGAAACCAAGATTTGCAGTTTGGAGCACAGGCTTCTGCAATCAAGAAGGACTCTTGTGTTATATAGACGCTTTGCATTTAAATACTTTTTGAGGTGGGGAAATATGTGAACTTGAATATGTGTTATGTCTAATGTTGTTATTTTCCTTGGCAAGTGTAAAGAAAACAGTATATATCATTTTAATTATTACATTCTTGCAAATTCGTTTCTGACTTCAACCGTTTCCCCTGGAGGTCTTTCTGTGACAACAGGCCTGCTCTGCCACCTCCTTAAAGCCTTCCCTGTTCCTTCTTTCCTCACAACAGACTCTGTAACCAGGGCTACTTGGCCCAGGCCCTAGGCTGCCCAGAGATAAAAGATGTTACCTTACTGTGATTGTTTTAGGCACTCCCTGGGACATCAATGCAACAATCGCTTAAGCCTCAAATAAGCATCTGTTTCACACACAACTATGTATAATATCTACTTCATGGTTGGGGATGGGTTCCGTAATGTCACAATTACACGTTGAGAATTATTCAGTGTCATCTTACACTCTAATACACCACTTTCCTCTTTTTTTTAAAAACAAATACCAAGAATTCTGGTGACCGATGTCGCAGGGCAGGGACCAACGGTACACACAGCAGGGGGTCCTTGCTTTGCAGGGGCCCAGGGCAAATTGCCCCAGTTGCACCCTCCCTCCCCACCCCCGGCTGCTCTGTCTGCAAAATGCTGATAAATAGCGCTTCCCTGCTTCAAGGGAGGATTGTGAGGTGCTCAGGTATCACTGTGGTAGTGACCAGCTAAGTACCATAGCTAGACCAGATGCTGGTAGGCTAAAAAGTAGGGGTCAGATCAGTGTTACTGATCAGTGGGTTACTGAGAATACTTGGAAGACCAGTTATCAAAAAGACTTGAGTCAGGAAGGTGTTCTTCCTTTCTGAATGTCACACTTGGTCAGTTATGATAACTTGTACTGTGTTGCACTTAGGTAACCTAGTCATTGACTGAGGCACTTTGTGATAGGTGCTGTACAATCATAGAATAAAAACACAACTGCTGTCGCAAAAAGTGTAATGCAAGGTAGGAGGGGGAAGGCGAAGACGTGAACACAGTGAAACACGGTTGTTTGACCTGATAGACAATGGTCACAAAATGGGTGCAGAGGAGAGCCACGCGCGTGATAATAGGTCAGGAAAACAGACCTTATGAAGAGAGGCTGAGAGCCATGGGACTCTTCAGCCTGGAAAAGCGCAGGCTCAGGGGGAACCTGGTGGTCACCTATAAATTTATCAGGGGTGCTCACCAGGATCTGGGGGAACATCTGTTCACCAGAGCACCCCAAGGCATGGCAAGGTTGAACGGTCACAAACTCCTCCATGACCGTTTCAGGCTGTACATAAGGAGGAACTTCTTTACTATCCGAGCCCCCAAGGTTTGGAATAGACTGCCGCTGGAGGTGGTTCAAGCACCTACTTTGAACTCCTTCAAGAGACATTTGGATGTTTATCTTGCTGGGATCCTATGATCCCTGCTGACTTCCTGCCCCTTGGGCAGGGGGGCTGGACTCAATGATCTTCCAAGGTCCTTTCTAGCCCTAATTCTATGAAATCTATGAAAGCCAACTGTGATGGGTGGAAATACAATTTACTCCTCTTACAGCAATAACCAGGACTTCAAGGCTGGAAGAAGACGATCCTGATTTAAATGTAATTTTTATGTGGCAAGCCAATTTTTGGTCATGTAAAAAATGCAAAGGAATGGAATAAATTAGGAAAGGACTAAGGCATTGAAGTTTTCCTTGCAGAGTTCACCACATAAGTCAAAGCTTCAATCTTTGCTTATCTATTACATCGACCTATTTTAATTGTGGACTTCAGTGATTCATTTAGGCTGTCCAATTCAGTAATCTGGAAACCAAAGTCTTGATCCAAAGCTGTTGGAAGTCATCCATTGATTTCAGTGGGCTAGGTTCAGTGCATGAGAGAGGGAATGCTAAGAAACTTGCACTTGAGGTCTGAAGTAGTTTGGGAATATTCAGAGTACCCTAATGCTGTTCTGCTAGCACTCCAGCTTAAAAGAAGGAGTAGTATTAAGCCTTCATAATTTTTGGCAAAAAATTACGAGTCACACAGTTTGTATATGGATCTAGATTTTGGGGAAAGAAATGGGTTTATGTTGTTTACATATAGAATCTTTGTTTAGTCCATTATAGACACTGGGCCAGTCATGAAATGTGGACTATTCACCTAATAAAGACCGGGGGTATTGTGGGAAATCTTCTCATTATTTGGAAATGTTACAGATAACATTGTCTTAACATATCCTCCTTTTTTTGTGAAGACACCTACACCTACACCTCTCCAGTTTTAAGAGAGAAGGGGGTAGGACTTGACAATATAACTTTAATTGTCAAGGTGTAATGCCACTTGAATACACCTTCAGTTGGTGGCTATTGTAGCAGTGGTTTCTTATTGTGAACACTTATCCTTGGGGACAGCACTGAGATTTTCCACCTTGTTTATATGGAATCCTGAACTGACAGGTAAAATATGTTTGTCATTGGTGACACAACCTGAAATTGAACTGGAGGCCTTGTTCCATAGTCCAATCAATATCATAGCTATCACTCTCATAAATCATTTGTTATTTACTGATCTAGTGTATGCAGAATGCACACCCCAGATCAGTTCTCTTTGCATGAGGATCATGGGTATGACCTGGACATGGGGGTCAGGGTTCAGAAACTGAGGGATGACAATACTGTAAGTCCACAAGCCAAGCCAAGGATCAGAATTCTGGTATCAGTCAAAGTCTGATGGATTGTGCCAGGGGACAAACAAGCCCATGTTCAAGGCCAAACCAGAAGTCAGGAGCCAGAGAATCCAATGTGCAGGATAGGGTAGGCAGGAGCAAAGTACTGGAGTCCAAGACAGGGACAAGGCTGGAGGCAGGGCAGAAGGGACTGAGCTAGAGGCAAGACAGGAGCAAGGCAGGGGCTCAATATGGGAATGAGGCAAGGCTGGAGGCGGGGCAGAAGGATGTAAGGCAGAAGCATGATGGGAGTTTCAGATGGATGGTCCAAGACAGATGCAGCCGTACAGGACTCCTGCAAGGAGGTCCACAGCAGGGATAACTGGGAGCATGGTTGCAGGGACAAGGCCCTGCAGGAACTGGGAGAGCTTCACTGCCCTCCCATCAGGGCCTTGTGGTTTCCAGTGCTCCTCCCAGGCCACCTGTTAGGAACCTCATGGGAGGGCCCAGGCTGAGCTGGAGTAGGTATGTGGCTAGCTTCCTGGAAGTGCCACAGCCCCATTCTCTGCCTGCAGGCACCCTGGGCTAGGCTTTGAATCCCAGGTTTTCTGACAGTGAGAATCAGGATGCAGAAATTGCACTTGGCTAGGAGAGCTGAGGTTGATTCAAGCCTCTTTTGGCTATATGAACTCAGAAAATATCCTGACTGACCTGGGATTTGTGTCAGAACCTTGATATCGTTTATTCAAACTTTGTGTCCTTAGTGTTGTATGCCAGGTACAGAAGAGGAACTTCTGCATCCTGATTCTCACTAACAGCCTAGAGCTGCACTTTAGACAAGAACTTGCTAAAATCTTTTTTTTCTTTCTCACTTTAACAGCTGGGACTTAATTAAGTTTCATCTGAATGGATATAATGGAAAATGAACAAAATAAAACCAATGGATAAACACACAAAGAAAATCCATATATTGTAAACACAAAGATTTTAGACAATATTTTCACAAAAGAGCTTTAATTTTTACACTTGTGTAGCAAAAGGCACAGTCCATCTCAGTCAGGGTACATATGTGGGACCCAGCAAATAATGGTTTGCTTACCTCTGCATCTTAAAGAAATGTATTTTAGTAGTAAAATTCACAGGAAGTCTGATTCACTAGTGCTTAGAAGCCAAGGATTTTAATAGCACTGTAGCAATGCAGCAGGGTGCCTAAGGCACATGGGCAGTAGTGACTCCCAGTATCTACTGCTCCACCCATCTGATTGCAATTGTGAATGTGCAGTTGCCAGTAGCAGCTATTTTTTTTTTCTCCTTTCTCACCAAGTCAGTGCCCCTGTTGTACCACCCTAGTGATGCCCTCAATTTTAAAACAGTTTACAGAACATCTGAAAAAAGATGTTTTTCCCTTTGTTGGAGAAGGGCTTACTCAGTTTTAAACTATGGCAAGACTTTATTTGGCTTGGAGCAGGAACTGGACTCTTTACTTACAGCTCATCAATTGTTGGGCTTTATAAGCATTAATTTCTATGCCACTCAATTTTGAATAGTGGTGATAGATTGTAAATATCCAATATACAATCTTGTTGGTACCCTTGGATTGATATGGGAAGTAATTTGGGGTGTCTTGCTTGAGATGGCTTAGATGTATATGGTTTTCAATACACATTGAGCACCTACTTTCTGAAAATCAGGCCTTTTAAGGTGATTTAAGTTGGGCATCCTATTAAATACTCACTTGTGAAACTGTAGACAAGAAGGTTATCCAAACTTTTCGATTATGACATACCCTGAGGGATCAGCCTTTCATGAGATAGCAGGTATATTGTGGTTTAGTTTGGGCCAGGAATGCTGTTAGAGTAGTCCAAGTATTCTAACACTCCTGGTACTAGTTTGTGATGAAATAAGAAAGTGCAATGAGAATGAAAATGATCTTTGTTTAAATTGGTCAAACTTTTGTGAACCTCAAAAAAACTTTTGGTTAAATTTTGTATTAGAGACCACTGAAATTGTATTTCCTCTGAGACAATTTTCCCAACCGTATTTAATTTTATACTATCAAAATGCTTCTGGACTGGATGATTTGTGATTCCCAGAAAATTGTTCCAGTAGAAATTTCCAGTGGGGACTGTAAAGAAAAAGAAAATCCTAAGAACTAATGTGTCAGAGGATGGTTATATTTCACAATCTAAATAAAAAGATTTATAACTTTTCCTAAGGTCAAGCAGTGAAACAGTAAAGGGCGTGAGAGATGAACAGCCTACTGGGACCAAACATTGGATTTTAATTATTAGGACACATCCTCTGCTGATGTAATTCAGCATATCTCCCTGGTAGTCAGTGTAGAAGATGTAATCACTAACACTGTGTTCACTTACATTAGGTTGAAGATTGAACCATTATTACTGAACGGGTTATTAGATAGTATGATCAAATTGTATTCAGGCTTGGTTGTACTTTAATGATGCTGGTTTCTCTTTAGGTTCCACTCTGTGGTTATCTCCTCAGCCACTTGTTCTCTTCCTTTCTCTTTTCTCGTCAGGAGGTTTTAACTCTGGCTCTGTTGCTGAGTTCACTGATTATCTTCTGTTAAACTAAACCCTGGAGGACAGTAAATATATTAATTAGGATTTATACTCTTTAAAAGTCCAGCTCCCATAATGTCCCTTGTTTATTAATAATTTGGTATTTATTTACCCTAACATGACATTGATTTCAAAGGAATTAAATATTTATGTGAATTCTGTAATTAACTTCTGAGGTACTTTGTAATCCATTATCTACTGAATAGACTTTTAAAATAAGACATCCCAGAAACATCAAATGAAGATCCTGCTGAGGCTACTGTGTAGGATTCAAAGACTTATGAAATGGAATACACTTTTCAGTCAATTAAAACTGTAAAGGAGCTGCTGGATCTTAGTGCATCAGGCTATAGGATGAAACACCCCATTGATATCTGCTCCAGGAATAACAAAAGGGAATATCAGCATTCCAGGTTTCTCTAAGATGCCGATCAAATGACACTGCATTTGTAAAACTGGGTACTTGTACATCACTTGCATGAGCAGCAATAACAGCCAGATCCAAAAAACCAAAAAAATATTTAGTTGCATAATTCCTATTGAGATCAATGGCTATTTAGGAGGCCTGCATAGGAACTGTGTTCCTAATATCTTTTTGTATCTGGTCTTTACTCTTTATTCAGACCAAATATCAATGGGAAGTTTTTTCTAACACGAAGTGTAGAACTAACGCTGGCAGCTAACTGAGTGGGAGTGATTACTGTTATTATCAACACACTTAATAGATAGGAATGAGGTTCTGTACCTCAAAAAGCTTATAGTATAAATACAACCCTTTTTGTTTTTGAAAGCTGTTCTAAAAAGGGGAGTGCTCAACTGTTGTCTGTATCAACAGGGGGCAGGACAAGAAGTTATGGACATAAATTACAATAAGGAAAATCTAAACATTAGAAAGCATTTTCTAACTATAAGACTGTTTTAGTACTGGAATAGATTACCTAGTGAGTTGTGGAATCTCCATCATTGGATGTTTTTAAGCATAGGTCAGATAAATATTTGACTGAGATGGTTTAGACAGGGCAGTTTTTAGCCTGAGCTGCAGAGTTGGCTTAGGTGAGCTCTTGGGGTCCCTTAGCTCTATTTTTTATGATTCAAATAAATGAGTTTTAATGACAGCCTTTTGGAAAGATTTATTGAGGAAAGTTTAGCATCTAGGAAAGACTGCTGAAGAAGAGGTGCATACATTAGAGAGAGAAACATTTGCATGCAAAATAAGGTATTTATTTTGCTCAGAAAAGGATGAAATCAAACTTTCCATGAATTCTAGTGCATTCTAAACCTTTATAAAACTGCTCTTCAGAAGCATTGCTAACAAACACCAAGAATATAGGTCAGGGATAGTTTATCTGATCCCAGAAAATGAGCAGCTTAGTCAAAGGTGGGGCAGGAACCCCATCTCTCTTTTTAATTTACTGGCGTAATTTTAACAGTGTGCCCCTGAAACTCTTTTCAGGATGTCACTGGAAGAGGTGGCCTTCATGTTGAAGCCTGAGAAAGCATGCCAAGCGTATGATTTTAGGAAATAAATGTTCTTTCCAAACATGCTGTAAACTTGCTTTGAAGTCAAGGAACTGGTAAAAAGAAACTTTTGATTGATCTGGTTTTTTTGCCTTCAGAAAGTCAAACATAAGTGCCCCCGAGGGCTTGAAAAAAAAAGGGAAGCAGGAAGTGCATTTGAAATTTTACCTCTTTCATTACACATTTCTGAACTACTTTTTGCATGCTCATTTCCATCTCATTCCCCAGAACTCTCCCTGAGCTCCAAGCTATTTCATATCAGCACCAGTGCCTGAGTTTTGACAGTAAACTACGTTCAGGCTAAGGTGCTGCTTCTCGATAGATTCCTTCTTTGCCTCAAAAATCTTTGTTCCTTCCCATTCAGATTATACCATATTTTAACAAACTTCTTCTTTTCCTCCCTGGGCCTAGGCAGTGACAGTGCCTGCATCTGCCTGCATAACCTGAGGTGAGCTAAATGGTGTTTTTGATGTTTTGGATATTTGCTGATAGTTGTGCATAAGAGTAGCTCCTGAAGCTTAAGAATAGGGTAGACCAGTGATTCACAGCCTTGGGATGCTGTGAGAGCCTTTAAAGGGAGCAATATTAGCACTGCTGGGTATGCAAACACATGTGATTCACAAGATAAATTGAGAGATTTCAAATAGGAATCCATAGTGTCAGAAACATTCTCACCTGTTGGGGTCTTTCTGAGCTCTTTGCCACTGGTGAATTGCACTATTATTTTTCTGTAGTCAAAAAATAAGTGAAAGCTAAGACCGGGCTTCTTTCAACAGGTGATTTCAGTCTAGCACAGGGATTTTGTGGGTACATCCCCATGAGTATGCACTTGTGGTTTGAGGCACCACAAATTCATCTGTGGTGCTGAAAGCCACATGTACCAGATGTGCATGCATTTGCTATGCTCCTAGTTTGCAGCACAGTGGGTTTTTTTGACACTGGGAGATCTTGGTGGAAAAAAAACCACATGCCCCAGAAAAACAGCATGGCTCATGTGGCTGCAGTGTGTGTGGCTGTCGGCCAGGCTCTGCACACCTGGATTGCTGCTGCTGCAGCCCTGGGAGGCCCCTAGATCCCAGGTAAGGCTGCTGGCCTAGATGCTGGCCCCAGCCTTTCCTACCCCACCTGGAGCAATATGCCATGCACCAGAGCGCATGTGCGGAGGTGTGCCCTGGGACAACTAGCAGCGGCACAGATTTGTTGTCCCTGTGGAAATTCATGTTTCTGCTTCTGGGGATGTACCCCTTGAGCATTTATACACATGCTCTGGTGGTGGTGGGGAGGCACTTTAATTAGAATGGCTCCAAGAGCTGCTTTAGTTAAAGCACCCAGAGCATCACATGTATCAGCGCCTGCGCATTGAGAAATGGCAGGAAGGGGCGTTTTAACTATTCATTTATTTCAGTTTCAGTTATTTCATCTATGCATGCCTGCCTCTGTTGAAATAGGAATTCTACCAGTGCACCTCTTCTGTTTAAACCAAGCATTCGTGAGCCTAATTCTCCACTCTCATTCTTTCAGTGGCTTTTATATGTTCACTGAAATGAATAGCATTACAGTAATGTAATAGTCAGGCTCCATGTATTTTGTAGAAAGTATGATTTTCTGGAACAGAAACAGCTTCATATAAATGTTTTTGCCAAATCATGGTGTTTTCTTACCTGAGCTAGTTCAAGCTACTCCACATCTAGCCTTGCACTGGAATAACAAAAGGTTTGAATTAAATTATAATAATAAAAGGTTTGAATTAAAACTGATATAGTGAATGGTGTGTAAAGACTGATATAGTGAATTCAAATTCAGTGTAAAGATGGCTTGAGTGAATGCAAACACTCAATGGAAGAAAATTAAAAGGGAAGGCAAAAAGGGAAAAGGTCAGGAAAAAAGCTAAATGAAACTAAATGATTTTTTGTTTGAAAAGTGTTGATTTGAAACTAAACACTTTTTTTGTTATTTTTGCAAAAGTTTTTTGAAGGTCATGAAAATTTTTCATATAAATTTTCATTTGTTTTCAAGAGCCATTTTCCATCCCCCTTCAGCTAGCTCAGATCCAGAATTTTAGTTCAGGCTCATACTTATTTAAGAAAAGAAGATAAACTCTGATGATGCTTCCTGTAAATTTCTGCCTGGAGATAAGATTTCGTGGAACTATCCACTGCACAACTTCTGAGAAACTGTGTGGGCGTAAAGGGGGGAAGCAACAAGCTTTCCTGTTAACCATTGAGGCCTGTTTCAACATGGTTCTGAAATTCTCTGACAGCAACAGCAAATGAACACCTATTCCTGGGAAATAAACCAGAGGGAATATTGTGTGTGGCAATAAGTTTGCTGTGCTCCTGACTAGGACTTTTGAACAGTCAGCATAGAAATGAAGTCTGAAGAATCCCTTCACTAGACTATGAGGACCTCGAGCCTGCCTAGATACAAGGTTTTTTAGTTATTTTTACCTTAATTCTAACACTGTGTTCCCTGATGTTTAAGACACGAGACTTTGATTAGCTAGAAGGAGGCATAGTTCTTAGGATGAAAGGAAATCAGCTTTTCTTTCAACTAAATTTGAGCATTTTGCATCAACTGAACATGTGTGTTCTCAAGGGAACGTAGCATACATAGTCAGTTGATGCATGAATGACTCGTGCAAGGTTAGATGATGCCAGGTTCAGAATTTAACAGGAAAAAACAAAATGAGGTTTATGATAGGAAAAAAAACCCTAAATAAATGGGGGGGAATAAATGGGCAGCTGGGGGGGGCATGGCAACGGTAAGTTGGGGAGCTCCCGCAAATGTCACCAGCACAGGGATGGTGGGGAGTGGCGAGTGCTGACCAAGGGTTGGTGATTCTCTGCAGCTACCACCGCCAGTGGTAGCAATGGCCAGTGGGGATTGAGGAATGCCTGCAGACACTGCCTGCAGTGTCAGTAGTGGGGTGGCAAGCGGAGACTTTTTGTAGGGGGGTGCACCACTACTCTCAGAAGGTGCATGTGCACCTGTGTGCACCCCCTATGCACCACCCCTGAGCTGATGCAAAGTGCTCAAATTCTATAGTTAAACTAGAGAATAAAGTTGCTGCTTGGTGATTAAGAGGTAGGAGAGGATCCTAAGTATCCAATTTTCCATTCTTTTTATTTCCAACATTCCCACTGAAGCCCCTGGGGTGTTGAGGGGCTTTAGCTTTTTTCCTGACTTTTTCCCTTTTTGCCTTCCCTTTTAATTTTCTTCCATTGAGTGTTTGCATTCACTCAAGCCATCTTTACACTGAATTTGAATTCACTATATCAGTCTTTACACACCATTCACTATATCAAGTTTAATTCAAACCTTTTGTTATTCCAGTGCAAGGCTAGATGCGGAGTAGCTTGAACTAGCTCAGGTAAGAAAACACCATGATACAAGGGAAGCACCACTGGATCCTAAAGGCAAGCTCCTTGAGACAGTATTTCTACAGTCTAGCAAAATGGTGCCCTGATCTCTAACTAGACCCCTGCTGTAATATATTGTATTGCAATATAACATCTAACTGCTATTGCAGCTATGATGTATAGATCAGTTAGAAACAGAAACGGATCTTTCCTAGTAAATTGTATCCCCACCATTAATTAATTAATTAATGTATTTATTCTGTCATAAACCTCATTTTGATTTTTCCTATTAAATTCTGAAACGGACATTATCTAACCTTTTGTTGGAACTTATTGAGACTGAAAAAGGCTTTCAGTTAGAAAAAAGCTGTGACTTCTGCAGGATCACAGGATTCAGAGGACCAAGGGAAAGTTGCAGAATTTAGTTTTTACCCCCACCTCTTTTGTTTTATTTTTGACTTGCTTCCAACCCTGCCCCCCGCCCCAGGATTTTTCTCTCTCTCATTGTTTTCACTGGTGCCTGCAAGCTTTTCTCAGAATTGCACTATTTTACGTTCTCCTGTCTTTATTGCTTGAGTCTGGAATCTCGTTCTCCCCCCTAGTTATTTTAGCTAGTCCTTCCCATCAGCATTTGTGTTTATCTGGGTTAGTTCCTCTCCTAGCAACATTTGAAAGGCCCCTTCACTCTGTGCTTATCTGATCCCTCCTCTAGCTTTACCTTATTCTATGCTGTTTTTCCTATTCATTTGCAATTCTGCCACTCCATTTTTTTTAGCTGTCTTCCAGTTTTATTCACTAATTGCCTCCCCTATTTCCACAAAAAGTCTTTTTCTCTCCCTTTTATTTTCAGGTCCAGGATCCAGACCCGTGTTCTTTCCTGCCCAGAGCAGGGGGGCTGGACCTAATGATCTCACAAGGTCCCTTAAACATCTGTTAATCTGTGCATATGAATCCCCACACTTGAAGAAGTGTTTGGATTCAGAGTGCTACTGCAATTAACTGTAAAGGACCCAGCTTTACCATTCAGAGCTAAGCTTCACTGGCATGCGAGGGTGGCTGTCTGGGCCTAGCTGTAATACAGTTTTGTTAATGTATTGTTCTTTTTGTACTTTTTATATAGATCTGCTTACAGACTTGGCAACAAAATGCCCTGAGCACAAAACTGTACTGTCTAAGTATGTAGATATGGTAATTGCTAAAGCAACTCTATCATTTTTAGTGAACCGGTAAGTAGACAGGCACGTGAAACATTCATAAAGGTACTGTCATTTTATAACTAGCTGCTGCCTTTGAGCTACATGTACTCAGACAAATCCTTCTGGCAGTGATTCTATGCTTTTTTTTGTTTTGTTTTCATGGAGACATGACCCTGAGGCATATGTGAATACCTGAGTGTCTGTACTTTATGTATTCCTAGTGAACAGAAAAGACAGTAGAATGGTGCTAAAGAAAATGAAGAATACTCAAGGCCATGAAATACGTCTCGTCCCTGCCTTGAAGTAATCTTGAAAACTTGACAGACGTTCTGATCATTGTTTTCCCTCATTGAATGAATAAAAGTCCTGGGAACTTTCCAAGGTAGTTGCGTTCTGATATTTGAACAGATATTATGCGCTAGATCCCCAGGTGTACCATGGCAGCACTCATGAGGGAAGGTGAGTTTTTGCCATCTACGCTATCTTAGAAACAGCTGAGGTTGGTTTGGCTTCTGGCCTAGCCTAGAAAATTCACAGGGTTGCTGTAATTTATACCATGAGAAGGTGTCCCCAGCCCGTTCTCCAAGGCTAGGTACAGACATTACTCTTTTACTGGTATAAGTGACTGGAAACTGGTCTATACCTATAATAGAACAGAAGCTTGGTGCACAGATTGGTTTAAAAATGATGGAACCTGGTCTAAGAATTGCCCCCACCAAAGGGCAAATGTGTATTCTATTCACTACCAATCTAAACTATGCCGTTAACAGAAAACTGCAGAACTTAGACTGATTCCATCTTCGGCTTTTTGAATGTTTGTATTTAGCCCAGGGGTAGGCAATTATTTTGGGTGGAAGGCCCCTTACTGAGTTTTGGCAAGCCATCGAGAGCCGCATGACAGGCAGCCAGGGGCAGATAAATATTAAGTTTCTAAATTTTTGGGGGCCCCTGTGGGCTGGATAGAATGGCCTGGTAGCCACCCCTGATCTAGTCCAAAGAACAAAACTCTGAAAGCTACCTCCACAGGCCCTCTGTATTAGGTAGAGGAAAGCCTAGAGTTGACTATTTTGCGGTAGAAGAAAGCTCTTTTATGCAACAGAGATCTCCACCTGCCTTATTAGGGCTATTTTCTATTCCTTCTGTGCTACAGGACCTGGCTTAATATTTTCATTTGCACCAGAAAGCAGATGTTTTGGGGGTTTATCTTTGCCCTGAAATCCATATAACAAAAGGTATAAGAGATGCCTGTGTAATGTCTCTTACATAGTTCTAGTAGCTCCTGCAGCCTGGGAACACAACTTGCGTGTATGTTTAACACCTAGCATTTTAGTACTTTTGAAGCATTGTACAAACAATTTAACTGTGGTCAGAATACCCCTGGGAGGTATATTAAGTGGGATCAGACTCTAAATCAGCAGGGGCAGTTAAAGAGAGAGCGGGGGGGTGGGGGGATTACATTAATATAACATAACCATTACCATACCAAAATATACGATGTGGCCTTAAGAACCTGACTTGCCATAAAAGTGCTTCTTGCAAGAAATTACAAATTTTCTGTTGTGACATGCTTCCTGTGTGCTTGACCGTGCAAACTTCTTTTCCTACTATATTATCTATAGTGCTCTAGTAGAAGATTAGTTACTATTAGCTTGGTCCATGCTTGCTGCTGACTGTCACGTGCCTATATGAAAAAAATACCGTCTTCATAAACTGGTATGCATCCAAACACCATTGCAGTCACCTGGGTAACTACAGTGGCAGTTAAATATCGGAATATGTACTGTCTCTTGGGAACAAAGGCTTGCAGGGTGCTGATGATATTTGGCAAGTCTTGGTTCACATTCACTTTACTGCATGTTATGAGCACTCAGAGCTTTGCAGAATTATGCCCCTACGAACAGCTGCTTGCCATATAGGGCCAGTCTCAGGGAAAATGGCACCCTGGGTGAACTTGTATTTTGGCACCTGTTCTTTGAGTGTAAGTACTAGCAAAAGTTTCAGAGATAAAGCTGTAATGGCAAAAGTTTTTTATAATTTACTTAAAAAATACAAAAGAGGAATGACCCAAAATTCAATTCAATTGAATTGGCTCAGGCATGCTGATTGCTGCCTATTCCACCCTGTCCAGCAGGTAGCGGCACCTCCTCCTCATCACTGAGCCCAGCAGCTGACCAAATTCCACCCCCTTACCGCAGTCAGCAGCACTGCTGTAAGCGTAGGTAGAGGCAGGCTGGCAGGGGCACAGGCGGAAGTCGTGTGGGAAGGTGGAGCAGCATGGTATGCCAGGCAGGCACGGTGTACAAGGCAGGTGGACTGGAGCAGGCACCACCCTATCCACATGTGCCCAGCCTGGCTCTTCCTGAGCAGTGGCTGGGGGTGTGTGGATGTGTGTGTGGGGTGGACTGGGCTGGGCATCGCTCCTCCTGCTTGGGGTGGGGATTGGCCAGGGTGGGGCAGGGGGAGAGTGTTGCTGCAAGTGCAGGCTGCTCACATGCATGTGTGTATGGTGCCCCTGGCCACAGCACTCTGGGCAGCTGCTCACATCACCAACTTGTCAGGCCAGCCCTATGGCCATCGCTCTTGGAGTACTTCTTCCTGGAATGCTCAGACCCTTGATTTCCTTTAACTGCAAGGACATTCAATTCAGAGCATTTACCCCAAACCAAACCAAACAGGAGAAAACCAGCTGTGGTATTTATTTGCAAAACCTTAATACAGGCTCCTGTTCAGCTTCCTGTCACGCAATGATATCTTGAGCTAGGTTGTTCACCAACTGGAGATGCAAAATAACAAGGCTTTTATTACACTGCCTGCAATTACACAAACCAAAACGCCCTAAACACTTTCTCCAAAGGTTTTTTTCCCCCCTATAAATAATAAATTCTGAACAGAGCAATAAAAATGATAATTAAGTAAGTTCAGGACAGTAAGTTCAGATGCAGTGTAATTGCTCTGAAGCACATTTAAATGAATTATATCTTAATCTAGGTAAGTTTTATAGCAGAAAAGTGATTAGGAATTTTATTATCTGTAACTCTTCTAGCTGCATGGTAGAGCCTACTGATAATATGTATAAACAGTTTTTAACATATACTCTACTAATCTGTTTGTTCCCTCTTATTTTCCCTTTGCTAGTTTATCTCCCTGTGCTTTCTGATTTTTGCGTACATCTGCATCTGGGGAAACAGGATGCACTTGCCACTTACGATTCTGCAGCTGAAGAAGACATAGTGCCTTCCTCCAAATCTTCCATCAGAGCGGAGGGACCAGGTTGCCTAGGTAGGTGAGGAGTTTGGACAGCACTTGTTAATCCTTTTTATACTTGCTTTCTTAATAATTATGTGCACATATCAAATGCTAATTTGAAAATATAGCTGTGGCCAGAGGCAGAGCAGCGTAGCTCTGTGCCTGGGGCAGCTGCATGTTACCAAGGCAGTGCCAGCTCCTGCCATCATGATTGTTGTGGTATGATGAGCCACTGCTGCAGCAGCAGCTGCTTTTGCACCCCCACAAAGGCAGCACTTGGTGCTGCTGCCCCAGTTGTTGCCTTCCCTCCCCCAGTTAAATGACTGGCTATAGTAGTTTCAAATAGAGAGCCTAGTGTGCTGAGCTAGGATGTAAAGGAAGAAGGACAACCTGTTTGCTACACAAGGTTCTTTGGGTAAATCTGATATCTTTTATTAGACCAACTCAAATAGTTGGAAAATTTCTTTTTTGCAAGCTTTTGCGTACAAATACCCTTCATCAGGCTGAAGAAGCAACTGTAGTTGGTCTGTGCTCTTCCTGTATGCTTCTTCAGCCTGATGAAGGGGTTTTGTACCTGAAAACTTGCAAAAAAGAATTTTTCCAACTATTTGAGTTGGTCTAATAAAAGATATCAGATTTACCCAAAGAACCTGGTCTGCTTATGTCCTTAGACCAACATGGCTACAACCTATACCCCTGAAATCTGTTTGCTATATACATTTGCTTTCTTTAAAGAAAGTAGGTTCCTGTGCAGAGTTATTTTTCACAGTCTCTCTTCCATGGGGCGAAATTTTGATCTTTGTGGAGTCTACAGGGACTGAGACTTATTACCCTATGGATCCATAGACTGGATGGATCTGTGAAGTCAGGGGCCACATGTATAGACATTTCCCTTTAATATTTTTATTTCCTGCTGTCACTGCAAGTTCTGTTGAAACCACGATAGTATTAGCTAGGTTCTAGTATAGTAGCAGCAAAGCAGGACTATCAAGAGTTTGCATTGCTGCCAGTTCTAGAGACTGGAAAGATTTTTGGCGGGTTGTTGTTTTAGTGCTACAGAAGTTGGTCAGTCCCTACTCTTTTCTTTCTTGTCTCCCAAACTACACAGAGCTCAGGTGTAGGAAAGACATTATAGCACCAAGCGGTGGTAGTCAGGTGATGATGCCAGGGAGTTGACAGCCCTTTCTTATGTACATAGATAGATCTGCTTTCAGAGCGATTCCTTGGTAATATAGTTAGAGATGCTGCCCGTATCCGTATCTGTATTGATATATATGCACACATGCATATGTATGCATATTATGTGTATGTGTGTGTGTATACACACACACATAATATGCATACATATGCATGTCTGTACAGATATTGATGTCTGTACAGATACTGATATATATGCACACACACACACACAATATATATATATTAAGTACTCTTGGAGTACTTCTTCCTGGAATGCTCAGACCCTTGATTTCCTTTAACTGCAAGGACATTTCAATTCAGAGCATTTACCCCAAACCAAACCAAACAGGAGAAAACCAGCTGTGGTATTTATTTGCATTTATATATATTTTAGATGTGTGTGTGTGTGTGTGTGTGTGTGTGTGTACACACACACACATGCACACACACACGTATAATATGCATACATATGCATGTGTGCATATATGTCAATACTGATACAGGTACAGGCAGCATCTGTAGCTATATTACCAAGGGAATCACTCTGAAAGCAGATCTATCTATGTATGTGTATATATTATTGTATTATATATATATATATGTATATGTATAATTGGACACACTAGGAGAGGAGACAGGCTTCCTAAAAAGGGACTGGAAATAGGGGGAGGTATATGGAACTTCTAAGAAGAAGTGTTTTGGGGAGGAAAGTGGGGCTAAAGTGCGTATTGGGTTCCTTTATTCTGAAAAGAAGTATGGAATTGAAGAACCCAGGATAGAAAGAGCCTATGGTATTGAGGGACCTAAGCTTGTTTAACACATTGCTCTTGCCCTTTGGAAATGTAAGGGTAATGAAATACTGGAAGGGTAGAACTAAGTGTGCCCTGGCTTGGAGGCACAGATCACAGCAAGCCCTGGAGTGGCATTTGGCAGGTGGTGCTGGGTGGGAATGAAAGTCTGTGATGTTCTTCTGAACCCTGTAGAGAACGGTTGGGTGATAAGTATTCTCATGTGTCCCTTGAATAGATATGTTTGCCCATTGTGAGACTATACTTCTGTCAAAAATATCACTTAAGGATATGATCAGCTTAATATATCTTGCTGATGCCCTGATAATGGCAAAATAAAAAATACCAAGCTATCTTCTTTATACTTAGAAAGAATTAGGTATAATTAGGTGGGGGGGAGGGGGCGTGTAATTCAGGCAGAATCTATAAAGTTTAGTTCAATTTGCCCGCCTTGTGAACTGGAGTGGGGTAGGGAAGAAAGAGAAATAATTTCCACACTTCATTGTAGTGACTCTGTATGACACTAATGACACCGGAATCAATTTTTTCTCTGCTTTTCAGAGGCAGCTCTACTCTTTCCTACTTAACCATTTGGTTCTATTAAGCACTGAAATTCAACACCAAACTCGAGTTGGCAGTGTAAAATGCTGAATAAGCTCGTCAGAATAGACATGGTTTTCAGGAAAGGTGCAGCTTGAAGCTGACTTCGCATTTGCAGGTCATAGGTCAGGCCAAGAGCAGATGAGGTTGGAGAACGTTTGATGTTTTCAGTGTGCTGTTGTTGGAACAGTGTTTATCTGGTGTCATCCCTTCCAGAAATGGAGGCCCACAAACAACAAGGGAATCCTGTGACAGATTAATAGGGAACTTATGTGGAATGTCAAATATCATGTGAGACCTAGTTTAGATAGCACTGGTTCCTACCAGATCACTTCAGATGCGCAAAGGTAAGTTATCTCCATCTTCTTATCAACAGGACACTTTTAATTTATCAACACAAACAACTGGCCTGCAGCATTTAGTCCAGCAACCTCTCTCTAACCACAGTACACCTACTACTAGAGACAGAGTAATTATGTACAAATAACAGAGCCCTCAGTAAAGAAAACAGTGCACAATATATATAAAATCTATAAACATATGAGTGCTAGAATAATCTAATCTACTAACTGTGGAAGAATTCATTAAAACTCTGCATGCAAGCTAATCAATTGCTTAACTTTCAGAGAGGCCATGCACCCACAATTCCTTTTGATCCCATGGAAATTCAGAGATGCCTCTGTAGCTGATACTCAGAGCCCTTCATTGTCAACTGCAGGCCCCCTCACTGTAAAATGTTTATACAGTATGCAGAGAATTCTTGCAGGACTTCAGCTTCCTTGTGACTCTGCCATTAAGATTAAGAATAAAGTTTTCAAATGGTGGTTAACTCCAAAACACTGTGGATTTGGATGAGAAAAGTACAAATAAATATTGAGCTGGTTTGTTGGAGTTATGCTAACTCCACCAAGGGTCCTGGGTACTGATTCAGAGGAGGCAGCAAAATAGCAACCCCAGGGGAGCCTGTGCTGCTGCTGCCAGACCCTGTTCTGGGAGAGCTTGTACTGAGGCTGCAGAAACTTCAGTACAAGTGCTCACTCCTTCTTGCCCCCCCTTCCTTCCATTGCTCAAAGTGCAAAAATTTAAAATCCTACCTCTGGTGCTGAGCACTTGCAAACTCCCTAAGTTTTTAAATGGCAGTTTTAGCTAACAAGCACTTCAGGACTAGGGACAGAAATTACACATAAACTGGTTCAAGTGATCAGAAACTGGCTTAAAACTGTAACAGAACAGAAGTTCAGTGCCACATACACCAGTTTCAAAAAGGCCAAAACCAGTTTACAATAAATCTGGTTGGATGTAGTATCAGACTTCACTGATTGAGGTCAAACTGGTTTATGGAACTTCTGTCCCAGACCCCTTCCTGGTTCAAGTTAAACCAGAGTCCCCCAGCATCCCAGCATGCTTCGCAGCCCTTGGCTGTGCTGTGCTGTGTGCTCCAGGGAAGCAAGGCTGGGCCCACCCCTCTGCTTTCTAGCTGAAGCAGCGGTGAGGGTGTGGCCAGACACTGCCCCTGCTAAGGGGGATTTATTCCCCCCTCCCTCCCCTGCCCCAGCAGCACGGACCCCAGCTGATGTCTGCCAGGCAGGGGTGCAGCAGCCCCTGTCAGACATTTTTCCGCACTTGAGTGGCCAGCCCCAGCAGCAGCCTTAAGCAAACAGGGGACAGAGCTGGGTTTAATTCCCCTCTTCCCCTCCCCTTGTTCCACAGGCATGGACCTGAGCCAGGGTCCCCACCACCTCACTGCTGTAGTGGGAGGGGTGGAGGCATGGCCAGATGCCAGCCAGCATGGCCCCCTGAGGTGAAGGGGGCAGGAAGGGGTAGTTTATTCCTCTCTCCCTCCTCTTTCCCCCTGGCAAACCCCAGCTGGGTCTGCCTGGCTGGAGGTAAGCAGCAGTAGCAGCAGGTGGGGGCTGGCAGACCCCAGCTGTGGTCCCCTGTGGGGAAAGAGGACACAGGGGGGAATAAACCCCCTCCCTGCTCCCTCTGCCTCAGGGGCTTTCGCCACCCCTGGCCCTGCCACTGCATTGCTAACAGTCGCAAAGGTGCTTGATCTGTGGGCATGGCAAAAGGAGTGATTTTCATATAACAGTAATCTACTGAGGTATTTGATGGCTCATTTATACCTATCTTTGAAAAGTTTTTATAAAAGAGGCAAACATTATTCTTTTTCTATAGGCAGGAGTGTGGGACCTGAAAAACAGAGAGGGGATGTGATCACCTGGGTGAAGCTGACATCCATGTGAGAGATGGTAGAGCCATGTGCCAACTGGATTTACAGATACTTTTGATCTCCTCCTTGCCCCAGTTATTAATTCATCCCTATGTGAAAATATTAAGAACCACCACAATCTTCTAAAAAAATGAATTTAACCTGCCAGTGAAATCTTTTTTTTTCTCCCTCAGATGTGTGATTTTCTTCCCACATATCGATTGCACATGCCATTGGTAAGAAAAGTATTGCTGTACAACTAATCACTCTAATGTCTTTTGTTTCTGTCTATTATTCAGCATCTGGCTACTGCTAAGGTTGTGAGGGAAGGCTGGAAAGCTTTCGTTAATAGCTCTTCCACGTGTTTCCTCAGTATTTTTCCAAAGCAGCTTAGTAGCGTGTGGTGAGCTCTCAATTCCTAATGCCAGTGGCTAAAAATGTGTGTCAGGATCTTGTTAGTCACATTACTTTGCCTGGCTGCATCATCTGTGACTGCTCCCTATAATTCCTTGAGAGACTAATGCAAAATGATATTACCAGCATTGCTGTTTTCATAAGACATATTAACTAAAATACAGTGTGGGAAACAGGCCTCCAGGCTCCTACTCCAGTTAACAAAGAAGCTTCATTCTTGAGTACTGAGTTTAGCAAAAATAGATTGATAGAATTTAGTTATGTCTGCGCAGTCAAATGAAGGTGCATCAGTGGCAGGATTAGGCATACTCACCCTAATTTAACCTAGCTAGCCTGGATAATGAGCAGTGAAAAGATGGCTGCATAGACTTCAGTGTGGATTAGCCACCTGGGGCTTGGACAGCTTGGACTAAAATCTACACAGTCACCTCTCCACTGCTATTGTCACCTGTGCTACTTAGGCTCACTTCTACTGCCTTTAATCTCTATGCTATCTTCACCCCTTTATGCTGTGCTAACATGACCTTTGGCTGTGTGCATTTCTTGTACTGGAAGGTGAATTTAATGACTGTCTCCTGGGCCTAAAAATCCAACCCTGCTATTAGCATCACAAAAGAGTTTGTAGGCAGATTTATTGTCATTATAATTCTTGCGGATGCTGACACGTTCATGAATTCAGATCTCTCCAGGTGCTCTTGTGTAGCCTTTGTTTTTTGGCCTTCAAAACAGAGCCACCACACCTCATAACTTTCCTTGACCCACCACATGTGGGGACCCGCAGAACGAAAGCTTACCAGTATACTGAACAAGACTGTTGTGAGAGTACAATGAAGAGAAAGTCTGTTCCCAGAGGAATCTAGTGATAATGGTGCTGGAATGGAGTCTTTAGCCACAATATTTGCTGCTTTTGAAGAAATAACAGATAGGGATAGAAGAGGTCACCGACTGCACCTGGCCTTTCAGCTTATCTGTTCTTCCATATGTTCTCCTCTGTGTTTGCTCTGAAGAATTCACTTTGTACTGGTAGGAAGGCGGGATGGAGAAGCGAGGAGGAATTGTTATTTTCTTTAATGCTTCATTTCCTCAAATGAATAGGAGATGAGCACCTTTACATGAACCCACTCAGAGAGATTCCTTCAGTATACCTTAGGCATGGAAGGCAAAGTTGGATTTAGCTTTAAATCAAAATTAGAGAAATTTGGGAATGTGGAAATGAGCTGGCTTGAGAGAAGGTTTTCAGCAGGTAGATTTAGTGTTGTTTTGGCTGTTACTTTGCTATAAAACAACAATACTGCCAGAAAATATAGACTTGGGCAAACATTTGTATCACAAACTTGGCAGCACATCTTTTGCAAAACACTTTTTTGAAGATGTGCTCACAAAACTCTCCAAACTACTCGAGTGGTCCCAGAGCTCAGTGTCATAGTATCAAGAGCTTCACAGTGTGCCCTGGAATGGGAAGCGGTTGACTTTGTTTTGTGTCCTTGCAAAAGTACTTGGCAGAGTGGCTTCTCTGTCAAGCCTTGTCGAGAAACTGGAAGTGCTGCTTCTCCTTCTTGATGCTTTTGTGACATTTGTTACCTGGAAAGCTAGATTTTTGGGATTCTTCTCAGTGATTAAACAATACTTCTCTTGACTTGAGCACTGCTTCTATGACTAGGGGCAGAATTTGGCTAGGTCTTATGATTTATGTAACTTAAAAAAACTCCTTTGCTTGCATAAAACATTTTGTACAGACTTGACTTCAGGGGCAATCCCTTTTGACCTTCTTATAATCTGTATAACAAGCTTTGTTGCTTTTGTTGGCTCCAGTTCCAACTGACTACAGCTGGGACCTGGTAGGGCCAAGTCATTATCTGTTACCAACAGTTACATCAATCCAAACAAAGCATCAAAAGTACCTCCTGCCTTACCTCCGTATGCTTCACAATGCAGCTCCAACCAGTCATTCAACAAGACAAACTTCTTCAGAGAGGCAAACAACTGCTTCCTCTATAACCCAGCAAGTCTGTGTATGTTTGGAGGCATAAATATTGACTTATAACACTTCTCCTGTATTCTTTTGTTTTCATTTTAAGCAGTACTTGATCTTGCAAATTCCTGAGTATAATAATACACTATGTTTAACTACTTGTCTACATACTCGATACCTTGAAGGACTGATCCCGTAGAGCATGCTTTCTGTTGTGACAGTATTTTTTTTTATGACAGCCTGGGGCAGAAAAATTGTGCTATGCTGATGGGCTAGTGGTTGTTTGATATTTAACTGATAAAAACTCATATTAGTCTATACTATATAAGCTGTAACCCACTGCATGTTTCAGTGGGCGTTCTAGGCAGTATAATTCTATATATATAAAGGACTTAGTATGTCTGTCTGTCTGTCTGTCTGTAATGCCCTTGGAGCACTCTGATTGGTTGTCATGGCAGCCAAACATAATGCTTCCTGAAACAATCAATCAGAGTGCTCTGCATAGACAGACACAGAGACAGATGGCCGGATGTAGAGTGGGGGGGGTGGGGTGTTGTGGGGCTGGACAAAACGAGGACACTCTTGGATGTCTCAAGCTTGGAGGCGGTGGTGGGTCAGGGTGGTGGTGGAGGGGGATGGAGGGAATGGTGGGGACAAAGTGGGATGGTGGAGTGCTGCCATGATGGCGGGGATGAAGTCCCCCTCCTGGTCATTCTTGATGGGCAATTTGCTAGTATCTTTATAACAGTGGTCCTCAACCATGGTGCCACAGCACTGTGTGGTGCTCTGAGATCCTTTTATGAGTGGCTCAGGGTAGCACCTTTATATGTACAAGCACCTACACAAGAGGCACAAGATAAATTGAGAGATTTCAAATAAAAATCCATAGTGTGAAAACCATTCTAATGTGCTGTGGTCTTTCGGAGTTCTTTGCAAGAAGAAGAAGCAGAAGAATTGCTCTCTTTTTCCATAGTCAAAAAATGAGTGTAAACTAAGAGCTGGCAATTTCTGAAGGGGGACCTTGAGTCTGACACGGGGTTGCTTGTGTCTACAAATGGTGAGAACCACTGCTCTGGCTGAAGGACAAGTAATTGTGACCACTGCTGCAGGCTTGCTCCTTATGCATCTATATACTGTTCTGAGGAAGTCTCTACCAGTGCTAGGAATCTCGAATGGAGCTGGCCAAAAAATTCCATTCAAACAATAAAGTTTTGTAAGAGACTTTTTTTTTTAAATTTGGTTTTGATTTGAAGTTGACTGAAATGTATGACAAACTGAACATTCCCTGAGCCCTGCAATTTCCTGGTGAAATTGATGTCTGAAGCAGCTGCCGGTGTCTCCAGTCTGGAACAAACTCTCCAGAATATTGGAAAGATTCCTGGCAAACCTGCCTTCAATATGGAAAAAAAAGGTCCATCTCTGAGTTGATTGAATAGAAAGGGCTTAATGGACCAGCACTTTTATGTTTTTGGCGGGGGGGTTAAGGGGAGGGGAGGAGGGAGCTGATGCACTATGCTCTGAAGTAGAGAGTCACAAATATGCATGATCATCACTAACTTCTTTTCCAAAGCAGTATAATCAACAGTAATTTGAAGTGTTGGGTTTGAAATAGGAAGTCTCTGTTTAAACAGCATCTTGACATGATTTTTGTATAGCTTATAATTGTTAAAGTAGTGGTATGTTCATATTTATTAAATGGCAAAACAATTAGATTTATGCATGTGGGTAATTAACCAGTAGAACAAGCTACCAAGGGAAACAGTGGTTTGCTGTCTCTTTATATCTGAAGATCAGAACTGGATGCTTTTTGTAAGACATATTTGGTGAAATACAAGCTAGGCTTATAAAGGAGTGATTGGGTGAAATTTAATGGCATGTGGTACACAATAGATCAGACTAGAGGAACTAGTGGTCCCTTCTGATCTTAAAACCTTGAATATTGATTGCTAGTGACTACTTCAATATGAGGTTGTAATGAAAGAGGAATGACCAAATCTGCTTGCAAATGCCTAGAGGAGATTAGATTTGTGACTTCCTGTAATGTGCTGTTAGTTTATCTTGTTAAGTGAAGATGGGGCTATAATTGCCTTGAGTCTTTAGACTTGCTTGTGTTTATAATTTGAAACATGATGTTGCACAAGCATCTTTATTTTCTATGGATCCATGTAATATTGTGATCTGAGTCAAAGAAAAATAACTTTTCTAATGTCCCTAATGTACCTCACAAGAAGCAGTCTCTTCAGTGGTGTGTCTCTTGGATTTCATTTTTCTACTTGCCTGTTGTCATACAATCCTTTGTGAACTCCAGTAATCTCTCAGCAACTATCTGTGACACCACATGTTGAAATTTATGGCAATGAGAACATTTGACATGCAGCCCAGGTCAACTGTGATTAGAAGATTACCATAAGACCGCTATGTGTTGGGTTATTTAAATAATGTAGTGGCCACAATCCAATTCTCAGCTACTGGAACAATCACTATAATTCACAGTAACTGACAAGCTCTTTGACAACCTACAAAGAGAGCTTAGGGACAGAGACAGCCTTGGGGACTGAACAGTCTTCCTGGAAATAGATCTGTCAAGTTAGTATTGACAACTGTTGAGCAGAACAAAGTATGGAAGATATATTGCTGCTACGTGATTCTGGGGATAGTCTTATGGAGCAGGGCTGTCCAACTTCTAAGCAGCCATGGGGCCACACCAGCAGGGGCCAGAGGTTCTGGGGACTGTTTGCCCCCGCTGCACCATGTGTCTGGGTGCCCCCCTGCTGTAGTGTGTACCTCTCTGCTCTACTGCACACTGGGTGCTCTCCCTCACTGCTGCTCTCAATGTCCCCTGTTGCACCATGTTCCCAGGTGCTCCTGCCACATTGCACCATGTGCAAGGTGCCTTACTGCTGCACTGCATGTTTGGGCACCCTGACTCACTCTTAGCTCCCCAGCTGTGCCATACCACTCAGGGACACTAGACTGACTCCTGTCACTGAAGGCTGTGCTGCTTTGTACCACCCCAGTCCCTGGGGCAGGGACAGAGGCAGGAAGGGGAAGACAGAGGGAGGGCAGCCTGGAGCCCCTGGCCGCCACTGCAGCCGGACCAATAGGGAGAGTGGCAGCCAGGTGGCATCTTAGGACAGGGCTGCAATTTAACCCCTGTGGGCTACATGCAGCTCACAGACTGCCAGTTGAACAGCCCTGTTATACAGAAACTAAGCTCTTACAATCATACTTTTGTTTGAAAAAACATAATGAATGGGAACATACTTATGTGCACATTCAGCCAATTTCACAAGCCTTTCCTTCACATTTATATTTTCAAAGGGCAAAGTGCTGAAGAAATAGATCTGTTTCTTTCAAGAAAACATGGGCCTTGATCCTGCAACTTCTTATCTACCCACTTATATTTATGATAATGCCCCTAGAGACCAATGGTACCATAGCACTGTATAAAATTTAGCATGTGCATGAGTATTCAGCATGATATGTTCTACAACTTATCTAAAGTACATGGGGAAAATTGTAAAATGATACACTTTTGTAATGGATTCACAAGGAAATGCACTTACAGCATGGTATTGTGTCTAAAATGTATCTATTAATTCCTACGGGAATCCACTCTGTGTTTCTATGGGTGCTTAGCATAATTATATACAACAAAGTGTGGCTGAGTTGCATTATCTGGGTGAAGGCACTACATACATCATGTCTCCCCATCAGATACTGTATGATGACTTGAGCATTTGACAGTAGCAGCACCAAGCTTGTCCAACAATGTTAAGAATGCATTTTGGCCTGACGTCCTGGTACATTCCATGCTAATAATTCAAGGAAATAAAAACAAACAAAAAAATCCTCCATGAAGTTAAGTACCTTAGCAGAGTTAAAAGTTCATAAGTCACTTTTGATCTGAAAGTAGTGGAAAATTTTAGATGCTTATTAAAGGTGAACTTTAAAAATGAAATGAAGCTATATATATCCTTTATTTCCCCCTTATATCCTAAACCAGTGGGTCTCAACTTTTTAGACTCAATGAACCCCTTGTTAGACCAAAGGCACCCCTCAAAAATACCAGTTCTTAGCTTTCACTCATTTTTTTAACTATGGAAAAATAATGGAGCAATTGTTACAGATAATTTAGAAATATCACAATAGTGGCCTATTGACAGTATTGACTCCTATTTGAAACCTCTGGGTTTATCTTGTGAATCTTGTGTAGGTATTTGCAAACCTAACAGTGTTAATATTGTGCAGCACCTTATGGCACCCTTAAAATGATCTCACAACATTCAGGGTGCAATAGCACCTTTTTAAGAATCATTGGCCTAGACTATAACTATGGCCTCATCATGTTTTTTTTCCTCTGCTTGCTTTTTACAGAAGAAATGTCAGATCATTCTTTGTTGAATGGTTTTGGCAGTTTCTGTGGAAAATCTGTAGGATAAGTGTATCAGTGTTTAAAATCTAAGATGCAGCTCTTCTATCATCCTAACTGAGTAACAAAGGGGATGTAGAGGCTCAGGATTCAATCTTTCAAAGTATCAATCAGATGCTTAATTTAAACCTATGTGTAAAGCCTTTGCAGGGTCAGGTGCCTAAATTGGGTAAAAAGCTCTTGTTTATGTTGCAATCTAGTTAGTTCAGGAACCAATAAGTGTAGCCAACATGGACTTAAGTACTGCACAAGTTTGCCCAGGGTCTTGAATAAATTACTTGGCACCTGAAGTTATAGTCACAGTTGCACTGCTATTGGTACCTGAGTCAGTTATGTCAAAAAAAGTTTGTGCAGACACACTTAATGACATTTTCTTCCAGGATGGCAAGCTCATGTTTGTCACTCTTTGGTGATGAATCTCTCTCAGTCTTCTCCAGAAAGAAGCACCAAGTAGTAAGTAGAATTTCTGTCTTAGTTGCTTATGTGTGCCTCAATAAGTAACTGAGCATATCACAATAAAAAACACACTTATCCTAACAACATTCCTATGAGCTAGGGAATTGCTATTATTCATATTTTATAGATGGAAAACTGAGGTCCAGATACCCAAAGTACTTAGGTATATAAGTCTTATTGATCTTTGGAGTTAGGCACAGGTGAGGATTTGGACTACATTTTCTCTTAAAGTTATTTATGTATTGCAGAGCTAAGCAGAACAAGGCCAAACTGGCTTTGGATCCTTAGCCTAATTGTCAAAAGTGAAAAGGTCTTCAAAGGCCCATATTTCTCCCATGAAAACCGGTGCAAGTTAGATCCTCAGACACTTTTGTGGATCTGGGTCTAAAGGCCTGATCCAGTAAAGGACTTAGGTACCACCTAACTCTGAGGCTCCAGGCTCTTGGACTGGAACCCTGTGCATAGTGCTGGAATATCTCTGCAGTGTATGGGGAGAGTTACATGCCTCAGAATGAGATCCAAAGTAGCCAGCATGTTAAGGAGTTTAGACTCAGTGAGGACAGAAGAATCTGTGGGCAGATCCAGGATTTTGCAAAGTAGAGTGCTAGAACAGTGACTGTCACTGCAGGAGTGGCTACATCATCCTGGTCACAGTTTCCCCCAATGAACTAGGACAGGCAGACCATGTCAGAGAGGCAGCACCTTGGGACTTTTCTAAAGTCCCCAAATCAGGTCAAAATCCTGCCCCCATCAGCTCTTGGCACCCTTTTCCTTCCCCTCCATGCTCAGTGGCACATGTCCTCCTCTTCCATTCCTCCTTCCCCTGCCGTCCCTGGCTGAGCTAGAGGCAGAGAGAGCTGCAGAGCTGCTCCAGCCCTGCTCCAGCCCCACTCCAGCTGGGCTGCATGGGGGGCCAAGTTCACCCAAAGATAATGGCAGCAGCAGGTCAGCCAGGGACAGTGTCAACAGCAGATGGGGGAGGTATGAATGGAGGGGAGGGAAGGGGAGGAAATGTGCTGATGATCCTGGAAGAGGACGTAGGGTTGGATTTTTACTGGCTTTGGGAATTTGAAAAAGCTGCTCCTCCTGCAGTGTGGTCTGAAAGGGAAGTGTGATCCTGCCACTGCACCTCTTCAAGATCTATCCCTGGAAGAGTCCTAAATCATGATCCCCAGACACCTCAGTTAAGGTGTCAGAGAAATGCCTCTTCTCCTTCATGATCCACAGCCTTGAATTTGCTCCTTGAAGATAGTATGAATGCCCTTCCTTTCTCACAGTAGGGCTGACTCTTAAAACCCACATAGTGGTATTGCCCCTTCTACAATAGTCTACTGATCCAGAGCACTCACCCAAGTAGTGCAAGACCTGGGTTCAGTTCCTATTTGTACTGGACAGCATTTGAACTCACATCTCTTTACTTCCTCGTCACTAGATTACAGGCTACTGTAAGCAGGTGCACTTCTACCCTTTGCTAAAGTTGCCTTGCTGTGCCCAGAGTGCAAAAGTTGTTGGGTTAGACAAGGTACAAGAGGAAAGCATAACTCTGTAGCCTAGGAGTCAGTGCAGTCAACTCTGTTCCTTCTGACATGATTGTTGGTTATCTGCTTGTTTCATTTCTGCAGGTAAGGGGCAGAATGGAGGAGGAGAGGAATGAAGTTACTGCAGGTTACTGCACCACCTCCATTGCTATGTCTTCTGGCTGTGTTCTATAGGGAAAGTGGTTGTCAGAACCGCAGGTTATGCAGAACCCAGTCTTGTTAATGTGTGTTACTTGGGCTCTGAGACCGACTGGATTATGCCTCTTGGGGGATTTAGGCACAGGATGGTGCAGACATGCAAGCTTAGGGCTGAGCTGTGCAGCGTTATCCACACTGGGGCAGTATGGGGCATGCACACAGCTGCAAACTCTAGGTGCCTGGGAAACTTTTAAGTGAAAAGGTAGGATACCTACAGAGTAACACAATTGTCAGATGTGGGTTTTCTGGTTCACAGTTTTGGACATGCCTTTAGGATGTTCCACTTTAGGATGTCCACTTCAGGCACCTGAGTCCTGAGTCCTTTTATGGATCTGGTCCTAACTCAGCAGTTCTTAGTATCTGTTAAAAACTTGAGCCTAAGTAACCTGCATCACAAACACTTGATGTGAGTAATGAGTAGTGAATTCACCATGAGACTTCTAAGTCCCAAGCTTCTCCCTGTAACTATTGGATCATTCTTCCGCTCTTTCTGGCAAGGTGCGAGCATGAGAAATACAAAGAGTGAAGATAAATATGACTTTTGTACTATAATTTCCTCTCTAATTCTAACGAAGTAAGAGGGATGGTAGCAATTAAACTCTTATAAGATCAAAATAAATATGCTTATGTATCTCTGTGTATAGTAACATTGTAACTATTTTATATGAAAGGTTGTTTAAATGTAACTTAACTCTCTTACAACTTGTTAAAAAATACTTAGGAAAGGGATACACTTATTAAAAGAGAATGGCAACTAGCCCCCTGCGCATTAGTAAAGCAATTGAAAAAGATGTTGGGTTTTGTTAAAATACATTCTTTTACAGTCGTACAATTATACTTTCCCACAAGTTAAATTCAGTGTAAATAGTATCAGGTGATGCTTGTCAACAATGTGTAATAAACAGAAGTCATGAATTAGACCGATTCTGAAGCAGAGGTGAGAGAATCTTTTAAAACAAACTAATCCTGGCTCAGGCTAAGTTGGTACCTTCCTTTTCCTGGTTTCTTCAAATAAATACTTTTTATTGTCAAAGTCGTGCTGAGAAATCACAACTGAGCTCAGTGTTCCTCTGTGCAACTGCATAGGAAGTGACAGTTCCTCATTCAAAGGGTTGGTAGTCTCTAAGGGCCTGACACCAACTTTGGGAAGAGGAGCAAGAGCAGAGAGGTGAATTAACTTGCCCAGTAACAGGTCAATGCAGATCTGGGAACAAAGTGTTCCTCTGTTTATACACCTGCATTAAAAACAACTTTTAAAATATTTTTGTCCTGTGGATTGATCATGAACATGCAAGATTAAGAATAAAATTGCTTAATTATGATTAGTTGCAAAGGTCACATAATATTGTTTTGAAAGGGGTGGAAAATGCTGCACAAAATGCATTCTTCAATCTTCAATTACAATCTTCAACTGAGGATCATAATACTTAATACTTCCACAGCACTTTCCATCGTTCTTTGAAGGCAATAATTAATGTATTGTCTCATATTCCTCTGAGGTAGGTAAAAAATTGTTACCACTGTGCTGTGAATGAGAAACCTAAAGCAAAGAGAAGTTAGAAAAAATTGCAGTGCCAGCAGCGGAGACAGGGATGGCATCAAATTCTCTTACCTCTTATTCTACTATTGTAGAGAGCCAATCACACTCCACTGTCTGGCAACCTAAATTGGAAGAAAAATTAATAAAAAAGAGATTTATTTTTAAGTAGATCAGCCTTTCCCCAGGGAGGTCTGTCTCACAGCTGGAGAAAAGCTGGACTAAATCATGAGAAGCATTATTCTGTATACATTTAATACTGCTTAGTCACCTGCTTCCACCTTGTGAGATTGATGTCCTTTAAGAGAGCTATTTTTGGTTTCCAATTCCATGTTCAGCCTCATATTTAACCTCAACCTTTAAAAAAAAAATAATTACAAAATATATCGATTGTTTTAGGGACTGGCCCACTTAGCTTCATTTCATTTCTTTTGTGTTTTCCAACACAGGCCTGCTGGAAATTTTTGTTAGGATAGTACAATCCATTAAGGGTGTGGGGGAGGGGCAGGATTTTGCAATAAAATTCCTAATCAGCAAAACTACAGCTAGTCATGCAGTTATAGTGGCAAAAATGTCCTTCTGTTGGTTGGTGCAGTGTATAACTCTGCCAGTCCCTAAACCATCTCCATAAAGAAGATTTACAAGAACACTGGGATCAGCAAATCCATTGTTAATAGGGAAGGCCACAATAACTCACCTGACCTTGGATACATCACATACACTCACTCATCCATATGCACCCTTATGAAGCCATATCAATTTTGCTCACAGTTGACTTCATTCCAAATGTATCAGCGTGTCAGCTGTGGCATGGGACCCCTGGCTTGGAAAATGGAATTTTCAACCATACTTATGACATGATTTGTCACGTTTCATTTGTATTTTGCGTGTTATAAAAAACCTAATGGGGGGGAGCAATTTGTCTTCCATGAAAATCAACTTCTTTCTGTGCTGTGCATGGACAGAAAGATTATACAGGAGTTTACTGCTAACATGCTCTGAGAACGTATATGTCAGGTTTGGTAATTTCAATGAGCAATTCACTGGCGTTCTTTGCTTCACATTGTATATGTAGTGTAGATTGGTTGTCATCACACAATGAGTTTTGTGTGCATTTAGTTCCGGTGGTTAGATTTATTGGAAAGAGGTGGAGTAGAAATTGAACTAGTTTTGACCCTAGCTGCTTCCTGGTCATGCAGGCGTAATTCATCAAGTTTCTGAAAGACTCCCTCTCTTGCAATCTAGAGGCAATTAAGGAATAAAAATGTCAAATTCCTTATTAAAAAGCTGGGGTATTTGGCAGTTCTGCCTACCTTAGCCCGTATAAATATCACTTAGCACCTGTGAAAATACATTATCTAAGAGGAAACTTTGTTTTGGTAATGGGAAGCCATGCACGAGTTGTAAAGGGGAACCATGTAATTAAGGTAGGAATAACAAGCCCTGGGTGAATATCCAGATACAATGAAGTAAAAAGGAAAGTAAAAAAATTGGGACTGCAATGGGACTGGGATTTCATCCAGGATATCCAAGTCAGAAAAAGGATGGCTTTGCCAGAGACTTATGGCCCAGTCCAGCATGCACGCATGTGATTTAAGTTTAAGCACATGGGGTACCTGTAGCCATGCAGGAAGGCTGCCTTGATTTGCTGTAATTACAGTGTGTTGGGGTAGACTTGATTAATCAAGTTTGCTGGGGTGTGCTAATTAGTGCACGTCCAGCAGCCTCCGTATCTCGTGTATCAGCATTCTTACACTTCAAAATGGTTAGTTAAAGCACCCCTGCTGTCATTTTGAGGTGTGGAGACACTGATATAATCAATACACTGAGGTTGCTTTAATTAGAGCAGCTCTCAGAGCGGCTTATCTGTAAAATCATGTTAGTGATATTTTCCCATCTTTTCTAAGGCTGTTGCATATATGAAACAAAATCAAACATTTTTGGGGGGAAATAGTACTGGTAAATACCTTTTTAAAAAGTGTGGTTTTAGTTGTCCTTAAGCTGTCTGCAATTGCAGAGTTTGCCAAGTAACTTGGTTGAGGGAAAAAAAGATTTTTATATCTAAATTTACAAAAGTATTGGTGACTGGGTCTCTTGTATTGAGAGCACTCAAGTCCAGTGTGCCTAGACTGGTGGGAGACCTTGGTTCTAATCTCTGCCTGACTCAGAGAGTGGATCTGAATGTAGACCTCCTACCTCTGTGAAGGGGCAGGAAGGAGAGGAAGGGTAATACCCTCCATCTCCATTATGAGGTAGGTCTTCTCCAGTGTCTCATGCTGGAGTTGTTCTACTTTGTATAAAGTATTTAAGTATTCAGTGACATAGAGAGTGAGGATGGCTTTCTAGCTTGGTGACCAGGGTATTCATGAAGGAGACAGAATTTTTGGATTCCAGTCACTGCTACAGTAAATGTTTAATTATTTACACAAAGTTGAACAGTGTAAATAGTAGGGCTGTGCAGAGCAGGTAATATTCAATTTGACAGCCATGTCAAATATTAAACCAGGTCCCATTTTGATTTGCCGTCTGCTCTGAGTCCGCTGGAGCAGGTCCACTTTGAGTCGAGGTCGAAGCTCAGTCGAATATTTGAGCTGCTTCGACTTCCCCATAGGCTATAATGGGGAAGGTCAAAGCAGGGTATAACTTCGGTATTTCTTGTCTGATCTTGATGAAACTTGCAGGAATGGTAGCTCCTGAGGAGCCCACAAAGTCTGCCAACTTTCAACAAGATAGGTGCAGGGGGTTCGGAGGAACAGGACCCCAAATTCTTGAGAGAGAACCTCCTGTGACTTCTGTGTGGAAAGCCACAGGGAGCTCAAAACTGCAGGCTTGCTAGCCCCTGAGGAGCCCTCAAGGCCTGCCAGCTTTCATGGTGATAGGTGCAGAGGTTTGGGGGAAAGTGCACCTTAGGTTGCTGACAGACAAAACTTGCAATCCAGACGGAGGGAGGAGGGCGGCATTCGCTGCGTCTGCATCTGGCGCTCGGGGACCCCGCCAGCGGGAGGTTCACCTTGAGGAACACCAGCTGCTCCCCCAAACCAGGATCCAAGCAGGCGCGGTGGGTTGTCACAACATCCACAGCCGTGCTGAACACCCTCTTGCTTGGCACACTGGTCGGTGGACAGGACAGGTATTCCCGGGCAATTGTGGCCAGATCTGGCTACATCAGGCTGCGGGTAGCCCAGTAGGCCAAGGGGTCGCAGTCCAGGGGCTCCACAGGCTGATGCCACAGTGTGAGGGCTGTCTGCCTGATCCTGGGGTCTGGTGGGGCTGGACCCCCTAATGTTTGCCATGGCCTTAGCCCATATTGGCAGCGCCTGTGGTGGAGGGGAAGGCTGGCTTGTGGATGGGGGGCTGGATTCCCCCTGTCCCACTTCCTGCCGCCTCCTCCATTCCACCTCCGTCACTTTCTTAATAAGTACCTCCCTCCAGTGACTCAGTGTCTCGCTGCCACATATGGTGCCCTTCACCCTTGGGTCACAGATGGTGGCCAGCATATGCACTGTGTTGGACCCCAAGGGTTCAAGTCTTTTCCTAAGGCCCTTCTTCAGTCACCTCACCAGTGCCTGCACATCTGGTGACAACGGCCTGCCCCAACCAGGAGCACTGGCCCCCAGGAAGCTCTCCATTTGGCTGCGGAGCTCCTTCACTATGGGGACCACCTGGCTGAGGAAGGCATCAGCGGCACTGAGGGTCTCAGTGGCCTCGAGGAAGGGCTTGAGGACCAGCTAGATCTGGGAGATGGCATCCCACTCAGCTTTGGTCGGGGGCCACTGATCCCAAGCTCCCCAAGCAAGGCCAGCTCATGGATGGCCTTCTGTTGCTCCCCCGGCCTCTGGAGCATCAGGTATGTGGAGTCCCACCGAGTCTCCACATCCTGGATGATTCTGCACTGCGGGACATTTAGCTCTGCTTGTTTGTCCCGCAGCATCTTGCCCCCCTTGATGCTCCGGTGGAAGTAGCCTGCCACCTTCCTGCATCTGGAAATGAGCCTGCTGGTGTTGCTGGCACCATCACCGGCAGCCCTGTCCCCCTCCAAGGCATCCCTCACAATCAGATGTAAATTGTGTGCCACACAGCGAATACCAGCAAAGTTGGCATCACGGACTGCCTTGACCATATTCATTGTCGGTGACCATGAAGCCACGGGTGAGCTCAGCCTGCCCACTGCCCAGCCATCCCTGCACCACGCGGTTCATGGCCCCCCTTATCTCTGCTGCTGTGTGGGACTCATCCATCACCTTGGTGTGAAGGACAGCCCACCAACAGCCTGACTGGCCACACCAGTGCCCTGTGAGGGAGAGGTACACGTGATCTCCACCCCGGCTGCTCCAGATGTCCGAAGCAAAGTGTACGGCCCCTGTGGACCTGCCTTGTGCAGCTCCTCCCTCAAGTGCTCCCTGCATGCTTCGTATAGGGAGGGCACCACCGTCCTGCTGAAGCTGGTGCATGCGGGCACCTGGTAGGATGGAGCCAGCAGTGCCAGGAGCTGCCTGAACCCTGGCCGCTCAGCAAAGGTGAAGGGCTGGCCATCCAGAGCGAGCATCTCCCCAGTGGTCTGGGTGACCTTGCTCGCATTTGCGACTGGTCCCTTTTGCCCCCAATGTTCCAGGGTGCCCTGCCTCTGCTGTGGGGACGGGGGCTGTGGAGCAAGCGGGGGCTGTTCCTGTGGCAAAAGGGTGGTACCTGCGGAGATGATTCAGCATCCCCGAGGTGGTCATGCACTTTGTTCCCTTGCCCCAGCTGATTTTGGCTCGGCAGTGCATGCAGATAGCACACGCAGGATCATCTGCCAGCTCATAATGATCTCAGACCATGCTAGTACCAAGTCTTTCCCTCTGGCATGCGGGTGCATCTCTGGATGCTGCTGAACTCTCCCCCTCTTCAGCAGTCAGAGGCACAGCAAGAGAAAGAGTGGACTCAGCTGAGCTGCTTGCCTTCACCTGTATAGAGGCACTTTCTGAAGTGTCTTCTGGGAAAGACCTCGTGGCTTGAAAGGAAAAAACCTGAGGGGTGTTGAGCACAAACTCAACTGATTTCCTGTGCTGGTTGCAGTTATGGTGGGAGAGGTTGTGGCTGCTGTGTCTGGACATGAGAGAGTCTCGGGCACAGGCAGTGGGTCTGGTGGCACTGCTGCTCCCCTCTCTTTACTGCTTGTAGCAGCCTCATCCCTTGTAGAGGGAGGAAAGAGGCTGCATCTGAGTTTGGTGGGGGAAGTAACTGCAACTCTCCCACCTGCAACACCCCTTGCTCCCCTTTGTGCAGGCTGGCCAGTGTGGCCACCTGCCTTTCCACCCGCTTCATAATGTGTTCTTTCGTATGTAAACTGGAACCTCGAAGTGTGCTGTACGCCGCGGATTAGATTTCTGGATGTTATGTAAAAGTGTGTGTGTGTGTAGATAATATATTGAGAAGCATTGGTGTGGTGGAAAGAATGAATGATGTATAAAAAGATATATATATATAAACTAAATTCCTATGTATAGAATAGATCCTAGGCTACTACTAACCCTATCCAATATAAGTGTAAACTAATATGAAAAGTAGTTATAAAATAAAAGCACCAAGTTCTCAGAAATCCCTGTTACTAGCATTGCAAGCAGGGACTCTGAAGATCAGGGCTTCCAGCCGTCATGGTCCGACGTAGAGGTGCTGGAGAACACCAGCAGCTCAGCAGCTGACCTCAAGGCAGAAAGCAGGGAGCTGAAAAACTGCTGCCTTTTATGCATTTTCTCTGGCCCTCCCACAGAGCACTGGGATTGGAAGGGACCTCAGAGAATGCTGGCCGGTCACTGGCCAGCCACACGTCAGTCATGAAAGCACTCCTTCCCCCTCTCCCCCTCCCTCCCCTTACTTTCCTTTTTTTCCCCACCCCCCACAGGGAATCCAGTATAGGGAGGTCGAATATTCGACCCACGCTGTTAATATTTGACTTCCAGTATTCGATTTGACAGCTATTCGACCAGTTGCTATTCGATTCAACTTTCACTTTTCAAGGTTGAACATGTCAAATATTTGTTGAATCAGATATTAAGTCGAAGCTTTGCGCAGCCCTAGTAAATAGGAAAAAAGAGAAATGGAGAGCCCCATTTCCACAGAATCCCCTATAGCTTGTTGTTTAGGGCACATTCCTGGGAGATGGGAGATCTGGTTTTGAATCTTTGTAGGCAAAAGATTTAATTGAATTTGGGTCTTCCACATCCTGGGTGGGTGCTCTCACTACCGAGCTGTTGGATAACAGAGACGCTTTCAGTGATAGTTTTATAAATCAAGCTCATTTGCCTAAATACGCAAGACACTTCAGTTTGGTTTGAATGGTATGTTCCATATTGAACATGATGGTGGCTTTGGGTGTTCTTGTCTGGCAAGGCCAAATGAAAAACACTAGTTGAAGCTGAACAATGTCTTGGTGGTTTTGTTTTTTGGCTGCTGAATCTAAAATCAATACTTCTGCAACTCTGGTTGTGAAGTCAAATTCATTAATATTTGTGTAGTAAATCTAGAACCAGAGAGAGAAGCTCTACTCTTGTCTTAAATAAGCAGTATCCTTAGACCTATTTTCTTTCACATGCATTGGAATGACAGCTGGCAAATGCTAGAATTATCCTTCCCACACCTGGAATGAATTTGACCCACTCATTAAAGGACAGAAACTGCTCTATCTTCTTGGATAGTTCTTTATTACAGGTTAAGAACTGCTAGTAGGAGAGAGACAAAGTTTATTTGTAATGATCAGGGCTTTTGGTGGATTTCTATACTATTGTGCATTTCTCTTTCCTATCCATAGAAGGCACTCTTAAACCACTGTCTACTGGTTCATAAAGTTGCTTCCTAGACCTAAACTCACAGGCCAGTAAGCCTGTTTAAGTTGTTAGTTTTAACAGAGTAAAGCAGTCAGTTGTATTACTCCAGTGCAGAGAGCAAAGTTGGTAATAAGTAAAACAGCAAATACCATTTTGAGTGATTTACATCTAAAGAAGGAAAAAGTTGACTGAGATGTACTATAATGGAAATCTGCTGAGCCAGATGCTCCCCAATGGCCCCAGAAATGGACTGGAAGTGCTTTAGGTCCACTTCCAGGTCTGCTGCCGAACGTGCTGGGGAGTCCCCTGTGCTCCTGTGGGACACTCCATGCATCCCAGCATCACAGCATTGATGAACTGCCTGCTATATAGAGGTACGTAGAAAAAACATTTAAAGCTGTGCCTATGTCTGAATCTCTGAATCTCTGAATCTTTCTGAATTTCTCCGAATTGACTCAGCGGGTTCCGATTCGATTCAGAGAGATTAAAGGGTCCTCTGATTCAATTCAGAGTCAGAGATTTGGCCATCAAATCAAGCTGAATCGCCACTGAATTGAATAAGGGATTGAAGCTTCACACAGCCATAGTACTTATGCTTCTGTAGCTCTTTCTTGCCACCCCTCTTCATTTTTTTCACCTCCTTCAAATTCCCCATTATGGCACCTTCCCTCCAGATGAGGGACAGACGCAATGAGTCACTTGTGGACTAAAGCAGGAGTGGCCAACTTACAGCAGATGTGCCACGTGTGGCATCTCTGTGTGTGGCATGCAACAGACCAGGGAGGGAACAGGCAGCACAGCAGCAGATAGGCCAGGAAGCAGAAAGCAGTTTAGCAAGTTGGGTATGGAAAGGGTATGAGAGTGGAGCTTGGAGACAGTGCAGAGCTAATTTGTGTCATGCCAGTGAAAAAGGTTAACCCTCACTGGGCTAGTTTATACAGCATGAGAATGATGATTCTGGAGCTGAGGATTCCCTTCCCAGCTTAATCACTATTATATTGTGAATAGTGGGTTCCATGAGCAAGTCACTTCACTATTCTCTACCTCTGGGGAATCCCCAGTTGCATTATCCACTTAGGGTATGTACAAGTGTTTAATTTAGATCACCCTAATCAAGGTTAGGGCAATCTAAACACCAAGGTATACAAGCACTGGAAGGATTTAAGTGGCCCTAAAAATGGCACACCTGATCTCAAGATAGTTCTTTTCAGAAAACTGCTTTAAAATAGCATGAGGTTAACCTGGCCTATCCCCTGAACCTGACCGGGCCAGTTTCTTCTCACCCCACCGTCAATGAGCCCCCTTCCCCAGACTGGATAGCCTCATCTGAACCCATCCGCCCCCACCTTGGACCTGCCAACCCCCTGCTGTGGACATGCCAGCACCTCCTCCCTCCCTCAACTTACCTCCAGCTGCCCATGTCTCCTCCTAGCAAAAGGCTAATGCTTGCATGCAGTGATCCCAAAGTGGGTTTGGTGGCTTAAACTAAGCTGCCACAACTTGCACCAGGTCCCACCAATACTTGTTTGCACCCTTGCACTATGAGCTGCTTTAGGCTGAAACTGTTTGCTGCTGTGAGTTTGTACAGCATCCAGTACAATGGAACTCTGTTGTCAGTTGAGGCCTTCAGGGACTGTCATCACATAAATAATAAAAATAGGTACTTTTGATGTAGTTTGGGATCTTTCTTCCCACCAAGAGATGGACACACTGCTTCAAAAGTGTTCTCAGCCCTTGCCATCCCAGGCTGTCTGTATGAATTGTGAACCTGATTTGATCCCCGAGCTCTGTTGCCATTAAACAATTCTAAACTTTTGAATGCACTGCAGAAAGTGAGACTTCACTTCACTGCTGTGGGCCATAGAGAAGTGATTTTAAAATGCAAAAGCTTGAAGAGACAATTTTTTCTCTCTGCCCCCAGGCTGAGCACCAGAGCTGGAAGCTCACAGCTTCTGGTTTCCATGAAGACTGGTAAGGAGGACAAGATGATTTTAGTGCCTAATCCACTTGAAGGAAAAAGACGAATGTCTTCGTGACTTGGCAAGGAGAAATGCTATAAAGAGCAATGCAATTTGGCCCAATATTGAATTATATCATTGATCACCATGAAGAGTTGGCTGATCAGTAATGGAAAACTAGTTAAATGTCATTTTGCCTTTCCAAAGCATATAATTATGTTTTTCATCAGAAGGATTAGGCAAGTTCAGCCTACATTGGTATTTCTCAGTAATTAAGGGGCATGCTTAAGTATGTTGGTCTTTTGAGCTCCTTCTCATTTTTATGATAAGAAAGAACATGGTGAGCAGAAACACAAGTAAATTAACATTTGGCACATATCAGGTGCATATATGGCTTTGGATTATTCAATCCTTGTGTATGGATCGGAAGCCTGTGAAAAGAATGAGGCAAATACAGATAATTAACAGCTGGACAAAAGAGAATCGGAGGGAAGCTGTCTATAGAATGAATGATGAGCTAAATGATGAGGAGAACAGTATGGGATGACAAAGCAGGTGCAATCTACCACAGAAGCCCAGTGTTACAATTATGCCAATGAGAAGTGCCACAAAGCAGCTCCTGTGCCTCCTTTATAATGAGATTTGGACTAAATTAAAATAAGCTCAACCCCTTAGATACTGCTGAAGCAAGACTGTTTTACTGTTAAAGTGTGAATGTTGCTATGCTTTTTAAAATGTAGAAACAACAAACCATGTTCAGTCTTTTGCAACCAAGATCTATCCTGCATTACAGCAACGTTGTCAAGCAATAAGTTGTTTAATTTTGGGGTCTCTTATTCAGGATCTGGTAGTCTGAACCCAAGCATAATGGCTGCATATTTTTTTAATGGCAGTAATTAGGTTATTAGAAACCCCTCCTCCTACCTCTCCCCTCCAAAAGTCAATAGTCCTGTCATAAGCTGTCATATAATGAAGCTGCAGTTATACTGAGCTTTGGTTTGGTCGGCAATGGCAGATGGATTCTTAAAAGGTATTCAAAGGAAGTGCAAGAAATGAAGTGACTTCTTTGGTATTCCTCGAAGAATGGAGAGTGAGAAAGTGCAGCACATGTAGAATGCTTTGGTCTTAGATACTATCACACCTTGCAGGTATAAGATTTGCCAGTTGCTTGCTTCAAAAATTCAGAATATGAGATTTTTTTTTTTCACTCCATTAATAGTCAAAAGACATTGAAGCACGCTGGGGAAAGTGGAAGATTTTCAAAGGCACAACTGACGCTTAAATGACTAACTTCCTTTGAAAGTCAATGGATGTTGAGTGTCAGTGCCATATCTGCCTTTGGAAATCTCTCTTAGATACCATAAAATTAGCAAATTATCCCACATAAGAATGATCAATAGCCATCCCACGGTTTTATTTGTTATTTTTTTCTTTATTATATGCCATTTTACAACCTGATGACTAGCTTTAACAAAAGGCACATTGATGGGCCCTGAAAGGTTAAGAGTACAATTCAGTTCACCAGTGCAGGGTAAGTTGCGACTGTTATTGGTGGTGGTTTTTGCAAGCAGTTTGGATCCTGGGTATAAACTGATGGGGATTGTAAAGTATGCATGATGATTAATTACTGCTGAGGTGGCCAATTTCTGTGACTGTGGCAGCTCTCTAAGTATACAAGATGCAAAATGCTTTGGTTTCATGAACAATTCTCTTACTTTGTGTTTGTTACTGTAAGAGGTATGTTCTTCAAGTGCTGTACTCTAATTTCTATGGATTTTGAAAAGCACAAGGGTTTATTGTTCCTCAGAGGTTCCAGATCAATTAATCTTCAGCTTGGCTGGCTTGGAGGAAAAAAAAAAAAGTTGAGGGGACTTAACCTGATTTTGTTTTGGGATTTGTTTTACTGACTGCATTTCAGCAACTGGCTCTACTTTCAGTGGCTGATCTACCTCCATCCTTATGAGGTATGTTCACATGATGTTGACTTGTTTTTCTTTTTGCATGCAGTTGTGGTAAATGTGTAAAAAATATACTGTATTAATGACCTCCAACCCCACTTTACTCTTCCCTAACTAGACTAAGAAAGAGAAATTTGTGCACTTCTAAGGAGCACAAAAGAAATGCAAGGAGGCAGAAATAAATTACTACAATACAGGCCTCCCTCACTTTATGCGGGTTCTGTATGTGCGGATTCACTCTTATGGGATGACTCTTTTTATGCCAAAAATTGGTTACATGCGAGGTAAATTCACTCTTACGTGATTGGTGTAGTGGAAACCCGCAGTCAGCTGCTTTGTGTGGTGCATCATGGGGGTTGATGCACACCAAAATATAATCTCCCGTGTGGATCCGTGCTCCTCGCTCATTGTCTGTGACATGTGTTTCTGTAGTTGCCATCCCCATTATGGTAACATTCACCACTGCTCAGTGCTTGTGTGTACTGTCTGCTGTTGGTGAGTACCAAAATTGTCTTGTAAAAGTGGTAGAAATGGGTTTGGGGGTCAGCACAGTTGAGGTCTTGAAACGTATCCCTATTTGTTACATTATAAAGTGGGTTCCCTTTACATGAATTCGAGTTGTATGCTGTTTTTCAAGAACACATGTACATCATAAAGTGAGGGAAACCTGTATTGTCGTGTCCCCCCTGTATCAGGAGTCTTGCTTTTGGAGCCTCTCTGGACATGGGGCTCCGCCCTCCCGCAATGGGCCAACCGCCTGCTTATTCTTGCCTGCCATGCCTTGATCTTACTTGTGATTGATAGATGATCTGAATCAGCAGGAGGCTGCCCGTTTATATATGCCCCGATGACAGGGGGCGCTGTCTGCTCGACTCAACTCGGCTCCACTGCAGAGCTCCTGCTTCTCCGGCTGCCAGAAGGGAACTGCCCTCCTGGCCTTCTGCCTGGGCTTAAGAAGGGCTAAGCTCCGCCCCTTCCTGGCTCTAGGTTTTCCCTGGTTGCTAGGGCAACCAGCACCTGCGCAGTCCTGGTGACTGACAGTTGCGCTTCTCCCTTCCCACCACTAGGGGTCTCTCCCGAGCCCTTCCTGCTCTCAGTCGCAGGGGACCTGAGAGCTCTGCGACACCCCACCTTAAAAAATAAAAAGAAACAAGAATTTTGAACCTAATTCTCATTTTGAAAGCTTTGGGACAATTTGACAGCTTTTGACATTTTGGCCCCTTTAGACTGCTTTGGTAGTAAAAAGGGTCCTTCCCCAAGTAATAAACTTGCTTTATTGAATTTTTTGGCAAAACACTCATTGACTGCACAGGGTTTGGATTTTCACCTGTCTGCCACTGTTTTATACCTACGTTAAGGCCTTTTTGGATAGACAGTTTTGCACAATCATATTAGTGCAAACAGGAATCAGGCCATGGGATATACAAGATAGGGGAAGGAAGGGACACAATGCAGAGCTTGTGTCTGTGAAGTGCTGAATCTCCCATTGCAGTAAACATGGGTTGAGGAGTTTAGCTGTTACAATATCCATGCTATGATGCCTGGCCATAGAATAAACATGCTGCTGTGGGGGATGGACCAAACAAAAGACACTCACTGGGAAACTGTGACGTATTGTGGATAGGACAGTGGGGTGAATTGTGCTGTCAGCATCATGCTTGCAACTCTGTCTGAGAGCAGCCACTGGCCCCTTTCTTATAATTCTGTGCCTGGCAAGAATGATGTTCATTATAAGGCTTCATACCTTTTGGATTTAACTGACAGCAGTGTTTCTAAAATCTGCAGATTTTGAACTGGATAAAACTATGGGCATGAACCAGCTATGTATTTATGGAGGGACCAGCTGGGAAGACTTGGACTTTTCAGAAATGTGAAATAGTAGTGCTCGCTGCAAAACCAGTACAAGGGATGGATATTAGGCTCCAGTGAGGCTGCTCAGGTTAATGCCGCCAAAACATCCTGATTGCTGCGGGAAGTTGTACTTGGTAATGCTGCAGAAATGGCACTCTTCATTGACCTATAAACAGGATGAGGGAGCAGCAGCAGCAGAATGAAGAGACAGCTGCTGGCGCTGGCTTGATAGGCAGACACATAAACAAAACTGGGGAGGAAGATCTGTTAACTTTTGAAAGAGAAACCCCAAAGTCTAAGAGGAAAATGATGGACTTAGATGGCTATAAATAGTGACAGAAGTATAATGTCATTTGCGGTGTTCAAAAATGCTGTTGAGATTGTAACCTAAGAACATGCTGCGTATATTTAATATTTGCATTCAATGTGCACTTTCATTATTCACTTTAGATTTTTTTCTATATATGGAGAGGCTTCTGACCATAGATTCAATAACAATGATTCACCTTGGCTAAGTACAAACAGTCAAAAAGCTCAATGCTGAATCAATTCAGTCATCACAGGTTAGTCTCTAAGCTGTGTAGATTGAACCAATAAGCAAGTGAAGAGACATTCACTTTTGAATTTCATAGATTTCATAGACATTAGGGCTGGAAGACATTAGGGCCTCACAGGATCATCAGGTCGAGCCCCCTGCCTGAGGGGCAGGAAGTCAGCTGGGGTCAAAGGATCCCAGCAAGATAGGCATCCAAATGTTTCTTGAAAGTGTCCAGAGTTGGTGTTTGCACCACCACTGGGGGAAGTCTATTCCAGGCCCTGGGAACATGGACACTAAAGAAGTTTTTTCCTTTATCCAGCCTCAAACAGTCTTCCAGGTTGGCCATTGGACCTTGTCTTCCCTTGGGGTGCCCTGGTGAATTCTCCCAGTTCCTGATGCACACCTATGCTTCTCCAGGCTGAAGAGTCCCATGGCTCTCGTAAAGCCTGCTCTCTTGCCCTCTGATCAGGCTCATGGCTCTCCTCTGGACTCTTTCAAGCTTATCCACACCCTTTCTGAATTGCGGAGCTCACAATTGAATGCAGTACACCAGCTGCAGCCTCACCAAGGCTGAATACAGTGGGAGGATGACTTCCTGGGTCTTGCTTGAGGTGTATTGGTAGATGCAAGCCAGAGTTTTGTTTGCTTTGATGGCTTTGGTATTGCATTGGTGGCTCACGTTCATCTTGTGGTCAATCAATCAGTCTTGGTGCTAGTGAATGTAGCACTCCTGAACCTATGTATATGATGTGGGTTTTTTCTCCCGAGGTGGAGCATTCTGCATTTGTCCATGTTGAATACCATCAGGTTTTCATCCTCCTACCTTGTGAACCTGTTGAGGTCAGCCTGGATCACCAGGCTATCTTCAAGGGTGACCACACTTCCCCATAGTTTGGTGTTGTCAGTGAACTTAGCCAGTCCACTTCTGACACCCGAGTCCAGATAATGTATAAATACGTTAAAGAGTACAGGTCCAAGAATGGAGGCCTGGGGGATACCACTGGTCACTATGAGCCATGTTGATTCAGTTCCATTAACTACCACTCTCTGGGTGTGTCCACACATGCAAGTACATGCACTTGCAGCAGTTCAAATAGAAGTGGTGCAAATTTGAGCCAGGGCTTTTTGCCTCAGTGCATGTGCTCAGACATGCACTTTGTTGTGGAGCAAATTGTGCCATCTGGAGCAAAATAACCCTGCCTGGCTCCTCCTGGAGTTGCAGCCAGGGGGAGCTAGAGCCTGGGGCCAGCACCTGTGCTGTCCCCAGCAGTATAAAAAGCTGCCCTGTCCTGGTCTCATCCATGCAAAACCTGCCTTGGTGAGCCGCTCAGGCTACTCACCCTCAGGAGCTTCTGGGGCCCAGCCAATTGATACCTGGGGACACTACCCTTTGTGTCAACTGGACTACTGCATCAGCATCCCAAATCCATTTTTAAAAATACCCCAAAATACATGTTCTTCCACAGTTAAAACAAAAAACCACTCTATACACACATGCACACCGTTCCCCACCCCCAAAGAAAGAGAGACAGAGAGAGAGACAATGATAAGTTGGGTAATGCTTTATTGGTATACTTACAATGTTAAAGCAATTTGGAAGTCTATCAGTGTCTCTATTACCATGATAAAATAAATTTTAAATACCTATATGTGTTGTGTGGTTTTGATTTTCTTCACACATGATGGGTGTATGATGCGGGGATGTGGTGTTTGCAGAAAGGGGGTGAGAAGGAGTGTGGGGGAAAGTGGGTGGGTGTTTGTGGAGGGCTGTGGGTTGGTCTGTGGGTGCCAAGGATGGGCGTATGTTCACCCTTCCCCTTGGTAATCCTGCATCTTATCAGGCAGGGTGGTCCTGTTGGTGAAAGATGGATGCAAATTAATCATTAAGGAGATTGCCTTTTTCCTGGCTGTTGGTTATCAGCTGCCTCATTTGGTTTAGCAGGGGCCCAGTGTTACCCCTAGTTTTTTTTTTCAAACTTCCCTGATATCTGAAGAAGGACTTTTTATTGTCCTTGATTTATGTAGTGAGTTGGAGTTTGGTTACAGCCTTGGTTTTCCTAGTTTGCTCCCTACAGGTGCGGACCTGTGCTGAATATTCCTCCTTAGTGGTGTTTCCTGTCTTCCGTCCTTTATAAGCTTCTTTTTATTTGACACAGGAGGTTCATGAGTTCCCTATTGAGCCAAGGGGGTTGTCAAGCCCTTTTACAACCTTTCCTATCAGATGGAATGGACTTCCCTTGTGCTTCAAGGATCACTTCCTTAAGGAGTGACCACTTATTGCGGACTCCTCTTCCTGTCAGATCATGGGCTCTCAGGGCCTCAACAACTAGTATCCTGAGTTTGTAAAAGTCAGCTTTCT